>NC_069795.1:49030000-50280000 GCF_027406575.1 Nycticebus coucang
GTAGCATCACACAGCTCACAGCAACCTCCAACTCCTGGGCTTAAGCGATTCTCTTGCCTCAGCCTCCCAAGTAGCTGGGACTACAGCCGCCCGCCACAATGCCCGGCTACTTTTTTTGTTGCAGTTTGGCCGGGGCTGTGTTTGAACCCACCACCCTCGGTATATGGGGCCGGCGCCCTGCTCACTGAGCCACAGGCGCCGCCCAGAAGTGAAGTGTTTTTATCTGTGTGTTATTCTAAGAAGAATCCACAGCATTACTCAGAAAAGGTCAAGAACTTCCACCCCATCCTAGTCTAGTATGAGAATATCTTATTCATATCAACCAATAAGAATTAAGAAATAATATTTACATGCAATTGTCAGTATAGAATGGTTCGAAAGAGCCACAAACTTGTTCATCAGCCTTTATATATTCTGTCTACTCTAGAGCAGGGAGAGGACCACAGAAGGGGCTGAATGACAGAAAAGGAAGAAAACCTCTGCTGGCTCCTCACAAGTCATAGTGGCAAAATCAGTCATTTTGGCATCAGTGAAATAAGGGCTCAAATTCTGTCTTCTCTACTGGCTCACTGTGCAACCTTATTAACCCAACAAGTCTGGACATAAATTAAGCTGGGAATCATATAATCTCCACCTTTATAAAGATAGGGGTAAAAAAAAAAAAAATAGGGGTAAAGATCAATTGGGATAGTATGTAGAAACACTTAAAGTTCAGTTCAGTACCTGGCCCAGAGTAGGTACTCAAATGGACAGCACCACCAATACTAAGATGGTATACTATAATAAATCCCATGCATAAACAGTTGTCACCCATTAATGATAGATCTTGAGTGGAACTCTAGATAAACATTTACACAAACAAGAAATTATGCAAAGTCAGAATTGCAAAAATTCTTCTTTTCCAGTCCTAATTTGAAAGAAAACTCAGGTGTTCAAAGATGCTGCTGCAACTTGCTCAGTTATTTGGGTGGCCACTTGTAGCTGGATCTAGATCTTTTGGCAACCTAGCTACCAATCCTTGTGTCACTGCCTAAGAATATTATAGGTATATTTTTCTAGTACTGTTTGCTTTACTTTGGAAAAATAATGAAACAAGGTCAACGTTTCAAGTGAAGCTTGCATCAAGAGACATAATAAACTTTAAAAATAGATACTGACAATAACATGTATGCAAAGAGGAAAAGATAAATATCTGCAGAGTTCCATATATTTCCTAAGAACAGACTCTAGAAGTTACCTTTGTACTTCAATAGTTCCCATGGTTTCATATGCAAAATCACATTTATTGTCAATTTCAATAGCCTTGCTAATAAGTTCCAAACCTTTATCCAGATCTTGCTTCCACTGAAGTTGAAGTAAACTGCAAATGCAAAATGATAGTTAGATGTGACCATGGCCAAGTTAACAGGAATGTTTAAGTGTATAACTCAATTTCTGCTCAGTGAATTAATAATTTAAATTTCAAGGACAAACAAAAAGTAAAGCAGTATATAATCAGCATTAAATTGTTCTTTTTTCCTCAACAATATTGCTCTTAATTGTCTTCTTATTTTTTACTTTATATAAATTAAGTGAAATTTCTTATCATAGTTTAAGTACATAAGGACGGGAAAAATTTATGTATGTTTTCTATTTAGATATAAGCAATATTTAACAGGATGTTCAGAACTGAAATTAAAACACTTAAAGTGAAAATAGTACAATTACCAATTTTTATATAAAAATGAAGAAACAGCATCTGCAAGTATTAAGACATTTTTGTCAATTAACTTCTTTACCACAGTTTCCTTCCTCAGTGGTCAAAAGAAATCTATTTTATTAGTATATAAGAAATTTAGTGTCTTATTGGAGCAAACAGAACCACAAAAATACATACCCTTTATGAACATATGTTGTGGCATTATCTGGTTCCAAATCAATACATTTATCATACATTTCATCAGCCTTCCCAAACTGTTGTTGATCTGTCAATGCCTATGTGAGGAGATACTTCAGTTATATTAAGGTCACTGTCAACCTACACAGTTAAAAGTATATTGCTTATTAATTATTAAATTTCAATTCATTTATTCATTACCTAATTATCATGTTTGGGAGATACAAACAAATTTAAATTTTACAACTTAATTACTGGGACTATAAGGTGGCATTACTATAAATATGCAAGTTTAACTTCTCTTTATGGCAAGTGGTTAATTATATACAATGGCAGATAAGCTAGCAAACTGTAGAATATAGAAAAATCTCACTGTCAGTGAAAGTTCCAACATAACATTCTCACAGGTACACTCATGTCACTCAATGACTTATCATAATACATCCTAAGGGAATTACTCTAAAAGCAATACCCATTTGGAAGGTTAAGGGTATGTGTTAACTGTTAGCAGAGTCATTCCTTAAAAATTACTGATTCAAAAAACAAGCATCCACAGTCATCTATTTTAAGGCAAATCCCCATGGCTAAAATGGAAAGCATAGTTCTGTGGATACTAGATCATGCTCAAACGGTAATTCTTAGAAGCTGGCCAGTATCTATCCCCAAGCTGTGAGACTTACAAGAAAAAAGTTACACTACTCTATTTATGTACTCTTATGTATATGAAAGAGGGACAAAAGAACAGAAATTTCAGCGTAAATAGACTGTAATAATGCTAATGCTGAAGAGAAGACATCTCATATAAACCAAACCTATCTTGTAGGCAGTAGGGATATGTGCAATTAAGAAAGCTCTGCAGAAGAATTATTCCTAATACTGTTCTCTCTTTTTTTTTTTTTAATTGTTGGGGATTCATTGAGGGTACTCAGAAGCAGGTTGCACTGATTGCTTTTGTTAGATAAAGACCCTCTTATATTTGTGTCCTGCCCCCAAAAGGTGAACCCTATCCCTTGACCCCTCCTCCCCCAGTACTGTTTTCTTTAACAGGGAATTTAGCTGCTTACACAAATCTGTACCCCAAAAAACCTTCCATCATTCCATTGCAATGATGACGATGGTACTGTCACTTTCTGTTTTTTTATTAATTATTAAGCACAAACTCAAGTGTACTTATTCAATACAAACGTCATATGATTAAAATGTGCATTTGTTTTAACTTTTATACATTCTATAAAATCTCATATAGTGCATGCTTTTATAATTAATTAGAGTGTACAGAAGCAACCAATGTCTCATTTTTTATTAACAACAGCCTGTCTAAGAATTATAAAGAACAAAGACTGAATAGATAAAATTACTTCAAACTGAGGATAGTGAACTCCTGGGTTATGCTTCATATACCAGAATTTCAATCCCAAATGATGTTGTGATATTCAAAGACTTACCTTTAAAAAACAGATCCAACACAAATCATTATTCTCATGGTTCCATCCTCAATAAACCCTCAAAATCCTTGTGAAATTATTTATAATCTAAAGATAGCATGATGGTATCAAAAACAAAATAAGCAACCTTATGAATGGTTTAGAGAGGAATGGTAATTTTTTAAGTGATTTCTATTTCTGTGATTTTTGTGGGGGAAAATAACCCAACATTTCTTTTGCAATAAAAAGATAAAACAGAAAAAATATCTAAGTATAGACATCCCTGTTTTATGTAGATACCAAAAGTAACTTTCAACTTAAAGGCTAAGAGAAAACATAGTCATTCAGAGATCATTTCTATAAAAGGAAGAAGTATACCTGTGGCTGTAATTATTTTCATATAATGGATGATTAAAAATTCCTAAGTTTTCAAGAATTTTAGACTAGAATCAAAAAGTTAAAATAATTCAAATTTAAATGCTATTTCCATAGCTTCATTCCCAAACCAAAAAAGCTTCCAGAATTGTAGATAAAGCAAAGGGAAATAAAATAAGCTGTCTTAGCCTACCTAATCATTTAATACAGTGGTTCTCAACCTGTGGCCGTGGCATTAGGAAGTTGAGAACCACTGATTTAAAAGGACAGTGACATCCTCCTCACCAAATTGCATATAGTGAATTTCTCCAGGGTAATTACTTTTTGTAAAACGAATCCAAATGAAAACATGAGGGAAATTCTCACCTTAAGCTTTACCACATTACAAGTTTAGAGGCAGGGTTACAAATTATGTAATAAAGGAGCCTCTGTTGAAGTGATTTAGAACCATCCTTGGGGCCATGAAAATCTAAAGCAGGAACTAAGCCACCTGTTTCCACAGAAGCTGCAACCAGGGTAGCACTATTTTCTGATTTCTTACTGAGATTCAATATATAAACATATTTATTCTTTAAAAAAAAAAAAAACCTGAAAAATCACACTTACCTGGGCATACAGTGCATAACCTTCAGCGCACCTTGGAAACTTCTTTATGACCTCTTCAAAACCTTTCATAGCTGATTGGATTTGTGAAGAATTGTTCCCTGTATATGCCTGGCGATACTATTAAAAAAAAAAAATGGGCCTGCTAACATAGTATTAAAAACACACAAAATCACAAGAATATTTCCAGAAAAGCAGATTTGTTAACATAAATTGCTGCATCCGAAATGATTCCAAGGAAGTATCTCCTCAGCAGCAATCCAAAGGGTAGATACAACTAGGACTTCATGACCACTACATAATTTCAAGATGTTCAATACTCTAGAAAAGCGTAAACTACCCTCTAAGAAGTTGCATATAAGTGGGGGAATTTTAAATTTAATACAATTTTTATCACTTTTTTCAACTATAATGTAGATGTGGTTATGTCAGTGATCTAATTTCTTTCTTTAAAAGGAAAATTCTTTTAGGACTCCAGCTCTAGGGCTAATTAGAAGTACCTCACTTTAACCAGAAATGGACTTCTCTTTTTTAACTTAAGCTTTGTGTTTTTTTAATATTAAGAAATAGCTCCAGAAAGCAGTTAGATGGTGTCATGATGGCAGAATATTTCCTCAAAATGTTTTTGCTCTTTATACTATGGTAGAGAAACAAGGAGACCAGCTCTGTTTAGAGGAGCATGAACTCAGGGACAAACATCTATCAAGATAAAATCAAACAAACATACAGAGAAAAACAGGAGCTATATCAATCAGCATATAAGCTTACAAACAACCCCCCCCCCCAGTCATCCGTTGTGGAGAAAAATATATATCTTTGTGGACAATGAGATACTCATCTTTGTTGACACTGGGAAATGAGAGTGATGTCTAGGAAAATACAAACGAAAGCAGTACCTACCAATGCAAAACATTTCTGAGCTTGTGCCAGAGCAGACTCGGGTCTTAACCTAATACATTCATCAAAATCTGCCACTGCTTCTTCAACTTGATCAAGCAGTATTTTCAACTAAGAAAAAAATACATAAATAAATACAATAATAATAGGTACCAGATAAATATGTACTGTATCTGTTCTCTATTATATCACACTCAGCATAATGTTAGCATGTAGTATTCAATATAGAATTACTTTGTAGAAATAGTGAACTACAAAGTCTGTAATTTTAAAGGAAAGATTCTAAAACTTAAATTAGTCTCCAATTTTTTTAAAAAAGGACTATAAGGCTCAGCGTCTGTGGCTCAAGCGGCTAAGGCACCAGCCACATACCCGTGAGCTGGCGGGTTCAAATCCAGCCCGGGCCTGCCAAACAACAATGACGGCTGCAACCAAAAAAAAAATAGCTGGGCATTGTGGCCTATAGTCCCAGCTACTTGGGAGGCGGAGGCAGGAGAATCGTTTGGGCCCAGGAGGTGGAGGTTGCTGTGAGCTGTGATGCCACAGCATTCTACCCAGGGTGACTGCTGAGGCTCTGTCTCAAAAAAAAAAAAAAGATTACAAGCCCACCATTTCTGTACTGCAATTTTGATCACTACTACCCTGTTTCCCCAAAAATAAGACATCCTCAGAAAATAAGACCTACTTACAGGAAAGATAAGACATCCCCTGAAAATAAGACCTAATGCATCTTTGGGAGCACACCTTAAAATAAGACACTGTCTTATTTTCGGGGAAACGGGGTAGGCAAGAGATCCTTTCTTCCAGAAAACTAAACATTTCTGTGCATTCTAATTTCAAAGCAGGTTAGATACTAGATAATTACCTTTCAAATTAATCTTAAGACACTGCCAGAAAGGATCAAAATGTCAAGAATTTTAAGAGGTACTGCAGCACTTCTTAACACAGTTCAGAAACAAATAGTCATGTGCTGCATAAGGACGTTTCAATCAACATTGATCGCATATATGCAGTGCTCTTATGGTGTTTTTCTTATGTTTCAATATGTTCATATACACAAATACTTAACCACTGTGTTACAAATGCCATAGTGTTCAGTCCAGTAACATGCTATATAGGTTTGTAGCCTGGGAGCAATGGGCTATACCATATAGTTTAGGTGTGTATAAGCTATACCACCTACAATTATGTAAGTAAACTCTATGATATTTGTGCAATTAAATGCTTAAAAATTTATTTATTTTTTTCTTTTCTTTTAAACAGAGATGAGGTCTTGCTCTTGCTCAGTCTGGTCTCAAATTCCTGAGCTCAGGTAATCCTCCAACTTTGCCTCTCAGAGTGCTAGGATTACAAGTATGAGCCACTGTCCCTGGCCCTAAAAAATGCATTTCTTAGGGTATGTTACCATCTTAGTTAAAATTCTGCATCAGAAAAAACATAGTTTTTCTGTTACTATAATGGATAGCCCATACTTTTTACCATAATACATTCTAAGCCATGGTAAGCGGATTATAAAGCCATGTTTTCCCGTGAGGCTGTAATTGAGAACTGTGTTCTTCACTATATATTTTTACTAAGAAACTAATATGCCTGTTAAAAATTCCAAGAGATATTTTTGTACTATTTGAGCAGGTCAAGCTATTTCTTTATAGCAAGAAGGCCACAGAAATCATCCTGTTGATTCTGGCATTAACTCGAAATACTTACTAAATGTTGTTAATGTTTTACTCATTGAAAATCTATGAACTCAAGAAAAACAAACTAGAATTGGCAAGCCAAGATTGTTTGCCTTCCTTTTTCTTTCTTCCTAAGTGAATACACAAACTATAAAGACAAATGTTCAAGACAGAACTAAATGAAGGCCAATCCAAACGTAAACCAGTGATACTATGCTCACAACTATCAGAAAGGATGTAAGAACTCTCAAAAGTGATATCAAGTGGCTCTGTCTGAAGCCCAGAACGCTAGGTAAGGAAACAGATTTACCTGTCCTCGATGGTGATAAACATCTGCATTCTGAGGATCGATGTCAGCAGCCATGTTAAAATCCTGAGTGGACAGCAAAGGCTGCTGCTGCTGCATGTACATGCTGCCTCTTTTGATGAGGGCATTTGCTCGAAGCTATAGACCAAAAATGAGAAAAAGTTCATTTTTTTTTCAGTGTTTTATAATTCAGTTTTTTAAAATAATTGCTTCCTAATATAATCCACATACCATAAAGATTGCCCTTGTAAAGTATGCATGTTAGCCATTTTTAGTATATTCACTTTAATTTGTGCATTGATCACCTCTATCTAATTGCAGAACAGTTTCATAACCCCCAAGAGAAACCCCATACATACAAACCGCCACCCCCATTCCCACCTCTTCCTCCTCCCTGTCCAGCTCCTAGAAACCACCAATCTACTTTCTATTTCTGTGGATATTCTAGATGTTTCATATAAATGGAGTCATAGCTTATATGACCTTTCGTGTCCGGCTTCTTTCGCTTACTATAATGTTTTTCAAGGTTCATCTATTTCATAGCATGAATAAGTATTTCATACATTTTTATGGCTGAATAATATTCCATTGCATATATATCACATTTAATTTACCCATTCAATTTACCCAAAGTTGATGAGCACTTTGTTTGCTTCCACTTTTTGGCTATCATAAATAATGCTGCTATGAACATTCATGTACAAGTCTGTGTGTTACCAAATGTACTCAATTCTCTTGTGTAGATACGTGCAAGTATTGCTGGATCATATGGTAACTCTACATTTAACATTTTAAGGAACTGCCAAACTAATTTTGAAAGGGGCTTTATCATTTTATGAGGGTTTCAATTTCTCCACATCCTGAAAAAACACTTATTTAGTGTCCACATGTTTGATTTTAGCCTTACTGTCTTATCTTTTTGATTTATAGCCATCCTAGTGGGTATAATAACTCACTATGGTTTTGATTTGCATTTACCTAATGGCTAATGATACTGAGTACCTTTTCATGTTATTATAAGTCATCTGTATATGTCCTATGTTCAGATCCTTTGCCCATTTTTAAATAGTTTGTCTTTTTATTGTGGAGTTCCAAGAGTTCTTTATTCTAGATACAATTCCTCTTATCAAATAAATGATTGTGAATTTTTTATTCACAAATTTTAATTTTTATTCACAATTTTTAATCACAAATTACTTTGTATGTTGTGTCTCTTTTTTTGGTCAAGATACAGTCTCACTCTGTTGCCCAGGCTGGAGTACAGTGGCACAATCACAGCTCTCTATAGCCTCCAATTCCCAGGCTCAAGAGATTCTGCCACCTCAGCCTCCTGAGTAGCTGGGACTACAGGCAAGGCCACCATGTCAAGTCGATTTTTTTCTTTTAATTTTTTTTTATAGAAATAGGGTTCTTACTATATTACAGATTGCGTTTTCTCTTTCTTTATGGAGTCTTTTCAAGAACAAAAGTTTTTAATTTTGATAAAGTCTAATTTATCTTTTCTGGGGCATTGTTTGTACTTTTGGTATCATATCTGAGAAACTATTGCTTACCCAAAGTAATGAACATTTATTTACCACTCTGTTCTAAGAGGTTTTTCTTTTTTTTTTTTTATTTCCTCTGTGCAACCCACTTCAGTGCCAGCAGCCTATGGACACAGAGGCCAGGCAATGATTCGGGGCCACAGTTTGCTCTGGCATGGGGCACTGTGAGTTTTTTTTTTTTTTAACATTTTTATTTTATTAATCTATTTGCAGTTTTTGGCCGGGGCCAGGTTTGAACCCACCATCTCCGGAATATGGGGCAGGGGCCCTGCTCCTTTGAGCCACTGGCGCCACCCCTCTTCTAAGAGTTTTATTGTTTCAGCACTTACATTTAGGTTTCTGACCCATTCTGAGTTAATTTATGTACATGGCTTATATTTGACATCTTTACTACTTGCCATTCTAAGTCATAATCATGAAAACAAATAGATTTCTTCTTTAAAATTCTGTTCAAAGCAATATTACATATATGAAACAAATTAACACCCTCCATAATTACAACAAAAACATGTAATAGCAGAATGCAATGGTTACAATCATCATGAAAATCAGTAGAAAATAACATTAAACACAGTACTACAAAGGTATTTTCACTTCGAAAATCTCATTTTGAAAGGAAATTTCAACAAATACTTAGGCCTTAAAAACAATTTTTATATTCCCTCAAATATAGAAATGATTCATTTTGAGGTGAAACAGGCTACAGAATTCATATAATTTAATGTAGTAGGCCACAGAGATATTAATACACTAATAAGGAATACAGTTAATTGGTGACTAAGTTCTAGCTTATTAAAATGAGTAGAAGGTTCTCATAATTTATTAGATGCCTCTAACATCTAATTATGAAAATTATTACATACAAATTAAGAACACTTGGAAAACAAAAAGCTGTTCCAACCATGAAATTCCAAAACCTTTGGCATACAGTAACACCTTCATACTTGACCTAATTTTCATAGACTGGATTTGCACCACATGTACATATCAATACGGTGGCCTAATTCCTTATGTTGACTGTTTCTGTATGTTGACCAGTTTGTTATGCTCCGTGGGTCAACTTACAAAGGTTCTACTGTATTCATAAACCATATTTTTATAACCTGTTATTTTTTTACATAACATATTATTGTATGTGTTAATTTTTATTAAATATTTTATATTCTGGTGCATCTATCAGATTAGCTTTATCAAAGCCCATATGTAATCCAATATGGTAGGTGGTAACTACAAGGGGAAGCTGAAACTACCAGATGCTATGACAAAACACTTCCTTTCCCAGCTAAACATAAACATCATTGGTATTTGTGTTTCAGATTCGTGTACCAACTAAATCATCATTACGTGTACTTCCTTCCCAACCCCCAAAAGCCTTTTGGAGAACAGCAGTTGAAATGCTAAAAATTTTGGCAAAACATACCTAAAAGCATCACTTCTTTTTCTAATTTTTTCACATACTCATACACATTTTAAAATGTACCTTCACATTAGCTTCTTTCAAACTGATGACCTTATCTAAATCTGGTTTGGCCGCATTGGCATTGCCAATAAGCAGGTAGAAGGTGGCTCGTAGTAATAATGCTTCTGCCATGTATTTGCCCTGAGCATCTATTTCTTTTGAGCATTCACTTATGATTTTATCATAGTTTTCTTCTTCCATATACTGTTTGGCTTTTAAATATCCAGAACTGAAAATAAAAACAAAGGAATTTATTTACTAGGAAAGGATCAAATTCTAAAACTTGACACATTTAGCACACCCAAGTTAAGTAATTGTCTAGTCCCCCTTAACAAAGGAATCAGCCAGGGAGGAACTGGAGTTGGGGGTAAAGGTTAAAGAGATCAGGACATTTGATGCAGATTGGGATTTTCTTGATGCCTTGGATAAAGTTTTTAAAAGAACAGCAGAGTCAATGACAGAAACTTGGGGCCAATGCCTTGGCTTGGACATTTAGATAGTGTTGAGATGAGCTAAAGAAAGACACAGACTGATCTGCAATATAGTTAAGGATTCCATCTTATTCACCTAACTGTCTGTGACACATTGATGGCATTCAACAGCTATTTCATGACTAACAGAAGGAACAGAAAAACAGGAAATAGTCAAATGAGTTTAGAGTTATGGAAGCCAAGGGAAGAAGTGTGATCAGGGCTGTGCTTGGTAAAGATCGCTCCGCTGTCCTATAGAGAATGGAGTGGACTGAGACACTATCTGAAGGACTCTCATCTTAAATTTACTATTTCATCTTAAAGAACGGAATTAGAATAAGTGGACTTATCAAAAAGGAAAATTTAAAGGAAGACCCTTCCATCAAATAGCACTTTGAAAAATACCCTCATATTTTTTTAACCCGTCTCTATTTTTTGATGCAATGAGCAGAGTATCAATTCATATTCTTCTAGAACATGACTTTACTAGGATGCGTGTACTATGTAGAAGGGATTTTTTTGAGCTGAAAAGAAGTTCATACTAGATGACATTTGAAGTATCTTTCAAATATAATGCATTATAAAGTAGATTTTCTCATTTCAGTTGTTATATTCTGTATAGAAAAAATAGGCAAGTGACTTAAAAGTTATGTCAGTCAAAATCTTATAAACTCTGCAGTAACCTTTCCCATAATTACTTTCTAATGTTCCCTATACTCTGGTTTTATTCCTTAGGACACTAGGTTAAGAAAATACAAATAATCATTAAATCAGATCAAAAGTAGTAAGTTCCCACTTATTGGGAATGTAAATATGATTTGTAAAGCTCACAATAACTCTTTGTGAGGTATTATTAGCTCCATTTAAAAGATGATGAAGCTGGGGGAAATGGTAAGGGCTTGGCAAGTTCCCACCTAAGGGGTACAATGTATAGGTAAATCACACACTTCCTGGGTGAAGGTCACAACTACAACTCAGACTTTACCTTACAAATGCAACCAGTGTAACCTATCATACGTACCCTCACGTTAATCTGAAATTTAAAAAAACATGATGAAGCTGAGGCTTAGAGCAAAATAGAATTTAAAAACTCGGGTCCAATTCCAGTTAGTGTTCTGAGGAGTGCTAGCTGTATCCTGCTATTTCTTAACACAGCTTTTAGAATAATGGTATTAAGTTCGCTGCAGTTTTTCTGTGACAAGGACTATTTCCTAGCCAGCACAGGAATTATTTAAACCACTGTCATAAAAGCTATTATATGATATCTTGAACATTTACTTCCCAACTATAATTTTCGGAAAGAGAATATATCAATTAAAATTTATACAACTTGGTACAGTTTATGCACAATACCTTCTTTTAAAAGGTGGCCAACAATGGTAGAAAAATTGGGAGATAAAGATCAAAAGCAATCTGTTCCCGCAAACCTTCCAAAATGCTACAGATTCAAAACCCAGTTATGTTTTGCTACTAGGACAAAATTTCCTTTTCTTCCTCATTAAAAAAAAAATATGTTGGCAATAATGCTATACCTTTTCTTAGAGAAGAGAGCTAGTCTTAACAGCAAACAGACGTATTGCTGGATAAGCAGGCTAAGTGGCTTATATATGACATTACATCATTAGATGTCCAGCTGTAAACATAGTATCTTGTACTGTGGTTTCAGCTCTCTATCAAAACACAAGAAGCCCAAAGAATACCATTTTCCTAGGCAAGCAGGAAAAAACCTTGAAGAAATTTAATTTTTGGGTATTCCTAAGCATCTCACAATTTATAATTAAAAACTTTCCTGCACTAAAACATTTGTATGTTGAGGTACATAACAAAGTTCAAGTTGTGCCTCTGTTCAAATACAGTCAACCATTTAACTCAAGGAGAGTCTTCTAGAGAATTACAAAGGATTGTACAAGTAAGGGAGACTTCTGGTAGTAAAACCTGAATCACCAGAAAATAGATACATGCTAAAAGATAAGTATGTTTATTATAATTGACAATAATGTCATAATTTGTCTATGTATATCTGTATCTGTACATAGAGAGCTATTTTTTTGAGATGACTCAGAATCCATGTGGGCTCTGCCAAGTTCATGGCAGCAAAAAACCATTAAGCAGACACCATGCCTGACATACTTACTTCTCTTTTACTTCTAAAGCCTCTCCTTCCTTGTCTTTATCTTCATCAGACTTCTCTCCTTTAAGCATGGGCTGAGAAATGATATCATCGGTGAAAGAACTGAAGTAAGATTTGATAAACTGTGGAGATGGCATCAGAGGTTCACGATTCTAAAATTTAATCACATTTAAATATGACAAAATGAGAAAATGCTAATCAAAGAAGCAGGGTACATGGTAGAATACCAAGAATGACTGTTATAAAAACTGGAATCTCATTTTCAAATAACTAAAGAACATTAAGTTCCAGTCCACAAGACAAAAGACAGCAGAAATGATAAAGTTGCTGGTTCCAGCTGTTCAATGCAAATTTTTCTGTTTGTTTGTTTTCTTGAGACAGAGTCTCACTTTGTCAGCCTAGGTAGAGTACGATGTTGTCATAGCTCACAGCAACCTCGAACTCTTGGGCTCAAGCGATTCTCTTGCCTCAGCCTCCCAAGTAGCTGGAACCACAAGTGCCGGCCACAACACCCAGCTATTTTTAGAGACTAAGTCTTGCTCTGGCTCAGACTGGTCTTGAACCTGTGAACTCAGGCGATCCACCCACCTCGGCCTCCCAGAGTGCTGGGCTTACAGGCGTGATCCACCACACCGGCCAAAGCAGTTTTTAAATGAGAGCTTTTCCCATCTCTAATGATATAAGACCACGTCTTACACAGGACCTGTGTAAGAAAATGTTAATTCCATTTATCGCGGACTTTCCTCTGAACATGTTCATTACAGTGCCATCAAATGTCATACTGAAATCACATGTCCTGCTTTGATTATTTATTTGGTATGGCAACCCGATTTCATAATTATAGGAGTATTTTGTTTCTCCTTAAATGAAGAGGCTATGTTATTTCTTCTTTGTTTATCATAACAAATAGGTTTAAGTCCAATAATTAAGAATAGAACATAAACATGCTAGTTCTGCCACTTTCCAGCTCTGGGGCATCACTCACATCAGCAAACCTCTCCTCTCGCTTCTCTCATCTCCACAATGACAACAGAAATATTTTGCCCTATTTATTTTATAGGGTGGTTATAAAAAGCAAAACAATAATATGAAAAGCACACTATTTCGTGATTTACAAAGTGGCATACAGATTAGAAAATATACGTGGAAAGTGAGTTGTGACATAAGCCAATATAGGTTATTTATATTTTCTTACCACCTTTCAATCCAACCAGTCTAATTACTCAACAATGTGTACAGGAAAATTAGGTTCCTTCCAGATTCTGATGTGATCTTTCACAAACTATTTTTGAGGAACACCAATCTTATGAGACACTCAACGGACACACACACAAAAAAGCCACAGTTTAAAGAGATGAAGAACCAACTGCAGCAACATCAGTCTTGGAGATTCACAACACACCTTAGCACATTAAAGTCCTGCAGAAAACTGTTGTAACTGTTTAACTCAGCTACTTTCACAAATGTAAAATCAAAAATATGCACAGATTATTAAAATCAATTTCAGAGAAAATTAAGATAAACAAGAAAAGTTGCTTCAACATTATTGAAATTTAGCAGTCAATCTTCAGTAATGTTTAATGATGCCTGTGGTACTCTTATGCCACTCTACTTATCTATCTCCGGGAACACTTAACCCTACCACGCCTTTTATATACTTTGTAACATTCTCTGCCACTAAATTGTAATTCCATATAGGCAAAAACCATGTATTTGTGTCACTCCTCCAAAATGCCCAGTATGGAACTTTGTTTATTAAATGTTTGTTGAATTAAACTATCAATTACTACCAGCTTAAAACCTAAAATTAAGGCCTATTTACATGGCACACCTTTAAAAACTTTAATGAGACAGAATAGGAATTGGCAAATATTTTTCTGGTAAATATTTTAAATATTTAGGTAAATATTTTAGGCTTTGCAGCCTACACAGTCTCTGTTACAATCACTCAACTCTAATGCTAAAGCTCAAAGCAACCAGAAACAATGTGAGTGACTGAACATTATTTATAAAAACATATAGCAGACTCAATTTGGCCTGTGGGCCACAGTGTGGCAACTCCTAATATTCTTCAGATACAGTACTGAACAGAGCTTATAATCTTATTTAAAAAGGATAAGTCATAAAGGCCCAAGATTAAAGAAAAAAATACATAGCCCACTTCTAATTTCAGCTGTTACCATTACTACTATGTCCAAGTTTAAGCAGCATAAACTAGAAATGGCCCTTCACAATATACAAAGTACTACCCCTCTATTACCCAACTCAGAATCATTTACCTTGTATTTTTCTTTGGCTTTCTCTTTTCCAAGAAGTTTAAGAACTTTATCAGCTAATAGCATGCTTTGTTGATTTTGGAAACCTTCTAATATACACACAGCAGTGACATCTAGAAATGATGGCAAACACAAGAGTAAATTAGAAATTGTTGTAAAGATGGTCAGTAGCATCAAATGGGCACAATGTAATTACAGAAAGCTAAAATACATTCATGGCCTGTAGGGACTGTTTCATTTAATAAACTGGCTTCTTTTTTTGGCAGTGGTGGTTATTGCTCTGTTGCCTGGATGAAGTGCAACAGCATCATCACAGCTTACTGCAACCTCAAACTCATGGGTTCAAGTGATACTCCTGCCTCAGGCTCCTGGTAGCTGGGACTACAAGTGCGCACTACAACACCTGGCTAATTTTCCTATTTTTTTGTAGAGATAGGGTCTCACTCTTGCTCAAGCTGGTCTTGAACTCCTGAGCTTAAGTAATCCTGCTCGCTGGGCCTCCCAAAGTGCTAGGATTACAGGTGTGAGCCACCGTGCCCAGCCCTAAACTAGCTATTTTTTTTTTTTTTTTATTTTTTTTGTAGAGACAGAGTCTCACTTTATGGCCCTTGGTAGAGTGCCGTGGCCTCACACAGCTCACAGCAACCTCCAACTCCTGGGCTTCAGTGATTCTCTTGCCTCAGCCTCCCGAGTAGCTGGGACTACAGGCACCCGCCACAACGCCCGGCTATTTTTTGGCTGCAGTTTGGCCGGGGCCGGGTTAGAACCCGTCACCCTCGGTATATGGGGCCGGCGCCCTACCCACTGAGCCACAGGCGCCACCCTAAACTAGCTATTTTATATACTATGTGACCAAACTGAAAGCTCAAAAAAGTTATCCTACTTCCATGGGTTCCATTTCCTCACCTGTGAAATGAAAGGCGCTATACTGCATGCTTTCTGATGTATCTCACTCCTCTAACATTCTATATATACCAAATAAAACAAGAAATCTAGGTATATTCTCTTTTCTAAGAATAACTCTTAAGGCAAAAAACAAACAAAAAAAAACATAGTGTGGCTTTCTCATGTCTTTTTTTTTTTTTTGTAGACAGTCTCACTTTACCGCCCTAGGTAGAGGGCTATGATGTCACATGACTCACAGCAACCTCTAGCTCTTGGGCTTACGCGATTCTCTTGCCTCAGCCTCCCGAGTAGCTGGGACTACAGGCGCCCGCCACGACGCCCGGCTATTTTTTGGTTGCAGTTTGGCCGGGGCTGGGTTTGAACCCACCACCCTCGGCATATGGGGCCGGTGCCCTACTCACTGAGCCACAGGCGCCGCGCATGTCTAGTCTTTTTTATAGGCCTCAGAATTAATCCTTGTCTCTAAAGCCGTCTTGCTACACAATTCTGTGTGATTTTTTTTTTTTTCTTGGTTTTTGGCCGGGGCTGGGTTTGAACCCGCCACCTCCGGCACATGGGACTGGCGCCCTACTCCTTGAGCCACAGGCGCCGCCCTTGCTACACAATTCTGAAATAAATCTGCCTTAAAATACCCCTTTCATCTGGAAATGCCAGACAAGGTGATCTGAAACAGTTACATACCAATCAATGTGTATGCAGGGGGGAGGGGGAATGGTGGTCAGGGAATGTTTGTTTTTGAATGTCCCTGACGGGCTCCCCATTGGTATGCAACTGTGTTTAAAAAAAAAAAAAAAAATCAGTGGTTCCTTAACTTTTCAATCTTACATTCAATGTATTTAGACAATGGCTATCCCCTTTCTCTTTCTAAACTCAATTTCTCACAATTCCATACCCTTGCTCCTCCAAATAAGCCAATTTGCTGTTACATTAACCTGATAAACCAGGCTAGTGCCAGTCAGTCTTTTTATCATCTCATTTCTTCTATCTAAATTCCAATCTTCTCTCTACTTAGTATTAATACGTTACTAACTTCAAAGTCTAGCTCAAAACTCAGATTCTATAAAGCAATTCTTCTCCCATTGTCTACCAAAGTATGTGCCACTATGAAACATCAAATTTTGCTAAAATGCTCTCTAAAACATCCTCATTTAGTGATCTAAAATTTAAAGATTTTTCCTTTTAAAAATATATTTTAAAAAATAACAATAACTATGGGCAAATCTTAGTATTGATGCTTTTAAAGCAGATTTAAATATGTAGCTGAAAGAACTTTTAGACTGTAGAAATTACATTTTGATTTCATTCCATGTCATCTAGAAGAATGTACTTTATCAGCCAGTGGTAGCCAGGCACAGTGACTCACACCTGTAATCCTAGTACTTTGGGAGGCTGAGGGACCAGGGTAGCTGATTACTTGAAGCCAGGATCTTGAGAGTAGGCTGGGCAATATAGTGAGACCCTGTCTCTAAAAAAAAAAAAAATAGTTTAAAAATTAGCCAGGTGTAATGGCATGTGCCTATAGTCCTAGCTACTGGGGAGAATGAATCAGGAAGATCAGTTGAGCCCAGAAGTTCAAAGTTGCAGTGAGCTACGACTATACCCCTGTTCTCCAGCCTGGGGGACACACTGAGATCCTATCCCTAAAGAAAAAAAAAGAGAGAGGGAGAGTTTCATATATATTTACCAATGACTACAAAGACCTTAGTAATTGTCATATGTAAACACAAAAACACAAAAACCCTTACCTTCTAAACATTCCTTCTTATTGTCTAGCTTCTCATGGGCTTTTGCACGTCTAAAGAGAGCTTTCACATATTTGGGATTAAGTTCAACAGCCTTTGTACAATCTTGTGCCACCTCTTTCCATTTTTGCTGAAATTGAAAGTATTAAAAGAAAGTCACACTAGAAGAAGTAATGTTCAACAGAAATCAGTTTTCTAAATTTAACAGCCTGAGTATTAAGAGTCCAACAGAAAAATTATTTCTACTACAAAGAGTTAATATCCACAATACACTGTAAAAGCTCTTTAAAAATAGGAAATAGACATAATTAGGCCATCTCTCTATACCACCAAATCTACAAACCTACCTGCAGCTATGTACTCATACCATCATCTCCTTCTTCCCTCTGGTTAAAACTGGAAAAGGACCCATTTTCATCCAAGGCCAACCCTCCACTGGTTTCTGGATCCATACCCTCTCCACATCATGGACTTCACTACTTCAGATTATCCTTCTCTGCATCAATCTGTGGCCTCTCTACTGAATCATTCACATAAATACAAAAATACTTACTCTGATATTTTCTATCTTATAAAAATCTTCCTCTGATTTGACAACTCCCTATAGCTACTACCCTACTTCTCAGCTCCTCTTTATTGCCAAACCTTCAAAGACTTACCACTCTATTTGACTTTCACCTACTTCACTGGTGTTTCCTCTCAATTTCCTTTGCTAAATTTCCCCCCTCTACCTGGACTCTACATACTAAAATCCTTAAGACCTGATATCTTCTCTCTCCCTAGGTGACCACATCTGTTTTCTGGCTTTATAAGAATATCCAAAATTAGCTGACTCCTAAATTTATCTTTTTAACCTAGACTTCTCCTAAAATACAAGACATTTCTCAATTCAACTGTCTACTTGTCTCACTCCTTTCCCACCTGACCTTTTCCACTGAAATTCTAGCTTTTCTTCACCATTCACACCCAATGCAATAACAACTTCTGTAGGTCTTCCTCTTTCCTTCATGTCCAACCTAGGCTACTGCAATATCCTTACTTGGTCCTGTCTCCAGTCTTGCTTCCCTCATATATATATTTATTTTATTTTATTTTTTTATTATTTTTTTTTAAACTGAGTTTCACTCTCTTGCCCTGGATAGAGTGTTGTGGCATCAGGGTAGCCCACAACAACCTCAAACACCTGGGTTCAAGGGATCCTCTTGCCTCAGCCTCCCAAGGAGCTGGAACCATAGGCATGGGCCACCATGCCTGGCTAGTTTTTTCTGTTTTTTAGTAGAGATGGGGTCTTGCTTTGCTCAAGTAATCTACCTACCTTGGCCTCCCAGAGTGCTAGGATTACAGGCATGAGCCACAGTGCCCTGCCCTTCCAATATATTCTTGACAGTGAGAGCAATCCTAGATGATGTTTCTGCCCTGCTTAAAAATGTATCATTACACTCAGAATCAAATCCAAAGTCTACCATAATTCTAGAAGGATTTGCCTGATCTGGTCCCTGTCTATCTTTGTAATCTGACCTCTCTATATTCCAGAGACTTCCATACTTCTTAAACACACCAAACTCTTTCTTGCCTCAGAGCAATAACATAGCTTCCTCTATTTTAATACTCTATTCTTCATTGTTTCATTCATTAATCCACTACATAACCATACAAAGGCTGCTACATACAGACTTAAAAAAATGAAACAGATCCATATATATGCTGCAATGAAAAGCTATCCTAAATATGGTAGCACTGAAAAAAATATGTCACAAACAATATGTATAATAGGAACTCAACTTTGGTCGTTTTCCTTTTGCATATGCAACTATTACTTATATAGAAGAAAAAATGTTGAAGAAATAGCCTCAAACTGTTGTGGAGGATAGGGTCATCAGAAACTTTAATTGTCTATACTGTCTAATTTTATAAAATATAAAACATATTTAACTTTGGAGCATATTCATAACCAGCAAAACTAAAGTTTGTTCTTAAAAAAAGTAAAAACAACAAAAATCCTACTAATTTTTTCAAAAAAGCTTAAAAATGTATCACATTTGAGTAGCATTAACTGAAACGTAAATAAATAAAAAGAAAAAAAACACCTAAGGTACATACCAACTGTTCAAAGGCAGCAGCTCTGTTTTGATAAAATGTAGAAAGGTCGACATTCTTCTCTGTAGGACACAGACTAATAGCCTCGGTATAGCACTGAATAGCCTGTTCATATTTTCCTGCTTTAAAATATTTATTGCCTTTGTTCTTGGCTGCTTGAGCTCTATCAAGAGAGTTCTAAAACAAGAGGAAACAATTACTAAATGCTAATCAACATTCAGAAATGGACTTAGACCAGTGATTAAATGATAAACTGATAAAAGAAAAACAGAAGGACAGATGGCTGTTTACAGTTTAAGTTACTTCATATAAACATCTTTATGAGACACAGTCTTAGTGGCAGGATTGCTGAGTCAAAAGGCATATATGTATATATTTTTCTTTTCTTTTCTTTTTTTTTTTTTTTCTGAAATGGGTCTATTTTGCCCAGGCTGGTCTCAAACTCTTTGACTCAAGTGACTCCCAATTCCCTTCACCTCCCAAATACCTGGGATTACAGGCATGTACCACTGCACCCAGTTAAAAGGTTTACATATTCTTAATTTCAAAAACACTCAGACTTTTCCAAAAAGGCTATAGTGCTTTAAGCACTACTTTCCCATAATTCCTGCTAGCATTAGATATGATAACTATATTTAATTTTATGCTCATCTAATAAGCATAATACAGTGGTTCTCAAATGTCCCTTAGAGATTTGACAATGTCTTAAAACATTTTTGATCGTCACAACTACTGGCATGGGAGTAGGACTGGGGAGAGCAGGGAAGGCACTATAAACATCTAGTGAATAGGAACCAGGGACACTGCTAACATCCTGCAATGCACAAACATCCCCAAATGTCAACAGTGCCATAGTTAAGAAACCCTGGTATAAAGTAATATTGTAATATTATTTTCATTTGCACTTTCTTCACTGCTAATGAATTGAAAATCTTTTCACGTTTATTGGCCACTGGCTTTCTTATTCTGAAGACTACTTATTCATATACTTCGCTATTTTTTTCTGTTAGGCTGTTTGTCAATGGTGTAGAATAGGTATGTCCATCTTCATTACCATTCTTCCTTCAAGTCTCTTGTTTGCTCATCAATAAACCTCTTGTCCTTTTACATCTATCTCAGTGGCTGCTTTCTGGAAGACCAAATTCATATGCTTCATGTGTATAATATAGAAAAGTTGGTAGTTAATACCCACTGAGGAGAGTTTTGAATACTTTTACCAATATTTGGGAAGCAATAAATCTGGTTATCCAGGTTCTAGCCACTAGATCCAAGAACTTTGTGGCATGTCTTTGTCAGCGTCATGCAACTTCAACAGATAAGGCTCTATGAATGAATCCGTACACCTCCAACAGGTAGGCACTAACAGAGCAAAAGCTGAAATGTGTACCTCCACAAATAATTTAAAGAATCTGTGAAAGCCAACTGCTTGGGGCCAAGGGGATCTTTTAGTCACAAAGAAGAGACAGCAACTCTTTTCTTTTCTCCCCTACTCTTGCTTCATTTTTCTTTCCTGCTTTTTCCCCTCTGCTTACCTATTGTTTTTCTTCTTTTGTGCAACTATGGTTATGGTTCTTTTTAAAAAGTATACTCTGCAAAGCATTTGTAGGAAACTCTTAAGTATCTAAGTTCAGAATGTTATATAGCTAGTTTAAGCTACATAGGGTCAATAAGAAATAAGTATAGTAACAATAGGTGAATTTAAATTTTTCCATTTGTCAATAGCCTTAATCATCTTCCAAACACTAAAATTTATGTTAAACAGGCTGGGCACGGTGGCTCATGCCTGTAATCCCAGCACTCTGGGAGGTTGAGGCGGGCAAATCGCCTGAGCTCACAGGTTCAAGACCAGTCTGAGCAAGAGTGAGACCCTGCCTCTAAAAATAGCCGGGCATTGTGGTGGGTAGTCCCAGCTACTTGGGAAGGTGAAGCAAGAGAATCGCTTGAGCCCAGGAGTCTGCGGTTGCTGGGAGCACTCAACACCACAGCACTCAACTGGGGGCAACAAAGTGAGACTCAGTCTCAAAAAAAAAAAAGTAGCAGCCTTGAAACACATTTCAAGGATCCACATGTTTCAGGACTGTGAACTAAACTGACACAGAAACACCCACAACATCAGAAAAGCAGGAATCCTTTAAGTAGCTGTAAGGCTCTGAGAGGCAACCATCATGATTGCTGGAAAATCTGTATGAGATAACCTGAGCAATCTTAATCTTCCTACTCCACTGGAGAGAAGCTAAAGCCAGACTGAAGTTAGGCTGTGTCACTTAGAAGTGAGGGAGGCACTACACTTAAGAGACAAGCCACAGGCATATTTTACCTCTGTCTTTCAAGAGCCCACACAATTAAAAATTACTAACACTAAATGAAAATCAGTATGTAAACGAGAAGCACCCAAAGAGAAAACCAGTATCTGAGAAAGCAGGGTAAACCAAGCAAATAGAAAATTTACTATCAGAGAAATGAGAGGTTATCTTGCAATCAAAAAACAAAAAAGGCTGCTTTTAAAGAGGCTAGAAATCTTGAAAAAGAAAAAGGATTATTACAATTAACTCAATGAACAGGCTGTATATTAGAACAGCACAGCTGAGGAGCAAACTGCAAAGTAACAAGTAGAGGGTGGAGCCAAGGAAACCTATCAGAATATCATGAAAATAGAGGACAGAGAGGTGGGAAGTTTGGAGAAAAAGTTAAATGACATGGAGTATAAATCCAGAAGTTCCAACATTTGCCTAAAAGTTCTAGAAGGAAAGGCATAGGAGAGTCTAAGGAAATCATTCCTGGAGCAGAAAGAAAAATGATACACATTTTTAAACACAGTATGGGAAAATTTCACAACAAAAATCCCCACGATGTTTAAGAAGAAAAAACAGATTAACTTCAAAAGAAAAAGAACCAATCTGGTGCCAGACTACCACTAACATTTGGTACTAAATGCCAATTTAAATAACAATTTCAAAGTTCTGAAGAAAGTACTTCGAATCTTATATCTAGTATATAATCTTATACCTAGTCAAACTAGCACTAGAGGCTGCACACAACAATAAGAATGGAAACATACAACTATAACTTTACCACCACAAATAAATTCCAAAGTGGGGAAATAACCAATCAAAAAAACCCAAAAAGGTAGAAAGGAGTGCAAATGAAGAAACAAAAAAGCAGAGTAAATATAACAACAGTCATTGAACATGTCAATAGCAACAATGAATGTGAATAGGTTACAGCCCCATATTCAAAGACAGATCATCAACCTGAAACCCACAATAACTGCACACTACCTATAGAGCACAACGTGAAATAAAACAGAGGTTAAAAAAAGTAAGTTATAGAAGGCAAATATTAACAAAAAGAAGACAGTCTCAGACAAAACACCATTCAAAAGCATCAGATGAAGCACAGATACCATCTGCCAAAAAAGACACAATAATTATGAACCTTTATGTGTTGAAAAAAGCTTTAAAATAAAGATAAAGCTTTGATATTAAATAAAAATAAAAGAAAAACATTATTTTAACTCCTTGTAATAAGTTTTCAATGTTTCTAAGTCATTGAAAATCTACCTAGGGGCGGCACCTGTGGCTCAGTCGGTAAGGCGCCAGCCCCATATACCAAGGGTGGCAGGTTCAAACCCGGCCCCAGCTGAACTGCAACCAAAAAATAGCTGGGCGTTGTGGCGGGCGCCTGTAGTCCCAGCTACTCGGGAGGCTGAGGCAAGAGAATTGCTTAAGCCCAGGAGCTGGAGGTTGCTGTGAGCTGTGTGATGCCACGGCACTCTACCGAGGGCCATAAAGTGAGACTCTGTCTCTACAAAAAAAAAAAAAAAGAAAATCTACCTAATATACTATGTATACCCTAAAACACTAAGGACTCTTTATGTAGAATAAAATGTGGCACATTAAAATGCTTATGAGATGTATTTAGTACTTTAAAGATTTACAGATTAAATAAAAAGAACACTCTCTGGGCAGAGTAAATAATTTTGCTTCGTTAGCAAAAACAAGCAATAAAATCTTTCCCGTCTACCAGAAGGCTAAGACTAAAACCATACACAAGAATACAAATAGAAGCAGTAAAACTGCCTAAAATTGACAAATGAAAAGAACAGAACCTAAGAATCTAGAGAGAGAGGTATGCAAGGCTTCCTCTTTTTAGAAAAATGGATACTTCTTATTTTTATATAGCAAAATCTAAACAACCTAAAGCCAACCATTTGAATCTTTCAAATCTATTTACTTCCAATTAGTCAAGTTTTTAACAATTTCCTTCTAAAAATTATTAAGAATACTTAAACTCCAAAGGCTAAAGTCCAAGCTAATTTCCTATTGTACTGAAGAAAAATGGTGCCCTCAATGAAAAGGATCACATTACATAGGCAATTAACCAAACTGCAAATTTTCTTCCGCTGCTTCTCCACTGCCACTCCAGAAAGTAACCAAACCATGTTTGTGGACAGCACAATCTTGGTGAACATCCCCTATCACCTTCTGCTCACCCCCCATTCCCTTCTGTCCAATTGCTTACCTTCATCAATAAAAATGCAGAGAAAGGATGTTAAGACAACAGAAAAGCTACTTGTTTGGGCCTGACAGAATTTAAGACAAAAAGCTTGTTAGTACAATGCTGGTTTCATCAATCAACACCAGCTTTCTGCTCTGCCAGGAAGTAGATCCTATTTTCACAACATTGGAGCCAAATATCAGACAGAAGTTAAAACAAATGTCCTACAGGAAAAGGTCTAACCAGAGTTGTCCAACCTGCAAGCCATAGGTTTTTTGAGAACTCTTTTTGGCTTATCTGTAGTGTTGGACATCACAAAAAGTATGCAAAGACTTTTTTTTTTTTGCAGTTTTTGGCTGGGGCTGGGTGTGAACCACCACCTCTGGCATATGGGGCTGGCGCCCTACTCCTTTGAGCCACAGGCCCCACCCCAAAGACCTTTTTTTTTGGCTAATCAAAAAATGAAATGTGTGGCCCAAAACAACTCCTATTATACAACTACCAATTTTTTACAACGAAAGGGATTTTAATTCTATGTCACAGAAATCCTTTGTCCTGCTTTTTCGTCACTCTTCCCTCTGTTTACCTTCTCAAACTATGCTAAGAACTTTCAGAATTAAAAGGTAAAGACAGAAAATAAGCCCGAAGACAATTTTGAAAGTATGTATTTATAAGTGAGAAATGAAGACACAGAGATCTAAAACACAACAGGAATACCCCGAACCATTAGTATATTTTCATGTGGTCTATTTGCCTGTGCAAAAGCTGCTTAACTGATTTAAAAGACTATAAAGACACCAATTAATGTTACTGGGAAAACTTTTCAAAGTTCCATAATATTTCACAAGAAAATCCTCTAAGAATGGATCTTTCCCCTTCATTTCGTACAAAAAATTAGTTTCTAATTGATCTGAAAGCTCCTTTTAACAAGTTATCTGGATCATGTCATTTTATCTCTATTCCCTCCAAAACCCTCCAATAGCCTACACACAAGACTTAATTCCTCTGTTAGCCCACTTTCGCCATTCTGGCCCCCTACATCTAAGATTGGTAGGTTGAAAAACACTAATCTCTTTGTAAAAGGAAACAGTTTGAAAAGGATTAGGCACTATGTATTCAATATCCAAAGAAAATAACACAGGGGCATAAATTAAACTTTGTGAATACTAGTAAGAATATGGTATAAATTATGAAAAAGAAAAGACATTTACTTCTGCCTACTATGTCACACAATCTAAGTAATACTTTAAATGATCTACTAGAAAATCTGGCTTTTCTCATCCTTTTCCAAGTTTCGTCTCCTCATAATGAGTTACTGTCAGCAGAGTAAACCCCCTGTGATTCTCCTAAATAAATTCAACACATATTTAAATATATGGCTCATATTTGGAGCCAAATCTTATAGGGAATTCTGAAGTTAAGGCATCAAGTAAAAATTATTAACTGTTAAAATTACTTCTGAAAAATTCTTTTCTTTTCTTTTTTTTGAGACATAGTCTCAAGCTGTTGCTCTGGGTAAAGTGCCGTGGCGTCACAGCTCACAGCTAGCTGGCCTGAGCTGGGTTCAAACCTGCCAGCCTCAGTGTATGTGGCCAGAGCCCTACCCACTGAGCTACAGGTGCCGCCTGAAAAAATTCTTTAGAAGACTATTACATTGGAGATATAAAGTCAGTGCCATTATTATTCCCATTTTGCACATGAAGCTATTGAAGCCTAGAGTGGTTGAAAAACTTTCCCAAAGCAGGATTCAAATTCAAGCAATCTGACCTCAGATTGCCTGAACTTTACTTGTACACAGCATGGATGATGTGGTTGGCTTATATTTAGGGGCCATGTTTTACAAAGAATATAAATCTTTATCATTAGAAGCATGCTCAAATTCAAACTCTGGACTGAAACAAAGAAAACAGACTGAGGTATCAATATCTTGCTCACTAAAGGACATAAGGTCACTAAGACAAATAGAAACACGAGTGCAATCAGATCTTTTTCTTTATTTTTGCCAAGCAAGTACAGCAGAACCTCTGTAAGCTGACCACCCCTCAAGGGTCTATAACAAACTGGTCAACATATGGAGGTGGTCACTATAAGGAACTAGGCTTACGGTGCTGATACATAACATGTGGTGCATGTCCAGACTATGAAAATTAGATCAACTTATGGAAGTGGTCAGTTATGGAGGTTCTACGTGATTCATTTTAGTTGACATGATTTTACTGTACAACCAGCAACAGCATAGTCTTTATCTTGAAGGAACATACCAGGTGCCACTGCAGAAAAAAATAAACTGACATCCTCTCAAAAGAACTACCACCAATCCAAACATTAAAGAAAAAGTATAGTCATGTGTCACATAATGATGTTTCAGTCAATGATGGACTGAATACACAACAACAGCCCCATAAGATTATAAGGGAGCTGATTTGCCAGCCAGCAATGATGCAGCTGTTGCAATGCATTTCTCATGCTTTTGTAGTGACACTGATGTAAACAAACCTACTGTTCCACTGCCAGTCACACAAAAGTACAGCACGATAATCATGTACTGTACCTAATACAACTATGATACTGGTTTATGTGTTTGCTATACATATACTATCATTTTTATCATTATTTTAAGAGTAAGCTCCTTCCGTTTATTTTTTTTTTTTTTAAGTTAACTGTAAAACAGCCTCAGGCAGGTCCTTCAAGAGGTATTCCAGAAGAAGGCATTCTTACCATAGAAGACGACAGCTCCATGTGTAAGTTACTGTCCCTGAAGTCCTTCCAACGAATGGGACAAGATATGGAGGTGGAAGACAGTGACAGTGATGATTCTGAATTCGTGTAGGCCTAGGCTAGTGTGTTTGTTTCTTAGCATTTAACACAAAAGTTTAAAGTTAAAAAATAAGAAAAGGCTTGAAGAAAAAGGATTTAAAGAAAATATTTGTGTAAAGCTGTACATTGTTTGTTTTAAGCTGTTATTATAAAAGCTTAAAAAGTAGAAAAAAGTTTATAAGGTTAAAAGTTACAGTAAGCTAAGGTTAATCATTGAAGCAAAATGCTTTTAATACATTTAGGGCAGCCTAAGTGTACAGTTTTTGTATAGACTACAGCAGCGTTCAGTAATGTCTGAGGCTTTCACATTCACTTACCACTCATTGGCTTACCTACAACAACTTTCAGTTCAACAAGCTTTATGCTAAGTGCCCTATACAGGTATACTTTTTTAAACCTGTTTTTTTCATACTTTTACTTTATCTTATCTGTATGTAGATACACAAATACCACTGTTACACTTGCCTTCAATACACTAACATGCTGTATAGGTTTGTAAGCTACAAAAAATAGGCTATACCATCTCACCTAGGTGTGTAATAGGCTATGCTGCCTAGGTTTCTGCAAGTATACTCTATAATGTTCCCATAATGAAACTGCCTGAGGATGCATTTCTCAGAATGTATCGCCACTGTAAAGCAACATGTGACATACATTAGATGATTAGCAAATATGCAGCTGACAAGCAGAAAATTATTAAAGAGTAGCAAATGTATATACACATATATGTAAATCCAAAACTATATAAGACACAGGATCAAAAGCTAAGAACTCAGGTAATAAATCTAAGAAAACAATGAGAAACATTAAATATGTCTTTTCTCTCTTCAGCAAACATTTATGTGTACCGAAAGTCGTCAAACAAGAGGCAAACCTAGCTCCCCACCCCAATTTGAAGAGGCAAAACCTACTCTGGAAAACAAGTTACATTTTGAAAGGAAAGCTATAGATCTTAATATACATAGATATTCAGGTAAGAAAACAATCAGCGAGTTTGCTTAAGATGAAGCTCACAACGATCTTCAGGACAAGTACTCCAGGGAGGAATAACAATCCTAAAAAGATTAGTGTACACAGAAGTTCACAGAAATAGCCTGGGAAACAATAGCCTCTAAAAACAAGTCTCACAACATTGACTACAGGACAGAAAGCTTTCCAATGATATATATCTGCCAATAAGGAACCAGTGAAAATTCTACCAAGTGTTTATAAAAATGTTATCCTGATGATAACATACAGTCACTGTGAAAGAAAAGGAGACACAATTAGCTACATTACTCTACGTATGAGAAATAAAACATACTAACTTGTCACCATAATGTTACACTTACCTCCAGTTATAACATCCAACAGGTGGAAGAGGTGGTTTGCGAACAAACGATTCTCTTAAAAAGATTTTATTTTCTTAAATTTGCCAAACTCAAAAAGCATATTTATCATATTTGAATCCCAGTTTTACAGAAGTAGCTATCAACTCTGGAACACTTACTACATGAGAAACAATTTTTCAATACTTATTGACCAATTGTTACTTTTATATGCATCAAACCTACAATAATAAGATATCTGAAATAATAAGGAATCAAACCTAGTAAGACAATCCTTTCTCATCTCATGTCCTGAAATTTTAAAAGTCCACAATCGACCCTATCTACTAAATCATAATACAAAGCACTCTTTACCTAAGAACCTACATATAAGAAGGCTGTTTCTGCCAGATTATGGTTGTAGGTCACGTAAAGTCAAGTGATTTATAAAAAGAATGCCTAAATGAGGTTTAAGACTATTATAGTAAAAATGGAAAGCTGGAAATTTTGAAAAAATACACAATTTGAACAATTTTATACATACATAAATAGACTTGTAGATATTAAAGGAGCCCCTTAATTATTAGTCAAAGAATACAGCTTCATTCACTCACTCAAAACCTGCTATGTGCCAGGCATTTTATTAGATTCTGAGAATATAATGGTAAACAAGATACAGCCAGTCGTGGCCTTCACAGACTGAAGAATATAACATACCAGGATGTTATGAAATCACAGGTGGTGTGCGTAAGAAAAGAGGGGTTTGACACAAGGTGAAATAATCTCTATGTTGTCACTTGAAGGATGAAAAGAGGAGGGGCAGTGTTCACAGAACATATGAAGGCCAAAATAAAGAGTGGCAAGAGATGAAGAGGTAAGCAGAATCAAGACCCTAAATCATAAGAAGTTTGAACTTTACCTTGTGGACAATGATCAACAAACCACTCAACTGTTTTAAACATGGGACTGATGCGATTTACTCTAGCAATAACAAAAGGGATTGGAGGAAAATGAAAAAAGTAATTGGGAAATGACAGCAGCGGGAATGGAATAATCAGCTATTTAAGACATGTTTATGTCATGGGAGTTTTCTGGATGTGTTTATAGATCAGATGTGAAGCATATGAGAAAAGTAAAAATCTTACAGATGACATCGAAGTTTCTGGCCTGGGAAATTAATTAACAAGGGGCATTCTTAGGAAAAAGAGGAGCCTGAATGTGAAACACTTGTGAGGTAATGATTGAAGATTCTCTTTTAAGTTGGGCCTCATGAGAATTCTGGGCAAGAGACAAGAAATTAAAAAGCTATAGACAAGAAAATGGGGTGCCTAAGTTCAAGGCGGGTGGATCACCTGAGCTCAGGAGTTCAAGACCATCCCAAGCAAAGCAAGACCCCATCTCTATCAAAAACAGAAAAACTAGCCGGACGTTGTGGCAGGTGCCTTAGTCCCACCTACTCAGGAGGCTGAGAAAGGAGAATCACGTTAGCCAAGAGCAATGATGTCACAGCACTCTATCCAAGGCAACTAAGTGAGACTCTACCTAAAAAAAAAAAAAAAGACTCAGCACCCATAGCACAGTGGTTACCATGACAGCCACATACACCAAGGCTGGCGGGTTTGATCCCAGCCAGGGCCAACTAAACAACAATGACAACTACAACAAAAAATAGCTGAGTGTTGTGGCAGGTGCCTGTAGTCTCAGCTACTCGGGAGACTGAGACAAGAGGTTCACTTAAGCCCAAGAGTTTGAGGTTGCCATGAGCTGTGATGCCATAGCACTCTACTGAGGGCGACACAGTGAGACTCTGTCTCAAAAAAAAGAAAAAAGCGCTAAGTGAAGCAAGTGAAGGGTAAACTAGCATCCAGGGAACATGCAGAGTGTAAGACAAAAATGCTTATGATAAAAATGGAAGAAGCAGGAAAAAAGCCTGGATAGAAGGCTAAGAATCAGTGAAGGAGATATCAAAATATTAAAAAAATAAGAAAGAAAAATGTAATATCTCAGAAGCAACAGGAAAAATTATGAAATTAAGAGTACGTCAGCTAGGCATAATGACTTAAGCCTGTAAATCCAGCACTTCGGGAGACTTATCTGGGATGATGATTTGAGGCCAAGAGTTTGACACCAAGCTGGGTAACAGAGCGAGACCCTGTCTCCATAAAAATTAAAAATAGAAAAATTAGCTGGGTGTGGTGGTAGGCACCTGTAGTCCCAGCTACTTGGGAGGCTAAGACTGGAGGATCACTTGGGCCAGTTTGAGGCTGCAGTGAGCTCTATGACTGTGCCATTGAACCCTAGCCTGGATAGCAGAGTTAGACTTTTATCTCTTAAAAACAAAGATAAATAAAGCACAATGTGATATGGCTGGTCATGGTGGCTCCTACCTGTTACATTATCCTAGTGCTATGGAAAGTCAGCAGCTAGAGATCAGCTTGGATACACATAGCAAGATCATCTCTACAGGAAAATTCCAAAATTAGCCAGGTATGCCCTAGCTACTCTGGAGGTCAAGGTGGGAGGGTCACTTTGAGCCCAAAAGTTTGCAATTACAGTGACCTATGATGGAGCCACTGCACTCCAGCCTCAGCAACAGAGTAAGACATTGTCTTTATTGAGAAAACAAACAAAAAACACTGTGTGAAGTAATGCCAAGGATCAAGTAAGATGAAGATTGAAAGATATCTACTGGATTTAGAGAGAAATGTCACTGTTGACCCTGATTAAAAAAAAAGATGACAGAAAAATAAATGATCGTTTGGGCAAGAATGATTTCATTTCAAAGACAATAACTAATAACAGCAGGTTACTCAAGTCCTTGATTTCTTTACTAAAATATTTTGATATGTCTTCCCCTTTCCTATTCTAGAAGGCTGACTTAAATTAGTGGTTCCTAACCATTTTATGTGGGGTAATAATGTGATGTTAAAAAACCTTGAACGCTAGAATGACTATTTTTTATCATCAGATTAAAAAATAATTGCACAAAAAGTTACTATAAAGTCAATAATTCTTTTAAATAAATGCCCCTTTTTTCAGTCACAAGTTTTTTGAAAATCAAAATATCTAAGACATTTGGGCAGCCAGAATATCATGCTTAGTATACACACACAGTACCAAAAATTGTATACAGGTTTTAAGAAAGAAAAAAAATTGTATAAAAATTGTAACGCTCAATATACACCAATAACAAAAGATGAATACAAGTCACATTGAGCACCTCTTATAATTGCAGAAGTCAAACATGACTTAAGTATTACAAACTTAATAGTTTTTCCTTTCTTAAAATGTGTACACATTTTTTTTACACCCTCAGTATGTGCTGGGGTCCTCTGTGATAACTAAAGCTCACAAACTGAGAAGCACTAGACTTAAGATCTTCCAAGAACTCTTCCAATTAAAAAAAAAAATCTATAATTCTTCAGGTTAAAAACAAATTACTAAAGTAAAATTTATAATGGTTCAAAATAAAATATGATTTAATACTTTAAGTATCTCAAGCTTAGATGCTATCTAAGCTGATAGCATCTGATTAGATGCTTTTTCTATAGTGATAGCCTAAAATTCCCATCAATTAAAACAAATGAGTACCTTTTGCATTTGCTTTATAAGTTTTCATGTCTCAGAAAAAAAATTGAATATAGTCTACCTTTCACATGACAATGTCAAACTCCATAGACAAAAGCCTACTAATTCTATTAGTTCATTTTACATCAAGGCAAACATAAGCTAAAAAACAAAAATCGCTGATTTTCCATTGTTTGATAACATCAAACCCTGAGTAGACAATGTATGTCCTTTCCTTTATTCCCTTAAAAACTGTAGCTATTGCTCAGGTGAAGAAAGAACAGTTAGGGCAACAGGATTCTGTCAGTTTTTCCATCAGTTGAAACACATGCTCCCCTATTTACAAAACTTACTAAGGTTGCCAATTCAAAGGTGCTATCCAAACATACAATTTCTGCAGCCACCTATAATAAATTATAATTAGTGATAAGTTATTTTTAGGTATTTAGTAATAATTCTAAAGACTAGACTAAAAAAAGACAAAAAGTCTTGCAATATTAATTGGTCACCAACAGTTAAGATACACATTTCCATTAAAAAAAGGAAAAGAAATTCTGTTGCTTTACTAAAGAGCAAACTAGTAATTCAAAGTTTACAGTTCTCAGCCCCAAAATTCCACTAGATGAGCAACGGTATGTGCATGTGTTTTGTCCGGTCTTATTTTTGGGTGAAAAATAAGAAATCATTTTAAAGCAGTTCAAATTACCAAAATAATTCAATCTTAAACTCTACTTCTTAACAGTCAAGTGGATAAACACTGTGAAATGTAAAAATCATCAGGGTTAACCCAGACAATGCTGAAAAACTGAAAAAAGGAATTAAGGAAATTAAAAATCTGAAAGAGACTTAGCTAAATTCTATCAAACACCAATGGTACAGAATCCCTGAGATGAGGGATTAATAAAATGTGAAAATCTAGTTTCATGTGTAGAAACTATCTTTACTTATGACTAGAGAATTGAGAACTTTGATAACTAATTCAAAGACTCTTGATAACCACTCTGATTAGCAGTACTCAGAATCATCAATTTTTTGCACTAGAATAAAAGAGTTCTAATATTTTATTATTCTCTTATTCTACTGAATGACACTAAGGTCAAGGAGATAAAATGACTCTCCCAAAGTGAATCCTGAAGAGCCCAATATTATGTATACATATCCTAGTTCTCAGTCCACAGGTGCTTCGACTATTCTGTAACATATATTTTCTATGTTGAGAAAATAGGTGATGTTTCACTCTCCCATAGGAAAGATCATATGGCTCTTTAATGGCTTAGCACAATGCCTTACACACTGCTGGCACTAAACTACAGTAGCTCATTCCTACATCAAAACTCCCTTTAAAGCTAATTTGATTACCTAGTCAAAATGTCTTCAACTTGAATACATAAAGTGGAAACAACCTACATTTGTATATAAATGTAGAGAAACTTGCATATGTACAAATCCACACGCAAGTCTGTATATGTATACACACAAATATATCTGCAAGTCATACACATATACAGGATGGCCATAAAGTTCGTGTGCAATTTAAAATGCATACGAACTTTATGGCCACCCTGTATAAATTTATATACAACTGGGAGTTATTTGACCAAAGTTTCCTCTGAACTCTGATTAACTCTGGTACTACCATTATACAACTCCAGACCCAAATAAAAATAAAATCCTCCACTCCACCCAATCCCAGTATTGTTAAATGCAGCCAGGCCAATTCTCTGCACAGCTGTCAAATACCAAAAGGATTTAATAGTTCAACAAAACCATACAAAGCAGTCCACCAGATACTTGGCCTGACATCAGAGAAATCTATCACACACGTTAAGTTTGGTCACGCACATTTCCAAGTGTGTGTGAATAAAAAAATGAATTTAAGATATTTCTAGCCGAAAAGTTTAAGAACTTACACCGACAGATTTTTTTAGAAGCCACTGAATATAATTTTGCTCTTTAGATCTTTTTTTTTTGCTTTTGTCAACCAACTGTCACTGTAGTTGCCCATGTCACCCAACTCTAGAGGGGGGGAGTGGCTCTTTATTAAAGATGCTTACCGATTACGTTGCAGGCCTTGGAAATCACAAAAGCAATTTACCATCACGTACCAATCGTTAATGGAATTTGGCCTTCCTACACTTGTTAATAAAATACAGTCAAGACATGTGCAAATGCTCACCGTACTTCCAACACTGGGGATAAATGCTGTGTCACTGAGAAAAAATACAAAATTTTTCCGAACCCAAAAGGAAACTGTCAAAGAATGACGCTAACCTGTCCTTTCGGGCTACTATACTCCCTACAAAGGCAGCCAGAAAACAAGTCTCCCTAAACTCCTGCGCTTTAGCAGCTTCAGTCTGGTAGGAAGCCCCCTCCTGGGTACAACCCATCAAGGAAAAGCTGCACCCGCCAGTTTCCACCTCTGTGGCCCGGGGCTGCTTCTCACCATTTCCAGGTGAGCACCGGGACCTTCGGGGTGTCCACTGCCGGGAGCCGGACTGGCCCTACCCTCCGGGGTCTTCCGCTCGCTGTGGCGCTTCAAGCTGCTGGTGTCACCCCGGCCTCCAGTCTCCCGGCGCCGCCGTTGTCGGCTCCACAGGTACATGGCACCCGCTCCCAGCAGCAGGGGAGCCCCGACAGCCAGTGCCAGCTGCCATCGCGGTAGGCCCCCTGTTCCCGGGCCCCCAGACCCACCGCCGCCGCCCACCCCACTGCCGGAGCTGGGTGCAGCTGCTGCGACCACTGCCGCCTCCACAGGCTTAGAGGCGGCCATAACGAGTGTCCTCGGCCACTGCCTCCCTGCCAGTCGCGGGCGCCACAGTCAACCAGGCAGCGTGCAAAAGGAGACCAGAGAGAGGGAAGGCAGGCAATGAACGAAAGAGCACGCTAGGTAGTGAGAGCGGACGACAGAAAAGGGCCAGAGGTCACCGGAAGCCCAAGGCATGCCGGGCTAGACCCGGCCGTCATTCTCCTCCCCTCTCAACCGTAGAAGAGGAAAAAGAAGAGGAAGAAGAGGTGGAGGAGAAGGAGGAGGAGGAGGAAGAGGAGGAGGAAGGAATCACTTCCGGGTTAAAGAAAAGTGTGGGCGTGAGATTGAAGGATTAGAAATCTCTTTCCCTTTCCTTTCGCCCCGCTGCTGCTTGGGAGAATCATTCCTGGGGTCCTGGGTCTCCCGTGGTGCCCAGTGTTGTCCCCTCCACCTTCAGGAAAGAAGGGCAGATGGCCTTCTTGTCTAATGAAGTGGAGGAGGGGCGCGTAAATAGCCGGCTCCACCAGAACCAAGGAAAAGGCTCCGCAGCGGCTCTGCGAATAGGCGAGAGTGGCAGAAGACTTGTGAAGGTGATTGGTTGGCAGGAATTGTGGGCGGGGTGTAGGCCGAGCTGCGCAGTTTATTGGTAGATTTTGGACCCCGGTTTCCCGTTACCGCCACGTCGGCGCTTCACAGACCTCGGCCGTTAGCTCGGTTTTCTGTCCGCGTGTCGGTGAAGCCAACGGATTGGAAAGGCTTTTAAAGATCTGTGAGGAAAAGAGCTCAGAGCTGAAGATAACCTGCTATATCACCAGACTTTTTGTCACTACCATAGCAAGATTTTAGTTTGAACTAATTTCAGGTTATGGGGAGGTAGCAGGTGGCGAAAAGACTAGGTAGACATGTCTCCGAGACTTAAGGGCTTGAAACAGTCCCTGCCGCTCACCGTCTGCACCGATTACGAAAGCGGTGACGTCTGTGTTAGCTTCTTGAACTGAGTTGGTAGAAATCCACCACCTGCTTCCAGCGTCCTTAATGTATATATGTGTCTTGAGCTCGTTTCTGCCTGACACCTCAGCCCACATGTTGCTTCTCAGAGCGCCAGTGTCTTCCCCAGTGCTCTGGTCCGCTAACCCCCGTGTTTTGCAGTAGCTGTCTCAGCACACGTCTCTTATTCCCAAATCATAATTTCAGTTAACAGCTTTCATAGTTGTCAAGCTTTGTCAAGTCTTTTTCCCAGGCTCTGCGTCGGATCTCTCAAAATTACCCTTGCAAAGCATAGTTTGGAATTCACGGTATTTTCAAGAAGAAAATTTAAAGATAACTTATAAAGAGACATCAAAATCAACTGATTAAAACAGAATGGCCTAACTTGAAATAATTTCAGGATCATTTCTTATCTCTGCTTCATGTAGTTCCTATTAGTAAATTACTTTCAGGCAGTAGGTTTCTAAGCAACAGACTGAAAAAAAAAGGACTAAAAATAACTGCAATGGAATTGAGTTGATTGTTACAGACTAAAAGGCTTCTCTCCAATCCTGATCCTCCAACCCAAGGCAAGCAAGTTTTCTGCTTAACATAATCTCTGCCTTGCCATTTCACAAGAGAAAGTAAAGATTTTTCTTTCCTGAAATTTCAGTGTGTCTGTGATCTCAGGGAGGACTGTACAATGCTAGTATTTATAAACTATTAATATGAACTAAAACATAAAGGGTTTTTTTAAAAGCAACTTTTATTTATAGGCAATAGATTGTTAAGGTTAAAATCCAAAGTTACAAAGGGCTTACTGTGAAGTCGCCCTCCAATCCCTGGCCCCACTAGAGTAATTCCCTCTCCAAAAAGAATCAATGTTAGAGTTTCTTGAAACATTTTTAGAATTGACTAATATTTATCTAAAGGCCTGATTTTGTTTGGTTTTATTTTTAAGATTGGCATTGTTGTGCCCAGGTCACGGGGTACCCCACATAAATCACCCGAAGACCAAGTCCAATGCAAAAGCAAAAGGTAGTTTATTCACAAGCTCGGGCTTGGGCTTCTCTGTTCCTGACGCAGCAGGAGAGCAGAGAAGCTCCACTGCAGAGGGAAGAGCAGTTTTAAGGATACAGAAAGGAAAAAGGGAGGTGGGGATAGGGGCTTAGGGAACTGGACAATGTTTGATGTGGGCTGATTAGCCTAGGGGAAGGATTTACTACTACTGGGCCGAGAGTGGGTGTAATTCACTTGGGGCAGACATACTGGAGCTAGGGGTGGGGGAGGAAGCAGGTTGCCTATCACCTTTGGTATGCAGCTGCAAATTGAAGGCTGTGGGGCAAAGCGGGTCAGTGAAGGCTGTGAGACTAAATGGAGTTAGTTTTAACAAAATGGAGTTAGCTTGGTCCTTTCAGCCTTAGTAAATAAATTCATTCTTGTTTTAATGCATTGTTAAACATCTCATTTCCATTGCCTAGCTTAAGCCATCTGTTTTCTCCCATTTTTTCTTCCATTTTCTAATTAATAGTACCATAAAGCTAAATTTACTGGCTTTGAGATCTTACTGACTTACTGGGTAGTTTCTAACCTATTAAGTGGTGAGAACACACACCTCTCAGTTTACAGTATAGATTTATTTAGATAGCATTAAAGTCCTTTTGATGTTTGTTACAAACTACTAATACTAGGCATTTGATGCTTAGTTGTTTTTCTAACTTTTGAAGGAAATAAGTAAAATACTGTGTTTCTAAAATACTAAAAGTTTTTTATGTGTAAACACAGACATTGGTAGATTAATGGAACTCAACAGAACAAGCTTTCTTCACCTCTTCTCTGGGCTGTATCTTAGGAGGCAGTTGAATGAGGTAGAAAGTCTAGTGAACTGGGAATTGGAAAACTTGAGTTCTTATTCTGGATTTTAAATTAATACTACTGAGCAATGTGCATGGCTGTGGGCAACTCTGCTTTCTTTCTTTTCTTTTTTTCCTTTTTTTTTTTTTTTGTGCAGTTTTTGGCCGGGGCTGGGTTTGAAACCGTCATCTCCAGCATATGGGGCTGGCACCCTACCCCTTTGAGCCACAGGCATCACCCTTTTTTTTTTTTTTTTTTTTTGAGACAGAGTCTCACTTTGTCATCCTCAGTAAAGTGCAGTGGTGTCATAGCTCACAGCAATCTCAAACTCTTGGGCTCAAGAGATTCTCTTGCCTTAGCCTCCCAAGTAGCTGGGACCATAGGCACCGCCACAACACCTGGCTATTTTTAGAGATGAAGTCTTGCTCTGGCTCAAGCTGGTCTCGAACTTATTAGCTCAGGCAATCCACCCAGCTTGGCCTCCCAGAGTGCTAAGATTATAGGCATGAGTCACTATGCATGGCCTCAACTCTGTTTTCTATACAATGTAAAGGGTAGACTTAATGATTTCTAAGGCTCTTTTTTGTTTTAAAATTATTTGATTCTGTTTCAATTGTCATTGCTACAGGAAAGGCTTTCAGATTGGTAGAGTTGGTAGACTGCTGGTTGATTTGTGTTCACATCTTCTAGTGAGTCCACAAATGAGCCTATTTTGAGCACTTACATACACAACTCTATTCTCTTTCAACTCTCTTGGGTTTTTATTCTGTTTTCACTGCAAAATTTCTAGAAAGAGTTGTCTATACCAATTACCTCTACTTAATCATCACCCATTTCATTGAAAATCTGTGTAATCTAGTTTGTAAATCTAGTTTGAAATTGCTTTATAAGTCATTAAATGAGTTGTTTTGGCCTTCATATGCTTTTACTTGATGCATTGTTTTCTTTGGCTTTCAGGAGACTAGATTTTTCTGGTTCTTTTATTCTTTGACCTATCTCTATTGATCATTGATCAACACAACTTTCTGTGATGTTGGAAATGTTTTATGTTGATGATGTTCGGTATGGCAACCACTAGCCATATGAGGCTATTGAGCACTTGGAATATAGCATATTGTATAAGTAACTACATTTTTTATTATTTAATTTGAATTGATTTAAATAGCTTCATGTGGCTAACAGCTACCGTACTGGAGAGCACAGCTCCCTCAAGTATAAGAATTTATAAGAATTTATCTTCTTTGTCTATAATCTCTTCATTAGTAACCAAAATAAATCTCATTGCTTCAGGTACTATTTCTCTGCAGATAATCACTATCTACATTTCTCTTGGCATAACTTCTGTCTTTACCTCTAGCCTACTAGTAGGAAATACTACTGTTTACTGAGCAGCTTTGCATGGATGCCTAATTTTTGTTAAAGATATAACTCATCATTTTCCTCCCCATTTTTTCTCTTTGTGTAGTCCTTTTTCCTCATAATATTACTGTTATGTTAATGGTTACTCATACTTGAAACATTAGACCTTTTCAGACCTTTCTGTTTTTCAACCCTACCTACTCAAGCACATGTGATTATGCTGATATATGCACACATAAATGCAAAACTGTGAAATCTTCAAGAAGATCAACCTCTTTGTAATATCTTTTTTGTATTTTGCTTCCTTTTCATGTCCTCTGCCACTTCCCTATTTCTAATATGTGAAAATACCTAAAAGTATGTACTATACATAACAGATACTTGATAAATTGTTTCTTCTTATTGTAGTTCAGACTGCTATAACAAAAGTAGCATGCACTGGTCAGCTTATAACCAATTACGAAAATTGATTTCTCACAGTTCTGCAGGATCCACGTTTAAAAACAGGGTGCCAGCATGGTCAAGTTCTGTGAAGGCCCTCTTGTGGATTAAAGACTGCCAATGCTTAGCATTATGTCCTCACACGGTGAAAAGGGAAAAGTAAGCTCTTTGAAGTCTCTTTGATAAAGGTATTAAACCCATTTTAGGGCTATCCTCTGTGCTTAATCACCTCCCAAGGGCCCTGCCTCCTAATACTGTCACACTGGGTATTGGGATTTCGACATATAAATTAGGGGTAAGGGGGGCACCCAAACTTTTAGTTTTTTCTTTTATGTATTTCCTTCATCTTTCCTAAATTCTGTATGTGTTTTCCCAGATAGTTTCTCTGCCTCTACTGCTTCTCTTTTATGTGTCACCCTGCCCCTTGATAACAGATTACTCTTCTTGTGCATAACTGCAATTACTTTCATGAGCTCAAAGACTTTTTAAAACCTCTGCATTTTCACTATAAAGTTTAATGTCTACTCCCACCCATACCTCTCCTCATATACTGCCTGTATCTCCTTGATTCACATTCATAGCATGTGACAGTGTTTAAAGTTATTTATATGGCCACCTCAATAGGATGTACCTCCACGAGGTCAGAAACTTTGTTCATTTTGTACTCTGAGAACCCGGCAGATAGTTGATATAATGGTTCATTTTATGTGTTGGTTTGTCTGGGGCATAGGGTCCCAGTTATTTGGTCAAATGGTATTCTGGGTGTGTCTGTGAGAATGTTTTTGATTTCTTGCTTTTTCTTTTTAGTGTATCTATTATAGATTTTTGCTTTGTGGTTACCATTAGGCTTACAAAAAACCATAATGTGTTATTTTAAGTTGATAGCATCTTTGATACCGCTCTGTCTCTCTCACACACACCCGTAAACTACATTTTAACTCTACTTTCCCACCACACTTCTTATTTTTGAGATTACAATTTACTTCTTTTTGTACATGGGTCACTACAAAAGTTTTGGGACAGACTGTGTTATGGTCCATTATTTTACTCCCACAGTTGACAGCATCCTTTCTTGTACACCTGTGCAAGTTTCAACTTGCTTGGCTTATTGGTGTTGCTAGGAGGGCTTCATTTGTTTCCATGTGCATGGATTTTATGTTTTTTGATTTTTGTGTATCTCAAAACTTTCATAATGGCCCCACGTATCACATATCTCTGAAACTATTTTAGTTATTATTTTTAATACGTTTGTCTTTTAACTTTCACTTTAGTAGATATGATAAGTGATTTGCACACCACCATTACAACATTAGAGTATTGTGAATTAAACTGTGTACTTACTTTTATCAGTGAGTGTTTTTTTTTTACTTTCAAATGTTTTTGTGTTACTCACTAGCATTCTTTTGTTTCAGCTTGAAAAAAAATCCCTTCAGTATTTCTTGTAAGGCAGGTATGGTAGGGATGAACTCCCTCAGCTTTTAGTTGTCTGGGAAAATCTATCTCTCATTTCTGAAGGACAGATTTCCAAGTACAGTATTCTTGGTTGGCAGTTTTTTTCCTTCAGCACATTGGTCATATCATCCTATTCTCTCCTGGTCCATAAGTTTTCTGCTGAGAAGTCTTATGTTAGGCATATCGGATCTCCTTTCTATGTTAGTTGCTTCTTTTCTCTTGTTGCCTTTAGGATCCTCTCTTTGTTTTTGGTCTTTACAGACTTTTTTATAATATGTCTTGGAATGGGCTTATTTGCATTGATCTGACCTTCCTATACTTAGATATTTATAGCTTTCTCCAGGTTTGGAAAGTTTTTTATTATTATTTCTTTAAATAAGCTTTCTATACCCTTATCTTTCTCTACTTCCTCTTGAATGCCAATGACTTGTGTGTTTGCTCTTTTGATGCTGTCATATAAAGCTTGTAATCTTTTTTATTCCTTTTCATTCTTTTTAATTTTTTATCTTCCGATTGTGTATTTTCATATAACCTGTTTCTAAGGTCACAGATTATTTTTTCTGCTTGATCAATTCATTGTTGATGCTCTCTATTGCATTTTTTATTTTGTTCATTGTATTTTTCACCTCTAGGATTTCTGGCTGATTTTGTTTTATTGTTTCAACTTCTCTGTTAAATTTCTCACCCAGTTATTATTTTCCTCATTTTGTTGAATTCTCTGTATTTTCCAAACTTCATTGAGCATCCTTAAAATAGCTATTTCGAATTTTTATCAGGTATTTTGTACATCTCTATCTCTTCAGGGTCAGTCACTGGCAACTTATCTTGTTTATTTGATGATGTCATGTTCTCTGCTTGTTCTTGATCCTTATGGTCATGTGTCTATGTCTGTGCATTGAAGAGGTGGGTACTTATTCTAGTCTTCATAGTCTGCCTTTGGGAACATCTTTCAATAGTAAGCCTGTCCAAAGATTGTGGTCTTGTCATATAGTGTGATCCCTAAGCCTGCGACAGCTGCAGACGTCCTGAAGCCACAGCAGAAGTAAGGAATGCCTTAAGCACAGGACCACTGTGGCCAGCACAGTGCTAGGATGAAATCCCATGGCCATTGAGGCTAACACAGCACAAAGCTGTAATCCTGTGTCTGCTGAGGCTGATGCAGTACTAGGATTTCCTGGAATCCCAAAGCCACTGAGGCCTGCCTGTTGCTCTGTATTATTTGGAGTATAAAGCCATTTTAGTTGGCTGACGGTGATATAGCCTAGAACTCAAGTAGGTCTCACACAGACTATAGATTCCTGTCTGATGCTGTAATGGATCTAGAGTCTCTTATGAAGGTATTTTTGTGCTTTAATAGTTGTTCAAATTGATATTTCTCCAAGGGGAAAATCACTGGAAAGTCCTACTCCACCATCTTGCTCTGCCTTCCTCTGTGTGGGTGTTGGACTTTTGTTGTTTTCTTTCTTTGTTTTATGAGACAGAGTCTCACTTTGTCACCCTTCATAGAGTGCTGTAGTATCATAACTCACAGCAACCTCAAACTCTTGGGCATAAGTGATCTTTTTTGCCTCAGGCTCACAAGTAGCTGGGACTACAGGTGCCCACCATAACACCTGGCTATTTTTAGAGATAGGGTATTGCTCTTGCTCAGGCTGCCTCCTTTTCTAAGTACTCACTACTTTTTATTTCTATTTAATTAAAGTTACATTTGTCAACAACTCATGTTAAGCTATAAGGATGACTTTTTCTTCACAGGCTTAGGCAGGCAAACACTCGTTCTCTTTAAAGGTTACTATGCTAAAAATCTATAGGATACATTTGAACGGTAGAGCACAAGACTGTTCCTTTGGATGATCCCACTGTGATGTATGCTGTAGTGAAGGATTAGTGAATCAGGAAAAAAATTGAAGAAGGAAATAAAGATTCCCCAGATAATTCATTTGATCCAAGAACTATCTCACAGAAAATAAACCAGGTGTATGTAGGTATGGTGGCTGGAGATAATACACACAAATTATGGACCAACAGATTCACATCCTCATCACTGCACTAGTCTGTATTCTCTGGAACACCAAAGACTTATCTTATTCAAGGGACAATGATCTGGTTGCTGATATAGAACAAATAATTACTTCTAGGTGTCAGCATGTGGAAGTCTGGGAGAATCTCAGCCACTTTCCTACAGAGTTCCTCTCACAGTTCTTCTTTTATTCTTTCCTCTTTCATGAGTTTTGGAAACTTCTTCCATGTCTGAAATGTGATCCAGTGAATCCTTTTGTCATTGTGTTCCTCTGCGATCTCATGTTTGATAATCAATCTTCGTTTCCCTGACCATGTTAAACCAGGCCCTGAAAATCTTATTCTGAAGAAAATGCACACAAAAGCTTTCTTATTTCTTCTTTCAGATCAGTCAGGTGCTGTAGCCAGCTCTAAATGACTCTCCTAAACAATATTTGGGAATAAAATTGACCAGCCCAACTCATCTTCCTAGCCAGACTTTCCTAAGTACACTGGAATAAGGCCAGCAGGCATTTCCTTCTGTAAGGCCAAAGAGCGACGTTCTTCTGCCACCTGCATGTTTTTCTTGTTTTGCTTTCTCAATCTCTTCCAAGGCTCAGTCTAGACTTTTTTTTCTTAGCAAGACCTCATTATAGTGTTCTTTGGCTATTGCCTGCTGCTGCCAGTTCCTATTAATTCTCTTCTGCTTCTCCAGTTCTTTCAGTTTCTTCTTATTTTCTCTCAAGTTTTGTCTCTTTTTCTTTAGCCTCCCTTTTCTGACACTCCTCCTCTGGGGCCATTAACTGCGGCAATTTGGCAATTTCTGTTCTTGTTTTTTCTTCCTTTCTGCCAAGATTCACCTTCAGTTCATTTAATTGCTCTCTCTTCCATAGCTTTTACTATGGGATGGATTGCAATCAGCTGCTGTGGGTTCCTTCTGGGTCCAGGAAGATAATTGCCAGAATCACTTCTACTGCCTTCAGTCCCAGGGGAAGTAACAGGTGAACTGAAAAGCATCTTGCAGACTCCCTTCACATCTTCTTTTCCTGTGGGATTTGACAGTAGGTGTCTGTGACTGCTGCAGCATGCTTTGCTGCCCACCAGACCTCTGCCAGCTGCTGATTTTCCTTCAGCTTGAGAATTGTTTTCTTCTGTTCCTGAAGTTTCTTCTTTTGCTTCTCAATCAGCTGTTGCTGGAAGGCATGGCAGTTGTGGAAATGACTCATGCAAATCAATTCTGCTTTCTGACATGTGGTTCTGAGCTTTTTGCTTTTATCAGGCTGTTGAGAAGGCTCAGGATCCAGCGTCTGGTGCTGCATATTGTCAGGTGTGTACAGAGGGACATCCTGAAAGAGACCCTGCAAGTTGCATTCTGTTGTTGTTCCTAGGGGAGGGCTGGACATACAACCATTGCTCGCTAAGGGAAGCTTTTCCCACAAAGGAGGCACAGCAGTCACCAGTGGAGCCACCATGGCTGTTGCCTCCTCAGGTAGACTGATGCCTGATGGCCCATTTGCACTGAGTTTCCCTAGTGATGCTGCCTTTGGCAGCTCATCCATTTTCTTCCTAGTTTCCTCCTTTGTTTGAGCTCTCTCTTTAGGAGCTCTGCACCATACCAATGCTGCCACTCCGTAAAGCAGTGTTAGAGAACTTGTTTCTGGTTATAGTCAGTGGCCAGTTGTTGTCTTCTAAGTCTGTCATAATTATTTGTTCTAATTTCTGCTACCTATGCTCAATTCTGATTGGGACCACATACTAGTCATCTTTGTACTCCTACATCTATTATAGGCTTGGGCATATGATGGATGATTGTTACCTTATTTATCTACCCAATACCATACCTGAAGCATGGTCACTGCCAAGTAAGGTGTTGATAAAGCATTTTTTGAGCAAGGTTCTGTGACGATTCATTCCCATTACTGTTGACAGTATTAACAATCTGGTGCCCCACCAACCCAGTTACTACTGCTGTTGTAGCCACCAACCCCAGAAATGGTGTGTGTCCATCACTGCCACCATCACAGCTACTGGTTCCCAGTCCCTAGCCTGCTATGATAACTGCTACCACCTCCACCACTGTAGCTGCTTCAGAGGGGTATGTTTGGCTTGTACATTATACCCCACTCATGATATATGGAAGTCCCTATTTTATTTGAATCTTCATGCTGTTATTTTTCCTCAATCCTGATGGCTTCTGCATTATTCAACTTTCATCAAAGCATCAGTTGAGTGGGTGGTACTGCTTTGCTTCTCATGGAAAATGTCACTTCATGATTCAATCAAGTGGTTGCTCTTTTTGCTGTCAAGAGGAGCCTCTGCATTTATCTTCAGGGAACAATCTATAGTAACATATTTCCTCTCCCCAGCTGTGACTGATAGCTCATATGAATACTTTATGCACTCATTTGCCACCTTTCTGCCCACTCACACAGATTTATAAGGATCTTTCCATCCTCATCCACTTAGTTTGTTGCCACCCACAAGAATTTGTGTCATTTGCAAATGCAGAATTGTTGCCCTGCACTTAAACTTATAAAGATATTACAGACTATGCTCATTGGGTCCTGTGCAAGGATACTAGGGAAGTGAGCACTGAGGTCCAGCATGCACTTTGGTCATCTCAGCCTGGTGTTGGGCTGCGACTGCCTGGAGAAAAGGTGCTTCATTTTATGATTTGCACAAAGACACATGTCTAAGAGATTGGCCTGCAGTAGAGCATCTGCCATTTTCTGATATGCTCATATTAGACAAGTGCTGATATTAGCTTTGGTCTAGTGTTGACCCTGAGAGCCACTAGGCTGTGCTTTCCGGTCTTTACCTTTTCCTATTTTTCCTAACCATTGAAAAATAGCCTCAACTACAACATTGTGGAGAAGACTCTGTTTTGTTAAATTTTGAAAAAAATTAAAGCCACAAAAAATAGTTTGTGTACCTATATTCTGATTATCTATTGCTGCTTCACAAAGTACCCCAAGATTGGTGGCTGTCTTTATCTACTTTCATTGCTGTAAAGAAATACCTGAATCTGGGTAATTTATAAAGAAAAGAGGTTTATTTGGCTCATGGTTCTGCATGAGAACCTGTATAGGAAGTATGGCACCAGTATCTACTCTTGATGAGTGCCTTAAGAGGCTCTCATTTATGCCAGAAGGTAAAGGGGGGTCAGGTGTGTCACATGGCAAGTGAAGGAGCAAGAGAGAGGAGAGGAGGGCCAGGCGTTTTTGGAACAACCAGTTGTCATTTGAACTAATAAAGTGAGAACTCACTTATTACCATGGGATGGCACGAAGCCATTTATGAGGGATGCACCCATGACCCAAGCATCTTCCACTTGGTCCTACCTTCAACCATGGAGATCAAAATTTCAACATAAGATTTGGAAGGAACAAACATCCAAACTATGTCAATGGCTTAACACAATTATTTGGCTACATCTCACAAATTTTTTTGCTCAGGAATTTGGGTAGGGTTTGGTAGACTCTTCTGCTGGTATTAGCAGATCTCAGTGGTATTTAGCTGACAAATAGGTTGGTCTGGAGAGTTCAAGATAACTTAATCAAGGTTAATCAAAGGGTAGATTGTCCTTAGTATACCTGACCTAATCAAGTGAGACCTTAAAAAACATCAAAGAAATTGTTGGAGTAAGGGAGCTTTTTGCTGCTGTCTGTGAATAAGAAAATTGCCTATGGAGAGTCTACATGGCAAGGAACTTTAGGAGCTTAGTGATCCCTGACCAACATTCAGCAAGAAAATGACCTACAGCTTATGATAAACTGAATTCTTCCAACAACCAGTGAACTTGAAATGCAACTATGAGCCTCAGTTACTTTCATTTGATCTAATGAGACCCCTAACAGAGGACTCAGCCAACCCTTGTTCAGACTTCTCAGTCATAGAGACTGTAAGATAATAAATTTGTGTTGTTTTAAGCTGCTAAGTTTGTAATAATTCACACACAGCAAGAGGAAACCAATAAAGCTACCTAAATACCAAAAATTAAGGGAAAATCCTACCTCATCATACACAAAATGGCAAGTAGATTAAAAATGTAAATGTAGATAACAGAAACTTTAAACTTTTGGAAGAAAATGTAAGAAAATATCTTGATGACTTTGTGATAGAATAAAGAACAACTTACAAGGAAAAATGTAAGTTTGGCTACATGAAAATTTTTTAACATGTAAGAGAAATGATATTATAAAAAATTTGTAAGACAAATTTGTAATACATACTCAAAAGATATTTGTAAAATGTAAAACAGAGGTTAATATACAAAATATACATAGATATGCTATCGATCAAAAGAGACAACTCTGAAGAAAAATGAGCAAAGGATAAAAACAAGCTATTCATAGAAGAAATGGCCAAAGAAACATATAAAAAATTCTTAACCTCATTAATAAGTAGGGAAATATAAATTAAAAAAAATGAGATTTCATTTTACACCTAAGATGTTGGCAACTATTTTTAAATCTGGCAGTACCAGTGAGTTAAGGATGTCAAGAATTTGAATGGTAAATTAATTGAACTATTTTACAGAGCAACCTGTATGACTATTTTTGTGTATCTAGGGCTCTTTGGCTCGATTGTCAATCTTTAATAAAACTGGAAATTCAAATTATCTTCAGTTCAGAAATTTCACCTCTAAATACACACTCTAGAAAAATACACTGCACACATATACAAAACCAACAATGTGTAGGGCACGACTGCTTATAATAGCAGGCAGTGGAAATTCATAAAAGAAGAATAGATGAATTATTATAAAGTTAGCACTCTTGTAATTACCATCCAAGAAAGAGAACTTTCCCACCATCCTAAAAGCTTCTTTCATATGTCCCATCCAAATCACAAACTCCATTGTACCCCTCATAAGTAACTGTTGCCTTATACAGTAATAGTTCATTTAAAAAAAAAATATCACGGGTGGCACCTGTGGCTCAAAGGAGTAGGGCACCAGCCCCATATGCCAGAGGTGGCAGGTTCAAACCCAGCCCTGGCCAAAAACTGCAAAAAAAAAAAAAAATTATCACCCCAAATGTGAAACCCTAGACCAGTGATTTTCAACTGGTTTGCTGCAGCACACTGGTGTGCTGTGAAATTTTTTAAATATTGTTAAATTATTTTCAAAAGAAGTTCAAAGCACAGTAAATATATTCTTTTGTTTTTGCTTTTTTTTTTTTGATCAACATGATTTAATAGTGCCACCGAAGCTTAACTATAGCTTCAAGTGTGCCATGAGATAAAAAATGTTGAAAAACACTGCCCTAGACACTATGGTTTAGTCTTGTCCATTAAAAAAAAATTGATGTTTTTAAAGTCTCTTTTAAGCTATATTGGTAGTTGGACCTAGAGTAGGTACCGTATTCAGATTTAATTCCTTTGCAAAACTATTAGAAGGCAGATAATGTCTGGTTGTCTCTCTGTGGATCAGCAGCCACTTATGCTTAATGCCCATTAGTTTAATGGAAGTCGCAAAATGGGAATATAATTTTATCATCTCATTTCCATTTATTACTTGGAATACTTTTTTTTTTTTTTTTTTTTTGTAGAGACAGAGTCTCACTTTATGGCCCTCGGGTAGAGTGCCGTGGCCTCACACAGCTCACAGCAACCTCCAACTCCTGGGCTTAGGCGATTCTCTTGCCTCAGCCTCCCGAGTAGCTGGGACTACAGGCGCCCACCACAACGCCCGGCTATTTTTTGGTTGCAGTTTGGCCGGGGCCGGGTTTGAACCCGCCACCATCAGTATATGGGGCCAGCGCCTTACTGACTGAGCCACAGGCGCCACCCTTACTTGGAATACTTTTTAAATAGGAAATTGGAATTACCCTATTTTATCTCTGGCTCCTGAATCCTTTTGTAAAGACCTTAGTTATTGTTGATGGCTTCCTTGCTCTCTATTATGGCAAGAAGTTATAAGCTTATTTTGTGTATGTTTCTGAAATTGACTGGGAATCAGCCATTTATTCAAGAAGCTCTGTTTTGGTGGGGTTTTTTGGTCTTTTGTTGTTGTTGCCGTTTTTTTAGTCAGAAGTGTTATTTCAAGACCATAATCAGGTGCTAGAGATGTTCACTGCATGTGGGTTGGCCTTTTTGTTTGTTTGTTTTTTAGGTCTTTTCAGTAGACAGGTTTTCTTTCATTACTCTAAGATAAATGACCAAGAGTGCAATTGCTGGGCAATAAGGTAGATATACATTTACCTTTACAAGAAACTGTCAGTCTACTTTCCAAAATGAAAAACTATAAAACTTTTATGTTAATTTTTTAGTAAGGTGTAAGACTCATGTCTAGGTTCGTTTTTAAACTGTAAATGTCCATTTGCTCCAGTACCATATTTTTTTTTTTTTTTGTAGAGACAGAGTCTCACTTTATGGCCCTTGGGCCGTGGCCTCACACAGCTCACAGCAACCTCCAACTCCTGGGCTTAAGCTATTCTCTTGCCTCAGCCTCCCAAGTAGGTGGGACTACAGGCACCCGCCACAACGCCCGGCTATTTTTTGGTTGCAGTTCAGCCGGGGCCAGGTTTGAACCCGCCACCCTCGGTATATGGGGCCGGCGCTTTACCGACTGAGCCACAGGCGCCGCCCGCTCCAACCATTAGTTGAAAAGCCCATGTGTTCTCCATTGAATTGCTTTTTCACCCTTTCAAAACTCAGTTGGACATACATGTAACTCTATTTGCTGATCCCCTATTTTGTTCCACTGGGTTATGTGTCAGTCTCTCTATCAGCACTGCTATCTATTTAGCTATAAAATAAGCTTTAACATTGTGTAACATAATTCTCCCACTTAAAAAAGAAAGTTTTGCTACATGAAAATTTTTTAACATGTAAAACAAATGATATTATTTTAAAAAATTTACTTAAAAAAGAAAAATTTTTTATTTATCTTTGTTTTTTAAAATTTCAGATTAGGGCTGGGGGCCATGGCTCACACCTGTAATCCCAACACTCTGGGAGGCCGAGGCAGGTGGATTGCCCTGAGCTCAGGGTTTCCAGATCAGCCTGAGCAAGAGCGAGACCCTATCTCAAAAAAATAGCCAGGCCTGTGGCGGGCACCTATAATCCCAGCCACTCTGGAGGCTGAGGCAAGAGGATCACTTAAGCCCCAGAGTTTAAGGTTGCTGTGAGCTGTGATGCGGTGGCACTCTACCAAAGGCGATATAGTGAGACTCTGTCTCAAAAAATTTCAGATTAATATGAGGGTACAAATATTTATGTTACATTGTTTTTATTTCTAAGGTAAAGTTCAAGTTGTAGTCTAGTGCTTTACCTAGGGGCAGTGCTGAACAGCCTCACATTCTGCACATTAGGTCACAATCACCCTCCAATCACCCCACCCTACCCCCCATTTCCCCCACTGTTCTTTTTGTCAGGATTGTTTTTAGCTATTTCAGGCCCTTTGCATTTCAAGTAAATTTTAGAATAAGTTTGTCTTTGTCCACAAAACACCTTTGTAAAAACTGTATTAAACCTACAGATCAATATGGGAAGAATTGACATCTTTATTCTAGTAAGTGTTCTAATCCAAATATAATGAACTTCTCAATTATTTACTATTCTTTGGTTTCTTTTTATTTAAAAAGCAGCTTTATTGAAATATAATTCACATATCACACAATGCAGTCATTTAAAGTGTACAGTTCAACAGTTTTTAGTAGGTTCACAGAGTTGTGTAGTCATCACTGCAGTCAATGATAGAGCATTTTCATCAACCAAGAAACTCCATAAACATCACGTCATTCTCAATTTCTCTCCCCCCTCACCTCCCACCACTGTCAACTCCCTAACCTCAGGCAATCACTTATCTATTTTCTGTCTCTATATATTTGCCTATTCTAGACTTCTCCCCACTCCTATCCTTCTATAACTATACAGGGTGGCCACGTACCCTATACATCCTTTGATCCACCTCACTCTATCCCTCTCTTCCCTAACCTCCCAAACTTCTGGTAGTCATTATTCTAGTCTGTTCTTCTATGATATCAGCTTTTTTAGATGTCACATATGAGTGAGACATGCAGTATTTGTCTTTCTGTGCCTGGCTTGTTTCATTTAATGTTCTTCGGGCTTATCCATGTTATCAAAAATGAAAAGATTTTGTTCTTTTTATAGCTGAATAGTATTTCATTTTGTATAGATAACATATTTTCTTTATCCATTTATCTGTTGATGGACACTTAGGTTAATTTTATGTCTTAGCTATTGTAAATAATGCTGCAATAAACATGGGAGTGTGTCTTCAACATGCTGAGTTCTTCCCTTTGGATAAATACCAGGTAATATGATTGCTAGATCTTTGATTTCCTCCATCAGCCTTTGTCACTTTCAGCATACAGATCCTATACATGTTTTGTAAGATTTATATGTAAGTATTTTACTTCTTGGAAGAAATTATAAATGATATTATGTTTTAAATTTTGGTTTCTAAATGTTCGTTATGTTGACCCTGTATCTTCTTGTGATCTTGCTGAACTCACTTTGAGGTTCTAGAAGTGTTCTTACATAGATTTGTTGGGAGTTTATGCATAGATAAGTCATCTGTCTGCAATGATTATTTCTTTCTTTGCAATCTTTATGTCTTCTGCCCTTTCCCTCCATTTTTCCCCCTTATTGCTCTGACTAAAATTTCTAATACCATGTTGAATAAGATAGGTGAGAGTGGACATTCTTGCCCTATTCCTGATCTGAGAGCTAAAGCTTTCAGTCTTTCATCATTAAGTGTGACATGAACTGGTTATTGTAAAATAACATTTTCAGGACTACAAAAGCCATATGTCATCATTTTTGAATTTAGAAAGTAGGAAAAGCATAAAGAAGAAAATAAAATTGTCCAAAATCCCATAACTCGTGGTTGACATTTGGATCTTTCCAATAAACTATCTATCTTAGGTTTCTCCAGAGAAACAGAGCCAATAGAATATGTCTATATGTATATAAAGATATTTGTTTTGAGGAATTGGCTCACATAATTATGGAGGCTGGCAAGGCTGGAGACTCAGGAAAAGCTGATGTTACAGTTGGGAGTTTGAAGGTAGTCTGCTGGCAGAATCCCCTCTTGCTGGGGGAGGTCAATCTTATTCTAATCAGGCCTTCACTGGACTGATGAGGTCCATATACATTATGGAGGACAATCTGCTTTACCCAAAATCCATTGATTCAAATATAAATCTCATCAAAAACACCTTCATAGCAATATCCAGAATAATGTTTGACCAAATATATGGGCACCCTGGTTCAGCCAAGTTGACACATACCATTACCCATCACCCTGTATTATATTTTATGTTTTGTCACCTAATATTTTATTTTGAGAAGTTATGTCATTAAATCCCATGATTTTTGATGATTGCAAGAATTCTGTTGTATGAATGTATTGTAATTTATTAATCTGATCCTTAATTGTACTTTTAAGATTTTCACACCTTTGCTATTTTAAATAATGTTGTTATAAAAAACATCCTTTGTATGTACCTCTTATATACTTATGAAAAGTACTTAGAAGAGAAATTCTGGGTCAAAGGGTGTGAATGCTTTTTAAAGTTTTTAAATACATCTGGCCATATTTCTTTCCAGAAAGAACTTGTTCATACTGATAGTATATGACATTTGATTCTCAGAAAAGATTTTTCTGGAACTTCATTAATGTTTTTGTGTTCTAATAGTGTGAAAACTTCACGTTGTTTCTCAACTCAAACTTTAATCTTTGCAATTTATTTTCTCAAATGTCAAGTATTTTGTGACATTTGATGATCCACTCCTTTATTATAATTGCAACATTGTGTCCCTTTCAGATACAAGACACATGGGACTTCATTCTCCCAGTTCTTCTCAGAAATACTTCTTAGAGAGAGACCTGTGGACTCAAAAGAAAGTGCTGAGACATTCATTACCTTTAGATTCTGTGACATTGCAGTAAATAATGGTAAGAAACATTTTTTAATTATAACACACTGAGGAACTGGTCTGATGAAGATTTTACATAGTAGTAAGTTCAGTCTGTTTTAGAATAATAAACAGGGATTGAAGAGATCTAGAGAGGTCAACCAATTAATACCATTTCTGCAGACAAAGCTGCACAGATTGCCTTTTTGGCAGGTAGAATCAGGTCTCCTGTGGAAAAGATGATATATTGTAATAGCTCTTCAAAACCTACTCCAACATCTAACGCAGTGTTTTTAAACCTTTTTATCTCTCAGCACACTTGAACCTATACTTAAACTTCCACAACGCACTTAAATTATGTTGATCAAAAAAAAAAGAAAATATTTACTGTGCTTTGAACTTCTTTCAAAAATAATTAGTGATCTTTAAAATTTTTCACTGCACACCTAAAATCCTCTTGTGGTACACTGTTTGAAAATCACTCATCTAACAACTTTGAATCTCATGAAGTGCATCAGCCAAATACTGCAGAATTTTGATGCTTAATGTCAAGGTAACCGGATATTTATATAACCAATATTTTTGTAGGTAAATCTCTCTCTGTCATCTTTTCTTTTTATAGCAACAGTGGTATTTTTTAAAAATAGTTTTCATAATAAGCTTCATAGCATTTTAAATAAAAAACAATGATGATGTACACTCAGGAACATGCTTTAGGACACTTAAACAACAAGCAATCTGTGTCATTGACAATGACCTCAAAAGGGTGGCAAACTTCAGAGTGTAACTTGAAACCATACATGGAAGTGGGTAATTATATTATGACAAGTTACCTATCAAATAACTTTCTGACAATCAGGTCATTAAATAGAACTTGGCACACAGTTTCAAGTATTCAAGCACTGCTTTCTAGCAAGTAAAAAACTATCTAGAAACCACTGATGATTTTATTTTATTTTATTTTATTATTTATTTTATTATTGACTCCCATGAGCAGTCATGCAACATTGACATATTTTGGCTGTTAAAAATGTAGCAGCTTTATTCTTTTGGACATATAGAGCTTGTCTTTTCTGTATGTGACTAATTCGGTTGAGCTTGAAAGTAGTACAAAGAATGACATCTCCCCCCGCCCCCTGCCCAAGCACTAAGGAAACAGAATGGAATAAAGAAATAAAGTACCACACTGAGAGGGACCACAACACTGAGAGAATGCACTAGACAGAGGGGAAATTTTCATTTCATCATTGCAGTGTCCTAAAGCCAGGAATGTGGAAAGAGGCACTGAAAAGCCATTTCATTTTCATGTAACCCCAGAGTCATTTTCACTGATTACTTGGACACCCATGATGTCTGGTTTCTCTATGAGAACAACACATCACAAGCTTCCTGTCCTATAAGAGAAAATTTTCCTTTCGCATTAAAGCTGCTTAAAAAAATACACACACATTCAAACTCTAGACAATTGCAGCCATCTCAGCCACTTGACAGCTTTGGGGTATACACTGTGAGCTTGACAGGGCAGAACCTTTGTGCAGAGTTAAAAGGCCAGCTCCTGTAAGTCCAGTGCCCCTGGCAGCACCGCCTCATGGCAGATGTCCAGGCCCCCTGCTAGGGAAGGCAGGTGCGGGGCTATTAGAGTCAGGTGGGGCCTCTTCTCCCGGTGCTGAGACTTGATACTTGCTACCACTGCTTTTTCACTGCCCAGGTTTGTAACAGGAACCTTAGCCCAGGCAGAGCAGGGAGCCTTCTTTTCCTCATATTTTTAAAGAAATAGGCATAACCAGGAAATAAAATGCAGTTAGAAGTCTAATTTTCTGTAATGTAGACTAAATCCTTTTTCTTTCTGGGGTAAATTTGTATCTGTTGCTTTGGGAAAATATTTGGTCAAAGATTTGAAGAGTTCCCTTTCCCTCCTGTAGTGAGGGTCCCTAAGACCACCACTAAGTGTGGTGACTGGACAAAAGGACTCACAGGGCTCAGCGAAGAGTTTACTCATGGCGGAAATTTATTACAGTGAAAGGATACGGAGCAAGACCAGCACAGAGAAAATGCACACAGGCAAAGTCCAGAGGAAACCTGGCTTATGTTTCCCAGTTCCCTCTCCCAATGGTGTCACACAGGACATGCTAATTCTTGCAGCAACGAGTGGTGACAATATGCACAAGGCAAGTGTTTACCAGGAAGGTCCAATAGAGACTCAGTACTCCAGTTTTATTGGGTACTATTCATATAGGCATGTACCAAAATTCTGAACTCACAGAAGAAAATCTGTTGTTCAGTATAAACCACACAAACAGTGGTTTATATACAAACAGTTTAGGCCACACTTATAATTTAGGGAAAGTTTTTTTGTTTGTGTGTGTGTTTTTTGGCCGGGGCTGGGTTTGAACCCGCCACCTCTGGCATATGGGACCGGCGCCCTACTCCTTGAGCCACAGGTGCCGCCCAGGGAAAGTTTTATATTACAGCAGAACCGTTTACCAGCTGGGTTCCCAGATACCTGCCAAAGGCTAGCTCATAAGCAAGACTTACAAAGGATAGGCAGTTTCAGACCTACACCTACAATATTAACCCCCTTGGCTGAAGCATTTTATTAAAAAAAAGTAATATCAATAAAGCCCGATAATGTAGGGTGAAACCAACCTGCAGTATTGACTTTATTTGAAACCCAAGTTTCCTGGATTTATCCAACTAAAAAAAAAAAAATTGCATTAACTATAAATGTTGATCTTAGGAAGCCAGGTGACTTTGTCAAATTTTTGTGTTAAACTTAAAAACTGGCCTGAAGCCTCAACTCAAGCACAGTATAACTCTGGGTAGCAAGTGAAAGCTGACTTCTGTGCCTTCCAGGACCCAAGCAGTTCACAACAGTCAAGGTACACACAAGTCCAACTCTGGAGAGTACCCTTAGAAAAAAAAGAGTTTGCAATTGTTAAGTTGCCCCAATGAAGATGCATTAATAGACATTAACAGGATTTCCAGAGGGGTTCCCACTTGAGGCCTCCTGCCTCAGAGTTCCCTGTCCAATCTGAATAATTCACTTGAGTTCTTGGTTTTAGAAAGACTGCCCAAAGGCAGACAATTTGCATTAATTTTGCTTGTCTATGGAATTGGTTTATTTGCATCATAAATGTAGACAACTCCTGAGTGTGGAGCTATTCTTGGAAAGCGCAGGAGCTGGGCCACACCCCGCTCACAGTCTGAGCTGTTTGGTGCAATCATAGGCTCAGCAGTAAGCTTGAATTCAGAACCTCACAGTTTCTTGGAAAGGAAATGTTGGTGTTCAGCAGCAGTTCTGAAAAGCAGACCATTAATTCCCTCTTTCCTCTTACTCCCGAGATGCTGAGTGTTTGGGTTTTTTCTCTGTTTATTACAAAACAGGGTGATTCATTCAGACATCATAACTTTACATTTCTCCCCATTTATTTTTTATTCTCATCTAGACCTTTTATTAGGAAGGGTTGAGTGTAAGAGAGACAAAAAAATTTACATAGAAAAAATGTTTTTATTGAACTTGACCATAAAAAAAACACATGCTGTTCAGAAATTGGTTAGGACAAAATCCTGAATTTTCCAAAATTTTTGGAATGTATTTGTATAACCCTCCATTCTTTTTGTCTTGATCATTTATTCAGAAAGCAGCCCAGAAAAAAATCAATCTCTGTTTGGAGACAGCTGCATTTAGCAATCAAACTGCCTAACTAAGGAGACAAGCAAACTAGAGTCAAACCATCAGTTCGCTGTTGCAAATTTCAAAGAATCTGGCAAGCTGTCATTGTTGATTTCAGTGAGACATCCCTGAGAAGGGGCCAAAAGTCCCATCCGTCAGAGTGGATGGAGAGGTCCACTCCCCGTGATGTTCTCTCTCCCAACCTGCAGCTTTCGACAGTTAGGTTTCTAGTGATGAGTCATTTCTGGTGCAACTAGTCCTGTAGCAGCTTGGGTTAAAATGGTCCCTGCAAATGACCCATGTTGTCCAGGCAGCATCCGCGATGTTTGTATAGTTTGTGGTCCCACAGAGGGTTGTCATAAACTAACCTACAGTCTAGTCCCAGAGTCTGAATTCTCTTCATTGATATGTCCACTTTCCGAGTTTAGAACTATCCATAGCAGATAGTATCAGGTTTTAGCTTAGCATCAGATCCAGGTGGTTAGGATTGGTGAATTCAGGATTCCAAAAAAGCTAGTGGCTTTTCTTTTTTAGCAGCAGCAAAGCCAAGTGGCAGTGGGGCCAAACAACTGTGTTCTAAGTCAAAGCAGCAAGCACAGCTTTTTAAAGACCTTTTTTTTATTGCCAGCTTTAAAGCCCAAATGGACCTACTCAAAATATGCACATTAGGCCTGAAAATCATCATCCTCCCAGGGTCAGACACCCTATTTTATAAGAACTTATTAGCAAACTAAGAACTGCTTTTTATTTTCATTTTTTAAATTTGTAAACCATATATTCTGATCAGGGTCTTTTATTACATAAATAACACTCAACAACAAAAAGATAAACAACCCAGTTTAAAAAATGGATGAAAGTCTTGAATAGAAATTTCTGTAGAGATATAAAAATGAGGCCAGGCACGGTGATTCATGCTTGTAATTCTGGCACTCTGGGAAGCCAAGGCAGGTGGGTTGCCTGAGCTCAGGAGTTTGAGGCTAGCCTAATCAAGAGTGAGAGACTGTCTCTACTAAAAACAGAAAAAAAAAAAGCACTAGCCGTGCATTGTGGCAGGTGCCTGTAGTCCCAGCTACTTGGGAGACTGAGGCAAGAGAATCACTTAAGACCAAGAGTTTGAAGTTGTGGTGAGCTGTGATGCCATCGCACTCTACCCAGGGCAATAGCCTGAGACTCTGTCTCAGAATAAATAAATAAATCTCTTTTTTTTTTTTTATTGTAAGTTTACTCAAACCCCCAGTAGTAATTCAGCATTTTTAAGATTAACATTCCAGCTGCTCAGAGACTCTCAGCTGGAATATAAGGGGCTCCTGTACCAGTGGATGGAGTGTTATCCACTGCCCTTCTCCTTTGCTTCTGGTTTATCTAAAGCCTTGTTCCAGCCCTTGGAACTGGCTTAATCTTTTTTCCTTCTCACTTGGAGGAGAAAGCAATATAAATATTAAATATTTTTTGGCCAGTCCAAAACATGTTTGGGGAAAATAGGGGCCTCTCTTTAACCTAGAGGAGAAAACAAAGGCCAAAGCCATTATCCAGGATGCGCTATATAATCCCCTCACTTCCATTACTATGGTTGAGAAGTCAGGGAATCCAGTGAACCCATTCTCCTCAGGATGGATTCATCATTTTCAAATTCTATAGGTCACTTGTGCCTCTCACGACAGACATCATCATCTATTCGTACCACAGTTGACTAGATAGTCATTGGGCATTGAAGGTTCACCATCAGGTCTCCTTCATCCTTCCCTTTCCCAAACACTAGCCATATTTTGGTGAATTGGGATTGTTATAACAAATCCCACTTCTGATACTGTCACCCCCAGTGTAGGAATTTTTTAGAACTCAGCATATAGTTGTACCCATGAATAAAATGTATTTCACTGAAAGGGTATAAAGCCTAACTGGAGAAGGAAAATGGAAAAGACATATGGGGTGGGGTTTGGAGGAAACCAGGCACAAACTTCCAAAAGCCCTATTCCAGTAAATTTCCACAGGATGTGCTTAATTCCTCCAGTCGTGTTTTGTGGCAACGTGTGTGAAGTGCTGTCTACTTGCTCATCAGAGACTTGTGTGCAGGGTTTTCATTGTGTGCTGGTCACGTAAGGTATGGACTGCATGGTGTGGACTAAATATTTGTGTCCCCCAGAACTCATACATTAAAACCTAATCTCTAATGTAATGGTATCCAGAGGTGGAGTTTCGGTGGGATAAATAGGTCATGAGGGTGAAGCCCTTATGAATGGGATTAGGGCCTCTTATGGTTAATTTTATGTGTCAATTTAACTAGCCACAGGGTGCCCATATTAAACATTATTTCTGGATGTCTATATGTGGGTATTTCTGGATGAGAATAGCATTTGGATCAGTGAATTCAGTAACCTAGATGGCTCTCCCCAGTGTGGGCGGGTGGGCATCAGTTTGAGGGCCTGTACAGAGCAAAAGGTGGAGGAAGGAGAACTCTGCCCTCTTTCCCCTGCCTCACTGCTTGGTCTGGGACATCCCATCTCATCTTTCCTTGCTCTCAGACTGAGATTTATACCCCTGGATCCTCTGGTTTGCACGCCTTAGGACTCAGACTGAATCATACTACTGGCTTTCCTGGCTCTCCAGCCTGCAGATGGTAGATTGTGGGATTTCTCGGCCTTCACAATCACATGAGTCAATTCCTCATATGTATCTCATATACATACAGTATGTATCTCCGACTCTGGAGAACCCTGACTAATACAGTGCTCTTATAAGAAGAGACATGAAAAAACGGCCCTTCTCTGCCACATGAAGATACAGTGAGAAGGCAACTATCTGTGAAGCCAGAGACAGGTCCTCACCCATCACTGGTTCTGCGAGTGCCTTGATCTTGGACTTCCTAGCCTCCTCGACTGTGAGAAATGAATGTTTGTTATTTAAGGCACGCAGTCTATGGTGTTTTGTTTAGCAGCCTGAACTGACCAAGATATATTCTCTGGATCGATGGGCACTTGGGCTTTTTCCATGACTTAGCAATTATGAATTGGGCTACAATAAACATTCTGGTACAAATGTCTTTGTTATGATGTGATTTTAGGTCTTCTGGGTATATGCCTAGTTGAGGAATTATAGGATTGAATGTCAGGTCTATTTTTAGATCTCTAAGTGTTCTCCAAACATCTTTCCAAAAGGAATGTATTAATTTGCATTCCCACCAGCAGTGTAAAAGTGTTCCCTTTTCTCCACATCCATGCCAACATCTCTGGTCTTGGTATTTTGTGATATAGGCTAATCTTACTGGAGTTTGATGATATCTCAAAGTCGTTTTGATTTGCATTTCTCTGATGATTAAAGATGATGAGCATTTTTTCATATGTCTGTAGGCCGTGAGCCTGTCTTCTTCAGAGAAGTCTCTTCAAGTCCCTTGCCCAGCCTGCCATGGGATCACTTGTTCTTTTCTTGCTTATACGTTTGAGTTCTCTGTGGATTCTGGTTATTAAACCTTTGTCGGAGACATAACCTGCAAATATCTTCTCCCATTCTGAGGGCTGTTTGCTTGCTTTACTTACTGTGTTCCTGGCTGTGCAGAAGCTTTTTAGTTTGATCAGGTCCCAGTAGTGTATTTTTGAAGCTGCTTCAATTGCCCCGGGGGAGGGGGTTAATTCTCATAAAATACTCGCCCAGACTGATTTCTTCAAGGGTTTTCTCTGCACTCTCTTCTAGTATTTTTATAGTTTCATGTCTTAAGTTTAAATCTTTAATCCAGTGAGAGTCTCTCTTAGTTAATGGTGAAAGGTGTGGGTCCAGTTTCAGTCTTCTACAAGTTGCCAGCCAATGGATTAATAAATTGTGGTATGTGTACACCATGGAATATTATGCAGCCTTAAAGAAAGATGGAGACTCCTTCATGTTTACATGGATGGAGCTGGAACATATTCTTCTTAGTAAAGTATCTCAAGAATGGAAGAAAAAGTATCCAGTGTACTCAGCCCTACTATGAAACTAATTTATGGCTTTCACATGAAAGCTATAACCCAATTATAACCTAAGAACAGGGGAAAGGGGGAAAGGAAGGGGAGGGAGAGGGGAGGTGGGTGGAGGGGGGGTGATTGGTGGGATTACACCTGCGGTGCATCTTACACCGGTATATGTGAAACTTGGTAAAAGTAGAATGTAAATGTCTTAACACAAAAACTAAGAAAATGCCAGGAAGGCTATGTTAACCAGTGTGATGAAAATGCATCAAATGTACACAGCAATGATTTAATAAAAAAAAAAAAAAGATACATTCTCTGCCTAGTGCATACCAAAATTCCAGACTCCCAGAAAGAAAACAGGTGCTCCGCATAATCTACATTGTATGTGTAGTCTAGGCATATAACACACTTTTATCATTTAAGGGAAGTTTTATATCACTGTAAAAAACTATTTACAGACAACTTTCCAGATGCTAGCCAAGGGCCAACCTCATAAGCGAGTCATTCTAAAGATAAACAGCCTCAGGCTTGCTATATCACCTTTTTTTCTCCTGAACATCTGCAAATGCCTTTAGTTAGTTCTATCTATAAGACATTAAGGGAAGGATTCACAACTCCAAGAGATGGACATCAATCCAAGAGTTTCTAATATAAGGTCCCATCAATTTTCCTCTAAGTGCTTTTAAGTAGAAATTAGATATTATCTGCCTGATTTCTCCATCTTCTCCCCATTTATGTTTTTTTTTTTTTTTTTGAAGACAAAGTCTCCCTATCTTGCCCTCCGTAGAGTGGTGTGACGTCACAGCTCACAGCAACCTCAAACTTAAGCGATTCTCTTGCCTCAGCTTCCCAAGCAGCTTGGACTACAGGTACCCACCACAATGCCCGGCTATTTTTTTTTCTTTTCTTTTTTTTTGGTAGTTGTTATTGTTGTTTAGCAGGCCTAGGCTGGGTTCAAACCTGTCAGCCCTGGTGTATGTGGCTGCACCCTAACCACTCAGCTATGGGCACCAAGCCAGGATAGGAGGACTGGAAAAGAAGTCTATAGTCATGTTTCATGGGTAGATTTGGTCCTTGCTTCCCTAAGGGAATGGTAATGACATACCATTATAATTTCTCTTTTTTCGTATCGGTTATTGAGAGGCAATCTTTCTTAATTCTTTAATAAAAAGTATTACGAAGTAGCAGGCATGCATTTCTCATTATTTAAAGCAAGAAAGGAAAATGTTGCAAGTCATTTTATGGTTTGGTTCCTTTTCCCTTAGTGATACAGTAGTTGTGATACCACACTCCATAAACATTGGTCATAGTTACCCAATCTATATTTTTGCAGCTCAAGGAAGGCTTTTCCCATGGCAAATGAACAAGAATCCCTGTTTTAAAATGCAAGATTTCCCAAAGGTCTCTTGGAATACTGTCAGAGCGGTGGAAAGAACGTGGGCATTGTTACTCTGTTTTTTGCTTCAAACTTGGCTTTACCACTTAGTATTATTTTCACCTTGGCAAGGGTTGATCTATTTGAAACTCAATTTCCCTATCAAAAAAAAAAAAAAATGGGATACAAATCTCCCAGTCACAGAGTTGTCATAATGAGGTTAGCATATGTGAAGTACTTGGCTCCACACTTGATGCAAAATATAGACTCCAAATAATATTATAAAATATAGGCTCCAAATAATATTCTCTTTACCTTGAAAAAAACGCCCACTAAAAAAAGGAGACTATAATGTTCATAGAAGCTTTATCTATAATAGTCCCAACTGGAAATAACCCAAACGACAGCCCCAAATGGCCATCAGTAGTAGGCTTAATTAAAAAATACTGTGGGGCATTGGTACAATACAATATAATGCAACTGTATAAACTACTGTTGTTGCAAGAGCCTGAATGTATCTCACCGAAAAAAGTTAAATGATACTGGTAATAGATACTGTACAACACCGCTGAAAGAAAGTTCAAAAACAGGCAAAATTAATCTAGTGACAGAGGTCAGAAATGGTAACCTTTTGAAGGGAGTATGGATTGGAAGAGGGCTAGAGGAAGCTGGTTGGGGGTGCTGGAAATGTTCCATGTCTTCACCTGCATGGTGGTAAACATATGTACATATCTATCAAGCTGTGCACATAGGATTTATAAATTTTACATGCACTTGTACATTATTTACATTTGCAGCTGGCCACCTTGCAAACTGCAGTTAGTCTGTTCCTTATGTGCGGCCCCATTTCAGAGCTAGCCTGGAGCTGTGAGGCATATGTGAGGGTCATGCTCCATCATCATTGACAGCTGGAGATGCCATCACATGCTGTTAGCAGCAAAGCACAGGGAAAACCAGGCAGCAGACTGCTTCTCACCCTTAGGCTGCGAGGCACAAGCCCCAGCAATGGAAGGATTAGACAGCCTCTCAATTTAAAAAGACAAGGGGGAGGGGAATGTGGGCTGCAAAATTTATAAATAGACATTGCCCAAGGCTGCCTGATGATGAAGTGGTTGTTTAGTAAATCTTTCTCCTTCAAGGATGCCATTATTGGAGACCGTTTTAAAATACCAGTTTCATTTTGTCTTTTGGGAGGAGATTCTGGGTTTCATCATTCAGCCCTGTTAGGTGATATTTCCCTTGGTCAGATTTAGGGACAGGCCTTCCATATTTTGAATCACCTTTACATGGAACACAGAGACGATGACGACGATGATGTGTCTTTTGCCAAATGGATGAGCAGCTTCTGGGGTCACAGCTGGAGAGAAGAGGATGAGAGAGGACTCCGGGAACGCCACCGACCACAAGCTACCTATCACAGGAAAACCTCCCTGCCCTGTCCAGTGAGTTATTGTCATGGAAACAGGGGAAAGCTGGAATGGGAGGGGGTTTCTCTTAGAGAAGTTTTAAAGAGTCTTTTGGCATAAAGTTTTCTTTGGTTTAAAACTAGTGCTTCTAAACCTCTTATACCCACAAAAATCCCTTTAATTATTTCATCTTATCTGTTAAGGGAACTGATTTTCATCTGACAGGTGATGATTTCTTCATTTTTTGTTATCTAAGCTATCTTCAACTGCTGTTCATTGCTCCTGGTAAGTCTGAGATAATCCCACTGAATGACAGAATTCGAGCCAAAGGGAAGAACCTTGATGTTATTACACTTAGTCTGTGCAGCATTGGGGATGGATGTGGGATTTCCCTTTCAAATACTGAAAATTGATTCAGTGTCTTATGAACCTCAAAGGAATTGGGAATTCCATATTACAAATCACCAATTTTGATAAATGATAAACCATTTGGGTTTTTGATGGGAGAGGGAGCCAAAATTCTCCTGCTCTCAGCTCTATTTTCCTCTGGCAAGGCAGAGCACTCAGTGTCTAGGGAGTAAGATGCTGGCAGAAAAGCTCGCAAGAGGGGCCTGAGCAGGTGTGGACTCAGCGGCAGGTACAGTCAGCAGTTCCCGGCTCAACCTATAGGTCTTCTGCTTCACAGGTACATAGCAACAATCCAACTTTTCTTTTTCTTAAGTCATATGGAATTCTAGCTACCAGAGAATACTTCCCCAGACCCCTGCTTCTGTCAACCCCAGAACCAAGTACATTTGGGGACAATGTTGTTATGTTTTTGGCTCCAGGCTTCCCACATACGTAATGCCTGCAAAGTATATTAAAGTGTAGAAGGCAACCTCTTTTACTCCTGGTAATCAGCAAGTTTGAGCAATGAGGCTTCTTTGAGGGTGGCCATAAAAGGTTGTGTGCCATTTCTATTTTTTTTTTTAAATTGCGCACAAATTTATGGACACCCTGTATTTCAAAATGGATCTCCTGCCAACTATGTACTCAGGGACAAAGGGCAAATTTCAAAACTTCTTTGAGTTTCGGGTTCCTTAAGTGAAAAAGAAGAGGTGTTGGACTGGATGATCTCCAAGAACCTTTTTAGCTCTAACTTTCCATGTTCTGTTATAAAATAAATACAAGCTTATCACTGCTCATTTTAATCCCCTATGTTCCACATCAAGTAAGGTATTCATACTATGTGAATTAGGAGCATGGTTGGTTTCAAGTTTCCAGATATGAGAATAAGGCATAACCAAAGAGAAAAACTGTGATTTGCTATTTATCACAATGGCCCCTTGGAGATACAGGAAATGTGAAAACAAAGGAAGCAATATGGTTGATAAAATATAATTTCTTGAAGAAACTCTGGCATCTGTCAGGCTTTTAAAACTAAGGTAGTCCACCCTCTTCAGAGGATTCACTTCTAGGTTGCAAAGTTGTTTGCCTTCAACTACTGGGGAATCACAGAATTTGTTATGTATAAAACTTCTAAACAGGGCGGCGCCTGTGGCTCAGTGAGTAGGGCGCCGGCCCCATATACGGAGGGTGGTGGGTTCAAACCTAGCCCCTGCCGAACTGCAACAACAAAAAAAAATAGCCGGGTGTTGTGGCGGGTGCCTGTAGTCCCAGCTGCTCGGGAGGCTGAGGCAAGAGAATCACATAAGCCCAAGAGCTGAAGGTTGCTGTGAGTGATGCCACGGCACTCTACTGAGGGCAGTAAAGTGAGACTCTGTCTCTACCAAAAAACAAAAAAACAAAAAAACTTCTAAACAGTAATTTTATGACATCTTTTTCTGCTCATTCCTGCTTTAGGCATTTGCCAGAATTAACCTCTTTAGATTCTCTGAGTCAATAATGAATTTCATGATTATCAGACTAACATGAAGAAAGCATGTGTTTATTCGGGGTGGCAAAACATGGAATAAAAATCACAATCTTGAGCCAATGCAATGATTCACATCTGTAATCCCAGCTATTTGGGAGGCTGAGGTGGGAGTTTGACCTGAGTCCAGGAGTAAGTGATTCTCATCAAGCCCTGGGCAACATGGCAAGACCTCATCTCAAAAATAAATAAATAAATAAAACATGTAAAATAACAATTTGTAAAAGGCTAAAATAAACTTACAGTTTGACCGGAGAGAGTAGAGAGACTATAGGTATAGAACACAAATCAGAGGATCCAGAGGTGATATGGGCAGAGTCCTGAAAAGTATTAATAGTTAGGGAGTCTAATCCCTCATTCTCTGTTTACGTAATGCTGTATATTGGTAAAGCAAATCTGCACTTGGATATTTAACTTTCCTACTTAAAATGTGTTCAAATTTTTCTTACTTTAGAGATAGGATAACAATGTGATTTTCAAATTTTGTTTTGAGCTCAATGAAAATGATTTAAAAAGAAAAACTTATTTTAATCCTCTTCTTTCATCTTTCCTCAGCTGCTCCAATTTAAGTCCCTTCCCTCTCTTGCCTATTAATAATCTATATCCATCAACATGACATGCATAGGAAGAGCAGAGCTTCTCTTCTTCTTGCCTGTTTTGAATGCAGTTTCTGATACATCTTCATCAACCTCACAATTCATGCAAACCTATAGTGATGGAGCATTAATTCAACACCTTATTGAACACCTACTATGTGCCACACATTGTATAAGGCTCAATAGGATTACAGGGTAATAGAAGATATACATGGTCCCCGGGCAGGTGGAACTTTTATGTTTGTTTTTTTTCCTTAGAGTTGATCCATTAGTCTCAAAGGAACTTTTAGTGTAGTGGAAAATATAGGGCCAAGCTGGTGACTCGTACCTATAATCCTAGCACTCTGGGAGGCTGAGGCGGGTGGATTGACTGAGCCCGGGAGTTCAAGACCGGCCTGAGCAAGAGCCAGACCCTGTCTCTACTAAAAGTAGAAAAACTAGCTGAATGTTGTGGCCAGCTCCTGTAGTTCCCACTACTCAGAAGGCTGAGGCAAGAAGATCACTTGAACCTAAGAGTTTGAGGTTGCTGTGAGCTATGATACCACGACACTCTGTCCAGAGCTGCAGAGTGAGACTCTGTCTCAAGAAAAAAAAAAAAAGAAAAGAAAATATAAATTTGACAGTTAGGGGGAAAGCTCAAGTCCTCTCAGAGCACTACTGTTTGTCCAGACTCACTATAATCTGTGTACTGATTTAAAGTGAATAAAGATCCAGCCATTGCACATTGTTATGGGCTGAATTTATTGTCCTATTTCTCTTGGTGGAGAAAAACAATATGATACAAAGTCCCTCTTGTTATTGAACCGATCTGCCTCCTCTCTCCAACACCACATAATGCCAAACTAAGTAAAATAGTTTTCCTATCATTTATTTATTCTGCTCATTGTAAGTACATTTTATATTTTATTCTATTCAGTTTTCTGGTCATCGTCTCTTTCAGCTTCACGTGATTTCTTCCACATTGTGCTGCACAGCCTGGGCCTCGTGTAGGGGAGGATTCTAAGTGAAAAATCTCTGAGGCCGAGCAGAGTTCCCCAGCCTAGGGCTTTGCTAACTCCAAGGGGACCCTCCCAGGCTTCCTCTGTGCTCCGGGGCAGGCACAGCGTGTTCTTGCTCACCTGGTAGAATTGGAGGGGACAAAAACAAGCCTCTACCTAACTGTACCCAAGGTTTTTTCTTTTCTTTTACTTTTTTAAAAATTTCTTTTTTTTTTTTTACTTTTTTAAAAATTACCTTTCCCCATTTCATGTTCTCTCTCTCTTTTTTTTTTTTTGAGACAGAGTTTTACATTGTCATCCTTGGTAGAGTGCTGTAATGTCACAGCTCACAGCAATTCTTGGGTTCAAGTGATTCTCTTCTTAGCCTCCCAAGTAGCTGGGACTACAGGTAGCTGCCACAATGCCTGGCTATTTTTAGAGATGGGGTTTCACTCTGGCTTAGGCTGGTCTAAACTCCTGACCTCAGGGCAATCCACCTGCCTCAGCCTCCCAGTGTGCTGGGATTATAGGCATGAGTCACTTAATTTTATTCTTCATTAACTTAAAATGGCTTTACTCTCTTCCTTCTTTCCTTCCTTACTTATTTTTCTTTTTGACAGAGTCTCACTTTGTCATCCTCAGTAGAGTTTCCTGGCATCATAGCTCACAGCAACCTCAAATTCCTGGACTGAAGAGATCTTCTTGCCTCAGCCTCTTGAGTAGCTTGGACAATAGGCACCCACCACAATGCCCGGCTAGTTTTTAGAGATGGGATCTGGCTCTTGCTCAGGCTGATCTGGAATTAATGAGCTCAAGCAATCTACCCACCTCAGATACCTAGAGTGCTGGAATTGCAGGCACGAGCCCCATACTGGGCCCCATTCTTGTTTTTTCTTATAGAATTTCACCACAGGGCTGGTGCCAAGGCTTCCTTAGGGGATTTCACACAAATCTGGAGGGAGAACAGGTACTATAAAGTTTCATGATTGGAAGTGCCTTTAGCTCACATTTGTATTAAATTATCTTTTTTTTTAAATTTTAGATTAATATGGGAGTACAAATGATTAGATTACCTTGTTTGCTTTTGTTAGTAAAGTTCAGAGTTGTAGTTGAGGCCTTCACCCAGGGGGTGTGCTGTATACCCTTAGTGTTGTGCACATTAGGTGAGAGTTTACTAATCCCTCTCTCGCCTCCCCTTCCCCCATTATCCCCCCCATCAGCATTTGTATTAATTTTAGTAATAGGAGGCAATTCCTTAATCCAAAGGAATAAAACTGGTGATAGAATTTCAGGTACCGGTGAAAACTCTATCAGGGAACTTTTAGCATAATATTCTATGGAATTTTCTCTCCTCTGTTAGATGCTAAGGTGGAGAAGTTTCTAGAAAGACAGCCAATTGAAGCAGCTAGGAATAAGGCTCTGGAGCTAGCCTCCCACACCCTTCACCTACCAGCCACATAACTCTGAACAAGCTGCTTAACTTCTCTCTGCCTCAGATTCACTATTTGTAGATGGGAGGGCTGATAATAGTGTATACCTCACAAGGGTGTTGGAGAGTCCATGAGCAGTGTACATACAAGGCTTAGGACAGTGCCTGGTACCCAGTAACAAGGGCAACAAGTTCTTCCCCTCTTCCTCCTCTTCCTCCCCACCCTCCCTCCCCCTTCATCTCCTTCTTTGTCAGAAGTCTTGAAACTTGGCAATTTTTCCAGATGCCTTCAGTTAATTCCTGTAGAAAGTTCTAGAGTTTTTCCTTTTCTCTTTTCTTCATTGTCTTTAATGTTACTCTTTTATATTACATGAGAAAATAGTTGGTAAGTTGACACTAAAGACTGGCAGATGGCAAATACTCTGTTATGGACTGTGTCTCCCCATCCCCAATTCATGTGTTGAAGCCCTAATCTCCAACGTGATGATATTTGGAGATGGGGCCTATGGGATAATCAGTGTCAAATGAGGTCATGAGGTCAGACCATGGTAGGATTAATACCCTTGTAAGAAGGGAGCCAGACAGCATGTTCTTTTTCTTCCTCTCCCCAGGTGAGCACAAAGAAACAATCACGTGAGGACACAGAGAGATAGCAGCCATCTGCATGCTGGGAAGTGATTCCTTACCAGGAACCAAGTTAGCCAGAACCTTGATCTTGGACTTGCCAGCCTATAAAACTATGAGAAATAAATTTCTGTTCTTCAAGCTACCTAGCCTGTGGTGTTTTGTTAAGGCAGCCCAAGACTAATGCATTTTTATCCCAAGAATGATGATCACCAGAGAATTGAGAACTTGTTGGAAAACATTTACATATAAAACTGAACTTAATGTCATTTGGACTTTGTTGGGTTTAGTTTGAGGACTTGAGCTTCTGGATGAGGGAGACAAGTCCTTGAATTATGCCCCAGGTAAAGATTTCAAGTGCCTGAGGTATGAAGCATCACAAGCTCTAAGGAGTCACTTCTTGTAACTCTCCTTGGTTTAGCTATTTTATGGCTTATTATAGGGTCTTGGTGATGATTCTGCATTGATTTATTGTGTAACAGTGTGATGGAGTATGGTCTGTTCATTTTCCCAGTTAAAAAATTATTGTATTGATTAGTTTAAAACATCCTTCAGCTTCCCAAAAGGATATCCAGTCCATGGCATTAAGCTTATCTTTATTATGTAGAAAAGAGGCATCATTTTACCAAAACTTAAAAGTTTGTTTTTCTTGGTGCTGTTTCCTGTATAGCTAGCTCACTCATTTATGGTGATGATAAATCTTGATGATATCATCTTGGCTGATGATAGCTTTAGACTAAGTGTGTTTGTTTGTTTGTTTTGAGATGGGGTCTTGCTTTGTTGCCTAGGTTAGAGCACAGTGGTGTCATCATAGTTCATAGCAACCTCAAACTTCTGGGCTGAAGCAATCCTCCTGACTCAGCCTCCCAAGTAACTGGGACTATAGACACATCCCACCACACCAGCCTAATTTTTTTTTCTTCTATTTTTTGTAGAGACAGGGTGTCACTGTTACCCAGGCTGGTCTTGAACTCTTAGCCTCAAGTGATCCTCCTGCTTCAGCCTCCCAAAGTGCTAGAATTACACGTGTGAACTACCTCACCCTGCCATAGACTAAGATATAAAATACTCCTCAAATAAAATTCTTTTACACTAATCTCTATAGACATTTAAATTAATATTACTTTTGTAATAGACTTTTATTACAATTGGCACATTTTCACAAGTCCCATTAACAGGCTACTTTACTCCAGAGAATGAAGTTGTTGCTTCTGTTGAAGATGAAGGATGTAGGCTTGCAAATCTAGGAATGAGGTGTCTCATGGTTAGACATGTCACTTTATCTCCCAGTAAAGTCATTAGCTACATAAGTCTTAGGCAAGACTTACCATCACTAGGATTCATTTTCCTCATCTGCAAATGGGGAAGAATCACTGCCCAATAGAATTTATTCTGGGGTTAGCAATCAAGGACTTGTCCCTGAGTGCCTGGTACATCCTGTGCACGAAGACTCAATACCCGTCTTATCACCCCAGCACTGGATCTTTCTCCTTATTGTGTCCATATTGCTGTTACCCATTTGCTTCAGGACAAGAAGGATACAGCTGAAGGGTGACTGCAATTAAAGGCAGAATAAATAACAAATAGTGAAGCTGTTGAAGTAAAGATATTACATAACCAATTCCCCTCCCCCATTCCTTTTAATTTTCTTGGTACTTTATTTAAAAAAAAGAAAATTTCTCTTTTTATAGCATTTTTAAGTTCAAAGCAATATTGAACAGAAGATACAGATTTCTTCTGTCCCCCAGGCTCCCACACGTGCACGGCCACCCGCATTAGAGTGGTGTGTTTGTTACAGTTGATGAACCTGCCTCAACACGTCACCACCCAGAGTCTGCAGTTTATATCAGGGTTCACTTTTGGAGTTGTACGTTTTATAGATTTGGGCAATTGTATAATGGCGTGTATCCACCATCATAGCAGTATACAGAACGGTTTCACTGCCATAAAAAATTTCTTTTTAAATGGGAATCTACAACTTGTGGTCAGAGAGTTCAGAGGATTTTTCTTTGCAAAGACATTGTTCTGGGACCACAATGGAAACAGCGATGCTGTCCAGAGCACTCTCTCTTGGTGAGAGTCGGTGCACCTGGCAGTCTTTGTTACCATAGTCAGTGCCCACTGCACACCGTGTAGTGGAGGAGCCCAGGCTGGCTCAGTGTGTGAAGGGCCCCTTTACAGTGGGGGAGATTGATGAGTAAGGGGATTTTAAGCTGTCCAGGACATTGTTTCATGTCTTTTTGAGGCAAATTGCATTAGAAGGGCATACAAAATTCGAAATATACAGCTTGCTTACCACAGTAAACATTTTTAAAAGGGGGAGCGTCTCCTTGTAATCAATTGGAGGGATCTCCCCTAATGTGCACAATGCAAGGGTACATTTGAGGACAACTACGAGTAAATTATAAATGTCTTACTACAAAAAATAAGTGAGGTAGGCTGGCGCCTGTGGCTCAAAGGAGTAGGGTGCCGGCCGCATATACTGGAGATGGCGGGTTCAAACCCAGCCCTGGTGGAAAAAAAATAATAATAAGTGAGGTGATGGTTATGTTAATCAGTTTGATTTAAGCATTTCACATTTTATATCAAATCATTGTACCTCCTAAATGTATACAGTTATGATTTAATAAAAAGTTAAGTTAGAGTGGTGCCTGTGGCTCAAAGGAGTAGGGTGCTGAACCCATATGCCAGAGGTGGTGGGTTCAAACCCAGCCCTGGCCAAAACCTGCAAAAAAAAAAAAAAAAAAAAGTTAAGTTAAAAAAATAAAAATTCTCCTTTAAGCTCATTCCCCATAAAGTCACACACACCAAAGCTAAGAGACAAACTGGAAAACTTATCTGAACGTACACTTTATTTATGTTGTGATCAAAACACTTGCCATTCTTTTTAGGTTCTTTTGTTTATCATTATTATTTTTTTTTGAGATAGAGTTTCACTTTGTCCTTGGTAGAGTGCTGTTGCATCATAGCTCACAGTGACCTCAAACTCTTGGGCTCAAGTGATCCCCTTGCCTCAGCCTCCCACGTAGCTGGGACTACAGGCAGTGGCCACAAGGCCTGGCTATTTAGAGATGGGGGGTCTCACTCTGGCTCAGGTTGGTCTCCAACTCCTGAGCTAAGGCAACCCACCCACTTTGGCCACCCAGAGTGCTAGGATTACAGGCGTGAGCAACCGCACCCGGTTCTTTTTAGGTTCTTTAATGGAAGAGGACATTTGTACAAAATCACATTTCACTCCCAGTAGCAAATTTTTAGATGTTACCTTTCTTTTTGGATCTGTTACACATAATTACTAGAGATAACTATAAAAATACTGAATAGGAGAATGGAAAAACCAAGAACACATCACAGAGGAAACCTCTGACAGCAGCGTGGTATATGTGAGCATTGCCAACCTTGTGACCACCCTGCTTGAAATCCCTCAGTGTCTCCTCATGGAAGCCTTCCTGCTCCTCTCAGGTCCTCTGCACTCCCCATCCCCACCAGGGTCTTCCTTTCAGGCCAGCAAGCTCCTCCTCGAGCTCCTCCTCTGCAGAAATGCAGTCCCTGTCTCCTGATTAATCCTTGCTCCTCCTTCAGATGGCAACTCAGTCTCACGCATTTACAGAAGGCTCCTCTGAACCCCTCCATGGCCCCCCATCACCCACTCAAACTTTCATACTTTGACCCTGTTCTACCCTCTCATTGCACCCTGAATTTTCTCCATATAGCATTTAGGTAAGGATGCAGGCATATGCCCTCTTTGTTCAATGTCTACCTCCCATGCAGGTACAGGCTCCAAGAGGGGGACCCTGTGCCTTCTTTGCTCCCTACCTTATCCAGAGCACCTGGTACCATGATGGACGTGCAATAAATGGACTAATATATACAGATTTGTCTTAGGTATCTTAACAGCTCTACAAATCTTTAGCCATCTTTCTGATTATTTTTTGAGAGTAAGTTTCTAGGTACATTGTATTCATTTGCTAGGGCTCCCCTATCAAAATACACAGTCTATAGACTATGTGGTTTAAACAACAGGAATTTATTTTCTTACAGTTCTGGAAGCTAGAAAACCAAGTTCAAGATTTCTTCTGAGGCCTTTGTCTTTTAGTTGCAGATGGTCACCACCTCACCGTGTCCCCATATGGTCTTTCCTCTATGAGCAAGCACATCTGGTATCACTCACTCTGTGTGTCCAAATTTCCTCTTCTTATAAGACACCATTCAGAATGGATTGGGGCTCACCCTAATGACATCATTTTAAGTTAATAACCCTTTAAAAGGCCCTATTGCAAAATCCAACAACATTCCAAGCTACTAGGGGTTAGGCTTCAACATTTGAATTTCGGGAGGTGTACAATCAGACCATAACAATGTACAATCACTGGATCTAAGGAAGGGGATATTTTAAGCTCTTTGACACATATAGCCCTTGACATGATGGAGCAAACAGTCTAATGAAGAATAGAGACATTGAGTAAACTTACCCAAATTATTGATCATAGTCGTGATAAAGGAAAGGTAGGGAAAGAAGACTAGAACTTTGGAGGACTCCAACAGTTATGAGCTGATAGAAGGAAAAAGTAAACAAAAATATATCTAAATCACAAATGGCAGAAAAAGATCAAAGAGAAAGCAAGAGGTTGCAGTGGTAGAAGGAAAAGAGTGCTCCAGGAAGGTCCTGTGGGCAATCAAGTCGAATGCTGCTGAATGATTAAGACAAAAACCAAAAAGTGCGCAGAATTTGGCAACGTGGAAACCGATACCCTGAATAAAATTAGTTATGGTGCAAAAGCCAGATTGGAGTGGGTTGAGAGTGAGAGAAATCTAGAGAGCAAGTGTCATAATTCTTTCAGGAAGTTTGGCTTCTCTAGACTGTCTGTCCTTTGCTCATTTTCCAACTGAGATTTTAACATTGATCTCACTGTATTATATGGCCTCTTTGTATGCATGTGTGAGATGGTACTTATTTACTTTTAGGTTATTTATTAAAGATTAATAATATGTAACAATTTTTTTTAGCTTTTTGAAACTATGATTTAGTATTGTTTATTTGCATACACATTAGCTTTATTTTTATGTAGTTAATTTTTTCCTTATGGCTTCTTTTCCTTATGACTCTTTTGCTTAAAGATTCCTTCTCCCTATAGAAGTTACATATTCACCTTGATATTATTCCTTATGCATTTATGCTTCATTAAATGATTCTAAAAAATCATTTTGGAATTTATTTTTATATATAGATTCAAGGCTTGGAGTGCTTCATGTTTATGTCCTAATGGTGAAGTAGCAAGCAAAAAAGGTATTCTTGGGCTATTCTACTTAAACTTTTAGCCAACTGACTCTGCTGCCTCTTTGTAGGAGAAAGATCTTACTACCCAAGGAGATAACATTTTAGCTCCACGTGAGATTTGTTTAGTTTATCGACATTCTGCTTCTGTGCTAACGTGGAATAATCTCTTTATATTGTGAAATTTTTCGTTCTGTATTCTCAGTTTCCTGTGCTTTCGAGAATCACCTCTTCTGACCACCATCATAGAAGGCATTCTCATGAGGACCAGGAATTCCGATGCCATACCCACATGCAAGATTACAGAAAATACTCAGGGGATGAGTCATTCAAGGAGCCACTGGTATCAAAACGAAGATCCGATTCCAAAATTGAGGAATTTTCAGATTCCTTTGAACAGCAGCTGTGCTTTAGAACCAAACGTTCTTCCTCTTTGGTACGTAACAGAACTATTGAATATTCAAGCCACTTTAGGAGAGGAAACCCAGAAAGTTTGTCCTCCTCAAGTTTGAGGGGAACAAATCTATCTCCTCCTTCATTTACAGCTTAGTGAGGAGGTCTGTGAAAAATGATCTTCAAAGATAGGCCAGATGAACAAAATTTTTTAATTATTATTTTTATTGAAGACGTCTGTTGTAGGAAGAGTTCCAAGGTCCTCTAGTTCTTAGATCCTGCTTTCATCAACCCTTTTATAAGTAATTGTGACTCATTCTCCTTTTACTATTTGAAGAAGAGAAAAACTTCTCTCCTTTCATATTTAATTCACCAGCAAATAGTCTATGATGGTGTCAGGTTCCTTTGCACTAAAAAAAAAACACACAAGGTTGTACCCCATAAATGCATTAATGTATACATGATCTATGTGTACACTATGATTTAATAAAAAACACACACACACACACACACAAGGCCAGGCATGGTGGCTCATACCTGTATTCCTAGCACTCTGGGGGGAGGGGGCAGAGGCAGGTGGATTGCTTGAATTCAAGAGTTTGAGACCAGCCCAAGCAACGGCGAGACCCCATCTTTAAAAAGTATCTGGGCATCGTGGCGGGTGCCTGTACTCCCAGACTAAGACAAAGAATTCCCATATAGACTTCCCCTAGATTCCCTTCAAATAGTAACATGTTATCATACTTGCCTACACACACTCTCTCTCTCCCTCCCATCTCCGAACAAAGACCCAAGAACACTCTTCCCATCTCAAGAACGCTCTTCCCATCTCCAAAGACATAATACAATAATCGAACTCAGGATGTTACCATAATACTATTAAATCTAATATATAAACCTTATTTATATTTTTTGTCATTTGTCCCAATAACTTTTTCTTTTTGCAGTTTTTGGCCAGGGCTGGGCTTGAACCTGCCACCTTTTGCATATGGGGCTGGCGCCCTACTCCTTTGAGCCACAGGAGCCACCCCCGAATAACATTTTTTTACAGTGAAATTCCAGATCATGTTTGTGACCAATTTTCACATCCCTAGAATCTATTGTATTCTGGAGCACTTTCTCAGTCTTTCCTTGTCTTTCACAACATTGGCATTTTCTGAAGACCACAGGCCAGGTATTTTTCAGAACAACCTTTAGTTTGGGATATTTCCTCAAGATTAAATTCAGACTATGAACTTTTGGCAAGAATAAAACAGAAGTGAAAAAAAATCCTGTTTTAAAATTGACATATTAAAATGTATGTTAATTCAGAGGCACCTTATATCCTTTCTGGAACAAGGTAGGGCATAAATATCTCTTGAAAAAACTTTGAATCTAAGCTGTTTTTTATTGATGCTGATGGCTTCAGAAAAGATTTTATGTAACAACTTATACTCATATAATTACTTATTTGAAATCCATTTGCTAACATTATAAGCCCAAAAAGCATATAAATATAAAAGCAGTTTGCTTAATTAAAGGGATATTCATCACTTTATCTCTGAAATATGAAAATACTTGTTCCATTCATTTTCTGATCTTCCTTCTGAGGTCTAAGACAATCAAGGGAGCATTTTCAACTTTGCTGAATCAACAACTCTTTTCACAATTGTATATAATATTTAGAAACATGTTAGGAATTTATAAAATGATTTAAAGGTTTGAATATCATATAATAACTAAGTCAAATATTTTATTTTATATATCAGTATTACCTGATATATAAAAACTGGAGCACTTTCTCAGTTTTTAAAGAATATATTATAAAATTTATCTTAATCTAAAATCATGTCAGTTTTTAAAGAACATATTATAGAATTTATCTGAATGCAAAATTAAAAATTCAAGACCTATACAGATATATTTAGACTTTTTGCAATCTACATACTTTTCTAAAGCTAACTATGTTAAAAAGTTATTTTTTAGCAGATTTAAAAAATAATATATATTATCTTTTGTTTGGGATCAAATGTATACCAATTTCTACATTTAAATTTTACATATCTTGGCATCAAAAAGAGCTTTTGTGGCTTGATCATGACCAACAATATTAAATTCTTTCATTGTGATATTTAAAAACTCAATTGATTTATTTTGAAATTTTTCACATTTTGTTTTTAGGTGATGTGGCAATAAAACATATACCAGATCAGTATTTATAAGCATTTCTCAGATAGCTTTATTCTCAATAAGGAAAAAGCCAAAGTGGAAATAATCATCATATTTTCTCTTTTTTATGCTGTTCTGATAAGTATTAGAGACATTTCTGAGAGACAAATATGAATTTTCTTTTTTTTGAGACAGAGTCTTGCTTTGTTGCGCTCCATTGGGTGCCATGGTATTGTAGCTCACAGCACCTCAAACCCTTAGGCTGAAGTGATCCTCTTACCTGAATATGAAAGTTGATCAGATGAGTGCAAGCAATGCATCTAATAGAAATCATCTGAAGATGCGCTTACAGAGCTAGCACAAATTTTAAGTTCCTCTGTGCTTCATTGTTTGTTTTGCTTTCCGACTTTTGCCAATGAACCACTCACTATGACAATTAAGGTTATGGGGGGTGAAGCAGAAAGAGGGACGGAGGGAGGGGGATGGGGCCTTAGTGTGTGTCACACTTTATGGGGGCAAGACATGATTGCAAGAGGGACTTTGCCTAACAATTGCAATCAGTGTAACTTGGCTTATTGTACCCTCAATGAATCCCCAACAAAAAAAAAAAAAAAAAAAAAAAAGAAATGAAATGGCTCAGCACCTGTATCTCAACGGCTAGAGCACCTGCCACATACATCAGGGTTGGCGGGTTCAAACCTGACCAGGCCTGCCAAACAGTAATGACAACAACAACAAAAAAATAGCCTGGTGTTGTGGAGGGCGCCTGTTGTTTCAGCTACTCGGGAGGCTGAGGCAAGAGAATCGTGTAAGCCCAAGGGTTTGAGGTTGCTGTGAGCTGTGACAGCACAGCACTCTACTAAGGGCAACATAGTGAGATTTTGTCTCAAAAAAAAAGAATTAGAAATGAAACTATCTATGAGAACAATTTAACATTGTATAGTAGCTGACACCACTGGAGTAACCAGATGTTTTCATAACTCCTAACTTGCACAGCTGTTGGATTTGATGACTTCGCTCATGTGACTGCCACCCACCACATGTTCTCTTGATAGATGCTCATGGGTTTCCCAATGTTTCTAGTTCAAACGTTGAACTAGGGTAGTGAGTAGAGATTTTATCTGTTTATTTTTTTAAATGTAAAAAGCATAAATAGATATCATTACCACAATTATCATCGTAATTTTTTGGTCAATAATTCTTTTGAAAGACACCCTCTGATCATAGAAATGAAAGAAGTGACCCTTCCCCCTAGTCTCTTAGATCACCCAGTTTATAGTTATTATTTCATTTATCACTATTAATTATTTTCTCATTTCCTTTTAGATGTATTTATTGTCTCCCTCTACCTAGGTGTAATATCTAAGGCGTAAGGTTGATTTAGTGTCATATCTCCTGATCCTAGAACATTAATGTGTGTTTAGTAAATCAGGAAAGAAATATGGAACCTGCATTGCAAGGTTCATCTGGTTGGATATCATTTCTTAACGCTAATTTCTTCACACAATCCTCACATTAAATCCTACTATTTATGTAGTTCTAAGAGATGAACACAGGAGGTTAGGACTATTCTATGTGTGGTCTCACTTGCCACTTTCACTTTCAAAAACCTCTCGGAGACTATAAATTTCATCATGCTATGAGATCGCACCCCTCAGGAGGTCAGAGGGAAACAGTCACAGTCACGTGCAGGTTGATCCTCCTTCCCAGACTGTCCGCTGATGCCAAGCCCTTCTGTCCCTTTCCTTTGTGACTAAAGCCTAACACTCTTAGGCTTATGCTAATTTATTTCCATGGATGAAGATGTGGAAGTCTGCTAAATGATCAGGCCTTTCTTTATGTCTGATTGTTAAGAGAAACGTGAAGTTTTCACAGTTTCAGTAGCCGTGCATTTCTACTTTTTTCTGATCCTTTTTTTTTTTTCAGGGACCTGAGAGCAGGAAGGAGAGGAATGAAAGAGAATGCCTGAGGATGGAGATAAGATCCCAAAAGAAAATAGAGGAGAGAAGGAGATTTAGGAAAGAAGAACCTGGAGAGGCATGCATGGCTCCCCTGTTTGAAAAGGGGCCTGAATAATATTTTATTCCCACATCATGCCATCAGATGCTGCTGGGTTTTTTTGAGCCAATACATCACTTCAGGATGTCAGTGGAGAGGAGGGGGCAGCTGTAAGAGCGTCAGCAGATGCTGACTCAAGTGGCGAGGTAGGGAGTGTATGAGGCTGCTCTGCGACACGACTTGCGTCATAGCCCAAAAGCTTCTGGCATCTTTATTGAGAATGTCATCTCCTTTGTTTCCCTTTTATGGGACTAAAGAGAATAAGAAGTATTTTAATAGAAGAAAGAAGATTTTGAAAATGTAAAAAGGATATTTAAAGAGCCACCCACATATCTTCACTAACCCTTCTTCCACGTCAACCTCACAAATCATCTTAAGTGAAAGTCATTGGTGTGTCAGCCTCACAAATCATCTTAAATAAAAGTCATTGGTGTGACTCTAAGTTTACTTTCTTATTAGAGGTAATTATGTAATTATGTCTAGTGGCCATTATTTCAGGAGAGCTGGTAATTAACATGCCAGGTACTATGTTGAATGCTTTGATGCATTCATTACTCTGAGGTGGGGGATCTTGTATTAGTCAGGGTTCTCCAGAGAGACAGAACCAATAGAATATATATACAGATGTAGATAGATGAGAGGAGATTTAGGAGGGGAATTGGCTTATGAAATCATGGAGAATGAGAAGTCCTCAATAGGCTGTCTGCCAGCTGGAGAAGCAAGGAAGCTGGTGGTGTGGCTCAGTCCAAGTCCAAAAGCCTCAGAGGCAGAGAAACAAGTAGGGTGACTTAGTCTGAATTTGAAAGTCTCAGAACCAGGGAAGCTGATGGTCTGACACTCAGTCTGAGACTGAAGGTCCAAGATCTCCTGGGGTTAGGGGAGATGGCACTGTTGCAAGTTCCTGAATCCAAAGGCTGGAAAACCTGAAATTCAGGTGTCCAAAGGCAAGAGAGGAAAGGTATTCTAGTTCCAGAAGACTCAAGCTAATTCACTCTTCAGCCAATTGGAGGGTGCCCATTTGCATTGGGTGAGGGTGGATCTTCCTTACTCAGTCCACAGATTCAAATGCCAACCTCTTCCACAAATGCAGGCACAGACATGTCTGCTACTACTTGACCAGCTAACTGGGTATCCTTTAAACCAGTCAAGTTGACACCTAACTTTAGTCATCACAGACCTACCCTTCTCTTCACTTTCTGGTTGAGGAAACTGACATTATGAAGAGTTCTGTAGCTTGCTGTTGTAGTGACAGGGTTAGGGCCAGAGCTCAGTTCGCTCTGATATCAGAGGTCATGCTTCTAACCTGAGGCACGTTTATTTCCCTCTAGAAGTTCCAAACTAGCATCTGTGTGATGTGCACGTGAATGAGCAGATGTGAGGGAGTGGGGTAAATTTCGATTTTAATAACATGGAGGAAGACTGATTCTCTGAGCTTAGTTTTACACTCGAGTTTTAACTTTATGAGGCCATATTATATCACTAATTTCTTTCCCTGTATGAAAAGATACTGGAATTCTCTAATGCTTTCCGTGTTTATTCTTCATCTCTGCCTTGGATCTTCAGATGCCCGAGGAAGCTAGATTCATCATTTTGTAAAGAAGAAAATCTCCCAGAACTACTACTTACAACTAATACTATAATCGATTGCGTATGCAGGACACTAGCTTTGACATAGACAGTACAAAGAAGAAGAAAAGGGGTATGAAAAAAAATAAGAGAAAAACAGTGCAAGAGAAGTAAAATGTCCGTGCTCTTAACTGGCATTCTGTCAACTTCGATACACCTGCTACTTCATCTCTTCTGGATGATGCTTCCACATGGCCTTTCTAAAACGGAGCTATCCCGTGGTGACTTTGCCTGTTAATTGCCACCACTGCCTCCCATAGAGATCTGCTCTGTACTGCAGTCATGGGTAGAACGGTAGTTTCCTTGCCCTTGCTTTGGCTACTTTTTAGTCTTGCCAACCAGGTTTCAGATTTTGAGACTCATCTACTCTGCTTCTATAGAAATGTCTGCGGAGAGGTGGCCCATGCATGGGGAAAGGGGAAAAGTCTGGATAGATCTTCCTTACCCAGTGGATTGCTGGCTGAGTCAGTAGCTGCCTTTCCTTCCAGCCAGGATTCTGGCGAAGTTTCTTCTCCTTAGACTCAAGGATGGCAGGATGTAAAAAAAGATCATGATTTCAAATTTTATCAAACTGGAATGAAGTCTACTATCAACATATTTTCAGAACGTTAGTATGTAGAGCAGAGGAATTTCCTGAAAATGAAGTCCTTAGTTTATTGCATTAGTTGCATCACAAAACAATAAGTCTCATCATAAAAAGTACAGATTAAGAAAAATAATAAAAAATGACAATATGTTAGTTTACCTACTCAGAGATAAATAAGGTTACTACTTTGCAGAATGTTACCTATGTGTAGATGTGCACAGAAATATATGCACACATAAAAAACTTTTTTCAGTAGTGATCTCGTTTCAGTTAATAATATATCATTAAACTCTTTTCCGATCAATAAAATAGTTGATTGCACAATTTTAATGATTTCCTGTCTAATAGCCTTTAAAGGGGTCAAGCCTCTTCTATCATAAAAACCTAACTTTAATATCCAATGCATAACGTCCTTGCTATACTATAGTTCCCACTTAGCTATCTTTCCCAGAAAAATTCTTAAAGAGTTGTCTACACTTCCCCCTCAATTCAGTCTGCTTCAGTGTGACTTATGCCTTTACCCTGCATAGAATCTGTTCTCTTCCGAGTCACACATGACCTCCCTACTGTCAAGTCCTGTAGAGATATTGTTCGTGTTACCTGGAATGACTTCTTGACTCCACCTGAAAGTGCTGATCCCTGTCCCTCTTTATTGAGACTTATAGTGTCCTTGGTTTTCTTATAGCTCCCTGACCACTCCTGGCTGGTGTTTGGAGAGGGTTCCCTATAGTTTAATTGGTTTGCCTCTGGGCTCTGCCCAAGCTCTTGTCTCAATCACCTTGTTCTCTCTGGATAATCTCAGACTTGCCCATGCTGTCAGCCAACTATGTGCCAGCAGTTCCCAAATCTATCCCTGTGGTGTATGCTCTCTCCTGGGCACCGGATATGTACATACACGGGTCCCCTGAACACACAGGCAGCTGGAGGTTTACTGCCATCTCAAACTCACCTTTAAATGTGAACTGTTCTTTCTGGCCCTGGCTGCTCTCCATCTGCCCTCCTCCTATGTTCCCTAACTCCGTGACCGGTAGTATCAGTTACCAGTGGCTCAAGACACTCATATTCCTCCTCTCTTGTTCTCAATACAATTAATAAAATTCTGCCTATTCTACCTCTAAATATCACTTGGATCTACTCGATTGCCTCTGTTCTCATCGCCACTACCCGATTCCAGGCCCTTTGGTTTTCATCTTGTTTCTGACAAAAGAGATGATAATACTTTAGATGCATTTGTCTCAATCAAATATATTATTAAAATTAATTTTACCATTTTCTTTTTTAAAATGTGGCTACTAGAAAGTAAAAAAATTACATCTGTGCCTCATGTTCTATTAGACAGCACTGATCTGTGCCCTTACTCTCCAGCCTCAGTTTGTATTACTTGAGTTTTACTTTTTCAGCTGCACTGAGCTTAAAATGGATTAGAATTTAATTAATCCAAGGTGTTAATTTGAGCTAATTGGCCTAATACTAGTCACAACATTTTAAGTAAAGTTTATTATACTGAATCTCCCTCCCTTCCTTCTTTCCTTCCTCCTTCCTTCTTTATCTTATTTCCATCTTTTCCTCTTTAAGTAAAAATGTCCTTGTCTGCTTATATTCTCTCCTCTGCTATTGTATTCCTCATGTAGGTTTCATCATGTCAGGTAATGACTTCCTTTCATGCTTTTCTTCCCATCTGGACTGTGAACTCTTAGTGGTAGAAACCATATTTTCATCATCTTTGCATTCCCCAAACCCAGCAGGTGTTCATCACGTGGGAGAGGCTCAGTGTTCAGTTGCCCCTCCATATCCACGGGTTCCACGACTGCAGATTCAAGCAATCATGGATCAAAACTACTTTTAGAAAACCAACAAAAATAACCATATAAAAATAAAAAATACAGATGAAAAATACAGTATAATCACTATTTACATAGCATTTACATTATATTAGCTATTGCATGTATAAGTAATCTAGGGATTATTTTAAAGTACATAGGAAGATATGGATAGATTCTATGCAAATACTGTGCCATTTATGTAAGGGACTTGAGCATCCTTGAACTTTGACATCTGTGGGGGTCCTGGAAGCAATCTCCCTTGGATGCTGCACATAGATTGAGGCTGGCTATGACTCTAAACAAATAGGATCCCAAAACTTGAAGTAAGTCTTCCTATTTTAAATAAGATATTGCTATATATTATTCTCTCAGAATGAAAAATTATATTTGTAGTTAATATTTTCCCTCCTAAGATGGAAAATAAAAAAATTGTAAAGCTAGTATCTGACACAATTTCAAAGAATGTAAAAACATGTGAAATAGAATGTGACAGTCCCCTAGAAAAGGCAAGTGTAGAATTATGAACCTAATACAGTTCAGTATTACCGTCAAGGCACTCTGGTTACTCTACTCTAGAGGGCAGACTTGAACGACATTTGGACAGGTAATGCTGGAAGCAAGCCTCAGTGTTTGGCCAATGACAAAATCACTATCATTACTCTCAGGTAGAAAGACAACTGCAGCATTTCCTATCAAAACCCTCAGAGGCTGAACTAAAAAAATTAAATGTTAGGCAATTTTTTAAATTTGCTAATATGTTTGAAGGTACACACGATAGAAGATGACAAGCTGGTTATCACCTTGGGGGCACAAAAAGGACAAAGAGCACTTAAAATTCTGTACAGATGATTTATGTTTGGTACAATGGGAAGGTTTAGACTGGAAAAGTGAGGGATAAATTCCAATTTCCTGCCTCTGGAGTTTTAAATACCCTATTCTGACCTTGGATTATGTAATTCTGTTTTGGCTGAATTCCTGCTGTCGTTTTTGTTTTTTTTTTTTAATTAAATCATAGTTGTGTACAATAATGCAATCATGAGGTACAATGTGCTGGTTTTAAATACAGTTTGAAATATTTTCATCGAACTAGTTAACATAGCCTTCATGCCATTTTCTTAGTTATTGTGTTCAGACGTTTATCCTGCTGTAATTTTGGAGGAAGTTATCACATTAATTGGTTGAACACAATTCTATCCCATCTGGATGCATGTGTGGAAATGTGAGGAAAAAACTGGTCATGAAACCCCTCTCTTTTCTCCAGCTTGTGCATGTTATGTGTGCCCAGAAGCTTTTGAAGAGCTTAGTCCTCAACACCTGTCCACACCTGGCTGGAATGAAATCTGCCTTGGCCAGTGAACTCTGAATCTCTTTCTTGCTTACTAATTGCCAGAATTTATTTTTTATTCAACCAAGATTTTCTTTCTTTCTTTTTTTTATTGTTGGGGATTCATTGAAGGTACAGTAAGCCAGGTTACACTGATTGCAATTGTTAGGTAAAGTTCCTCTTGCAATCGTGCCTTGCCCCCAAAAGGTGTGGCACATACCAAGGCCCCACCCCCTCCTTCCTTCCCTCTCTCTGCTCTTCCTTTCCCCACCCCTCCCTCCTACTTTCTCTCTCTGCTCTCCCCTTCCCCCACCCCCACCACGACCTTAATTGTCATTAATTGTCCTCATATCAAAATTGAGTACATAGGATTCATGCTTCTCCATTCTTGTGATGCTTTACTAAGAATAATGTCTTCCACTTCCATCCAGGTTATTACGAAGAATGTAAAGTCTCCATCTTTTTTAATGGCTGAATAGTATTCCATGGTATACATATACCACAGCTTGTTAATCCATTCCTGGGTTAGTGGGCATTTAGGCTGTTTCCACATTTTGGCGATTGTAAATTGAGCTGCAATAAACAGTCTAGTACAAGTGTCCTTATGATAAAAGGATTTTTTTCCTTTTGGGTAGATGCAACCAAGATTTTCTTTTTACTGCCTACAGTGTGCTAGGGTTACAACAATGAGCAAAACAGACAAAGCCCTTATTTTCAAAGAACTCACGTTCCACTGATGAAGATAAATAGCAAACAGAAATTCAAGAAACATGTAGCATAATGTCATAAAGAATAAAAACCAGCCTAGGAGGAGAGAGATGATGAGATTGCTTTTTTAATTTTTATTTTTTCAGTTATTATGATTTTTATTTCAGATTAATATGAGGGTATAAATCGTTAGGTTACAATGTTTGCATTTGTTAGGTAAAAATCTCAGTTGTAGTTGTGTCCTGCACCCAAGAGGTGTGCCATATACCCTTACATCGTGCCCATTTGGTGGGAGCTCACCAATACCCCTCATCCCTCCTCTATCCCTTCTATCCTTTATCTGCTTCCCTCAACTTGAGTTGAGTTGAGTTTTTCTCTTATGTAGGGATTGCTTTTTTAGATAAGGTTTCAAGAAAAAACTATCTGATGAGGAAGTATTTGAGCTGAGGTATGAATGAAATGAAGGGAAAGGGGCCCCCGGCAAAGGCACATCAGCGGTGTGGTGACAACTTACTTGGCTTCACTTATAAATAGCAAGGTGTTCCTGGAAAGGAGTGCAGAACAGGAGTGCAGTGGGAAATGAGGTTGCAAAGTGTCAAGACAACATAATCCCTGGCCTAGGCGGCTGTTATTCTAAGTGGGATCGGAAGTTATTGAGTAGGAAAGTCACATGGTTGAACTTAATTTTGTGGAAGGATGGATCCCAGGGACAACACTGCTGATTTTCCAAAGTTACATCATTAGTCACTGTTAGGTCTGTGGCTGGGAGCTCAAGAAGAGTTTCTTGAAGTGAGAAAAATCTGAAGGTACTCTCCTTGCTATTTGAGAATATCCTCTTAGCAAACAACATGGTGCATGAGTAGGCTTGTTGAAAGAATGGATGAATGAATTGATTTACTGGTAAATGGAAAATAGAATGCATTAACTCTATATGAAGCCAATATGTCCTCATCAATAGGCACTGCTGATCAATGAAACCATTTCTTAAGTATTATAAATACCTGGAAACATAGTTTTCTCTCTACATCCTTCATTCATGGATATTTACAATTGGTTACATGTACTGCTGTATAAGGGGTGCTATAGGGGACACCGGGATGGCTGAGACACAGTCTGCGCCCTCAAGGAACTTCATGTTAAGTGAGAAAATAGACCTATGGACAAAACAAGATGCTTAAATTGACGTTTTGATAGCAGCATCAAGATACACAGCTGTTCCTCAGTATTCATGGGGGATTGATTCCAGGATCTCTCATAGATGCCAAAATCCACAAATCCTCAAGTTTCTCATATAAAATGACAAAGTATTTGTTTATAACCTATGCGCATCCTTCTGTATACAGTTGATCCTTGAACCATGTGGACTTGAACTGCATGGGTCTACTTATAAATGGATTTTTTTCAACCAAACATGGATAGAAAATACAGTATGAAGGAAAACGAAACCTGAGTATATGGAGGACTGACTTTTCATATATGTGGTTTCCACAGGGCAGACTGGGGAACTTGAGTATGCCTGGTTTCTGGTATAAACAGGGGTCTTGGGACCAATTCATGTTATATGCCAAGAGATAACTGTACTTTAAATCATCTCCAGATAAATTACAGTACCTAAGACAACACAATGTAAATACTATGGAAACGGTTATACTGCATCGTTTAGAAAACGACAAGAAAAAAGTCTGTACACATTCAGTACTGATACAATCTTCCATTTCCCCCCCAAACATTTTCAATTGCAATTAGTTTAATCCATGTTTGTGGAACCCTTAGCTACAGAGGACTGAAAATTAGGAGTTTAGAAAAATAGATATAAGGCCTAAATGTAAGATCTGAAACTATAAAATTCCCAGAAAATAACAGAGGGAAAGAATCTCCTGGACATTGGTCTTGGGAAAGTTTTTGTATATCACCCAAAGCCCAGGCTATAAAAACAAAAATAAACAAATCAGACTATATGAAACTAAAAAGTGTCTGCATAGGAAAGGAATCAACAAAATGAAACAAGCAATCTATAAATACTTTCAAACCATATCTATGATAAGGGGTTAATTAAACTTCCATATAGAGAATTCCCATGGGGAAGAAATTGAGGGTGACCTTTTGCCAATAGTCATTAGGAAACTAAAGATCTCATTCCAAACAGTTGTAAAAGATCTCATTTCAAACAGTTGTAAAGAACTGAATCCTACCAACATCCACGTGAATTTGGAAATGGCTCCTTCCCCTCTTAAGCTTCAGATGAGAACTCAATCATGACCAACAACTTGATTGTAGCCATGTAAGTGACAATGAAGCAGCAGACACAACTCAGGCAAGCCAGGATTCCTGACCCACAGACATTGTGAGCTACTAAATGTGTGTGTGTGGTTTAAAACTTAATGAAAGGGGTTAATATTTAAACTTTATAAGGAACTCATAGAACCCAATTCTTGAAAAACAAAGGATCCAATTAAAAAATGGGCAAAGGTACTGAACAGACATTTCTCCAAAGAAGACGTAAAAATGATCAATAGAGATATGAAAAAGGGCTCAATACCATTAATCATTAGGGAAATAGAAATCAAAATCTCTATACTATATCGTCTTACCCACATTAGGATGACTATTCTTAAGAAGTCAAAAGATAACAAATATTGAGGATGGAATGGAGAAAAGGGAACTCTGTATGTTGTTGGTAGGAATGTAGATTGGTGTCGCTGACCATTGCAGAAAATAGCGTGGAGATTCCTAAAGACATTTAGAATAGAACTACCACATGGCCCACCAATCCCTCTTCTGGGTGTCTACCCAAAGGAATTGAAATTTCAAGGTGTTCCTGGAAAGAAGTGCAGGAAAAAGGAGTGCACCTTGTAAAAATAATCTGCTGTGTTCACTGCAGCATTATTCACAACAGCCTAGATATGAAAACAACTGAAGTGTATGCTGAAGGACAAGTAGATAAAGAAACTCTGTAGATAAATAATGGAATACATCTGGCCTCAAAAAAGAGGGAAATCTTGCCATTTGCCATAACATGGATGAACCTGAAGGACACTATACTAAGTGAAATGGGCCAGACATGGAAAGAAAAATATTGCGTGATCTCACTTATATGGGGAGTCTTAAAACAAAACAGAAAGATCAAATGCTATATACAGAGATTGAGAATAAAACAGTGGTTACCAGAGGTGAGGGTCGAGGGAGGACATGGGGATGTATAGCTCAGAGAATTCAAAGCAGCAGTAGTAGCATGAACAAGTCCAGAGATCTGATGTATGTGTACAACATGACCACTATGGATCATAAATTTGGACTGTATTTGAGATTACAGCTAAATGAATAGACTTTAAATGCTTTTGCCACAAAACAACAATAAAAAAATTGGATAACTGTGTGAGATGATGAAAATGTTAATTTGCTTTACTGTAGTAACCATTTTACTCTCCATATGTATCTTAAAACATCATGTTATACACTTTAAATATACATAGTACAACTTCTTTTTTTTTTTTTTTTTTTATAGAGACAGAGTCTCACTGTACCGCCCTTGGGTAGAGTGCCGTGGCGTCACACGGCTCACAGCAACCTCTAACTCTTGGGCTTACGCGATTCTCTTGCCTCAGCCTCCCGAGCAGCTGGGACTACAGGCGCCCGCCACAACGCCCGGCTATTTTTTTGTTGCAGTTTGGCCGGGGCTGGGTTTGAACCCGCCACCCTCGGCATAAGGGGCCGGCGCCCTACTCACTGAGCCACAGGTTCTTTTTAAAATATTAGGAGTTTTGGCATGGAAGACAGGAAGGCTATTTTTTATGAGGGATGATTTACACTGACAATATAAAAGTAGAGAGAAAGAAAAGGGAAGGAAAGAGAGAAAGCGAAATTTGATAAAATGTTTTGCTTGATTTTTTCCACTAAGGAACAAAAACCAAGACCTCTTAAACAGATGAGTTTTCAATGACTGACATTAAACTAAATTGACAGCAAAGGGGAAAATGGATTGAGAAGCTGCTACATAGTAATATCTAAGTACCAAAAGGAGGGTCACCATGTGATGGACATGATACCGCAAGGTCAGATGTCACCACATCCTCTGCTCCGGCACCGTATCTTCGTTTCTATATAGTGTCTTGCTGTCCTCGGTGCTAACCTAGGTGTGGAATTCACCATCTCTATTTCACTTAAGCATCAAAACACAGCCAACAATGAGCTTTTACTAAGGAATTTATGGAGAAGACGGAAGAGAGAGTTTGAACCCCTCGCCTTCCCCTTTAAGCAAACTATACTTGGAACACTTACAAGCTACTTTCCCCACAATTTTCAAGAATACAATACAGCATTATTAATAGATCTCTTGAGCTTATTCCTCCTAACTGAAATTTTATGTCCTTGAACCAACATCTCCCCCAATCCCTCAACCCAGTACATCCCCTCTCCCCTAGTCCTGCCTAACCACCATTTACTCTCTACTTCTACAAGGTCTATTTTTTTATGCTCCACTTATAAGTGAGATGATGTGGTGTCTGTCTTCCTGTGCCTGGCTTTATTTCATGTAACATGATGTCCTCTGGGTTGGTCTATGTTGTCTTAAATGGCAGGATTTCCTCCTTCTAAGGCTGAATGGTATTCCATTGTGTATCAGTATCACATTTTCTGTATCCATTCATCTGCTGATGTATGGATCTTAGGTAGATTCCATATGCTGGTTATTGGGAATGGTGATGCAATGAACATGGGGGTACAGATATCTCTTTGATATTTTGATTTCATTTTCTTCAGATATATATCCAGCAGGAGAATTATAAGATCATGAGGCAGTTTTATTTATAGTTTTTTGAGGAACTTCCATACTGTTTTCCATAATGGCTGTTCTAATTCATGTTAATGTAAATTAGGGATGTAAATTAGGAACTTCATATTTCCTATCCGTGTTTGAACCCCCATTGTCTGGCAGCCAGCAGACAGTGAATCTTCAGTAATGGAAGGAATGAGTGAGCAGAAGGAATTTAGTGACTTTCTATTGTTACACTTTTGGGATCTCATTCTCAATATCCAGTGGCTTGTTAAAATATTTCTTTTAAATTCATATGATATTTTATCCCCAAAGAGAAGTTCTGGTAAATGCAATTTAACCTTAAATGAGGAAAGAAAAGTGTGGGCCAGGACTATGTTGGAGGGAAAGGTTTTAAGTGAAGATTAGAGACCTACACTAACAATTCTGAAATGCCTTTAGCTTGCAGTTTGAAAGCGCTTTGGCAATTGTCACAGCCACCAGATGAGTCAATATTATCTCTTGTCTCAACTATTTCAATACCTTTTTGGCTTGTCTTCCCACTATTGGTTTTTTCTACTCCATTTCACTCTATACATCACTTCCTCAGAGATAACTCATTAAAAAATCATTGTGTCACTAGTTAGCTTGCAGACTTTGATGGGCTCCTCATCGTTTACAGAATTAAAGAAAAACCTTTTAGCATGACATCAAACACCCCAACTGTTATATATTCTGAAGACAAGACCTTCTCAGATATGTATTTGCAAATATTTTGCCCCAGTACATGTCCTGTCTCCTCCTCTTCCTTCTTCTCCCTCTCTGTCTCCTTCTTATTATTATTATTATTATTTGAGACAGGGTCTTGCTCTGTCCCAGGCTGGAGAGCATCAGTGTGATCACACTTCACTGCTGCAGCCTCTAAGTTCCAAGCTTAAGTGATCTTCCTACTTCATTCTCCTGAGGAGCTAGGACTACAGGCATGTGCCACCACACTTTTCTTAAAAAAATTTTTATAGAGTTGGGGTGGTGTCTCGCTATGTTGCCCAGACTGGCCTCAAAACTCTTGATCTTAGATTATCCTCCTGTCTTGGCCTCCCAATGTGCTGGGATGAAGAGGTGTCCAACCTTTTTTCTTCTCTGCCACACATTGGAAGAAGAGTTGTCTTGGGCCACACATTAAATACAAAACACTAACAAAAACTGATGAGCAAAAAAAGGTCTATGAATAATTTTTGCAATATCTGACACCACAGATAAGAAAATCAGTCCTTGAATCATCAGCATGTGGCTCACAGGTCATAGGTTGAACACCCCTGGTAGGAATGAACCACCATGCTCAGCCTTCATGGTTTCTAATAATGCTTTTTAAAGAGAAGTTCTTAATTTTGGTGAAGTCCAACTGTCTTAGTTCATTTTCTATTTCTTATAACAGAACACCTGAAACTGGTTATAATTAATAAAGAAAAGATATTTATTTCTTACCGTTGTAGAGACTCAGAAGTCCAATGTCAAAAGTCTGTGTCTGGTGAGGGCTCCTTGCTGGTGGGGACTCTCTGCAGAGAACCAAAGCAGTGGAGGGTATCACATAGCAATGGGGCTGAGCATGCTAATGTGCTAGCTCAGGTCTCCCTTCCTTTTCTTATAAAGCCACCAGCATCCCTCTCATGATGATTTATTAATCCATGCATGTATTTATCCATGCACAAGAGCAGAGCTCTCAAGATCCAATCGCCTCTAAGAGGCTCCACTGCTCAATACTACCATATTGGGATTAAGTTTCAAAATGTTATGCAGGGGACGTTTAAACTCTAACACTGACTTACCAATTTTCTAAATTTATAGATTGTTCTTTTGGAGTATTTAAGAAATATTTACTGGGTGGCGCCTGTGGCTCAAAGAAGTAGGGCACTGGCCCCATATGCTGGAGGTGGCGGGTTCAAACCCAGCCTCAGCCAAAAACTGCAAAAAAAAAAAAAAAAGAAATATTTACCTGACTCAAAGTTACAAAACATTTTTTCCTTGTATTCCTGAATTTTCATAGGTTTTACATTTAGGTCTGTAATCAATTTTGATTTAATTTTTGTAATTTTTGTATGTGTTTCAAAGTATGAAGAGAAGTGGGTTAAAAAATTTTCTTTTGGTATATGGATACCCAATTGTTCCAACAATTTGATGAAAACTGTTCTTTGTACTTTTGTTGAGGATCAATTGTGCATATACATGTGAATCTATTTTAGGACTTTCTATTCTGTTCCATTGATATATTCTATTATTTTAATTAATTATTTATTTATTTTTTACTAAATTATAGTTGTGTACATTAATGCAGTCATGGGGTACCATGCGCTGGTTTTATATACAATTGGAAATATTTTTGTCACGCTGGTTAACATTGCCTTTCTGGCTTTTTCTTAGTTATTGTGTCAAAACATTTATAATCTACATTTAGTAGATGTACTCTTGTAAGATGCACCGTAGATGTGGTCCCACCAATCACCCTCCCTCCGCCCATCCTCTCTCCTCCCCTCCGCTCCCTTTCCCCATATTCTTAGGCTATAATTGGGTTATAGCATTCATATGAAAGCTATAAATTAGTTTCATAGTAGGGCTGAGTACATTGGATACTTTTTCTTCCATTCTTGAGGTACTTTGCTAAGAAGAATATGTTCCAGCTCCATCCATGTAAAAATAAAAGAGGTAAAGTCTCCATCTTTGTTTAATGCATAATATTCCATGGCGTACATATACCACATATAGCACAATTTATTAATCCATTCGTGAGTCGATGGGCACTTGGGCTTCTTCCATGATTTAGCAATTATGAATTAGGCTGCAATGAACATTCTGGTACAAATATCTTTGTTAAAGTGTGATTTTTGGTCTTCTGGGTGTATATGCCTAGTAGAGGAATTATAGGATTGAATGGCAGATCTATTTTTAGATCTCTAAGTGTTGTCCATACATTTGCATTCCCACCAGCAGTGTAGAAGTGTTCCCTTTTCTCCACATCCATGCCAATATCTCTGGTCTTGGGATTTTGTGATATGGGCTAATCTTACAGGAGTTAGATGATATTTCAAAGTAGTTTTGATTTGCATTTCTCTGATGATTAAGGATGATGAGCATTTTTTTTATATGTCTGTAGGCTGTGGGCCTGTCTTCTTCAGAAAAGTTTCTCCTCATCTATTGTTTTATTTTGAAACATCATCCCCACACCCAACAAATGTTTAAAGTAGACCGTGTTGATTCTTGAAAATTCAGGAAGACAAACAAGAAGAAGGCAAAGATCACTCAAAACCCAACCACCTAGTCACAAGTATGGCTAATAGTGCGGCAATTTTCCACCCATTTGTTCATGGATAAAAAAAAAATCATGACAATATTTTTTCTATTCTTTCTTTTCTAGTGTTTTTTCATATTTATTTTTGGAAGCAGTCTTAAATTCATTAAGAAATTATATAGGATTCCTTCCTTCCTTCCATAATGGATAAATAATTCAGTCAAAAATTCAGTGGGTAACCTTTTCCCTTCTCTATTCTCATTTCTCCTTCTCTCTTCCTTTCCCTTTTCCTCCTGTCTTCCTCCCTTCTTCAGACTGAAGATTAGACTACTGTAGTTGTTTTGTGCAGAGGTGTGTGTGCATGTGCACTGGTCTGCATGTCTTAGGACTAAGGATCTTACTGAGTTCAGCTGGAAGATTATGTACATTCAGAGGAATTGAGTCAATAAGTAAACATATTGAAGTTAGTGAGAGCCAGGTTTCTCACTGTCAGGGAAAGCAGTTGCATATATATAAAGTGTATGTGTGTGTGTGAGACAGAGAAGGAGAGGATGTTGAATATGTCCTTTGATGCTGAATTGAAAATCGAAAATTTTAAGTATATGCAAATAGACATATATGTATATGTGAAGTGAGACAATTAATTTTGTGAACTCATCCTAGGAAAAGTGCTACATACCTCATTGCTGAATATCACTACAGTCACTTTTGAAGTACTCCTTTTGGGAAGTTATATTTTGATGACAGTGCCTAGTCCATCCTTCAAAGCAATTTTGAAACTCTTTTTCTAGAATGGTTATCAGAGTTGTCACCATATGAAGTCTGACAATTAAGTTCATGAACTCATCCTATGAGAAGTGCTATATACCTTATTGGTGAATATCACTATTGTGACCTCTGAAGTACTCCCCTTGGCCATCCATTGACCATTCTAGGATGAGTTCTGGAACTTAATTGTCTTACCTTGTATATATAAATGCATACAGGTACAAAATTTTTTTTGTTCTATATATAATTTACATAATTTACTAGTGCACATGCACACACACCCCTACACAAAACAACTACAGTTGGTCTAATATTCAGTCTGAAGAAGGGAGGAAGAGAGGAGGAAAAGGAAAGGAAAGAGAGAAGGAGAAATGAGAGCAATGTTTTTGAGCCATTTGAAAGTAAGTTGCAGACATAATGCTGTATCAGTTTGATCCTTGAATGTGTATTTCCTAAAAAATGACACTTTTTCTACATAACCATAGTATAACTATTGAGATCAGAAAATTAACATTGATTAAATATTATATGTTTATAGATCTACTGAGAGGGCCTAGAAGCAATGACATCTCAATAACAATGAGCACACCTAGTTTCCACATCTTGGTTTCTAAGAACCACTTTCCACTAAATGGAACTAGCGATACTCAGAGGAATATTGGACTCCAGGGATGGTGGGAAAAATATTATTTATTCTGGAACATCTTCTTGTAACAGAAAGTAAGGCGATGCACAAAGAATAGTGGATACATGTCAAAAGCACACAGAGCCCAGTTGAAGGGGCTCCTCTTTGCCAAGTATGGGACATTTTGAGAATCAAAATAAATAATTTAAATATGTTACTTGCTATAAAACAAGAATCCAGAAATTCATACAGATAATAACTAAGCAAATTAATGGGGGAGAAAGAAAAGATTACCCTATAGTAGAATGCCAATTAATAAATATAGGCACACTTTCAAAGTATTTTCACACAAAATACATATTAATTACTTAAGTAGGAAGTATAAAACATCTATAATTAACTTTGTAGTAGAAAACCTGCCAGACATCATCTTACCAAGGGATGAAAGTCAACATCACCAGTAAAAGGATAATTCAACCTCATGTGCTTCCTGTTATGATGCTCTGAGTAAAGCACAGGGCCACTTCTGTGGTATTGCTGCCCAAATTCACAAGGCACAAAGAAACATCAGGCAAACCCCAGCTGAAGGGCATTCCGCAAAGTAACTGGCCCAGACTCTCCAAAAAAACCTAGCTCATGGAAAAGAAGGACTGCCCAAAGAGCTGTTTCAGACCGAAGAAAACTAAAGAAAAGTCACTAATGCGCATGTAATCTTGTAGTGGATTCTGACCTACAAAAGTTAATGTTGGAACAATCAGTGAAATTTGAATGGGATATTTGGATTATATGGTAATATTGTATTCATGTTAATTTTCTAATCTTGATGGTTTTACTGAGATTATATGAAAGACTATTTATCTTTAGGAAATACACATTGAAATATCAACAGATAATAGAATATCTGTATAGATATTCTATTTAGTTTTAGTTGTTGATTTCTAGATTTATTCTGTTGTGGTCAGAAAACATATTCTATATAATTTCAAATCTTTCGTAATGTGTTGAAACTATTCCACGGCCTAGAATATGATCAACTTTTGTAAATGCTTCATGTACATTTGAGAAAAAAAATGTATGTGCAGTTTGGCATAGTTCCATGTTCCATGTGTTCTATGACATCTACACATGTTACATCATTTGTTAATTGCACATTTACATGTTGTACATTTGTAGAATTTTGTTTTGCCTGTTTTTTTAATCTGCCACTGAGACTATTAAAATACTCTATTGTGAATTTTCTTATCTATCCTTGTATTTCTGCCAATTTTTGGTTTGTATAGTTTGAGGCTCTGTTATTAGGTGTACATAATTTAGAATTGTTACATCTTTGTGGTGGATTGAACCTTTTATCACTTTAAAATATCTCTATTTCTACTAATTTTTTGGAATTAAAGTCTATTTTGTTTAGTATTAATATAACTATGTTAGCTTTCATTTGTTTAATGTTCATTTGATTCATATTTATTTTTCTATTCTTTCACATAAAAATCTTTCCTTATCCTTATATTTTGGGTGCTGTTTTTGGTAAATAGCATAATTGCATATGCATTTGTCTGTGTGTGTGTTTGTGGTTTCTCTACTCTGACACTCTGTCTTTTTTGAAGTGTTTGGTTTAATTTACATTTAATGTAATTACTGATACATTGATGCTTAAATTTACAGTATGTGCTTTTTATTTGCTTGGCCTGTTGTATTCCCTTTTCTCTCCTTTATTGAATTTTTAAAAAATATAGTATTTTCTACTATTTTTCCCTTTGATTAGCTTGTTTCAACTGACACCTCAGGTGCCTGTGTCACTCCTTATGCCACTTCAGATTTCTGCTGCAACTCTAATAGACAGCTCCTTATATGCACAGCCTTGCCTCAGGTAAACAGCACTTTCACTCAAGCACTGAATATGTATTTTTCATTTTCAGCCCCATGGATTTCCCTGATGCCAAAAAAGAGCAAGTGCAGTCCCGAAGAGCAGGGAAATTAGTGCCCTCAGGGGCAACCCTCAACCAACAGAGGAGGGGAGCTGGGAATAAAAGCTCCAGCCTTGCATTTGTCAGGAGGACAATTATGAGCAGCTTTCTGTGTGGTTTTCAAGTGGTCCCTGTGCAAGTCTTTATTACCCACAGTGATGACTTTGGTAGCACATCCTATTATTATTGGCGTTTCCTGCTTCCTTGTATTGCTTTCCAATCTCCTTCTTTACTGCTTTCTGGGATCATCTTATAGGTGAGCAGTCTGCACTCAAGTTCTCAAGACTTTGTTTTCTTTGAGTGCATGTGTGTTTCTTTGAAACACAAACTAAAATATACTGGTATGACTGGAAAACTGATCATCAGGATGGGCCTCTGGAATTAGATTGTTTACTGGCCAGGTGATCATGAGGATCCCATTGCTGTGGAAAAGAGATGAGGGTACTCTCTAACCTGCTCTAGCATCTTGATTGCTCAGATTCTCACTTTCTATAGATTAGGATCAGTATGAGTGGAAGAGAAAGCACTGGAGTGTGAGATTGAGCCTGTGTCTGAACAGTGCTAGGATAGTAGATTATAATAATTACAGGGTTGGTGAATGCTATGGTTTAAATATATCCCCCAAAGTTGATGTATTGGAAACTTAATTGCCATTTTAACAGTATTAAGAGGTGGGGGCCTTAAGAGATGCTTAGGTCATAAAGGGTCTGACCTCATAAATGGATTAATGCTATCATTGAAGGAATGGGTTAGTTGTTGTGGAAAGTGGGCTCCTGATAAAAGTATAAATTCAGCCCCCATCTTGACTCTTGTGCATTTGCTTATACCATATATCCTCCCAGACATGCATTTGGACTTCCCAGCCTCCAGAACTGTAAGCCGACTAAACTTCTCTTCCTTATAAACTTCCCAGTCTCAGGTCAGGTATTCTGTTATAGCAGTAGAAAATAGCCTAAGCCAAAAAACTGATACTGAGAAGTGAGGTTGTTACTATAAAAAATGCCTGAAAATATGGAAGTGGTTTTGGAACTGGGTAATGGGTAGAGGCTGGAAAATTTGGTGGAGCAGGTAGAAAAAAACCTAGATTTCCATGAATGGCACATTATGAAAAATTCTGGTGAGGGCTCAGCAGAAGAGGAGTGCTTTAGGGAAAGTCTGAATCTTCTTAGAGATTACTTAGGTTTGTAGAAATAAATATGGTAAAGTCCATTCTGATGACCTATCAGCTGCAAATGAGACATAAGGTATTGGAAATTGGAATAATGTTCACCCTTATTATTACAAAGAACTCAGAAGGATTATATCTGTGTACTAGGATTTTGTGGAATATAGAACTTAAAAGGGATGAGCTAGAACATCTCTCGTAAGAAATATCGGGCTATTGTATGGTTCCTTATAACTGCATACAAAGAGATGTGAGAGGAAAAAGATAACTTAAAGGTGGAATCCATAATTAAAAGGAAAGCAGAGCAGGAAAATTTGGAAAATTCATAGTTTGGTCATGTAAAGAGTGAAAAACCATGTTTAAGAGAGAATACTAAGGGTTTGGTCAAATGTCCATTTTTTTTTGTTGTTGTTGTTGTTTTGGGCTGGGGCCAGGTTTGAACCCGCCACCTCTGGTATATGGGACCGGTGCCCTACTCCTTTGAGCCACAGGTGCTGCAACAAATGTCCATTTGTTAAAGAAATTAATATGGCTAGAAGGAAGCCAACTGCTATTCATCAAGACAATAAGAAAAAGACTGTGAAGGCATTTCAGAGACTTTTGAGGCTGACTTTTGCATCACAGGCCAGAGGTCTAGGAGGGCAGAATGATTTTGGAGGATGGGCCTGGGGCTCATTGCCCAAGCTTCCTCAGAACTCTGCTTCCTGAATTCTAGTAAAGCACCCCGTAGCCACTCTAGCTGTAGTTTGAGCAGGCTCAGGTGCTTCTTCACCCATAGCTTCTGAAGGTACAAGTGGTGAGCCTTGGTGGCATCTAGGTGGTGCTAATACTGAAGGCCTGCAGAATACAAGAATCAGTGGGACATGACTTCCTCCACCTAAATTTCAACAGAAGTCATGGATAGGTCTGGGAATAGAACCACTGCAGAGAGCCCCTGTAGGGCAACGCTAAGTGGAAATGTGGGGTCAGAGCTGCCATGGAGAGTTCCCACTAGGGCAATGCCTATTGGAGCCATATGGGTGGGTCAACCCCTAGACCCCACAACTTTAGGGCCACCACTGTGCAACTCCAACCTGAGAGAGCCACAGCATGGACTAAGCCAAACAAAGCCCTACCCCTTAGTCCAACAAAGGGGTAGGACTGCCCGTGGCTTTGGGGGTTCAACTTAGCCAGCATGTCCAGGTTGCAGGACATAGACTAAAAGGAGATTATTCTCCAGCTTTAAGAGTTAATGTTTTTCCCCCTATTGGGTTTTAGACATACTTGGGACCAGCTACCCCTTTCTTCTTGCTTATTTCTCCCTTTTGGAATGAGAATGTTTGGGAGTAAATAATTTGTTTTGATTTCATGGGTTAACAGCTGAGGGAAATTTCCCCAAGATAAATTATTCTTTGAGTCTCATCCATTACATATCTGATTTAGAATATGCTGTGGACTTTGGACTTCAGAATTGATGCTGGAATGAGTTAAACTTTCAGAACTATTGGAGGGAAATGAATGAATTTTGCATTGTAAGAAGAACAGGAATTTTGAGGGCTAGAGGCAGAATGCTGTGGTTTGAATATGTCACCCAAAGTTCATGTCATTAGTTAATGGCGATTCTAACATTATTAAGAGGTAGGCCTTTAAGAAGTCATTGGGTCATAAGAAACCTTAGAAATGGATTAATGCCTCTATTGCAGAGGTCGGTTAGTTATCATGGGAACTGGCTCCTGATAAGGAACAAGTTTGGCTCCCATCTTGACATCCTATCTCGCAAGCTTGTTTCTGTCTTTTGCCTTCCACTGTAGAGATGATCCTCACTAGATGTTGACACCATGTTCTTGGACTTCCCAGACTCCAAAACTGTGAGCCAAATAAATTTCTGTTCTTTATAAATTATTCAGTCTACAGAAAACAGACTGAGGCAATGGGTTTTCTTGCTTGCCTTGAAAACCTTGAAGAAGAGAATGACAGGCTCAGTTCAGCCATCTATAAACTCAGTCTGCTTCAAAGACAGTGTTTAAAGAGACTCTCATCCCAAAACAAGTACCCTCCCCTGTTTTAGTAAATTCCTCATTACTATAATAAATGGCATGTTTTCCAGGTCCTATTGGGCAACATGACCAAGGGATGAGTTCTCTAGTCTCATATGATAAATCTATTCTAGCATTAACACCTTCCTGAGCCCTCTGATCCCTCCCTCAATACTCTACCAAGGCAGTTCTGACATTTCCATCGCTTATATTATAAATCTTAATCATGCCCAAGTTTCAAGAAGTCATTCCAGCAGTATACTAATACAGACTCCAAGTGTCCTTTCCATGTCATTAAATTCTGAGTCACAGGAGAGTGCTACTGTGTTGATAAACTCTTCCCTATCTGGTCTTTTATTTCACCCCCTGTATTTCTTTTTTTTTTTTGTTGTTGTTGTTTTTGTAGAGACAGAGTCTCACTTTATGGCCCTCAGTAGAGTGCCGTGGCCTCACACAGCTCACAGCAACCTCCAACTCCTGGGGCTTAAGCAATCCTCTTGCCTCAGCCTCCCGAGTAGCTGGGACTACAGGCGCCCACCACAACGCCCGGCTATTTTTTGGTTGCAGTTTGGCCGGGGCCGGGTTTGAACCCGCCACCCTTGGTATATGGGGCCGGCACCTTACTGACTGAGCCACAGGCGCCGCCCCACCCCCTGTATTTCAATGTCCACATACATTCTCTGGGTTCCTGCAGGATCATATTAGCTGGCTCCTACAATTCTTTTGGAAAATAAGATAGTTTCTCTTAGTGAAGGAAATGTATTTCTCCTCTTTTTTTTTTTTTTTTGTAGAGACAGAGTCTCACTTCACTGCCCTCAGTAGAGTGGCATGGCATCACACAGCTCACAGCAACCTCCAACTCCTGGGCTTAAGCGATTCTCTTGCCTCAGCCTCCTGAGTAGCTGGGACTACAGGCGCCCGCCACAACGCCCAGCTATTTTTTGATTGCAGGTCAGCCGGGGCCAGGTTTGAACCCGCCACCTTCGGTATATGGGGCTGGCGCCTTACCAACTGAGCCACAGGCGCTGCCCTATTTCTCCTCTTAAGCTATTGGTCTAGACTCCAGTGGGGGTAGAACATGAGATAATTTCAAGAAAGGTGAATGAATATTACCCTGTGAAGTAGCCGCCTTGGGAGTCTTTCATGGTTACCAAGCAAAGTGAAACTACTCTCCAGAAAAGGAGGGAACTGTTTCTGCCAACCTTGAGGGTTTAAGGAAATCTGGGAGCTCAAGATTCCCTGGTACACCCACCCAAATATCTCCATCCCTGATCAGAGTCCCACTTTTTAGTCAGGGCTGACTTTAGCAGAGAATATGTATATGTAGCAAGGGTACTTTATTCAGTCTCACTTGCAACTTTGATATGTTTTCAATTAAGTATTGGGCTTGATGTTTGTCACCATCTGCTGTATCATCAATAGGACTCCAAATAGCAGGAGTCATTGCAATTCTGACTTCAAACCCATCTCCCTCCCTGCCCAGGTTCCTGGATTAAACCAGCTGAAAAAATGACACAAATCATCAGAATCTACCTTCGAAAGCAAGTAACTTTCATTTTGTTTCTGTGTTGATCTTTCCACTCATTCCAAGGCATTAATCTAGATTTAGCAGGATATATTAGTTATTGTACAGACTCTGCCTTGGTCTGTGAGGAGATATATAACAATCCTGCTCAGTGAGTTGAGAAACACCTTTGAGAATCAAAGGGATGTCATTGATGACATCATTTAAAGTAAGGGGTAAATCTTGCCTCATCTTTTCTAATTAAATGACTCTTGTAGGAAAAACTACCAGATGGATGTGCATAAGAAATGAGTAACTTATCCCCTGGGAAGCTCTTCCAAGTAACCAATGGTAGTCTTATTTTTAAAAGAGATGTTAGTGGGGTGGCACCTGTGGTTCAACGGAGTAGGACGCTGGCCCCATGTGCCAGAGTTGGCAGGTTCAAACCCAGCCCCAGCCAAGGACTGAAAAAAAAAAAAAAAAAAATTAAAAGACATGTTAGTGGTCAGGATCTGCTAGTAGTGTTTGTTCAAACACTAGCTGGTCTCTTATGGCCACAGGGGGGTCAAGTTAATGCCTGGCTTCCACTTAAGAAGCACAGTTTTGGGGATACATGTGGTCCTTCTAGAAAGACCCGGGTTGTTGACAATTGTTGGGGACCTTAGGGGAATCTACATCACTGGGGTGGGGTGGGGAAGGGATACAAATGACAATACTTCCAATGTGGCCTCCTGAATGGTTGGTCAGTCTGAGAGTTCCTAGCAAGTTAGAATAATTGAAACTGGTCCTTGTTTTTAGAAAGATTGTGTGAAGGTACCCAGACCAATGTGTCCCATAAATCTACACCACTAGCTGAGTGGCATTTATTCACCCCACAAGGTGACTGTGAATGGGTATGAAAAAGACATCACAGGGGTTGACAGGTGTTTTTTTTTTTTTTTTTGTAGAGACAGAGTCTCACTTTATGGCCCTCGGTAGAGTGCCGTGGCCTCACACAGCTCACAGCAACCTCCAACTCCTGGGCTTAAGCGATTCTCTTGCCTCAGCCTCCCGAGTGGCTGGGACTACAGGCGCCCGCCACAACGCCTGGCTATTTTTTGGTTGCAGTTTGGCCGGGACCGGGCTTGAACCCGCCACCCTCGGTATATGGGGCCGGCGCCCTACCGACTGAGCCACAGGCGCCGCCCTTGACAGGTGTTTTTGTGGGAAGTATTGGAGCCAGGGGCATTCCTTGATGTTTCTAATAGACTTCTTGATAAGGTTAAGGAGAACGGCTATCAAACTATAGTTAGAGCTATTGTACAGGGGTTGGCAGAACCAGTCGGTTAAATTTAAGATGCTTGCAACAATTTGGAAAAGTAGCATCAAGAAGTTTTCCTTGGGAAGACAGGCTGAAAGGGCAGTTCTGAAAGTCAAAACATCATTAACGTCCCTTCCTCCTCCACATATCCTAGGGTCTAAGGTGTTCTTGCCTCAGGTGCCAGGGTTGTTCCTTCTCTTTTTAACTCTACAGAATCAGCTTGTCTATTCTAGTAGCTATAACCTCACCTTTCTTACAATCATCCCCTATTCTCATCAAGCCCTTTTGTTGAGAGGGTCAAATGCCAGAGAGACAGTACATTTTAATAAAGTTTACAGAGATCTCTTATGTCCCCCTTCTTGAGCCCCCCCAGGCTACTGTGGGAGGACTCAGTGAGCAGGGTACTCAACCCTTAAGGGTTCATTCTCCTTATGATCTAGGACCATGTCAATCCAACAAGAGATTGCAAGTAGTGAGACTGCCACTGGGAGGGCCCAGCAAACCAGCTGGCCAAGTGTGTGCCATTCAGAGAAAGAATGAAACATTATGCCCAAAAGTGGGCAGGGCAGGGTCCTAAATCTTTAAAATACTTCAGTACAACCCTCCACCCATTCCATCCAGAACATATCCAAGAAGCAGCTGAGAAGAAGAAATGATCCTTTTGGGGGAGAGTTGCATTAAGTGATCAAATTGCCTCACTGAGTTGTATGGACAAGAAAGAGGTGAGGGAGATAGAGTAGAAATTTTTTTTAAAATTAAACTTTTTATTTGGAGGTAATTACAGGTGCAAATGCAATTGTAAGAAATAAGAGAGAGAGATCCTGTGTACTCAGTACCCACTTCTCCCCAATGGTAACTGCCGAATATCCCAATAATATCCCATTGAGACAGTCAAGCCCGCAGAACATTCCATCACACAAGGATTCCTCAAATTGCCCTTTTATAGCCACATCCACTTTTCTACACCCTATCCTCTCCTTAACTCTGACAAGCACTCTGTTCTTATTCTCCATTTGTATAATTTTGTCATTTCAGGGCAGTGTCTGTGGCTCAAAGGGGTAGGGCGCTGGCCCCATATGCCGGAGGTGGTGTGTTCAAACCTACCCTGACCAAAAACTTAAAAAAAAAAAAAAAAAAGACAATCACAAAGTATTTGTGGAAAACATTCAGTCTTTCACATCATACTTAATATTAGCTGTAGGTTTTTTGTAGGTGCTCTTTATTAAAGGGTGGAAGTTTCCCTCTATCCCTATTTTTCTGAGCATTTTTTTTATGGTGCTAAATTTTGTCAAGTGCTTGTTCTACACTGATAGATATGTTGATGTGATTTTTCCTCTTTATATTGTTAATATCATGGATTACATTGATTGATTTTTGAATGTTGAACAAGTCTTGCATCCCTGGGGAAAAACCCCACTTGGTCATGGTATATAATTATTTTTATATATTGCTGAATACTATTTGCTGTTGCTTTAAGAATTTTTGCATCTTCACCCTGGAAAGAGTGGAAGTCTAGGATTCCCATTTGGCCTTTGCTGGCGTGTGGGGGGGGGCAGAGGTTTTGTTTTTTTTTTTTTTTTTTGTGGTGTTTGGCTGGAGCAGAGCCATTACCATTCACACGATTTTTGTATTGTTTTGTTTTTCAATCTTTTGCTGTCCCTTTCTTGGTCCTTAACTAGAAAGAACAGGCTTTGTTGAAACTTTTTTTTTTATCTTGGTATTTTGGGGTTACTGGCTTCTTTAGCTCCAAGACTGGGACATATGACAAAGCCTCTAGCTGACCTCTAGGAAGAAACTGGGGACTCAGTCCTATATCTGCAAAGAACTGAATTCAGCCAACAACTTGAGAAAGTGTTGATGCAGATCCTTCTCCAGTAGAGCCTGCAGATGAGAACACAGCCTGGTGGATATCCTGTGACACCTTGAGCAGAACATCCAGTTAAGCCACAACTGGACTTCTGACCTTCAGAAACTGTGCAATAACACAAACGCGTTGATTCAATCATTGAAATACATGGCAATCTGTTGCATGGCAATAGTTAATAAATACACCAACAAATCTTTGTAGTGAAAGCTTTGGACACTAGAAGGTAGAGGCACTCACAGTAAAGTCGGACCTTCACATTAGTGGCGAATGACGGGTCAGTTTGTGTACCCAAGATAGAGTACGCAGATGTTTGGAGACATCTGGCATGCCGGAATAGGCTCTGGATCTTAATATCCTCATCTGAAAATGGAGATAATTCTAATATCTACTTTATAAAGTGGTTGTGAGAATTAAATATGATAGCGCAAATAAGAGCTGTTTAGTGTAAGGCCTGGCACCTTCTATGGTGTGTAGCCCAGTGAGTGTGGTTCTTGCCATTTTAGTATCTCAGTAAGGTCATGTTACTGTCAACAGCCACAAATTTTAATGCCAATGGATTTGCAGACCTTCTTTTCCCTCCTCCCTTCCCAACCAACGAATCAACCAACCAGTTATCCCTGCAACCATTTTTTCGCAGGATCGAAGCTTTGCTCGATGCAATCCTTTCTCAATTCTCACAGAACAAAACCACATTTCTTTCTTTTCCTATAATCACCATCATCACTCAGCAAAAACGCAAACCAACCAACTTAATCTGCCAAACCACTCCTGTACCAAAGTCCCTGGCTTGGTAAGAAACCACCTCATTTCTGGCTAGTAAGGACTTCATTAAGCGCTTCCCTCCAATAAAGGCATACTGTCCCCCCGGAGCAAGTCCTTGAACCTTATTATTTACTCTCTGGAGAAAGTGGCCAGAATGAAGCCCCAGGGCGTGGCCTGAACGTCTACTGGGGGCGTGGGCCGCCCAGTGCCCCAGCCTTTTCCTTACCGAAACGTAGGGGGCTTAACCAAGAACCCGGCGCGCCTTAATTTCAGCCCCCCAACGGATAGGAATTACTCTATAGGAACAAACCAACCTAAACTGTCTAAAAGGATGGACACAATAGGGCCCGGGCAGGGGCAAGACCTGGGAGTCGAGCTACCCCCTCTCGGCCCCCGGCCCCTCCCGGCCCCTCCCGGCCCGCCGCCGCTCTCGCCGAGTGCCACATCAGCGGCCGCGCTGCGCTTCCATGTTCCTTTAGGATGCAGCCAGCTGGGCAGGCGGGCGGGGGCGGGCCCGAAACCCGCGGGAGTGGCGGGCGGCCTGGCCAATCGGCGGCAAGCGAGAAGCCGCGGCCACCAATGAGCTGGGTCTTCTTCCAGTCGCGGCAGGCAAGGCTCGTGCCTCGCGGGGGGGAACCAGATGAAGCACATCTGGACAGCTGTGCTAAAAAACTGTGCGGCCCCTTCGCGGGCCCGACGTCCGCTGGGCACGTCCTCCACGTCCTCTCCTTCTAGCTATTTATCTATTCACTCTCCCAAAGAAACAACCAGGGACCCAACTTTAAAACTTTTTTTTACCTCTAGGGAGAGACAGGGCCAGATCCCATCCAACACACAGTTTAATTTTCATGGGGCTCTGGGATCAAAAGAACAGAAAGAGCTACAACAACAAAAGCTCAGCCGCTGTTTGATTTTAAACTGGCAAAGTGGGAAAATTAAAGTGTTGAGTAAACAGATCAAGTTGGGTAAGTTTTGAATACGTGCTGGATATCCTATTTCTCTTGCTGCAATCCCTGGCCTGTGTCTTTGCTGTTCTCATTAGCCTTCTCTTCCTCAAGGATAGAAAAATATCACTTGCCACAAACTGGATTCTCGGTCTCCTTCTCTTATGCTTTGCTAACATCTGAATGTAATTTTTTGGTTTGCTATTAAAAATTTATTTTGGCATGCTGTTTTAAAATTTCCTGGGAACAGAAACTTAACCTGGTATCCTGTTTGTCAGCCGCTCCTTACTCCAAAGTTGACTGTCCTGATAAAGTTATTTTTTCTCTTTTCTTTCCGTGAGAACACTGTATATATCTGTAAAGCCAAAATCTTTATTCATCCCCCACTCACTGACTATTTTGATGGAAGGTTGAGGAAATTATCTGGCTTGTTCAGAATTAATACAACTTTTGCTTCTGTTACTAGTGTGTTTAATATAATTTAAAACCAGGATTGTGTAAGTAATTGTAGAAATTTTCATTTGATCCAAATATATGTCTTTTCTATATTCTATCCATAGTGGAAGACCCAAATTCCTCAAATTCCTTTAAAATTGTTAAAACACACACACACACGTTAAATATAAGACAGACAACATTGTGTATCTATAACCTTTACAATTGTATATTAAATCCGTAGTTCTTTTTTTACACCCTCCTCCCTAAATCTGTAATTCTATCAAAATAATATTGAATGATTGTTATATGTGCATGATTACAGACAGTTCTACTATATATTTTGGGATTTAGATATAGAATGATGAAAAATACTGAGCTAAGTGGGTGGCCCTGAGGCCATGTCATCTGAAACAACTATCATTTCCTCTGTTTAAGCCATGTTTAGGATTTGAGAGTTTTGTCATATGTTATTTACTGTCATGAGAGATCTGGTCAGAATTCATCTTTAATTTTTGGTTCATAAAGATGTAGGTGGGAATGTGGTACAATAATTCTAACTTCCAGAGTGTGTTTTTGATTCAGAGAGGTCTTGCACACAAGTTGGTGAAATGGCTAAAGTGGTTTTCAGGGATGCAGGGTCAGGAAAGAATAGTTGCAGAGGGAGAAGTAGATGGCATGAATCACCTGGTGGGAAGGAGAGGGTTATGGGTAGATGGTGAGCTGAATTGGCAGCAGTTACACAATGGAGGTGTTTTCTGGAATGATTCATCTCTGGAGAAGAATGGGGAATCAGCTGGTGGGGAAGGAGAAATTTACGGGAGTAGATTGGTGGAGGGATAGTGAGCTGAATTGGCAGCAGTTACACAATGGAGGTACTTCTGGAATGATTCAGTCTCTTCTCTTGCCCATCATACCCTCCCCATCTGGTCTACTGCTTCGGTAACATCCATTCAGGGGCTGCAGATTGGGTGGACAGCTCTGGATAGTGAGTCTGGACTCTGTATTTTGGACTCAATTTTGTGGTGGTTATCTTAAAGCTCTGATTAAAGCTCTGATTAGTTGTCTGGAGCTCTAGGCCATACTCAGACTACTTTTGGTTAACATACCACACCCTAAAGTCTTTGATAGGGATGTGACTGTTACAACCTGCACCTGTTCCCATACATATACACGCTGTGTGTAGAGTAATTTTTTCTCATCCTGCTGACAGAATCAGCCATTCACATTTTAATACGTATAACTTTATAATTTACAGTTATTGAAGTAGATAAGACCTGTAATATGCACATAAATGGAGGGTCAGTTTGGTGATCTCTTGCTTTCTCTTCCTTGAGGGCACCATCTGTGCCAGGGATCTATGCCTTGGCACTGCTGGTGACCACCTACATGACCTCAGGCAAGACTTTGAACCCCTATGGGCCCTCTGTGCCTTCATCTGTGAAATGATCTCTAAGGTCCTTTTTCCCCTGAATGATCATTCATTTTTCTGCCCCCATCCCTGGAACGTTCTGTTACTCACAGACGGCTGTTTCATACATCTTTGACTAATATTTTCTGAACACTTAATACACGGCAAACATTGTTCTGAGTGCTATCCATGTTTCAGTATGTGTCATCCTCTACATAATTGTATGTAGGGGAGGCAGAGGCAAAGGCACTGTGGCTTGAAAGTATGGTGCTGTCCTGGGACTCTGGGACATTGAACTAATCTTTAGAGGGTTAATGGGAGGAAAGGTTGGAAAGTTGGGAGAAGTAGATGGCACGAATCATCTGTTGGGGAAGGAGAGGGTTATGGGGTAGTCCTGTTTTTATAATTTTATAGTTGAGACAGAGGAGCAGGCAGGTTCAGAATCTTGTGCAAGATTACACAGTGAACAAATGGCAGGTGCATACCCAGGCAGCCTAATGCCAGACCCCAAAACTTAACCACTTGTCTTAACCACTACTTTAGGTATAATAAAGCTATGGCTGCTCTTCTTGTTTGTGCTGGTGATAGTCAAAAAGTCCGTGCAAGAGGGATTAAAATGATACATTTGGAGGGACTGAATTTATAAAATTTGCCTGGAGGATTCAGAATATCAATGTAAGTCTTGTCTATGGGATGTGCTTCATGTGGATACAGATGGATCTCACTGCAGGCAAGCACTCTGTCTTTTCAATTTGTTTGAACAAAATGCACCGTAGTACCTGGTCTTTTAATAGACACTCAATAAATGTCAGTTAAATGACTGTCCCCTTTGAGAAAGGATCTTGTTACCACAGTATTTTTATTTTTTAAAAATAGAGAAGTTATGAAATGTCCCAAGACTTGTGGAAAAACGGGGCAGATACCAAGTAAACAATCTACTCTTGCTTCTTGGGCATTCTGATTTCTGACCTTATTTCAGGAGTTGCTGTGGGATATTTTAGGTGTACAATTAATAATCATGCCCAGTCTGAATTTGTCATTTTGGGGGGAAATTCATTCCTTAAATATTTTACGTACTGAATCAACTTAAAAATATTATTTGAGACTACTAACTTTGGGAGGCTGAAGCAGGAAGATCACTTGAGGCCAGGAGTTGGAACTAGCCTAAACAACACAGTCCTAGACCCTGTCTCTACAAAAATTAGCTGGGAAAGGTAGTGCATGCCTATAGTTCCAGCTACTTAGAAGGCTGAGGCAGGAGGATTGCTTGAGACCAGAAGTTTGAAGTTTCAGTGAGCTTATCATGACAACACTGCACTCTAGCCTGGGCAATAGTGTGAGACCCTGTCTCCAAAAAAACCCAAAAATCTATATCTATATATTTATATATCTATATATAATTTGAAAATATTTTAATTCGCTCTTTATCTCATTATCTTGATGTAATCACTCTTTTCAGTGTAGCATAATGACTGAGCATATAGGCTTTGGAGTCAGACTATGAGAGTTTGACTCTCAGATCCAATTCTTATTAGTGTGACCTTGAGCAAGTCACTCTTTCTAGGAGACTTTATTATCTGTAAAATGAGTATGCTAATAGACATTACATGAGGAAATCCATGTAAAGCATTTAGCACATTATTTGGCTCATAATAAAGCCTATTCATTTTTTTGTGGTAGAATAGATATAAATTTATAGTTTTTAAGTGCATTTATATTGTTGTGCAAAGTCACCATCATCCATCTCCAGAATGTCATCTTCCTAACTCCAAACCCATTAAATAATAACTCCTCATAGCCCCTACCTCCTCAGCCTCTGGCTGCCATCATCCTACTTTCCACCTTTATAAATTTGACTGGAATTTGATATGGAATTATATAATATGTGTATTTGTTCTTTTATGTTTGGCTTATTTCATTTAGCAGGATATTTTCAAAGTTTGTTCGTGTTGTATCATGTATCAGAATTTTCTTCCTTTTTAAGACTGAATGATAGTCCATTGTATGGATATATCATCTTTTGTTTATCCATTCATTTGTTGGTAGAGAGATTTAGGTTGTTTTCATTTATGATGGTTAATTTTTTTTTTTTTTTTGAGACAGAGTCTCAAGCTGTCCCCTAGATAGAGTGCTGTGGTGTCACAGCTCACAGCAACCTCTAACTCTTGGGCTTAACTGATTCTCTTGTCTCAGCCTCCCAACTAGCTGGGACTACAGGCACCCATCACAATGCCCAGCTATTTTTTGGTTGCAGTTGTCATTGTTATTTAGCAAGCCTGGGCCGGTTTGAACCCATCAGCCTTGGTGTATGTGATGGTTAATTTTATGTGTCAATACACAGTACCCAGATATTTAGCCAAACATTATATTCTAATGTTTCTGGGGAAGTATTTTTTTGATAAGGTTAACAATTTAATCAGTAGACTTTGAGTATGTCTCCCATAATGTAGATGGGTCTCCTCCAATTGATTGAAGGCTTCAGTAGGAAAAGACTTGCTGACTTCCACTGAAGAAGAGATGGTTATGCTTCCACACTGCCTTTGGACTTGAGACTACAACATCAAGTCTTCCCACCTCCAGCCTGCCAGCCTACCCTATAGACTTTTATCTCTCTCTCTCTTTTATATACACATCTTATTGGCCCTGTTTCTCTGGGGAACTCTGATCTCTTACAAATAACATACCACCTTTTAATTAATGTGAATAATGCTGCTATTGACATACAAATATCTTTACATATCCATGCTTTCAGTTCTTTTGAGTATATACCCAGAAGTGGAATTACTTGGTTGGTTATATGGAATTGCTGGACTATATGGTCATTTTCTGAGGAATGACTCTACTGTTTTGCAAAGAAGCTGTACCATTTTATTTTACATTCCCATCAGCAAGACACAAAGGTCCCAATTTTTCTACGTACTCACCAACACTTGTAATTTTCTATTTATTGTTTTAAATTTTAAATAATAGACATCTTAATGGGTGTGAAATGGTATCTCATTGTGGTTTTAATTGGCATTTCCCTAATTATTAGTGATGTCGAACATCATTTCATGTCCTTATTGGCTATTTGTAAATATTTTGCTCATTTTTAATTTTTTATTTCAGATTAATATGAGGGCACAGACCATTAGATTACATTATTTGTGTTTTTTAGGTAAAGTCCAAGTTGTAGTTGTGCCACTCCCCGAGGAAGTGTGCCATATACCCTTACATTGTGCCTGTTAGGTGAGAGCACAACAATCCTCTCCTTCTCTCTCCTCCCCACCCCCACTTGAATTTAATTGTATTTTTCTCTTGTGTGGGCATGTATTTTTTTGTCTACTGCTTTCATGTTAGCATTGAGTACATTGGATACTTATCTCATGATACTTACTAAGGAAAATATTCTCCACCTCTGTCAAGCTTAATACAAAAGATGTAAAATCTCTTGTTTTTTATAGCTGAATAGCATTCCATGGTATACACATAGCACAGTTTATTAATCAGTTAGGTTTTTTTTTTCTGGTTGTTGTTGTTGTGGTATTGTAGGGGCTCTTTATATATTCTGAATTATAACTCCTTACTAGATATATGATTTGTACATATTTTCTTCCATTCTATGTGCTACCTTTTCACTTAGCTTGTAGTGTCTTTTGATGAGTAAATGGTTTAAATTTTGATGTAAGTTATTTACTTTTTCTTTTGTTGCCTGTGCTTTCAGTGTCACTATTGTGGAGCTTTTCCCATATGTTTTCTGCTGAAACTTCCATTGTTTTAGCTCATATATTTCTCTTTGATTTATTTTGAGTTAATTTTTGTAAATGGTGTGAGGTAAGGGTCCAACTTCATTCTTCTACATATGGATATTTAAGCAATTCACTATTTATTATTATTAACCATTATAATGTTCCTTTCTATGTAAACACCATTGGCACAGTTACAGTCATAGTATAAAGTCGTGGATTCATTCTTGCCATTTTTCTAATTATATCTGAAGTACTAATTTTTTTCTTTAGAATTACTTGCAATTTATATTCTTGGTAATTTTTATGTTTCTAAGGAAGAAAAATAATTCCTGTGGTGAAAGACATTTGTTGCTGAAAGCTATCTTTTTTTTTAAAAAATGTTTTTATCTTTTTTTGGGTGTTTAGAGTAAAAAAATACATATGTTGAAAACAAGGGCGGCATCTGTTGCTCAAGGAGTAAGGCGCGGGCCCCATATGCCAAGGGTGGCAGATTCAAACCCAGCCCTGGACAAAAAACTGAAACAAACAAACAAAAAACATATATATATATATATTTTCATTCTTAAATCATAGCTGTGTACATTAGTGCAATCAAGGGGTACAATGTGCTGGTTTCATATACAATCTGAAATATTCTCATCAAACTGTTCAACGTAGCCTTCATGGCATTTTCTTAGTTATTGTATGTAGACATTTGTATTCTGCCTTTAGTAAGTTTCGCCTGTACCCAGTCTAAGATGCACCATAGGTGTGGTCCCACCCATTACCTTCCCTCCATCTTCACCTCCCCCCTCCCTTCCCCTTCCTTGGCCCTTTCCCCATAGTCTTGTGCTATAGTTGGGTTATAGACTTCATGTGAAAGCTATAAATTAGCTTCATAGTAGGGCTGAGTACAATGAATACTTTTTCTTCCATTCTTGAGATACTTTGCTAAGAAGAATACGTTCAAGCTCTATCCATGTAAACATGAAAGAGGTAAAGTCTCCATCTTTCTTTAAGGCTGCATAATATTCCATGGTATACATGTACCACAATTTGCTAGTTCATTCGTGGGTCGATGAGCACTTCGGCTTCTTCCATGACTTAGGAATTATGAATTGGGCTGCAATAAACATTCTGGTACAGATGTCTTTGTTATATTGTGATTTTTGGTCTTCTAGGTATAAACCTAGTAAAGGAATTATAGGATCGAATGGCAGGTCTATTTTTAGGTCTCTAAGTATTCTCCAAACATCCTTCCAGAAGGAACGTATTTGTGTGCATTCCCACCAGCAGTGTAGAAGTGTGCCCTTTTCTCCACATCCACGCCAATATCTCTGATTTTGGGATTTTGTCATGTGGGCTACTCTTACTGGGGTTAGGTGGTATCTCAAAGTAGTTTTGATTTGCATTTCTCTGATGATTAAGGATGATGAGCTTTTTTTCATGTGTCTGTAGATCATGTGTCTGTCTTCTTTAGAGAAGTTTCTCTTCAAGTCCCTTTCCCACCCTGAGATGGGATCACGTGTTCTTTTCTTGCTAATATGTTTGAGTTCTCTGTGGATTCTGGTTATTAGACCTTTATTGGAGGTATGACCAGCAAATATTTTCTCCCATTCTGAGGGATGTCTGCTTGCTTTACTTACTATGTTCTTGGCTGTGCAGAAGCTTTTTAGTTTGATCAGGTCCCAGTAGTGTATTTTTGACACTGCTTCAATTGCCTGGGGAGTTTTCCTCATAAAATATTCACCCAGGCCAATTCCTTCAAGAGTTTTCCCTGCACTTTCTTCAAGTATTTTTATAGTTTCATGTCTTAAGTTTAAATCTTTTATCCAGTGAGAGTCTATCTTAGTTAATGGTGAAAGGTGTGGGTCCAGTTTCAATCTTCCACAGGTTGTCAGCCAGTTTACCCAGCACCATTTGTTAAATAGGGAATCTTTCCCCACTGAATGTTTTTAATTGGCTTGTCAAAGATCAAATAACGGTAAGTAGCTGGATTCATCTCTTGATTCCCTATTCTGTTCCAGACATCTACTTCTCTGCTTTTGTGCCAGTACCATGCTGTTTTGATCACTATGGATTTATAGTACAGTCTGAGGTCTGGTAGCGTGATTCCTCCTGCTTTGTTTTTATTGCTGAGTAATGTTTTGGCTATTCGAGGTTTTTTTCTGAGTCCATATAAAACGAAGTATTTTTTTCACGATCATTAAAATATGACAATGGAGCTTTAATAGGAATTGCATTAAAATTATATATTGCTTTGGGGTAGTATAGACATTTTAACAATATCGATTCTTTCCAGCCATGAGCATGGTATGTTTTTCCATTTGTTAACATCTTCAGCTATTTCTTTTCTTAAAGTTTCATAGTTCTCTTTGTAGAGATCTTTCACCTCCTTTGTTAGGTATACCCCGAAATATTTCATCTTCTTTGGCACTACTGTGAAAGGAATAGAGTCTTTGACTGTTTTTTCGGCTTGGTTATTGTTGGTAAATATAAAGGCTACAGATTTATGGGTGTTGATTTTGTAGCCTGAGACATTGCTGTATTCCTTGATCATTTCTAAAAGTTTTGTAGTAGAATCCCTAGTGTTTTCCAGATATATGATCATATCATCTGCGAAGAGTGAAAGTTTGATCTCTTCTGACCCTATGTGGATACCCTTGATTGCCTTTTCTTCCCTAATTGCAATGGCTAAAATTTCCATTACAATGTTAAAGAGCAATGGAGACAATGGGCAACCTTGCTTGGTTCCTGATCTAAGTGGAAATGATTTCAATTTAACGCCATTCAATACGATATTGACTGTGGGTTTGCTGTAGATGGCCTCTATTAGTTTAAGAAATGTCCCTTCTATACCAACTTTCTTAAGTGTTCTGATCATGAAGGGATGCTGGATATTATCAAAAGTTTTTTCTGCATCAATTGAAAGAATCATATGGTCCTTATTTTTTGGTTTGTTTATGTGCTGAATTACATTTATAGATTTATGTATATTGAACCAGCCTTGGGACCCTGGAATAAATCCCACTTGGTTGTGGTGTATAATTTTTTTGATGTATTGTTTGATTCTGTTTGTTAGTATCTTATTGAGTATTTTTGCATCAATGTTCATTAGTGATATTGGTCTATAATTTTCTTTTCTTGTTGGGTCTTTCCCTGGTTTGGGGATTAAGGTGATGTTTGCTTCGTAGAATGTGTTGGGTAATATTCCTTCTTTTTCTATATTTTGAAAGAGGTTTAGTAATATAGGTACTAGTTCTTCTTTAAAGGTTTGGTAGAATTCTGATGTAAAGAAAAGTCCTGGGCTTTTCTTCTTAGTGAGATTTTGTATAGTTGATGCTATTTCAGAACTTGATATAGGCCTGTTCAACATTTCCACTTCATTCTGGCTAAGTCTTGGTAGGTGGCGTACTTCCAGGTATTGGTCGATTTCTTTCAGATTTTCTTATTTCTGAGAGTAGAGTTTCTTGTAGTATTGGTTAAGGATTTTTTTTAATTTCTGAGGGGTCTGTTGTTATTTCATCATTATCATTTCTGATTGATGACATTAGAGATTTTACTCTTTTTTCCTGGTTAGGTTGGAAAAGGTTTATCTATTTTATTGATCTTTTCAAAAAAACCAACTTTTGGATTTATTGATCTGTTGTAGAATTCTTTTGTTTTCAATTTCATTTAATTCTGCTCTGATTTTGGTTATTTATTTTCTTCTGCTGGGTTTGAGGTTGGAGTGTTCTTCCTTCTCCAGTTGCTTGAGATGTCCCATTAAGTTATTAACTTCCTCTCTTTCCGTTTCCTTGAGGAAGGCTTGCAGTGCTCTAAATTTCCCTCTTAGGACTGCCTTTGCGTTATCCCAGAGGTTCTGGTAATTCATGTTTTGATTGTTGTTTTGTTCCAAAATTTTGGTGATTTCCTTCTTAATTTTGTCTATAACCCATCTATCCTTCAGCATAAGGTTGTTTAGCTTCCATGTTTTTGTACAGGTATGCAGGTTCTTGTTGTTATTGAGTTCAACTTTTATTCCATGATGGTCTGAGAAGATGCAAGGAATAATTTCTATTTTTTAAAATTTTCTGAGGTTAGATTTGTGGCCTAGGATGTGGTTGATTTTGGAGTATGTTCTGTGGACTGATGAGAAGAATATGTATTCAGTTTTGTTGGGATGAAATGTTCTGTAGATGTCTGTTAAGTCCAGATGTTGAACGGTTAAGTTTAAATCTAAAATTTCTTTGCTTTGCTTCTTTTTGGAGGATCTATCCAGCACAGCTAAAGGGGTGTTAAAATCTACAACTACTATGGAACTGGAGGAATCAAGTTGCTTATGTCTGTTCGAGTTTCTCTTATAAATTGAGGTGCATTCTGGTTGGGTGCATAAATATTAATAATTGAAATCTCATCATATTGAGTGTTATCTTTAACAAATATGAAGTGTCCTTCCTTATCCTTCCTTATTTCAGTTGGTTTAAAGCCTATTGCGTCTGTGAATAGGATTACAATGCCTGCTTTTTTCTTCTTTCCATTTGCCTGGAGTATAGATGACCATCCCTTCACCTTGAGTCTATATTTGTCCTTTAATGTAAGATGTGATTCTTGTATGCAGCAGATATCTGGCTTGAATTTTTGTATCCAGTCAGCCAACCTGTGCCTCTTTGGAGGACAATTTAAACCATTCACATTAATTGAGAATATTGATAAGCCTTTCGAGAGTCCAGTGGACACTTTTAATCCTTTTGCGACTGTGGAAGTTGGAATTTGATCAAAATTTTCTGGGTGGGTTTACTTTTGTTGTGGAGGATTACACTGGTATTTATGGAAGATAGGTCTGAGACTATCCTGGAGAACTGGTTTAGTTATGGCAAATTTCTTCAACATGTGAATGTCATTGAAGTATTTAATTTCTCTGTCATAAATGAAACTCAGTTTAGCTGGGTACAGGATCCTGGGTTGAAAGTTATCTTGTTTTAGGAGATTAATAGTCGATGACCATCCTCTTCTAGCTTGAAAGGTTTCAGCAGAGAGATCTATAGTTATTCTAATATTCTTTCCCTTGTAGGTGATGGTTTTCTTTCATCTGGCTGCTTTCAGAATTTTCTCCTTCATATTAACTTTAGTGAAATTGATTATGATGTGTCTGGGGGATGTCTTATTTGGGTTGAGTCATGCTGGAGTTCTGAAACTGTCTGCTATCTGAATTTGAGGATCTCTTGGCATGTCTGGAAAGTTCTCCTTCATAATTTCATGGAGAAGAGACTGTGCCTTGTGAAGGCACTTCGTTGCTTTTGGGTATCCCTGTAAGATGAATATTGATTTTCTTCGAATTATCCCAGAGTTCTCTGAGAGAGTGATCTGTTTTTGCCCTCCATTTCTCTTCCTCTTTGAGAGTTTGGGAGCATTCGAAAGCTTTGTCTTCAATGTCAGAAATCCTTTCTTCTGCTTGCTCCATTCTGTTACTGAGGGATCTACTGTGTTTTCAGATCTTTGAGGGCTGCAACTTTTTGTCTCAATGTGTCAAAATCTTTGGTCATTTGGTCTTTGAATTCATTGAATTCTTGAGATATCTTTTGGGTTACTGCTTGGAATTCTAATTCGATCTTATTTGCTATCCAGATTGTGAATTCGACTTCTGACATCTTAGCTATTTGTTTGTGCATGGGATCTTGTGCTGTGTCTGCCCCATTGATCCTTGGGGGAGTTGATCTACTCAGATTATTCATACTGCCAGAGTTTTTCTGTTGATTTCACCTCATGATTGTTTTTCACCGTTGCATTTGGCCGTCCTCAGAGTTGGGGAGGTGTCTCTCCTAGATTAGACCCCAGTGGGATCACTCTGTTTTTGCTGGATGTTAGTAGGGAGTGACCCTGTGTAGTTCTTCTGGGGCTGCCCCAGCCGGGGAGTTCTGATTGTGGAAGCAGCTCTGGAGTGTGACACACCCGGATCCAGCAACAGGGCGAGAGGTGGTGCACACAGTTCTGCGAGTGCCTAGCACCCAATGACTTTGCCACAGAGAGCCCAAGGCTCCAGCAGTCTCTGCCAGGAGAAGGGCTCTGTGCAGAGGCAGAGAGGGCTCTGGAGGGCATGCGACTAACCAGAGTCCCTGGCCATATGAGTGGGCCGGCGTGGAGGCAGGGAGGGTTACAGGAGGGAGGACGCCGGGTTGCGCGGCTCCTGCAGTTCCTGTCAGGGCATGCAGAGGCCTGGTGGTTGTGGTCGCTGGTCGGGGGTTGCAGCACAGCTCTTATGGAGGTGTGGGCTGCGCCAAGCCCAGGAGTTTGTGGTTGCTATGAGCTTTACACTATGGCACTCTACCCAGGGCAACAGCCCGAGGCTCCAGTGTGCCAAAACCGGTCCCACTCTGCCCCTGAGGGTTAAGGCTGTAAGGCAGCTCAGTCCCCACCTTTAGGCTGCTCAGTCACTATTGCTTCCGCCCAATCCTTGCTCTGTGACCCTGACGGCGGAACTTGCCGGGGCAGTTCTCTCACAATGGCTTCCCTTGGCCCACAGCTGAACACTATTAGCTCTGTTGGGCTCAGGGGCTCAGTCTGGGGCCCTAGATAATGCCCAAGTTCTCCGCACTCCTGCTCAAGCTCTCCCCGAGGCAGTTCAACTGAGTGCCAGGTCCAAAAACACCGAAACAGTTCACAGGTAAGGCCTTTCCAGTTTGCGGTCTCACTGCTACTTGTACTTAACGACTGCCGGTGGGATTAGGTCGATTGAACACACGCAACCACTTGCCAGTTTTCCACTGTTTTTGTCCTCCTCTTGGGGTCCAGAAGTCCCTTGCTGACTCCTTGTATCCTTAAAGGGATGATTACAGGCAGATCCCACCAGCCAGAGATGCCTGGAATCTTATCTCCCCAGACTCACCGTGCCCAGTTGCAGAGAAGCTGTTACTTGGCCACCATCTTGCTCCACCTCCCCCCAAAACATATGATGAATAAAATTGAAACAAAGCCAAAAGTAAGGGTTTCCCCTTTATTTACTGCTTTCTTCCCATTCTCCTCTGTCTTTAGAAAGTAACTTTGTAAATATTGAGGTCTTCCAGATCTTTTCCAAGAGTCTATTTGCAAACACTTAACATAAATATAATTAAAAATATAAATGGGACCCTATTATGCATATTGTTCTGCCTTTGCTTTTTAAAAACCACATATAATGTACATATGTCAACCTGTCAGTTGAGACATAGAGATCTAGTGCATGTTTTGCTACGTGGAACAGACAATAGCCCTCAAATGAAAACGTTCTTTCCCTGTAGAAGCCCAGGTCACACAGAATAACATGGCGGTTGGCTAAGATTGTTGAGCCAGGCTTGTTTGCACACTTGCCCTCTGTGAGCATCTGACTGTTTCCTCTGACCTTCAAAGCTCCTTCTAAGGACTCTGACACTTAGTTGTCTCTGTGAAACCCGGGGAGACATGAGCCCTTTTCCTCATCTACTCACCACCCCTTCTAACCAGCTACACCTCTTTGATGCCAGACGAGAAAATGGATTTTTATAAAAGTTGTATGATGTGCTCCAGAAATGGATGTTCAGAAAAGTAGGTAGTGCTCCTTGTCTGGTTAAGTAAGGAATGTGAAAATTTCTCTATCTTTATTCAACTTTTCGTTAAACATCCCTGATGTCTCCAAAAGATGGCACATTGCCCTTGAGAATTCTACAGCTCCATCCTGTGGTACTTAAACTGTATGCAGCTGAGTCATGTGTGGAGTATTTTAAAAATATACTCATGCTTGTTCTGCCCCTGGAGATTCTTTCAGAAGGTGTGGAGTTGAGGCCAGGGCATCTGTGAACAACTCCCTACTCCCCACCCTCCTCTTCCCCCACTGTGGTCTGGTGCTTGGCCTAGACCGAGAACCAGTGGGAGGAATTCCCCACCCAAAGGTCAAAAAGCCCTCAGGTAGGCTGGCAGGCTTGGTTCCCAAGGCTTAGAACTGGCCTCTAGCTATCATAGTTGGAGGAAAGCTTTACGTAGGGTCCTAATTAACACACAAATAAATTTGATTGTAACCCCCTCTTCCCTGGATGTTTACAGAGGCTTTTTATTCTGCCTCATTTCTCTAAGCTAAAAGGTGGACTCCTTCTCCCCAGGTTATGTTTGCTTTTGTCAGAGATCATGTTCCCTGAGTTCTGTAGTTATTTTTTGATAGTAACTTGGGGGCTTAGGAGGCATCTGAATTCCTTCTAAATTACCTGAAAGCATAATTGGTCCATTTTCTGACTTGAATCTACAACCAGGATTGAGAAATTGACCCAATTCCTTATGTATAGAGATGGTATCTATCTTTTGCCCAGAGTCTACCATCAATTATATTTTAGTAAAATGCATTACATTTAATTTATCTTAAATAGAAGGAAAAGGAACCAAAGTGAAATGTAAAGAATTTCTGACTTTCCAATAAATTTTTCTTTAAAACAAGATATATTGGTTCTTAAAATATTTCTCTAAAGTTCAAGCAATAGATTGAAATATCAAATGTTGGGATTATTACCTACTCTGATAAAATTCAGAAGACATCTTTCATATGCAGACAAACCTATATTTTAAATTACTACTTTCACACTTTAAACAAAAAAAAAGAATAAAGTTCCAAATTTCACTTTGATATGTCTAGATATGGATCTTTTATTTGGTTTTTTAAGTATCTTTTCTCTTGATATGTCCTTTCAGCTTGAAAACCTGTCTTACTTTAGCTCAGGGAATTTTTCTCCAACTATTTAATTCTTCCTTCCTTGCTCCTGTTAAGCTAGGCTTAATTCAGACTAATGAGCATGGCAAACTGTTAAAGGCAGACTGAAAAAAAAAAAAAAAAAGAGAGAGACATGTATGGTAGTAAGGAATCCCCTTAGAGCAGGTTGGGGAACCCTGTATATTTTAATAAATAATAAAATTTAATAATAGTTAAAATGTTAATGAGGAAGAAAAAGTTATATAAAATGTTCACACCAAAATCATATCATAGCTGAACTTTGGGGATAAAGGCTGGAGGAAGACAGGGTGAAGAGGGAAAAAGAAAAGTTGTGGTGAGGAAGAATGGGGAGCCTTAGAGTCCTTCCAGGCATCTTAGCATTTTTTTTTTTTTTTTTTTGAGACAGGGTCTTACTCTCACCCAGGCTGCTGGGGTTCAGTGGCATGATCATAGCTCACTGTAACCTCAGACCCCTTGTTTCAAGTAATCCTTTCACCTTAGCCTCCTGAGTAGCTGGGAATTCAGGCATGAGCCACTATGACCAGCTAATTTTTCTATTATTATTTTTTTTATAGATATGGAGTCTTGCTCTGTTGCCCATTCTGATCTCAAACTCCTGGCCTCGAGTGATTCTCCCCTCTTGGCCTCTCAAAGTGCTGGGATTATAGGTGTGAGCTGGTGTGAAGTGCTGGGATCATAGGTGTGAGCTGGTGTGAAGTGTTGGTATCATAGGTGTGAGCTGGTGTGAAGTGCTGGGGTCATAGGTGTGAGCTGGTGTGAAGTGCTGGGATCATAGATGTGAGCTGGTGGAAAGTGCTGGGATCATAGGTGTGAGCCACTGTGTTCGGTCCTAGGCATCTGTCTTTTAAGCAGGACTAAGGAGAACTGAGCCCTCCAGCTTCTCCATCCTATTACTGCTCTTCCTTTTCCCGAGCTACATGCAGACGGACTACTGAAGAACAGGTGACCTTGTTTTCCCCTTGCTGTTTCTATTGCTTCTTGGGCCAGTGATGTCCAGTGGGGGAGCACACAGATGAATCAATATCTCATCTACCTGGGAACTTCTATAGACATTAAGCTTCCTTTTTCTTTATCAAGAAAATCAGACCTTTCCCTCCCTACTTCTAAGTATCACTGAGGAGGATGAATGTAGGTGTGGAGCATTATCAAATGTAATGTACAGTGTACTTTGCAAAGGTTAGGGATTATGTGACTACAGGCACAGTTTGAAGCTTTTTCTTCACAAAAAGACACACAAACTATTGAACTCATGGCTGAGAGACTATTTATTAGGTGTTGGCCTCTTCTCAGGGTTCTTCTCATTTTACCCTCACGGACATCTGTTGGATAGAGGTTATTATTCCTATTTTATTGATGAGGCTAACCAAGGCCCAAAGAGGTTGAATAACTCATCCAGTGGTGAAATCCAGGATTTAAACACAGGGCAGCTTTACACCAGTGTCTGAACTCCTAACATTTATGCCATCTGTAACATTATCTTCAAAAATGAAACAACTGACCCTGGTTGTCACTTTACACAGAGTTGTTAAGTACGCAGGTCCAGCACAGGTCAATAGAAGCAGAGGGGTGGCTGGGTGGTCCACCTCCTTATTCTGACCTTCCAGCTTCTCTGACTGACCTTTTTTGTGATCACTGTACCTGATCCATCCTTGTTCAAACACCCATCACCCCTCACCTGAATTATTGCAGTAGTGTTTAGAATTATCTGTGATAAAGGACCAGTTTTTTTTTTCTTTGAATCCATTACAGCCTTATATGTTTGTAAAAACAACAACAACAACAACAACAACAAAACCAAAGATGATCCTGCTGGTTGTTGCCACAATGTTAAGTTACTTTCAAATGTGTAAAAGCTTCTAAATACTTCCTCCCCATTTCTATCCTTATAGGTGGTGATGGTTTGCAGATGGACACTGGTCCATAGCCATGGTTTAGGTAGCACTGCCCCAAGTTCTCCCTTATTTCACTGTCATACACTATAAATTAGGTACCACAAGGCAGCCAGAGGAATCTTAAAAAAAGCAATTAAAAGATACATCACTTCCTTGCTTAAAACCCCCAATGGCTTCCCATTGCATTTAAAATAAAATTTAGACATTTCAACGAGCCCAGAAAGCCCTCAGTCATCAGGCTCTGCCTGTATCCGCCCACTTCCATCTCCTCCCTTGTCCTTGGCTTTCCCCAGTGCTAGTGAAATGCAATCTGGCTTTGGTAAAAGTAAGTTCAAATGGAGAACACACGGTGATTCGGGATGTGAGATCTGAGCACGGGCAAGCGCTTCTAACAGCTTCTTCCCAGCAGTGAGAGCCTTCCTGCCCATGCCAGGATGAGCAAGATGACCAAAACCAAGTGCCCAAAGAGATTTGTGGGCAACTCTGCTTGTGTAGGGGAACCTGCTGCCCCTCTGACAAGCTCAGCCTGAGCTGCCTGTATTCCGTTCACGTCTCACATCTGCTTTGTAGTGTGTTTGCTTCCAGAAAATGAGTGTGTCATGAGCCAACATCATGGAGGGGTTGTTCCTAATGTTCCTGTGATTGGGGGATTAAAGGTTGGCAGTGTGACTGTTACTGTTGCTGAGGACTTGTTGGTGGGAACAGGACCATCATCGCTGCAGTCATTATTTAATAAACTGAGGGAAGCATCCATGCTGGCAAGACAATTTCCTGGCCGATTTGGTTTTGGCTTTTGGTGCTTGTGGCCCAGAGAGCTCTCGTGTGGAGGCAGCTGGGATTGTCTCCCTGTGTCACTTTGTGCACTATCGTGGCAATGAAATGAGAAGGACCTGGGTACCTCAGTAGGCTTCATTTAGCCACAGAGGGCCATGGGTTAGAGGAAGTGACCTCTCAGTGCTGTCCTTGTCCTTGACTTTTTCCTCCCTCTCCTTGACTTTTTAATCTGTTGCCTAATTCAATGACTTTCGGACTTTCAGAAGAGGATTCCATAGTTTTTTGTTAATTGTCATGGCAATGGCAGCAAATCTCAAATTTTAGTAACAATAAATTGATAATTTATTTATTTAATTTATTTATTTTTGAGACAGAGTCTCACACTGTCACCCTGGGTGGTAGTCATCATAGTGCACAGCAACCTCAAACTCCTGGGCTCAAGCCATCTTCTTGCCTGAGCTCCTGAGTAGCTGGGACTACAGGAGCCTACCACAATGCCTGGTTAGGTTTTTCTATTTTTAGTAGCTAGGGGGGGTTCACACTCTTACTCAGGTTGGTCTTGAACTCCTGAGCTCAGGAGATCCACCACCTTGGCCTCCCAGAATGCTAGGATTATAGGCATGAGCCACCACTCCCAGCCAATAAATTGATATTTAATAGATCTAGGGACCAGGTGAGGTGGCTCATGCCTGTAATCCCAACACTTTGCAAGGATGAGGCGGGAGGATCACCTAAGGCAAGAATAGGATCACCTATTCTATTCAATAGTTCATAGAATTTTCTATAACCTGTTCATAGAGAATAGGTCATAGCAAGACCTATTTTATAAAAAAATTTTAAAAAATTAGTCAAATATGGTGGCATGCATCTGTAGTCCTATGTACTTGGGAGGCTAAGCCAGGAGGATTGCCTTGGAGTTCAAGGCTCTAGTGAGCTATTATCAAGATACTGGATTCAAGCCTAGGTAACAGACAAGGTAGGACCTTTTCTTTAAAAACAAAATATTAGTACGTGTGGGAATGTGATATACCAAAGTACTTTTTTGTGAAGTATACTATGTAATTCCAAGGTAGGTGGTTCAGGAATGTTGGTTTGTAAAACATGAGTTAAAGTAGTATCTTTTCTGTGTAATATTGGTATTAGGTGTAAAGTAAACTGAATTTTAGAGAAATTGTGTTTCTGCCCAAGATGGTGTTGGTGTAACAGGGCCAGATTTACCTTTTTGCCTGAAACAACCAAAAAGACCAGTAAAATGTCTGAAATAATGGTTTTGAAACACTGGCCTTCAGGCAATGAAGGCTATTGATCTCTAAGAAATCAAAAACCAAAAGGGATGCTGCAGCGTACTGCCTGGAGCGTTTCCAGGTGAGACTCCGGAGGGGAATCCAGGTGGAATTTGGACTCCTTGAGTTGAGAAGCTAGTGGGAATAGCCTGGGGGAAACCATACAAGGTAGCAGCAATGGACGGCTGCCCGGAGAAAGAAGACCTTAGGTGCCTGCAGTGGGCCTCTTGAGGGCTCAACATCGCTCCGCTCAGCACATGCATGTGTGGAGACTACTGGAGACAGTGGCTAGGCTTGTGGGGAGAACAGAGCCCAGTGATCACAGAGGGCCAGGAATATTGCCTGTTCATTCCAGTCAGACTGGAAAATCCATAATTCACGGGGTATTGAGTAGAACAGTCAGGAAGGTTTTGCCTCAGTAGAGGGGAATAATTATCCCTAGAGTGAGCACTTTTCCAAACATGCCTAACAAATCACAAACAAGCAATTCCCAAAAGTGTTACATTTTTTCTAGGTCACTTAACCCCATTCCAGAACAGAGTGGAAGAATATTTATAAGAATAAAAAATAACCAGTGCCCAGCAAGGTGTCTGACACCCCCTAGATGGTAAAGAAGTTGTGTTTAAAGTGGAAATAAATACACTCTCCCTGACTGTCCTGGAGGACATTTTTATACTAAGGCCTTCAGTGTAACACTTTATACATAACAAGCTGGAGAATGCCAAACCATGGTCTGTCTTGTTATTTATCTTGGCTTCTGATACAGCAGCTCCTCTTTGATGTCTATTACTGTTTTTTCAAATATTTTTACTGTGTTTGATACCTCCAACCCTCCCAATGGATTGCGGCAAGGCAAACTCAGCTAAGATATTAGCCAAGTACATCATGTATCCTAAGGGATTGGACCTGGGAGTAGGGGGCAGAGTGGGGTGGGTAGGTGAGGTGGGAATAATTTTCTAAGGCCAATGGATCAGTTAGATTGAAAGGCCTTAGAGCAGTGGTGTCCAACCTTATTTTTTCTCTGTCACACATCAGACAAACAATAGTTGGCTTAGGCCACACAAACACTACACAACACTAATGAAAGCTGATTAGCCACCCCCCCCCCCAAAAAAAGTCTATGCGTACTTTTTGTGATATCTAACACCACAGATAAGCGAAAAAAAGTCCTCACAAAATCATGTAGCCCATGGGCCACAGGTTGGACACCCCTGCCTTGGAGAGTAGTAAAGGCCAAAGGCTAAACCAGGCAGGCCAAGGTCTCTAATAGATCTAGGAGGGCTGATCAAGCCAAAGTTCAGTAACAGAATCCCTTGAAGCCCAGCAAGAATGTACAGGGAGTGAGTTGAACAAAGTCCTGTGACTACTGTAGTCAAAGTTGAAGACTTAGGGCTTATTCATACCAGACGTTGAAGGCTGGGTTGGAGAGAGGCAGGTGAGGATCATGCATGGGCTTATTCGCTCTGGAGATTGATAACTGAGCTCCACACTTTGAATCTGGACTGCATATTCTCTCTTTGAGATTTGAACAGTTTTAAATTTGGTTTCCAGGCCTGTTTCTCTGATCCTGTCCCACACACAGCACCCAAGTCCAGCCTGACACTGTCTTCTGAATGTTTCTAGTTAGACACTTGGCTGCCAGAACAAACAAGTTTTCGTCAGATTGGCTGGGGCTAAGCACCTTGGCATTCTTTCCCCACTCTACCTGGCCAGAAATGTGGCTTTTCTTCCTACAACTTACAAATCTCTGGGCTTCTGGAAAACAATTCGTTTCTTAAAATATTATAGTTCAGGTCAACTTATTCATAAGCTCCTTCTTAAAGATGATGACAAGATATCACTACTATTATTTGACAGAAATTTTACTGCTTTGGGAGATGGGATTAAGACTGATGGAACAATCTTTGGGAAAATTGGAAGTCAGTTTGTCTTTTAAAGGAGAGGTTCGTAAAATCACTTTTTCACCTAGAAACAAGGTTTTCGATCAGTCGTCTTAGAACACTTCACTTCCATTCCCACTGGTGACTGTACTGTGGATTGAGTAACCACAACTGGGATACAGGGATGTAGGGATGTAGGATGGATGCTAGTCAGTATTCTTGTGTCAGCATGGTGGTCTTTATGGCCAGAACATTTCACTTAGAATATTTAATAATCACAACAACACTAGATAGTAAATGGAGTAAGTTTATCACTTTAGTTTTCTTCAAATTAGGATGGATTGGAATAGCTTCTGTTCCTCCATGTGTTCCTATGGGAGAGAGAGAGAGGAGACACAGAGCACAGAATGGGGCTTCAAGATGAGTGACTAGAGGGGCCCAGCATTCACTTCCTCCGGTAGTAATCTTAGGCTGAATAGAGTATTGAAGAGAGAACACTGGAATTCAGCAGAGAAGTGACAGGGAACCTTTGAGGTATAGAAGGGGAAGGACATGAAAAAGCTGGCCCAGCCAGGATCAGAGCCAGAAGAAACTGTTCATGTAGGGAAAAGGTAAGGGAGGGATCCTCAGTGGTCCATGTTTTCACTGTAGACTCCTGCCATCCCAGCCATGGGAGAGCTCTCACAGCCCTTATGGGCCCTGAGACTAGTTCAGGGAGCTGCTTAAAATTTATGGAATGGAATTGTTCAGAGAGAGAAAGTTCATGCTGGGTCTCAGACATTCTCTGAGACCCAAGTGGCTGCAGCATGACATCATTTTAAGAGGTTCAACCCTACCAGACTACATCCTGCTTCTGGGCCCATCATCCTCCCTGGGCTCTGTATCTCCACATCCCTGGAGCCCTGCTGACATCCCTCACATCCACCCAGAAGGCTGAAAAATACTAATAACATTCTTCACAGAATTAGAAAAAATATCCTAAAATTCATATGCAACCACAGAAGACCCCAACTAATTAAAGCAATTGTGAGGAAAAAGAATAAAGTTGGAAGCATCATACTACCTGACTTCAAAATATACTACAAAGTTATAGTAAGCTAAACAGTGTGATACAGAATAGAGAATCCCAAAATAAATTTATGTATTTATAGTTGACTAATTTTCAACAAAAGTGCCAAGAATATACATTGGGGAATATATACCCTCTTCAAAAAATGGTGCTTAGAAAACTGATTATCCAAGTGCAGAAGAATGAAACTGGACCCCTATATCTTACCACATGTAAAAATCAACTCAAAATGGATTATAAACTTAACAAAAATGTTAAGACCCAAAACTATAGAACTACTAGAAGAAAACATAAGGAAAATGCTGCAATCTAGACAATGATTTATGGCTAAGACTTCAAAACCCTGGACAACAGAAACAAAAATAGACAAATGGGGTTATATTAACTTGAAAAGCTTTGCATAGGAAATGAAAATTAACAGAGTGAAGAGGCAATCTGTAGAACGGGAGAAAGAATTTGCAAACTATTTATCTGATAAAAGACTAATATCCAAAATATACAAGGAGCTCAACAACAAAGGAGCTCAAGGAGCAAAAACAAAACTCAAAAAAAAACCCATTAATAAGTGAGTAAAGGATCGTAATAAACATTTCTTAAATGACAATATACAAATAGCCAACAAATGTATGAAAAAATGCTCAACATCACTAATCATTTACATTTCCCTAAATGCAAATCAAAACTACAAAGAGATATTATCTCACCCCAGTTAGAATGGGTATTATCAAAAAGACAAAAAATAACAAATGGTGAGTATGTGGAGAAAGGGGAACTTTTATACACTGTTAGTGAGAATGTAAATTAGTATAGCCATTATGGAAAATAATTTGGAAGTCTCTTAAAAAATTAAAAATAGAAACAACAGTACAGTCCAGCAATTATACCACTAGTACTTATTCAAAGAAATGGAAATCAGTATCTCAAAGGGATACCTGCACCTCCGTGTTTATTTGCAGTGCTATTCACAATTGCCAAGGTATGGAATCAATCTAAGTGTTCATTCATGGATGAGTGGATAAAGAGAATGTGGCATATATACACAATAGAATACGATTAAGCCATAAAAATCAATGAAATCCTGTTGTTTGTAGCAACATGGATAGAACTGGAGATCATTATGTTAAGAGAAATAAGCCAGGCACAGAAAGACAAATATTGCATGTTCTCTTTCATATGTAGGAGCTAAAAACATTGGTTTCAGGGAGGTAAACAGTTGAATGATAAATGCTACAGGCTGGGAAGGGTGACAGTGGGGGGATGAAGAGAGAGGGTGGTTAATGGGTGCAAACATACTGTTATATAGAAGGAATAAGTTCTAGTGTTTGATAGCACAATAGCATGATTCTAGTTAACAATATATTGTATATTTAAAAATAGCTAGAAGACTTGGAATGCTTACGACACAAAGAAATGATAAATGTTTGAGGTGATGAATAGCCTAAATGCCCTCATGTGATCATTACACATCAGACATGTATCAAAATATCTTACATATCCTGTAAATACATACAATTAATTATATGTATCAGTTTAAAAAATTAAAAAAGAGAGCATAGGTGAGAGCTCTCTGCTTCTATCTGATGAGCTCAGGGGTGCCTTCTGTACTCTTAGACAAATTATAGGACATTTGTCTACCAGGAAGACTCAGTCAAGGGCAAGATTATGCTTTCTGGAGGGAAAGGCACTGAAAACTTGATATAATTGATGCTAATTGTGCTAAGTGTTGCTGGTTTTACTTTTGGCATTACTCTTATTTGTGTTTGTAATGGTTACAAATAGGAGAAAGGAGAGTAGGTGAAAATGCGCCCTAATAAGTGATGGTGTTCTGATTGGTTCTCCAATGGGAGCTGATTTTTCACTGAGGGCAAACCAAGAAGCAAGTTACTTTCCTTTGTCTCAGTCTCATTTCCCTGTCTCTGCTTTTGTCTCTTTCCTTTATTGCCCTTCGTTTTCCCCTCAAACTCATAAGTGGCCCTCTGTTAGCAACTTTCTCTGGGCCCTCATTTACACACAAATTGCACAGGATTTGAAACAGGCTATAATGGGATATTTACTCTGTTTCTGTGAATCTTATATTTGGCGTGGAAATAGAATTAATTTCCCACTCTATGGATCTTTCTTCAATTTTCTTGAAGTTAAGAGAAACCAATTATTTTTCATAATGTCTTAAAGGAAATTGTTTTTGAAAAATTAGAAATGGAAAGAAGTCAACTGAGGGGAGATTTTAATTTTGAGGTATCTTGACACAGGCTCCTACCAACCATCATTAACCACAAAATTAATTTATTGGAGGAGCCATTTGATTCAGGAGATGAGTGAGTTTTGACTGAGGAGGGGATGGTGGAGGTGATAGGGTCTGCTGGTTAGCTCCACTGGAGCCTTGGATAGCAGGGAGCGGAGGCTGGTTTGGAAGCAGAACAAAGAAAAAGAGATTTGATATCAGGGTAATCTCAAAAGCTTGAAGACTCATTTTGCTATGGGTCCCACAAATTATGTAGCTGGTTCTGCCTCTATGCCTCCAGGTCTCTCCAGTGTAAGAAGAGTGAGAAAATAGAATCGAGGGCCCATTTCATCACTGTCCTCCAAGTTTATGTATCCAGATGTGCACCAGATGAAGCTGCTGCCTAGTCTCTTGTCTTAATTGATTTAAGATGTAGTCACTTGTGGTTTTTTGTTTGTTGAGACAGTCTTACTCTGTTGCCCAGGCTACAGTGCTGTGGCCTCAGCCTAGCTCACAGTGACCTCTAACTCTTGCGTTCAGCCAATCCTGCTGCCTCAGACTCCTCCTGAGTAGCTGGAACTATAGGAACCTGCCACAGAGCCCAGCTAATTTTTCTATTTTTAATAGAGACCAGGTCTCGCTCTTGCTCAGGCTGGTCTGGAACTCCTGAACTCAAGTGATCCTCTCACCTCATTCAGGTGTGAGTCACCATGCCTGGTCAATCACTTTTGATAGGTTTCCACAGGTCCCTTTTCCCCTGCTAGGACAATTTAGAGCCTGTAGTTAAAAGAGTGATTAGGATCTTGGCAACATGTGGTACTTTTGTTCTTTGAAAAGAAGCCATTTTTTCAATCTCCTTGGTTTACTTTGTTTTATCTTGACAAGACAGCACAACTTCATGTTTATTTCATATATATACTCTACACTCATCCCAGTAGGCCTTACTTCTGAAGCAAAAACTAAGAAATAGCCTTATTGGGTAGTAGGTCCTGATGCTGAAACCAGCACCAATGACTGTGAATATTCATTCCTGAGTTTTCTACATCTTCAGAGGTGCCACTCAGGTGAGGGATATAGACTGGAGCTACTTCCTTTGTGTGACATGGGGTGAATATGAGCTGGTTGCCTTGGCAGGTTGGCCCCGGTGAGAGGAGCAAAATCATAGGTGGGCCTGTGCCCTGTGGGGACCTTCTACTTTTACCAGGCTTGCACACTGGACATCTAAGCAGGCTGGTCAAAAAGTTTCATAGAAATAACTAATCAGAAGGCAGGCTTGATGAAAGTGTGAATAAATGACTGGAGTCACTACACAAATTTGGAAAAAAAATCTGTGACTCAGTAGTGCCTTCCTGGTTGTAAAAGACATTCATTGTCTTCCTGTGAGCTGGAAGCACACCCAGTGAGTTGACAAGGACAGTTGCTTGTCTGATGACATTAATTGTAGGGTGCTGTGGGCCAGGTTTCTGTACGTTGGGTGGAGGTGGGGGAGGCACTCGGCAGTGAATACAATGCTCAGGGAGAAGCATGTGAGTGGGAGGAAGAAACGAGATTTGTTTGGAGCTGTTGCAAGGCTGATGCTGGCGAAATATGCTTGTCTTCCTCTAGTATTAAGCAGGATCTGCCAGGGTAGTTAGCTACTGAGTGGCACGTCTCAGTACTCATGATCCTTGTGGGGACTTGGGCAAAGGTAAAAGTGTGGTAAGTTTTATCCTATGCTTTCTTACTAGTAGATTTTTGGTGTACATATGGGTGTATGTGTGTGTGTATAAAACTAACTAAGTTGTCATGTTTCAGCCTATGGATTTTTTTTTTTTTTAGAATTTTTTCAGCATTACCTAAGAAACAAGGCTCAATTTTGACTGTTTATTTCTTTTCCCTTCTGCCACAATCTAAAGTGCTTGATCTGTTGAGAACAAAGATGCTGAATGATGTCATCAAGAAGACTATCAGCCTGAAACATCCAAAGGATAGTTCACTTATTTCTGGAGTAACCTTTGGTGTGATAATGTAGAAAGATCAAGAACTTTGGATTCGCACAATTTGAATCCTGACTCCACTGTATTTGTTACATTGTACAAGTAACTTATTGTGGATTGTAGCTGACGGAGGCAAGTTAGGACTAGCCTAATTCTTAATAATTCTGTGGAAATTTCATTTCATTTTGTGTTATCTAGCATTTTGTTTGGATGGGCAGAGTAGATGTTGAAGGTATGTGTCTTAAATGCTTTGCTTGATTTTTGTGACATATTACCCATCTGAGATCTTCAGAAATCTGGCAACAGAAGCCTAAGGCCTGCCATCCAGTTTTTTTATCCATCCTTTCCATATATCCATCTACCTATGCAACTTGCCTATATGGAGCATCTATCCATGCTCCATATAGGCATCTGTCCATCCATCCATCCATTTGTCCATCTATCCCTTCATCTATCCATCCTTTCTATCATCCATCCATCCATCTGTTCATACATCCATCTACCTATCTATCTTCCATCCATTTAGTCATTCATTACTCAGGTACTGAACCATTTACCACATATCAGGTACAGTTCTAAGAGCTAGGGATTAAGAAATGAAGAAAAATAGAAGAAAAAAATTCCACATTCATGGAGCTTTCATTCTAATGAAAGGAGGAGATTCAAGAAACAAATAAGTCAGTAGATTACATAGTATATTCAAAGAGGATTTATTATAGGGAAAAAGGAAGCAGGAAGAGGCAATGAGGCACTGAGACAGTTTTACAAAGGCGATGAGAGAAAGCTTCGCTGAGAAAGTGTTCCTCTGGAGTGTTCCGAACACAAGTTGCAGACAGTGTCTTCTTGTTGTTACCCACCAGCAGTGCCTGTTTCCACCTTCTCCACCCTCTTCTTTATTCACTGAGACTTCACCATTTTGGGGTCATGAAAACAATACCTTTTTGAGAGCACAGAATATGACTTTAGAGTTTTCCTTTTGGATCATGTTAATATACTAGTAGATGCTCGATAAATTGGTGGTGTCCCCTCTTTGCTGCTCTTACTGGCTTCTGGAAAGTGACACTATCTGCTCTGTTATCTGTGTGGCCTTATGTTCTGGGCATCTCTCTCTCTCTCTGCCCCCGCCACCCCTCAGGGACCACTGACTGTCCAGTTCCATGTGGTTCCTTGTGGAGCTGTGCTTCTGCTTCTAGTCTTTTCCTCCTCCCTTGGAGGAGAAAGTGGACACAGGCTGCCAACCTGACTTCACCCCTTTGAACAATAGTGGCCTTTATCATTTTCTGTCCCAAGGTAGTGGGAACAAGAAAAGCCTCTCACTTTCTCTGTGTTTGTCCAGGAGATAGGGGAACAAAGTGAGCAAGTCAGTGACATAACCACCTGTCACAGCTGGGCTGGGATGTGGAAGCAGCCTTTGCAATATGAGAGTGGGATCCTAATCTCCCTTGGCCCGTGGTGGATGATGAGTGGGGAAACTTTTTGTTAGCTTTCACGAAGGATGATATCTGCTTTTCAGTCATTTTTAAAAGGGTAGTGAACCCCTTTAAAATCTGGGAGCAAAGTTTAGCAAGTGCAGCTCTGCAAAGGCTGTGGTTGCCTTTTAATTTGGGGTTTAATGGAGCTTAAATTCCTTCTGCCATGTGCTGAGCTCTCTCTAGCAATGATAGATGGGACCCAAGCGAAATCTAAATCTCCAGCTGAGGTGGGATATAGTGGGGACTAGCTTTAGTTTCCTCTTTCCAGATTTGGATCTCAGAGGTAGCTTCCCCTTGGCTAGGACTGTGGAGTGCACACCAACTTCAGCATGTCCAGACACGTCCATGCCATGTCACTCTGAGCCAGCTGTGTGGACCTTTTCCTGCTCATTCATGTATAGGAAGACAGTGATGTCAGCAAGAGCTGCAGTGACTGGTAGGGCTGGCCTGGCACCTGCTGGGGTGGCCAAAGCCTGCTTGCAATATTTTGTTATTTATTTATTTTTGATGGTGCAAGGATGTAGTGTTCCATTTTCCATTTGAAACATCAGAAATACCCATACATGTAGCATGGCCTTGGCTTGTACTCATGTTTGAGAAACCTCAATTCTGTGAGGCTTGCTTTGCCTGACTCTGACTGCCATCACATCCACTACCTGGCCTGTCCAAATGAAGTCCCTCTTCTAAGTCCTGACTCCCTGGTGCTGCTCACTTCACCCCTGTCATTTAACTCAGTGATCCCCAATCTATTCCATGTTGCAGCAAACCTAGACATGATTCTATATATGTAGACAGGAGGGCTCATTCCTAGCGCAACAGGCCCGTGGGGTTGGCTACTCTAGTCCTTGCCCACCTTACCCTCATCTGGTTGTTCCCAGGGCTTAGGGGGTTTATGTTTCCCTCTGGCACGCTCGTACCCACCAGGGACACACAAGTGTCCTGCAGCAAAGGCTAGAAGCTCTGGTCTAAGATCTGGCACAGACTGCAATTTCAAGGTGCAATGAAAGATCCAACCATAAACATAAACCCCTGGAGGGTGGACATAATTACCCAAAATGTCGTATTCGGGAGATCTAAGTTCCTATGGTCCTATTCATTGCTTGGTGCAGTCTGCTGCCACCTGTCCTTCTGAAAAGGAGGCTAGAAGGCTATTACCAGCCACTGCATGTCCCCCATCCCCTCCAGCACGACCAGGCTTGCTGCCTGTATGGCCACACTGTGATGCTCAGCCCTGCTTCCCTCGACTGCACCACATACCAAGGAATTTCACATGGCTTCCATCTACCCCTGATATCCCACCTTTGCCACGTTGTCCGCACAGCTTAGAACAGTGTTTTTCAACCATTTTTATCACACAGCACACTTAAACTTATAGTTAAACTTTTGTGCCCCACTTAAATTATGTTGATCAAAATATATCTATATATACTTACTGTGCTTTGGACTTCTTTAGAAAATTTAATTAATGAACTTCAAAAAAATATATTAAATAAAATATATTGTTAAGCTGCGTTTAAATTTCATTAATTTCTTCTTTCAAAACTGTAAGCACTGTGTCATTACATAGCTGGCTCGTCTTCTATTTCTGGTAGGCAGCACTTTGTGGAACTTAGTGTCTACTGGGGGAAGATAGAAAAACAACAACAACAAAAGGAAATTTAAAAAGTAAGTTAAAACCCCGAAAGTTACACATTATAACTATTGAAGACAAGTTTGTATGCAGAGGAAAACAGGAAGGCCTAATTAGATGGGCCAGCCAAGGAAGGCCTCTCTGGGAAGAGACATTGTGCTGAGGGAGGCTCTTTGTATACAGAGTTTACCAAGAGTGGAGACAGGGGATTCTAGGTGGAGGAAACTGCCTGACAGTGGTTATTTCTTGAGTCTCCCAAACACAAGGCCCACACTCTGGGAAACTATGAGACAGACCCAAGAAGTGTCTCTGACTTCCTGGAGGTTGTGGGACAGCAGGACCTGAGTGTGCAGGGATGTGACAAGTATTGGATCCAGAAGTGCCCTCCTCCTTTCTTCTTCCTACCTCAGAACTGTCATTGATCACAGCCTTGAAGGGGCGGGGAACCTTCAGCCTTCTGATTTCAAGAATGTTCTTTTTTAAGCAGCGAAGGAGGCAAGAAAAAGCTTCATGTTTCTCTGCTGCACCCCTGTGAATGAAAGGATTTGTTCTGTAATATTTGGATTCAGTTAAAAGGCTGCATTTAAGGACCTGGAAGGCCACAGGTTCCCCACCTTGCCTGACAGGTCTGCTCTCCCTTCACGGTGTGTAGCAAGTAACACTCACACTTGTCCTTTATTCTCTGTTCCCACCTCCCTGCTCTGACTCACACTCATCATCTCAGAAAGGAGCGTCTGCAATAGCCTCTTAAAAGGTAGTTTCCTTGCCTCCAGGCTTTCCCTCCCTTTAATGTATTCTGTGCTTGCCTGCCAAATCTATCTTTCTGAAATACCATTTAGCCCATGTAGCTTCCTTAGTCCAAGGCTTTTTCTAGCACCTCACTGCTGGCAGAGGAGCAGTGTGCTGGGAACTGCTGCACCTCTCTCGCTTTTCACCCTCACCTTTTCCTTCTATAGGTAACAAGGCCATTTGCAGAGGAGCACAGCCTGTAGCTAACCTCTTTTGCTGAGATTGAGTTGTCTCTACAGCCTCCCCGTCAGCCATCTTCCCATATTTCTACCCCCTCCCTGCATCTCTCTCTGCACTGTCTCCCAGAGAAGGGCGAGAGCAGGTCAGCAAGAGCACAGGTTGTGAAGTCAGTGTGATCAGCTTCACATCCCAGCTCTGCCAGTAAACTAGTGGGGGAACATTTTCCATAAGTTATTTGTCTTTTCTAAGCCTTAGTTTCCTTCTCAGTTAATACAGGAGAGGCTAATATCATTTGTACCCCTTGAGTTTGGGTGGATAAGATGAGACACTGTATATAAACCATTTCACAAGTGCCTCATCCATAAATCTTAAGTGCTGTGGACCGGGACTTACGCAAAAGGCTGTGGAGTACTTACTTCTAGCCATTGTTCAAATGAGGTGAGCCCTACATGTCATGATTGATTAACAGAGTTGCCTGTGTAGGAGCCCTCATGCTTCATGAAGAACTTTTGTTCAAGGTTGGTTTCCCTCCCCAGGGCCAGTTAGTAATCTCCTTACATCTGGTGATAGGCTGTGGTCTGCCTTTGGTGTGGTGGTGGTGCTGGAGAGAGGCGCTAAATAAGGGACACTGAATTGTGGTGCCGTGAAGCTGGATGGGACCTGTAGGATCCCTGAGTTCCCTTAGAGATCCAAAAGAGGTAGTTAAACAGCTCCGATGGACCCGTGGGGTTCATTTTTCTTTCAGAATGGTCTTTAGTTAGCTCCCTGTTTCCCACCCCAAAGTCATATTTTTGCTGGTTTATCACTTGCTTTTTTTTTTTTTTTCCAGCTTCACTTTTATCAATGAGAAACTGTTGAAAAGTCTTGAAGCCAGAGATACAGGTAACTGAGGGTCAAGTCACCTGAGTTTCTCTTGATAGGTCCTTCACAGGGTTAAACGGATCACTTACTTGGAAGTGTTAAAAATCTCATACAGATGTAAGGTGCCTTTATTAGCCAGTTTTTCTTCAGTTTTTATGGTAGAAGGCCCATTGTTAGAATGAGAGGGCACCTTGAGCTCTTCTCATAGAGAAAATTCTTTTAGATGGTCCTGCAGGTAGACTTAAGGCAAATTAGCCATAAAGAACTCTTGCTATTTTCAATGGAAAAAAGTAAAGAAATCATCTGCCAAAAAATACTAGATTTTTGTTTTGTTTTCCAAAAATAAGAAGTCTGTTAGTTTTGGATTGCAGCAGACTGGTCACGACTCCAACAAATTAAGCCACGTAGAACAGACTCTGTTTTAGAGTTCCCTAAGTAATTAAGCAAGGTCTTTTGCAAACTGAGAAGCATGAAGTGGAAGCAAACTTTTGTTCAAGGTTGGTTTCTATAATTTGCAGTCACAGACAGAAAGGGAATTAATGTAGTCATCATAATATTTCTAAAATTTTTAAAACCAAGGCATAAAACCTTATTTATGCCAGTATTTAAAAATAGGCATTTAAAATACATAAATATAGTTTAAAACTATAATGCATATGTATGCTTTTTGGGACATTACCTACTTCAGGAATTAAGATCAAGAGACCATTTTTTTTCCCATTTGTCTCTTTGGAAGATAAGATATATCAGTTAGTTGATAAGACAGGAATATGATACCTGGTTCAGAGTTAGTGAACAAGACGAATTTATAAAGTGAGGGTAAATGAAAGTCAATACAAAAGTAATGTTTTGGTAACTCCTTTAAGATGTCTATAAATTACTATAGTATTTGATGACAAGAAAAGAAATAAAACACCACCAGGAATGCAGAGAATATCTTGTATACCAGGTCCTCAGCGTATATTTTTAAAATCTGTTGAAATGAACAAGATTAATATAATGCCACCACTTTTGACCAACCTTATGACAGTCCTTTTTACTCTGGTCCCCATGACTTTGGTCTCTTCTTCCATTTGCTCACAGCCAGTAAAGAACTAATGATTCAGTGGCTCTGGTGTCAGAGAGCTGGGAATTGTGATGAGCTTGGAAAAAGCATTGGAAATCATCCTTGACCAGTGGTTCCAACCTTATCTAATATGAGGTAGACTCATTTTTCTAGGAACCTTCTCCCTGTCTTCTTGCAATTTGATTGTGGCTGTACCTTCAGTATCTACTGATTGAGAAAAAACATATACCCATCCTGACTCATGTGGCTTCTTGCAAAGGAAACTTAGCCCAGCTCTTGGAGCCATCAGCATTTTAGACCAAATTTCCAATTGTATAAATGAGGCACAGGAGCACTTTGAGTTAAAAAATAGCCTGAATGTAATTTAGAAAAGCATAGGATATTTCAAAGAGAGATTTAAAAAATATCCAGATGTTACAACCAAATCAACTCAGGGCACTAAGTAAGAGACACTGGAATCTGCTTGAGAAATCTCCACCCTGAGCTGTTGCAATGTTCATTACTCCACGGACACCTCTTCATATATTGCCAGTTAAAATACAGAATGCTTAGTGGAATTTGCATTTCAAATAAACAACACGTGCAATATGTAGAACATACTGATGCTAAAGAATTACGTGTTGCTTATGTGAAATTTAAACTTCACTGAATGTCCTGAGCTTTCATTCTTGTTAATTGCTAAATGTGTTCCCTCTACCTTTAGGAGTCCATGCTGGTGCCAAGTGCTGAAGGACAGAGACTGAAAACATAGGCGATAGTCCAGCATAGCTGTTTACCCAGATTACTGACACATTTTCCTGGGGACCTTTCAGAGCTCTGTGAGGCGCTGTGTTTGGTTTTCTCAGGGAGTCTTGCTCTTTCTCAGGGACATGCAACCCAGGAGGCAGTTACTGAATTATTCCTTCCACTCATTCTCATTTACCTTAAGGCAGCGGTTCTCAACCTGTGGGTCACGACCCTTTGTAACAATGAGAATACATCCTGCATAGCAGATATTTACATTATGATTCATAACAGTAGCAAAATTACAGTTATGAAGTAGCAACAAAGATAATTTTATGGTTGGGGGGTCACCACAACCTGAGGAACTGTATTAAAGGGTTGCAGCATTAAGAGGCATTAGGAAGGTTGAGAACCACTGCTTTAAGGTTTTGTTGAACTTGTGTACCTGACTTTCTGTGTAGTGGGGGCAGAATCAACGATGAGAATTTCTTTGGGCTGAATTAATGACTTTAAGGGTCAAACCAGGGGAGGCAGGAGGGTAGGAGACTTCTACTCAAGTAGACCTCTCATTTTCCCATACAGGAGTCAAAACACTTTTCACGGAGCCTGGTGGGCTATAAAACTCTCTACTTTCTCTTATCTGAACTTGAGTTTAAAGGAGATGGAAGTTTAGTTGCCTGTTTCTCTGTTCGATTTTCTTTTTCACATATTTCTCTCTCCCTCTATAAGCTAGATTCAAAAGCAAAGCTGGCATTAGTCTTTTTTGTGTTTCATTTTTTGAAATTTATAAATGGAATATCCTAGGATTTTTTTAGCTTGATTAATCAATAAATTTATTTCAAAAAAATGCAGAATACTATGAAAAAGTCAAAGAAACAGTTTATTTTAATGGATATTCACATTAAAATTCTCTCACTACAGGGTAGACCTAAAGGAGGACTTCAACGAGGTCAGAGAGTTTTTGTGTTATAAAGGATTGGAAAGAAAGAAAAATTAAGCTCCTCTGCTGGATTCTTCTACCCAGAATAGGAATTTTGAAGATCATTTTAATTTATAATGTTCTATGTTGATGAATGTCAGTTTGTCTATGTAAACACCTCCAACCCCATGTAAGACCTCAAACATTTGGTTGTGAGGAGAGGGATTTGGAATTACAATATATGGGGTAGTTAAAAATGGAGCCATTAGTTGTAGGCTCTAACAATTAACAACTACAAAAACAAAAGGCTAGAAGAAAATAGCATATGGGTGTGAGAAATGCTGTTTTGCTCCATTCTTGCTTTCAGAGGATGTCTCCACACTCAACATGGCCTGATTAATTCAACAAACATTTTTAAGTACACACTTGGTGCTTGAATGAGTAAGAGCTCCTGGCTGGTGGGAAGAGATGGAGAGTCAGAGGTCATCTCAACATGGGGTGGGGATGGTGCTGTGGTGAAGGGACTGTGTAGGTGCTATGGAGGCGGAGAGGGTACAATCTAAAGCAGACTGGGAATTCAAGATCAAGAGCAGAGTCACTCTAAGATGAGGCCTTGTGGCTTTCACCACTCCCAGTGAGTCTTGTGGCCACAGCTTTGGATTTCTCAGGACAGCCTTGGTTTCTGATATGCTTCCATCATCAGACCCTGTACAGAAAGATTGAGTCTGCTTCTTCCATCTCTTTTTATCCTTCCCAACTTTTTAAATGGAAAACTTTAATCATCTATAAAAATAGAAAGGTACTCATTGCCCAGTTTCAACAATAATTATGAATTCATGCCAGTTTTCTTTTATCTGTATCTTCCTCTCCTCAGATAATTTTTGTGTAAGTCAGGGTTCTCTAGAGAGACATAACCAAAAGAATAGATATGTTGGTCATCGCGAAAGTTTTGAGATAGATTGTGTTATGGTCCATTATTTTACTCCAAGAAACACAGTGACAGTGTCTTTTCCGATCTACCTGTGCAAGTTTCAATTTGTTCAGCTTATCAGTGTTGTTGCAAGGGCTTCATTTGTTTCCATTCATGAGGATTTTATGTTTCTTGATTTTTGTGTATTTCACAACTTTCATAATGACTTAATGACCTAAATGTATGTGTGTGTGTAGTGTGTGTGTGTACAGTCGAATCGTCATAGATGACCACGTCAAAACATTGGCCACCTCCTTAAGCTGACCTAAATTTCATAGATCAGACCTGTACTACATGTACAAATTAGTGCAATAGGCCTAGTTCCTTATGTTGACCACCTCCATATGTTGACCAGTTTGTTACAGTCCTTTGGGGGGTGGTCATCTTACTGAGGTTCTACTCAGTATGTGGGGGGTGGGAGGGTATGTGTGTGTGTGTGTGTATACAGAGAGAAAGAGAGAGAGTTAAGTAATTAGGTCATGCAATTTTGGGGGCTGACAAGTCTGAAATCTGTAGGTCAACGGGAGGCTGGGTACCCAAGGAAGAGTTTCAAGTCTACAGGCAGAGTAGAGGGAGAATTCTTTCTTCCTTGGGGAGACCTCAGGTTTTTTCTCCTAAGGCCTTCCACTGATTGATTCTTGTTCCTCTAACCTCCATCCCCCAGTACGAGGCCGTCTGTCTCACTCAGAGTCTACTGATTTAAATGTTTTTCACATCTAAAAAAATATGGTAAGATCTAGTCTTGGTTTTTGACCGAAAGCTGGGCTGTGAGTTAGTCAAGCTGACACATAAAATAAACCACCACAATTTTGAAGCTAATACAAGTCATCTGATTATTTGATCAATACATTTTAGTATATATCTCTACGCAGTAGAGATTTCTTTTAAAAACTTAAGCACTAAATTACTTTGCCTTAGTGAAATTAAAAAATCTTGAGTTATTTTCATTTGAATTAGGATCCAAATAAAGCCCATACATTGCATTTACAGATATGACTCTGAAGTCTTTTTTAGATCTGTAAGTTCTTTCTTTATCTCTTTTTTGTTTTCTTACAATTCATATCTTGTAGAAACTTTTATCCTGTAGAATCATGTGGATTTTACTGATCGAGTCTCCGTGATGTCTTTCAACATGTTCTTCTGCCATTTTGTAAAATTCTGAATTCTATCGTTTCTTCTTGCATTTATTAGTTGGAATATTTCTATAAAGAAGAATTTGCCCTGATTAATCATTTGAGTACAGTTCTGCCTAATTCATTATTTCAGTGTTTCCCAAATTGGGATTGATAAACTCCCCTAAGTTTGCTGACATATTCTTGTGCGGGTATATGGGGGTCGGGGGTGGACAGTGAGGTTTGTAAGCGTTATAATAGTCTAATGCTGCATTTTTCTCAATAATAATTGAGAACTATTATAAGCATGCCGGTTTCATCTAGATGAGCATCTTGTATCAAGGTTCAACCAATGATTTCAGGGCTAGAGTTTGCCTTTGTATTTAAGATCATGATGCTGGCAAGTAGCATTGCTTTAATTATAAAGGGTTAGTGAATAAGGAAGATGGGATAACCCCACTTATGTTAGAGGTTGAAATTTTTAAATTTTTTGCATGAAATTCATGTATGTTGTTCAAGGGACAAGAATTTGAAGAGAAAAAATATTTTATTGTATTCCACTGTTGAATTATGTGGCATTTCAAAAATGGAACACCAGGCACAACCTCTGCTACTTTGTACATAATATATAATATCCTGTCCCTGCTACATTGTACATACTGTATGAAATCATGCTTTTATCTCAAGAGGTGGTGACACCTGCTATTCAGTTGTGATACGCAACAAAACACTTCACATGTAAGGCAAAATCACATTTTTTACACTGAAAAGTGGTGTTCTTATGACATTCAGCACACTGAATTTGCTTTCCATGTTTCACTATCACAATTCATGCCACAAATCATAACATGAGTAAAGGTTACACTTCTGAGAAGCTCTTCCTCTTCAGCCAGGTTCTGGAGGAGGACCACGGATCTCCACATAATGGCGTCCTACACATCAACAAAACTCCAGAAAAATCTACAGGCTTCTCATTGTGTGTTGTATGCAGTTGCCAAGCATTTGTAAGACCAATTTGAATACTATTTCTTTCCACAGATTAATTGTGGAAAGAAATTAGCGGGCATTAATTGCCCGTTAATTGTCTGTGTTGTCATCAGCTCTGTCTGTACCTCCCATGGAATGGTTGTATACTTTGATCATGTTTGGCTGCTGAACTTGGATCTTCTTTCTTTGGTTTCTGAGAATAAAACTTGACAGTGGATTTTATTTTGAATAGAGAATTGAATCAATTTGAATCACACAATAATAGACATATTTTGGACCAAAAAGAAAATACATTGTAGCTGTCTGTACCATAGTCATGCTAGAAAAGGCAATTTGTTTTAGCAAAAATCATCTATTATATTTGATTTGCCTTAGTGTGTTTGATTTGTGTTTGTTTGTAGTTTTGTTTATATTTAATTTGTAGATTTGTTTCATTTTTATGGCTATCTAAATAAATATTTTTACTATTTAAGAAAGTTTATAACAGAAGCAATTTAAGCCAACATGTTGGCTCTGAAAGAACTCTTTTTTCCTCTTTGAAAGTTCTGCACATTGTTCAAGTTTGAGAAATGCTGCTTTATCTCATGCTTACTTTCATGAGCTAGTCTCACACTCAGAATAATTTGTCTTGTTAAGGAGTGACTGCCTGACTAGGTACATGTGCCTGGAGACCAACACCTGGAACACTCAAAGAAAAAGAGCTGTATTCGGGAAAGGGCACCTGGGGGCCTCCGTCCTCCTTGCATTATCTCAAACCACAGAATGGAGGCAGTTGCCTCCTGTACTTCTCTTTTATTTGTACCTGAAAGGTCTGGTGAGTGGATAACCTTAGGCCATACCTACACATCACCAAAGTAACTCTTTGGAAAGACAAAAAGCAAACCAAAAATCATCTACAGCAGGCTTCTTCAACTTTAATATGGGGATATTTAAAATTCACTGGGGGATCACTTAAAATACAGATACTGAGATCTAATCCTTCTAGGCAAAGCTGCTGGCTCATATACCACACATTGGGTAGCCTGTGTCTGAATAACTAACCACTTTGTCTTTAAGCCACATCACTTCTCTTGATTATTCCTTGGATCATGCATAGAAAACTCTCAGTACAGTGCCTGATACAGACTTTGCGTTCTTGCTATGGCTGTTACTGTTAGTTTTTCAGACATGGAGAAGGGTGGACATGAGGGGAAAGAAGAAAGGGCTTTAGAGATGGACAGGCCTGAGTTAGGACCCCAGCGGGGCAGGTTTTTTATCTTTTCAGGTCTCTGCCTTTCAAATGTAAAATACTACCTCATGGAATCTATATAGAACATCGTATGTAGCTCCTAGAGAAGGTTGTGCTCAATAAATGTCACTTTTCTCTGTCCCTTTTGGACGTAGACTTAGGGTTGAATCTTGGTTCTGTCACTACACTATTATGAATCTTATCATAATCCCTGTGAAATGCAGTTCTTTATCATTAAATTTAAATGGGGATATAATTATGAGGATTAAATTAATTGGTGCATGTAAAAAGTCTTGGCACTTAATAAGAACCTGGTCATTATCGGCCCCTCTCTTCCCCTCCCTGCCTTCACTTTGCAGTGATGCAGTTGGCAAGGTCAGCCACGCTTGGACACCAGCTACCAGCCAGGGCCCAGTGGTTTCGGTTCTAATTGGCTAGAATCATCTGGAGAGCTTACAAGAGAAACCAAAAGATTCCCAGGCCTCACCCCCAGAAATTACCATTTCACGGGTCTGGGGTGGGGAGCAGACACCATGAATGTTTTTTATGGTTCCACAGATGTTTCACATAGACAGGGGGGCTGAGAATCGCGCTGCTTTAGAGGTCAACAAAGACTTGATCACTAGCATTCCTCACGTCTGCACAGCACAGCACAGCACAGCACACCTTCACCCCCAGCTCCAGCCTGTCTGTTTCTCCTGACACTCTTCTTTTTCTGTGCACTCCAGCATGAGGAGGCATGCAGCTCCAACCTGAATGCTACCCTTCTTTGGCACATAGCACTTCCAGAGACCAGTACAACCGGGCAGGGCAGGGGAGGCCGTGATCAGTGTGACTCCACTCTCCACCGCCCTTCACACCCTGGACTCACAGGAACTGCTTTGGGTTCCTGCCTGGTGAAGAATCTGACACCTCTCTGGAGACCTTTGAGGCTTTGGAGCAAAAACAATCTGTGACATCAGGCAATGCCTACTATGGTGGCAAGAACTTTATTTGTATTATGTCTGCTTATCCTTAGCTTCAAAAGGTAGTTTCATTATCATCTTTCCTAGCTTTAGAAGAAACTGAGGCAAACTTAAATAACGTGCCCCAGGTTGAGCATACAGTGGTCTTTGTAATCAGAGTACTCTGATTCTAGGATCTAGGCTCTTAAAAGTCCCCTAGGAAGAATTTAAAAATGATGCCTGGACCCACCCAGACTAATGGCAGCAGAATCTCTAGGGATTAGCCCTCAGACGTTGGTAATTTTTATGTGCTCTTCAAGGAATTTCAATGTGCAGGCTTGAGAACTGGACAAAACACTGTGCTCTTCCGCCTCCTGCACTGACTCAGGACCTAGGAGTCTCAGAGGCTTTGTTTTTTGCTGTTCCCTTCTTCCGCCCTACTGGTTTGCAGTTTTTAAATTTCTTATTTTTTTGATTGTCAGAGGTCCTGCCTCTGATTGGCATGCCTAAGCAGTTTGTGGTAAACTGAAAAATGGCTCTCAACAATGTCCATGTTCTAAATTCTGGAAACTGAGAATATGTTATTTTACATAGCCAGAAGGATTTTGCAGACTTGAATACATTCTGGATTGGGGGATATGGCGATTAAGCTGGATTATTCAGGTAGGCCCGATGTAAGAGTGAGGCAGGAGAATGAGACTTGGTAGGGGAGGGGTCAGAGCCAGGGAGAGAGATTTGCAGGTGCCAACCTGCTGGCCTTGAAGATCCAGGAAGAGGTCTGGAGCTGGGACTGCAGGAGGCCTCTAGAAGCTGCAAAAGATACAGGAAAGGATTGTTTCCTGGCGCTTCTAGAAGGAACATGGACCCCACCCCCGGCACTTCAGTTTCGCCTCAGTGAGACCCATTTCAGACTTCTGACTTCCAGAACTGTGAGATAATAAACCTGGGCTACAATTAGCAGTAATTTGTTAGACTGGCACTGGGAAAATCAACCAGGTGTATTTGGTGTCCCCCAGCACAGAGAGTTGGGTTTCTTTTCTGCCCGCTGTCATTAACTGGCTGTGAATAGTCTAGCGAGTCACCAAATGTCTCTAAGTTAAGCTACCTTTTCTGAGAATTAAAGCCAATAAAACCAGATGTTCTGGAGGGCAAACCCAGGCCAGTGACTTTACTGACTTTGCAGATGCAGTGGTTGCCAGGGTCTTGATCCTGCAAAGCTCAGTTCAGTACTTTCAAAGTGGAATCCCCATCCTGGCTCCATTAAGCCAAGCCTGAGCTCTCTTCCCTACTGCCTTGGGTTATTTTGTCATTAGCTGAGAATATCTTATTTGCTTACTTGTTTTGGGAACTTGCCAAAATCAGAAGTCACTATTTCTTAGGCTGGATCTATTTTTCTAAAAGTTAATTAAAAATAAACAGTGAAACATAAATTTCTTGATACCCACAGACTGAGAAACAAGAGTTATTCTGCCGACTCTTCTTCCTCTACTTCTATGATGATACTGGTGTCAGACTCTGCTTATGCAATTTATTTTTCATAAGCTAGATTTGAACATGACCTCCACATTCTTCCCTTCCCACCTCTACTATTTGAGGGTAGGCACAAAGCATGTGTCCTATTGGCCAGCTATTTCTTTTTTTTTTTTTTTTTTTTTTGGCGGGGGCTGGGTTTGAACCCACCACCTCCGGCATATGGGACCGGCGCCCTACCTGCTGAGCCACAGGTGCCGCCCAGGCCAGCTATTTCTTAAAGGGGAGTGTTGCGTGACCGGAGACTCGAACGAACAGCAGCTTTGCTGTGGGTGTAAACTCGCTCCTGTAATTATTAAGTCAAGAAACAGACTACACGGGATGGGATGGCATGTAGTAAAATTCTTTATTCAGGGTTTTGGTTTTATACCTTTCTCATCAGGTACACAATCTGTTATCTGTTAGTTTCACCATTACCTCATTTTACCTATCTGAAATTAACTTGAAAGGAAATATCCTATTACCATATCAACACAATCACTTTTGTAGTAAACATCTTCTTCTGGACACTGACTAATCTCTGGGCACGTATCTAAATAAAGATGGTAAAGAAGAAAGTAGCCACAGGGGAACAGAGTTAATGGAAGAATATCTTCAAGCGTTCACTCAGTTTACTCAGTATGAAGTAACGACTGTGTCTTTTCCTCAGGGCAGAGCACCTATAGACCTCTAACAATATGTTGTTAACATACATCAACCCTCTGGCCTGTATCTCTGAGGAAAGGTGGCATGCCCTTTGATCTCAGGCTTCATGGAGTACACAGCTTCAGAGAATGGGCTTGTGGAATTTTTAACTCCAGGCAAGCCAACTTTGCGTGTGTTCCAGGGGGGCCCAGGTCCCTTAAGCCTCTGGAAGAATAGCAAGTCATTTTAAACTCACACTGAGTTCACTTTGTGTGATTGATGTAGGATATGCTTATTTCTAAATATTATCTTACAGGGGAGGTGTTTAGAGCTTTCCATGATTGCACCTAGAGCAAATATCATTGGCAGGAATGATGATCATTCCTAAGTGGTCTCATGCACTCATATTTAATGCCAGGTCCCTTTGTCCTTACTAGTAATATTAAATAGCAAACTTTAATGATTTTTATGTGAAAGTTTTCTCATGGGAATTGTGCAAGCATTATTTCCCCCCCACATGGTGCTGTTTATTCTATTAGTTGCTATAAAAGGTACTTAGTTTTTCTTTAACAAGTGCACATAATCTTGGTTGGACTTACTTTGAGACAATAGTTAACAGTTAAGTTTGTTATAATTTTCTTTTACTTCAGAAAAATAAAAAAAAAATATGTTTTGGATTTGACCGAGGATCTCTTAGACCAATGTTTCTTCACTGGGGGAGGGAGTGTGATTTTGCGCCTCCCCCCCACCCCGACCAAGGGCCATTTATCAAAATCTGTAGATATTTTCAGCCGTCACAACCTGAGGGGAGGCGCTGCTGGCATCTTTCAGAAGCCAGGATTGCTGCTGAACATCCTACGATGCATAGGAAAGCCTACCCATCTTCCCCAGCCAGAGAAAGAATTAACTGGTCTGGAATGCAGCAGTGCTGCTGTTGGGAAATTCTGTCCTGGACCAGTGTTTCATGAACTTTCATATATATATGAATCAACTGAGGATGTGGCTAAAATGAAGAGTCTGATCTGGTATGTCTAATGTGAGGTGTGAGATTCTGTATTTCCAACAAGCTCTCCCTTGATGCCCATGCTGCTGGAGGGGGGACCACGCTTTGAGCAGCAATGTCCTAGAATTCTTGTCTGTGGTCTGTTTTCTTAGTCTAAAACATAAATTCCATGAGAACAAAAATGTCCCCAGTGGACTGTATTGGCATATCACGGTTTAATAGGTATTTATTGAAAGCATGGATGGATAGATGGAAGAGGAGGGAACGAATGCATTAGCAGATATACAAAAGCAACAGACCTAGTCACTCCCATGTGTGTCGCGGAAGAACCTTAGAGGCATTTCTTCTAAATTTCCCCTTAACAAAGTCAGAAATTTGCCAAAAGCCTTTCCCAGGGTGTGACAACCTTCCTTGGGTAAAAAGTGACCCCCTTTCTTGATATCTCCCACTGTCCCTTCTGGTGCAAGGTCAGGGTCCTGTGGTTAATTATTCTGGGTGGTTACCAGCACTAAACGTGAGTTAGACTGACAGTGGGAAAAAACAGAGGCCCAAACACTGACCCCACATGTGAGTCTGCCCAGAGGCAAAGGGTCTAGAAAATCATATTTATGGTGTTTTCACAGCTGGTGGGTGAGTGGGGAGGAGAAGTGGGGAACCAGAATAGTTTCTTAAAGGAAAATCAGGTTAGAATGAATTTCATGGTCTATCCCTATGGGGAAAAGACTTCCTCTATTGGGCAACGGGAAGCTGAGGGGTGGGGACAACCGAATGCCTGTGCAGTCTGTACACTTGTGTGCTTCTGAAACTCGGAGATATATTAGCCCCAGCTGGCAACTCATTTCCTTCCTATTCTTGGCTCTCTGGGCCCCCCTTATCACCCTCTGTCTTTCTCTATACACGGAAATCCAAACCAGGCCAAATTTTAGAATGTGATTCAAGAGGGGCTTTCCTTCTCAAGGTGGTCTCTGTGCCCTGGTATGGAATTTGCTTAGACTCCCAAATCCTCTCTGTGGCCCTTCAGAGAATTGGTTGTGATAGGCAGAAGAGAGGTGGGAAGAGAAGAGCAGGATAACAGGAAGATGAGTAAGGAAGAGGTGAGGAAAGTGAAGCCGTGAGAACAGGGTATTCTCTGTGGAAGCCAGGGATAGCCAGGATTTCCTCCAGGTGTCCTTGTTACAGAGCCCATGATGACAGCCGCTCTCCCCTTAGAAGCTGTGATGCAAAAGCCGGTGTCAGCGTTGTTGATTCAGGTGTCGTCACTGCAGATTGGCTGCACATTGTTTAGTAAACTAGTCTGGGCCCCTCGGCACCTGGGAGTCTGCCCTGAATCAGAGTGAAGTGGCTTTCTCTTCTGGATTGTGAGTGGCTGGAGTAATACTGGGTTTGGGAGTCATGTTCTTCATGGAAGTAGGTCATCAAGACTGAGGAATGTTTAGTACCTTCACTGGGACCTACAAGGGGTTCAGTTTGGCATCAGGCAAGGTTAACAGAGAGTGAGATTTGTTTGTCACCAGAATGGGCTATTGAGGCAGTTGATAGAATTTCCCCTTCTGGCTGCCTTTAAACAACTTCTTCTTCTGTGTTATGCACATATTATTCTTGTATTCTTGTATTATGGGAGGGTTTAAGGGCTCTGATGTGTAGCTCTGTTACAACCCTTCTTTGCTTAAAAGCATCCAGTTGCTTCTTATTATCCATAGAATAAAATTTAACCTAGCATTCAAAGTGCTTTATTATCTGGCTATAAATCACCTTCTAGGCCAGTGGTTCTCAACCTGTGGGTCCCGACCCCGTTGGGGGTAGAACGACCCTTTCACAGGGGTCGCCTAAATACATCCTGCATATAAGATATTTACATTACGATCCATAACAGTAGCAAAATTACTACTAGTAGTTATGAAGTAGCAATGAAAATAATTTTATGGTTGGGGGTCACCACAACATGAGGAACTGTATTAAAGGGTCACGAAATTAGGAAGGTTGAGAACCATTGTTTTAGGTCTTCTTTTTTTTTTAAGATAGCTTTCATAAAACAGAAGTTTTTAATTTTAATGAAATCTAACTTACACATTTTTGCTTTCATGAATTATGCTCTTGATGTTGTATTTTAAAACTCTTTGCCATAGCCAAAGTGGCCTAGATTTTCTTCCGTTATCTTCTAGAGCAGTGGTTCTCAACCTTCCTAATGCCGCACCCTTTAATACAGCTCCTGTGGGTCGCAACCCACAGGTTGAGAACCACTGTTCCGGAGGTTTTATCATTTTGTATCTTACATTTGGGTCAATGATCCATTTTGAGTTAATTTTTATAAAAGAAGTAAGGCCTATGTTTAGATTCATTTTTTTCTTTCTTTCTTTTTTTTTTTTTGCATGTGGATATGATGGTTAATTTTATGTGTCAGGATGGTTGGACAAAAGAGATGCCCAGATAACAGGCAAAACATTACTTCTGGGTGTGTCTCTGAGAGCATTTTCAAGAAAATGAACAAAATGAATAAGCCAGGAATAGGGAGCATCCTCAGCTTGATAATATCTTGATAATATCTCAAAACTTGCAGCTAACATCATACTTTAATGGTGAAAACCAGGTGCTTTTCTCATAAGAGTGGGAACAAGGCAAGGATTATCCCTCCTATTTAACACCTCATACTATATGTCATGATTAATGCAGAAGGTCAAGAAAAGGACATTAAAACATATACTGAATGGAGGGGAAGAAATAAAACTGTTTATGTTCATAGATTACATAATTATCTGTGTAGGAAATACCAAAGAATCAACAACATTATCAACAATGACAGCAAAAACCCTCCTCAAACTAATAAATGGTTATAGCAAGATTATAAGATACAAGATTAATATATAAAAGTCAAATGCTTTTCTACATACCAGCAGTAAACGATTAGAGTTTGAAATTTAAAAATACAACATCATTTACATTAGCACCAAAGGAAAAGAAAAGGTATACTTCATTATAAATCTAATAAAATATGTATGAGATCTGAGGAAAACTACAAACCTCTTTTGCAAGAACTCAAATATCTAAATAAATGAAGAACAATTCCATATTTATGGGTAGGAATAATCAACATTGTTAAGATGTCAGTTCTCCTCTGGAAAGCTGGTGATATATTAATAATTCAATCCAAGTCTAGAGGCCTGAGAACTAGGAGGCCCACTGGTATAAGTCTCAGAGTCCAAAGACCCAAGAACCAAAAGCTCTGAACTCGAGTGCAGGGGAAGAAGATGGATGCCCCAGCTCCAGAAGAGAGCAAGTTTGCCCTCCTCTACTTTTCTGTTCTAATTAGCCTTTCAGTGGATTAAATGATGCTCACCAATCCAATCTTCTTTGCTCAGCCTACTGATTCAAATAACAATCTCATTTGAAAATGCATCCACATTGCTAAATTTAGATCTACCTCTTTTATTGAAAAAAAAAAAACTTTTAACTGTAGTTTCAGCTTCTGCTTCATATGTTACACAATGTTTTTTCATTTCTCTATTGATATTCAGATTGTTGTCAATTTTATGCTACTTCAATATAGCTATAAATTTTTTTCTTAAATGTACTAGAGAATGTGCCAGAGTTTATATGGGGTACATAGTACAAATTGAACTCCTGGATTGAGGTGGGTAAGTGCTCTTCCAAATGTCCTGTCTTGGCAGAGCAGGAATGCCAATTTAAACTTTTAGTAGTGTATGAGTGTTCCTGTTTCCTCACAGCCTCACCAACACTTGAAATAATAGATCTTTTAATTTTGCAAATCAAAACAAGTAGAAAAATACCTGTTTTAAATGTAGTTTGCTTTGATTTTCAGTGAATTTTCCAGTGAATTGTGCATCTTTTTGTGTAATTATTATACATTAGGGTTTTTCCTTGTGTGAATTATCTATTCTTATTCTTTCCCCTTGGGGGAACAGTTTTTCTTTTTCTTTTGTTTCTTTTTTGTTTAAATAGATTTAGGGAGTACAAGTGGTTTTTTATTACATGGGCTGAATTGCATAGGGGAGAAGTCTAGGCTGTTAGTATACCCATCACCTGAATAGGGTACATTGTACCTAATAGATAATTTTTAATTCCTCGACCCTCTCCAACTTCCCCTCTGTGTCTGCAGTATCCATTAAGTCACTTTGTATAGTCACGCATATCAATTGTTTAGCTCCCGCTTATAAGGGAAAACATGCAGTATTTGATTTTTGTTCCTGGGTTACTCTGCTTAGAATAATGTGTCTAGTTCTATCCCAAGTTGCTGCAAAAGACATTATTTTATTCCTTTTGATGGCTGAGTAGTAATAGTAGTCCATGGTGTGTGTGTGTGTGTGTGTGTATGTGGTCTGTGTATTCTTTATCCACTCTTCGGTTGGTGGGCACTTAGGGTGGTTCCATATGTTTGCAATTGTCAATTGTGCTGTGATAAACATATGGATGCAATTGTCTTTTATTTTTTATACAATGACTTCTTTTCCTCTGGGCAGGTCCTCAATAGTGGAATTGATAGCTACCATCTAAAAGTAGATATACTTTTAGTTCTTTGAGGAGTATGTTTTCCACAGCAGTTTTACTAATTTACATTCCCACCAAAGGTGTCTATTTCCTTTTCACTACATCTGTGCCAACATACATTGATTTTTAACTTTTTAATAATGGCCATTCTGACAGAGGTAAGGTGGCATCTCACTGTGGTTTTAATTTGCATTCCCTGATGATTAATGATGTTGAGCATTTTTTCCATATGTTTGTTGGCCATTTGTTTTTCTTCTTTTGAAAAATACCTGTTCATTTCTTTTACCAACTTTTTAATGGGGTTATTTAGTTTTTTCTTGCTAATTTGTTTGAATTCCTTATAGATTCTGGATATTAGGACTTTTTCAGATGGATTAACTTGTGAATATTTTCTACCATTCTATAGGTTGTCTGTTTACTGATTATTTCTCTTGCTATGCAGAAACTTTTTTGTTTAATTAAGTCCCATTTATTTATTTTTGTTTTTGTTGTATTTGCCTATGGGGTCTTAGTCATCAGTTCTTTACCTAGGCCAAAGTCAAGGGTAGTTTTTCCTAGGTTTCTTACAACATTTTCATAGTTTGATGTCTTACAATTAAGTCTTTAATCTATCCTGAGTTAATTTTGGTATATGGTGAGAGAGAGGGATCCAGTTTCATTCTTCCTCATGAGGCTACCCAATTTTCCCAGCACTATTTTTTTTGAGACAGAGTCTCACTATGTCGCCCTCGGTAGAGTGCTGTGGCATCACAGCTCACAACAACCTTAGACTCTTGGGCTTAAGTGATTGATTCTCTTGGCTCAGCCTCCAGAGTAGCACACTAGCTTACGGTGCCAGCCACATGCACCGAGGCTGATGGGTTCAAGCCAGGCCCGAGTCAGCTAAACAACAATGACAATTGCAACAAGAAAATAGCTGGGCATTGTGGCAGGCACCGTAAGCACTGTGCAACGGGCACCGAGCCCCAACACCATTTGATTAGGGCTTTCTTTCCCCAGTTTATGCTTGATCTGCTCTGTCAAAGATGAGTTGGTTTTAGGTATTTGGTTTTATTTCTGTGTTCTCTATTCTGTTCCTTTACTCTATGTGTCTACTTTCACACCAGTATTATGCTGTTTTGGTTACTATAGCCTTCTATTATAATTTGAAATCAGGTAATGTGATGCCTTGAGGCAGGCATCCTCAAACTTTTTAAACAGGGGGCCAATTCACTGTCCCTCAGACCATTGGAGGGCCGGACTATAGGTTTTAAAAAAAAACTGTGAACAAATTCCTATGCATACCGCACGTATCTTATTTTGAAATAAAAAAGAAAATGGGAACAAATACAATTCACACTGCTTCATATGGCCCGCGTGCCGCAGTTTGAGGATGCCTGCCTTAATTAAGGTTATGTTTTTTGGTTAAGGATTGCTTTGGCTAATCAGGCTCTTTTTTGGTTTCATATGAATTTTGGGGTTGTTTTTCTAATATGTGAAAATGACATTGGTATTTTGATGAGAATTGCATTGAATCTGCAGATGACTTTGGGCATTGTGGACATTTTAACACTATTGATTCTTCTAGACCTTGAGCATGGAATGCTTTTCCATTTGTTTGTGTCATCTACAATATCTTTAATCAATGTTTTGTAGTTCTTCCTGTGAGGATCTTTCACCTCCTTGGTTACGTATATTCTTTCATATTCTTGGTTAAGTGTGTTCTAAGATATGTTATTTTTTTGCAGCTATTCTAAATAGTATTGAGTTCTTGATTTGATTTCAGAATAGTTGTTATTAATGTATAGAAATGCCAACCAGTTTGATGTGAACATTCTAGATTGTATATAGAGTCAGCACATTATACCCCATAAAATTAGTAATTGTACACAGTTATGATCTAATAAAAAAAAGTAATGCTATTGATTTCGTAATTTGAGAATCTACTGAATTCATTTATCAATTCTAGCAGTATTTTTAGGAGTCTTTGGGTTTTCTAGGTATAATCATATCACAAACAAAAATGGATGTTTTGACTTCCTCTTTTCCAATTTGGATGCCCTTGATTTCTTTCTCTTACATAATTACTCTCACTGGGATTTACAATACTATGTTGAATACAACTGGCGAAAAGTGGGCGGTGTTGTCTTGTTCCAGTTCTTAGGAGGAAATGCATTCAACTGTAACCCATTCAGTGTGATGTTGGTGGTGGGTTTGTCATATACGTCATTTATTATTTTGAGGTATATACTTTCTAAGCTTACTTTGGCAAGGGTTTTTATCATGAAGGGATGCTGAATTTTATCAAATTCTTTGTCTTCATCTATTTAGATGATCATATGGTTTTTGTAAATCACATTTATTGATTTGTGTAAGTTGAACTATCCTTGCATCTCTGAGATGAAACCCACTTAATTGTGATAAATTATTTTTTGATGGACTGTTGGATTTGGTTTAGTAGGATTTTGTTGAGGATTTTTGTATCTGTGTTCATGAGGGCTGTTGATCTGTAGTTTTCTTTTTATTGTATACTTTCCTGGCTTTGATAGCATGGTTATACTGGCTTCATGGAAAGAGTTGGAAAGGATTCCCTCCTCATCGTTATGGAGCAGTTTCAGTAGGATAGGTGCCAGTTCTTTGTTGGTCTGGTAGAATCTGGCTCTGAATTCACGTGATCCCGGGCTTTTTGTTTTGGGTTTCTTTTTTTGTTTTTTCCCTGATTCTTTAACCTTGCTACTTTATTTTGGTCTGTTCACGGTTTCTTTTTCTTCTTGATTCAAGCTTGGGAGGTTGTGTGTTTCCAAAAATGTATCCATTTCCTCTATATTTTCTGGAGGTATTTGTAGTAGTGCATGGAGATATTGTAGTAGTCTCAGATACTCTTGTGCATTTTCGTGGTATAAGTTGTAACCTCTCCTTTTTCATTTCTGATCCAACTTCTTTGAATCCTCTCTCTTCTTAATCTAGCTAGTGGTATGTCAAATTTCTTTCTTTTTTTTTTTTTTACCTTTTCAAATAACCTGTTTTTTCTTGTGTTGATTCTTTGCACTTTTTTTGTTCCAATTTCATTTAGTTTGGCTCTGATCTTTGTTATTTCTTGTCCTATTGTAGCTTTTTTAGTTCTCTGAGGTGGGACATTAGTTTGTTATTTATAATCTTTCTATCTTTTTGATAAGTGCTTAGTGCTATAAAAGTGTCTCTTAGAACTGGTTTTGCTGTATCTCAGAGATTTTGGTAGCTGTGTAGCCATTGTTATTCAACACACACACAAAAAATTCTTAGTTTCCATCTTTACTGTATTGCTGATCCAAAGATAGTTTATTACCAGTTTGTTTAATTTCTATGTATTTGTGTAGTTGTGTGAGCTCCTCTTGGAATTGATTTCTAATTTTATTCCATTGTAGCCTGAGAAAATATATGGTATTATTTCAATTTTTTAAAATTAGCTGAGACTTTTTGTGGCCTAACATATGGTCAGTCTTGGAAAATTTTTCATGTGCTAGTGAGAAGAATGTATATTCTGCAGTTTGGGGGTAGAATGTTCTCCTAGGGCCATTTCTTTTAGAGTTCCATTGAAGTTTCATGTTTCTTTGTTGATCTTATGTCTCAATGATCTGTCTAATTCTGTCCCTGGCGTGTTGAAGTTCTCCACTATTATTGTATTGTTCATTTGATTCATTTCTTAAGTCTAATAGTATTTGTTTTATGACTCTGGGACCTCCAGTGTTAGATGCATGTATGTTTAGGATTATTATATCTTTTTTTATATTGATCCTTTAGCATTATATAATAACAAACTTCATCACTTTTTACTCTTGTTGATTTAAAGTCTGCTTTATTGGATAGAAGAATAGCTACTCTTGCTTGCTTTTGGTTTCCATTTGTGTGGAATATTTTTTCCTACTCCTTTATATGAAGACTATGTGACTCTATGAGTTAAATGGTTTCTTGACAACAGAAGATATTTGGTTTTTATTTTTAATCCGTTTTGTTAATATACTTCTTTTAACTGGGTGTTTAGAACCTTTGCATTGAATGTTAAGTGAGATACTGTTTCAACCATCATATTGATTGTTATCTAGTAGTTTTGTATGCTTCCTTGTATTATTGTTTTATAAGAGTTGTGAGTTTTTACTTTCAAGTGTTTTTATAGGGTGAATATCAATTGTTTTTTGGTGTTTAGAGTACTTTTGAGCATTTCATATAGGATAGGTCTAGTGGTAACAAATTCTCTTAGTGTTTGATTGTCTAAGAAAGATCTTATTTCTTCTTTATTTATGAAACTTAGTTTTTAAGGATAAAAAATTCCTGGCTCGCAGTTATTCTGTTTAAGAAGAATAAAGATGTATGGAATAATTCTACCTTGTAAGGGTACCTAGCACATTCAAGATTCTACCGAGCTTAGTGGCTTTTAAGATTTCTGTTGAGAAGTTTGCTGTTAGTATGATGGATTTTCCTTTGTAAGTTATTTGATGCTTTTACCTTGTAGCTTGTAGGATTTTCTCTTTCACTTTGGCTTTGGCCAGTCTGATGTGTATATGCCTTGGTGATGTTCTGTTTACATTGAATCTTCCAAGAGCTGATTATCTTTCTTGTATCTGGATATCTAAATCTCTAGCAAGACCAGGGAAGTTTTCTTCCATTATTTTCTCAAATAGGTTTTCCATGCTTTTTACTTTTTCTTCTTTTCCCTCAGGGATAGCTGTGATTCTTATGTCTGACTGTTTTACATATTCCTGTATTTCTAGGAGATTTTGTTCATTTTTCTTGACTCTTTTTTTCTTTTTTTTTTGACTGGACTAATTTGAAAGTTTTTTATTCAAGCTCTGAAATTCTTCTTCTTGAGTTAGTCTGTTGCAAAGACTTTTAATTGTATTTTGAAATCCCTTGAATGACTCTTTTATATCCAGAAGTTTTCCTTTTTAAATTATCTGTCTTCTAGTGAACTTTTATTGGTGTTCTGAATTACTATTATTATTATTGTTATTAGTTTCTTTGTGTTGTTTTTTAACTTTCTTTTTGATCCCCTTGTGCTTACTTGCAATCTGTATTTTGAATTCTGTATCTGACATTTCAAAAATTCCTTTTGGTTGGAGTCTATTTCTGGAGAGTTTGTGTGATCCTTTGGGGGTGTTGAGAGAGCCCATTTTTCCATATTGCCAGAGATCTTACGCTGATTCCTTTCCATCTGGAAACACATTTCTCAGTTCAAAATAGATAGCTTTGTGGTGCACCTGCTTTCCTCTACTGGGAACTCTCTTGATCAATGTAGAGAGGGAGAAGTACACTGCCTTTCAGCTTGTGCAGGTAGGTGCCTGCTGTGGTGCTGCTGGCTATTTGGGTCATTTGGACCTCAGACCCTTGGAGGGTGTTCAGGTGCCAGAAGTAATCCTCAGATCCAAGGGCCCCTGGATTGCCTTTTGTCCTTGGGGACAAGATCAAGACCAAGCTGGCAAACTTTCCCTGAAGCTTCCCTGAGTTCAGGGATTGGCTGTGATAGAGATGGGTAGAGTAATCTTCTGTTATGGAAGAATGCTTAGGCAGGAGAAGAGTGGATACACTGTGAGCCTGCAATAGGAGGGGCCCTTCTTGATGAGTTTAGTATAGGCAGGGAAACTATGGAGCATGTGCCATTCACAGCTTCCTCTCCCAGCCACGACAGTGGTCTTAGTCCTTGAGGGGCACGAAAGTGCTCAGATTTCCAGCGCCCATCCTGATCCAGTTACAGCAGAGGTGGCGTGGACAGCTAAACCCTTTGTGTGCACAAGCACAACACTGGCTTTGCGTTTTGGGCTATGGCTAAAATGCTCTGGCAGGGAAGGTTTGGCTGTGCCAGGGACTTGCCTCTAGGGAGGGCAGGCTCCTCCCAGAAGAGACAGGAAGCTCAGGAAAGAACCACTGGCTTCGCCCTCCCTCAGGGGGACCAGTAGCTTTCCTCCTTGGAGAATAACAAACTGCTTGCTGTGGTGTTTTGAAGAGAAGGAGGTGCCTTGAGCTCCGTGAAATCTTGAGTATGATAGGTGCATTGGGAGAGGTGGGGCAGCTGATCCCAAGTACCCTGGCCTAAACCTCTCTTGTGGAACCTTAGCCAGATCTGAGCGGAGACAGCCACGGCTGCTTCAGCAGCCGGGGGTGGGGGAGAGGAGAGGAAGAGAAGGCTCCAAACGGTGAGGAGCCTGTGCCCTATTTCCTTTGTCCCAAGGGGCCCTCCTGATGTCATGCTCTCCTTTCATCTGGGAGTGGCCTGCCCCGAATGTCCAAACTCTGGGATATCCACAGTTCACCTGGGACCCACTGGTCCTCCAAGGATGCTGTGGTCTGAGTGGATGCTGGGGAGCATTGGCGGTGGAACCAGCAATGTAGAGACCCAGAGGCTGAGATTCTCATGTTGGGCAGCTGCAAAACTTCCTTTCCATAAAGGGAGGGAATGAGCTGCATATTCTGTGCAGAACCTGGACACAATGAGTGAGTGCTGTGGGGGTGTGCTCCCCATGAAGCCTAGATCTGGCCTTCTTGCAGCTCGCCCACACCAATAACTTACTAACTTTCTAACTTGGGTTAGAAGTGGCTATGTCCACAGCATTGGGTGGCTGAAGGAGGAAAAGTCCCCATCTCCATATCCCTTCCCAGGATGCCCAATTTTAAGCTTACAAAATGGCATGTTAGGCCTGTAATTGGAAAGATTGAGACCTCATCCAGGCAGATAGCATGGGCAGGATGCCGGGCGTAGTGCTGTCTGCTTGTGTCTGCTTTTCCTGAAGCTTGTAGTGCAGTGGGGAATTGTCCTGAGAACAGGTAGGAGAGTTGAGCTTCCCTGTTCCCCTTCAGCTGGGCGGGCTGCAGCTGTGCTAACCCAAACTCAGCCTGAGGGAGGGGTGTTGCTCAGCTTTAAATTCCCAAGCTGGTTCCTTGAGCCTGTGACCAGAAAGGGTTGGGCCACTTCCAGACAAGCTGTGTGGGCGATATACTGTGGGGGAGTGCTGTGCACAGATATCTTGGTCTTCCTGCAGTGTGTAGCAGGGTACTGGTAGTTGTCCTACGTGTGTGTAGGAGAGCTTGGGCTCCCTTGTACCTCCTTAGCTGGGCAGGTTTGCGTCAGTCCCATTTCAGCCCAAGGGCAGGGCACTGCCAGGCTTCAAACTCCTGAAATGGTGCCTTGGGCATGTAGCCAGAGAGGGTAGGTCCATTCTCAGGCAGGCTGTGCTGGTAGGTAGGAATCTGTGGGGAGTATTGTTTGCTAAAGGCTTGGTCACACTGCAGCCAGCAGCAGGATGATGGGCACCATCCCAGAGGCATGCTGGAAAGCCTGGTTTCCCTGCCCTCCCCAGCCAGGTGGGGGCTGCACCCACATCCAGACCAAACCCAGTCTGAGGGCTGGGCACTGCCCAGAGTCAAACTCACCAAAATGGTGCCCTGGACCTGTGACTGGAAAGGCAGGTGGCATGGGTGACAGACTGTGCAGAAGGCTCTCAGCTCCTGTCTCAGTCTTGGCTGCAGCCCACAATGGAGCAGTGGAGACCTTCCCAGGGACGTGTGGGAGTGGACAGGCTCCTCTGTCCCTCCTCAGAGCCTCGTGGTGGTGACAAGTAGGCCTGCAATTCCTCAGGCCTGGCTCAATCTGCTCTAGGCGCACATACCTGTGGGCTTCCTCATGCGTGAGCTCCCTTTATGGAACAGTGCCTTTGTGAAATCTGGAAGCAGATATCTATGTAAGGCATATGACCTGCATGGGTCAGGGAGTTCTCTTATAGCCAATATTGTAAATTCTAATCATGGAGGGTGGAGCCTCGGGGAGGGGTGGGTGTCTCTGTTCCTGTTTTACCCATCTAGGAGTTTCTCCTGCTGTCAGTCAGTCCCTGGCAGGGCAAATTGCCCCGAACCCTCTCCTTATCTACTTTTTGGTGCTTCTTGTTCCTTCCCTGGTGAATCCCAGCATTCTGTCTCAGACAGTCAGTTTGAAATGTGAGACTTTGCTCACTCTTCAGGTTCCTGTGTGTGGAGGAGGCACATACTACCTGCATCTAGTCAGCCACCTTGATCCTAATTCTAGTTTTTCTTTTGCTAAATGTATCCTAATTAAAAATTACATTCTGGCTACTCATCCTTTGTCAGTTATGTTTATTTCAAATACCTTTTTTTTTTTTTTTTTACCTTTTTTGACTTTATGGTGCCATGGTAGAAGAGGTATAGGCTGGAGAATGGTTATGAATCCCAGTTCCAATACTTATCACTAGCATAACCTTAGGCATTTTTTAAATCTCTAACTGCATCACAGTCTCTACCGCATAAAATAGGGAAGATAATAGTATCTGTTTCAGAGGTTCGTTATGAAGTTTGAATGTGTTAAAATGCAGAGTGTTAAAATGAGTTAAAATGCAGGGGTAGAGAGTGGTACACAGAAAACTAGGTAACTAGGTAACATTTTAACATATACTAGATAGAAGTTTTAAGGTTTTTTCTTTGTGGCTGTAAGATGAGGTAGATTTGAATATTTTTTGCGTTTACTCATTATCAAATTTTTATTATATTTTTCAGGATAAAATTTTTATTCCATCTCACATAAAATAAGATGTTCAGGGATGGAATGCTGGATCTGCAAAGTCTTCAGAAGTAAACTTCTGCCATATTCACTGCTCCTGTCCCTTGGGTACTGGCCTTATTCTCCTAATCTGAGATAGCTGCCAAAGCAGTAACCATCCCAACAATGTTCCAGGCTTCAGAAGAGAAGGAAGGGCAGAAATAGTTAGTGTCTGTTTCCCTCTTTTCAGTCCATTTTATTGAAATATAATTTACACGCAATAAAACTTACCTCTTTTAACTGTTTAATCTGATGTGTAATTTTTGTCATCATCAGTATATAGAACATGTCCATCATCTTGAAAAGTTCCCTAACACCTTTTGTGGTCAATTTCCTCTCTTACCCTCAGGCCACCATGGAAAGATTTCTTTTACTACAGTTTTGTCTTTTCTAGAATTTAATATAAAGGGAACTATTCCATAGGTACTCATTTGTTTCTGGTTTGTTTCACTTAGCATAATGAGATTCATCAGGTTTTTGCATGTATCAGTAGTTTGGTCCTTTTTGTTATAGAAACGTATCACAGTTTGCTCATACATTCAATAGGTGATGGGCATTTGGGTTATTTCTAAGTTTTAGTGATTACGAATAAAGCTACTATGAGTATCCATGCACAATCTTGGTGTGGACATCATTTTCATTTGTCTTGGGTAGATAAATAACATGGAAGTGAAATTCCATTGGGTCGAGTGGTGCGTGTGTGCTTAATGCTATGAAAAGTGACAAATTGCTCTTCAAGGGATTGCATCATTCCGCGTTCCTGCCAGCAGTGTATGAGAGTTCTAGGCACTTACAAGCACTTGGTATTGTCAGTTTTTAAAAATTTAGCCATTCTATCCAGTATGTATTGGTACTTACCATTTTAGCATTTCCCAAATGACTGCTGGTATTGAACATCTTTTTATGTGATTATTTGCCATTTGGATTTATAAGTTTTAAGTTTTGATGTGACCAAATTTCTCAGTTTTTTCTTTATTATTTTGCTTTTTGCAACTTACTAAAAACTTTCTTTCTTATCCCAACATCATAAGGACATTTTCAGGCATTTCTTCTAAAATGTTTTGAAATTGGATTTTCAAAATTAGGTCTTAATCTACTGGGATTTATTTAGAGACAGAGTCTCTCTCTGTTGCCCTGGCTAGAGTGCAGTAGCATCATCACAGCTCAATGAAACCTCAAACTCCTGGGCTTAGGTGATCTTCCTGCCTCAGTCCAGCTAATTTTTTCTAGTTTTGGTTGAGATGGGGTTTTGTTCTTCTTCAGGCTGGTCTCAAACTCTTAGGCTCAGCAGTCCTCTTGCCTTGGCCTCCCAGAGTGCTATGATTATAGGCATGAGCCACTGTACCTGGCCTGGAATTTATTTTTTAATCTGATGTGAAACAGGGAATCTAGTTTAATTTTTATCCATGGATAGAAACTCAGGTGTAGTGACACTACTGATTTTTCCATGGTTTTTTAATTTGTATTGTCATTTCTTCATTTACCAACTTTTCACATGTATGTGGGTTCTAGCTGTATTTTCTATGTTCTCTCTTTTAGCTCTAACTTTCAAATTCCTAGTCGGGGTCCAGTTTAAATGGTCTTTAAAGTCTTACAGCATCCTGTTGCATACCTTTCTCCTTCTCTTGAATTAAATGAAGAGGTTCAGTGAACTTATAACATTTTATTTCTTTTTATGGAATCACAGTCACTGCTGTGTCTGTTTTGGTCCTGCCAGAGTATAAGCCCTTATGTTTCTGTGGTAGGCAGAATAATATTCCTACTCCCCCATGTCATAATTCTTGGAATTTGTGAATATATTAGCTTACAAGGTAACAGGGTCTCTGCAGATATGATTAAATTAATGAGCTCCAGATAAATAGATTATCCTGGATTATCTGGGGAAGCCTCATCTAATTTCCTGGGTCCTTAAAATTGGAGAACCTTTACTAGCAAAGTTCAGAGTTGGAGGGATAGAGAACAGCGGTTCTCAATCGGTGGGTCGCGACCCACAGGAACTGTATTAAACTGCCATGGCATTCAGAAGGTTCTGAATCACTGATATAGAACTAAGGAAGAGTTGTCAGAGAGATGGAATATTTCAGGCTTTAAATATGGAGGAAGGAGAGCTTATGAGCCAAGGAGCAGAGGTGGCCACTAGAAGCTGGAAAAGGGAAGGAAATGGATTCTCCCTGAGAACCTTCTGAAAGTAATGCACTTGCAGCCTTGCTGAAATTTTGATTTTCATGATAGGAGTGTGGGGGCAGTTTTGCAGACACCCTGATAGTCCAATGAGCTCTTTGTTGAATTTCTAAGCTATAGATCTGCAAGGGAATAAATTTGTGTTGTTGTAATGTACCAACTTTGCAGAAATTTGTGACAACAGCAATACAAAACTGATGTATTTGCTCTCTGTGGTACTCAGTCATTGTTCATTGACTTGGGTTTTGAAGCAGCATGAAGCTTGCAGATATCAAATGACATCTTTTTCTACCATGTCAATAACAACCACTCCCATGCTCACTGCAGCAAGGAAGTCATTGCAGCTGCTTAGCCCACCTTCTTTGGTGTTGGCAGCCATGTATACTACAACTTTGACTACGGTAGTAGTAAACAAATAGTCTTGGTGTTGTGTGCAAAGCTTCTCCTACTTTACATGTGCTGACACTGCAATGGTGAAAGGACCAGAAGGAGATGCCTTTTCCCTATGGTATTTAACCCACTCAAAGACATGTGATCGAGACTGTTTCATAAGACCACTGGGAAAACTTTTCCAGTCTTTGCCCTTATCTAGGGGAACACTGTGGGATTTGGAGTCAGATGTGTAAGGATTTTGGACTCCTGGCTCTGGTCTTTATTAACTGTGTAATTTAGAATAGGTCACTAAATCTCCTCGAACCTCAGTTTTGTCATATTTATGGCGGAGATAACAATACAGTTGACTCTTGAACAATGTGGGAGTTGGGGCACTGACCCTTCATTCAGTTGAAAATCCAGTAACTTTTGATTTTCCCCAAACGGAATTACTAATAGCTTTCTGTTAACCTAAAGTTGTATCTGAAACATAAACAGTTGGTTAAGACATATTTTGTAAGTTATATGTATTATATACTATATTCTTATGATAAAGTAATCTAGAAAAAAGGGAATGTTACTAGGAAAACCATGATGTTGAGCAGGTTGGCAAGGGGAAGGGAGAGAAGGGGTTGGTTTTGCTGTCTTAAGAGTGGCAGAAGTAGAAGAAAATTTGTGTATAAGTGGATCCACATAGTTCAAACCCACGTAGTTCAAGGGTCCACTGTACTTCCTTGAGTTGTCTCAATGACAAAATAAACAGATGTATGAAAAGTTATTAGCTTGTGTTCAGTGTGCTCATGAATGCCTTCTCTCCCATCTCAGGATCACTATGAACTGAAACAGTCCAGACTTCTATTTACTTTGAATAGTTGGCCACAGGCAAGAACAACATTTGTTCTTTTTATTTGTTGGTTTTATGTTTTAAGACATGAGTCCATAGATTGCCTCACCCTGTCCTCTAACTCAAGTTAGAGTTCAGTTTATCATTTTAGATATTTGGTTGGGAATAGCCTATGTGCCATGGATGGTTTCAGTTATTTAGAGATTGGGAGGGATTGATGGTGAGAACAAGAGACAGAGGTACAGATGAGATCAAAAGAAAATAAGTAAAGTCACAACACTCAGAGTGGTTCTTTTCTCCAATAGAGACTGATAATAATTCCAGCCTTGGGGCAGATGTGAATCTACCCATCTCTGCCCACATGTTAGGCTCAGTATGAGTGACCACATCAGAGACTATTACACTGAAAGGAGGACAGATGGCCTTTGGGGTGTGGAGATAGGGAAGCCATATTTAAATCTCAGTGTCTTTGTATCACTCTCCTAGTCTCTACATATCTATTCAATAGTATTCCTGCATCTTGGTAGGGCTGTCTACAAAAAAAGAAGGGACATTCATTCTCCTATTTGGGGGGAGCTGGGCTGGCTGTGTTGAGAGTGAATGAGAAAGCCTCTTTTTTTTTTTTCATAATACCTTCTCTTTCTTTTTTTTTTTATTGTTGGGGATTCATTGAGGGTACAATAGGCCAGGTTACATTGATTGCAATTGTTAGGCAAAGTCCCTCTTGCAATCATGTCTTGCCCCCATAAAGTGTGACACACACCAAAGCCCCACCCCCCTCCCTCCGTCCCTCTTCGTATTAACCTGGATGGAAGTGGAAGACATTATTCTTAGTAAAGCATCACAAGAATGAAGAAGCATGGGGGGGAGGAAAAGAGGGAGAAACCCTCTTATAGAGCAGAGCTCTCACATCTGCTTCCTTGCTACCACCTAAGCCACTCTCCACTGTTGAGATGATTCCTCCCACTATCCCTGGGTCACTGTGGGCACCCCTCCACTACACTGCTTTAGAACGGCCCCCTCCACTATGTGCCCTTTTCAGACAGAGTGCCTTCACCCCTTAGGCATGCCAGACATCTTAACAACTCTCACAGAATTATAACTAGTTTGTTACTGAGGGACCTAGTTTAGTATTTCCATTTTGGGGGTTTCCTCAATCAATCGTCAGCTCTCTGTTGTAGGCAAGGGCGTATCTATTCTGCAATGTGTGCCTCAAGCACCCGAGGTGCTGCTGCGCAATGCAGGCAATGATGAGGATGACATCCCAGTGTTTTGAGCCATATTGTTGACCGCAGTGGTTCTCTTTCATCATCTTTTCTATCCTGTGACTTCAGCTATGCCTTCACCTGTAGCAACCCTGGCACCTGTTGCAATCTCTTCCTTGAGGCACTGCATGTCAGGAAACGGCTTATCTTCTTAGGACAAGATCTATTATATCATTCCCTTTGTCTTCTGCCCAGAAGAGGTAATAATGCTTCTCTGGCTTTCGTTCTCAGGCAGGTGGCACATGACTGAGGCTGGTGACCTGGTAGGTGGAATAGCAAGGTGAATCTCACCTGGAATTGTTCTGTGACACAATGTTTGGACAGGGGAGAAGGAAATTCAAAAAGGCGTTTTCCCTAGACTTAAATGCATTGTGACATAGTCCGAAGGTTTATCTGCTCATGCTTGGAAAGATGTGAGCACATTGGTTTAGTCTCAAAGGAGGAAGAGTAGGGAGTTTTAGACTTAGGGTCAGTCTGCATCTGCTTTATCCTCTTGAGTCTGGAACCATTATACAATTTTAAGAGAAGAGAATTGAGGTGGATTTGACATTGGGGAAAGCGTGAAGGTAAGGATAATTTAACTAAGAAAACCCATTCAGAATAGTTGAATTTTAGGAGAGAATGCTAATTCAAAATGATGGAGAAATAAGCAATTTTAAAGGTACATATATATGTTTGTATATACTTTTCTTTGAGTGTTTAGGCAAATAGTAAAGTGAGGCTCAAGAGATATTTTGAATTTGATTAGTGTATTGGAATTTACACATTGGTCTTGAACTACGAGCCACTAATTAAGATTTAGGAGTACTTTATTTTGGTAGTAGTTCAAAATGAAACTTTAGGGTTTTTTTTTTCCATAGTGGTAGCCTTTTATATTGAATTTGGCTAGTTGGCTGAGATTCCACTAAGAAAATTGTTGAATCTCTTCCTTTGGGCTACTTGAATATATTCCTCTTTCTGTGCATGAATCTGGTCTATGGCTTGTATGTCTGTAACACTTGGGAATTAACACCTAGCATTTGAGTTTGATCTTGGGATTTGCCCAATATTATCTCTAATTGCTAGAGTCTTAAAATCTTTCCCTTTTGTGAGGTTAAGGAGTGTGTGTTTTTCTTGTCTTCTCTCCAGAGGATGATGTTTGGTGTCATTTTGAGGGAAGGGCTTCTTTGCATGAGGTTGGAGTAAGAATTTTGAAGATGAACCGTGAGTGGAAGCCAGTGATTAAATCTTGTAGTCCACCAGTTTAGGTCTGGGGGAGCCACTTTCCCCAGGAGGTTTTAAGTGGTGGCATCAGGCAGGGAGGGTCCTTCTCTCCTACCCTGGTTTTTCCCTCGTTTTCTGTTGGTTACTTCGTGGGTGAGGAAAGCCCTGTGCTCTCTTTCAAAGGAGAATGTGTTTGCTGTTTGGATTTAGAGTAAGGGGTGACCAACTTGCAGCCTGTAGGCCAGGTGCTGATTTTGTGAGGACTTTTTGCTTATCTGTGGTGTCAGATAGCATGAAAAGAGTATGCATGGGCCTTTGGTTTTTTTGGCTAATCAGCTTTTGTTGGTGTTTGTATATTTACTGTGTGGCCCAAGACAAATCTTATTCTTTCAATGTATGGCAGAAAAGAAAGAAGGTTAGACACCCCCAGATCTAATAAAACTCTGTGCTACTTACTGCACTTGTCTTGTACAAGCAGTAAGTTGCACATGCAGGCAATAGTAAAGCAGGGGGATGAAGATAGACATATGGGTAATGGTTCCAGGAGATGAAAGTCAAGTGATGTTTGAGAATATGGGTGATTTTTTTTTTTCTCTCACAATGAAGTAATATGAATGCCATTTTTATTGCCAGGAGTAACTGGTCTATTTGCTTCCTTAGACAGGCAAATACAGCAAGCCTGCTTTGACCTTATTTTGTTTGAGTCTTTTAAACACAGAAAGATTGGAACCATCAGATTGTTTTGATTAAAAGGTAGAGGATACAGAAGTCCTGGAACTGAAGTAAAAAGGACTTCTTTCTTTTCCCACTCCGATCAACTCAAATCCTTGCCAACTACTTCCCCTTATCACCTAATAGCATCCCAGGGCATCTTTTCAGCTTTTGGGGCAGCAGGAGCTTCTCAGCTGGTCATGAGGATGGGTCAGGAAGGCTATTTGCCCTGGAGGTGTACATTCAGGGAGGGCCTGATTTTAAAATTTCATGTTATCTATGATGCAGGCAAAATGTTTACATGGATAGTGAAAGTATTGATTAGGTATTTCTAAACATTTTAAAGCAAACACAATTTTTATAAACCCAATTTTGGCATTTTCTCCCACTATGTCACCCTCAGTAGAGTACCGTGGTGTCCGTCACAGCTCACAGCAACCTCAAACTCCTGGGCTTAAGTGATTCTCTTGCCTTAGCCTCCCAAATAGCTGGGACTACTGGCACCTGCTACAATGCACGGCTATTTTTTTGTTGCAGTTGTTTAGTTGGCTTAGGCCAGGTTTGAACCTGCCACCCTCCGTGTATATGGCTGGTGTCGTGACCACTGTGCTATGAGTGCTGAGCCAATTTCTCTCCCTTTTTTAATATACCAGGATCCTTGAAAAAATAAAATGGAAATGGCCCAGGCCCCTACCCTTTTAGAGGTACAAATTGCCTGTGACAAAGGCTTTCCTAATATGGTAATGGTCATAGAAGCTACCAAGGAGCTAGCATATGAAGAATTCACTAACTGGAGGACGGAGTGCCTTGAGAAAGTATGGCAGGGCCCTCCCCAGAAGGCGAAATTGAAGGGGTTGGGAGATGGGAGGACCGAGTGCCTTGAGAAGGTACAATAGGCCCTCCTAAGCAGGTGAAATTGAAGGGGCTGGGGGAGATCAGTCTCTTCCTCTAGGGGAGAAGCGGGCAGGAGAAGGTTGATGTTAAGTAACAGAAGGGCTGTGTCTTAATAACCAGTTGGTTGTTAGGGAACTAGCCAGAATGTAGGATGATTTTATTTTGAATTTTGGCAGTGCTGTCAACCAACATAGGTAACTAGGGGAAAAATTACTTCTGGCAGTAGGTGGATAGATGATTAATCAATTTGGGGGCATATTGAGTATGAATGGTCTTTGAGACATCAGAGTAAAGATATTTTGTAAATACATGATGTGTATTATAAGAAGCACTTAGTCACTGTTGTTCATTTAGAACCTCATAATATATAAGACACTATCTAGGCCCAATGGAGAATAGAAAGAAGAACAGATTTATGGCTTCTGATTTCCAGGAGTTTATTCTCTAATTGCAGTCAGGGAAGCGAATGACCACAGAAGATCCCAGTAACCCTCAGGACACACCAAGAGAAAGATTATAGGCAGTCCATCAATGACTGCCAAATGAATTATATGGATGCATCTTGCTTTCTGTAGTTAATATCCAAGTAGAATTGTTTGTTGGGTTTTACTTTTGTTTTACTCTGGTAGTTGGAGATGGATGGAGGATGGTATGAGCTTATTTAATAGCACTGTGAACTACTGGAAACTGTGACACTGAGAGGTTAAATAACTTAAACAACTTTCCCAAAGTCATATAAACAATAAGTGATAAAATGGTATTCAGACCTAGTCAGTCTACATCCAAAGCCCGTTCCCCTCATTTTTATCCCATTCTTGTCACTAAATATATTCCCTATCATTTAAGTTATTTGAAAACCTTAGTTTTAGTGATTGCATCATTTACATCATCATTCTCCTAATGCTTATATTTCCAATTATGTCTTCAGGATAAATTCCAGCAAGTGGACTTCCTGTACTAAGAAACAGAAATTATTCAAACTCCTTAAAGCATATAAAATTCTTTTTCAGAAAAGTTAAAAAAAAATTACCCCTGGATGTATTTTTCAATCCCAGGTAGAAGTATTTTCTAATTCTATATGGTTGCCTAAATCAAAACAAACAGGAGAACTCAGTAACACTATGATAAAGGTGGTGGTTAAATTAATAAATCAGAGACCGGTGGAGGAGGAAGGAACTCCAGGTGTTATCTAGGCCCATCTTCTTATTAATTAAGAACTAAGGCTTAGAGAGCTTAGGGGACATGCTTCAAACTGCACCACTAAGTCAGGACAAGAACCTATCTCTGGACAGTTTGGACGTTTCAGGGGTGCTGGATTGAAGAGACTTCTGGTATTTGGGTCAACAACACAGTTTCCCCTTAAACTTCACAATTGTGTCAAAGGGATAGGGGAGTAATCCAAAGGGGTCTGTTCTCAACTGAGAGCCCCAGAATTCACTCACAGAAATAAAGAAGTCTGCTGGTCCAGGGGCAATTCTGAAATCCCCTTTTACCAGTTTTCTTGGATCTGGCCTAGTGTCAGATCCACAAGGATGATCTGGACTCTCTATTCATTATTCTATTTGTGGTACAATACATTTGAACAAAGGGCTGCTCACATAATTAAAAACTCACATAACTGAAGACTAATTTTTTAAAGTACTGACCGAAAATGGAGGGTATTTCTGTTTATTAGCCACAGGTGATGCTACCATGTGGCGAAAGTGCAAATTTTGATGTGGCTTGGTATCTGGCAAGGAGATTTATCAATACACCTCAAAAGTTCAATAGGTTAGCCCAAGAAAGGGTTGTTCACATATTCTTGCAAAATTAGAAGCAGGCTGGTTGATCGTCCTCTGTGTTACAGATAGGCCATGCCACAGTTGCCAAAGCAAGGGAAGGGAGAGATAAAGGAATCACGTAGATTCTTGACTGACCCAGCCTGGAAGTGGCATGTGCCAATTCTGCTCATAGTTCATTAGCCTGAATTAAAAACATGGTTCCAGCCCAGCCGGAGGAGAGGCTGGGAACAGAGTGGGGAGCAGTGCCAGATCCTCGAGGCACTCTAATGGGTTCCTCCTTGCTTTCAATGTTTGATACTTTGAAATTATCTACTTTAAAAATTTTGTAGGTGATTTCACATCCTTTCTCATTTTAAACATAAAGGTAAAACTTTCTTATTGCTTTCCTTTTAATATGCTTAAAGGGCAATTGTGTGATGAAGCACTTACTGTCATTTAAAGAAATCCTTTTGATCTCCGAGTTAAAAAACGATGAAACTTTTGCTTGGTAGTTGGGAGATTTGGGCAAGCATTTAACTTTTCTAAACCTGTATCCCTATAGCAAATGGCACAATAATCCCTCATTCATGGGTATGTTGCAAAAATTAGGTTGGAGATTACGTGTAAAACACTGGCCATAGCTCCCAGTGCATGGGTAAATGTTTATCAAATGTGAATTTTTATTTCCTTTTTATTGGCCTTATAGATAATTGTAGTGTGATTTTCTACTGTACTCTGAATCAGTGATATATCCATAGTCATTGGAAGATAGTGTACTTTACAGGGACAAATGATGTTTTGTCCAGGTTCCAGAAATAAAATGTTTTTATCGTCTGTATGTTTTTATCTTTATAGGTCATGGGGAGTTTCAGAGGTCATGCCATCCCTGGATCCTTTTTCTTTATTATGGGCCTTTGGTGGAGTACAAAGAGTATTCTGAAATATGTCTGCAAAAAGCAAAAGCGGACCTGCTACCTTGGTTCCAAAACATTGTTCCATCGAGTAGAAATTGTGGAAGGAATTCTAGTCGTCGGCATGGCTTTAACTGGTGAGTGGACCATTTCTGTGTCCTGTTTTCTCCTTTTGGGATTTTTATGTACAAAGAAAAGATTCAATATAAAGTGAAGAAATTTCTGAAATGGATTTTTTAAGAAAGACACTTGCACCTGAATGTGCATAGCACCACAATTCACAATCACAAAGATGTGGAAACAACCCAAGTGCCCATCAATACACGAGTAGATTAATAAATTATGGTATAAATATATCATGGAATACTATTCAGCCATAAAAAGATGGAGATTTAGTATCTTTTGTAACAACCTGGATGGAACTGGTGACTGTTCTCCTAAGCGAAGTATCACAAGAATGGAGAAATAATACTAAATTGGAACTAGTTGACCAATACTTATATGCTCATAAGAAAGCAAATCTCAGTAGGGGTGGGGGGGGAAGTGATGGGTAAATTTCTATTCAACTGATACATTATACCAGTACATTGAGTGCTTTCTGGGTGAAAGACATACCTATAACTCTGACTCTAAATATACAAAAGTAAATTATGTAATCAAAATGGATATATCCCATAATATTCTGAAATTAAAAAAACATACAAAATTTATTCTCTGATTATAGCAGGATTAATTTTTAAAAACATAAATTTTTTAATTCAAAATTATCTCTTAACATAGCAATCCCCAACCTTTTTTGGCACGAGAGACCAGTTAGTTTCATGGAAGGTAATTTTTCCAGGGACTGCGGGGCATAGGAGGTAGAGAGTTTCAAGATAATTTAAGCGCATTGTTTGAATTGTTTGCATTGCTTGAATTGTACTTTGTTTCTGTCATTATTACAATGTAATATATAATGGAACAATTACACAACTCACAATAATTCTAAATCAGTGGGAGCCCTGAGCTGGCTTTACTATAACTTCACAATCTTTTCTGGGGGTGATGGGAGCCAGTGACACCTGAAGTGTGTTGTGAACAGTCTACTCAGTAGTCTCATTTTGCTGGTTCACAAATATAGAAGGTTGGAAAGGGAAGCGGGCTTTCAGTGCTTTTGTGGCAATCTCAGGGTATTCCATCCTCACTGGAATCCAGAACATACAGAGATTTGCGATCTCAAGCACTGAATCCTCTCTAGCATGGACAGAGTTGGTTCACCTTGTTTATTCACAAATGGCTTGCAAACCCATTTCTTCCCTGTTCAGGGGTCTTTTGTGGTTGGGAAGTGATGCTCAGAGTCCTTTGAAAGCGGAGATAGGTGATCATGTACTAGCTGTGAGAAAGAAGACAATAGCTTAGTTTCTTTAAAAATCTCTGCTAATGTTTGAAATGTCAAAAAGTCCCAATGCTCTCTTGTCACCTCCATAATTCCAGTTGGGCTTTGAATGCAGCCACTTCATCTGCTGACTTGAACACAGTTGTTGCTCTCCCTTGAAGTGACAGACTGAGTTTGCTGAGCAAGTTGAATATGTCACACAAGTCAGCAAGATACTGAAATGTGCTGCCAGCGGTGACTGTTTCTCTGAAAGAAATCTCTGAGGTAGCTCTCCTATCTCAAAAACTCTGGTCAATGATCTCCCTTTAGAAATCCATTTCACTTCTGTGTATAAGAGAAGACACGTGTGCTCTGTGTCCATCTCCTCACAGTGCTACACAAACAGACGTGAGTTAAGGGCGTGTACTTTAATGTGGTTAATTTTAATCACATCTTGCAAAATGTTTGTTTAGTTCCGGAGACATTCTTTGGTTAGCTAGCATTTCTCTGTGGATGACACATTGTGTAGATGCACATTCAGAAGCAACCTTCTTGACCCAAGGAGTGAAACCAGAAAGCTGTCCAGTTGTGGCAGCTGCTCCATTCACTTTCCAACACAAAATGTCCAATTCAGTTTTCCTGATTTGTACTCATTCAAAGAGTTGAATGCTTCTGAAGCTGTGGTGTGGGTTGGCAACAAAAGAGCACATGACATAGCCTCATGCACATTCTTCCAAACAATATATTGCATGAAAACAAGCATTGTTGCCTTGTCAACATTGGTAGACTTGCCATCCTATCCTGTGTGTCACAAGACCTCATTAATCCTCTCTAACATTGAGCCTCAGTATCCTCTGCTATTTCATCAGTTTGTCTAGTTATGGTGCTGGCTGAAAGAGGAATGTTGTGCCATGTTTCCTAAAGTTCACGACAAATGCTCTTAGCAGCAGGCGGGATCACCAGTAGTGAGGGGCTTCTCAGCTTTAGCAATCAGTTAGCCACGATGATGCTGTCAGTGTAGACCCATTTGAAAAAGTAGTGGCCTTCAGTAGTTGCTTCTCTTCCTTGTGTTTACATTTTTTTCTTTTGAAAAACACCAGAGGCTTTTCTTTTAATGCAGAGTGCTTGCTCTTGTGTGGTGAAGCAGTTCTGAAAGTTTTATGGCTTCATTGAATAGCTGGTTACCATGTACTATACAAAATAGGCCTGGAGAATGTGAATCACCTGTTGAAACGAACCAGTAATTTAAGAAGGACTCTTTGGTGTTTTAAGTACGGTTTTTATCTTGTTGGCTATCACAGAGTCTTCTGCTGTCATTGTGTTTTTCCCCTTTTCAAAGAAGCTGTCCAGTGACATTTGGTTTTTACTCATTTTTGTGTTAGGGTTAGCTTGTGGGTTTACCAAAACTGTGACTGAGATGAGTGTGCAGTGTGGGAAAGAGGCATAGACGAAAGTGGTAACCAAAACAATGGGTGGCTAATCCTGGGCTGAAGTAAGTGTCAGATTCTGACTCAAAGCCTGCCATAGATGTAGCTCAATTGTCACTTGTCACTCACTGACAGGGTTTGGCTATGAGTCTGCGAGCAGTTGAGTTATTATGGTCTCTGTGTTGTTAAGCCTCTCTGCTAAGATAGTCTGTATTTGCAGCTGCTCTGCAGTGCTAGCATCACCACCTCAGCTCCACCTCAGATCATCAGGCATTAGATTCTCATGTGGAGCGTGCAACCTAGATCCCTCACATGTGCAGTTTACAGTAGACTTCTCAGTCCTGTGAAAATCTAGTGCTGCCACTGATCTGATAGGAAGCAGAGCTCAGGTGACCATGTGAGTGGTGGGGAGCAGCCGTGAATGCAGAAGAAGCTTCTCTCGCTTGCCCACGGCTCATCTCCTTCTGTGTGGCCCGGTTGATAATAGGCTACAGACCAATACCAATACCAGACCACGGCAGACGTTCTTAACACATTCTAATTGTAATTTCTTTTTTTAAAATTTTGAATTAATATGAGGGTACACACAACTAGGTTACATTATTTGTGTTTGTAAGGTAAAGTCCAAAGTCTGAGTTGTAGTTGAGTCCTTCACCCAGGAAGGGTGCAGTACATCCCTACATTGTACCCGATAGATGGGAAGTTACCTAGTCCTCTCCCTGCTTTCCCCCTTCTTGAATTGAATTGTGTTTTTTCTCTTGTGTGGGCCTGTAGTTGTTGATCTACTATTTTCAGATTAGTACTGAGTAAACAGATACTTGCTTCTCCATTTTTTTTTTCTTCAGAGACAGAGTTTCACTTTGTTGCCCTAGGTAGAGTGCTGTGGTGTCACAGCTCACAGCAACTTCCAGCTCTTGGCAATTCTCTGGCCTCAGTCTCCTGAGTAGCTGGAACTACAGGCACTTGCCACAATGCCCAGCTATTTCTTTGTTGCAGTTTGGCTGGGGCTGTGTTCAAACCTGCCACCCTCGGTATATGGGACCGGCACCCTCCTCACTGAGCCACAGGTGCCACCCTGCTTTTCCATTCTTGAGATACTTTACTTAGGAGTATATTCTCCAAATCCATCCAGGTAAATACAAAAGATATATACTATGGAATACTATTCGACTTGTAATATAATTTGTTAGTAAGGGGTTACTTAGTGTTTTTACAAAAAGCTATTAATACATCAGTCTTAGTAGTTAACTTGTGTACCTAGTCAAGGTGAATTTCCTTTATAGAATTGGTTGAAGCTTCTAAAATCATTTTATATCCATTGTTCCGATTCCTAAAAGAACGAACCCATTCAAGATCAAAAACCATTTTGCAAACAACACCAAAATAATCAAGTGATTATGAAAAAGCTTCAGTAAAAAAATCAATGCTGATAGGCTGTAGAGGATCATCCTTCCTTGGTTCCTAAATCAGAGAAAGAGATAAGGCCAGATGACTTGTTAAACCCTTTCCACTGACTATGAAGATAATACAAAAACTTTCTGTATTTTAAAGAGTTTCCCTGCAGCCCCTCTTTTATAAAGGTAAAACTTCCCACCTTTCCATTAGGTTTCTTTATGCTTTATTCAGGTCAATATGTCTTTACTGTGACCATCAAATTAAAGAGTAACATTTCCAAAGAGACAAGTTTCCTTATCAGATTCTATAGAGTAACAGAAAAGGCAGCATCTCTAAGAAAATTTCAGTGTTTGCCTAACTGACTAGGTCATATATTTGTCTATATGGGCTTTCTCAGTTATCCTTAATTGAGGAAAGGCTGAGCTCTTCAGCATTTTTCTCTGGGACCAAGCACAAACTTCTACTTCATGGCAGCTATCCATAGATACAGCACCTAAGCAGGAAGTAATCAGCCTGTGTAGGACTAAGCTCACAAATCCAAACTCCCATATCACTCAAGATTTATTTATGTATTTATTTATTTGAGACAGAGACTCACTCTGTTGCCCTTGGTAGAGTGCTGTGGTGCCACAGCTCACAGCAACCTCCAACTCTTGGGCTTAAGCGATTCTCTTGCCTTAGCCTCCCAAGTAGCTGGGACTACAGGCGCCCACCACAACACCCCACTATGTTATGGTTGCAGCTGTCTTTGTTGTTTAGCAGGCCCAGGCCGGGCTCGAACATGCCAGCTTCAGTGCATGTGGCCGGCGCCCTACTCACTGACCTATGGGCGCTAAGCCTCACTCAGGATTTAGTCATTGGATTGTCATAGACAGTGGAACTTGTCAGTGGAACTAAGATCATCAGCACTGATGATCTGAAAGAGATGTTTGGCTCAGTTGGTTATCTTCAAATAAAATTGATTATTTGAACTAGCATTGGAACCTCTAAAGCAGTGATTTCAACCGTTGTGCTGTGGCACACTGGTGTGCCATGAGATCTTAGGTGTGCAGCAAAAATTCTTAAAGATCATTCATTAAGTTATTTTTGAAAGAAGTCAAAGCACAGTAAGTATATTCTTTTTTCTACTCTTTTTTTTTTTTTAATCAACGTAATTTAAGTGTGCCATGGAAGTTTCGCTATCAGTTCAAGCGTGCCGTAAAATTAAAAAGGTTGCAAAACACTGCTCTAAAGCAAGGCTGAAGCTCCGGTGCTCAGGTGTTAGGGAACACACCAGATAGAGGAATCAATGTCACAAGATAATACAGATTGAAGTAAGCAATGAGCTGACCCTCTTACATCTTCCTGCGTTCTAAGCAATGTTAGGGGAGGGGTTGCTAACACTGTGAAATGTTCCTCTGCAGGCATGGCTGGGGAGCAGTTCTCTACTGATGGGCCCCACCTGACCTTGTATAAAGAGGGCCAGTGGCACCAACTCATGAGCTGGCATCATTCCACCATGTATTTCTTCTTCGGGCTGTCTGGTATGGCAGAGATCTTATGTTTCACCATCAGTTCACTTCCTGCCTCCTTGCCCAAGTTCATGTTGTCAAATGCTTTTTTTGTGGAGGGTAAGTATGAGTGGGTGTTTTCCTGTGCCTGTCTCTGAGAGGGCATTGGTGCAGCCTTTCATAGTAATGACTCTTCAGTGTCTTTGTGCAGTCTGGATTTACAGGACCGGTTTTCTGGGCTGTGATGGGTATGCTAGACAGGATGACAAAGATCTTCCTTTTCTACTGACTCCTTTAGTAGAACTGGGCAAGCACACTCGTTCAAAGAGCTTTAGTCATTCTGCGTGACTAAGTAATAAAGTATTACTTTCAATGCTTCCTTATCTCTAGGCTGTCCTAAAGATTATCATTATTTCCACTTTTAATAGTGAAAAGTGAACTTAGTAACAAAGCTTGAATATCTGGAAATGAAGCAACCACTCACAGCAGGACAGCTTCTACCATCTACTAACTAGCCTTTTCATACTGATACAGTAAAACCCTGTCATTCATTATATGATAAATAGGTCCAAAAAATGCAGCCGCATAAAAATAATAGGTCCTGATTTTGAGAGGTTAATTCAAACAATATTTTTAGTTCAGTTGGTCTTGCAACTCCTCCTGGAGGAAAAAGGAAACAAGTGTTTAATGATTTGTTTTCATTTTTTTATACATGTAAAAAATAGATTAACTATGAAACAACAACAACAAAAAGGCCGTAGTTAATCAGGAGCCAGTCATTCCCTACTCACCTTGTCTTTGGCATCTGAAGATAACAGCTGTTGCCCATTCCTCCTTGGGAACAAGGGCTAAATAAAAGATGGGTGCTAACAACTAATAGCCTGATTCTTGTCATTTCAGGGTGTTACTATACTTTGTGTGTGTGTGTGTGTAACTATATTTTGAATGAACATATTTTTCTCTATATACAAATAAAAAGGATTAAAGTGCACCCGAAATCTGTCCATGGAATGAAAAAAATGCAATTCTTACATCTTGGAAGCTTCTCAGAGCATCTTGTCATACCTGTCAAAGTCCACTCTTACGATTTACGTGCGGACTGAATTCCATAAGGCGAGGCTTTTGCTTGTTCTTGTGTGTATCACCTTAATTCTTACCCCCCTGCTTCTTCATGTTTATTATTCCTCATCTTTCACAGAAGATTCTTTGAAATTATAATTGTTGAAAATGTCAAGATGTGTTAGAGGAGAGAATAAAGGTTGGGGAAGGGAAAAGAAGGGTTATATTTCAAAGAATCCATTCCAAAGATGCAATGATGACTTCAAAAATCTTAGAGAGTTAAAGTCCTGTGAGAATCATTGAGCAGTTGCGGTTTTGTGTGTATGAAATTCTGTGGAAAGAGGAGGAGAGAGAAACAGTTGGTGGCCTTTGGTTTCATTGAAGAAGATAAACTTTTTTTTTTTTTTAATACCCTCTATAGGTTTTATCTTCTACAACCACACTCATGGCCGGGAGATGCTGGACATCTTTGTGCACCAGCTGCTGGTTTTGGTCGTCCTTCTGACAGGCCTGGTCGCCTTCATGGAGTTCCTCTTACGGGGCAATATACTTGTGGAGCTTCTGCGTGAAAGCCTCATCCTGCTTCAGGGGACTTGGTTCTGGCAGGTGAGTTGGCTCCTTCAAGTAATGTGCCTGGTATCTCTGCCTGTAATTGCTGTCTTTATCTGATGGGGCATTTTGCTCCAGACTCCAGAGATTTCCCTGCCTGTAGTGAGAACATGGGCCTCTGAGAGGTGATGTTTCTTTGTTAGCCTAGTGGCCCTGGTGGGAGCATGGTCAGTGCACCTGCACAGGGGGTGGGGTGTGTACATCACCATCTCTCACCTGGGTAACCATTATATATGAACTCTGAGTTATGCTTTAGGTTAGAAGCAGTTCCTGATGCGAAAGCAGCTGACAGCCTCATGGGTGGTACAGCTTGAGAAATACATGGAAGGCAGAAAAGAGGGTAAATTATTTTTGAGAAACAACTACACGGCAGCCACTGCATTGAACTTTTACATACATATCGTTTTGGTTTGTCCTCGTCCTTGATGAGGTTATGTCAGGGATTTGTATTGCACATGAGGAATGATAAGGAAGCTCTGGTAGGTGAGGGGGAGAGAGACGTCCTCTCTAAACAGGGAAGATGTGATATTTAAGCACATGGAGAAGTAGAAAGGTCCTTAGAACAGAGGCTAGTACAGATGGGCTGGATTCAAGGGTTATTTTAATGGAGAAATTTTATAGGCAAAATATCTTAACAAATGCCCTATAATGTGATAAAATCAATGATTGGTGAATTCAACCAGTTTATATACAGAAGTTGTTTTGTTATTACTTATCATCTGCCGGGAACTTAAATGGGGTATATAAAATAGTATATAAATTGCTCTATATCTCTTAATTGGAATGTTTTACAATGTGCATGTATTACCTATCCAGAAATAAAAATAAATTTAAAAAATATATATTTTTTGAACCAGAGTCTTACTTTGTCACCCTTGATAGAGTGCCGTAGCATCATAGCTTACAGCAACTTCCAACTCAAATGGGCTTAAGTGATCCTCTTTCCTCAGCCTCCCAAGTAGCTGGGACTACAGATGCCTGCCACAACGCCCGGCTATTTTTAGAGATGAGGTCTTGCTCTGGGTCAGGCTGGTCTGGAACCTGTAAGCTCAGGCAATCCACCCACCTCGGCCTCCCAAGTGCTGGGATTACAGGTGTGAGTCACCATGCCCAAGCTTATTAAAAAGATTTTTAAAGAGATGATTTTATATCAAGATGACACAGTTTATACCTCTCTGCTCCAAACGCATAACAATGACAGATGAAATAGGAAAAAAAGCCTAGAAAATAAAATAAATAAATTAGAAAGTAACAAATATCTAACTGTAAGAAAGCAAAACAAGTAAAAACGGCAAAGATACTTGTAGTCTGGACACAGAAAAGGAGTGCACAGCGGGAGTAGCAATGTACTCCCCACTCGCCCCTCCTTCCCTCTTAAATTTAATTGTGTTTTTCTCTTTTGTGGGCCTATAGTTGTTTATCTACTGGGTTCATATTAGTATTGAGTATATTGGATACTTGCTGTTCCATTCATGTGATACTTTAGTAAGGAGAATGTTTTTCAACTTCATCTAGGTTAATACAAAAGATGTAAAGTCTCCATCTTTTTATGGCTGAATAGTACTCCGTGGTATACATATATCACAGCTTATTAATCCCTTCAAGGGTTGATGGGCACTTGGGTTGATTCCACATCTTGGTGATTGTGTACTGCAAAAAAATTCCAATCCTTATGGTAAAATGATGTTTTTACTTCTGGGTAGATATCTAGTAATGGGATTGTGGGACCAAATGAAAGGTTCATTTTTAGCTATTTGAGGATTCTCCATACTTCTTGTTGCGTGACCGGAGACACAAACGAACTTCCGCAGAGGCTGTGTTAGTTTACCGCCTCACCAACAATGTAAAAGTGTTCCCTTCTCTCCATATCCACAGCAGCATCTGCAGCTTTGAGACATTGTGATGTGGGCTGTTTCACTGGGGTTAGGTGATCTTTCAAAGTGGCTTTGATTTTCATTTCTCTGATGATTAGGGATGAGAAGCATTTTTTCATGTGTTTGTTAGCCATAAGTCTTCTTCAAGAAGCTTCTGTTTCTATGTCTCTTGCTCTTTTCTTGTTGGTTAGTTTTTCTCTGTAGATTCTAGTTATCAGCCCTGTGTCAGATTCATAGGATGCAAATATGTGCTCCTGTTCTGAAGGTTGTCTCTTTTCTTCAGATGTTGTGCCCTTAGCTGTGCAGAAGCTTTTTAGCTTGATCATGTCTCATTTATTTATTTTTGGTATTGCCTAAATTGCAAATGGGGTCTTTTCTTCATAAATTCTTTTCCCAGTCCAATATTGTCAAGAGTTTTTCTCACATTCTTCTACAGTTTTTATTGTTTCATGACTTAAATTTAAATTTTTATACAGTGTGAATTAATTTTTGTAAGTGGTAAGAGGTGCAGGCCCAGTTTCAGTCTTTTACATGTGGCTAACCAGTTATCCCAGCACCATTTATTAGGTAGGAATTCTTTTCCCCCATTTATTTTTATTTGGTTTATCAAAGACCAGATGGTGATATGTGGCTGATTTTAGATCTATGTCTTTATTTTTGTGCCAGTCCCATGCTGCTTCGATTACCATAGACTTGTAGTATAACCTGAAGTCTGAATGTGATGCCTCTAGATTTATTTTTATTTCTTAGAATTGCATTGGCTACTTGCTTTTTATTTCTGGTTCTATATGAAATGAAGTACTATTCTTTTTTTCAAGTTCTTCAAAATATGATATTGGTACTTTAATGGGGATTGCATTAAATATGCAGATTGCTTTGGGTATGGACATTTTTATGATGTTGATTCTTCCTAGCCACGAGCATGGTATGTTCTTCCACTTGTTAACATCTTCGGCTATTTCTGTTCTCAGGGGTTCATTGTTCTCTCTGTAAACATTCTTCATGTCCTTTGTTTATATATTCCCAGGTGTTTCATTTTCTTTGAAGCTACAGTGAAGGGTTTTATGTCTTTGATTTGATTCTCTGCTTGACATTTGTTGGTGTGTATATGAAGGCTGTTGATTGATTTGTGAACACTGATTTTATGCCCTGAGATGTTACTATATTTCTTGATCCCTTTCAGTAGCCTTGTGGTTGAGTCCTTGGGGTTTTCTAAGCATAAGATCATATCATCAGCAAAGAGTGAGAGTTTGACCTCCTCTGACTGCAGTTGAATGCTCTTGATATCCTTCTCTTGCCTGATTGTGTTGGCTAAACTTCCAGAACTATGTTGAGTAGTGGTGATAATGGATATTCTTGTCTTGTTCCAGTTCTAAGTGGAAGTGCTTTCAGTTTTTCTCCATCTGTGTGATGTTGGCACACATTCTGTGTGGTTTGTTGAAGAAGGATTCTATCAGTTTAAGACATGTCCCATCTATGCCTATTTTCTTAAGTGTTCTTGCCAGAAAAGGATGCTGAATTTTGTCAATTGCTTTTTCTGTGTCAATTGGGAGGATCATATGGTCTTTGGTTTTTGCTTTTATTTATGTGGTGAACTACATTCATGAATTTACATATGTTGAACCAACCTTTCATTCCTGGGATAAAGCCCACTTGATCATGATGTATAATTTTTTTCTAATTTAATTTCTTTATGGTCAGAAAAATGTGTCTCTTTAAAATGTATTGAGACTTCCATTACAATATAGCCCAATGTCAATGGTTATAAATGTCTCATGTGTTTGGAAAGAAAGTATATCCTTTCTTTTTTGAGTTCAGGATTGTACATGTCTTTACTAATCAAGTTTTTTAAAGAGCTAAATATTCAGAGAAAGTTAGACAATAAGAATAAGAGAGGAAATCAAACAAGAATTGAGGAAAGGAATTAAAAAGATAGGAGCAATATTAATATTTATAATTAATGTTTAGTTAAAAATTAATGATTAATTAATGTTTAGGATTTAAGGGAGGGAGCTGTGGGCTATATCCTACTGAGAATAGGTTGGCTTAATGTTGCCCTTTTTGAAATAATGTTTTTGTATTTCCCCAAAAGCTTTTCTAAGGAAGAGGTTAAAGTCTTTGGGCAGAAATCTGTATTATTTAGAAATTTTTTCATCTACCAATATGTCTAGACTAGTTTCCTTTTTTACTTGGTAGCCAGTCTAAATAATGTCTGTAAGCCTTAAAGAAAAATGAGCATTTGATACCAGTCCAAACACACATACTGGCAGGAAATGAAAGCTTAGCTATAGCAATTCTTCCACTCTTACCTTCTTCTAAAACAAAAATGTCTAGAAACTTAGGTGAATTTATTATGCTTTCATGTTTTGTCAATATGTGTGATATATGAATGGTTCTGGCCAAAACTCTAACCAACATTACATCCCGATTTGCTTTTCACCATACTTTAACTCTCACTACTTCTCCATGTATGGTTAATATTAGCACATAAACTATGTAATACACCAATGCAGAAAATACTCACCTGGACTTTTGGAACTGTGTGTATGGAGATGTGAACTGAATAAGGCAAAGGGGCTCAGCTTGGCCACTTTTAATACCTTGTATACAAATGATTGGTTAATATTCAAATGGTGAGGGAATTTTCCTCCCAACCTATAAAAATTAGTTTCATTCCTGAATGATATTATAGTCAAAAATGTTTTCTCAATAATGTAGCCCCATCATGCAATTAAAAAAAGAAAAAAAAATCCTTCAGGCCCCATAATGAATCATTCTCAATAACCAAGCCCCATCGTGCAATTAAAAAAAAGAAAAAATCCTTCAGGTCCCATTATGAACATGTGGGAGAGTATTTCAAAAGCTCATTTTGCACTCCGTCACTTCGGAGCTCCCGCCCATCGTCGTTAGAGCCCTGGGCACAGAGACAGTCCCAGGATGAGGAAGGTGCTCCTGGCTCCTGCTGTCTTTGCTGCTTCTGACTTCCGCACAGTTGCTTCCACTTCACCTCCCAGCTGCATTCATCCCCCAACGCATTCCTCCCATGACTGCCCAGATTCTGAGCCCATTCCAAAACCCAGCCTGCTCTTGCCTTTAAGAAGGACAAAAATTCATCCAAAAGTGGCAAAAAGGCCCTGCTAGGCAGTAGTGGTCTGAAGTCTGATGTGATAGATTAAACCCTTGCTTAGTGTTGAAATGAATGATGAGGTAACCTAGATACAAAACAATAGGAAATTCAGATTCTAAACTATAGGGAAAGGGCATGAGGCTTGTTGCCTAGGAGAGAAGGTAATTATTTACATTTGAAATGTGATACTAAAGAAGCTGAAACTAGTCCAAGACAGATATTCAGGAGAGGCATACAAGATGTATGAAAAAACATTTCTTTTGCAGGTCTTTTCATGTCTTAGAATTTTAGGTTCGGAAGCAAATTAGGATAGCAGGTGACAGTGCAGTGGCTGCTTTTTTTGTATTTAAAGAAGGATTTAATGAATTATGGCAATTTCTGGCCCTAAGTTTGGGGTTTCGGTTTTCCTAATTGACTTGCTAGTGTTTCTGTGGCATTTCGTGGCTTGTGGCCACATAGCTCCAGTCCTACTCTCTGTTATCACATGATGTGTGTAACTTTGTGCTACTTCATCTCCACATGGCTTCTTGTAAGGACACTACTCACTGGATTTAAAGCCAGCTGTAATCCAGTAGAACCTCACCCTTACTTGATCACATCTGCAAAGACTTTATTTCCAAACAAGGTCACATTCAGAGATACTGAGAATTAGGACCCCAAACATGTGGGAGGGCACAGTTCAACCTCTGACAACTGCTAACTCTTACCTCTGGCAGCTGGACCTGATGACTTCCCAAGCGGGGGTGGACAGGTGGTGTGGATGGCATTGGAGGAACATAGATGGAAACTGGAGAGCTGTGCATAGTTTTTACATTTACCCGTCCCTTAAAAGGGTACTTTTGACACAGAATTTCTCTGTCAACTTTATGAATGTCCTATGAGAGGAGGGCATGAGAAGCAGAATCTTATGGACCTGATACCCCAACAGAAATGGCCCTTGAACTGGGAGTTGACTACTTGACTTGAGTTTCCTCCTTGTCATTCCAAACAGTGAGCACAGAAGATCTATAATTTTTTGCTTTCTCCCAGGAGCTTTAGGGACCTGGGTTTTGATTGCTTTGGCTCCACTAGTGAACTTTTCTGGCTGCATACAAAAGTCATATTGCAAAACACTTACACATCTAAAGCAGCAGGCAAACCAGCTGGGTGGCATTCTCCACCTGCAGTCTCTGAGAATCCAGTGATCCTTGGGTCTTTGGCCCAAGATGACCAATGACCAATGTGTCTCTTGCGAGAGGTGTTGACACCTCATTCCATGTTCTAAGGCAGAGTCCCCAGCCCTTAGTGGGTGAGGCACAACAGCTGCGATGCAAACATCTTTGCAACTGTTTGGGGATGGAGGGGCAGGAGCATGCATTATTTAATTTTCCTATCTCTAAAATAGATAACAAATGCATTCTGTTATCAATGAATGCATCCCTCTTGAGATGTAGAGAAGGGCAGGAAAAGTTAGTATAAATTACCTTATTAATTTTAACTAACAGGTTATTTCAGGAAAAAAAATAATGATTCTGACATTGACTGACAAATAAAATGCATAGAGCCAGCATGAAAATATAAAACCTTGGTCTGCCTCCCTCTACTTGGTCAGAAAGGTAACCGGCTTGATTCCACTCATGTTTGCCACTTGGGAACATAGGCCTAATCTTGCCAGAGAGTTCTATTTTTACAAAAAAGGTAAAAACGCAAATTTTGTGTGATGTTCCCTAATTTTTTAAATGCTCGCAACTAATTTAAATTATTCTTAAAAACATGTAGGCCATACAAGGCATGTCTGCAACTTAGATGTGGCTCAGGGGATACCAATCTATAATCTGCATTTCAAGGAGAACACGCCATGTCTTCATGGGATCAGCTTTTATCTCAGTAACGGATTGTTCAAACCATATCAGAGCTGCTGAAATGACTCAAACTGACCTTAGTATCCAGGCCTCTGTTCTTCATATTGCCCTATATGGAAAGGCCCCCAGGTGTAAAAGACTGTGGAGTAGAAGAAAGAACAAAAAGTTTTGGAGCCAGACACTCCTGACTTGAAATCCTGTGTTATTCATTCAGACATTTTGTAATACTGGGAAGTTGCCGACATCTCTGAGTTTCAGTCTTCCCCTCTGTAATATGGGGATAACGATGTCCTCTTCTCAAGGTTAATTTGAGGATGAAGGATTATTGTGAAGTTTATGGGTGTGAGCGAGGAGGCAGTGCCTGGCACATGGTGGTCCATCTGTCAGGTGGTATACCTGGTAGTTCTCATGCTAACCAAAGGGAACTCAGAAATGGGAACACATGATTAAGGTACAAATCTTAGTTTCCCTGATTTATTCAGATTATTTGAAATTTCAAACAGAAATGGAATTAATGTTTCCCTCAAGAGTACAGACTGTTATACTTTATTTCCTGTTGAGATTTTATTCATTAGATATAATTGTGGACAAGTCACTAAAAACACCATTTTCTCATCTGGATAATGAATATAATAATACATGGTAATGAAGGTAATAACACATCCTTGAAGGGCCTTTGTAAGGAAACTCCTAAGCACTGTAATTGACACATGGTCAACCAATATATGGTAGACATTCAGGAAATTATCGATAATATAATCTTGATTCTGCATCTCATTTAGTTGTAGAGACCTGAAATTATCTATCAATGCACCTATCATTTAATTATTTTTTATTGGGATAAAAATTACATAACATAGAGCTAACCATTTTAAAGTGTACAATATAGTGGCATTTAGTATGTTCACAATGTTGCGCACACTGACACCTCTCTCTAGTTTCAAAACATTTTCATCACCCCAAAAGGAAAACCTTGGACTCAGTAAGTAGTCACTCTCCTTTCATCTCTCTTCCTATCCCTGGCAACCACTAATCCGTTTTCTATCTCTGAATATTTTCTTATTCTGAATATTTTTAACATAAATAGAGTCTTAGCTTATGTGAAATTTTGTATCTGACTTCTTTCACTTAGGATAGTTCAACGCTTCATACACGTCATAACAGGTAACCAGTACTTCATTTTTTTTATGGTTGAATAATATTCCACTGTCGGGATATACTGCATTTTGCTTATTCATTGTTGGCTGATGGATATTTGGGTTGTTTTTAACAACCCAAGACAGTGCTTCTATCCATATTTGTGTGCGATTTTGTTTAAATGCCTATTTTCCATATTTGTGTGCGATTTTGTTTAAATGCCTATTTTCAATTCTTTTGGGTAAGTACCTAGGAGTGGAATTGCCAGGTCATATGGTAGTTCTATATTTAACTTTCTGAGGAACCACCATATTGTTTTCCACAGTGGCTGCACCATTTTACACCATCAGCAATGTACAAGGATTCCAATTTCTCCATATCCTTACCAACGTTTGCTATTTTTGTTATTATTATTATTGCTATTCCAGTCGATACAAAGTGGTATCCTTGTGGTTTTGATTTGTATTTCCCTAATGATTAAGGATGTTGATCATCTTTTCATGTGCTTATTGGCCTGCTTATTGCATGCTCTCTTTGAGGAAATGTTTCTTGAAGTGCTTTAACCATTACATTTTTTTTTGAGTTTTAGGAATTCTTTGTAAATTCTAGATATTAATCCCTTATCAGATACGAGGTTAGACAATTAAGTTCGTGAATTCATCCTAGAAAAGGTGCTACATATCTCATTGCTCGATAGCACTACAGTTACCGGATGACCAATGGGAGTACTTCCAAGGTGACTGTAGTAATTCTGAGCAATGGGGTATGTAGCACTTCCCCTAGGATGAGTTCATGAACTTAATTGTCTGACTACATACAATTTGCAAATATTTTTCTCACTTACTTGGAGTTGTCTTTTCATTTTTTTTGATACTGTCATTTAAAACATCAAAATTAAAAAAAAATTTTTTGAGACAGAGTCTCACTGTGTCACCCTTAGTAGAGTGCCTTAGTGCCATAGATCACAGCAACCTCAAACTCTTGGGCTTAAGCGATCCTCTCGTCTCAGCCTCCCAAGAAGCTGGGACCACAGGCGCCCGCCACAATGCCTGGCTATTTTTGTTGTTGTAGTTGTCATTGTTGTTTAGCAGCCCCGGGCTGGGTTTGAACCTGCCAGCCTCAGTGTATGTGGCCAGTGCCCTAACCACTGAGCATGGGCACTGAGCTCAAAATTTTAAATTTTGATGATATTCAATTTATCTGTTTTTCTCCTTTGTTGATTTTGCTTTTGGTGTTATAGTTGAGAAACCATCACCAAATCCCAGGTCATGATGCTTCCTCCCCATGTTTTCTTCTTGGAATTTTATGCTTTTTAAGTCTTTGACCCATCTTGAGTTAATTCCATATAAAATATGAGGTGGGGGATCTAAATTAATTCTTTCATATTTGAGTATCCAGTTATCCCAGAACCATTTGTTTACTTAAAAAAAATTTTCTACCTAACAAATGCAAATATTGTAACCTAGATGTTTGTACCCTCACATTAACCTGAAATATAAAAAAATAAATAAATAATTTTTTTTTTTGTCTTGCTTTATTTTCCTATTTCTTTTAATAGGATTATTAGAGACACAGTCAGTAGTCAGTAAATACATATCTAAGAAACTGCTATCACCATTTTTTTAAGCGACTACTCTTTTTCCTATCGAATGGCTTTGGCATTGTTGTCAAAAACCAGTTGACCATATATAAGGGTTTATTTTTAGAGTCTCATTTTATTTTATTGATTGACATGTTTGTCATTATGCCAATACCACACTGATTTGATTACTACTGTTGGAAATATTGCAATCAGGGGGTCTGAGTCCTGTAACTTAGATTTTCTTTTTCTTTTTTTTTTTATTGGTTATTCTATATCCCTTGCAATTCCATATAAATTTTAAAATCAGCTTTTTGCATTTCTGCAAATAAGGCCATTGAGATTTAAATTGAATCTGTAGATTATTGTGAGTGGTATTGCCATCTCAACAACATTAAACCTTCCAGTCCATGAAAATGAGGTAGATTTCTATTTTTTAGGCTTTCTTCAATGTCTTTCAAAAGTGCTGTGCAGATTTTGGTGTAAAAATTAAACCTCCTTGGTTAAATTCATTCCCAACTATTTTATTCTTTTTACTCTATTGTAAGTGGAATTGTTTTCTAATTTTTGAGAGGGCTGTTCATTGCTTGAGTGTAGAAATACAACTGAATTTTGCATGCTTATTTTGTACCCTTAAACGTTGTTGAACTTATTTATTAGCTCTGACAGTTTTTTGGTGGATTCTTCAGGAATTTCTACATGTAAGATCATGTCATATGTGAATATAGATAGTTTTGCTTCTTTCTTTACAATGTGGATGCCTTTTATTTATTTCTCTAGCTTAATTGCTATAGTTAAAATTTCCAGTCTAATATTCAATAGAAGTGGTGAAAACAGACATCCATGTTCTTCATCTTAGGAAAAACTTCATTCTTTCACTATTGAACATAATGTTAATTCAGACATTTATTTATTTTAAAACATTTTTTACTCTGATTTTGAAATAACCAAGTGAAACTTAAGACGTTCTGTGTATGTCCAGAGATGGTACTGTTCATATTTCACAAATTTATTATTAAGTTTTCTTTAAAAGATTTTTTTAAAAATATGACCTGGTAGATACTGTCTTTATTACTAAGACAGGCAGCAAAATGATGTTTTATCTGATACACTTTAGATAATGGGAGTTACCTTAGTTATTATTTATCTTGGAACCAAGCATTTTGAAATGCACCATTTTTTAAAATATGATTGGTCATTGTATCATGTGTTTTTTGTTTTAAATTACAGATTGCCTTTGTTCTGTATCCCCTCAGTGGAGGTCCTGCCTGGGATCAAACAGATCATGACAACATTCTGTTTCTCACCATATGCTTTTGTTGGCATTATGCACTAAGCTTTATCATCATTGGAGTGAATTATGCCTTTATCACCTGGTAAGTTAGTGATTTCTATTCATGGAAGTTCCATTCCTTGGTATATAATCATCAAGACTTGATAATGTCGAATTTAAAATTCTAAAGAGATTTCATCCCTTACCATCCCACAAGACAGGGGATCATAGCAGAAAATTATCTACAAACACAGAAATTTGCAGAAAAAAAAGAATAAATGCTGGCTTAATGTTGGGATAGCTCAGCAGTATCTTGGCTGTACCTCTGAGCCATGCATTACCTGTGATCACCTGCTTCTGTGCCTCTATGTTTTCATATACATTATTTGTTCTTCTGAATGGTGTCCTCACCCATCTCCTGCAGTGAGGCTGCTAGTTACACAGGTGTGCATATGTCAATTAGCATGTCTTAAGCTTGGAGTCATTTTTTGACCAACTTGTGTGTGTCTCATCAGATTTGAGTGCCTAATTAATTTGATGTTGACTCTAATACAGGTGTCCTTAAACTTTTTAAACAGGGGGCCAATTCACTGCCCCTCAGACTATTGGAGGGCCGGACTATAGTTTAAAAAAAAAAACTATGAACAAATTCCTATGCACACTGCACATATCTTATTTTGAAGTAAAAAACAAAACGGGAACAAATACAATTCATACCGCTTCATGTGGCCCGTGGGCCACAGTTTGAGGACGCCTGCTCTAGCATGTCTAAAAGTAAGGTTCAGTTGAATAATACATCCTTTTTTTTTTTTTAATAAGGACCTCAATATAGTCTTTCATGAGTGAGGAGCAATATATTAGATTGATAAGAACAGATAGTTCTAACTCCACTGTCTGTCAGCTATATGACTTTGGGACAGTTACTTAACCACATTAAATCTTAGTTTTTCTGTTTGACAAATGGAGATAATAATAGTACCTAAGTGAGACTATGTGTTTAAACTGCATTGGGGGTGGACACGGTGGCTCACGGCTATAATCCTAGCGCTCTGGGAGAACAACGAGGGAAGACTGCTTGAGTTCAGGAGTTTGAGACCAGCCTGAGCAAGAATGAGACCCCATCTCTACTAAAAATAGAAAAAACTAGCCAGGTGTTGTGGCAGGCATCTATAGTGCCCCCTACTTGGGAGGCTGAGGCAGGAGGATCACTTGAACCCAGGGGTTTGAGGTTGCTGTGAGCTAGGCTGATGCCATTGCACTCTAGCCTGGGCAACAGAATGAAACGAAAGAAAACAAAACAAAACTGCACAGGACATGATGAGAGCTCAATAGATGTCATTGTCTTCGTGTTGCGCTTATTTTCCTCTTCTTTCTCCTTCCTTTTTGGTATCATGATTTTTTGCCTATAATTAGGACTAAATTAGGGAGATAGACAAACTATAGTACAATAAATGGAAATAGTAGGAGAATAAAACACAATTGGAGCAGAGGTGCCAGGGGACAGGGGCAGCTCCACAACTGAGAATGAAGATGCAACTTGAAGAATGAGAAGGAGCAGAAAGCGCTGATCATGGTGCCTCTCTCTAAGGTGATTAATGCCAAAGCACGGTGGCTTGGCTGATCCCAATTACCAGGCAGGAAACCTCTGATGCCTAATTCTTCAGACTTCTGTGCCAATCAAAATGTTCCATGTCTGTAGTGTTCTCTGTCTACACTGTTCAGTATGGTAGCCACTGGCTACTGAGCAATTAAAATGTGGCTGGTGCCACATTAAATTTATTTAATTTAAATATCCATGTAAATAGTGGCTACTATATTGGACACTACCCACCTAACAGTTTCTCCAGATTTCTAAAATGCAGTAGCTGCTTATAGGCACAGTGGGGTCTCCGCCTCTAGTGTAACCAACTCTCTACTCTTCTCTCCAGATATGGGCCCCAGGTGGCCCCTTCTGCCCTGAGCTTCTTTGTGCTTACTTGCTAATGCAACTCTGGTGCTGAGGCTCTGAGTGAAGAAACTATTCCCTGGTCTAGTGACCAGATGTCTCTGTTTGGCTTCAGGTTAGCCCACTTTGATTTGCAGTGACTTCCCTCTAGAAGTCTGAGTGCTTTGGGTGGTAGGAAATTCTGCCTTCCATTGACTGATCTCTGTTAGTCCTATTCCATTCCCCCAAGACATGTGCATGAGTTCATTGTCAAGGCTGGTTCTGCCATTGAGTGAAACTTGGCTTCTTCCCCTGTTGTTCTAGGCTAACGTCCAGGCCTCATCTCCTTAGAGGCTATGCGGCCTCCGAGAACAGTGCCAGCATTCAAGGAAACGCTCTACTTCATGTCAGCTGCCCTCCAGGGCCAAAAGAAGAATACTGTCTCTTCCTGTTTCAAAAACCTTCAGATCCCTAATGCACGTCTTATCCATTTACAGTTCTGTAGAGACTGGAAACTCCATTTTTATTTTTCAACCTCCCCAACCTCACATGTTGCTCTAACTTTTTTGACTACACAGTTCTCTTTAGCTGGCATAACCACATAAGATGCCCATTTCTATGACACTTTCTGTGATTCCTATAGCCCTTGCTCATCTCCTTTCAAGATTTTTTACAGCACTTAGTCTCCACCATACATTTTAACAATTGCGATTTTTCTTATAATGTTTATTATTAGCTTGTGTGTGTTGGTCTTATCTGCTGGCTAGATCATGTAGCCATGAGGAAAAGACCTGTTTCATATGTCCCACACCTTTTGGGACACTGCCAAACATATAGTAGATTCTTAATAAACCTTTGTTTGCTATTTTAATAGATCTAGGTAGCCTAAATAAATATAGGCTTCATTTGTTTGGAAATTGAGTTTTATGTGCTTTTGAGTTTTGCTTTTATGTCACTCTTGGAAAGATAAAAGTTCAATTTTTCTAACGTATTTTAATACGAACTTAAGTGGTAGCCTAAATGTATTATGGAGATGCCATGCCTGCAGGCTTAATTATGATAGCTCATAGGTGAGAACTGTTTGGAAATATTACTGCATATTTTCTATATCTCACATGTAAACACCATACTGTTGCACACACCTTCTCAAAAACCACTCTCTTTGGGTAGAGAAATATGTACACTGTCCATTTGTAGGTTGGGTTTTCAAGCAATGATTCATGTGAGCCATTTTAAAGAACAAGAAGTCCAAATTCCAGGTATATGGTGGTTTCCTGGAAGTGCACCTGTTACCTTAGTTCTGTACTTTTTCATATTAAGTGGGAGCAAAGGTATATGCAGACCCTTACCCTAGTGTCCTTGATCTGTATCTTTCCAGTAACTGGCAATTACTTGCACACTCTCTTTATCGCCCTGTCACTCAATCTGCCCCAGGTGGCCATTTCTGCGCGTAAATACCTACAGCTGCAGGAGGCAGCTAGCACCTGGTTAAGGCGTCTGAACATGGCCCAGCTTGGTGGCTTGTAGCAGACACAATCCAGAGAGGAGAGATGGGGAATAGGAGGGGTCCCTAGGGTCTATGTTAACAATTGATCTGTAATAAGCAGCCATGTTTTTGTTTTATTTTCCCTAAGGGCACATCAGGAATGAAACTGATCAGTCAGTTAATTAATCTAGCATGTATTAAAGTTATGCAATGTGGAAATAATGTGTGTTTTTAAAAAATGATACAAAAACTGGCCTTTAACTTGCTTAGTATTATTAGCCTTTCATGAGAACAGTGGCATAAACAGTTCCAGTAGTGAACCAATAATCAAGGTAAATGATTTTGAGTGGTTTTCCTTGGCTCTTGGGTCAACAGATGCTACTGATATTGCTCAGTTCTTATTGTTTATTGGAGGATTTAATGCTGAGTTGGAAGTGATTGAAGAATTAGCCTCAATGAATAGGTGAGTGATGTGAACTCCTGGCAGATTGCTCTGAAGGTCATTTATTTGTCGAATGTGTATTGAACCACTGTTATTTTCCAGACATCATTTTAGACTCTGGCTGGGGTCAGGACAGTAAATAAAATGAGGTTCCTGCTCTTTTAAAGGCTGTGTGCTAATGGGACCCACAGAGCATAAGTAAAGGCATTATATGTTGATAGTGGTAGGCTAGACCTTCATCAGAAGAGGGGGCATAGTGGAGAAGAAGGGTAAAGATGCAGGTGGGCTGGTGAAGTTTTTCATTAAAGGACGATGATATTGGTGACTTGGTTTAGCAAGTTTGCATATTCCTATGTATTTCTGGAATTTAACTATGTTTTATTGATATGGTCACAGTACAGTGTCTTTATAATAATCATGCATAGGAAAAGTTTTGCCTAGTTCTTATGAATACTCTGTCTCACAGCAGAGAAGTGGAAAGTCTGCTGACCTTCTGCTACTAAGAAGTGTCACACCTTCCAATTTCAAAAATTATAATTGCTGTTTCTTCCAAAAACCTACACATTCTTTCAAGCCACAAAAGCAGTTGTAATGGCAGAGGGCACTTCTTTGAAATTCTTAATGTATCATGGACAGGGTCATCACATGCTTTTGAATATCCTGTGCTCTGTACAAAAGCACCCCTCTGAAGAGGCAAAGTTTAGTTCAGACTTGGCTTGGGCTGCCAACCCTAGGGAGAGAGAGGGTGTCATGCACTTCTTTTACAGGAAAGGACACCTTTTTTGGAGTACACAGGTATGTGCGGTTTTGATGGAGAAGATTGAGTTTGGTTTTATCTGGACTTGCTTTTGTTTTAGAAGTGATCAAAGTTATCTTCTGATGCCTATGTAAACAGTCATGCAGTATATTCATAAGTCACATTTTATCTGATTACTTATACCTGCTTTCACCCACAAAAAATTTCAGGTGGATCCCAAGCCAAATAAAACTGATTTTCTTTTTTAAGTTGCCTGCCTCATTTGCCCAACTAATCTGGAGTTTATTGTATGATAGATGCATATTGCTCTGGGTTTCTGTTTTAAACACCATCTAACTAGGGGTGCTTTTCTTTCTCCTCAGGTTGGTTAAATCTAGACTTAAAAGGCTCTGTCACTCAGAAGTTGGACTTCTGAAAAATGTTGAACGAGAACAAGAATCAGAAGAAGAGATGTGATTTAGAGGGGCATCGAGTCTTTCTAGATAAACCTTTTATTTTTTGCATTGCTGTTCCTGGTTTTGTTTCTTGACCTTTTGTTTGGAGAACTGGCTAAGGATGACTCTCAGTGTATTCTTAGTATTTCCAATTTTGTTAAAGTCTTTGATTTTAAATGTTTTATTTTTATCTCTGAAAATACTTTGGATGATAGTTCGTTTTGAACATCATGCACATTGTAGTATTCAGGGGCTAGAGTGACTTCTTCCAGGTCATCTACAGTTTGATGGCCACACTATGAAAAATATTTGTTTTATTTGCCTTATAGATAAGCTCAAGGTTCTGGGGCTTGGTACTGTTTGTAAATTGTTGGACAGGGAGTTATACTTGTTTGTTTCATTGTTGCAATGAGAAATAAATAAATGTATGCACCTTGGTGCAGACACCTCCCATCTTGGTTTTTATTATTTAACTACACCCCACCATCATATCATGCAGAAGAAACTGAAGGACATGGAAAATCCTTTTGTGAGACAACCCTGCCTGTAGCACTCAAGTTGTCCCATGGGAAAGTTAGACTACGAGAGTCCGAAATGTGTGACCTTTTGGTAAAGATAAAAGGATGATCCTCAGGACACAAAGGTACAAAGCCAGAAGAGACTGGGAAAGGAGAATTGTAGTGTTACCTGTAAGAGTAAAAAGTCACCACACACCACGGTATGGCCACCATACCAGCCCTCTGTTAAAACAGGACAAGGGTTAAAATGAGGAAAAGCCTTTTATAGAATAAATACCTAGGTATAAAGTCAGGACCCTTACCTTGTCTGGGGGTTATTTAGCTAAGTTAAGAAATCTTATTTCTAATTCTGGCTCCACCATTAATCAGTCTCTAGCCGGGTCTGTACCAAGGTGTGACGATTAAGTTCATGAGCTTGCCACTGTGTGCTCACGTTGGTAGTGCTATGCAAACAACTTGGTCAAGTTTCATGACCTTGACACATCAGTGTATTTCTCACAGCTGTGTTCATCGACATGTGACAGTGTCTTGCTGAGTGGTCTTCAGTTTTGTTGTGGCATGGTTTTGTGTGCTATCTGATGCCAGCCCTGATTGTCATTCCAGTAAAAGAGTTCCAAAATTGCTTTGAAACATGGACTAGGCACTGGCATCAGTGCATAGTTTCCTAAGGGGAGCACTTTGAAGGCGACTGTAGTGATATTCAGCAAGGAGGTATGTAGCACTTTTCCTGGGATGAGTTTGCGAATTTATTTGTCTGACCTTGTACGTCACAGTGACTCTGAAGAGTGATGTGAACAAATTCTTCAGCCTCCAGAACTAGACACATTCATTTTGTTACATAAATATGAAAAGAACAGATGAGGGTGCCTGAAGGTTTATCTTGAATAATGCAATTAACTTTAATACATTTCTGGCATATGAAAATGCCCACATGTCACAGTCTTCAGGGGATTATGGTGTTCTGTCCCATGTGTGTCCTATATCTCAGGGCTCTTTTCTGTATCTGCAAATTTCGATGACTTTAGCATGTTTGGGTTTCAAAGGTGTGAGCAAGAGGTCAGCTGCAGTTAACTTGAAACTGGCATTGCTGGTACGTAGGCCTGGGCAGGACTCCTAGCATCAGATAATTAGCATGAACCACATTAAGCCTGAATTTTGGAAACTGGTAAGTACAAATATCCTACGGTCTTTCTAAGAGGAAGAAATGTCCAGTCTTCTAGTCTCTGCACGTAGAGAATACAAATAAGGTGCAGCATAGTGAGTTCTCAGAGGAGAGCCATTTGAATCAGATCTGGGTACACAGCGTGGGGCCAGCTGCTTCTAGTTCCTGAAATGAACAAGAAATATGAACACCATTATGGTAACTTTATGGTTATGTTATTGTATTTATGTTTGATGGCTACCATTTTTTTGGAATGACATGAAGATTAGCAAACTGTGAACTTGAGCCAAAATGGGAGAGCCTTGTATTTTCTTTACACTGTGTTGGGAAAGCTTAAGGCAATAAGTTGAATTTGTAAATATTTTGACTTATAAGAATTAAATCTCAGTAATTTTTTTGAAACCACAACAAACAGTTTTTAATGAAAACTTCTAAAGTTTTCAAGTATAGAAGAACATGAGATAAGGAAAAATTAGTTCCAGGCTACGCTTATCGATCTGTTGGAGCCAATGGAATCTTTCATTTGATGATTGTTGATTCAGAAGTAACTTGTGTGCCAAGCTGCATGCAATGAAGTAGGAATACAGTGTTACGCAAGCCCAAGTTTCTGTCCTCATCAAACTCACACTCCCACGGTAGAGACAGACAAAGTCAACCAACAAGTTCTGTAATTTGAGGCAGTAATAGGTGATATGAAGAACAACAAAGCTGGGAAGGAGAATGGTGAATGGTGGGGTGGGGTAGGGCCGCTTTTCCTCGGCAGGCTCTTTCCTACCGGTGCTTCTCTAGCCACCTTTGAAAAATAGCCCCACTGCTCACCCTTCCCTCTCATTATCCGAATTACAGTGTCTCCATGTTTCCAGGACCTTTAGCTCTGAAGAAGAAACCTTTCTTAAAGAAGGATTGGGGATTGGGGTTTGCTTTCTTACTTTCTGTTTGATTTTCCTCTCACCTCTTCCAAAAACCTAGGGTCTCAATTCCTGAACTTTTGCCAAACTTTCTTCGTGAGTACCCCTTGCTTCATTTGTCATAACCAAAGTGGAGAAACCCTTTAAATAAGTCAGGGCATGGTTTCTGATGCCTTTGTCAGTGTGTCCTTCCTACACTGGAAGGACTGAGGGATATTTTGTAAAGCAGACAAAGCCATGTGGATGGAGAGCTTCTGTGGTCACGTACATATGAACGGGAGGGGTGGAGGCTCATTATTAAGCAACATCAACCGTGGGTGTTGCTGTGGCACCAACTCCTTGGTGGTTTCTGTAATCTCCAGTCTCCCTTGCTTGGGAAACTGCAATCTCTGATAGCACTTCAGCACATTGTTGAAATGGGAGCTAGGCCGTGACCACACTGGTATATTCCTTCTCATTGTTCCTCCACTATAGGAGCTCCTTAATCAAGGCTGTATTGATTGTATCTTGGATGTGGATTTATAAAATGACATAAGAGTCCCTGGGCCCTGAGACAACAATGAAAATAAAAACTAAGAAGTGGGGAATTCTTTCAAAATACAAGGAAACAATAAGTAAAAATTATGTAAGGCCAGGCTCATGTCTGTAATCCTAGCACTTTGAGAGGTAGAGGCAGGAAGATGAGCATGGGGCCAGGAGTTCGTGACCTGCCCGGGCAATAGCCAGACCCTGTCTCTACAAAAAAAAAACCCTTTTTTAAAGTATGAAGGAAAAGTTAAAACACATGAAAAATGTATCCAGACATTCTATGTTCTTTCTCTGTGAATTCCAGATACAGAAAATTGATAGAATAGAGGATAGGCATGAAATAATATAAAATAATTTCTCTAAATAAATGTCACCGAAGGGAGATTTTTACTTTGAGCTTGTCGGGCAGGTGCTTTCAAGAGATGTTCAGTGATAGAGTAATTACATTGCTGGAGTAAATCAGCAAAAATTTAAGAACTTAGTCCTTTATTACACTTTCATGTTCAATTTAGGAATATTTTTATTCTATTTTTAAGTTTAGCAAGTTTTAACATTCAATTTTTTTATTTTAAAATATTCAGGGGTAGCCAGGTGATGTGGTAGGCACCTGTAGTCCCAGCTACTTGGGAGGCTAAGGCAAGAGAATTGCTTGAGCCCAAGTGTTTGAGGTTGCTGTGAGCTGTTAGGCCATGATACTCTACCCACAGTGACAGCTTGAGACTCAGTCTCAAAAAAAAGAAAAAATATATATATTTATATAAACATTTATACCCCATATAAATAAATCTATATAAATGTATATATATAAATGTTTTTATTACATGAATGCCTTGTATAATGCTTAAGTCAGGGTTTTAGTATGTCTATAACCTGAGTAGTGTTCACTGTACCTGAGAAGTAGGTTTCTGTCCCTCCACTTCCCCCTTCTTGATTTCTAGCAACCACTACATCTCTCTATGCCTACATGTGCCCACTGATTAGTTTCTAATGTGTTAACATACAATTTTAAGGAGTCTTTAATGTTTGGGCAAATTTTAAACTTAAGTAATTGGATTTCCCTTTAATATTTTAAATTGTATCTATGAATTAAATATTTTTAATATCCTTCTTAAGTACTTCAACTAACTGATAAACCTTCCCAAATTATTATTATTCTTATAAATCTTATTTATTAAACTTATAAATAAGTTAATCTATTAAGCTTAAGAACGTAGGGAAACTTGTTTTCTTACATATTCCAATACTGTGTATAAACTGCCTATAAAAATAAAATCATAAGCCTAGATTTGTTTACTCAATTGTACATTTATAAGTTGGGCTTACAAGGCAACTCTGAATAGACAAAATAATTTTGAAAATTATAAATACCTAAAGTACTAAATATGCACAATTCGTTAACATAAACTAACAATATTTTGGTCTCGATTGTCTTAAACAACTTATACTTCATTCTAAATCTTTCCATGGTAAAATTGGCTTGTTATTAAGGAAGTGATTTTTTTGCTGGCAGGCAACATTGGGGAATGCCTAGTCCAACAAAGGGAGGTGGAATGGGACAGGATTCTTGGCCCTAATGACACTCCTGACTCCAATCTAGTCACATAGCCAACCCCACATACAGGTTGGGTCCCAGCCTTCCATGCACAGGGAGTGCTCCTTCTTGAGTCACAGTTACCTGTCTTTTCTGCCTGCTCATGAAAATCTGCAACTCCTACCTAAGATGTCATGTCACTTGAGATTTCTTTATTTTTAGCTCTTAAGAAATTTAGATAGAGGTTCTTCTCAGTGTAAAGGCTTCTGAACTTGATGTCATCTTGCAGTTTTCCCACATTTCCTATCTGGTAGGACTTCTTAATTTTTGTAGTTATTAAGGTGTTAGCCTAATGAATTCTGGGTCATGCTCTTTTAAGGTGATTAAACCAACATCTCTGAGATAGGATGTCAGTATTTCTTAACCTTTAATGCCTTAAAGCAGGCACCACATATATTCAGTACCTGCATGAGTTGTGGGAAGAATAACTATGATTAAGGAAATGTTAAAATGGAGGAGAGAAAGCACCTCTTACCTGGGTCCTCTCGTGGTTTCAGGTTGTTCTGCCTTTTTTCAAATATCCTGAAGGTTATCCCAAATAACCTCCCATTTGCTGATTTATGCTTGAAGTTCCAATATATATAGACTTTAGAACATGTGAGAATAAGCTCACTCAAGTAATCAAGGGGCTTAGCCATTTAGGATGAAAAAACCCTGTCTCATCTGCTTAAAAGTTGCCTCTGAGATCAAATCCAAATTAACATTATACTCAAAGCTTATGCTTTTTTGAGTATCAAATCAAATCACTTCAGTTGAAAGTAATTCAATGTATAGTTACATTCTAATATCATGCTTTCAAAATAATCCCTGCATCAGTCAGACTAATTTGTTTTCTGTTCTCCAAAAGACTTTAATTTCCTATCTATGTTGTATGAACCACTTTTTCCTCTATCTGTCAGGTAATTCTGAAGATTTTTTAAAGGCCAAGTTCCAAACCTTTCCTTCCTACTATTTCATACTACTCTCTTCCATCTATAAATTGAGCCTAGGGGTGCATTTGATCATATGCTGTTCAGTCCTCTAATTATCTCTCTATATAAATTCCTCTTTCTCATCACATTATAATTCCCTAAAGAGGACCATAGGTCTTTTGTCTCTATTGTAGCACCTAAGGAATCTTTCTCAACCTGTAGCATTGGATAGTGAACTGTGGATGTAGAAAGAGAAGTGAAAATCTAAGGAAGATATTATTTAGAGAAAATAGGTCCTAAGATGTTGTCTGTAGGTAAAGACCCTGAGACCAAAGAGTTAGTGACTTGTTGAAGACTATGCATTCAGTTAGTGGTTGAGCTCATGATGAGATGTAAGTCTCCAGACACCAGAAGTGAAGGCTCTTTCCACGTTGGGGGTTATGCTACTGCCTAGTGAATGACTCAGTGCCTTTTTAGATGGACCATCCATCTAAGACCATCCATCTAAGGCCATCCAGCTCCAAATGCCCTCCATCCTGCTATGTCCTATCTCTTTGGTGATTTGATGATGATAAGAGATCCAGAAGAGGGACTGAGATGGTCGGACACACATGTTTTATCAGCGCATGATACATTTCCCACTTCCTACCCCTCAAGAAATGTGCCTACATTATGGATGAATGGCTGAGGACTGAAGATATTGTAAAATAGGGTTAGCAGCAGAAAAGACATACTGTCCTCTAGTGACCAAATATAGAAATGCAACTCACAAGTAAACAGCAGGTTCACATCCTAACAGAAGCTTCCTTAACCCAAATAGCAAGTCAGACCACAAAAATAATTACAAGTAGAGTTTGAGTTATTTAAAAAATACCTTAGACTTTAATTTGCTAGTACTATAACCCATTGTTATGGGTGGAATTGTGTCCACCTTTCCCACAAAATTCATATGAATGTGAACTTATTTAGAAATAGGGTTGTTCCAGACATAATTAGTTAAGATGAGGCCAGATTGGAGTAGGGGAGGTCCTAATTTAATATGACATGTCCTATAAAAAAAAGGGAATTTGGACACAGACAGATAGACAAACACACAAATGGAAAACCTCATGTGAACATAAAGGCAGAGATTAGGGTGATGCATTTATAGGTCAAGGAACACCAAAAATTGGCAGCAAACCACCAGAAGCTAGAGCCTTCACTTTGTTACAGCAGCTCTAGCAAACTAATACAATCCATGACTTTGATTACTAATACAATGTATTAGTTTTAAACATAATGTTTGGAATTCAAAATCATGCACATATTTGAGCTGGAAAATGGTATGCTGAAGACAATATGGGAAATAACAGCGATGAAGATATTATCTCTCCCAAATTTTATTATCAACCATAAAATGTGTTACCTTTGTTAGGAAACTTGCTGATGATGTGGCTTGGTTATACATTTCTACTGTTTTATGGCCCCACTGTATTGGGGCAAGATTTTTTAACCAGTCTTTTTGTCATTCAACCATTCCTCTGGTAGGCAGTATTTAAGCTAGTAAGTTATTTATCAACCAGTGATGTCTGCACTGTTGTTTTTGGTGTCCTCCAATGTCTTATGTACCCATTCTCTAACTAGATCACAAGCTTGTTGAGTATCTTCAAATAGCACATACTATTAGTAAGCTTTTTGGGGATTTGAGGCCTCTCTGCTCTATAAAATGCACAGTGCTTCTTGCAAAATGGCCACTATATTGGTTTTTCAGAGAAATAGAACAATAGAACCAATAGAAAATATACATACACAAATATATATATACTTATTATATATAAATGTAAACATGTATATGAGGGAGATGTTAAAGAATTGGTACACATGACTGTGGAGGCTGGCAAGTCTAAAATCTGCAGGGTAGGACAGCAGGCTGGGAAGTGTTGCTATGCTAGTTCAAGTTCAAAGGCAGAACTCCTTTGAAAAAGGTTAGTTTTTTCCTATTTAGGTCTTCAACTGCTTAGAAGAGGCGCACTCATATTTTGAGGGGTCATCTGCTTAATTCAAAATCTACTGATTTAAATGTTAAATGTTAATTCTCATTTCAAAAGTACCTTCACAGAAACATGTAGAATAATGTTGAACAAACATCTGGAGACCATGGCCTAGCAAATTTGATACCTAAAGTTAATCCTCACAACTCCCAGGGAATCCTGCCTCCATGAATTCATGCTTTTTGTAACTCCTCCAGAAAAACATCTCTGAGAAATTCTTCTGAAGGATTCTGCAGTCAAATAACATTGAGAACTTGGACATTCACAATACACATGGCCATATTAAAGTCTCTAGGAAATGGGTTCACTTGTGTAACCTGCTATCTTTCAGACTTACTTAACCACAGAACTCCTGATTAGAGTAATCTCAATCTTAGCCTTACTTTCTCATTCATGCAATGGGCACAAACATCTTTTACACAGGACTTTTATATGAAATGAATGAGCTAAAAACAGGTAGGTAAAGTACACAGCACAGTTCTTGGTATACCCTAGGTGTTTGATAAGTGCTAATTCCTTTTCTTAGATTTATTATTTATTGAAAGCCATTTTTAAAAGTAATATATATTTATCCTTATAATGATTCAAAAAATAAATGCACAAGGCTAAACTTCAGATCATAAAAGGGATCTACAATGAAAAACAATTTCTCCCACCTCAGATCTCTCAGACCTCCAAAAAGACTTTTCTATGTGCCCCCCTGGACATTTTCCGTGCATATACATGCAGATATACTAGAAACAGACATTTGTTTATACATTCACAGTAAATAAGATAATGGGAGCACTTTAGTTTATTCTGTACATCTACAGCACTATTTCTAAGTGCTTCCATTTTATGGTACATCAGTGTGTTTTTCTGAAACTTCTAAGTGAGATGAAGTTAGGGCTTTGTGTTCATGTCCCCCAAAGATAAACATTGATACAATGAGTATTACGAAAAATTGGGGAAGGGTGCGGTGGCTCATGCCTATAATCCTAGCACTTGGGAGGCGGAGGCAGGTGGATTGCCTGAGCTCACACGTTCGAGACCAGCCTGAGCCGGAGCGAGACAGCCAGCGTGGTGGAAGGCACCTGTAGTCCCAGCTACTTGGGAGGCTGAGGCAAAAGATTTGCTTAAGCCCAAGACTTAGAGGTTGCTGTGAGCTATGATGCCATAGCACTATACCGAGGGTGACAAAATGAGACTCTGTCTCAAAAAAAAAAAAAAAGAATTAGGGAAAAATACAGTTATTTAAGAGTTAACAAAGAGTCAGCTGAAATGTGAAACTTTCTTGTGGAACTGGCTTAATTCTTCCTGAAGCAATTAATGGTCTGGTACAGAGGTCCTCGACTTCTGGTTTCAGAAGTCTGGTGATTTGACTTAGATTTTTCAACTTCACAGTGGCAAGAAAATGACATATTCAGCAGAAACTCATTCACTGAGGACCCATAGAAGGGTTCTGTTTTCACTTTCAGTATAGTATTCTATAAATTACTTGTGATATTAAAAACTTTATTATAAAATAGGCTTTGTGTTAGATGATTTTTCCCAATTACAGACTAACATAAGTGTTCCAAGCACATTTAAGATAGGCTAGGCTGTGATGTCCAGTGAGCTAGGTATATTAAATGCATTTGAATTTAGGCTATTGCCAACTTATGATGGATTTACCCTTTGTATTCAACCCTTTGTAATTCAAAGAGCATCTGTACTCTGTGATTATTCAATTTTATTATGCTTTATTTTAGTAGTACTACTTGTCCTATAGTAGCTATATCCAGGTATCTCATCCCCAAGAAAATAGGAGTTCTTTAAGGACCCTGTCCATGTCTCATACCAATTCTGACTTCTTGAAGGCGCTTAATATGGGTCGACTTGAGAAAGCATCCAGAACAGACCAGGGCATCCATCTGTTCACTACAGCAGAAACAGAACTCTGACTGAGGTGAATATTCATTCATTCATCCTTTCAGTTGAGGGTGGAGAAGGGATAGGGACGAAGAACAAGTGATTCTGTTCAGGAGAGTCGCAGAGCTGCTGGTGCAAAGAGAGATGGGTTTGTTGTGACTCAGAAGGTATATTAAGGTCAAAGCTGCTGTAAGAAAGCATCACAGACTGGGCAGCTTAACCAACAGAAACTCACTGCCTCATTCTGAGGTGAGAAGTCCAAACTCAAGGTTTCAGCAGGGTTGGTTCCTTCTGAGAACCCTGAGGAGTCTGTTCCAGGCCTCTCTCCCTGGCTGGTAGATGGCCACCTTCTCCCTGGGTCTCTTCATATCTTCTTCCTTCTATGCAAATCTGCATCTAATTTCCTTTCCTTAGACTGACATTAGACATATTGAATTAGGGATTCCCTGATGATAGCAGTAATCCCGTCCTTTGGGGCTGATCCTTTTAACTTGTTTACCTTTGTAACAACTTATCTCCTTACAAGGCTGCATTCTGAGGTATTAGAGGGTAGGAGTCCAACATATGAAGTTTTTTTTTGGGGGGGGGAGCATAGTAAAAGATGGATCGTAATGCTGGGCTTTGCTGCTTTCAAGACTCATACCATGCCAGGATGTCCACTCACCAACTGCAGCTCTTCGAAGAAATGCAAGCACTAGAATCAGTTTTTCCTCTTGTTGATAACCTGATTCATTTTCCTGAGGGTATTTGTGTGGCCCGAGGCACCAATTAGTCTGCCTCTGCTGGCCCCTCCTAAGACAAACGTGGGAAGCTGAGACAGAGGTGGCCACTGGACGTCGCTTCCATGACTGCCTCTCTGGTTTATTCCACTGTGTTCCCATCCTTCTTCCTGTGACTTGTCTGCACATTTGCCCTTTGGCCCTCTCAACTAGTCCCTCCCAGCTAGTCCCTCCCTTCTCCTTTACTGCCCTAAGTTACCTTCCTCTTCCCATAACACTAATCACTTTTTTCACGTTCTCCTGTGAAGGATGAGGAAATTGTGAGCTAAGTGTGCACCTTTCGTTAGGTGACTCAAACTGCATCCTGCTGGATTTACTTCGAACATCCTAAAATACGAAGATGTCTGCCTGAGGGCTCACTGAAAGGAAGAATTATTTTTATGTTTTAGAATAGCTTCTGATTAAACTTAGCACAAGAAGAAAAGAAGCTAGTTGTCTCTCACCCAGGAATAGATTTGTGGCTGGGCTTCAACATGGCTTCCTGCCACACCTGTAACCTCAGGGTGCTGGTGGCTGTTGTGTGTGGGCTGTTGACGGCCGTTGTCATAGGACTGGGCATCTGGAGGATTTTCATCAGGATCCAGCAAGGTAATGTCATACTGCTACCTTTAACTCAGAGTTAGAGAAGTCATTGAGCCTTTATCCTTGCCACCTGACACACCAGTCCTGGGAAGTGCCTTGGCCAGGCTGAGGCTGCCCACTCTGGCATCATTTATGGAGTATAAAAGACTGGGTCAACTGATGGCAAGCAGGTGCTTGTATACAAGTGAATGTGTGAGCGGGAGTGAGCAGGGTGACGGAGTTGAATTGGCCTCCTTTGCTCTTTAACTCCAGGCTGAATTGGTAGCAGAATTACAAGTAAAATCACTAATACGATCATGTTTGGATTTGTTTGACTAAATCCAAGAAAGGTTAATAGTTATGGAGAAACACACGCGTATATTTTGTATATACAAAAATATACACAGATCAGTTTTTCACTTCAAGAAGGAAGTTTAAGAATGTGATCATTAAGGGTATAAATAAAATGATCTCATGGCTTACACACCAATATCCCACTTTGGAGGTACAGAAAACTACTAAAATATTAAGGTTAGTTAAAAAAGGACTTTCTTTATTCAGTCAATATTTGGTAATTACCTACTGTGTGCCAGAGCTGACCTGGGGAAAGGGACTTGGGGAGGGGCAGGAGTGTGTAAAAACAGTGATGTCAAAGAAAAGGCCCCCAGAACTCAGAATAGAAACTTTCATTTTCAGTAATCCTAATGCTAGTTCCCTGGCCACGGGGGTTCTCCATACAGTGATCCAAAGTCAGATGTTCTGAACGCACCCTTCTGTAGAAAACAGAGAAATGAAACACAATAAGTAAGGAAAAATGGAGAAAGGCAGTGTGCCCCCCTAGCAGGTGGCTATGGAGGGTGGGCAGATAGCAGGAGTGCAGAGCATGGCACAGACAGCCCCTGTGGAGGACCAGAAGGCTCTGATTTTCTGGCCGCTGTTGGACTGGCAACTGGGAATGGATCTGTTGTCCCCACAATTACCCTGCCCCAAAGAGTGTTTAGAGAATATTATATTAATAGCATTTCAAGAAATAGAATGAGAAAATATAGAACAAAAACAGTACAACATAAACTTGGGAAAAATATATTTTTGTTTGTTTAAGGTTTGTGAAACAGTTTCAGCTCAGGTTTATAAAAATATTACCCCAAGTCTGACAAATTTATAAGATCTTATTTAAAGGGATACGTTTAAGAAGTCTTTCTTCCCCCTCCTCATCCCTTCCCCACCCTTCCTCCCCCTCCCCTCCCCTCCCCTTTCTTTCCCTTTCCTTCCCTTATTTATATGACATCTGTTTTCATTTTTATTTTTTTGAGACAGAGTCTCACTATGTTGCCCTGGGTAGAGTGCCGTGGTGTCCCTCACAGCTCACAGCAACCTCAAACTCTTGGGCTTAAGTGATTCTCTTGCCTCAACCTCCCAAGTAGCTGGGACTACAGGCACCCACCTCCATGCCTGGCTATTTTTTGTTGCAGTTGTCATTGTTGTTTAGCTGGCCTGGGCCAGGTTCGAACCTGCCAGCCTCAGTGTATGTGGCTGGCTCCATAACCACTGTGCTACGGGTGCCAAGCTTATGGCATCTGCTTTTAAAGGGAAATTTGTGGGAATTTATGAAGGTCACCGTTACAATAGAACCATTAAAACAAGGACCAAAGTACAAAAACAACATAAGAAAGAGTGCAGAATGATAGGGGGAATTGCTTAAAATAAATATATGACATACCCTTGAATTTCCTGAGGGCTAAGACCCAAAAGAAAGTATAGTAAGAATACAGAGCTCATGTCTACCAGTAGAAGCATACCAGCTCCTCAAAAGGACAAACTGTTCCCTCTTCTGAGCAGAACTTTGCAATTGCCTGTTCATAGACTGGACACTCTTCAGCTTTTGGGTAAACCCAGTGGCGAAGGAGAAGGTTATAGGTATAATTTAAAGAAAAAGATTGAATGACTGCCACTGTTTGCTGCTACTGTTTTGCCTTGTGCGTTTTGTTCAGAGTGTGTTTTAGTTGGTAAACTCTATTTTGTTCCATTTTACTCTCTTCTACTCACTCCACTCCGCCCACTTCTCCCATCCTATGCCATTCTCTGTAATTTTTTTTTAGTTAAATCATAGCTGTGTACATTAATGCAATTATAGGGTACAATGTGCTGGTTTTATACACCATTTAAAATATTTTCATCAAACTGGTTAACATAGCCTTCACTGCATTTTATTAGTTATTGTGTTAAGACATTTATATTCTACACTTAGTAAATTTAACATGGACCCTTGTAAAATGCACCATAGGTGTGTTTTCACCAGTTACCCTCCCTCCTCCCCTCGCCTCCCTCTCCTATTTCCCCTCATCCTCTGTAATTATTAAATATTCTTTCTTTGGTCCATTCCCTCAGATATAGCTATTAATTTTTTTTAAAATTTTGGACTAAAATGAATGTACATACAATTAGGTTACATTGTTTGTGTTTGCAAGGTAAAGTTTGAGTTGTAGTTGTGTCCTTCACCCAGGAGGTGTGCCATATACCTCTACATTGTGCCTGTTAGGTGGGAACTACACAACCCCCGACCCCCTTCTTGAATTTAATTGTGTTTTTCTCTAGTGTGGGCCTATAGTTGTTAATCTATTAGTTTCAACTTAGTATTGAGTACAGGGGATACTTGCTTTTTCATTCTTGTGCTATTTTACTAAGGAGAATGTTCTTCAACTCCATCCAAGTAAATGCAAAGGATGAAAGGTGTCCATTTTTTATGGTTGAGTAATATACTATGGTGTACATATACCACAATTTATTAATCCATTCATGGATTGATGGGCACTTGGGTTGTTTCCACATCTTTGTGACTATGAATTGAGCTGCTATAAACATTCGAGTGGAAATGTCTTTATGATAAAATAATTTTTTTTCTTATGGGTAGGTACCTAGTAATGGAATTGCTGGATCAAATGGAATGTCTACTTTCAGCTCCCTGAGGATTCTCCATACTTCTTTCCAAAAAGGATGTATTAGTTTGCAATCCCACTAAGCATGCATTCTTGTTCCTCTCTCTGCATCCACACCAGCATCTGCAGCTTTGAGATCTTATGATGTAGGCTATTCTCACCGGTAGCAATAAATTGTTTTTATTTTTTTTTAAAGGGAGAGAGAAGTCATTCATCTCTGAGAAACTGAAGAAAACTGTGAATGTCTTAGGATAAAATATACATGAACACGTACAATTTTGGATAATTTTATAGTATTCAACATTTGTCAACATAAATAGATAACAAAAATTATGTCTCTCTCACTTTTATTATTCATATAAAAGTAATGGCCTCTTAAAACCCAGATTCTGCTTCAATGTGAAGTTACTGTTATTTGGCTATAGAGTAAATATTGATGTAATGATATTTATGCTTTGTGTATGCATTTAGCTATTATAATACCTACAATGTCAAAAATCCTTATCATGTTCTAGGTACTCTGCTAAAACTTCACATACCTTATCTTGTTTAATCCTGATGGGCACCTTTGAGGCAGACGTTGTTATATCTATATTATAAGTGGGGAAACTGACTTTCAGGAAATATTTTTAGATTATATAGCTAGGAAATAGTGCATCTGGATTTGAACCTTGATCATTCTGACTTCCGTATTTGTGGTCTAACTCCTACACCATTTTGCCTTCCTATAGGGAAGATGATGGCAACACAAACTAATTCATTCATCTTTTATTTTTGAGGAAACAGTGACTAACAACCGTAATTCACAAGGATATGCAGTTATTAGTAGAATCAGAGCATGCTGTTGTTTTGCTGGGCAAAGTTGGACTCTACAGGAGTTATGTAGTCTTTAAGACAGTAAGATCTACATTATGAATGCTGCTTATATGTAGATTAGTATTCACACTTAAACTTTAAGGTTTTCTGAGTCTTCAAATGGTTGTCTGTAGATTTCATCTGTGGAGTAATGCCATGACTTTAAATATTAAACAAGCATGTTAAGACATGGCCTCTAGATTGTTAGTGATTTTCTGAGTTTTCAAATGTTGCCTGTAGGTTTTGGCTCTGGAGTATTGTCTTGGCTTTGCTGTCTTCTATTAGGTTCTGTGAAAGAGCTCCCACAGCTTTGCTGTTAAATGGTTGTCTGCCTTTGATATTCTTTATTTTTTATTTTTTATTTTTTTTGAGACAGCCTCAAGCTGTTGCCCTGGGTAGAGTGTCATGGTGTCATAGCTCATAGCAACCTCCAACTCTTGGGCTTAAGTGATTATCTTGCCCCAGCGTCCCAAGCAGCTGGGACCACAGGCACCCACCACAATGCCTGGCTATTTTTTGGTCATAGTTGTCATTGTTGTTTGGCAGGGCCCGGCTGGGTTTGAACCTGCCAGCTCTGGTGTATGTGGCTAGCGTTTTAGCCGCATCAGCTATAGGCGCCGAGCCCGCCTTTGGTATTCTAATACTGAACAGCAAAAGAGACTCCATTTTCAAGTGGCATTCATCCTGGTGATGGCCTTTAATGGAAATATTTCTTATATTCACAATGTCTCTAACGTATTATAGCCATCAAACAAGCCATGAATCTGTTTAAATCCAATTATTTTAAGTGTGAATTTCCTTTTACTTTTTAAAATTAATCATTGGTTTAAATATTAAACAAGCAGTTTAAGACATGGCTGCTGGGGTGGTGCCTGTGGCTCAGTGAGTAGGGCACCGGCCCCATATGCCTGAGGGTGGCGGGTTCAAACCCAGCCCCGGCCAAACTGCAACAAAAAAATAGCCGGGTGCTATGGCGGGCACCTGTAGTCCCAGCTACTCGGGAGGCTGAGGCAAGAGAATCGCTTAAGCCCAGGAGCTGGAGGTTGCTGTGAGCTGTGTGATGCCACAGCACTCTACCAAGGGCCATAAAGTGAGACTCTGTCTCTAAAAAAAAAAAAGACATGGCCGCTGGAATGTTAGTGATCTTTTGTGTAGTATAGAACAGATTTTTAATTTTGGTCCTTTTTTTCTTTTTTTTTTTGAGACAGAGTCTCACTCTGTCACCCAGGGTAGCATGTGTCAGCCTAGCTCACAGCAACCTCAAACTCCAGGGTTCAAGTGCTCCTCCTGCCTCAGCCTCTGGAGTAGCTGAGACTTTAGGCATCTACCATAACACCTGGTTTATTTTCTGTTTTTGGTACCGATGGGGTCTTGCTTTGCTCAGTCTGGTCTTAAACTCCTGAGCTCAAGGGTTCCTCCCACCTGAGCCTCCCAGAGTGCTAGGATTACAGGTGTGAGTCTTCTTCTCCTACTTCTCAGTAAGTTTGCTTGTTAAAAGGTCACAGTTTAAGGCTCTGGTCTTGGTAAAGTTAACAGCATTTCATGGGCGTAGACGAGACTTCTTTTAGGATTTCTGAAATGGTCTTCGGTGATTTTTATATGCTGCTCATGAAACCATTAAATAGCAAAGATCTTTTTTTCACCGGAGTAGCACAATGAGTTGTATTGCCAAGTATGACACTTTCTCCATTTTCCCTGGAATAAGATTTCCTATTCATTTGAAGTTTTGCTTTGTAGTGAAAATTTTCACACTGTTGATAACTTTTTCAATTGGAGCTCAAGACTTGAAGTTTTTTTCCAGTGATGTATGTCACATGACCATCTCCTTTGATGATTTAGGTCTTATGTTGAAGATCACCTCCTCAAAGAGACTTTCCTCTCAAACCCATCTAAGTTATTCTCTCATTTGCTCTCTTTTACATGTATTTTTTCATTACCACTGCTAATCTCTTGTTTATTTGTTTGCTGGCTGTCTGTCTCCCTGTTTCTAAGATGAAAACTCCAAGAAAACACAGACCTGCCTTATTGTTAAAAATGACATGCGATGGGATGGAAGAGGCAGAGTAGAGTGGAGAGAGTGAAAGGGAGTGAAGTGAGACAGAACAGAGGTTACCAACTGAAACACGCTCTTCATAGAAAGTACAAGGCAAGACAGTTGTAGTGAACGCTGCCAGTCTTTCTATCTTTTTCCTTAAATGATATCCTTCACCATTGGGTTTACTCAAAAGCTAAGGAATATTCCTTATGTAAAGAGTCAGTGAGTTTTCCCAAAGGGAAAAGCAAAGGGAAAGTTAATCGTTGCTGAGGAGCTGATATGCTTCTTCTGTTAGAAACAGAATATTTATTACTTCTTTTTGGCTCCTTTCTGAGCCCTCAGAAAGGTCAGGTTTATGTTTCGTATTGATTGGAAGCAACTCCTCCTAAGTCTTTGACATTTATATACTTTCTATTTTTCACCATGTACTCTCTCTGTGTTCCTCGCACCTAGAATAGTGCTTGAAAGATATTTGCCAATACACAGTTGGTGAGTAAATGAAAGAATCATGTGGAAACCAGAAACTGGGCTGTCTCAGTTCCTTAGGACTGTGTAACAAACTGGGTACCTTATACACAGCAGAAACTGATTTCCCACAGTTATAGTGGCTGAGAAGTCTGAGATCAAGGCACTGGCAGATCTGGCGTCCGTAAGGGGCTACTTCCTGATTTAGAGCAAAGGCGTCTCCTCGCTGCATTCTTATGTGGCAGAAAGGGCAAACTCTGTTCTCTTCAGCCCTGTAAGGGCACTGATTTTGTTCCTGAGGGATCTACCCTCATTACCTAATCATCTTTTAAAATCCCTATCTCCTAACACAATCATATTGGGGATTAGGTTTCAAAAGACAAATTTGGGGGGTAGGGACACAAACATGCAGTCCATAGCAAGACTTGTCAAATACTTGTAATTGTAAATGAAATATCCTATAGCTACAAGTTCCTTCTGACTTTCTTCAAAATAAAGAAATGTAGGCTCAGCGCCCGTAGCACAGTGGTTACGGCACCAGCCGTATACACGGAGGGTGTCAGGTTTGAACCTGGCCCAGGCCTGCTAAACAACAATGACAACTGCAACAAAAAATAGCCAGGTGTTGTGGTAGGTGCCTGTAGTCTCAGCTACTTGGGAGGTGGAGGCAAGAGAATTGCTTAAGCCCAAGAGTTGGAGGTTACTGTGAGCTGTGATGCCATAGCACTCTACCCAGAGTGACATAGTAACACTCTGTCTAAAAGGAAAAAAAAAAAAGACATGTAATTCTGGATTTGTTAAGAAAGACATGATTTTAGGAGAGTTTAGACTCTCTAAGTTAAGAAAGACATTATATTCTGATCCCTGCCACCTGCCACAAGAACATTTCTGGGACTCTTGGCTGTATTTTTACCTCCAGTTGTGTGCAGCCTCTTTTGTAGGATAAGCAATCTTGTAGGGTGCTTTTATGTTGGAGCAAATCTAAGTTTTGTCAGGCCGCCTTTCCCATTGGACATTCTTCATAAAAAACCATCCACCTTGTCTGATTGTGTTCTCGGGATGGACAGACATACTGTGCTCCATCTCTGTTGGCTTCATGCTTCTGATAGCAAGAGGCTTGTATGGATTTTGAATACCATCACACTTGATGATGAAAGTAAAACGACAACATAATTAAGCTTAAGCCTTATTGTATTTCTTTCTGTTGACATTTCTCAACTTGCTCTAGGCCTGATGAGGTTCATGATCACAGTGGTAGGAAATGTTTTCTTTACTCTTATCAGTGGGAAAGTATCTTAACCTCAAAACACATAAAAAAAAGTTATTGCACCTTACTCAACCATATGCCACACCTCTGTTGGCTCACAGAATTTCCTGCTCTCTGCCATCAGGATCGTTTTCCCACCTCTCCCCACATAGTCTAACCTTCATTCTCTGTCACAGGACACATACATTCCTCAGCCTGACAAGCAACTTAAGGAGGCTGAAATATTCCTAACCCCCAAGGTCAGATTTCATAGCATTGAAGGTTCTTGCAAAGTAGAAAATGAGGATTGTTGGGAAAGGACAATGCGAGTTTATTGTTCCATTTCACTCAGTGACAGAGGAAAGTTGGTAATAAACCTACCTCTTGCGACTATTCCTAGAGGATCACTGCATTCTGGGTTGTTTTGTTTTGGTTTTGTTTTAATGAGTTTTGTTCTTTTTTTTTTTTTTGCGTTTTTTGGCCAGGGCTGGGTTTGAATTCGCCACCTCCGGCATATGGGGTCAGCACCCTACTCCTTTGAGCCACAGATGCCGCCCTTAGGTTTGTTCTTAAAAGGGAGTCCAGAGAAGTGTTTTCTGGATGGAGGAAGTTGGGTCCTAGGCAGCTATGGTGTTCTTTAGTCTTAGCCTGGTGTCATAAATCTCTTTGCTGCTTCTTCACAGTCTCCCTTCTTGCTTCCTCACATAACCACCCTCTAAATAAGAAAACGTCTCTGCGAGGGAAGGGATTATTTTATTTATTTATTTATTTATTTGACTAGAGTTCAACAGTTTAATCATAGTTATTAAATAAGTAAAGACCTGCCTAGTTTAGTGCTTGTGGCTTAATGGGAAAAAACCGCAGCTTTGGAATCAGATAGCCTGGGTTTGTTTATACTTTTTTTAAAAACAAATCTTTGTTGAATTTACTCCAGGGAAAGAAAATCTTAATGCAGCTGGAAGTGTCTCAGACAGATTGTGGATCAAATGTCCCACGCTGGTAGAATGAGGCCCTTTCAGATGGACGTTTAAACCACAACTGCGTTTTGCACTGCTTCCCCTAAGACATGACAGCATTTGGACAAGATTAACTTTGACATAAGTTTAGGGGGGTTTTAATTAAAATCAGAGTTATCCAATATCTTCTTCTCTGGCTTTGCTGCTTTCACCTGGAGTCCCTGGGTGAATTTCAAGGAGCCTGTGAATTCCTCCCAACAGTATATAAAATGTGTTTTGCTGTTCATATGCTGTTGGGGGAAAGTCAGTAGTTATTAACAAATTCTTTTTTTTTTTTTTATTGTTGGGGATTCATTGAGGGTACAATAAGCCAGGTTACAGTGATTACAATTGTTAGGTAAAGTCCCTCTTGCAATCATGTCTTGCCCCCATAAAGTGTGACACACACCAAGGCCCCACCCCCTCCTCCATCCCTCTTTCTGTCCCCCCCCATAACCATAATTGTCATTAATTGTCCTCATATCAAAATTGAGTACATAGGATTCATGCTTCTCCATTCTTGTGATGCTTTACTAAGAATAATGTCTTCCACTTCCATCCAGGTGAATACGAAGGATGTAAAGTCTCCATTTTTTTTAATGGCTGAATAGTATTCCATGGTATACATATACCACAGCTTGTTAATCCATTCCTGGGTTGGTGGGCATTTAGGCTGTTTCCACATTTTGGCGATTGTAAATTGAGCTGCAATAAACAGTATAGTACAAGTGTCCTTATGATAAAAGGATTTCTTTCCTTCTGGGTAGATGCACAGTAATGGGATCGCAGGATCAAATGGGAGGTCTAGCTTGAGTGCTTTGAGGTTTCTCCATACTTCCTTCCAGAAAGGTTGTACTAGTTTGCAGTCCCACCAGCAGTGTAAAAGTGTTCCCTTCTCTCCACATCCACGCCAGCATCTGTTTTGAGATTTTGTGATGTGGGCCATTCTCACTGGAGTTAGATGATATCTCAGGGTTGTTTTGATTTCCATTTCTCTAATATATAAAGATGATGAACATTTTTTCATGTGTTTGTTAGCCATTCATCTGTCATCTTTAGAGAAAGTTCTATTCATGTGTCTTGCCCATTGATATATGGGATTGTTGGCTTTTTTCATGTGGATTAATTTGAGTTCTCTATAGATCCTAGTAATCAAGCTTTTGTCTGATTGAAAATATGCAAATATCCTTTCCCATTGTGTAGGTTGTCTCTTTGTTTTGGTTATTGTCTCCTTAGCTGTACAGAAGCTTTTCAGTTTAATGAAGTCCCATTTGTTTATTTTTGTTGTTGTTGCAATTGCCATGGCAGTCTTCTTCATGAAGTCTTTCCCCAGGCCAATATCTTCCAGTGTTTTTCCTATGCTTTCTTGGAGGATTTTTATTGTTTCATGCCTTAAATTTAAGTCCTTTATCCATCTTGAATCAATTTTTGTGAGTGGGGAAAGGTGTGGGTCCAGTTTCAGTCTTTTACATGTAGACATCCAGTTCTCCCAACACCATTTATTGAATAAGGAGTCTTTCCCCCAAGGTATGTTCTTGTTTGGTTTATCGAAGATCAGGTGGTTGTAAGATGTTAGTTTCATTTCTTGGTTTTCAATTCGATTCCAAGTGTCTATGTCTCTGTTTTTGTGCCAGTACCATGCTGTCTTGAGCACTATGGCTTTGTAGTACAGACTAAAATCTGGTATGCTGATGCCCCCAGCTTTATTTTTGTTACACAGAACTGCCTTAGCTATACGGGATTTTTTCCGGTTCCATACAAAATGCAGAATCATTTTTTCCAAATCTTGAAAATACGATGTTGGTATTTTGATAGGAATGGCATTGAATAGGTAGATTGCTTTGGAAAGTATAGACATTTTAACAATGTTGATTCTTCCCATCCATGAGCATGGTATGTTCTTCCATTTGTTAATATCCTCTGCTATTTCCTTTCTGAGGATTCATAATTTTCTTTATAGAGGTCCTTCACCTCCTTCGTTAGGTATATTCCTAGGTATTTCATTTTCTTTGAGACTATGGTGAAGGGAGTTGTGTCCTTAATTAGCTTCTCATCTTGACTGTTATTGGTGTACACAAAGGCTACTGAATTGTGGACATTGATTTTATATCCTGAAACATTACTGTATTTTTTGATGACTTCTAGGAGTCTTGTGGTTGAGTCTTTGGGGTTCTCTAAGTATAAGATCATGTCGTCAGCAAAGAGGGAGAGTTTGACCTCCTCTGCTCCCATTTGGATTCCCTTTATTTCCTTGTCTTGCCTAATTGTATTGGCTAGAACTTCCAGCACTATGTCGAATAGTAAAGGTGACAGAGGACAACCTTGTCTGGTTCCAGTTCTAAGAGGAAAAGCTTTGAGTTTTACTCCATTCAGTAAAATATTGGCTGTGGGTTTGTCATAGATAGCTTCAATCAGTTTTAGAAATGTGCCACCTATGCCTATACTCTTCAGTGTTCTAATTAGAAAAGGATGCTGGATTTTATCAAATGCTTTTTCTGCATCTATTGAGAGGATCATGTGATCTTTATTTTTGCCTCTGTTAATATGGTGGATAACGTTTATAGACTTGCGTATGTTAAACCAGCCTTGCATCCCTGGATGAAGCCTACTTGATCATGATGAATGACTTTTTTGATGATAAGCTGTAATCTATTGGCCAGGATTTTGTTGAGAATTTTTGCATCTATGTTTATGAGTGAGATTGGTCTGAAATTCTCCTTTTTGTTTGGGTCTTTTCCTGGTTTTGGTATCAGGGTGATGTTTGCTTCATAGAATGTGTTGGGGAAGATTTCTTCTTCCTCAATTTTTTGGAATAATTTCTGCAGTACAGGAATAAGCTCTTCCTTGAAGGTTTGATAGAATTCTGGAGTGAAGCCATCTGGACCAGGGCATTTTTTGGTTGGAAGATTTTTTCTTGTTTCTTTGATCTCAGTGCTTGAAATTGGTCTGTTCAGGAGCTCTATTTCTTCCTGGCTGAGTCTAGGGAGAGGGTGTGATTCCAAATATTGATCCATTTCTTTCACATTGTCAAATTTCTGGGCATAGAGTTTCTGGTAGTATTCAGAGATGATCTCTTGTATCTCTGTGGGATCAGTTGTTATTTCCCCTTTATCATTTCTGATTGAGGTTACTAGAGATTTTACTTTTCTATTCCTTGTTAGTCTGGGCAATGGTTTATCTATTTTATTTATTTTTTCAAAAAACCAACTCCTTGTTTCATTAATTTTCTGAATGATTCTTTTGATTTCAATTTCATTGATCTCTGATTTGATTTTGGATATTTCTTTTCTTCTACTAAGTTTAGGCTTAGATTGTTCTTCTTTTTCCAATTCCATAAGATCTCTTGTGAGATTGTTGATGTGCTCTCTTTCTGTTTTTCGAATGTAGGCATCTAAAGCGATGAATTTTCCTCTCAAAACTGCTTTTGCAGTATCCCAGAGGTTTTGGTAGCTTGTGTCTTCATTGTTGTTCTGCTCAAGGAAGTTAATGATTTCCTGTTTTATTTCTTCCTGCACCCATCTGTTATTCAACAGAAGATTGTTTAATTTCCATGCCATTGGGTGGTGTCGAGCATTTTTGCTAGAGTTGAGTTCCACCTTTAGTGCCTTATGGTCTGAGAAGATACAAGGTAAAATTTCAATTCTTTTGATTCTGTTGATATTCGTTTTGTGTCCCAGGATATGATCCATTTTGGAGAATGTTCCATGGGGTGATGAGAAGAATGTATATTCTTTATCTTTGGGATGGAGTGTTCTATATGCGTCTATCAAGCACAGTTATTCTAGGGTCTCATTTAAATCTCTTATATCTGTTTAATTTCTGTTTAGAGGATCTGTCCAGCTCTGTCAGAGGAGTGTTAAGGTCCCCTGTTATTATGGTATTATCAGATACCATATTGCTCAGACTGAGTAAGGTCTGTTTCAAGAATCTGGGAGCATTTAAATTGGGTGCATAAATATTTAGAATTGAAATGTCTTCTTGTTGTATTTTTCCCTTGACCAATATAAAGTGACCATCTTTGTCTTTTTTGACTTTAGTTGCTTTAAATCCACATGTATCTGAAAATAAGATTGCAACTCCTCTTTTCTTCTGAATTCCATTTGCCTGAAAAATTGTCTTCCAACCTTTGACTCGGAGCTTTAATTTGTCTTTTGAAGCCAGGTGTGTTTCTTGCAGACAGCAAATGGATGGCTTGTGTTTTTTAACCCAGTCAACCAATCTATGTCTCTTCAGTGGGGAATTCAAGCCATTAACATTTATTGAGATAATTGATAAGTGTGGTAGTATTCTATTCGTCTTATTTGGTGAGAGTCCATTGCTGAGTTTTATCTTTTGCATCAGTGTGGAGGTTAGGTTCTGTCCTTTAATTTCTGAGTTCTTACTTTGTTGCTGATGCATTGTGGTGGTCAGTGTGCAGAACAGGTTGAAGGATTTCCTGTAGAGCTGGTCTTGTGGCAAATTTCCTCAATGTTTGTATATCCGTAAATGTTTTGATTTCTCCGTCAATTTTGAAGCTTAGCTTAGCAGGGTACAGAATTCTGGGCTGGAAATTGTTCTGTTTAAGTAGATTAAAGGTAGATGACCATTGTCTTCTTGCTTGGAAAGTTTCATTAGAGAAGTCTGCGGTCACTCTGATGGATTTGCCCCTGTAGGTCAACTGGCGCTTACTCCTGGCAGCTTGCAGAATGTTTTCTTTTGTCTTGACTTTGGACAGGTTCATCACAATGTGTCTTGGAGAAGCTCGGTTAGAGTTGAGGCGACCTGGGGTCTGATATCCCTCTGAAAGCAGTGTGTCAGAATCTTTGGTGATATTTGGGAAATTTTCTTTTATAATATTCTCTAGTATGGCTTCCATTCCTCTGGGGCATTCTTCTTCCCCTTCTGGAATTCCTATAACTCGTATGTTGGAACGCTTCATAAAGTCCCATAATTCTGACAGTGAATGTTCTGCTTTCTCTCTCTTCTTTTCTGCCTCTTTTACTATCAGAGTTATTTCAAAAACTTCGTCTTCTACCTCTGAAATTCTTTCTTCTGCATGGTCTAACCTGTTGCTGATACTTTCCATTGCATCTTTAAGTTCCCTAATTTACTGTTTCAGTTCCTTCAGCTCTGCTATATCCTTTTTATATTCTTCATATTGTTCATCTCTTATTTGATTCTGTTTTTGAATTTCCTTTTGGTTATTTTCCACTTTATTAGCAGTTTCCTTCATTGTTTCCATCATTTCTTTCATTGTTTTCAACATGTGTATTCTAAATTCCCTTTCTGTCATTCCTAACATTTCTGTATAGGTGGAATCCTCTGCAGTAGCTACCTCATGGTCCCTTGGCGGGGTTGTTCTGGACTGGTTCTTCATGTTGCCTGGAGTTTTCTGCTGATTCTTCCTCATGAGTGATTTCTTTTATCTGTTTCCGTGCCCTAATTTTCCTTTCAGTTCTTCTTGCTCTTTAAGTTCTCGTGCCTGTGGAAGTTGCGGGCGGGTTTAGATGGATTGAACACACGCGACCACTTGCTGGTTTTCCACTGTTTTAGTCCTCCTCTTGGGGTCCAGAAGTCTCTCGCTGACTCCCTGTATCCTCTCAGGGGTGATGATAGGCAGATCCCACCAGCCAGAGATGCCTGGAGTCCTATCTCCCCAGACTCACGGTGCCCAGATGCAAGGAAGCTGTTACTCGGCTGCCGTCTTGGTTCCCCCCCCGGAAGGGATTATTTTTTGAGAAATAATTTTTGTTATGTATTTGGATGTGGATTATTTTAGCATCAGATCAATGGTGTTTAAAGAGTTGATCTCATTTCAAAAGTCATTTGATTGAACTAAGAGGCTGGAATCTTTCCTAAGTGCATTATTCCCAAATTCCAGGTATTCAATATTTTTACTTGAAATTCTGGACCACCACCTGTAAGTCCTTGATGACATATGTTTTGAAATCTATTATAGAACATAATGGTTTAGAGTGGGCATTTGAGAGTGTGGGGGGAGAAGTATGTACATTGGGGAAAGAAAGCTGTGAAGCCAGACTGCCTGGGTTTAAATCCCAATGCCTGTACTTAAGAGCAAGTTATTCAGTATTCTGTGTCTCAGTTTTTATATCTATTATGGGAATTATAATAGAGTCTATCTTATAGGAAGGATTCAATGAGTTAATACATTGAAAGTTTTAAGATGATGCTTGGTACATTGTAAACACTCAATAAATGTTGGCTACTATTCTCTGATTTATGAATTTTTAGATCATTCAGTATAGCATAGTTTTCCCCACTACCTGAATCTTACCTGGAATTACACATACCATTGACCTAGACTGGACCTTTGGATTGAGACTCAAGTTTTCAAAGCAAAGATTTACAATAGGTTTAATCATTAAGTTCAATTGACTAGCTCAGAACAGAAACCTTTATACCTTATCTTCCTGCATTTGGTTTTCAACATTTGTATTACACTGCACCATTAGTGGAAAAGTTTATTTAAATGTTTGACTACTTTATTGAAAGATTTAACCAACTAGTTAATACTGAATAAACTCTACCTTAAATAAGGATTATACTTTATATATTTTATTTGTATACATTTTTCAGTTTCTTTCTCTCACGGTCTTGTCCTCTGATTAAAAAGTTAACTTTATCTTCACTCCACTATTTCAAATTCCTGGTCTGGGACAAATGACAGATGCTTGAATTTTATACTCCTCAAAACTGACCCAGATACTAGAAAGGTCTCCAGTTGGCATTTCTTTGGCTAAGGAAAGATGTTTTTATTTTTTCACTTATTCAAACTACATTCTTCAAGGTAGATTTAAAATTTTTTTATTTTAGGAGAAGAAATTCGTATTTTCCATTTGGAATTTTTACTATTACTTTACATTACTTTCTCAAACAGTGTGAGTGTTTGTCATATACAGTCTGTATTTAATCTTTCAAAATGTGTAGTAAGAACACTGACACAAAGGCTAATATTTCTTGAAATATTACTTACTATAATTTAAAAGAATGTAGGAAGATATTATCATACAGGTGTTATACAAAAAATACTGCTATTAAATATGCTTCAGTATTGGATCGAGTAAAACAAAGCTAGTGCTGCTTCTCCCTGTGAGCTTTGATCAATAACAAGGAGATCTGAGTCCAGAACCTGCTAGGCTCCCAATTAATTATTGATCTGAAACAAGCCACTCAGCCTTTATGTAGAATGTGGGGATTGAGTTAACAAAGCGATGTCATGTTTTTTAGTCCATAATTCTAAAATTAGTTATATGATATGAACAACATTACTTTAGCTATATTTTGTGGATAATTTACATATTTTGGAAGCTAGTATCTTGAAGTGGTAGCAGAGTGTGTTGAATATGTGATCATGACAGAGTAGATCCTTAGATATCCTCAATCAAAATGCAAATAGCAAAGAAGCCAGTTAGCAAGTATTTGTTGGGTACCGCCTATTCAATTGCAGCATTATGCTAGGATCTGGAGATACAAGCCACGATCCTTGTTCTAAAGGTTATCAAAATCCTAACTACATGAAATGACTCTTGACTTATAGCAAAAAGCCAGAGTGAGCAGACATGGATAGGTCTCTTTCCTGCTTACAAACATATAGAAGTTATGAATAAAATAAGGCAATAATTCAAATACAGTGTGTCCCCAAAGCCACCCTGAAAGTCATCAGACACAGGTAAAATAAGAAAATGTACTAAATGTACCTTTATTTATGTACCTAAATGTAGCTAAATGTACCTTTATTTAAAAAATATTCATTACTTTATGGGGCAAGACATGATTGCAAGAGGGACTTTACATAATAATTACAATCAGTGTAACCTGGCTTATTGTACCCTCAATGAATCCCCAACAATAAAAAAAAAAATAATTAAATAATAAAAAAATATTCATTACAAACTTTTACAAAATATTTACAAAATATTCTCTATGTGTTAGCCGTGTCTTTGTAAAATTTTATAACAGTTTGGAAATAAAGGTACATTTAGTTATAATTTCCATTTCTCCCTATGTATGGTGACTTCAGGGGTGACTTTTGAGACACCCTGTATATAAGCAGGCTTGCTTTCTTCAAGGGAAATCCCAGTTGGCAAAAACAAAGAGAAAATGAAATACCTTAAAGTTGAGCAGGCCTTGGCGTAAGCCCTAGAAGTTGAGCTTCAATGCATTCATGGGTGCAAGAGGCATGATTTCCAACCTGTGAGAATTGGGGAAAGTGGACCTGAGCCACCAGCCTAACATCTGAAATGTTAAGGAGTAGCTTTAACCATGAAAAGGAGACTAGAAAAATTCTTCTCACTATGGGCGGCGCCTGTGGCTCAGTTGGTAAGGCGCCGGCCCCATATACCCAGGTGGCGGGTTCAAACCCGGCCCCGGCTGAACTGCAAACCAAAAAATAGCTGGGCGTTGTGGCGGGCGCCTGTAGTCCCAGCTACTTGGGAGGCTGAGGCAAGAGAATCCCTTAAGCCCAGGAGTTGGAGGTTGCTGTGAGCTGTGTGATGCCATAGCACTCTACCGAGAGCCATAAAGTGAGACTCTGTCTCTCCAAAAAAAAAAAAAAAATTCTTCTCACTAACCCAAAAAGGCAATACATAACATTATCATCTGTTCAGGGCCACTAGTAAAAGAAAAAAAAAAAAGTTGCTACAAGTAATTAAACCTTGTAGTGGTTTAAAATTTGAATTTGTCCTACCTGTACAGTATAGAAACACCCAGTAAGAAATTATCATAAAACTAGTTCAAGACTACTACAGATGATGCCCCAGGATCATACAAGAAGTAATTGTGAAATTTTCCTATAGAAATATTTTCACAAATAGGATCCATGAAAGTCTCATGGAAGAATAATGGCTTGGTCTATTGAGCCCCTCACAATTCAATCTATGTCATGCTATTGTTCCATAGAACCAATGCTATAAGACGCCGGACAATTAAGTTCATGAACTCAGCCTAGAAAGAGTGTTAGGTACCTCATTGCTGACTATCACTACAGTCACCTTTGAAGTACTCTGCTTGGCCATCTGGTGACTGTGGTGATATTCAGCAATGAGGTGTGTAGCACTTTTTCTACAATGAGTATGTGAACTTATCTGCCCAACCTTGTATGTTAAACCCTTCTCTGTTCCTTGGACACATATGACCTTTTCCCAGGTTTTTGTCATTTTTGCACTTTTTATTCTGCCTACTTGAATCACCCATTTTCATCTGGCTTTTGCAGATTTAATATTAGAATGAAATTCAAATACAATCTCTTCTGGAAAGTCTTCCCTGATTAGGCTACCTCTGTCTTTAATATCTCTCCTCTGTGTTCTTACAGTACTTGTAAGTCTTTGTGTTGATTTGATATCTATCTATCATCTATCTATCTATCTATCTATCTATCTATCTATCTATCTATCTATCTATCTATCTATCTATCTATATCTATCTATCTATCTTTCTTCTATCATCTGTCTATTTATCTATCTTTCTATCTATCTATCTTCTATCTATCTATCACTTATGTATGTATCATCTATTTATATATCACCTATCCACTATCTATATCATATCCTCTTTCTCAGGGGGTTTTAATGTCCTCGATCAAAGTGTTATGTCTTTTTATGGTATCCATACCATCTAGTAAGCATGGTTTGTCCTGTATTGATTCTCAGTGTATATTTTGTTGACAATGATATTGAAAAGGATATTTCTCAGCAATGATACTCAAAGCAAGGCCGGGTGCAGTGGCTCAGGCCTATAATCTTAGTACTCTAGGAGGCTGAGTTGTGTGGGTTCCTTGAGCTCAGGAGTTCAAGATTAGCCTGAGCAAGTGAGTGAGACTCCCATCTTTTCAAATAAAATAGCCGGGCATTGTGGTGAGTGCCTGTAGTCCCAGCTACCAGGGAGACTGAGGTAAGAGGATTGCTTGAGCCCAAGAATGAGAAAAATAAATAAAAGATGCTCAAAGCAGTTGTTTTATGTATGGAAATTAAATGGCCACAGGCAGAAAAGGAGAAATTTATCAGCCAGTACACATACTTTTCTGTTATTTATTGTTTCTTTAGAAACATGGGCTCCCCCGTCAAGCACCCCTATAGAGTTCTGCAGGAATGGTGGGACCTGGAGCAATGGCAGATGTATTTGTACAGAAGAGTGGAAAGGACTGAGATGTACGATTGGTAAGTTACTAAGATGTGAGATTTAGATGACTCTCCTGTTGTTAAGAACAGCAGCAAAGCTTCTGGCAACTTCAGTTAATGATTACAGAAATAGTAGGCTTAATAATGATGGCTTTAAGATCTGTTTATCTATCTGTTTAATAGAAAAAGCTGAGTTTTCTTCTGGGCGATTTACCCATTATATTCACGATTCTTCGTTTTCTGACTCTCAAGTGTCTCTGAAAATTCATATTGTATTTCCTTCTGGTTGCCATGTCTAACCCAGGGTAATTGCTTCAGGTTTTTCCAACTGGTGATACTCCATATTACCCTATTTCAGACATCACCATTCTAACATATTTAAATACTCTGAAATTAAGATGCATCTTCCTATCCAAGTAATATACTTATATTAAGTTTTTGTCTTTTCTTCCTTTTCCTTGAAGAACTGTTATTAAATTACTCATTTGATATCAATCAGTAGTGTCTTGGGGTCAAAGTTCAAGGGCATTTCCTGATCTGAGGTGTGCTTCCCAACACTCTGCATACTTCATGCCGCCTGCTTAGAACCCAGAGCCCCAAAGCCCACGCCTGTCATTTCTTATACTACCAGTATATCCCACACACCCCCATGACTTTGGCCTTTTTACTTTGACTCACATTCTCATGATGCCACTGTAGGCTCTATGTTTTTAATTCTCAAGATTCCAACTGGTCTGATACACCCTCCTTGCTGATGTGTTAGTGCTCATGTTCCACCTCTATCCAGATACCTATTATGAACATTTTTGTTGGAACCTGTTACCTAACATACTAGTTATTCTAATGGCAGTAATGTAGCCAGATAGGGAAGTACTGAAGTTCTTCACAGGCCAGTGGATTCTATTAGCCTTCTATTACCCTTGAAATTATACTGCATAACTTTTCAACTTTAACTTTTATATGGTTTAAAATTTGAAAAAGAAAAGTATAATTTATAATGAAAAATTTTTTTCTTTTCATTACAGCTAATTTTTGTGAAAATAGTACCTACATGAATTTAACTTTTGGCAGAATTCCAGTGGGAAGATATGGACTTTCCTTGCAAGTATGTGGCAGCAATACTGCAAATGGTATGGTTTCCTCAAACATCTTTTCTATTTGGGCACAAGAATTGCCATGCTATGTCATACTTATCATCCCTCCAGCTAGTGTAAAATCACAGAAAGAGGCATCAAAGACTTGGTTCCCTTTCATGATGCCAGTGTTCAAAGTGTATGATGGTAGTTTACATAATCCGGATTTTCCTAAAAACCTCAGTATGGATTACTTATTTATGAATTCTTAATTATTTTCTTGTTTTATTTTTCCAGTTTACTCTGTCTGCTAGCATTGGATCAGGTTAACATTTACTCTGTGAATTATATAATTTGTCTCAGCTTTGAATTATATAATTTGTCTCAGCTTTCATAATTAGCTTACATTATAGCTTATACTATAACCAGGTTCAGACTTCATCTTTCCATGTAGAAATGCACAGTTAAGTCTGTAGTCGGTAGACCTTCATCTTCTTTGTGGTCATTGTATTTATCCATCTTGGAACATTTTCTAGCTTCATTCCATTCAACCTTGAACATAACTACCTTTATTGCATAAAGCCATTCCAAGAGTAGAGGAACAAATAATATTTTCTATTTCTAGTATTTTCCCTGATAATATCTAGGATTTTGATGATTTATTTTAGTGGCACTTTGGGTAATGTCTTCAAAGAATAGCCTTTAGAAATTCAAGGATTGCTTTCCTGATAGCTAGAACATCTAATGCCATATAATTTTCCCCAAAAAGTTTTGACTATTCCTTGTTTGCCTTGACTTTTATCTGATCAGTTTTCCTACCCCTCACATCTTCCTGTAGGTAATTACCCATTTCTAACAGAACTGGATAATACTTCAATAATACCTCCAAATCTAGATTATTTACAAAAATGTTTGACAGAACTAAGGCCAGTAATGACTCCAGGGAGAATGTCACATTTTATTTAGGTATTTCTGTGTATATCAAGGGCTCTTTGAAACACTAAATAAATTACATGAATTGGTCTTTCTTATATGCTTCTTTATTTATTCCAAGAGATGATGTAGACCTGCATTCCATGTGCAGAATACAAATGGCTTCCACCCACATCTGTTATGCTTACTCAAGTACTCATGATACTATTCTTTTTTTCTTTTTTTTGAGACAGAGTCTCACTATGTCACCCTCGGTAGAGTGCCATGGCATCACAGCTCACAGCAACTCAAACTCCTGGGCTTAAGCAATTCTCTTGCCTCAGCCTCCCAAGTAGCTGGGACTACAGGCACCTGCCACAACACCCAGCTATTTTTTTTGTTGCAGTTGTCATTGTTGCTTAGCTGGCCTCTGCTGGGTTTGAACCCACCAGATTTGGTGTATGTGGCTGGCACTGTAACCACTATGCTATGGGCGCCAAGCTCTCATGATACTATTCTTTATTTGTTTATTTTTTTTTTTTGTAGAGACAGAGTTTCACATTATCGCCCTCAGTAGAGTGCCGTGGTGTCACACAGCTCACAGCAACCTCCAACTCCTGGGCCTAGGCGATTCTCCTGCCTCAGCCTCCTGAGTAGCTGGGACTACAGGCACCCACCGCAATGCCCGGCTATTTTTTTGTTGCAGTTTGGCGGGGGCTGGGTTTGAACCCGCCACCCTCGGTATATGGGGCCGGCGCCCTGCTCACTGAGCCACAGGCGCCGCCCATGATACTATTCTTTACGTAAAGTCTTCCAGCCTCTTGATTAAGAGGTCATAGGGTAAAAGATAAGCTTCAATCCTACTGGTACTTAGTATACATACTGTATATGCCATGCTATACTATATGGTATGCTATGGGTACCTACTGTCTTAATTGGATATGTCTTGTATGTCTTATATATTTCATAATGATTTATGAAAGATATAATTTACAGAACATAACTGTGTGCTACTGAATTGGGAAGAGTAAAAGTGAAAGCAATATACTCATGAAGTCACACTTGTTTGATACACATTACTTTTTTGAGATGAGAGAATCACTATTTTTCATTTGGTTATTCTTCTTTTCTGAGCACCTATAATTAAAACAAGTTTATATATTAATATTTACCTTTGAATTTCAGATTGAGCCCATAATACATTGTATAATTTTACTTATCTAACTGTTGTCAAATTAACATCCAGTTTTATATTAAAAATTTCTTCTAATTACACAATTTTGTATAGCAAATAATCAATATTTTTCAATGATTTTTGAGTAGGGCTATTTATACTTGTAAGTAACATTGAAGAAAAGATCAATTGACATGTGGTGACTTACTTAAAAGTTATTTATATCCTATAGATATGTTAGAAAACTTCACTATGTCATGGAGTAGAGGTGGAACCATCATATAAACTAAGGTGACTTCAGTCTTCTACTTTAAGTGCTGTTAAGTAACCTCTAATTGTGTTTTTTCTGCTTGTAAGATGAGGCAGATGTTCAAAATTGGTCTTGAGGAAAAATTCACCTTCTATCCAGCTGTCCTTCCAATTATGATTTTATCTGTATCAGCTACTTAAGCATTAGCTCTAAGAGGACAGGGAGGTAGGGAGGCTCAAGTGATAATCCTAGGAAATAAACTAGGTGTTATTAAATCCTATTAAATAAACTAGGTGTAATAAATCGGGTGTTACCTAGATTTGCATAAAGAAGGACAGATTAATATATAATTCAATATCTAATAGAAATTTTTCACAGGTCTCTCAGCCTAGTAATCCCTCATCACATCAATTCAAATCTATCATGTCCTTTGTTGCTGGAAGGTAAGCTTCCTTGCAGACACCCAAAGAAGGAAATAGTCAATTGGTCTTTTGAACTCTAGATTTAAGAATCAAGAAAACGGGTGGTATCTACCTAAGATATTCTCATAGTAACTGTCTAATTTGCTTTTCTATCCTAAACTTATTGGCCTAGAAGAATAATGATTTACATTTCTCTCAGGTCTGTGATTGACCAGCTCAGCTGTGCTGGAAAGTCCACAGCAACCTCACTCATGTTACTAGGGCATGGATTCTGGCTGTTGGCTAGAGGCCTCAATCCTCCTCTCTGGACCTTTCATCCTCCAGTGGGCTAGACCTGCTTCTCTGAATGTCAGCATCAGGACGGCACTCCCAAGAGGGTGAAGGCTGAAACTTCAAGGCTTCTCGTGGTGTAGGCTCTGGAATGTACACATTTCTACCATGTTCTGCTGGTCAAAGTGAATCAGAAGGCCAGCACAAATTCAGGAAGTAGAGGAATAGAGTTTACCTCTTGACAGAAGGAGCAGCAGTCACATTGTAAAGGGATAGTACAGGTGCAGTTGGTTGCTGTGGTCATCTTTGCAAACACTGTATCTTTTCACTTTTCTTTTTATGAAAGCGGGCAGTCCAATGGCAATCCGGCTGTGCAGTGTCTCTGAATATGGAGAGATACAATTACAAAACGTGATGTATGGGAACTGTGATGAGAATCTTCAGACCCTGGAAAAGCAGGTATGCCATATGATCCATCTGATGGGCAACTGAGAGAAGTTCTGACTCTGTGTAAAATCTCTGTTCTTCAGATACCTGATGGTCAGATTAATGATTTTAAAACTCTCAAATTAGAAATAAGAAAAACTAGTAGCTTAAACTATCATTATTTAAGTTGATATCTGTTTATAAGAAAGACATTTGGATATGTTGGTTAAGCCAATTTCAGCAGGTGATAATCTAAATACATTTTATATTTTGGCTTATTTATTTATTTCAATTATTGTTAAATCATAGCTGTGTACATTAGTGCAATCAAGGGGTACAATATGCTGGTTTCATATACAATCTGAAATATTCTCATCAAACTGTTCAACATAGACTTCATGGCATTTTCTTAGTTATTGTATGTAGACATTTGTATTCTGCCTTTAGTAAGTTTCACCTGTACCCATTCTAAGATGGAGGTGTGGCCCCACCCATTACCCTTCCTCCACCCCAAATTACCCCCTCCCTTCCTCTACCTTGGTCCTTTCACCATATTCTTGTGCTATAGTTGGGTTATAGCCTTCATATGAAAGCTATAAATTAGCTTCATAGTAGGGCTGAGTACATTGGATTCTTTTTCTTCCATTCTTGAGATACGTTGCTAAGAAGGAAATGTTCCAGCTCCATCCATGTAAACATGAAAGAGGTAAAGTCTCCATCTTTCTTTAAGGCTGCATAATATTCCATGGTATACATGTACCACAATTTGCTAGTCCATTCATGGGTCGATGGGCACTTGGGCTTCTTCCATGACTTAGCAATTATGAATTGGGCTGCAATAAACATTCTGGTACAGATGTCTTTAATATATTGTGATTTTTGGTCTTCTGGTTATATGCCTAGTAAAGGAATTATAGGATCGAATGGCAGGTCTATTTGTAGATCTCTAAGTATTCTCCAAACATCCTTCCAAAAGGAATGTATTAGTGTGCATTCCCACCAGTAGTGTATAAGTGTGCCCTTTTCTCCACATCTACACCAACATCTCTGGTTTTGGGATTTTGTTATGTGGGTTACTCTTACTGGGGTTAGGTGATATGTCAAAGTAGTTTTGATTTGCATTTCTCTGATGATTAAGGATGATGAGCTTTTTTTCATGTGTCTGTAGATTGTGCATCTGTCTTCTTTAGAGAAGTTTCTCTTCAAGTCCTTTGCCCACCCTGAGATGGGATCACTTGTTCTTTTCTTGCTAATATGTTTGAGTTCTCTGTGGATTCTGGTTATTAAACCTTTATTGGAGGTATAACCTACAAATATTTTCTCCCATTCTGAGGGCTGTCTGCTTGCTATACTTACTATGTTCTTGGCTGTGCAGAAGTTTTTTAGTTTGATCAGGTCCTAGTAATATATTTTTGATACTGCTTCAATTGCCTGGGGAATTCTCCTCATAAAATATTCACCCAGGCCAATTCCTTCAAGAGTTTTCCCTGCACTTTCTTCAAGTATTTTTATAGTTTCATGTCTTAAGTTTAAATCTTTTATCCAGTGAGAGTCTATCTTAGTTAATGGTGAAAGGTGTGGGACCAGTTTCAGTCTTTTACAGATTGCCAGCCAGTTCACCCAGCACCATTTGTTAAATAGGGAATCTTTTCCCCACTGAATGTTTTTAATTGGCTTGTCAAAGATCAAATAACGGTAAGTAGCTGGATTCATCTCTTGGTACTGTATTCTGTTCCAGATATCTACTTCTCTGTTTTTTTGTGCCAGTACCATGCTGTTTTGATCACTGTTGATTTATAGTACCGTCTCAGGTCAGATAGCATGCATGATTCCTCCTGCTTTGCTTTTATTTCTGAGTAATGTTTTGGCTATTCAAGGTTTTTTCTGATTCCATATAAAATGAAGTATTATTTTTTCAAGATCTTTAAAATATGACAGCGGAGCTTTAATAGGAATTGGATTAAAATTATATATTGCTTTGGGTAGTACAGACATTTTTTAACAATGTTGATTCTTCCCAACCATGAGCGTGGTATGTTTCTCCATTTGTTAACATCTTCAGCTTTTTCTTTTCTTAAAGTTTCACAGTTCTCTTTGTAGAGATATTTCACGTCCTTTGTTAAGTATACTCCCAAATATTTCATCTTCTTTGGCACTACTGTGAAAGGAATAGAATCCTTGACTTATTTTTTCGGCTTGGCTATTGTTGGTATATATAAAGGCTACAGATTTATGGGTGTTGATTTTGTAGCCTGAGACATTGCTGTATTCCTTGATCACTTCTAAGAGTTTTGTAGTAGAATCCCTGGTGTTTTCCAGATATACAATCATATCATCTGCAAAGAGTGAAAGTTTGATCTCTTCTGACCCTATGTGGATATCCTGGACTGCCTTTTCTTCCCTAATTGCAATGGCTAAAACTTCCATTACAATGTTAAAGAGCAATGGAGACAATGGGCAACCTTCCTGGTTCCTGATGTAAGTGGAGATGATTTCAATTTAACTCCTTTCAATACGATATTGGCTGTGGGTTTTCTGTAGATGGCCTCTATCAGTTTAAGAAATGTCCCTTTTATACCAATTTTTTAAGTGTTCTGATTATATACTGAATAATATAAGGGATGCTAGATATTATCAAAAGCTTTTTCTGCATCAATTGAGAGAATTTTATGGTCTTTTATTTTTTAGTATGTTTATGTGCTGAATTACATTTATAGATTTACCTATATTGAACCAGCCTTGAGACCCTGGGATAAATCCCGCTTGGTCATGGTGTATAATTTTTTTGATGTATTGTTGGATTCTGTTTGCTAGGATCTTATTGAGTATTTTTGCATCAATATTCATTAGTGATATTGGCCTATAATTTTCTTTTCTTGTTGGATCTTTCCCTGGTTTAGGGATCAAAGTGATGTTTGCTTCATAGAATGTGTTGGGTAGTATTCCTTCTTTTTCTATATTTTGGAAGAGGTTTAGTAATATAGGTACTAGTTCTTCTTTAAAGGTTTGGTAGAATTCTAACGTACAGCCATCTGGTCCTGGGCTTTTCTTTTTAGGGAGATTTTGTATAGTTGATGCTATTTCAGAACTTGATATAGGCCTGTTCAACATTTCCACTTCGTTCTGGCTAAGTCTTGGTAGGTGGCATACTTCAGATTTTTATGTTTCTGAGAGTAAAGTTTTTTGTAATATTCGTTAAGGATTTTTTGAATTTCTGAGGGGTCTGTTATTATTTCATCTTTACCATTTCTGATTGATGAAATTAGAGATTTTACTCTTTTTTTCCTGGTTAGGTTGGCCAAAGGTTTATCTATTATATTGATCTTTTCAAAAAACCAACTTTTGGATTTATTGATCTGTTGTATAATTCTTTTGTTTTCAATTTCATTTAATTCTGCTCTGATTTTGGTTATTTCTTTTCTTCTGCTGGGTTTGGGGTTGGAGTGTTCTTCCTCCAGTTGCTTGAGATATCCCATTAAGTTATTAACTTCCTCTCTTTCCGCTTTCTAGAGAAAGGCTTGTAGTGCTATAAATTTCCCTCTTAGGACTGCCTTTGCAGTATCCCAGAGGTTCTGGTAATTCCTGTCTTGATTGTTGTTTTGTTCCAAAAATTTGGTGATTTCCTTCTTAATCTCATCTATAACCCATCTATCCTTCAGCATAAGGTTGTTTAGCTTACATGTTTTTGTACGGGTATGCAGGTTCCTGTTGTTATTGAGTTCAACTTTTATTCCATGATGGTCTGAGAAGATGCAAGGAATAATTTCTATTTTTAAAAATTTTCTGAGGTTAGATTTGTGGCCTAGGATGTGGTTGATTTTGGAGTATGTTCCGTGGGCTGATTAGAAGAATGTGTATTCAGTTTTGCTGGTATGAAATGTTCTGTAGATGTCTGTTAAGTCCAGATGTTGAATGGTTAAGTTTAAATCTAAAATTTCTTTGCTTAGCTTCTTTTTGGAGGATCTATCCAGCACTGCTAAAGGGGTGTTAAAATCTCCAACTACTATGGAAGTGGAGGAAATCGAGTTGCTCATATCTGTTAGAGTTTCTCTTATAAATTGAGGTGTGTCTGGTTGGGTGCATAAATATTAATAATTGAAATCTCATCATATTGAGTGTTATCTTTAACAAATATGAAGTGTCCATCCTTATCCTTCCTTATTTCGGTTGATTTAAAACCTATTGTGTCTGTAAATAGGATTGCAATGCCTGCTTTTTTCTGCTTTCCATTTGCCTGGAGTATAGATGACCATCCCTTCACCTTGAGTCTATATTTGTCTTTTAATGTAAGATGCAATTCTTGTATGCAGCCGATATCTGGCTTGAGTTTTTGTATCCAGTCAGCCAATCTGTGCCTCTTTAGAGGACAATTTAAATCATTCGCATTAATTGAGAATATTGATAAGCCTTTCGAGAGTCTGGTGGACATTTTTAATCCTTTCGCAACTGTGGAAGTTGGAATTTGATCAAAATTTTCTGGGTGGGTTTACTTTTGTGGTGGAGGATTATGCTGGTCTTTATGGAGGATAGGTCTGAAAATATCCTGGAGAGCTGGTTTAGTTATGGCAAATTTCTTCAACATGTGAATGGCATTGAAGTATTTAATTTCTCCATCATAAATAAAACTCAGTTTAGCTGGATACAGGTTCCTGGGTTGAAAGTTATTTTGCTTTAGGAGATTTAAAGTTGATGACCATCCTCTTCTAGCTTGAAAGGTTTCAGCAGAGAGATCCGCAGTTATTCTAATATTCTTGCCCTTGTAGGTGATGGTTTTCTTTTGTCTGGCTGCTTTCAGAATTTTCTCCTTCATATTAACTTTAGTGAAATTGATTATGATGTGTCTGGGGGATGTCTTATTTGGGTTGAGTCGTGCTGGCGTTCTGAAACTGTCTGCTATCTGAATTTTAGAATCTCTTGGCATGTCTGGAAAGTTCTGTTTCATATCTCTTGGAGAAGAGACTCTGTGCCTTGTGAAGTCACTTCATCGCTTGGGGATCCCTATAAGACGATTATTGGTTTTCTTCCAATTATCCCAGAGCTCTCTGAGAGAGTGATCTGTTTTTGCCGTCCATTTCTCTTCCTCTTTGAGAGTTTGGGAGCGTTCGAAAGCTTTGTCTTCAATGTCAGAAATCCTTTCTTCTGCTTGCTCCATTCTGTTACTGAGGGATTCTACTGTGTTTCTCGGATCTTTGAGGGCTGCAACTTCTTCTCTCAATGTGTCAAAATCTTTGGTCATTTGGTCTTTGAATTCGTTGAATTCTTGAGATATCTTTTGGGTTACTGCTTGGAATTCTAATTCAATTTTATTTGCTATCCAGATTCTGAATTCAATTTCTGACATCTCAGCTATTTGCTTGTGCATGGGATCTTGTGCTGTGTCTGCTCCATTGTTCCCTGGGGGAGTTGATCTATTCTGACTATTCATATTGCCAGAGTTTTTCCATTGATTTTGCCTCATGATTGTTTTTCACCATTGGTCTGGCCATCCTCAGAGTTGGGGAGGTATCTAGACCTCCAGCGGGATCACTCTATTGTTGCTGGATCATTGTAGGGAGTGATCCTGTGTAGCTCCTCTGGGGCTGCCCCAGCCAGGGAATTCTGGTTGTGGTTGCAGCTCCGGAGTATGACACACCCAGATCCAGCAACAGGGCGGGGGTGTGTGCACACGGTTCTGGGAGTGCCTGGTGCATGGTGACTTTGGCATAGAGAGCCCTAGGCTCCAGCAGTCTCTGGCCAGGATAAGGGCTCTGAGAAGAGGCAGGGAGGGCTCTGGATGGCACACGGCTACTAGAGTCCCTGGCCAGTAGAGTGGGCTGGTTTGGAGGCAGGGAGGGTACAAGAGGGAAGACGTGGAGTTTCGTGGCTCCTGGAGTTTCTGGTCAGGACATGCGGAGGCCTGGCAGGCGTGGGTCACATCGGGTCACAGTGCTACTCAGCCGCCGGTGAGTCCCTGGCCGGGGCATCCTGGCTGGAGCGGGCCTATGGGGGTCCAGGTGGGCATGGGTTGTGGGTCATGAGTTGCAGGTCACAGCGCTGCTCTCATGGAGGCCTGGGCAGGCACGGGGCATGGGGTGTGAGGCCACGCAGTTGCCGGTAGAGATCCTGATTGTGAGGGGGCTTGGCGTGGCCCCCGGAGTCTCTTGCTGGGGGGCTACTTGGTCTGGCAGGCAGGGTAGAGCACTGCTCAAGAACCTCCTCCCTTAGTCTCAGCAGGGGTTAGGCTTCTGGTTCATCAGGTAAGGGGGGAAGGGTATACTGGAAGTCAGAATGGCATGGAAGATCTTAGTTTGATATTTTTGCCTAGCAAGAGAGTGTTCAGAGTCATGGCAAGGTCCCTCTGAGGAAGTAGTCCCCACTTCCTACAGCACTCACCCGTGGGGCGAGGCAAGAGTTCCACAGTTCACTGCTTGTCCGTAGAAAACCCGCAGGAGCAAACGAAAAGAGAAAAGAAAGGAGACAGAAAAACAAGGAAAAACCACAGCTTTCTTGGGGGAGGGGACGGACACTCCTCCATCCAGATGAATTTTGTACCTGAAGTTTGGTTTCTTGGAGTCGCAGCTTGCCTTAGAAGAGGTGACCTGCAGTTACCGTTTCTCTGTTGGCTGGGCTCGCAGTCTTCAGTTTAATTGGGCTGTTTTTGGACATTATCTTTCCTTTTGGACAAGAGCCTTCCTCGGAAACTGCTCTCAGTTGGCCATCTTGCCCATCCCTCTCTAAATACATTTTAAATGGCTTCATCTTTGTAGACTAGTCAAGTTTTGTGAAAATAGATCCCTGAATGTGAGACCAAAGGAAGGTCTTCTGATGGTTTCCCAGATCAGAATGAGGAAAAAAAAAACTGTAACCAAAGACCCTTGACACAGGAAACTCCAAACATGATTCTGGCCTCAGGGCTGTATCCATGAGCAGGTGAAATGGAAAGTACATGTCACTAGATATTTTTTCATGCAGATTAAATTATTTTGACTAAGGATGTATGCAAATGTCTATGCATGGAAGACCTAACACCTGGCCAAGCCAGGGAAGGAAGAGGGCATATATCTTTATGTAGGTCCTTTACTGTGCCAGGCATGATACATATGTTATCTCATTTCATCCTTATAAAGGCTCTGTGAATTGGATTTTATTACCATATATAATTATGGCTAAAAATACTTACTAATTGTTAAGCACTTACACAGCAAATGCTGTGCTGAACATTTTACTTAGGTTATTGGTTTATCACATTTAACTTTTATAATGCCATAGATAAGTATTCATATACCCATTTGACAGATGAGGAAAATGTGGCTCTAAGAGGTGTAATGTTTTGCTCAGTGATGGAGCTGATCTTGATTATAAGGTCCACACTGTATACACTTGCTCCCTAGTCAGGGATGGGCAGTGTGAAGGTGAAGTGAGGGTGGGAGCTGGGGTTGGAGGTGACTGTCAAACACACAGCTTGTGACACCCACACAGAGTGGAGGAAAGATTATAGATTTTGGAATCTGACAAACCGATGTTTGACTCTTAGCTCTGCTACTTTCAATCTGTGTGAAATTTCACCTCTCTGAGACTTTAAATGGGACTGAGAGTGCTCACCTCACAATGTTATTTTTTTATTTGTTTGTGTTTGTTTTTGTCTTGTTTTTCTGAGACAGGGTCTCACCCTGTTGCCCAGGCTGGAGTGCAGCAGCCCAATTTTAGCTCACTGCAGCCTCAAACTCCTGGGCTCAAGCAATCTTTCTGCCTCAGTCTCCTGAGTAGTTGGGACTACAGGCACAGGCCACCATACCAGGCTGATTTTTTATTTTTTGTAGAGGCAGGGTCTTGCTTTATTGCCCAGGCTGGTCTTGAACTCCCAGCTTTAAGCAATCCTCCCACCTCAGCCTCCTAAACTGCTGGGATTATAGGTGTGAGCCATCATGCCCACCCTAAAATGATTTTTTAGCTATTAAATGGGATAACATCTTTAAACATCTAGCAAAGTGCCTAGCATGTAGCAAGGACTTGGCTATTAAACAAGAATTATTTGTTTCTGTCTACTAACTGGATATGATTTCTCTTTCCCAAGTGCGAATAACTTGTGACATTGGTTTGATTTTTGAAACATTGCTGCCATCTAGTGAAAACTCACTGTCCTTCCTCCCCACACACAAGTTGCCACCCAGCATCTCTGCTGACGATATGGATTAGCATCACCACACAGAGCCCTGGGACCACTTGGTACCTGGAAAAGTTATTCTGACCCATGCTTCCCAAAGTATCTATGCTGCAAAAAATTTAGATCCCTTAATAGTGTATTCATGAAAATACTCAACTATCCCTTTAAAAATAATCTCTGGACTGCCTGATGGTTAAAATATGATTCATCATATCCAAGTCTACTTTTGAAGATTCCTCTGCCAAAAATAGCAGCTCACTTACCTACAGGTGAGAGCTGCATAGATCCAGTGATATAAATAAAGCCTGAATTATGAGCCTATGGCCCTGCCCAGTGCTTGGTATCTAACTCATCTCTTTTACCTAAAGTTCTAGACTTTGTTCAGTGCTCAGGACAAGGCAAAGCTTTTCTTCTTTATTAAAGCTTCAGCATGTCTCCTTTATCTGAATTATTTGCTTTCTTTTCAAGATAAGTTGTACCTTATCCTGAAAAATATCCTATCTAACATTATCATTCACATTAAGTGAGATTTTTTTCATAACTAACATTTATCCTTTTAGTTTTGTGAAGTCATCTTGACCAATGTTATGGCAATTCCTGATTGTGGTAAACAATGTTTAATGTGAAAAGAAATTAAATTTTTCTTCATTGTTACATATATAAAAAATTTATAACCCATTGGAGACCAATAATTTTGTGAAATATAATAAAAATAAATTAGTAGGAAGTTGAAATATACAATACAAACCAAATTTTTAAAAGTATTAAATTCAACAGCATAAAACTGCTATGTAAGTTTCTTTTTTTATTTATATATTTTTTATTAAGTCATTTGTACATAGATCATAAATACATTTATGCCATTATGGGATTTGATGTGTTGATTCTTTGTACAAATTGAAGTGCTTACATCCTACTAATCAACACAGTTTTTACCTCATTTACCCAATTACAGCATTAAGACATTTGTGTTCCACACCTGATAGATCCAACTTGTACTTGAGATGTGCTCCATAAGTGTGGTTCCCCTACTAACCCTCCATTAACCCACCCCCCTCCTTTCGCCTCTCCCTCCCCTTCCACCCTTCAACCATATTCTTCTTCGTAAAGTATCTCAGGAATGGAAAAAGGAAAAAAAAAAAAATCCAATGTACTCAGTACTACTGTGAAACCAATTTATAATCACTCACATTTGCATATGAAAAATGAAACACAACTATAGCCTAGGATGCTATGTAAATTTCTGACCACTCGCTTTGGGTTTCAGCACATATCTCTCTATGGACTTTGTAGCAAACGGTTGCACTAACACAGATCCGTGGACATACTTTGAGTAGCTGGGATCTAGCTCAGGCAGCCCATAATAGTTTATCAATCAGCCACTGGCCTGCATATACTTTGTCCTTTAGGCGAGAAAAGAAGCAAACCTGAAAAAGTGGGGCGGTGTGACTTTTGGGACATTGAAACTTAGCTAAATTCCAGCTTATTCACCTGCAGTTGTTGCTTGCAATGTGTTTAAACATAAACCTCGTGGTTTAAAAATTTTTTTAAACAGGTGGAGAATGCCACAGAGTTTAATTTTATTTCTACTGAAGCCCAGATTCTAACATCTGATGGCCAAAAGTTAACTGCCGAGGATGTCACTTCTGCTACTAGAGTGGTTGCACAAATCTTCAACACATCCAAAAATGCTTCGCCTGAGGTAAACCTCAAGAACCATCTATGTATTTATTTATTTATTTATTTTTGAAGACAATTGTGAAACAAACAAAGACATCCTGAACACCACTCCTTATTCCATCGTATGGATTTGGGGATGACTTAGGTTGCTTTAAAACTATTTTGCAGCACAGTCCTTCTAAGAGATGCTCTAAGAAATATAAAAAGGTTTCTTGTCCAAATATTTTCTTTCAGTATATTTGTGATGGTCATTATATTAAATCTTCTAAGACATCCTGGAGTGAATATATCTATTTCACCATATTGGTATACTTACCAATTACATTTGTCCTCATCATTCTTATTCTATTCCAAGTAAATAGTGTTTCAAGGAACTTACTTTAGAACATGCTAAAGTAAGTAAACTGTGATCCCTTTCTGTTAAGTGTATTTGCATTTTGGTCTGGGCTTTAAGTCTAGTTTACATTTCTGATATTATCATTTGCTAAACTCTGGTACCTGAAAACAAGAAGTATATGTGCCATTTACCAATTGGGATAGCCTGGGTATGGTCAAGAAGGGACATAAACCACTAAATGTGGATTGACCCAGTGTCTATAAGTTGAGTATCAGAGTGCCTTGAAAATAGCTATTCTTTTCTTCCATTCCCTTTAAATGTCTAATTTCAAAACAAACAAACAATTTTATGTTCCCCTAGGCACTTTGGAAAGTAGGTGGGATTCAAATCATAAGTAAGTAAAAATCGAATAGAAAGAGAAAAATATTGACTACCAAATGCAGATTGGTTAAGAAAAACAAAAAGATATCAATACCCCTCAAGAGGGCCATTAAATAGTAACCACATGCCAAGAGATCATCTCTCTGACTTACTCCTGAGCTTTTGATTGCAAGTAAATGAAAAAAAGTTTTACTAGGTCTATTAGTTACTAAAAATAATATTAACAGTTGTACTAAGTATCACTAAGTATTAACAAGCCGAGCATTGCAGTCTTGTTATGTTGCTTCTGCTTCTGTATCCCAGCATTTGCCTCTGTGTTCCTGGGGGTCTGGTAAGGCTTCTGCTATTTGGTCAAATTCAGAGACACAAGCCTTCTAATTCACTCCCTTGATTCTTATTTTCATTTCGCCTTATCTTGGTTCTCTCTGCCATCTCATGCTGATCAAAAACTAAACCTTTAATTTTGTAAAATGCTTGTCTCTGGACTCTCATACCTGTGGTGCCACTTGTTGCTATAATAATTGATGATGAAGGTGATGATGATAATTTGTATGTATCTTATCTGACAATTGGTGCCTTCCCTTTGGCAGGCAAAAAAAGTTGCTGTAACAACAGTGAGTCAGCTTCTAGATGCCCACGAAGATGTTTTTCAAAGAGCTGTTGCTGCTGCTGGTAATGATAAAGCCTTTACAATGTAAGCACAATTTTAGTTTGGAAAGAAAACTGGACAAAGTGCTGCTTAATTTCTTAGGATAAAAATGAACAAGGATGTCTTTTATTTCTCTCATGGATGCAGTAACTGGCTGATTCCTCTGGACTGCACAAAGAAGCTTTGTCTTTCCACATGCTCTTCAGTTCCATGAACTAGATGAGGTGGTCTGTGTTGCTTCCTGGCTCCAGGGTGATCATGGCTTGGGAGATAGAGAGTAACTTGGATGATTCAGATTAGAATTTGTTTTCCCAGCCCATCTCCGTGCAGGGCAGGACCTCTTCCCATTCCTTTCTCAATGCACAGAGCTGCAGAGAACAGCTCACTTTGCAGGACACGCTGGTCTTTAAAGCACACCTCGGCTCTCCCTTTCTAGAACCCTGGTATATTTTGATTAAGCTCTCTTTAGCTTTCCCAGCACTGCACTGAAAAAAAAAAATCCAACTCCATCTGCTTTTTCTCTTATTGACTCCTATGTTCTGGATTACTTTTGCTTGTATATTTGAACTAAAAGTCATGTACTTTTTTTCACATGGGCTTCTCACTAGGAATCACCATATTTTAAAAATTATTTATTTATTTTTGAGACAGAATCTCACTATGTTGCCCTCAGAAGAGTGCTATAGCGTCACAGCTCACAGCAACCCCAAACTCTTGGGCTTAAGTGATTCTCTTGCCTCAGGCTCCCAAGTAGCTGGGACTACAGGCACCGCCACAAGGCCCGGCTAAGAATCACTGTATTTTTACCTTATATACAGTTTTTAAAATCCTTTCTAAATTTAAGTAAACATGCATACTTATTGTAGAAAAATAAGAAAATTAACAAAATTTAAAAAATTACCCTACCTGCTGGTATATATTCCAAATTTTTTCTTTGGTATGTGCATATATATGTATGACACACACAGAGAATGGCCATAAAGTTCATGTGCAGTTTAAAATAGTGTGCAATTTAAAATTACACACAAACTTTATGGCCACCCTGTATATAAAACATACTGTATTTATTCATTACTTGATTTTGTCGCTTAATACCTTACAAAACTCTTTTTTATATCAACACCTATTACGTAAGTAGCTGTACATCTACATCATAATTTTAGATTACTGCATAGTATTAATAAATTTTTATTTAACCAATTCTCTTCTGCTGGACATTTACATTGCTTAAAGTCTTTTAATATTGCAAGCAATCAACATTCTTACATATCATCTTTGTTTCTGTGATCCATTATTTCCTAAGGAGAAACTCCTACAAGTAGTTCTCAGTTTTCTAATGATTATAACCAGTTTTGATTCAGTGTTGAATCCTCAAAATAGAAAAAAGCACAAAGGCACAAAATAGAGCACTCAAAAAATTGTAACTCTGAGAGGTGGTGGTAGAGGTTGTGTGAACACTCTTACTGGCACATTTTGCGACTTTGGCTTTTCATTTAGAGTCTGGGTCCTTCTCATGGGGAGTGTGGACGTCTCTCATTTTTCCTGAAGTAAGAGAAGAAAGCGCCCATGGGGTCCAGAGTTTGTGTTCAGTGAACATGGAGGCTGAGAGCCAGAGTGGGCCCCTGCAGAGCTGAAAACTTCGCGTTTGCAGAGTCTGCCTAGAGGAAAAGGGAGGAGTGAATGTTTTTTTTTTTTTTTTGTAGAGACAGAGTCTCACGGTACCGCCCTCGGGTAGAGTGCCGTGGCGTCACACGGCTCACAGCAACCTCTAACTCTTGGGCTTACGCGATTCTCCTGCCTCAGCCTCCCGAGCAGCTGGGACTACAGGTGCCCGCCACAACACTCTGTTGCAGTTTGGCCAGGGCTAGGGTTTGAACCCACCACCCTCGGCATATGGGGCCGGCACCCTACTCAGTGAGCCACAGGCGCCGCCCAGGAGTGAATGTTTTTAGTAAGAAAGCTGAGGAAAGTGAAGTCACGGAGTCTGGCTGACCATATCACAAGTCACAATGCAGATGCAAACACTTCAATAAACAATTAAGAATTTTAATGGCTTAAGATATAAGAAAAAACAATTTCTGGGGGATTTATATGTATTGTACAAATGGCTTCAAAGGAGGTGTTTGGAGGATAAATAAAAATTTAAAATATAGAACACTTTGAACTATAAAAGGATACAATCACATTCTATCCCTCCTTGCCCCACTCTGAGTTTCTAGTCCACGTATTTATTTTCTATGGTCCATCAGTTTCTCGTCTACTGTGTGATCCTTTGCAAAAGCTCTTGTGGACTCTGATCCTTCCTTTATTCACTTAGGCAAGGCTTTTACCTCTGCCTCTAGCCCCCAGGTCAGGTCGCCAACGTCTTAGCTTGCCTCCGGAGAATGATCTTGATGAGATGCCAACAGACATCACCTCCCGCTCTCCTGACTTTACAGGGAGACAAATAACTGGTTGCTCAGGGCAACTCTTGCTTTCCAAACTCCACTTTTGAACCCAGACTAGGTGCAAGGTCTCCTGACAGGGACCAGGCAACAGTCATCCATCTCACCTTGACTTCCTCCTCCTTTCATTCACAGTTTCCTTTTTGCATCTCTCCGCTACTAAATTCCCCTGCTACTCTGATAAGGAGAATTGGAGAGAGGGTAAGAATAAAAAGGAGAAGAGTGACAGGGAAGGAGAGTTCTGCCTCAGCTTTAGCCGTCTCAAGCTGTCATAGTAAAGTGCTCTAGCACCTATTCTCTTTTTCTAAATTGTAGAGTGTTAAAGTGCACGGAGCTCTGGAGCTGTGGAGCTGTGGGGAGGGTCTCTGCTGATGGGGGCATCATAGTACAGTCAGCAAGTTTAGGGCTTCATCTCACCATTTTGAATAATGGTGGCAAAGGCTGATCTGTAACCTTAGAACTTTGCTGTCATAATTGCTCTGGTTTACTTAACCTTGGGAACACAAACTGCCTCCCTAACACTAACCACCTTGCACATTTACATTTCACTTTTCTGTTCCAGCCAGTAACCTTTGGTTATAAGACAGCCACTCAAAGTATCTTGGCCAGAGATTTGTTATAAAGAGGCACATGGGATCTCATGGGAACTCAAGAATAGGCTCACAGTATAGCTGGGCCTTGTCAACCTAAAATAATCAAAAGGGTCAGAATGTAGTTTAAAGAGAGAGTTTATTCAAGCACAAAGTTTGAGAATGGTTGCCCAGGAAGCACAAATTCCAAAGAATGGGAATCAGTGTTTCAAAGTATAGAAGTTTGGGATCATTTATATAGACAAAGTTTAGGGAAACTTAACAAATTTTCAACATCTTTCTATTAATATACATATAAGGCTTACTGTATAGTTATAATGATCTGATTAGTGAAGGTGGTCTTTTTCTTTCAGGAAAGGCATATTTAACATTCCACACTGAAGATCTAAGAGTCCTGGGGTGTTTTTCATCATCTGGACTGTGTTAAATACTGAACAATAAAGGAAGCTGTTAATCCCTAACAAAGATCATGGATGGGGGGTGGGTGGGTGTCTGGCCTGTCCTAGTCATTTACAGCACAAGAACAATGAAGAAGAGAGTTAATCTGTAATCTATGAAGCAGAAGTTGCAAACACCCTATGTGACACACTAAGGGCTTAATTTCTCCTTGGCATAATAAATTAAGAAATTTAAAAATTTAGTTGGTTACAAATGTTATTTTCTTTTACAGCTTTGTGGACCCTGGACTAGGGAGTTGACTAAGGATCCAAGGTGGCTTTGCAGGTCTTAGTAAAGGAATTTATGGTTCTTCTCCTATTTTCAAAAAGAAGAATTAGCGTCTAATTTTTAATTGTATTTCTCTTTACAAAGATATGTTATAATAACCTCCCTGGTACCCTTTAAATCATGACATTGCCAATATAACTTCTGCATTAATTGGAAAATGTCTGTACCAAAGCGTTTGAAGACACCTTTTAGTGATTTGTGCTAGGTGGATGGCTAGCCTTTGGATTGGCTATTCTGGGCTAGGTGTCCATCTCTCATTTAATCAGTTATGGCAAAAGAAGGGAAGAATCATATGGAATTAAAAATGACCTTAGAAGTAGTAATGGGTAGTGTAACCTTTTAAAAGTATCTGTGAACATGGAAAACACCCCCATGAACCTAGCACATCTTTGGGGAGATGCCCAGGGAGCAGCTTCTGGCATCCTCAATGTTTCACAGCTGGCTGACCTCTGTCTTGGTAGGCACTCAGCTGGTGTTATTTGGTGAATGGTGCTCTTAGCAGATTGGGGTTTTGTTAGGCATTCATCCCATTGACAGAAGCTCTAGGGCATGATTGTTATCCATTACCTAGGATATATATAGTCTGAATTGCTGAAAATTCAGAAAATATTTCTACTAAAGGAAAACATTTGAAACAGAGGAGTCAACTTGAATGTTCCCATATGAATGATGATTATATGCTCTATAAAGTAATCCTCACTTATTTTAAACTTTCTCGCTTTTTAATTTCACTTGTAGAAAGCGAAAAGATACTTTAGTGGCAGAAATAAACATTTGGAATACAGAACAACTGCATGCTGATGAAATCCTTTCATTTCTGGAAAAACTAGATTATTCGCTTAGATATAGAAGTTTGTTTTGTCAAGTACAGAAATTATTCAATTTTGTATAGGAAACAAGAAAAAATAAAGGTCTTAAGACGTTTCTTTGGAGAACATCAAATTGACAGGTTGCCCCTCTCCCTTCCCACCTTCCATCTAGACTATCTTTGAACTTGGCCAAAGTGGAAAAGAACATTGTGAAAACCTGCCGTGTTTCATTCACAACTGAGACAATGAGCTCTGAACTCTGCTTTTCTGTGGTTGTCTCAACTGTCACCTCAGGAACCAGCAACTTACCAGACATGCTTTGGGTGCCAATTCTCACCCTTGTAGTAACAAGTAGAAATACATGCCTGGCCAACATTGGCAACACCATCCTTCTATGTGAAGAGTGTCATGTGCATATAATAATGACTACTTCTACTGGGAAATCTGTCATTCTAGAATTCCAGCTTTCTGGCATCTATGTCCAAGGTAGCCTTGGGTGAGATTGGTCCATGAGAAAGTTATTTTTTTAAGTATTATATAAAACAAACAAAGACTCTGGCAAAGAAAAGCAATTCTTTCTAGGTGCTGGTCAATGTTATTTTGACCAAATGAGTTGTATATTTATGCCTTTTTTATACCTCTGATGTTATGACATCTCCAGCATGTTAAGGTCTATGTTATTCCACGCAGGCTTATTGAGCAAATGGAAAATTATTCCTTGTCTTTGGGCAATGAATTAGTGGTGGAACCTAATGTAGCAATACAGTCAGTTAATTTCACTTCAGAAGGCACTGTGGGGCCTGCAAGTGTTCGCTTCTCCGTGCATAAAGGTAAGCTGTTTGTCGTGTAACTTACAACAGCAAAAAGCATTCTGCTACCAATTATGAATACTGCTCTATCCATGAAAATGTAGACTTTCAAAATTCTACTTTTTCCTCTCTCATAGGAACTAGTGATTCTCTAGTTTCTGGTTCAACCTCTATCGATACAAATGTGGACAGTCTTAATCCAGATGGACAGACTGAACTTCAGATCTTGGTTAACACCAGTAAAAGTAAGTCTCAAGCTTTGTTGTGTTAAAAAGTATGGACTCAAATTCATGGAATCTGTAACAAAATCTGCTGAATGAGAAATAATGTGTAGTTAGTTGTACACTGAATAATTTGCATTTGTGTATATCTGACGTATTGTGGTAATGTCAACTCTACTCTCTATTCTAGGTAAGAGGTACAGATGATTTTTTTTTCTTCTCAAAAACCCTTTGAAGGACAGCAGAATCAAAGTTTTTAGAGCCTGAACACAAATCTGTCACTGTACAAAAATCTCCTTAACGTGGTTCTGTCTCATGCTTACACACTTAAAAAAAATCCAGTCACGCAGGCTCTGCCCATGTTTACTAGCAGTGTTATCACTCACAGGCTCACATTCAGCCTGCAGACTTGCCCTTGGAACAGTTCATGTAATTGGCACAGTCATCATTTAGTTAGTAAGATCAATTTTAGGTTATGTTTTTTATTATGATGCCTACATGGGCTCCCTATTGTCTTGCATAAGGCTGTTCAGAAATTCTTATGTATAATTTGAAATGGTTATAATTTTCAATGTCTTAAAAAAAAACAAATTAAAAACATATGCATGTATACCTTCTCTCCCTAAATAAAAAATTCAGTGCCACAAAGTGCATATCTTAGAAAGAATAAATTGATAATAGCACTGGAAAAGAAGAGAGATGTTATTTTTGGGTCTGGCATTCTGGGGAATTTTGCTTCCATTTGCTTTGGCCATATGCTTTGTGAGGGTACAGACTAAGTCATATATATATATGTGTATATATATATAGTAATATACACTACTGTTACATTTATTTATTTATTTATTTATTTTGAGGCAGTCTCACTTTGTTACCCTTGGTAGTGTGCTGTGGCTTACAGCTCACAGCAACCTCAAACTCTCGGGCTCAAGCGATCCTCTTGCCTCAGCCTCCCGAGTAGCTGGGACTATAGGTGCCTGCCACAACGCCTGGCTGTTTTTGGAGATGGGGTCTTGCTGTTGCTCAGGCTGATCTCAAACTCCTGCACTAAAGCAATCCACCTGCCTTGGCCTCCCAGAGTTCTAGGATTACAAGTGTGAGCCACCGCGCCTGGCTTGTCTTTTATATTTTAGAAAATAATGCAAGCAGCAGTTGGGTAACAACCAATAAGGTAAATAGATGTCAAATTTGGCTATCTTTGCTTCAGACCTTCATGAGAAAAGAAGACAGATGATATTTCAGCTGCACCTGAAACCCTCTCTCTTCCTTCCCATCCCTCTTCCCCAGAAAGTACATCTTCCTGAAGTTGATGTGTATGAGTTTCATGGTTGTCTTTAAAGTTTTGCTGCATGTTTGTGTATCCCATACACAAAATATCCTATTGTTGGTGACGTTTTAAACATTTACACAAATGGTATCATGCTATTTAGAACTTTTTTGTTTAACTTGACATCTCATTTGGGAGGTTTATCCATGGGTGTTGTCAAGTTTGTTGACTTTTGCAAATTCGGTTAAGTATCGTGTTATTTTCCTTTCCCATCTTGGAAGCTCAATGGTATGATGTTGTTGTTTAATTTTTCTCTCCCTTGAGTTGAGCATCTTTCAATATGTTTGTTAGACATTCAGATTCCCATACTGTAATTTGCTTATTCAAATTGTGATCATTTTTATATTGGATTGTTTGTCTTTTCCTTCCTGGTCATTAAATTCTCTATAAATTCTGAATATTAATATTTGTTTGTTATATAAATTACATACATCTTCCTTTTAGTCTGTTGCTGTCTTTTTTTATTATTATTATTGTTATTAATTGGTTCGGGTTCATCGAGGGTACAAAGAATTAGGTTGCACTGTTTGTATTTGTTAGGTAAAGTCCCTCTTATAGTTGTGTCCCATCCCCAAGAGGTGTGCCATACACTATAACCCCCCATCCTCCACCCTCCTCCCCTCTCCTCACTCCCTCGTTCCCTCTTCCCCCACCTTCAATTGATTTGAGTTTTTTCTCTTATGTGGGTATGTATTAGATGATCTTCTGGCTTCATGTTAGGATTGAGGACTTTGGATTCTTCCTTCTCCATTCTAGTGATATTTTTCTAAGAAGAATGTGTTCCAATTCTATCCAGGTTAATATAAAAGATATAAAGTATTCAGCCATTAAAAAAGATGTTGCTGTCTTTTTGAAGTGTTTTATCATACCAGAAGTTTAATTTATAGTGTAGCAATGTGCCAAATATTTCAGTCTTTTCTTCTATAGTTGGTACTTGCCTTCTTAAAAGAAGTCCTTCCCTATTCTGAAGTCATCATGATAGTCTGTTATGCTTTTTTCTGAATGTTTTTAGTGTTTGTATTTATATTTAGGTCTTTGGCATACTTGGCATTTATTTTTTGTTTGGTGAAAGGTAGAGACCCAATTTTTTATTCCATATTAATAATCAATATAGTCAAATGGGTTTAAAACACTATTAAGAGACAGAGACTCTGGACTGGAAAGGACAATTTTTTTTATATTGACAAAAAGTACTTTTTTTGTTGTTGTTGTTGAGACAGGGTCCCACCCTATGCCCCTGAGCAGAGTGCAGTGGGCGTGGTAGCTCACCACAACCTCAGACTCGGGCTGCCTCAGCCTCCGGAAACTGCTGGGATTACAGGCACTCGCCGCAGCGCTTGGCTGGGCGAGTTCCATTTTTTTCACGAGTCGGGGTTTCACTGTTGCTCAGGCGAGTGTCGAACTCCTGAGCTCAAGTGATTCTCCCTCCTCAGCCTCCTACAGTGCTGGGATTACAGGCGTGACAAAAAGTAATAATCTTTCCAAATATCTGTATTTTAATTGTTTGTTCTTCTAAAAAGACATCATTGAAATACATAAATAAAAATTTTTGGAACTAAAACGGAGAATTGGCTAAAATACTATCATAGGGAGAAATTTTAATGCAACTATCCTGGAAATTGAACATCAAGTAGACAAAAATAATGAATAAACTTGATGTTTAATTTATTGCATGTGTGTATAATTTTATTGGTAGAAAACAGATAATAAAAATTCTTTTTAAATATACATGGAGTACATAAAACTGACCATTTATTAGGCCACAAGGAAAAGCTTATACATTTTGTGAATAGAAAATTATATAGGACATAATTCCTGACCATCATGTAATAAAACTAGAAATGTACCATGAAAGAATATCCAAAATTCTATCCAATTAGAAAATTTTAGAACACTAGTTTAGAGAAGAAACTAAAGTGCAGATTAAAAATTATTTGAAAATTAATGGCAGTGAGAACACCACATATCAAAATCTGTGGGATGTGGACAAAAAAAAAGCATTTAAAGGAAAATGTATATCCTTCAATACATTTATTAGAAAAAAAATTGTTTTAAAAAACTCCATGCATTCAGCTAAAGAAGCATAAAAATAAAATAAATGTAAAGAGACTAGAAGGAAGAAATTAATAAATATAAGGGTAGAAACAAATGCAAATAGAAATTAACAAATGCTAGAATTAACAAAGCAAAGAATTGATTCCATGAAAGGACTAATGATATAAATAAGCTTCTGACAAATTTGATCAAGGGAAGGACTAGAGAAGGAAGGCGAGAAAGAGAAGAAAGAATATAAATACAGAAATATCAAGGACATATATTTAGGATTATGAAGATTTCTTTAAATTTCAAGATAATAGTAAATGTAATTGCTTCTAACAAATCTGAATATCTATGAAATTGATGATTAAAAAAATAAATAACCAAAATACTATAATACTGTAGGATTGAAGAGAGGGCAAGCAGGACTTTCATTTAAAAAAAAAATCAGGGTGGCACCTGTGGCTCAGTTGGTAAGGCGCCGGCCCGATATACCAAGGGTGGCGGGTTCAAACCCGGCCCTGGCTGAACTGCAACAAAAAAATAGCCGGGCGTTGTGGCGGGCGCCTGTAGTCCCAGCTGCTCAGGAGGCTGAGGCAAGAGAATCGCTTAAGCCCAGGAGTTGGAGGTTGCTGTGAGCTGTGTGAGGCCACGGCACTCTACCGAGGGCCATAAAGTGAAACTCTGTCTCTACAAAAAAAAAAATCAATATACTTCTATGGATTTAAATTTTACATCATCCTTTCCTTAAAAAATAAAATAAAATAAAAGACTTACTGCAAAAAAAGAATAAAAAGTTAACTTACTAAGGTGAACTTTATGATCTAGTATCCAGGAGGAGCCATTCGGTGTGGGCAGTGTGCCATGAACAAAAGCCAGCAGCCCACACCTTCCTCTCTAGGTAGAGGCAGAGACAGAATGGCAGGTAGCTGTCCCTGGCAGGTAGGACAATTGGGGACTGTTAGAGCCTTGCCTGCCTCCCTTATCACATGACTGAGTAAGCTGGTTTCATAGCGACCGTTTTCCTTATATCAATTAACAAACACAGCACAGGGAATGAATTCAGTGAAAATGTGTACTTACTGTTGTTTCTTTTGCAACTTTAAATCTGGTTGACCATTGTACAAGCGGCTAGGAGGCATCCCTCAGGTGGTGCTGTTTGACCATGCCATGGCCAAGCCCGGTACAAAACCCTCCACAGCACCCTGGTCTTCCAGGATCTTTGATGAATAGTGGACCACTTTTACCAATGTCAGGAAGAATATTTCACAGTTTTCCAGCCTTGGGAAAAGGCCGTGATTGTCATGATATTGCAGAGGCCAATAAATAGTTCAAGAGATGGTGACAAGTACCTGACTCCACAGCTCTGCTGAAGGAATCATTTGAGCCCCTGGCTCTGGGACTTACCATGATTGGTCTCTGCCCTTGGAACCGGAGACAGACCTCACAGGGCTCTCCTCTTGGCACAGCCATCCTGATATTCACCCTTTGCTGTTTCTTGCTCTGTGTTCTATCAGTGAGGGAAGCCTCATGGACTGGGCTACCTACACTCCTCACTGTGTGGAGACCTAGACGTTCACTTATTCTTGAGATCCTTGTAATACCTTCTGGAGGTGGAATAGCTAGAAATTATTGTTCTCATGTAGAAAGTAAGGACACTGAACCTTGGGGAAAAAATTGCTGTGGGTGGAACGGCCAATCATATATGTTAGTTACATATGGCAAGTTAGCTAGGGTTCAGCCAGCAAATCACTTTTTACTGTACTTTACTAGAATATGAAGCAACAATGACATGGGACTTTGTTCTCTCGGGTTCATTTATTGATTTTAATGTCTTTCCCCTACAACACACAGGTACAACCAAGGCATGTGGCTTTGTCGTGTATCAAAACAACAAGCTTTTCCAATCAAAAACATTTATAACTAAGTCAAATTTTAGTCAAAAAATTATCTCAAGCAAAACTGATGAAAATGAAGAAGTTCAGCATGCTTCTGTTGAAATGGTCTTTAGTCCAAGGGTGAGTATTTTCATGAACAGAAATAAAAATTTCAGATCACTCTTGATTACAAAAGCAGGAATAGTTTGGGTAAAATAAATCCATATAAAAGATTCTTTGAAGTATTCATTTAAATGTTCTTCTTACTCACATATTCAGTCAAACTAAATGCAAAATTAACTAATTTGCATTTTGTGTTCTTTTCCCCTTCTTTAATCTACAATAAAGAAGATATACTACTCTGCTTAGTATATGTCTAACCGATCTCTCATATGAGTCTTATTCTATTTGACTTTTTACCCAATTAAACATTAAAAAAATCTGTAATTGTCTTATCATTTCACAGTACAATCTAGAAGAATTTCAACTCCATTCCTATGCCTGTGTCTTTTGGAATTTTTCAATGAATGATTGGGACACATATGGCTGTGACAAAGTCAAGGGCCCTGATGGATTCTTGCAGTGCCACTGCAACCATACTACTAATTTTGCTGTATTAATGGTAAGGAAGTATACAATAATTTGTTCTAGGGGAGAATTTTCCTTATTCACAACTCTAGTATATGCTCATGGGGGGAAATCATGGATGTACCCTGTTTCCCCGAAAATAAGAAATCTGCCGAAAATAAGACCTACTTACAGGAAAGATAAGACGTCCCCTGAAAATAAGACCTAGCGCATCTTTGGGAGCACACCTTAAAATAGACACTGTCTTATTTTTGGGGAAACAGGGTAGTTTGATTTTCAAGTTTAATTTGATTCTTGGCTCACGTTAAGTAGAACAACAAGGAATGGAGTGATAGAACTAAAAAGGGACATGAATGTAGAATAGAGTTTTTTGCAATATCGTCATAAGAAAGAGAGGTCAGCACTACATATTTAATAATGGGAGGGAGCCCATGTGTGAAAAAGCAGCTGCCAAACTCCATCAACTAACCCGGATGTTTAAAGCAGGAGTGCCCAACCTTTTTTTTTTTTTTAATGCGCCTCACATTGAAAGATTAAGAGTTGCCTTGAGCCACACATTAAATACACAAGCACTAAAAGCAGCTGATGAGCAAAACAAAAGTCCCATGCAAACTTTTTAGATGTCTGAGGCCACAGGGAAGCAAAACAATCCTCAGAAAAATCAGCATGCAGCCCATGGGCCACAGGTTGGACACCAGTGTTCTAAAGTGTGCAGTCATAACCAGAGTGAAGCTGTGTGTATTGGAGACAGGCTTCCATACTTAGCTCTATGTGAACAGCTTACATCAGTTGCATAAAGCTTTTTCCACTGAAATCATTCAAATTACTGAGTTTTTGTTAGAAGATATAAAAGGAAGAGCTCTTGAATTCATTCAGTTTGTCCCATACTTCCTCTGTGTATTGTTTACCTCTTTGGCCTCCAGAGCCACGCTGTGCAAGTAACTGATGACACGTAGCTCTGCTGTATAGCTGTATGTGTAGCATTCAGAGGGACTCTTTTAAGAAGAGGAGCTTCTGTGTGTTCCAATTCTAGAAACCTGTTATTCTAGTGAAAACCAAAATGTCAGTTTATATGTGGTTTTGTACGCAATGGAATGAGGAGATATGCAGCGTTTCTTCCCCCTTATTAAGGAGCTATTAATGCTACAAATCATAGCTGTTTTCATTCCTCAGTAGCTATGATGTAGAGTATTTGGGAAGCCAACAGAGATCAGTAAAATATACAAGGACAGCTTGGATTATTGAATATAGAACTTTGCTTTTTAGATTTATTTTCTGAAAAAGAAACTGTAGTTTTCTTTTTAATTACCAAACCTCTTTTATTTTGATTTATTTTTTTGAGAGAGAGTCTCACTTTGTCATCTTCGGTAGAGTGTCATGGCATCATAGCTCACAGCAACCTCAAACTCTTGGGTTCAAGTGATCCTCTTGCCTCAGCCTTCCCTCCAAAGAAGCTGGGACTACAGATGCCCACCACAACACCTGGCTAGTTTTAGAGGCCGGATCTCCCTCTTCCTCAGGCTGGTCTTGAACTCCTGAGCTCCTGAGTCCACCTACCATGAGTCACCATGCCCGGCCATCTTATTTTGGTTTAAACTATTTATTTTCTAACTTACAGAGGGATCCACTTTTGCAATTAGAAGATACTAAAGATAAAACTTTAACTTTTGGGGGGTATCTTAAAATTATAGTAACATTGATCAAGTGTGTACAGCTCAGGTTGCTATGTATGTTAAATTAGATAGCCTACTTTGTCACAAAGTAAAGCTTTATTTTTTGAGGTCAGGCTTTTGACTATGTCTTCTCACTGATATCTGAGTCTGCCTCAGTGATGCCTACCCACATTTGTAATTAGTTTTGGGATTATATATATATATATATATATTTTTTTTTTTTGCAGTTTTTGTCTGGGGCTGGGTTTGAACTTGCCACCTCTGGCATATGGGACCAACGCCCTACTCCTTTAAGCCATAGGCACTGCCCTGGATTGCAATATTTTTAAAAAAGGCTAATTAGAATTATATATAAGGTAAGAGCCCATGGGCTCTGAGTAAATAAATTATTTCTATAATCCAAAAATTTATGGATTCGATGATTCCTTGTGTAGCTTCTTAGTGTACTACACACAAAAAACATGAACTTTTTTTATTACTTTTAAAATGTTTATTTTATTTTTATTCTATTTCTATAAAAACAGTATATATGCATTGCATAAAGTGTAAAATTTTACCTGCTAAACAGTAATACACTTACGTGAAAATGCTTATGAAAAATCACAATGTCAATCCTATTATTATTAATCCTATTATTTAACAAACCCCTATATATTTGTGTAGGAGAACTGGATAATAATTTAAGCAATACAAAACAGTCAATTATGGAAAAAAAATATTTCAAGAGGTAGAGTATAGTGTGGGGTAGCTGGAAGTATAGAGGAACATACGCTTTTCTTATGCTTCTATATTATTTTCATGTTTTATAAATAAGCATACATTGAATTTCTCATTTTAAAAATTGAAAAAATCAGAAAGTACAGACAAGCAAAAAGAATTCTCCATATTGTACCCACCCAGTGACCATTGCTACTACTTAACAGATTCCTAAGAGTACACACTCATATGAAATATGCTGCTCTCCAGTTTTCAAAGAGTCTTTCTGCCGAGCTAGGAGACCTGCAGTTAGGTTCTCGGAGTTTCCCAGCAGCATGGCCCCCAAACGCCAGTCTCTGCTCCTGCATCAGAAGAAGAAACCAAGACTGCCTACTGCTCCCAGACCGGAGGACACCTCAGGATCTCAGGGATTGCCAAAAAAGAAAGAAAAAGAACAGCAGGAAGCAATTGAACATATTGATGCCGTACAAAATTAAATAGACAGACTTAATGAACAGGGAGATTTTGAACGTAGAACAGAAATATAACAAACTCTACCAACTATTTTTTCAGAAGGGGTCAGAATTGATTGCCAAAAATCCCAAATTTGGGGGTAACAACATTTGTCAACCATCCACAAGTGTCCACGCTGCCTGGGGAGGAGGATGAAGAGGTACTGCATTATTTGATCAGAGTTGAAGTGACAGAATTTGAAGATATTAAACCAGGTTACAGAATAGATTTTTATGTTGAAAAAAACCCTTACTTTGAAAATAAAGTTCTCTCCAAAGAATTTCATCTGAATGAGAGTGGTGATCCATCTTCAAAGTCCACTGAAATCGAATGGAAATCTGGAAAGGATTTGACAAAATGTTCCAGTCAAACATAGAATAAAGCCAGCGGGAAGAGGCAGCGTGAGGAACCAGAGAGCTTCTGTACCTGGTTTACTGACCATTCTGATGCAGGTGCAGATGGATTAGGAGAGGCCATCAAAGATGACATTTGGCCAAATCCATTACAGTACTACTTGGTTCCTGATATGGATGATGAAGAAGGAGAAGGGGAAGAAGAGGAAGAAGATGATGATGATGAAGGTTTGGAAGATACCGATGAAGAAGGGGATAGGATGAAGGTGAAGGAGATGGAGATGATGATGAAGGGGAGGAAGGAGAGGAGGATGAAGGAGAAGATGACTAACAGAACACTGATGGATTCCAACCTTTGAAAAATTTTTCTCCAGTCCCTGGGAGCAAGTTGCAGTCTTTTTTTTTTTCCCCCTCTTGTGCTCAGTCGCCCTGTTCTTGAGGTCTCTTTTCTCTACACCATGATTCTCAACTTATTTTGGGGGGAAATACCTTGAGCAGAATACAATGGGAAAAGAATCTCTACTCGTTTCTGTTCCAAATTCATTTTTATCCCTTCTTGTCTCAACAAAAACTGTATGGAAGCAACACCACCGAGCTCTGTGGGAAAAAAGAAAAACCTGCTCCCTTCGCTCTGCTGGAAGCTGGAGGGTGCTAGGCCCCTGTGTAGTAGTGCATAGAATTCTAGCTTTTTCTCTCCTTTCTCTGTATATTGGGCTCAGAGAGTGCACTGTGTCTCTATGTGAATATGGACAGTTAGCATTTACCAACATGTATCTGTCTACTTTCTCTTTTTTAAAAAAAGAAAAAAAAAACTTTAAAAAATGGGGTGTAGAAGGTCAGCAGAGGGTGGGTTTGAGATGTTTGGGTGGGTTAAGTGGGCATTTTGACAACACGGCTTCTCCTTTGGCATGTTTAATTGTGATGTTCAACGGACATCCTTGCAGTTTAAGATGACGCTTTTAAAATAAATTCTCTCCTAATGATGACTTGAGCCCTGCCACTCAAATGGGAGAATCAGCAGAACCTGTAGGATCTTATTTGGAATCGACATTCTCTATTGTAATTTTGTTCCTGTTTATTTTTAAATTTTCTTTTTGTTTCACTGGAAAGGAAAGATGACGCTCAGTTTTAAACGTTAAACGTGTACAAGTTGCTTTGTTACAATAAACGTGTACAAGTTGCTTTGTTACAATAAAACTAAATGTGTACGCGCGCGCGCACACACACACAAAAAGAAATATGCTGCTCTATGCACATATACAAACATACTGGGATACAGATATATTACACAAAAATGAGCCCTCCTTTTTAAAAAACCTAATGGAATCATGTGAACATCTTTCCACATCTATGAAAATTATTCTTGCAGCTCCATTTTTAGTGCATACGCTTAGATGTGCTTGGGTTATATCAACAGTTACTCATAAAAATAATGAAATTGATACTTGGCTAATTTAGACCTAACTTAAACAACTTTGATTTTAGTTATTGAGGTAATGTATAAACAGCTGACCCTTGAACAACAAGGGTTTGAGCTGCATGGGTCTACTTACAGAGGAATAAATGGCCAGCCCTCTGAATGGGCGGATTCTGCGTCCACAACCAAACACAGATTGACATACAGTATCGCAGGAGGTGAAACCCATGTGTGTCCACAGGTTCCTTAGGACCAACTAGGGGACTTGAGTGTGTGCAGATTTTTGTATCTGCATATTTTCCCTAACTGCATTAGTAAGCTGCTTAGAGATAAGGGGCTAATTTATTTCATTTTTAAATATAGCAAGAGCTTTATAAAAAGAAGACATATATGATAACAATCTGGTTATTTTGACCAATGTAACTCTTCATGACTTCCATTGACATTTCAGGAATGGTTATTTTAAAACATGAGTTTTAACCTATTTTTCAGACTTTCAAAAAGAATTATCAGTATCCGGCATCACTAGATACGTTATCCAACGTTGGATGTGCACTCTCCATTTTTTGTCTGGCTTTTACAATAATATTTCAGATTGTCACCAGGTAAGAGGAGAAGGCTCTTTTCATAACATAAATTGCTGTCCTGATATAATGTACTCTCAGCATATTCTCATCAGAATACGGTCTATTTTCACTTGAAGAGAACTCAGAGATTTAGTTGAATGTGCTCATTTTACAGAGGAAGACTCCAGCCTAGAAAGGCTAAGGATTACACACGAATAAATATATAATTATGGCTCAGCGCCCATAGCACAGTGGTTACGGTGCTAGCCATATACACCAAGGGTGGTGGGTTCAAACCCGGCCTGGGCCAGCTAAACAAAAATGACAACTGCAGGGGAAAGGGAGGGGAGGAGAGTGGGGAGGCTGGGTGGAGGGAGGGTAATTGGTGGGACCACCCCTATGGTGCATCTTACAAGGATACATGTGAAACTTACTAAATGTAGAATATAAATGTCTTAAACAATAACTAAGAAAATGCCATGAAGGCCATGTTAACCAGTTTGATGCAAATATTTCAAATTGTATATAAAACCAGCACATGGTACCCCATGACTGCGTTAATGGACACAGCTATGATTTAATTAAAAAAATAAATGACAACTGCAACAAAAAGTAGCTGGGGGTGGTGGCAGGCGCTTGTAGTCCCAGCTACTTGGGAGGCTGAGGCAAGAGAATCACTTAAGCCCAAGAGTTTGAGGTTGCTGTGAGCTGTGATGCCATAGCACTCTACCAAGGGCTACATAGTGAGACTGTGTCTCCAAAAAAAAAAAAAAAATATATATATATATATATATAGATGTATGTATATATAATTACAAATTGTGGTAAGTGTCTTGAAAGAAGATTATATGCCATGTAATTATAACTTTGTCATGTAAAATTAATGTGGTCCCACAGCTCATCAATTCTATAATTCCTTAGGGGTGAATAGAACCATGCCTATTAATTTGCATTTGTGAAAGAAAGAAATGTTGGTAACCAGCAAATTTTTGAGAAAAATTTTTAAAATATATAGTGTTTGCAGGCGGCGCCTGTGGCTCAAAGGAGTAGGGCGCTGGCCCCATATGCCGGAGGGGTGAGTTCAAACCCAGCCCCGACCAAAAACTGCAAAAAAAAAAAGAAAAATATATATATATGGTGTTTGCAATGGTGAAACTTTTTTCAAAAATATATGAAGTTTTCAAGTAGTGAAAGTTTTTAAATTTCATGGTTTTTAAAAAAATCGAATTTGAATAATTACATCTAAACACATACCTCTCTTCACCTTGACTTCTTCACTCAGGATCTAATTTTGCATCCCATTTGTTACTTTTTTGTCACCTGCCACATTTTAAACAGTCTATAATCTTTTAGAAGCTTGTTCATTTATTAGTTTACTTATTTACTGTTTTCCCTCTCAACATGAAATTTTATGAGGACTCTGACCTACCCTGATTTTGTTGCTGGGATTTGTTTTGGTTTGCTTTCACCACTGTTTCCCCAGGGCTGAGCACAGTGCCTGGTCCATGGTAAAGGAATATCCCTGAGTAAATGGGTGTAGCGAGCACTTTCCTGGGTAGTTCTCTTTTCATGCTCAAGACATCTCGAGATGAACTCATCTTTCCTTCAGAGTCTCTGAAATTTTTCACAACTACACTTATGTTCTCAGATATGTAGAATCAGAGTTTTTTATTTTGAAAGTGTTGCTATTTAAAATGTTTTCTGAATGTTTTACTTTAAAAAATTGTAAACACACAGAAAAGTTGAATGAGAATGCTGAACACCCATATTCTCTTCACCTTGATTCACCAATTATTAATATTTTGCTTAATCTTTTTTTAATTTTTTTCCTGAAATTTTGAAAGTAAATTGTACACATCATGATTGCCCCCTCTAAATTCTTCAAGTATTGATCTCCTATGAGCAGGGGCATTCTCCTACATAGCATAATACCATATCTCCCTTCAGGAAATCTAACACAAGAAATTTAACATTAATGTGTGTATAATATTATGATCATGTACAGTCCATATTCAGATTTCTCCAATTGTCCCCATAATGTCCATTATAGCTATTTTTTTCTCAATTCATCTAGCTTTCACGTCTCTTTTGTTTCCTTTGGCGTAGAAGAATTCCTCTGTCTTTTTTAGGTTTCCTCTGTCTGTTCAGGTCTTTCATGACATTGAAATTTTTGAAGTGCCCAGGCCAGTTATTTTAAAGAATGTTCTACCATTTAAGATTTGCCTGAAATTTTCCTCATGATTAGATAGATGCAGGTTAACTATATTTAGTGGGAATACTACATTATTGAGATTTTTTTAGAGTAACACAACAAGAAGGGCATATCAGTTTGTCTCATTAATGGTTGTAAGTTTGAGTCCTTCTTTTAAAGTGATGTCTGCCAGATTTCCAAATTGTAATGGCTCATGTTTCTCGTCTGTCAAAAATATGGGGTGCTACTTTCAGAATGTGTGGTATCTTGTTTCTTAATAATCTTTTACTCAATTTTGGCATCCACTGATGATCCTTACTAGAACAAATTATTATACAGTGGTTGAAAAATGATGCTTTTCTAATCTATTATTCTTTTTATGTTTATCTACTAATATTCTTTTGTAAAAAGTGTACTTCCCAATGTAGTCAGAGGAAGTCCTTCACATTGTTTTGTCATGGTCAGTCTTTAAGCACTTCCTTATTTCAATCACAGCAAGATGATTGGGCTCATTTTTCACTTTCTCTGCCCTATATGGCAACTGGACATTTCTCCGAAGAGCCAGAAAGTATTTTGATTCCTCTTTCCCTTCCACATTAAATGAATCTCTTGTCATTCATTTAAAATTTTTATATTGAGTGCTTACTATATGGGGAGCTGAATATAAAACTATCAACAAGAGAGATAAGTTCCCATCTGTCATGAAATTTACATTCTCCTGGAGAAGACAGACATCATACAAATATACACACAAACAAATATATAATTACAAACTGTGGTAAGTGCCTTGAGGGAAAATGTTGTGTAATTACAAGTTTGTTGTGTACAATTACATGCTTCTCATATTTGTCTCTTCATTTGTCTTTCTACCATCGCCACAGTTACATTGACAATTATTTGGTCTCATAGGGATAAGTTGCAGTTTTTTCTAAAATTTCACTCCTTCCACTTGTCATCTGACTTTTTCCCCTTCTTTATCAACATGTTTCCTAGCACTAAAATTCCTTAGGAAATAGGAACAAAGACAAAATTTTATTGACCTTTAAATCTTAAATCATATAGGTTTCTTTGTTCATAGGCAAGTTCTTACATAATAAAAATGAAATACAGACAGTCCTTGCATTCACATTTGGATGTGACCCAAATGACAATTCAGGGACTGTCTATATTAGAAAAAAGATTAAGCAATCTTAACTTTTGATCACATCCAAAAGTTGAAAATGAACTTTGAATTTAATGATATTTTCAACTTATGATAGGTTTATCTGGACACAATCCCTTCATAAGTTGAGGAACATCTGTATAATAATTTTCTGTAAGAAGGTCCAGGTTACTTGAATATATTAATCTCTTCTTGCTGTAGGTCATAATTTATGTTAAAATTCATTTTTATTTTTATTTTTTTTAATTTTTATTTGTTTATCTATTTTTGAGACAGAGTCTCACTTTTTTGCCCTTGGTAGAGTGCTATGGCGTCACAGCTCACAGCAAACTCAAACTCTTGCTGTGCCTCAGCCTCCCAAGGGACTACAGGCACCCACCACAACACCTAGCTATTTTTCAGAGAGGGGGTCTTGCTCTTGTTCAGGCTGGTCTCGAACTCCTGAGCTCAAGAAATTTACTTGCCTTGGCCTCCCAGAGTGCTAGGATTACAGGCGTAAGCCACCATGCTCGGCTCCTTTTATGTTCAAATTCAGACAAAAATTGGTATCTAATCTTACATAAAAAGATTCTTTTGAAAAGTTGTTGCCATTCTGGTCTTTAAAACTTTCAATAGACAAAGAAATTTTGAATTGTCTGGGAAATCTCAACTGAAATATCAAGAGGATGTACTGATTTCTATTTGAATGTAAGCTTTTTTATTCAGTGTGGAACTTGAAAGACTGAGAGAGGTCACAATGGAATGTCATAAAAAAGAATATATAATGAGGCAAATAGATTTGTTCATCCAATTCTGGGTTATTAAGAATAGCAAGGTGTTTGAAGATGTTAGAACATTAAGCACAGTAATAACATGGGGAAATGGTTATCCCCCGAGGTCTCGCAGTCTGAATGGTAGTGAGCAGAGATTTTATAACTTTCCTTAGTATGGAAGTGAATGGAGAGTATACACAGAACTGTAATATGTTATTAGAGGGAATATAAGGATATATCTGCCTTTTAAACAATAAGGAAAATAATACATGTACAGAAAAGAGGATATCGTGCCTCATTTCTGAGGTCAACTTTATTAAGGGAAATATTGTGTTTTCTGCCAGTTTGAAGATACACATTTGTGGGCCAGCACAGAACATGTATACGCACCACACACACACCACACACACAGACACACACACCACACACACAGACACATACACTCTCTCTGTGTCTCTCTCATATTGCATTACTGGTGAATAAGGCAAGCCTTCCAACAAAATCAGAAGAAAAGGCTATTCTTTTAGAGCAGTGGTTCTCAACCTTCCTAATGCCGCAATGTACTTTCATTGTTAAAAAGGGGTCGCAAACCACAGGTTCAGAACCGCTGTTATAGAGAAAAGATAGGAGGTAAGTAAGAGGAGAAAAAATAAGCAATTTTAAAGAACAGTTGGTCATATACTTGAAAATTACATCTTCAAATGAAGGAACATTCCTTGGGCATATTTTATGTTAAAAGGACTGCTCAGAATATCTTGGCCATTTGACAATTAGCAAGCATTTTCCAAAATGCTTGGAACATTCATCCTTGGGAGATGCATGTGCAAACAGGATTCTGAGGAGTCTTGCAGGGAAAACACGTGAAGTTTTGTTTTATATAAGCTATTTAAAGAGATCATAATCACTACTCAAATTATAAAGAATGGCATCAATGGCAATAGGCTATGAAATAAATTAAAAATATTTGTACCTAATTTAAAATGTTCATGGAAGCTTCATTCTTTAAATGTAATGTGAGCTAAATGCTGTATCATTTGTTCTAAAATTTATTACATTGCTATGTAAAATTATTTTAAAATTACATTTGACCTTATTGTTTTAAAATTTATAAGTGAATTTTATTATTTATTATTTATTTATTTTTTTGGAGACAGAGTCTCACTGTATCACCCTTGGAAGAGGGCCATGGTGTCATAGCTCACAGCAACCTCCAATTCTTGGACTCAAGTGATTCTCTTGCCTCCAGGCTCCCAAGTAGCTGAGACCACAGGCGCTGGCCACGATGCCCAACTATGTTTAGAGATGAGGTCTAGGTCTGGCTCAGGTTGGCCTTGAAGCTGTGAGCTTAGGCAATCCACCCACGCGGGCCTCCCAGAGTGCTAGAATTGAGGTGCGAGCCACCGTCTGAGCCTATTAAGTGAATTTTAAAAATGATTTACATTTAAAAACTTGAGTCTTTCTCTACATTCAAACATGAGTTTACCTACTAGCGTGCAGTTTTCTGTTTAAATATTTTACAAAATCCTTTTAAGACCTCATATACAGATGGCCTTTGTATATGCTTGCAAATCTAGAGTAGAATTTATTATCTAGCGCTGTATTAAAAAACTGCCCTACATGTTGGTTTAAAGCAACAATTTATTATTTCTAATGATTCTGTGGCTCAACTGTCATTCTTTTACTGGTTTTCCTGGAGTCAGAGACTGTAGTCAGATGGTGGCTGGGGACTAGAGTCATTTGGAGGCTCCCCTAGGATGCTGGGGCAGGTCCATCTTTCTCACTTTCCATGTAGTCTCCGAGCATTTCTATGTGGAGTTTTTAGGAGAACGGCTGGACTCTTTACTTGGTGGTTCAAAACTCCCAAAAGCACAAGAAAGAAAGTTGCCAGGAGGGCTGTGTTATGACTTTTGTGGTTCTTAAGCACTTTTGTCTTTGTGGGACCTTTCATCCATAAATAAGATTAAAAATTATATTTTATGACTGTATTGATATAAAGATGAATATAATAATATTCTTTGACCTAAAAATTATTTTTTCCTTGTAATTTTAAAAGAAGTTGAAACATTTTTGTGGGCCATAAAAATATGGTGGGCCCTAAGCACTATTGTGTCTAATGTGTAAGTCGGCCCTGGTGACCAGGCCTTCTGTTGTGTTCTATGAGTTAAATTAAGGAACAAGCTGCACCCCCAGAGAGAACTACATGTGGTATAAATACCAGGAAGTAGGGTTCACTAGGGGCTATCTATGGAGATTAGCTATCACTTCTGTTTGGAACTGTCATTTCCAACCCCTGGGCCATGGACTTGATAGTGGCCTGTGGTCTATTTGGAACCAGACCACGCAGCATCACTGCCTGAGCTCCACCTCCTGTCCCCCTCTCCTCACTGTCCCACTCTCCATCCCCTTCTGTGAAAAAATTGTCTTCCATGAGAATGGCCCCTGGTCCCAAAAAGGTTGGGAACTAATGGATCAGAACAAAGTTTCAAGTAAAGATCCATTAACATGTTTCCTACTTATTTGTGGAAATGAGATCAGAATATGAGTTTCTAATGTAACTGGGAAAACAGACTAACCAGCTGGCCCCACTGGGCTGTAAGATGGTTTTACATGGGGTGGCAGTATTCCTTTGTTTCTTTACAATTTCACTGGAGTTTATTTTTTGCAGTTGTTCCATATTTTTTAATATTGCAAGGGTACATGTCAAAGAGTAGAGTATAAACGTCTTAACACAACAACTAAATAAGTGAGGTGAAGGCTATGTTAACAGATTTGATGTAAGAATTCCAAATTGTATATAAAATCAGCATATTGTACCCCATGAATGCGTTAATGTATATAGCTATGATTTGATAAAAAAATTAAGAGAAAAAAATGGATATAAAGATTGTATTGAGACTTAGCCTTGAAAAAAAATCTAAAATATAAGTTTATTTAATCTTGTATTTAACAAAAATTATCTTTAAATTGAAACTATGCATTAATTTCCAAGAACAAAAATGCAGTATGCAAAAGTATTCTTCTTAACTAGGAATCTGGGCAGAATTCACTCAACCAAATTATAAGATAACATTGCGCTGTATTTCTCACTTTGCATTTAAATTTCACAGCATGAAAATAAATTACTAATGTGAAAATATCTTGAAATTAAAAATGAATTTACTGTTTTGTTTCAGGAAAGTGAGAAAAACCTCAGTGACGTGGGTGTTAGTCAGTCTATGCACATCAATTTTGATTTTCAACCTCCTCTTTATGTTTGGAATTGAAAATTCCAATAAGAACTTGAAGACGAATGATGGTGACATAAACAATATTGACTTTGGTAAAAACGAAGTTGGCAGTCAAGACATCATTAACACCCCAAATCCCGCCTGCACTGCCACTGCCGCCTTCCTGCACTACTTCCTGTTAGTGACGTTTACCTGGAACGGGCTGAGCGCTGCCCAGCTCTATTTCCTTCTAGTTAGGACCATGAAGCCTCTTCCTCAACATTTCATTCTTTTCATCTCATTAATTGGATGGGGTACGTGTTTGCATCTCCACTTACTTAGGAATTTAATTTCACTGAAATCATTTAATTTAAACAAACATCTGTTGAAGGCCTAATAGCATACGGCCTTGAGGTAGAGAAGATAGAAAGTATAGTGATTACTAAGAATACTTTTTTTTTAGACAGAGCCTCAAGCTATTACCCTGGATAGAGTGCTGTAGCATCACAGCTCACAGAAACCTCAAACTCTTGGGCTTAAGTGATTCTCTTGCCTCAGCCTCCCAAGTCGATGGGACTACAGGCGCCCATCACAACGCCCAGCTATTTTTTGTTGATGATGATGTTGTTGTTGTTGTTGCTGCAGTTGTCATTATTGTTTTTAGCTGGCCCTGCTGAGTTTGAACCCACCAGCCTGCATGTATGTGGCTGCTCACTCAGCTACGGGTGCCACCTAAGAATACTTTTTGCCTATTTAGTTTATACTCTAGTGAAGGAGGTAGAGGTGATCACGACAGTTATAGTAGACACATCACGGAATAACTTAAAGATATTAATTTTCTTTAACATCTCTTTTCATTAATTTGATTTGAGATTTAGATCAGAGATAATTAACTTCAAGCTACTTCAAAAGAAATGTTTCAAGAACAACAGAGTGACTCCCTAAAACAAATTATTTGAACAATTTATTGAGTTTCCAGCAAAGGAAGAATTGTTTTAGGGATATCTAAATTTAAATGTATTCAAGTAAAGAAGGAACTATGCCATTTAAGAAAGGTAATTGTTGGCCAGGCATTGTGGCTCATGGCTAGTAATCCCATACTGTGGGAGGCCAAGCTGGATGGATTGCCTGAGCGCACAAGTTCAAGACTAGCCTTAGCAAGATTGAGACCCTGTCTCTAAAAATAGCCAGGCGTTGTGGCAGGGGCCTATAGTCCCAGCTACTTGGGAGGCTGAGGTAAGAGGAGTTTGAGGTTACTGTGAGCTATGACACCACAGTACTCTTCTAAGGGTGACAAAGTGAAGCTCTGTCTCAAAAAAAAAAAAAGAAAAAGAAAAAAAAGGCAATTGTAGTAAGAGTTACAAATAAATCAGAAATAGTTTAAGATTGATGTATAGAGCCTGACACCAAGAGGGGAAAGAGAACGCTAAGGGAAAAATGATGTTTACTGTCAACCCACATCTGTGGGACAATACATTTAGTGTATTGTCCACAGTGGAAAGACAATACATCCTGAAAAGGGTCAGATGTATAATTTACTCATGGTCTTTGACAATTAATCCCAGTCTTGAATAAGTCATTAATTCTGTTCTTCTTTATCGCATTAGGAGTCCCAGCTATAATAGTGGCTGTAACAGTGGGAGCTGTTTATGCTCAAAATAGCAAAGATTTATCATGGGAGTTAGTCTACCGGCAAGAAGCAATGTGAGTTTATATCTGTAAAAATATCTATTTCTTTGTAACTATTCAGTGATACTGACTCCCAAGTGTCACTGTACATTTCATTTTAATGTTGTCATAGTGGTGAGTATTTCAAATTCTCAAAGGACATATATTTTAAATGTGGTGGCATCATGGAAATTTCCTACATATTGTAGTAAATCCTTTTGTAAAATTAGTAATGACCTTCTGAATTTCCTTGGGTTAAATTTGTCTTCTTTCACTAAGTCCAAAAATCATGACATAATATGATCTTTGGTAACCTTGTATCTTTGTTTACTTATCTGGAAAATGAAAAATGAGAACAATAATAATAGTAATACCTGTCCCAGAGTTACTGTATAGGGTCAAGCAAGTGTGAAAACATTTAATAACTTGAAGAGCACAATCCCTATGTCTCACTCATATGAACCAATTGTAAGTTGATGTGATTATAATGAATATTGTGTGATGATTTATCACACAAAACAAATTCTTCTGGTGACTCCACTGTGAATAGCTAATTGGTAATAACCAAAGTACTTGACTCTATGGTGTTTGCTTTTTAGTGGGGAAAAGAAAGCTGAGCTGAACTGGGACTCAACTCTTCCTTTGTATTTCTGCTGTCAAACTGCTACTGTACTTTGGCTTATCTTCCCTTCTCATCTTATGAATCAAGCCATTTTCATCCATGGATTTCACCTTAAGTCCCAAGCCAACTCAAATGAAAGCAAAACTCTTAGAAATGGGCAAAGACGCCCAAGGGAAGCTGTGGGGTCACCTCTTTCCCAGGGTGACCATGCCCAACTATAGGTGAGGAGGCTTACAGCCTGGCTTGATATCAGACTCCCAGACACTATTTTCTCTCTGTTTAACTATAATATTACTAAATATCTTTTTGAGTTTTAAGATTTTAATCTCCACTAGAGATACATAAGATACAAATATCTCATGGGGGAGGTAGTTCACTTTAATCTGCATTAATTTCTTACCCTAACCCAGGCACAGGGCTAGACTCACTCCTATAAAAACTTTCAGAAGAAAAAAGCTGACTTAAATTTGATTTAAATTTATCACACTGAGTGATAAATAATCAAGAGCAGATCCTTTCTTGAGTACAGGGTTAGATGTTGGAGAAGACACTAACAGAAATTGAGAAGAGAGGAAATGATGTGTAACATAAATCTCTCCTTCTTCTTGGCCCCTGTCCCCTCACCTTCATCCTGTGTGTATGCCATTAAGGGTCACAGTTCTTCAGGATTATTGAGAATGAGGAGGTATTATTTCTGGTTTTCCTGAGTTATCTTCCCAGCAGCTGCTTCTCAAGATCGTGCTCCCAGGTCTGTGGGTTGTACCTGAAACTTCTGGTGTAGTTCCCTGTTGGATGGCTGTCTTTGCAGGGACCCAGGTATGGGCTGAGTGCAGGGCAGGCCACACTCTTTCCTGCTCTGCCCTCTGATTCTCTGCACCATCACCACATAGCCTGTTTCAGAGTTTCCTAAATGGTTGAGGCAACCATGGGAAATTTTAATGCATCAGGGTGAGGGAGAGATTTTTCAATTGTATGTTGATATGCTGGAGCTATCTTTTCTGATGTTCCATGCCAAACTCACCGTTGCATTAAACACTTCATCCATGTCTGCCCACGATGCTCTCCAGACCTCAAGTCCATAGGTACTTGTCAGCTCGGTCTCTTCCTCCATGTGATTCTTCAATCTCATTTTTAGAAATCCCGTATCTTAACTATTAAGATTGTTTCTCATATAGGATCTATTGCTCTCCTCAACAGTCTACTTCTCAAAATCTCAGTTAACAGTTCAAGAAAACAAAAAGAAGGGATGTCATAAGAATAAATCGACTACTTCTAGCTCCAAGTGGTACAAAGGACAAAGGGAATGAAATCCCCTTCTGGTGCACCTCTGATGGACATGGGTACCCCAGAGTGTACACCTGCTAGGTCCCCCCTTGGTGTGAGCAAACTGAGGGGTCTTACAGACATTTGTCCCTGTGTACACACACACACACACACCCATCCAGAGTACAAACCGTGATTACCAGAAATTGTGTTTTCTGAAGTTTAAATAACTCAAGACTCACATAGATAAGTATTTGTTTAATTGTTTCATAATTTGCAAGTCTGCTTTTATCCAATGGAGTTAAAATTTCATGTTTCCCCCTCTAAGAAATGGGTGCATTTTTCTCAGTGAAAAATTTTCTGGCCACTTGCTTAGTCTCAACAGGTAGCTCTCAGCAGGATTTCATTGAATTCTCAGGTCAGGCCCTCCTGTTTCCTCTGGGTGTGGGGTTGTGAGGCGGGAGGTAGCAGGGACTTTGTCCTCCAGTCACAGGTCAAAGTAAAGGAAGCGTGGAAGTCTTGACAATACACTTGGCTCACTCTCACCACCATTTGATTTAGAGATGGATCTGGTCTATCTGTTAGAGGCAGATGTAGCTTTTCATTTTAAATTCATTATAGACATGGCCACCATCTCAGTTTCCTCCTGGGTCACTCCGATTAGAAATATGATTTCTACATAGAAAAGCATCACAAGAAGGGAGAAGCATGAATCCTATGTACTCAATTTTGATATGAGGACAATTAATGACAATTAAGGTCATGGGGGGGGAGGAAAAGCAGAGAGAGGGAAGGAGGGAGAGGGGTGCGGCCTTGGTGTGTGCCACACCTTCTGGGGGCAAGACATGATTGCAAGAGGGACTTTACCTAACAAATGCAATCAGTATAACCTGGCTTATTGTACCCTCAATGAATCCCCAACAATAAAAAAAAAAAAAAAAAAGAAAAAGAAATATGACTTCTAGTAATTTAAATGATACAACATCCAATGCAAAAAAATTAAGAAATCCTTTGGCATGTACATGTATAATAGTGACATTTTACCTCCACGGCAATGAAGACAAGCATTAATTAAGTAAACCTGTGTCAGGGCTTCTCACATTATGACGCTGCCACTCAGCTGTCTAACAGGCATCTCCATGTCTTTTCTTTGAAATCCACTCATCTCCTGGTCTTCCTCATCTCAGTTAATGGTAACTACCCCTTCCAGGCACTGAGATTTTGGAGTCAGCTCTAAAACAGTGTCGGGCACACAGTATATACTCTGTAAATACTTACTAAATGAATAAATTAATTCTTCAACAGGAGGTGTTTACTATTATTCTGATTTCAAATGAGAAAAAAACTCCATCACAACCACCACCACTAAAAAGAAACAAACAAAAAAATAGGTTCAATGAGGTTACACAACTTCCTCAAACTCTTTAAACATCAACATTTAAGATTTTTGAAATGTCCCTCACAAGAGATTATGATATGTCAAAATAATGGAATAATATATATACCTATAAAGAATAATGGGGACTTTTAAAATATTCCAATATGGAATGATCTCCAAGATATGTTGTTAACAGAGGTATGTTTTCTATATTACCATCTGTTTAAAAGCCAAAGGAAAAATGCCTTTGCTGGTGTACACATAGCTTAAATCTGCAGGGATATACAAGAAACACTGACTGAAACCGAGTAGTTGGAGACAGATGTAGGAGGTAGTCTTGTCCCTCTGTGACCGATTTCATGTTTTTGTTTTTTTTTGATAATTTATTATAATATATATATATTTTTTATTGTTGGGGATTCATTGAGGGTACAATAAGCCAGGTTACACTGATTGCAAATGTTAGGTAAAGTCCCTCTTGCAATCATGTCTTGCCCCCATAAAGTGTGACACACACCAAGGCTCCACCCCCCACCCTCCGTCCCTCTTTCTGCTTCCCCCACCATAACCATAATTGTCATTAATTGTCCTCATATCAAAATTGAGTACATAGGATTCATGCTTCTCCATTCTTGTGATGCTTTACTAAGAATAATGTCTTCCACGTCCATCCAGGTTAATACGAAGGATGTGAAGTCTCCATTTTTTTTAATGGCTGAATAGTATTCCATGGTATACATATACCACAGCTTGTTAATCATTTCCTGGGTTGGTGGGCATTTAGGCTGTTTCCACATTTTGGCGATTGTAAATTGAGCTGCAATAAACAGTCTAGTACAAGTGTCCTTACGATAAAAGGATTTCTTTCCTTCTGGGTAGATGCCCAGTAATGGGATTGCAGGATCAAATGGGAGGTCTAGCTTGAGTGCTTTGAGGTTTCTCCATACTTCCTTCCAGGAAGGTTGTACTAGTTTGCAGTCCCACCAGCAGTGTAAAAGTGTTCCCTTCTCTCCACATCCACGCCAGCATCTGCAGTTTTGAGATTTTGTGATGTGGGCCATTCTCACTGGGGTTAGATGATATCTCAGGGTTGTTTTGATTTGCATTTCTCTAATAGATAGAGATGATGAACATTTTTTCATGTGTTTGTTAGCCATTTGTCTGTCGTCTTTAGAGAAAGTTCTATTCATGTCTCTTGCCCATTGATATAAGGGATTGTTGGCTTTTTTCATGTGGGTTAATTTGAGTTCTCTATAGATCCTAGTTATCAAGCTTTTGTCTGATTGAAAATATGCAAATATCCTTTCCCATTGTGTAGGTTGTCTCTTTGCTTTGGTTATTGTCTCCTTAGCTGTACAGAAGCTTTTCAGTTTAATGAAGTACCATTTGTTTATTTTTGTTGTTGTTGTAATTGCCAAGGCAGTCTTCTTCATGAAGTCTTTCCCCAGGCCAATATCTTCCAGTGTTTTTCCTATGCTTTCTTGGAGGATTTTTATTGTTTCATGCCTTATGTTTAAGTCCTTTATCCATCTCGAATCAATTTTTGTGAGTGGGGAAAGGTGTGGGTCCAGTTTCAGTCTTTTACATGTAGACATCCAGTTCTCCCAACACCATTTATTGAATAGGGAGTCTTTCCCCCAAGGTATGCTCTTGTTTGGTTTATCAAAGATTAGGTGGTTGTAAGATGTTAGTTTCATTTCTTGGTTTTCAATTCGATTCCAAGTGTCTATGTCTCTGTTTTTGTGCCAGTACCATGCTGTCTTGAGCACTATGGCTTTGTACTACAGACTAAAATCTGGTATGCTGATGCCCCCAGCTTTATTTTTGTTACAGAGAACTGCCTTAGCTATACGGGGTTTTTTCCGGTTCCATACAAAACGCAGAATCATTTTTTCCAAATCTTGAAAGTACGATGTAGGTACTTTGATAGGAATGGCATTGAATAGGTAGATTGCTTTGGGAAGTATAAACATTTTAACAATGTTGATTCTTCCCATCCACGAGCATGGTATGTTCTTCCATTTGTTAATATCCTCTGCTATTTCCTTCTGAGGAGTTCATAGTTTTCTTTATAGAGGTCCTTCACCTCCTTCATTAGGTATATTCCTAGGTATTTCATTTTCTTTGAGACTATGGTGAAGGGAGTTGTGTCCTTAATTAGCTTCTCATCTTGCCTGTTATTGGTGTATACAAAGGCTACTGACTTGTGGACATTGATTTTATATCCTGAAACATTACTGTATTTTTTTTTTTTTTTTTTTCTTTTTTTTTTTATTGTTGGGGATTCATTGAGGGTACAATAAGCCAGTTACACTGATTGCAATTGCTAGGTAAAGTCCCTCTTGCAATCATGTCCTGCCCCCATAAAGTGTGACACACACTAAGGCCCCACCCCACTCCCTCCCTCTCTCTTTCTGCTTCCCCCCCCATAACCTTAAATGTCATTAATTGTCCTCATATCAAGATTGAGTACATAGGATTCATGCTTCTCCATTCTTGTGATGCTTTACTAAGAATAATGTCTTCCACTTCCATCCAGGTTAATACGAAGGATGTAAAGTCTCCATTTTTTTTAATGGCTGAATAGTATTCCATGGTATACATATACCACAGCTTGTTAATCCATTCCTGGGTTGGTGGGCATTTAGGCTGTTTCCACATTTTGGCGATTGTAAATTGAGCTGCAATAAACAGTCTAGTACAAGTGTCCTTATGATAAAAGGATTTTTTTCCTTCTGGGTAGATGCCCAGTAATGGGATTGCAGGATCGAATGGGAGGTCTAGGTTGAGTGCTTTGAGGTTTCTCCATACTTCCTTCCAGAAAGGTTGTACTAGTTTGCAGTCCCACCAGCAGTGTAAAAGTGTTCCCTTCTCTCCACATCCACGCCAGCATCTGCAGTTTTGAGATTTTGTGATGTGGGCCATTCTCTCTGGGGTTAGATGATATCTCAGGGATGTTTTGATTTGCATTTCTCTAATATATAGAGATGATGAACATTTTTTCATGTGTTTGTTAGCCATTCGTCTGTCGTCTTTAGAGAAAGTTCTATTCATGTCTCTTGCCCATTGATATAAGGGATTGTTGGCTTTTTTCATGTGGATTAATTTGAGTTCTCTATAGATCCTGGTTATCAAGCTTTTGTCTGATTGAAAATATGCAAATATACTTTCCCATTGTGTGGGTTGTCTCTTTGCTTTGGTTATCGTCACCTTAGCTGTACAGAAGCTTTTCAGTTTAATGAAGTCCCATTTGTTTATTTTTGTTGTTGTTGCAATTGCCATGGCAGTCTTCTTCATGAAGTCTTCCCCCAGGCCAATATCTTCCAGTGTTTTTCCTATGCTTTCTTTGAGGATTTTTATTGTTTCGTGCCTTAAATTTAAGTCCTTTATCCATCTTGAATCAATTTTTGTGAGTGGGGAAAGGTGTGGGTCCAGTTTCAGTCTTTTACACGCAGACATCCAATTCTCCCAACACCATTTATTGAATAGGGAGTCTTTCCCCCAAGGTAAGTTCTTGTTTGGTTTATCGAAGATTAGGTGGTTGTAAGATGTTAGTTTTATTTCTTGGTGTTCAATTCGATTCCAAGTGTCTATGTCTCTGTTTTTGTGCCAGTACCAAGCTGTCTTGAGCACTATGGCTTTGTAGTACAGACTAAAATCTGGTATGCTGATGCCCCCAGCTTTATTTTTGTTACTAAGAACTGCCTTAGCTATACGGGGTTTTTTCCGGTTCCATACAAAACGCAGAATCATTTTTTCCAAATCTTGAAAATACGATGTAGGTACTTTGATAGGAATGGCATTGAATAGGTAGATTGCTTTGGGAAGTATAGACATTTTAACAATGTTGATTCTTCCCATCCATGAGCATGGTATGTTCTTCCATTTGTTAATATCCTCTGCTATTTCCTTTCTGAGGAGTTCATAGTTTTCTTTATAGAGGTCCTTCACCTCCTTCGTTAGGTATATTCCTAGGTATTTCATTTTCTTTGAAACTATGGTGAAGGGAGTTGTGTCCTTAATTAGCTTCTCCTCTTGACTGTTATTGGTGTATACAAAGGCTACTGACTTGTGGACATTGATTTTATATCCTGAAACATTACTGTATTTTTTGATGACTTCTAGGAGTCTTGTGGTTGAGTCTTTGGGGTTCTCTAAGTATAAGATCATGTCGTCAGCAAAGAGGGAGCGTTTGACCTCCTCTGCTCCCATTTGGATTCCCTTTATTTCCTTGTCTTGCCTAATTGTATTGGCTAGAACTTCCAGCACTACGTTGAATAGTAAAGGTGACAGAGGACAACTTTGTCTGGTTCCAGTTCTAAGAGGAAAAGCTTTCAGTTTTACTCCATTCAGTAAAATATTGGCTGTGGGTTTGTCATAGATAGCTTCAATCAGTTTTAAAAATGTGCCACCTATGCCTATATTCTTCAGTGTTCTAATTAGAAAAGGATGCTGGATTTTATCAAATGCTTTTTCTGCATCTATTGAGAGGATCATGTGATCTTTATTTTTGCCTCTGTTAATATGGTGGATAAGGTTTATAGACTTGCATATGTTAAACCAGCCTTGCATCCCTGGGATGAAGCCTACTTGATCATGATGAATGACTTTGTTGATGATAAGCTGTAATGTATTGGCTAGGATTTTGTTGAGAATTTTTGCGTCTATATTCATGAGTGAGACTGGTCTGAAATTCTCCTTTTTGTTTGGGTCTTTTCCTGGTTTTGGTATCAGGGTGATGTTTGCTTCATAGAATGTGTTGGGGAAGATTCCTTCTTCCTCAATTTTTTGGAATAATTTCTGCAGTACAGGAATAAGCTCTTCCTTGAAGGTTTGATAGAATTCTGGAGTGAAGCCATCTGGACCAGGGCATTTTTTGGTTGGAAGATTTTTTATCATTTCTTTGATCTCAGTGCTTGAAATTCGTCTGTTCAGGAGCTCTATTTCTTCCTGGCTGAGTCTAAGGAGAGGGTGTGATTCCAAATATTGATCCATTTCTTTCACATTGTCAAATTTCTGGGCATAGAGTTTCTGGTAGTATTCAGAGATGATCTCTTGTATCTCTGTGGGATCAGTTGTTATTTCCCCTTTATCATTTCCGACTGAGGTTACTAGAGATTTTACTTTTCTATTCCTCATTAGTCTGGCCAATGGTTTATCTATTTTATTTATTTTTTCAAAAAACCAACTCCTTGTTTCATTTATTTTCTGAATGATTCTTTTGTTTTCAATTTCATTGATCTCTGATTTGATTTTGGAGATTTCTTTTCTTCTACTGAGTTTAGGCTTAGATTGTTCATCTTTTTCCAATTCCATAAGATCTCTTGTGAGATTGTTGATGTGCTCTCTTTCTGTTTTTCGAATGTAGGCATCTAAAGCGATGAATTTTCCTCTGAAAACTGCTTTTGCAGTATCCCACAGGTTTTGGTAGCTTGTGTCTTCATTGTTGTTATGCTCAAGGAAGTTAATGATTTCCTGTTTTATTTCTTCCTGCACCCATCTGTTATTCAACAGAAGATTGTTTAATTTCCATGCCTTTGGGTGGGGTCGAGCATTTTTGTTAGAGTTGAGTTCCACCTTTAGTGCCTTATGGTCTGAGAAGATACAAGGTAAAATTTCAATTCTTTTGTTTCTGTTGATATTTGTTTTGTGTCCCAGGATATGATCAATTTTGGAGCATGTTCCATGGGGTGATGAGAAGAATGTATATTCTTTATCTTTGGGATGGAGTGTTCTATATGCGTCTATCAAGCGCAGTTGTTCTAGGGTCTCATTTAAATCTCTTATATCCTTGTTTAATTTCTGTTTAGAGGATCTGTCCAGCTCTGTAAGAGGAGTGTTAAGGTCCCCTGTTATTATGGTATTATCAGATATCATATTGCTCAGACTGAGTAAGGTCTGTTTCAAGAATCTGGGAGCATTTAAATTGGGCATAAATATTTAGAATTGAAATGTCTTGTTGTATTTTTCCCTTGACCAATATAAAGTGACCGTCTTTGTCTTTTTTGGCTTTAGTTGCTTTAAATCCACATGTATCTGAAAATAAGATTGCAACTCCTCTTTTCTTCTGAATTCCATTTGCCTGAAAAATTGTCTTCCAACCCTTGACTCAGAGCCTTAATTTGTCTTTTAAAGCCAGGTGTGTTTCTTGCAGACAGCAAATGGATGGCTTGTGTTTTTTAATCCAGTCAGTCAATCTATGTCTCTTCAGGGGGGAATTCAAGCCATTAACATTTATTGAGATAATTGATAAGTGTGGTAGTATTCTATTCGTCTTATTTGGTGAGAGTCAATTGCTTAGTTTTATCTTTTGCATCATTGTGGAGGTTAGGTTCTGTCCTTTAATTTCTGAGTTCTTACTTTGCTGCTGATCCATTGTGGTGGTCAGTGTGCAGAACAGGTTGAAGTATTTCCTGTAGAGCTGGTCTTGTTGTGGCGAATTTCCTCAATGTTTGTATATCCATAAATGATTTGATTTCTCCGTCAATTTTGAAGCTTAGCTTAGCAGGGTACAGAATTCTGGGCTGGAAATTGTTCTGTTTATGTAGATTAAAGGTAGATGACCATTGTCTTCTTGCTTGAAAAGTTTCATTAGAGAAGTCTGTGGTCACTCTGATGGATCTGCCCCTGTAGGTCAACTGGCGCTTACTCCTGGCAGCTTGCACAATCTTTTCTTTTGTCTTGATTTTGGACAGGTTCATCACAATGTGTCTTGGAGAAGCTCGGTTAGAGTTGAGGCGACCTGGGGTCTGATATCCCTCTGAAAGCAGTGTGTCAGAATCTTTGGTGATGTTTGGGAAATTTTCTTTTATAATATTCTCTAGTATGGCTTCCATTCCTCTGGGGGCATTCTTCTTCCCCTTCTGGAATTCCTATAACTCGTATGAGGAGGAGGAAGTCCCATAATTCTGACAGTGAACGTTCTGCTTTCTCTCTCTTCTTTTCTGCCTCTTTTACTATCTGAGTTATCTCAAAAACTTTGTCTTCTACCTCTGAAATTCTTTGTTCTGCATGGTCTAATCTGTTGCTGATACTTTCCCTTGCATCTTTAAGTTCCCTGATTGACTGTTTCATTTCCTTTAGCTCTGCTATATCCTTTTTATATTCTTCATATCGTTCATCTCTTATTTGATTCTGTTTTTGAATTTCCTTTTGGTTATTTTCCACTTTATTAGCAGTTTCCTTCCTTGTTTCCATCATTTCTTTCATTGTTTTCAACATGCATATTCTAAATTCCCTTTCTGTCATTCCTAACATTTCTGTATAGGTGGAATCCTCTGCAGTAGCTACCTCATGGTCCCTTGGCGGGGTTGTTCTGGGCTGGTTCTTCATGTTGCCTGGAGTTTTCTGCTGATTCTTCCTCATGAGTGATTTCTTTTATCTGTTTTCTTGCCCTAATATTCCTTTCGCTTCCTCTTGCTCTTTAAGTTCTTGTGCCTGTGGAAGTTGCGGCGGGTTTAGACAGATTGAACACACGCGACCACTTGCCGGTTTTCCACTGTTTTAGTCCTCCTCTTGGGGTCCAGAAGTCTCTCGCTGACTCCCTGTATCCTCTCAGGGGTGATGATAGGCAGATCCCACCAGCCAGAGATGCCTGGAGTCCTATCTCCCCAGACTCACGGTGCCCAGATGCAAGGAAGCTGTTACTCGGCTGCCATCTTGCTCCGCCTCCCCGTGCCGGGCGGTCGGCGGCCAGCGCGCGGTGGAGGGAAGCCGGTACTGCGGGCAAGGTGGCGGCCACCGCGGCTGAGGCTGCTGAGGGGGCAGTTGCGGCTCTCGGCGCCTCAGCCCGAGCCCGATTTCATGTTTTGAACCATCTGGATATGCTACTTATTCAAAATGAAAACAATCACTTGCTTAAAGTCAGACGCTTCAGAAGTGACAGAGAGTAACCTTTAAATCCAGGACTGCCTGACTCAAAATCTTATTTTCTTTCTGCAAAGTGACTCATAGACAACATGGCAAAACCAACTCTTTACTTTTCTAGGGGGTTGAATTTCTGAAAGTCATCTGACATGGATACAATGGGATGCAATGGGATATATTTTGAACAGATTTTTCAGTGGAGTTAATGTCAAAAATGTTAATAGTACATGGAATCAGTTTGTATACCTTTCTTGCTTTGCTGAAATAATTTCTTTTTTCTCCACAGCTGCTGGCTGGCAATTCCCACAAGCAGCGACTTCATAAAAAGTCCATTGTTGTGGTCATTCCTCATACCTATAACCATTATCCTCATCAGCAACGTTGTTATATTTATTATAATCACAGTCAAAGTGCTGTGGAAGAATAATCAGAATCTGACAAGGTAAGATTCCCAATGGCTGGGAAGGTTCCAAGCAAGATTCATTCAATACGAAATACAGGACAATAATATATCTATCATTCCTGAAAGAATTTTTAAACTGAGCCAATCACAGGGGTATGTATTTTGCATGAGAAATTTTCTTTTAAACTTTGACTCAGAAAGGGTCAGAAATTTTCATCTTCTAACATCGGTACAAGTAGCCCTCCATATACCTGGTTTCTACATCTGTAGATTCAAAATTTAAAAAAATAAAATAAAATATCTGGGAGAAAAAAATCCAGAAAAAAAAACAATATGACAACAAAAATAACACAAAGAATATAACAATTTACATAGCATTTATTTTATTAGGTGTTATAAGTGATCTAGACATGATTTACAGTATGTGAGAGGGGGTGGCACCTGTGGCTCAAAGGAGTAGGGTGCCAGCCCCATATATCGGAGGCTGTGGGTTCAAACTAGGCCTCAGCCAAAAACTGCAAAAAAAAAAAGTATATGAGAGGATGTGTATTGATTAGATGCAAATATCATGTCAGTTTATACAAGGGACTTGAGCAGCCTCTGATTTTGGTATCCACAGGGTCCCAGAACTAATCTCTTTGGGTACCAAGGGATGACTGTATTACGATGTGGGTATACTATATTACATAACACATTTTGCATTATATGAGACCAACTGAAAACTCAACCCAAAGACTTTCAAGAAAAAATTTTCTCCCTGATGCCAAATAGTCAAGAAATCATATTTAAACAATTAAACAAATGAGAAGGTTGTGAGGAGATGTTGTCACCTGTATTTTTAATTTTATAAACCATCACCTATAGGCTACATTTTACATGTATTGCTTAAATTATACAACAAGTTTAACATTTTTTTAATTAGTGGAAAGCATACAACAGTTTGTAAATTTCACTTAAAAAATCGAATCTTCTCTTGGAAAAATGGAACATCTGGCAACACTGAGCTCGTGTTCCCTGTAGATGGGCATGTGCTCCATGATTTGCTAGTTCCCATCTAGACAGCTTCTCCTTTTTCTATAAACTTTCTGCCTCCCAAAAGTATTTCATTGTCATCCCTGATATTATGAGAGCTTTTCACTTGGATAGACTAAAGAACATAAACTATGAAAACACATATTCTCCATCCTTCCTGACTGTATCTCCACAGCACAAATTGGTTAAAAGACAGTGCCAATGAGGATATGAGTTCATATTTAATTTTATAAGACTCTGCTCATATATTAAGTAGACTTACTATAAGCAGGCACGTCTATGAGCATATAGTAATCTCACAATTGAATCCACTTGGTATGAACAGATGAGTGGAAACCACCATCATTACTGGGAATTTAATCTTAAATATGTGCTCTACAGACCAAGTGTAAACATAATTTTTTCCATATGAATGATAGTGCTTCCCCCACATTTCTCCTTAATATGAACTATCACTGATAAACATTAAAAATTATGTTTTAGTATCAATGAAGAAAGACCTTGGTGAAGGCTTGTTAGCTAATTGCAAATTAAGGTATGTTTCCCTTATATAAAACACTAACATTTTTAGCCAGAGACACCAAACAAATTTGTATTTCTAAATTTTGATGGATAGGCCATGGTTCTTAAATTGGCCTAATTATGAGGAAAAGCATGGTATAATTTAATTGTTTAACAAATGATCTTCCATGTATTAGTTAGCTATATAACACATCACCCTAAAACTTAATTACTTAGAAGGACAAATATTTACTATTTGTCACAAATTTGAGCCTTGGTTGGGTAGTTGTTTGATATGGGCTGATGCAAATAATGATGATGGATGATCTAGCATAACTCCCTTTCATGGTTGACAGTTGGTGGTTGATCGATCTTAGTAAGATCAGTTAGAAAAGTTCATCTCTGTTCTACCCAGTCTTTCATCCTCCATTGAGCTAGCCCAGGTTTCTTAACATAACGCTCTGAGGATTCTAAAAAGCAGTGAGAGAAGGCAAACTTTAACAAGCAAATACTTCCAAGTCTCTGCTTATAACATTTGCTAATATCTCACTGGTCAAAATAAGTCCTATGACCAAAGCCAGATTCCAGGGGTAAGACTCCCCATGAGAGGGAAGAAAATCTCTCTGCATCTAAATAATCTTTCTCTCCCATATCAACTCAAGCCATAAGAAGATCCCAGAAGTAAAAAAAAAAAGAAAAGAAAGAAATTCTTCACTAGCTGGTCTGGAGTAATCTCACTAAATTAAAATTCCATTCCAATGAAAAAGTTGATTCTTAGTGAAATTTGCCTGCAATAGTATTAAGGAACTGTTTTGCCTCAGCTTTTAAAGAGGCATCAATGAATTTTTTAAAAATTCAATAGATTTAGGGGGTACAAATGGAATTGCATTATATGTATATATTGCTTAGTGGTTAAGTCTGAGCTTTTAGCATACCCATCACCTGAATAGTGTACGTTGCACCCAGTAGATAATATATTTTTAAATAAAGCTTCAAAATTGGATTTTTGCCTGAGTGACATAAAGTCTAGCATTGTTTTTCCACCTGAGGCATAATACTGCTAAATAAGCAATATGGTCAGATGAATATGCATTGTATATGGAGAGTGATAATGATATTAATAGGTAATACCTAATGAGCCATATCTTCTTTCTTGTTTTCTCTTACCTAGCACAAAAAAGATTTCATTCTTAAAGAAGACTGTTAGCACATTATCTATTGCAGTTGTTTTTGGAATTACCTGGGTTCTGGCATACTTGATGCTAATTGAAAATAATGACATCAGGAACGTATTCAGCTACATATTCTGCGTTTTCAACACTACTCAGGTATGATGTGATTACTCTGAAAGTAGCAGACTATACAGTAGAGGGGATGATATCACCCCGGATCAAAGTTACCTCCCTTTAAAACTCTCTGAATTTCATTGCTTAGATACCTTTAGGAATCTCTCTCTCTTTTTAAGAGCTGGTCTCACTATGTCACCTAGACCAAATTTAAATTTCTAGCCTCAAGAAATTCTTCCACCTTAGTCTCCTGAGTGGCTGTTATTACAGGCACCTGTCACTATGCCTAGAGAGATTCTATGCTTAATTCACTTGGTGGGAAGAGGGAGGAAAGCTCTTTCTGACTTATCTACTATGTTTTTTCCTGGGCTGGAGCTCATAGAATTTAATTGCAGTAGGGTTTAGCCACATCCGTCCCTCTTCTCTGAGTAGGAGAGATTTTGTCAAGCAGCTGGCTTGGGGAACAACTATTTTCTTTTTGTCCCATGGAACGAGTTCACGGTATATAGTTAGACAGTGTTGAAGTTACTGCTTGGATATCTGTGGACTTGGCTGAATGTTTTTCTTTCAATTCTTTTTACTTTACTGAGACTAGTTATATGGCCTAACATTGGGTCTATACTGGTGAGCAAAACATATACCCTTGAAAAAAATATGTACTCTGTAGCTATTGGATGTAGTGTTCTAAAAGTGTAAGTAGAATCAAAGTGATTGTTAGTGTTTTACAGATTTTCTGTCCTTACCAATATTTTTATCTATTTCTCTCATTTACTGAAAGGTAAGTCTAAAATCTCTCCCATTGATTATGAATTTGTGTATTTCTTTCATTAATTCTATCATTTTTCTTCATGTATTTCCAGGTTCTGCTATTAGATGCATACACATTTATGACTGTTAGGTCTTCTGAATGAATTGATGTTTTTTGTCATTTAGATAACAAGGTATATTTACCTTCAATAACACTTTTTGTCAGAAAGTCTACTTTATCTGATATTCATCTTTCTCATTTATACTGGTTGCATGATGTATATTTTTTTCATCCATTTACTTTCAGCTTACTCTGCTCTCATATTTAAAGTATGTATCATGGCTGGGCGCAGTGGCTCACGCCTGTAATCCTAGTACTCTAAGAGGCAGAGGTGGGCAGATTGCTTGAGCTCAGGAGTTTGAGACCAGCCTGAGCAAAAGTGAGACCTGTCTCTACTAAAAATGAAAAAACTGAGGCAAAAGAATCACTTGAGTCTGAGAGTTTAAAGTTGCTGGGAGCTACAATGCCATGACACTCTATCGAGGGTGATAAAGTGAGACTCTGTCTCAAAAAAAAAAAAAAAGTATGTATTATGTTGATAGCAAATACATGAGTCTTACCTTTTCATCCATTCTTACAGTCTTCATCTTTCAATCAGAGTGTTTAGTTCATTTAGATCTAATGTATTTATTGACATGGGTTAATTTGTGCCTACTATTTTACTATTTGTTTTCAGTGGCCACTCTATTTTCTATTTCTCTGTTCCTTCTTTTCTTCCTACTTTCAACTAAATTTAATATTATGAGGATTTTATTTAAATTCATATACCAGTTTTTAAGCCACACTTCTTATCATTTGGGGGGGGTCAATTTAGGAATACATTATACAACCTTAACTTTTCATAGTTGATATAGAGTGAATATTTTACCACTTACAGTAAAATGTAAGAAACTATAACATAATCTCTTAAGTTATAGTTTTCTTATGTATTATCTCTGCATTGTAACCCCTACAATGCAATGTTATTATTTTTGCTTTAAACAGACCTATGATTTTAAGGGAATTAAGAGAAAAGAGTGCTTATATTTAGCCAAAAATCTATCATTTCCAGTGTTCATAACTTTCTGAAGATCTTAATTTCCATCTGGTATAGTTTACCATAAGCCTAGAAATATTCCCTAAGAATGTTTTGTATTATAGTCTCTGTTTATTTTATCTAAAATTATCTTTATTTTGCTTTCATTCCTGAAGAATATTTTCACTGGATATAGAATTTTGGATTGACAGAGTTGGTTTTTGCTTCCTTTCAGCATCATGAACTAATTTCACCAACTGGCTCCATTTTCTAATCAGATCCTTAGTATTTTTTTTTTTTTTTTCAGTTTATGGCTGGGGCTAGGTTTGAACCTGCCACCTCTGGCATATGGGGCCAGTGCCCTACCCCTTTGAGCCACGGGTGCCACCCCCTTAGTATTTTTTTTTTTTTTTTGCAGTTTTTGTCTGGGGCTGGGTTTGAACTTGCCACCTCCAGCATATGGGACCAGCGCCCTACTCCTTTAAGCCACAGGCACTGCCCAGTATTTTGATTATTGTTCTATTGTATGTAATGTGTGTTCTCCGGTTGCTTTCAGGATTTACTTATTATCTTTGATGTTTAGTAATTTAACTATGATGTATTTAGGTATTTTTTCTTCACATTTATTCTGCTTTAGATCGCTAAACTTCTAGAATCTGTTAATTTATGTCATTCACCAAATCTGATAATTTTTTTCCACCATTATTTTTTCAAATGGTCTTTCTGCTACAATTCTCTTTCTTCTTTCCTTCTGGGAAAACAATTACATATATGTTAGACCATTTAATATTATTCTGCGTGTTCTTGAGTTCTGCTCATTTTTCTTATTCTATCTTCTTGCTATTTATTATATTAGATCATCATGCTATTTATTATATTAGATCATTTCCTTGTTCTTTCTTCTTGCTATTTATTATGTTATGTCATTCTAGATTATTTATTATTTCAAGGTAATTTAATTTTTTTCAATTACCTCCAATATGTTGGAAAGTGTATCCAGTGATTTTTATTTCAGGTATTACACACTTTTAGTTTAAGAATTGTCTTCTTTTTTTTTTTTATGTTTTTTTTTTTTTGTAGAGACAGAGTCTCACTTTACTGCCCTTGGTAGAGTGCTGTGGCGTCACACAGCTCACAGCAACCTCCAGCTCTTGGACTTATGTGATTCTCTTGCCTCAGCCTCCCGAGCAGCTGGGACTACAGGCACCCGCCACAACGCCCAGCTATTTTTTTGTTGCAGTTTGGCCGGGGCTGGGTTTGAACCCGCCACCCTTGGTATATGGGGCTGGTGCCCTACTCACTGAGCCACAGGCGCTGCCCTTTTTTTATGTGTTTTAATACTGCTGATATTTCCACATTTTTATTCATTACATTTTACTTCACATTCTTAAGCATGTTATGACATTTTAAACTTTGTCTGTTGTTGTGCAAAAGTTGCGTGGTGCAGTACCGCAGAGATTAAGACCTGCAGTGAAATTGTATGGCGAATAAGGAAGGCTGTAGCTCTCTCATGGCATGCAGCAACTTTATTTCTTCCACCAAAGCTTATATAGGCAATACTACATGTACACACAATTAATCAATAAACATATTACTTAAACCTTAGCCCCAGGCCTCCCACTGCTTGATGCCTAAGGGGCTATGGATTAACAGATAACCACGTCACTAGCATTATCTAAAGCTATTCTTATGCTAAGTAATCAAAAACAAAACCACAAAACAAGGTTCTAGGGGAATAAGCTGTTTGAATGCTTGACCTTTAACAGACCATCTGGAGGCAGTCATTCATCTTTAGGGAGTAGTCTGGAAATTCCTGAGATATATAGGTATGTGCCTGCAGGCATGCCCCCAGGAAGCCAGGCCTTTAATCACTTCTATGTGACCAGACTTTTAGCCGCATATGGAGTTCTATCCAGGTTTTTTCCTTTCTAATTCACAAAAGACTTCAAACTTGCCTTCACAAAATGGAACCATTTAAAGGCTTATTAATAGGCTTTCCACCTATAGTCTATATATCTAATATATGAATCATTTAATTCAATTTCTACTGATTATCTTTTTTCCTATAGTTTATGTAGGATAATATTTAGAAATAAACATATCCTACATCAAGCACACAAAGTGAACTCAGTGTGAGTTTAAAATGACTTGCTATTCTTCCAGAGGCTTAAGGGACCTGGGCCCCCCGGGACACATGCAGAATTAGCTTGCCTGGAGTTAAAATTCCATAAGCTCTTTCTCTGAAGTTGTGCACCCCGTGAAACCTGAGATCAAAGGGCATGCCGCCCTTCCTCAGAGATACAGGCCAGAGGGTTGACATATGTTAAAAACATATTGTCAGAGGTCTATAGGTGCTCTGCCGTGAGGAAAGACACAGTCATTACTTCATACTGAGTAAACTGAGTGAACACTTGAAGGTACTCTTCCATTAACTCTGTTCCCCTGCGGCTGCTTTCTTCTTTGTGATCTTTTAGATCACTTCTTTTAGATATCTGCCCAGAGATTAATCAGTGTCTAGAAGAAGATGTTTACTGCAGAAGTGATTGTGTTGATATGGTAACAGGATATTTCCTTACAAGTTAATTTCAGATAGGTAAAAAGAGGTAATGGTGAAACTAACAGATGATAGATTAAGTGTGTACGTGACTAGAAAGGTATAAAATCAAAACTCTGAATAAAGAACTTCGCTACATGCCATCCCATACTATGTAGTCTGTTTCTTGACTTAATAATTGCAGGAGCAAGTTTATACCCACAGCAAAGCTGCTGTTCTTTTGCATCTCCCGTCACATAACAGTTTAAGTTATGTATTCATCATGTGTAGTAATTATGATTATTTCCTGGACATTATAACTAATACAGTGTGACAACTCTGCATTGTGTTATATTCTCACCCAAAGTGGACTTAGCAGAAAATTAACTTAGCTATACTACAACTGAAAACTCTGTCTCCCTTTAATGGACAGCTGTCATCTCTGCTTAGCTTTAGCTGGGCTTCTTAGAGTCTGCCCTATTCATATGTTTTTTGTGCAAGAGGGTCAATAAATGTGGTAGTAAGTTTTCATGAAATTGTTTCTGTGGCATAATTTTTCATAGGACTGAAGGTGTTTCTATTCCTTGAGTCTTATCTCAAGGTTGTATATAACCATAAACCTTTTTAAAATTTCCATTTGCACTTTGTTTTAAAATCTGAAAAGACGTTTTATATATGTATTTTTTCATTTGAAAATCAATTTACAAAGCTGAACATTTAGACTAAGGATATGGTTACTTTCTGATTGTTATCATTATAAAAATAGTGATAAAGGTAAACTAACATGTTTAGTTCATATGTTTGACTTGAAAGTTTTGGGCTTTTAAACTTTGTTGTATGTATTATGTATGGGGAATGTCAAAACTTTAAAATATAACAAGGAAGAGAAAGGATCAAGATGGCTGACCAGACACAGGTAGTATGTGCCTATATGCCTCCTCCACAGAGAGGAACCAAGATAGTAAGCATATTCTCACATTTTGAACAGATCATCCAGGAGTTAACATTAGAATTTACCAGGGAAATGATGGGTAGCACTTAAAGTGAGCAAGGAGAGAGTTCAGAGCAACTTACTCAACTGGGAACTGGTTCAGATGTGGAAGAGCTCGTGAATGTGGAGAAATAGTAAGAGAGAAGCCCCCAAGGATCAACTTACTGTGATGAACTTTTCTGATCTTGACATAAGAGAACCCCTTAACCCATACAGGTCTAGCCTACCATAGGGAGCAGATTGGAGAATGCACGGAGACTTTATTCCACAAAGGGAGCTCACAAGGTATCCCACAGGCATATGAGCCTAGAGCAGCTTGAGCCTGGTGCCATTATGAAAGCCTAAATATTGGGAAATAACAGACACACCTGCAGCTACTGTGTGGCTCTAAGGAGGGCCACTTAGTCCTAGTGATGACTCTGCTACTTCTGCCTCCACATCACACCACCTGCTCAGGGGCCTGATAACCTGCCTACACACTCAGCCATTTGCTCCAGCTACTAGCTTCTAAGCAAGATACCTGAAGACTTAAGAACTTGTCCCCAGGACACACTAACACCACTACCACCATAAGCTGCTCTAAGGCCTAAAATCAGGCATAGTCAACCCAGTACTTCCATTTCTAGGGCCCAAAGACTAGCTCAATGGGTGTTCAAGTCCCCAGAAAAACTTTACAACAGTTTCAACTAATAACTATTCTCTAAACCACTAAGGAAATCACAGACCTCTATTCTTGTGTATTGCCTAAAAAAACCATACATCAGTCACACAGCACTATAAGCACCCAAAATGAATGTCAAAGTGTCCTATTCAACCAACATTATAGATACACCTCCAGAGAAATATTCTTTCCTTTGAAAGCAAGTTCAGAAAATTAAATCAGATGACTGTTACATCAGATGTGTAGATATCAACAGAAGGACACAGGAAACATGAAAAAGCAAGGAAATATGATACCACCAAAGGACTACAATAATTGTCCAGTAATGAATTACAAGAAAAAAGAATTCCTCATAATGCCACATAAAGAATTCCAAATATTGCTCCTAAAAAAAGCTCATTGAGATGGAAGAGAAATCTTAAAACTAATACAAAGAAATAAAAAAATCAGTTAAGGATATGAACAAACAATATATCAAGGAGATAGATATTATCAAAAGAATAAAAAACAAATAGATTCTGGAACTGAAAAATTCCAGAATGAAAAATTCTTGAATGAAATAAAAAACACATTTAAAATACTCAAGATAAACTAGGCCAAGCAGAAGAAAGAACCTCAGAACTTGAAGACTTGAAGACGGTCTTTTGAAATAACCCAGTCAGACGAAAATAGGAAAAGAGAATAAAATAGAATGAACCAAGCCTTCAAGATGTCTGGGACCACATAAAGTGAATGACCTTATGAATTATTGATATTCCTCAGGGGGAAGAGAGATCCAAAAGTTTAGAAAACCCACTGAAGGAAATAATCAATGAAAATTCCCTGTACTAGCAAGAGAGCTAGACATTCAGATACAGGAGGACCAAGTATCCTCAGACCAATATATTGCAAAACGACTTCACCATAGCATTATATATTCAGAATGAATAAAGTCAAAGTGAAAGAGAGAATTTTTAAATTAGCAAGAGGAAAGTATCCAATCACTTATAAATGGGACCCCATTAAACTAATAGTAGACCTCTGAGCAGAAACTTTCCAGGCCAAGAGAGAATGGGATGACATTTTCAAAGTGCTGAAAGAAAAAAACTTCCATCTAAGAATTTTATATCCTGAAAGACTAAGCTTCAAAAACACAGGAAAATGAAGTCTTTCCCAGGCAAGCAAACACTGAAAGAATTTGTTATCACTAGACCAGCCCTATAGGAAATACTCAAAGTAGTCTTAAACATAGAAATGCAAGGTCAATATTCACCAAAACACACAAATATAAAAAACTCACAGGTCTTATAAAACAATGACACAAAGGAGGAAGAAAATTGAATTAAATGCAATATGACAGAAATACAGCAAACCACAAAGATGAAAAGACAGGGAAAAAGAATTTATGAAATGACTGTAAATCAACTAACAATATGACAACATCAAAGCCTCACATGTCAATATTAATCTTGAACATCATTGGATTACTTACTGTTTAAAATAATTTGGCAAAATGAATGTAAAACCCATGATCTAATTATATGCTGCCTACATGAAATTCATCTTACTCATAAAGATGCATATAGACTGTAAGTGAAGGGATGGAAAAATATATTCCATACAAATAGAAATCAAAAGTGAGCAGAAGCAGCTATATTTATATCTGATAAAACAGACTTTAAATCAAAAACAGTAAAAAATGAAAAAGAAGGCCCTTATACAGGATGTCCATATACAGGGTGGATATAACAATCCTAAATATATAGGGTACAATTGCACATGAGCATTATGGCCACCTTGTATATTTAGGATCCTTATATCCTCTTACTGAATTGGTCCCTTTAGGACCATAATGATCCTAAATGTATATGCTCCTAAAGTCTGAGCACTCAGATTCACAAAGCAAACTATTAAATCTCAAGGAAGAGGTAGACAACAACAAAATAATAATGGGACTTCAATGTTCCACTCATAGCATTAGACAGATCACCAAGGTAGAAAATCAGCCAAGAGAGATTGAACTTAAATTGGACTTTTAAGTGATCTAGACCAAATGGACTTAATGGACATTTGCAGAACATTCCACCTAAAGCTACAAAATATACGTTCTCACTCAGTGCATGGAACATTCTTCAAAGTGGACCACATTTTAGGCCACAAACCAAGTCTTAACAAAATTTTAAAATCACACTAATATCAAGTATCTTTTGAGACCACAGTGGAATAAAGCTAGCAATCAATATGAAAAGGAAGAAAATTCAGAAACTATACAAATACATGGAAATTAAACAACATGTACCTACCTGATCACTTGGTCAACACAGAAGAATAAAGATGGAAATTTAAAAATTTTGAAACAAATGAAAGTGAAAACACAAAATCCCCAAATCTATGAGATACAGTAAATGAAGAGGGAACTTTATAGCATCAAATGCCTACATCAAAAAGTAGATCAAAATTAACAACATTACACCGCAAGGAACTAGACAAACAAAAGCAAACCAAACCCAGATTTTGCAGAAGAAAAGAAAGTATTTTGAAATTGTTTAATTTAAAAATTTGGAAAAATAGTACAGTTCTCACATATTTTATGTCTGGCTTTCCCCAATGTTAATATCTTGTATAACCACAGTACATTGTCAAAATTAAGGAACTGACATTGGTACAATATTATAAACTTAGCTACAGACGCTCATTAATCTGTTATTTACACAAAGAATATTTATGAGGAATTAACGGAGATAGAAGCTGTGATATACTTTGCAGTATCCCTCTATTACAGTTGCAAGCAATAGACAGCATAGTATATTATAGAAGAGGAATTTTGGAACCAAGGATTTAAGAGTTCAATTCCAAACTCTACTGATTATTGGTTGAGTAATTTTGGGCAAGCTAGTTAACTTATCTGAACCTTAGTTTCCTTATCTGCAACATGGGAATGGTAAAGTTTATCGTATAGTGTTGATGTGAGGATTAAATGAGAAGGATGAAATGATGAAGATTAAATGAAAAGTATCTAATAGCGATCTGACGTCAGTGAATGACAGTTTTTATTTAAAACATGAAGAAATACATTACTCAGCCGTTCATAGCTCAATTCCTCATGCATGTTTGGTCTTCATATGTAAAGTATACAAAAACAGCAAATAGAGGGCTTTAAATTTTTTTGTTGTTGTTCTTAAGTGCACCGACTTTCTAGCTCTGTTACAAGAACTCCGAGAAATATAGAATCACAGAATGTTAGAACTGGAAAAAGAATGAAGTGTTCCATAGTTAATATGCCTCCTTCAGGCAATCAAAGATTATAGAGATTAGGACATAAGCAAAGTTTTATAGTCAGTGTGTTTAAGTGGCAAGCCTGGACCTGAATTCATCTTCTAGATCTGCTTCTGTTCTGTCGTGTGTAGTGCCTTGTTTATTGGAAGCACTTTGGCTCACTCTCTTAAAGAGCATGGGACTGCTGACTGGCAAACAGGCTGGGGAGATGCTGTCTGTGTACAAGAAGAAAGATGGGTTAATATCACCTCTCACTTGATATGTAGTATTGTATCTCAGCACTTACCTAATGTTAAACTTCTATCTGCAGGGATTGCAAATTTTTCTCCTCTACACTGTTAGAACAAAAATCTTCCAGAGTAGAGCTTCCCAAGTGTTGAAGTCACTGTCCACATCTGCAGGGAGAGTGACGTCACTGCCTTCCGTGACCCTGCTGAGGCTGCGTGTAAGAATGTACAACATGCTCCCGTCTTTTACAGCCCTACACGAACGCTTTAGGCTACTGGAGCCATTTGCAACTACTGAGGAAGAGACACTTACTTACAGTGACGGAGAAAATTCAGGGATCTAGGGTGTAAAACTTTTCTGGTCTTTTTATTAAACTCATGTTGAATCCTATCTGTTTCCCTCCTTCATTTCCTAGTCTTCCCAGAAGGTCTTCCTCAATATATTTTGTTCAGGATTAAGAATTAGGTAAAACCTGTGGTTTATATCATTAGGGATAACAGACTTTGTAGTTTTTGTGTTATTCAATAGATTCTCACTGGACTGAGATGGAGAATTGCATAGAGCCTTCAAGAGTACCATTGTTTCTTATACCGTTAAGTCTGTGACACGCTTTGACAAAATTGTAGAACCCATAGCAAATTCTTTCACAATACCAAAGAAGACATGAGGAGGAAAATTTACCTTCCAGAACAAAATGACTCCTGATGAACAGTGTGTAGGGATTTGCTTATATGTATCATACTTTTGGTCTCTGAATAGTTTGTATGTGCTTGTGCTTTTATTTCCAGTGAAGAATTTGGCACCAGTTTAACCTCTGGAAAGGCATATCATTTCTGTTTTTTTCTTTTAAAGCATGTTTTGTGATCAAGAGTAATTTGCTCTGTAACAAATGGGCACGAGACATATTATTGGCTATTAAATGGATATTTATTTCCAGTTCTTGTCTCTGCTTTTTTATTGCTGAAGTGACACCAGGACTCAAAAAAAATGAAATTAGTCACAATCATTTTTTATGGCTTTTAAAAGATATAACTGGGCTCATGGAATTTTAGACACCTAAATTATGTCTTCCTAATAAAAAATAACTTTCATCGAAGTGGGAAGCATTCCCACTGGATTTAGGAGATTGAAAGTCTTTCAGCTGCTGTTTTCTGTTCTGCCTAAACGAGGCAGCTGCTGTGAACTAAGAAATTAACGAATGTCATGTGGGCTTGACGCACCCTTCCTACCACTCCTGAAAGGATGTGTTTTTATAGAAAGGGTTATAAATGACTGTTGGATTTGGAGGCAAGCCAACCAGAGACTACATAATCTATAGTGTGAGGCTTTACAGAATAGTCTAAGTAAAGGGAAGGGAATCAAGAAAAAAAGCAGTTCTTAGTGGTGCCATAGTGCTGAACCTACAATAGAGGCTGGACACAGGGAAAACTACAAGATCTGGTTGACCCAAAATTAGTATTCAGATGAAAATAAACCTGAGTAAGGGCCGCTTTAAATGTGAAAAAACCCACTCCTTCCTTATTGGGTCCTTAAAAACAAACAACAATGACAGCAAATCATCAAAAGCCATGTATTTAGCCTGATGGTAAGGATGTGTGTTTCTCTTGGTGATTACAGTTGATTTCTCTGCATTTTTTTCTAGTACTCTTGGGAGATAGAAACTAAAATTCTATATAATGTTCCTGAAATAGTTGTTTCGTAACCACGTACGTTCCACATGCAATTGTGGAGACTGAAACAGGGATTATCAGACATGGATGTGCTACTATCACTAGGAAATAATTTCTTTTCTTTTCTTTCTTTTTTTTTTTTTTGAGGCATAATCTCACTATGTCACCCTAGATAGAATACCGTAGTGTCACAGCTCACAACAACCTCAAACTCATGGGCTTAAGAGATTCTCTTGCGTCAGCCTCCCAAGTATCTGGGACTATAGGTGCCCACCACAGTGCCTGGATATTTTGTTGTTGTTGTTGTGGTTGTCGTTGTTTAGCTGGCCTGGGCTGGGTTCAAACCCGCCAGCCTTGGTGCATGTGGCCGGTGCCGTAACCACTGTGCTATAGGAAATAATTTCTTTAAACCTTTATCTTTTGCAATGGTCAGCACCAGCAATATTTTAGTTAATAATAGAAAACAGTGTCTCAATTAACTGGTACAAAACCAAGTTGGGTTGAGGTAGGGGCTATATGTTCTGGTTTATTTGGACCAGTCCTAATTTGTGTCTGCTATCCTGACTTCAGTTTTACTGGCAGCCCTTTTTACTTTCAAGTATCCTGGTTTGGAGCAGAAAGTATATGATAATGCTAACTTCAGGTCTAGTTAGAGCAAGGAGTTCTAAGAATGTGTCAGGAAGCTTTTTCTCTATTTCCTGGCCCTGTGTGCTTCTATGTCTGATGTCATTCATAAACTGGGTTTCGGCAGCTGGCAATTGGCTATTGGCCTCTCCAGTCTTTTAGCTTTATGATCTAATAGCAAGAGACCTCTTTTCTCTTAGCATCCACAAATCAAATCTCATAGATTGACTCTAATTCTAGTTATTGTTCCTGCAGGAAAACAGAAATTACATCAAGTACATAAAATAGATGAAATTTAAGGCAAGCAGTTGGTTTTAGGGTGCTTAAAAAGTTCAGAGACAAAATGGGGAATGCGGCAAAAACCCAGAGATTAGCGAAAGGAGAAAGTTGAAACCTCTCTTAGGGCAGAGACATAAAGTAGGAAGAATGCCAGAGCCAAGGTCTGTGTGGGAGCTGCAGGCAAAGAGAGGCAGCCTGCCTTAGCCAGAAATAGAGTGGAAAAGAACCTTGCCCCTCCTTCCACCTGCCCTGCAGCTTCCCATCAGTGTCTGCCTTGGCTGCAGCCAGCCAGAAGCCAGCTGAGCCAGGAGCTTGTGGGGCTCAGTGATAGAGAGAACAGCAGGGGAAGGGAGAGGAAAGGGCCTGAGAACAAACAGGAGCAGAACTGGCACATCTTACTTGGGTTGTGTGCCCACATGCATTGTGTTCAGGCAATGTTGGTCCAGCTTGGATCACATATTCATGGTGAAGTGGAGGCAAAGGAGGATGACTTGACTGACAGGATCTCATGGAGTGGAGAATGGACAATAAAATGTTGCGGCTGTACTACAACCTCTGAAAAATACAAGTACCCTCTGCGTAAAAAACCACTATAAGGCTCATAATTCACTTCCTTTATCTGAGCAGGGTTTGAATGGGGTCTTCAGAGAGAGCAAGAAATTATTTGGTATCTTAAAAGTTGAGTAGCAAAAAAAGGAATAGAGAAATGAAAGGGAAGTGTACTTAAAAAAGAGAAAACAGCAGGAAAGGGAGGCCCAGGGCATTCCAGAACTAATTGGTTTTCAATATATTATGTATGGCTAGCTCTGACTTTCTGATTTATTGTATAACAACAGTGCCATTTAGCCATTTTCTGGCTGGGGTAGCATGTACAGTTTCTTTGGGGAATAAACCATCCCGGCTTTTGGATTCTTTTCTTAGTTCTTTATAGACAGTTCAGAGAGTTCATTGTTCAATTGTCAGAGTCAGGCTTGTTTTTTTTCTTACCTTTCCCATCTCGATGTTTAACTTTCCTTCCCCACCCCCCCCACCCCGTCACCAACAAAAGGAGACCATTCTCAAGTTCATTACTATCAGCTTATCATTGCCTCAATCAGAAGACCTTGGCATCCTTTGTAAATATTTAGGAAACTTGGGCCAACAGTGACAACTAAATTATACCAGTATGTCAACCACTGAAGCTCTCTGGCTCTGTGGAACCCCCTGAATGTGACCATTTACCTTTTCTTAAAAATAAAACAACAAATCTTGGAGAAGAGAAGTTTTATTAGCAATTATTATTTAGCAAAAAAATCCCCAAAAAACAAACCTACCAAAACTCATACAGGTTCAAAGTTATGTTACATATGCATCATCTCCATTACTTTATTTAGACCTGTTACTTACACATATATAATGTGTACTTGAAAAAAATGATAAAAGGAGCTGAAGAACTGATTAAGTAAAGGAGGAAGGGAAATGAAGGATAGGAGCAAAAAGTATGAAGCCAGGGATGAGAATATTCTCCAAGAAAAATATTCTCCTATTTTCATTAGAAGCGTGCCATACATTAGACCATAAGCTTCCTACCATGCAGCATGAATAGGAAAACATGATCACACAAGTCACATATCTCTTAACAATTAAACAATTTCTTTGCAAAAAAAGTTACTGTAACAATATGTGAAATTGGCATTAAGTTTCTTTGATATTTAATGTTCATTTGGGTATATTACCAAATCAGAGGGCACACTGTTTTTGTTGCCCTCGGTGGAGTGTTATGGCATCACAGCTCACAGCAACCTCAAACTCTTGGGCTTAAGCCATTCTCTTGCCTCAGCCTCCCAAGTAGCTGGGACTACAGGAGCCTGTCACAGTGCCCGGCTATTTTTTGGTTGTAGTTGTCATTGTTGTTTGGCAGTCCAGGCTGGGTTCGAACCTGTCAGCTCCAGTGTACGTGGCTAGCGCTCTAGCCACTGAGCTATAGGCACCTAGCCATGGCAAACTGTTTTGAATGATACCAATGTGGGATCTTAATACATCTGAAAACTCAGCATGTTCACATCCATACCTGTCACTTTGCTAAGTGCATACACTAAAAAGGTATGTGTAATCAATGTCACTTCAAATTTACACAATACTATGTATACATAAAGACACAAATTTAATGCACTCCACTGAAGAGTGGTTTTTTTTGCAGTTTTTGGCTGGGGCCAGGTTTGAACCCGCCACCTTTGGCATATGGGGCCAGCGCCCTACTCCTTTGAGCCACAGGTGCTGCCCTGAAGAGTGTTTTTTTAAAAAAAATTCTTTTATGTTATATTGGTTTTCTTTACTTTTGGCTATTAATAGTTTTCCTTTCGTTTGAGAGGGGCTTGCCTTTTTTTTCTTATTTTAAATTAACTTTATTGATGTGTAATTCACATAGAATAAAATCTACTCATTTTTAGTGTACAATTAGATGAGTTTTAACAAATATTTACACCTGTCAAACAGTGCCGCACACAAGATTGTACACATTTCCATTGCCCCATAACATGTCTTTGTGGGCTTTCCCCCATTAACCTTCCTCTGTTCTCAGCCCCAGGCAACCACTGATCTGTTTTCTATTACCAGATGTCAGTTCTGCCTGTTCCTAGAATATTATATGGGTGGAATCATACAGTGTGTCCTCGTTAGTCTGGTTTATCTCACGCGGGATGTTGTCGAGATTCATATACACCATGGATTGCTCTGTATATCGTGGTTAGTTTCTTTTTATTACTGAGCAGTGTCCACTAGTTTGCACATACCACAATTTGGTCATGAATGTACAAGTTTATGGGCATTTGGTTGTTTTCAGTTTTGACTATTATGAATAAAATTGCTACGAACATTACTGTACAAGTCTTTGGGTAGACTTGTGATTTCTTCTCTCTTGAAATACCTAGTCAAATTATTGGGTCATTGAGTAAGTGTATATTTAACTTTATAAGAAACTGCCAAATAGTTTTTCTAAAGCAATTATAGCCTTTTATACTCCCAACAGCAACATATGAAAGTTTGGAGTTAATTTTTAAAGTTTTGATTAGTGAATTACGTTAGAAAGTGAAAATAAGTTATTAATCTTCTTTATAAGCCATTGATCATATTTCTGAAAAATTTCATTGCTGAATGTGTTAGCCCTTTATTTTAATAGAAAAGAAGGGAGGGGGAAAAAAGCAAAGCAGAGTGGTATGATCTAATGCTGATATCTCTTATTTATTGTTTCCCATAGAACTATAGTTCAATTCTTATCTGTATTTTTATTCCAGTGGAGCTTTGATACATGTGGAAGTATGACGTGTACAAAATTTGATGAACTTTGATATAAGTTACTATGAAACCAGGATAGCAATTGAGACTTGCTGGACCTTTGAAGTAACAACAACAAAATATTTTTCTGGCCCCATACTCACTGGGCAATGGCAGAGTAGGGAAGCATTCTAGACTCTAGGAGTTGTGGTCTCAGCTACAAGTTATTTAACTTGGGGAAAGACATTTGCCTCTCTGGGCCTGTGGCCCTGTGGCCCTATTCCTGCAAAGGAACTGGCAGGACTAGGTGAACTCTGAATTTCCTGCATGGTGCAGGAAGAGTCTAAAATTTTGTGACTCTAACTTCAGGCTGAAATTATTCTTAAATTAACTTTAGTTTTCCCACCTAAGTAATACATGAATATATTTTCCTTAAAATCAAACAAAACAATAAGTTAATATTTTCCAGATACAAATAAAGTCCCCTTTGACCCTTACTACCAAATCTAGGCCCTTCTTCTCCCCAGGGTTAACCACTGTTAAAAACTTTGTGTCTATCTCTTCATATTCTGAGAAATATGTGTAAACAAAATTATATCCCCATTTGTGTACTTTTTCCCCTTCCATAAATGATATAACCATTTTTGTCAGTGTTTCCTAATACCTGTGGTCCCCAGCCTCCCACCCATGGACCAGTACATGTTCATGGCCTGTGACAAGCTACACGTTGGGAGGTGAGTGGAGTCCAGCAATTGAAGCTTCATCTGGTTTCACAGCTTTTCCCCATCCTTTGCGTGACTGCCTGAAGTGCCACCTCTTTTCAGATAAGCAGGGGCATTGGATTCTAATAGAAGCATGAATCCTACTATAAATTGCATGGAGGGATCTGGGTTGCCGCCTCCCAATTCCCGATCTGTGGAAAAATTGTCTTTTACAAAACTGATTTCTGGATCATCCCCTGATTTGACTATTTACTAGGAACATTAAGAAGACTCAGCATAGAGCCATATTCTTAGCTGTGATTTATCATAAACAGATAAATCAGAAAGCAAAACAAGGAGGAGGGAAAAGTCATGTGGGAAAAAGTACAGAAGAAACTAGGGCAAGCTTCTCTTCCAGAAGGGTCAGGCAGGATGTACTTCATTCCTCCAGCAACAAACTGTGACAATGTGTCTAATATTGGCTGCCAGAAAAACTCATTGGAACCTCAGTAAACATGGGTTTTTGGTAGGAGAGCTGGTCACACAGGCAACAATTGCTTGGCATATACCAAAATTGCAGACTCCTAGAAAACATAAACCACATTGTTCAGCATAAACTACATTGTCTGCAATGTACTGACACAGTGCACAATTCTTATCAAAGAATGGTAAGAAGGCTCCTGAAATCCAGTTTCCCAGATACCAGTCAAGGGTCAAACTTGGAAGCAGGTCTTCCTGCAGATAGCAATCCCAGGCTGCTATGTTAGCTCTTTTCTGCATAGTAACATACTTTCTAAAGCTTGGTTTTTGCAACTCAATGAAACGTTTTTGAGATCTAACTGAATGCATGTGTTTCTTTTAATGGCTCTATAGTCTTTTCACTTGAAAACAAAACATTAATAGGTATGTTCTCATGTGCAAAAGTTTCTGTGGTCCATTAGAAATGAAATTGTTCAGTCACAGGCCTTTTTGGTGTTGGTGCATATACTACTATGCCATCCTTTAAATATAGTTTGTGTCAATTTATGTCACCACAATGAAGTATAAATGTTTATTTTGCCCCACCATGGACAGACAGCACCATGGGTAAGGCAAAAACATTTTTCAAGTGTTATGAAACTTTCTTTATTCAACAAATATCTGAAAAATGGCATCTCTGTGTGGTTTTACTTTGTGTCTTTCATTATGAATGAGTCGCTCTTTATTGCAATAGCTTTGTAAGAATATCCTATTTAATTATGCTTTTCTATGGAGGAACTAAACACAGAATTATTGGCATAAATATTAGAGATGTGAGTGCTTCCCTACCTGGAATTTGATTTTATCTCTGACAGGCATGATTCCAACAGTCTGTCAACTAGCTTTCTTAAATGACCTACATAAAGCCACTCTTAAGTAAATGAAAAGTTGTGATAGCTTCTTGCATTTGTGTTAGTCTACTATGGCTGCCATAACAACATGCCAGACTGGTGGCTTAAATTCCACAAATTGACTTTCTCCTCTCTCTCTTGTGGAGGCTAGAAGCCCAAGACCATCATGTCTCCTGAAGGCTCTCTCCCAGGCGTGCAGACGGATGCCCTCTTGTATCCTCCCCTCCTCCATGTGCACTCATTCCTGGTTTCTCTGTGTGTCTAATCTCTTCTTTTAAGAACATCAGTCATCTTGAGTTATGACTCACCCTAACATCTTCATTTTAACTGAATCAAATCTATTAGAGGCCTTATCTCTAGATAAGTCACATTCTGATGTACTAGGGGTTTGGAATTCAACATATGAATTTTGGGGGGTAGGGCACAATTCAGCCCATGATAGCATTCCTTTCAACCTAAACTCTGACAGGTAACTCAGCACAGAGGTGACTTAGCACTGTCCCCAGGGGACATAAATGAAGAAAAGTAAGTGATTTTAAATTACTCAGATAAAATCTTACACTGCTAGCAGTCAAGAACTCACCACATAGCTGCTTCCTTTTTCTGGAGGATTGCCCTACAAAGTGGCAGAGAACTTAGTTTTCATTCTTTTATTCAATACCCATTAAAGGATAAATAATCTAGGAGAACTGCCTTCAGGAGCAATTTCTCTAAAGAAAGCTTGGACAGAGAGCACCATGGTTAAGATGAAAACATTTTAGGGTTTTTTTTTGAGGCAGAGCCTCACTTTCTTGCCCTTGGTAGACGAAGTAGAGTGCTATGACGTCATAGCTCACAGCAACCTCAAACTCTTGGGCACAAACAATTCTCTTGCCTTAGCCTCCCAACTAGCTGGGACTACAGGTGCTTGCCACAACACCCTGCTATTTTTTTTGCAGTTTTTGGCCAGGGCTGGGTTTGAACGTGCCACCTCTGGTTTATGGAGCCAGTGCCCTACTCCTTTGAGCCACAGGTGGCACCTAAGCCCAGCTATTTTTTAGAGATGAGGTCTTGCTCTGGCTCAGGCTGGTCTCAAACCTGTGAGCTCAGGCAATCCACCTGCCTCGGCCTCCCAAAGTGCTAGGATTACAGGCGTGAGCCATTGTGCCCAGCCCCCATTTTAGGGTCTTATGGCTGTGCAGTTGGTAGAACAGATCGAAGTAGTTAGTTTAGCTGGTGCTAAGAATCACTTCCTCAAAGGTACACAGGAAGACTATCATTCCTTTCTCCTTTTCCATTATCTCTGCATCCAGTAGCAGCTTTCTTTGGTCACACAAACAGATCTTTAAGTTTGGCCAGAGGAGGTGAGGCTGAGTGGAGAAGCAGACCCCTGTTGGGTCCTCATGATTTCTCTTCTATTTGGAGTTCTCTTATTTAGTTGACTGCTCCCACAACAGAGGTGATTCTTAGGGAAGTATATGACTTCTTTGAAATTTTTTACCCAACAAGGTAGGCACATCCTTTCTTCAGTTCCCCTGAGGGTCGATGAGATGACTGAAATTTTCAAAATTGAAAATTATTTTTTTAATAACTGCTGAAGGAGAACACGATGAAACAGATTTTATCTAACTTGCTTACAGGACTCATGGTTTTTGTCTCCAAAAGCTTTTTATTTAATAATTTTTTTCCAGCTAACTTGGAATTTTCCATTTTCATTCTTAGGATTTTCTTCTTTTTTCAGAGTTTTAGCCATACAAACCTTTGGGGAGAAAGAGCAGGTGGTATGTAAGTGCGTTGACTGCTTCTCTTAAAACTTCAGGGTAACTCTTAACCCTTCTTCAGATGAATCATGGAAAATAAACTTTAAACTGCAGAGCTTCTTATCAACCCTTGCTGCTGGCTGTGTCAAAGGTATTTGCTTACACTGCTTCTTCTCCCTTTACATATTTTCATCTTTTTTTTGTTCTGCACTACCATTAAAGTGATAATTTCCGATTCAAGACTACTGTCAGTTTTCATTCAAATGTACCTGGATATAGGACAGAAGTCCAGGTGAGCATGAATTTCAATTTACTCTGGTTTAGTACCTTTCTAAACTTCAGACACAAAAGAGGGTAAGATGTTTTCTAGCTAGCAGCATTTTAAAGGTGTGATTACTTATGTAATACTTATAACAGTCTTCCTAATGGCATGTTTGATGCTTATTCCTAATAAGAGTGACCATAAATGCTTAGTAAATAATAATCATATGACAATTAACCCTTTTTTGAGTTCACAAATAAAAGGCAGCAGTAATTAAAATCAGTGTCTACACACTATGTTCTTGGTAAGGAAGGTAAATGGTTCAATTCTGGTTATGCCTCTGTGGCCTACATGTATTGGGAACTTAAGTACAGAGGTGTGTGTCAGCTTTCTGGCTTGAGGAATCACCACAATCTGTGATAGCTGGGAACAAGTTTTAACATGAAACAAGACTTTAATGATTGTATGAGGGTTAAGATGAGGGAATCACAACATAAAGAACTTCAAGTTGCTTTCAGAGTCCACAACCCTCCATGGGCAAGCTTATGGGTGCCTCTCTTCCTAGCCAGCAGCTGACCTCTGCAGGCGCAGGCCCAGTTTTATTTCTTCTAAGTGGCAGGACTCTTGGGTTCCTCCTCACTGGGGGTCTAGAGATAAAAAATTCACTGAAATCCAGGCCAAGGCTCACATCCATATCTCTGGCCTCAGGGTCTGACCTCTTTTTAGGAACATTAATACTATTCACTTCCTTCAGGCAATGTTTACCTCTGCCCCTATGAGTCTGGTTTTACCCAATCCCAAACCATCTCAAAGACATCAGAATACCATCATCAAACAGCAGTGCATTTCCCTCAATCTGTATTACTCAGTTTTAAATAACAAGCAGTGAACCATATTCTCTGGAGAAACATAAGGAACTTTTCTTCATAACTTCTATAGTCCTTTGCTCCCCAATCCTTGCAAAAACTTACTCAAAGGACAATACAACTGTTGGAAAAAAACAAATTAGAGGCAAATAGCATTCTAAACTCACATTATTTCACTCTAAAAGGAAATTTTCAGAGACTTACACTAAAAAAGATCACACTATTTAAGTACCAAAAAAAGTGACCTCTCTCTCTAAAAACTTGGAATTTACTCCAGGTTTACTTCAGTGAATGACTGGTGACTCGGTAGGGTCAAAATGCTTTCCCTATTTGTTTACTCTCCACCTGAAAAGTGACAAAGATTCTTTGGTTGGCCAAACTTTAGTTAGGCTCCTGAACCTTCTCCTAGGCCCATCTTCTTGCAAAATTCAGTTTTTAGCAAATGACCCCACTAAGTTTAGTATGAACTTTCTACTCTCCATATTCGATGAGGGTCCTCATCCTCCACCATCCTCTAGGTGACATCTGATCACTCAGGCCTTTCTTTAATCTTGTTGGCTCAGTTTGGCCAGAATCCCCCTTATCCCTAATGTTTCCTCTTAGTAGTTTTTCATCCACTGACTAAACCCTGCTGTTTGGCTATAAATTCTCATTCGCCCGTACGGTATTCCGAGTTGAGCAGATAATGGACAAGGGAAGGATATGCAGGTCAATCCCAAAAGCTTTATCCTCCAAAAAAGCACTTCTGGAGTCTTTAGCCTTAATTTCTCAGTCTTTGCCCTTTACGCAGTTACACAGATTCGTCCTATCTCACAAACGCTGTCGGTTTCCTGTTGACTTGGAAACTCCCACACTGATTCATTAGCACGCCAAAGCGTAGGAACCTGAACCCAATGAATGAATGGATTTGTAAATTGAAAGCGGGAAGAGTTTTTTCGAGACGTGACTAGCGCAACTACAACGGTCACAAAACTACAACAAAACCCACTTAAACTTGGACGCACGCCTGTTCTCAACTAGCTCTCAAAAACGTCTAGCACCGCACACCACGCCCCGCCCACGGGCGAGACTGGAAATACACGCTTTCAGGAAAACCGGAAGTCCTGGTCCCGCCCCGCGCACGCGTGCACCGGTTCAGCTCGCACTTCCTACACCGCGGCATCCAGTGAGAAAGCAGGGATTAGGCGGAGTCTGCCCCACGCCCTACGTCTCTGCGCATGCGCTCTGTGTTGGCTCGGGCGCAGTGAGGCGGGACGCAAAGATTTTTTTTTTTTCTTGCTCCCGCCTCCGGTCTTCCCCCTCCTGCCACGTACTGGGCCCCAGCTCTTGCTAGGCTTGTTGGGTCCGTGCTATTGGCCCGGGCCAGCGCGAGCCTGCGAGCGAGGTTCGGCGACCGGGAAGGGCAACAGAGCGGGCCGTGACCGCAGCCTCCTCGCGACGTCCCAGAGGCAGGCAGCGGCGGCCTTGCACCGGCCTGATCGGAGGAGACCCGCGGAGGGGCGGCGGCGGCCTTGGAGAGCCGGTACGGCCGCTGGAGTCGGGGGCACGGCCGCTGTCTCTGAGAAGGCCGGAGACTAGGAAGCGCTGAGAGGGTCGTTCACGGACGGACGGGCGCGGGGCGGGTGGGGTCGGAGACGCCGTGGGAAGGGGTTGGCTGCGAGTGGGGAGGAGGGGGCGTTAGGCGGGGCCTAGCGAGGGACAGAGGAGGTCTCGGAGGGGGAGGGGAGAGGGAGCGGCCGCTGGCTGTGGTGGCGGGGAGACGGGTCGCGGTGGCTCTGGGAGGCGTTCGGGCTAGCTAGGGCCATTTGCAGTTCTGCTTGGCCTCTAGGGTTCGATCGTCAGAAAGAGGGGTGGGGGCTTGGGGTGGTCGGCGTCCCAACCCTCCAAGGGGCGCGAAGGCGTGAGAGAGGTGGAGAATAACGCCGGTGATAGATTGGGGGGTCACTTAAGAGTAACCTCGTTCCTTGGCTAAGTTACTGCTTAAATTAAGCGCCGTTTGGAGGCCCAACCCGGTTTTACAGTGATGATTCTAGTTAACTTTTCCACTTTGCATTGCTAGGTAGTATACTAGTTTACATGCACGATCTCATGTAATCATACCAAGGACCCATCCAAATCCATATATTATTATTCCCATTTTGAGTATGATGAAAATGAACCTTCCAGAAGGACTTAAGGTAGTTCTTAGTAGTGCGAATCTTTACAATCTAGCTACACTGCCTTTGGTCAGGCAAGATTTGAGTCCCCTTGTGGTGTTTTGAATAATCAAGGGTTGACTGGCTTTAGGATTTCTTGAAGAAAACTGCCACCCTCAGTAGGTGCCTAAGCTGCAGCTTCTGAATTTGAGCAGGGTCTGCAGGATTAGTGGAGTTGGAAGTTTGAATATTGAACCTAGATTCTGGTTCTGGAGGCAAGCTTTTTATGTAACCTTGGGCATGTCAGTTTATTCCCAGTGTGGAGAAAATTGTTCTGTTGAACAGTTATACAAATCAGTGGCCAATTTCATTTCAGAGGGGGTGGGGCAAGAACAAGATGGGAGAAGGAATTGTTGTAGGAATCTCATCAGCGGTTCTAGGAACTGGTTGTCCTTACCAGTCTCTAACTTGTTGGAGAAGATAAGAACCAGGAAGGAAAAAGTTTCTTTGTTTTGCACTCTTTGTGTGTTTACCCTGGTAACATGACTGCACAAACTGGGGACAGCCTTAGAAAAGAAGCGCTAGTTCCAACCACAGAGAGTGGCAAACACCGAAAGTGAATTTGCTTGCCAACATGGCAGATACAAAGTGTACGCGACTCAAGTTTTTAGATCCATTGGAAGTGGGCATGACTCCCTCTACAGTGAAAAGAACATACTATCAATTATATTTGATGTTGGGATTTTCTCTTAATTAGGAATATGGCTGATGCTGAGAGTCACTTCTAGCTCCATAAAAAAGGCACAGTGAGAAGGTCTGACTTAAGAATTGATCTGATACTACAACTTTCTTCTCCCAGTCCCTTTATCAGAACTTTATTATCCCTTATTTATCTTTCATGTGGGGAACAAAAACAATTCTTTAAATACCTACTATATGTCAGGCCCTATTCTAGGTGCTTCTGAGACTAGATAATACTGTCATACTGAAGCTGAGCACTATTCCCTGTGTACATTATTGCTAGTTCACGTATGCTGTAGGTTGGTGATTGTAACAAGCACATCAGTTTATTGAAGTTCTTTATTTCTCTCAAGCTGTAAATACAGACAAGATGGAATACTTACCATTTTTTTGAAGTAACATGGTAGATATTTAGTAAATGTTTCCTGAATGCAGAAGCTGAAGAGAGCTGGTTGTGTGGAGGTTTCAGTTAATACCAGTCTTCATGAGACGTTCATTGTGAGAATTGGCAGATAAAAACCTTACAGTGTTCTTATTTTGCATTTGTTCCACATTGACCTTAGATTGTTGTATTTAATTTTAATGCCCCATTTCATTTAGAATTTATTAATAAAATATAATCTGGCCAGAGGATGGTGAGTCTAGAGACATTCATTTAAGGGCTAGAGCAAAGGACCTGAGATATTTATTTAAAGACTATTAGGGCACTGATAATGTAATATTCTTTTTTTCTTATTTTTTGCAGTTTTTGGCCAGGACTGAGCTTGAACCTGCCACCTCTGGCATATGGGGCTGGCGCCCTACTCTTTTGAGCCACAGGCACTGCCCCAGTGTAATATTCTTGAAGTGAATTAGGATTCATGAAAAGTTTTAAAGTATTTGGAGGATTGTGTGATGAGGGGGCAGTGAAAGCTTTCACACATGCTAAAAGGACCGAGAATAATTACAGAGAAGAATAATGATGTCAATGAAGTAACATATTTAAGAGGAGAAAACAAAACTACTAGTAAAGCATGAGATTGAAACCAAAATGTGGTCAGTAGGAAGTTGAGGACACCGTCTTGAGAGAGCATTTGCTGGGGGCAGGAGGAGGAAGGACTTGATGCTAAGGAAATGCTCAGCATTGTAGGAGAACATACTTAGAAACATCTTGGCCTTGTGAAGAAGAGATATTAACCTACTATTTGATCATAGGTATACTCTCCCTTATTACATAGCAACCATTTAAATTATTAGAGGCCTTAGAAATTATTTTGAATTTAAGATTACAAAGTCATTATAGGATAATCATACTGAATAATATTAAGGATTAAAATAAAAGCCAATATTGGCAAATTCTGTAGCAGATTAGTATTTAGTGACTGGTTCTCTGATACTGTCTTACTTCTTAAAGTATGCAGTGTAATCATACACAACAAAGTTGGGGAGTAGTGGTAACGAAGTATGTAGCATAATGGTGGACAGTCTTTTTAAAAAGCTCAGAAGAGTATCATGGATTTGCTCTTTCTCCACAAGTTCCCCAAATACTAAACTAGAGAAAATACTCAGGAAATCTTTCTTGTTTTAGAGAGAAAAATTTGAGGCTCTGTTTTAGTGTTCAGGCATTCTTTTCAGGGTTAGCATTTGAGTAGGCTAATAGAGTTTTAATTGAAGCCATTATTTCTTCCTTTATTTAGCAACTATTGAATAACTGAGTACCATGTGCTAGGCACTCTTAGGCTGGGGGAATACAGCAAACAAAGTTGTTTGCTTTCTACCTGTAATGGAAAAGACAGTAAAATGTTAATAAATTTTTAATGTCTGTTAGTGTTAAGAGCTTTGAGGAAAAATAAAGAAGGGTTAGAAGATAGGATGGAGCCATTTTAAATTAGATTGTTAGGGAAGAAATTGACATTTGAACAGGGATCTGAATTGTATGAGGAGTGCCAGAGGGGTTTAAGACTAAGGGAGTAGCTAGTACAAAATCTTGAGTAGAGAAGAACAATTTAAAATATGGGTGTGGAGGGGTAAGGGAAGGAGGGAAAGTAGAAAATGAGGTTAAATACTTGGTTAGGGAGGCCAGATTATATATGACCTTGTAGGTCTTGCTTGTTGAGATGTAAATCCATTGGAAGATTTTGAGCAGAGTGACATTAGATTTTACTCAATGGGAGAATTAGAGTAAAGGTAAAAACCAAGCAGACCAGTTAGGAGTCTTTTGTAATAATTTAGGCAAGAGATGTAGTGGCTGAGATCAAGTTAGAGCAATTAGTACTGAGGTGGGTGGATTCCAAAGCTAGTGGCACCCAGATGTTTTTTTGGCAATTTAGATGCAAGATTTGAGAAAAAGAGAGGCACCAAGATTATTTTTGTCTTGGATAACTAGAAGGAAGGGGTGGTCAGTAACTGAGCTAGGAAAGGCAAGGAGAGGCAGGCTTTGAGTGGAGGATTAGGACTTTGTTTTTAAATGTGTCAAATGAGAAATCTAAGTGATAATGTCAGATAAGCAGTTTAAAACAAAAAAAATTATGCACATAAAGTTGCCTCTGAGTCTAGACCATTATAACATGAATATGGTAACATTGAGACAGTGAATCTCTTGTAGGTCAGAATTCCTTAGATTTTAGTAGAACCTCTATTCTCAACTTTTAGATATGTTGTCTTTTAATCATCAAAACCATTTTTATCAGTCTTTCTTTAGAGTTGTATATAAAGAGCATCCTGGAGTCCACCATGAATGGACAGTTGGATCTAAGTGGGAAGCTAATCATCAAAGCTCAACTTGGGGAGGATATTCGGCGGATTCCTATTCATAATGAAGACATTACTTACGATGAATTAGTGCTAATGATGCAGCGAGTTTTCAGAGGAAAACTTCTGAGTAATGATGAAGTAACAATAAAGTATAAAGATGAAGGTAAGAAATTAAAGCTAGCTTTTTAAATTCTAAGTATTATGTATGTTATTCTTTCCATTTTTATTGGACCATCTTTTGTCTTCCCTTTTTATGGTAGTTCAGTGCCCATTTTACTTAATGGGGGTATTCGTGTAGTTAGTATAATTCTCTTATAAGTTAAAAATAGCTAAGTGATTTATTATTAGAAGGGAGTTTTAAGTGTTAGAACACTTTCACGTACGTTTTTACAAGCATTTTTTCTTCTCATATAATTCTGGTTTCTTTTTGCTATGAAAATTCTCACTCTTTTTTTCCCCCAGTATGTATTGAATGAAAAAGGGTTTTGTGGTCAGTTGAGATATGGGAAAGCTGGCTAACAAAGATACACATGTTTCTTTATTGCAGGAATTTTCAGAGTGTAATATGCTGATACACATTGTCAGTTTATAGTATGCAGTGTTCCCAGACTCATTTGACTACAAAACTTTTTATGGAGATGGGTTTTGAATGACAAATGTTCATTACTCATAGACACAGTGGGATTACAGGTAGTCCTTGGGTTATGAACAAGATAAGTTCTGATGTGAGGGTCTTCAGCACGCCCCCTCAGTGAAGGGCTCGTCTACAACTTGATGTTTACTTTGGGAGTGAGAATAATGTAACCTAGCAATTTGTACCCTCATATTAATTTGAAATTTAAAAAAAAGATAGATTCCATAGGTTTTTTCTTAAATTGAATTCGTATGTAAGTTGGAGCAGGTACATTTACTACCTATAATAGCGTTCATTCATAAGTGCGAGTTGTTCATCCGTCAGATGTTTGTAACTCTGGGACTTAGTCTGATAGCTTCCATTTATAAGTGTGAGTTGTATATAAGTTGGATGTTTATAACTTGGGGACTGCCTGTATAGTAGTAGACTCTATTTTCTATTCTTTAAATTGGCTTTGTTAACATTGTTACTGAAATTTATTCTTTAGGTGGTTACCTGTATCTTTTTTTACTATTGAATTAATTTGTAGTCTTTTTTATCTTGATCTTAGTATTTGGCACTGCTTCTCATACCATCCTTATTAATACCCTTAACATCTCTGACACTGCATATACTGGTTTTCGTCTTATCACTAATAGTTTTTCTCTCTGTGAGTGCTGGCTTAAAGTAGTGCCAGATGCTGTTAAGTGTAGAAATCTTATAATCTGAGTGGTTTAACACTCAAGAAATCATTCAGGGATCCAGAAGCTTTGTTACGTTTAACACATGGCTTAGGTGGGGGAAGAGAGAGTATGAAGAATCACATGGGAGATTTTACTGCTAGGCCTTGAGGTGGTAGATATCATTTCTCCTACAACACACTGGCCAGAACCCAGTCACATAGCCCTACTGAGATGCATATGGATTGGGAAATGTCTCTTGCTGGGTAGCAGATTGTACAATTTACCCTTTGGGAGCGGACTGTAAATCACTGCTGATCATTTGACCCGGCCATCTAGCTATTGGTTTAATTCTCCCTTTGTGATGTATGATCTAAGCACGCAAAACAAATTTTATTTTATAGCAACTTATATATTTCAAATGGACAAAAAATTACATCATTTACAGTGTCTTAAGATAAATTGCCTTTGAATGAGAGTTTCCTTTCCAGTACTTTGAGGTCTACAAGACGTATCTAAAAATTTTATTACTGTGGAAAATGAAGACTGCTTAAATTGAATGGAGGGAGAAGGGCCTGTGGTTTTCCTTTTGATTAATTGCTGTAAAACTGTCCTTTGGGTGGCTGAGGGAGTTTCATATTTTCTTTTTTTTTTTTTTCTGAGACAGAGTCTCACTATGTTACCCTCAGTAGAGTGCTGTGGCGTCACAGCTCACAGCAACCTTAAACTCTTGGGCTCAGGCGATTCTCTTGCCTCAGCTTCCCTGGTAGCTGGGACTACAGGCACCCGCCTCTACACCCAGCTGTATTTTTGTTGTTGTTGTTGTTGCAGTTGTCATTGTTGTTTAGCTGGCCCGGATCTGGGTTCAAATCCGCCAGCCTCGATATATGTGGCTGGCACCCCAATATACTTCAGACACTGAGCCTTTTTTTTTTTTGAATTTCATATGTTCTTTAGACATCATTAGGTGCTGAAGCTCTTGTAGGACTACTTTGATGCTGTAGGAATTCTGCCATTTTGCTAGCACTGATATAGCTCTTGGGTCCACCACTCCATTAGAACTATTAACTCCATTCATACTAATTTTTGTTACAAATCTTACAAAAGGGGGTGCTTCTGGGTGTTTAGGTCCAAATTCTATTTTAAGGCTGTATATTCGGTTTTCATAAATTGTCCGAGGTCGTGGTGGCTACCATCTTGTGTTGCTGTGGCTCCAAGGCTGGCCAAAACAAATTTTTAAGAGTTGCCCGTGTTAAAGAACAATAAAGGAGGGCGGCGCCTGTGGCTCAGTCGGTAAGGCGCCGGCCCCATATACCGAGGGTGGCGGGTTCAGGCCCAGACCCGGCCCCGGCCAAACTGCAACCAAAAAAATAGCCGGGCGTTGTGGCAGGCGCCTGTAGTCCCAGCTACTCGGGAGGCTGAGGCAAGAGAATCGCCTAAGCCCAGGAGTTGGAGGTTGCTGTGAGCTGTGTGAGGCCACGGCACTCTACCAAGGGCCATAAAGTGAGACTCTGTCTCTACAAAAAAAAAGAAAAAAAAAAACCAAAACAAAACAATAAAGGAGAGCAGTTTTCTTCCTGTTCACTTCCCTGGTAATCTCATCTGCCTATAATACATTGACTTCCATGACTTCTACACTTATAATTCAAATCTTTGTGTCTTTTTTGAAAATGAGATGCTTTGCTCTTACCTGAAACTTAGTATGTCTTAAACAGACCTCACTGCCTGGCTTTTTCTTAATGCACTTAGTTTTGTTAAGGGCAAGGGTCAGCAAACTTTTTCTATAAAGGATCAGATAACGAATACTTTAAGGTGGTAGGTCATGTAAGGCCTCTGTCTAATCTTTTTTTTGCAACCTTTAAGAATGTAACAAAATGTTCTTAATTTATTGTCCTATAAAAACAAAGATTTGGCTATTGGTCAAAGTTTATGGACCCCTGGCTTAGGGTATACTCATTGTTGGAATTTGTCCAACACATTTAGTTAGAACATTATATTTATTTTTCATGATGTTTTTAAAAGTGTTCGATTTGTTCAGATTTGTGTTCCCTAGACTGTTGGACACTAGAGTGAAAGGTTCCAGTAAGGTTCCTACCATCAGAGATACTCTGTTCTTTTATGGAATTTAGAAAAGAAAAAAGGGCAGTTATAAGAAGTTTCTTTCTTTTGCATATATACTTTATTTTCTTTTAAAAATGTGTTTGAGTAGAATCCCAGAAAGTTGAACTTTAGACATGTATGTTGTGCAGCGAATATGATTATAAATAGTTAAAAACATATACAGAATCCTATTATTGCCATCCCTTGTCTAAAGTAAATTTCCCTAGTTAGCATTAAAATTGATGTAGCAGTGTCTAGCCTCTTGGCCTTCCCACCTTCTGTCTGTGTAGATAACTTTGCAGAGGTTCCTGACCAACTCCTTGTCTGTGGCTGCTTTTCTGTTCTTGTTCTATCTATAGAACATTATTTCCCCAGCCCTTTGGAAGCTTTTGAAACATGCAATTGATATGGTAATTATAATATTCTTTATTCCTTCCACTCTAGTGTCCAACACAGTCTGGGGAACACAAATCTGAACAAAGATGTGGAGGATTTCAGTCTTAAATATGCACTGATTTGTATATATAAGTATTTTTCTAGGGAAAGATGATAGTTTTCCTCTTAGTATCAAAATGGTTAATGACCAGAAATGTTTCACTCAGGAATGGGGAACCTACGTCCTTAGGGCCACACACGGATCTGGAACTTTGAGTGTAGCCTTTTGACTGAGTCCACATTTTATAGAACAAATTCTTTTAGTAAAGGGATTTGTTCTGTGAAGTTTGGATTTGGGTTAGGGGTCACACTTGGGGATCTGAAAGGCCCACATGTGGCCTTTGATGCTCTAGGTTTCCCAAGCAATTTTGCAAAAACCTTTTTAGCAACCCTTGGAGTTATTGTATATGGCTTCCCCTCCATGTATGTCAGTAGTGTTTGATGGTATTGGGATTTAAACCTTGAGAATCTTTATTACTTTAACTTGATAAATATATTTAAATTTTTTACAATGGAAAGATTTCAGTCTAAACCAATAATTGCTGATGCTGCCGCTATGTATGAATCTCTTCCTGGTAACTAATAAAAGTTAATTAGCTATATTTTTTCATGAAGATATGATATATACTTTACATAAGAATCATAAGCAAAATTGATTTAATGTTTTTGTTTTTTTTTTTTTTGAGCAAATACATCTTTGCTAGGTGATTCTTTAAGGTTTAAGGGTTTTATGGGAGAGTCTAATTATGCTCTGCAGTCTACGTTTTGGATCTTAATTTTACATGTGTCCTAGTTTACTGCTGATACAAATCTGAAACTCATTTTTTTTTAATTCCAGATGGAGATCTTATAACAATTTTTGATAGTTCTGACCTTTCCTTTGCAATTCAATGTAGTAGAATACTGAAGCTGACATTATTTGGTGAGTAGTAAACTTTCTGAGACATTTACTATTCATTGTATTTTTGTTAAAGACTTTGGCTTTTTTCCTCTTAAAGATTTAGAATTAAGCAATAATTTACTCAACAGGTACTTAAATTAATTTGCATTCAAGGAGTGGTTTTAAGTTATTTGAAGCTTCTGGCTATGTATGTTTTAAGAAAATGACGGAAGTTTAATTCAATAAGAACAAAGTATGTTATGATTATTTTGTTTTTGAAGTGAGATATAACTTAGATATCTCTAAAACTGTATTATAGCTTTAATTTACCTGTGTTAGGATGTTTTTTTTTTTTGAGACAGAGTCTCACTGTGTCGCTCTCGGTAGGGTGCTGTGGTGTCACAGATCACGGCAACCTCAAACTCTTGGGCTTAAGAGGTTCTTTTGCCTCAGCCCCCCAAGTAGCTGGGGCTATAGGCGCCTACCACAATGCCTGGCTATTTTTGTTGTTGTTGTTGTAGTTGTCATTGTTGTTTGGCAGGGCCCAGGGCTGGGTTAGAACCTGCCAGCCCAGTATATATGGCCAGCGCCCTAACTACTAGCCTGTGTTAAGATTTTTGAAATGTCGGGTGGCGCCTGTGGCTCAGTAGGGCGCCGGCCCCATATGCCGAGGGTGGCGGGTTCGGACCTAGCCCCGGCCAAACTGCAACAAAAAAATAGCCGGGCGTTGTGGCGGGCGCCTGTAATCCCAGCTGCTCGGAAGGCTGAGGCAGGAGAATCACGTAAGCCCGAGAGCTGGAGGTTGCTGTGAGCCGTGTGATGCCACGGCACTCTCGGTACAGTGAGACTGTCTCTACAAAAAAAAAAAAGATTTTTGAAATGTCATGCTATTTGTTTTTTTTGTAAGATTGATAGAAAGTAGGCATGTTTTAAATTCCACATCTGCCTTGTTACCCTAAATATTAATGTAGGCTACTGGTGTATCAGAATTAAAAAATAATTTCAGGTTAAAATTACCTCTGAGTTTTCTAAGAATTTGTGATATCTTCCTATATATTATACTATTTTTTAAAACGTATTCTCAAAGCTTAACATATAAGCCTGATGCTTTAAGGAGTTTAGATAGTATTTCTTTTTTTTTTAGAGATGGGGTTTTGCTCTTGTTCAGGCTGGTCTCGAACTCCTGAGCTCAGGCAACCTGCCTGCCTCAGCCTCCCAGAATGTTAGGATTAGAGGCATGAGCCCCCATGCCTGGCGTAGGCAGTATTTTCTTAAAGATTAAAAGTAGATTCAATAAAAACAAATACAAGACATATTTTTTTAATCATTTAGAATTTTTCTTTTAGATTTTAAATAGATTTGCAAGGCAGAACTCTTCAAAGACAAAATAGGAATAATTACGGAGTTAAAGTGGTATCATGATTATGTGAAAAGTAAAGCGTGTACATTTTTTCCCTGATTTTTATTTAGCATTTATTTTTTAAAATTATGTTGTGCTGAACCTTAATGTTCTGTGAAATATGATCATGGCCTATTGGTGTAATTTCTATTTATTTCATCTCCATCTAGAAGGATAAATATGAACCATATTTTTAAATCTTAATAACAAAAACCATTTAAAATTTTTTTAAATAAGAGCTGTCTTTTACAATATTGAAACTATTGGCTAGTCCGAAGGGCAGATTAGGTAACCTGCAAATCTGTCCTCTAAAAATAAGTAATGACCTGGTAGATAAATAATCACAATTTTTTTTTTAATTATGCAAGTCAGCTTGTGTAGGAAAGTAAGGGAAATATCTGAGCACCAAAAAAATTAATGGAACTAAAAATTAAGGGCTGAAGTACCAGAAGCTGAGACTTTAGGATGCTCTTGGTGAAAGTTTTAGTCTGCATGATTTAAGGACTTGTTATTTGGTTTTTACATGGGGTAGGCTCTCGGTGGGCTGTACTCTCAAAAAGAATGGAAAACAGGTCTCTCCCTTGATACTGGAAAGGTCAAGGAAACAGGACTGTAATACCCTGGGTGTCGGGATTTTTGGGAAGTCTCCCTTGAGGATTCATATCATGGTCCTGAGGTGAGTTGGGCTTTACTTTATAAACTGTATAGTTCAGAAACTTGCAAACCCAGATATTACCATTAAAAAAAATAGTAGAAAGATAGGCAGAAATCTATGTGGAGGAATATATTCTCAATACAGATCACACAGATTTCTCATGGACAAAGCCCAACTGTTGATGACGTAAGAGTTGAAAACTGTAAGCCACATGAAACAGTGTAAGCTAAAAACAGTGGACACAGCTAATAGGATTAGATTTTCAACAATTGTAGGTAATAGAAGTGATAGTCTACACAACGTGCGGTAAAAATTGTTAAAAGACATAAAGAACTGAGGCAAGAGAATCGCTTAAGCCCAAGAGTTAGAGGTTGCTGTGAGCCGTGTGACGCCACGGCACTCTACCAGAGGGCGGTACAGTGAGACTCTGTCTCTACCAAAAAAAAAAAAAAAGACATAAAGAATAAGAATACATGTATTAAGAGCAAGGCACTATGGAAAAATAACAAACCTTTTAAAAAGAACTTAAGGTAACTTTTGGAAATGAAAAATATAATCCTTGAAATTACTAAATGGGTAGGTTAAATAGCAGATTAGCCACAGCCAAAAAGAAAATTAGTGACTGAAAAGGAAGTCCAGAGAAATTTGTAGAATAAAACACAAAAACACAGACATGGAAAGTATGAGAGAGAAGGTGAGAAAGAGAAAGTCCAGCATATTTCCAGTAAGAGTTTGAAGAAGTCAGAATTGGAGGAGTAGAAATATTTTAAGAGGTAATGGATAAAGGCGCTTTTGGAATTATATGAAAGATAAAAACAAACCCTTACATTCAGAAGGCACAATGAGTGACCAGGATGAAGTTAAAGTGTAAATCTTAACTAGAAATACTATCATGAAACTGGAAAATATATGAGAGACTATCTTAAAAATAGAATAAGACTGATCACTAGTGAACCAGTTAGATAGTTAGTAAACTTCATGGTAATAATAGAACCTCAAAGACAATAGAATTACATTTTCAAATAGGTAATAAAAAAAACTAGAAAAGTGACATTCTCTAGTCTGCTAAACTTCATTAATGAAGGGAAATAAAAACATTTTCAAACAAAGACTAAGAATTTACCATTCACAAACTATTAAAAGAATTTTAAACAGTGATCTTCAGCAAGAAGGAAATTGAGTCCAGATAATGATGCCAGGAGCAATTGTGAACATATACACTGGTTAACATGTATGTTAACTGAGCACTCATAAAATAGAATAATAGTTTTAGGAATATAAAAATACGTTGAGACAAAAATACTGAGTACTAATTATGCATAAGACAGGAGAGGATGGTAGGAATCAGTATTTTAAAAACTTGTTTGGGAGAAGAATTGTAATTAACTTTAGAATGTTTAAATTGAAATATGCATGTATAAAATATAAGAGTGATTATTGAAAGATTGAAAATAGGCAGGAATAGGGAAATAAGGAAACAAAAGGTTATCTACTCAGTTCACTAGCAGGTGGAGAAGGAGGGAAAGAAGAGTGGAAGCTTGATAAATAGCGCAAAATACCAATCACGATACATAAACTGACTACATGTGCCAGTTAGAGTAATCTCTTATTGGAGTTAAAAAGTAAAAAAATCTAGTTATATGCCATTTCTAAGGGACATATTAAAAGATTATGACACAGAGCTTGAAAATAAAGGACTAGGAAAAGATGCAGTAGACAAATGCAAAGAAAGCTGGTTGTTAATATTAACAGACTTACATAAAAACTTATTTAGTAGTAGTTATTTTACAATGATAAAAAGAATAATTCAAAAGTACTACATAACAATCTGAGCAGTTACGCCTCATAGTTTTATATTTTTTCCTAAGAAAAAATAGAACAAGGAGAAATTAATAAATTTGCAATCATGACAGAGCTGATTTTTCAGAAACTAATAGATCAAGCAGACTCAGAATTACTAAAGATAGAGGAGATTTTAATAACTCAGATAACAGGCTTGATCTTGTACATCTAGCAGTTAGGAAGGATTTTTTTTTCGGAGTACATACGGGACATTTATGTAAGTTGACCATATCTTGGTCTTCTAGTAAATCTCAAAAAAATAACACAGAAGAAGTATCCTAGAGATCATATTCTCTGGCCTCATTAAAAACGACTGACCAAAAAGTATAACCCAAATTCTTCTACTTTTTGGAGACAAGATATACTTTTAAATAACGTAAGTCAAAAAAGAAATTATAATGGGAATTAGAAATGCAGTGGAACCTCTGAGTTGACCACTTAACTGTAACAGGATGGTCAACATAAGGAACTAAGCCCACTGTACTGATAAACACATGTGGTGCATGTCTGGTCTGTGAAAATTACGTCAACTTGAGGTGCTCAGTATAGGGAGATGGTCAACTGTGAAAGTTTTACTGTAAAGTTCAGGTGCAGTGGTGCAGGATTCTAATCTCTGCACTTTGGGAGGCCCAGGATTCAGGGTCGCTTGAGGCCAGGAGTTTGAGAACAGCCTGAACGACAAAGCGAGACCATGTCTCTATACAAAATAATGGAAAAAAAAAAAAAAAACAAGCCAGGCATTGTGGCACATTCCTGTAGTCCTAGCTACGTGGGAGATTGAGCTAGGAGTATTGCTTAAGCCCAAGAGTTTGAGGTTACAGTGGGCCTGGCTAACATAAAGACCCTATCTCTAAGATAGGTAGGTAGGTAGGTCGGTAGGTAGGTCTATGGAGGAGTAAGAGACCTATCAGTCATACTGTATCTTTTAACATTTGTTTAGAATGTGGTAATTTTTTATTATTTCAAGAATATTAAATAGTGTAAAATAAAATGAACTTTTGAAGTTATGTAATTTTTATTAAATTGAATAATTTATATTAAAAATGTATAGCTTTTTGTAGGTTCTAATTTATTAGAATTGAATTTTTCTCATAAACCTTATTAGCAGTATGGGCTTAGTCCATAGGTCTGGCATCAGGAGAGACTGATGAATGTTTCTTGATTTTCAAAATAACTTACTAACAGTAAAGATCCTTTCCTTAAAAAAAGTTATTTAGTATTTTATTTATTTTTTTAATTGTATTTATTTTTCCTTATTTTTTATTATTCTGTCGATAAGCTTATTCAAGAACATCTCCTAACTTTAAGCATATTAATGCTTTTATTTCAGTTAATGGCCAACCAAGACCCCTTGAATCAAGTCAGGTGAAATACCTCCGTCGAGAACTGATAGAGCTTCGAAACAAAGTAAATCGCTTATTGGATAGCTTAGAACCACCTGGAGAACCAGGACCTTCCACCAATATTCCTGAAAATGGTAAATCATTGAATTCTTATTATTATGATTTAATTTTGTGTCTTTTTGCAGGCTTTTAAAAAATCATCTTCAGTAGGAGAGGGATGGCACCCTTAATGTAACTCTTGTTCCTGCCTCTGCTTCTGAACTAGTGTTCATTTCTGTTTCCAAACATAACTTCATTAAGATTACTGGGAGATTTCATTATATATTACTTAATGTCATCATTGACTAGAGGGTAGGGCCTGGGAATCCCATTTTTAAAATGCTTTCTGGTGATTCTTATACAACTATAGCCTTAGACTTCTGGGTCTGTGATACTGATCAGTTTTCAAACTCTCTTGATTTATAAACCGTTTTCAGTAGATAATTAATGAATCTTAGATATTAAAAATAACTTCATGAATTTTGTGTAGTAAAATTTTTTTCAGGTAAAAAAGAAACTTACAAATTAGCACTGTGCTTATAGGTCAGTACTGTACTTACAGGTTAGTACTTAACATTAAAATGGTATGCTGTAAAGTTTATTTTAAACAGTTTTTAATCATAAAAGCTATTTTCCCCCTATTTCACAGATAACATACTATTTATGTTAAGATAAAGCAAGATACAGTAACAAAATTGGAAATGACATACATATTTTAAAATAGATTTGGTTTGGGGACCAAATTTATCTTAAAATGTAGACTGAAATTTATGTATTAAGGCTTAGAAGTAAAAGATTAAAAAAGCTGTTTTCTTCAACTTTTAAGATTATTAGATGTTGCACTAAAAAACCTGATTTTTTAACACACTTTTTTTGTTGCTTATAATTTTCAAATGTTTGAAACTGTCCATATTGCGAAATAGTGATTTTTTTTAATCAAGTGTGGATGACTGCATATAAAAGTCTTAATAGAAAATGATTTTTGTGGAAAAATGTCATGTATAATCCCTTGCACTTTTTTTTTTTTCTTGAAGACAGTCTTACTCTGTTGCCCAGGCTGGAGTCCAGTGGCCTGATCATACATAGCTCACTATAACTTCAGACTCTTGAGCAATCCTGTCTCAGTCTCCTGAATAGTTAGGGACTATCAGTGTGTGCCACCCTGCCTGGCTATTTTATAAAATTTTTGTGTGGAAACAGGATTTTCCTGTGTTGCCCAGGCTTATCTTGAACTGGCCTCAAGCCAGTTCTCCTGTGCCTCAGCCTTCTAAAATGTTGGGATTATAGGTGTGAGCCACTGTGCCCAGATCCTTGCAACCTCTAGATTCTGATATATTACTCATTTTTGGCCATTAAACAATTTTGGGATTTTTGTTTTCTGCTTTTAGTTTAGTTAATTGTATCTCAAACAAGGAGCAGTACGATTAATCAAAGTATGCACCTAAACTATTGACGCAGTTCTCCCATCTAGTGTACACCAGCGGTGAAGAAACCTGGAGAGTAAGTGGCCATGAAATAGTGAAAAGTGTTTTCCACAGCTTGTTGAGAGTCGAATATTATTCCTTGTAAGAAGCAATCCAAAAGTGGTAGATAGTTGATGTAAGGTCCAGTGAATAAGGCGGATAACAGAGTTTTCATGTCCAACTTTTATAGTTTGAACAGCGTTGTCTTGCAAGAGAATTGGCCTATCTATTGGCTGGTCTTGGCTGCTTAATTGCAAGAATCCTTATTTTGGTTATAGTAGATATGCCTGTAATTGATGAAGCTGCAATAGGTAATATCTAGGCTGGACCACCAAACTGGTATCATCAGTTCTTCTGATGAATACTCAGTTTTGAAATGTGTTTCAGCACTCTTTAATTCAGAATCCCATCTATCCAGCTTCTTTGTCTTGCCTATTTGTTTCACATGGTCCCACATTGAAACATATTGATACTAGTTTACACGTGGGTTGAGATGGATTAGCTTCTGCTACAGCATTCAGCTTTCAGCACATCGTTATCCGCCTTGATCTCTGGTCACCTATATGGTTCATTTTCAAGGTTAAAATCACCAGAACAGAACTTCTCAAACCACTGCATTCATTAGCCGCATCCTTCCCAAACACTTCATTATTTCCAGCTGTCTGAGATGCATTGGTTTCACTGTGGAAACTCGTATTTGAAAATGACATGTTTTTGACTTACCCATGGTTTCACAAAAATTTCTCTAAAAAATTTTGATTTGAAACATAAGCAAAAATTTGTGTTTAAAAGAATGAGGATATATCTGTGTAATAATAATAAAGAAGTGTCAATGAAATGTCAGCAATATCAACTGCCAAACTTAGTACTCAAGGAAATTGGACATTTCATACTAAACCTAATAGTTGGTTTAAATAACGATACATTTTTCATCATTTCCCTCTTTCTTTCTTCTCCAGTTGTGTAGAATTCTCTTAATGGTAGATGTTCAATAAATATTTGATGATTGACCAGTAATTTCTAGAGCTCTACCTCTATTTCATAATGTAATGGAGATTGCTGTAATACTATAATGAGAACCTCTTGGCCACTTTGTGATGAAACTGTTTATATTTTAGATTGCCTATCCTAAATCCTACCTATTCAAATAAAACCTCCAATTTTAAATCAAAAATCTGGTGAAAATCTTAGACTATTTTCCTGGAAAAATTTATTAACATTAATAATATTTACATGTAATTTCAGAGAGTTTAACCATCTGTAGAATATTATGAAATGTAGATCAAAATGCAACTGGCATGGTCAGTAGAATTCTGCTGTAAGGAATAGAATTATGTACTTTTGGTTTAGGTGAAACTTACCTATTTCTTGCTACTATAGCTCCTGGATGTTTTTGTTCTTTTTTTAATCCTTTATTTCTATATTTTTATATATTTTATTGTTAGCTTTGCTCCTGTGTTCATATAAAAGAAAAATTCATTTCTTCTCTACATCTTGGAAATTATGCTATGTATTGTTTCTTTGTGTGGCCATCTTCCTAGTCTTTGTGTCCTACCTGACATATTTTATAAGGTGATGTAAGAATAATACATTCTGTGTTTTATTTTTAGAGATAGCTATAATTTTGTTTTTTGTTTTCTTTTTAAATTTTCTTTCGCACTTAGTATGATAACTTACTACTTGGCCACCTGCTTATGTGAAAGTTTTAAAGCTTCTAAGCTCTTAGACTGTATCTTGGTTTAATAATCTTCTCAAGAAAAATGGCATCAATAAACCAACCAAAAAAACCACAGCAGACACTGAGAAGTCTAGTGTGCAAAAGAAAGCTGCCAGTCAGCTGTCAGTACTATTAAGAACCTGCAGGTTATTATCATCAAGAAACATGTGGTCACCTGTGGTCTTCAGTGCTCTGCTTCTGCAATGGTCCTTACATACTGGATTGACCTGTTGCAGTTATCTTTTGTAGCTTATGGAGCCAATAGTAGGCAAATGAACATACATTGTGTTGCCTGATAGATACAGGTAACAGTAAGTGAAAAGAAATAGGTAGAGAGAAATGGTAGTGTTGTGAGGTGGAATAATTCACAATTCTTGTAGTATTCTTTTGGGATGTAGTCTTGGGATGGAAGTTGGTGAGGAAGGTAGATAACTGGTAGACGTATTTTAAGGGAGTATCTGTAGGACTGTTTAATTCCCAGAAACTTAGGAAACATTTGGGTAACCTGGAATGGCAAGTTAGGAATGAATGACAACTGTCAGCCAGTGTTTGCTGGGAGGGTACTTAACCACTTGGTACTTAACATTTTTTTCACAGGATTGATTTTTTTTACTGATGATGGGTGATCTGATAACTGATGTCCATTTACTAACTTGGTAACAGAAAAAGATTGATAATCATTGTTTCTTCATTGAGTAAATGGTTAGCAACATTCTTTTTGTTTGTTTAGGTTGTGTTTATTTAGTTATTTATTTATTTTTTGTATTTGGCCCTAGATTACTGTTTGTAAAATGTAGGTTATTCTTGAATAGTATAAATGCCTGTTGAGTCTTAATATCCTTAGAATAAAAGCATGGTTTTAAATTTAACCTGCTCATAATATTTAACATTTTATTTTTCTCATTTTAAAGAATTTTTTATGGAAAAATTTATATATAAAAGTATACATTATAATGAATTCCATAAGCCCACACCCAACTTTATCCGTTAATTAATTCATAGTCAATATGTCATCTGTACTCCTTCACACTTCAGCTCTTCCCATGGTATTTTGAAGCAGATCCTGTACACATCATTTCATCCATGAGGATTTTAGCAAGTATTTTAATAAGCATTTTAAAATGAGAGTTAGCAAATTCAAGGTATGTTTTTAATTTGCTATTTGTAGAAGATTAAGCATGAATTCTAGGTGACTTGAATTTCATGTAATTTAATAGTGGACCAATGGACAATAGAAATAAAACCTAAAAGTTGAGATTATAACCTTGGTTAAGCTTCTTACTCTTTTATTTATTTATTCTTTTTTTTTTTTTTTGCAGTTTTTGGCCGGGGCTGGGTTTGAACCTGCCACCTCTGGCATATGGGGCTGGCGCCCTACTCCCTTGAGCCACAGGTGCTGCCCTTTATTTATTCACTTTCTACTGTCACTTTTTTTTTCTTTTTGAGACAGAGTTCACTTTGTCACCCTCAGTAGAGTGCTTGGCGTTCAAAGCTCACAGCAACCTCAGACTCATGGGCTCAAGTGATTCTCTTGCCTTAGCCTCCCGAGTAGCTGGGACTATAGGTGCCCACGACAACGCTCTGCTATTTTGTAGAGATGGGGTCTCGCTCTTGCTCAGGCTGGTCTTGCACTTGTAAGCTCAAGCAATCCACCCACCTTGGCCTCCCAGAATGCTAGGATTACAGGTGTGAGCCACTGCACTGGCCTAGCTTCTTATTCTTTTTAAAATAGGAAAACATTGGTTCCTATAACTTACTTCCTGGGTGCTCAATATGTATCTGATACTAGGATACAGGTTGCAGGGCTCTAAAAAAAGAAAAAGGTAAAATATTTTTCTCTGTTAAGGAGTTTTGTTTTTGTTTTTAATCCCATCTAATAATTCTTAGGGAAGAGGGTAGATAATAATTTATTTGGAAAAGTTGTTATTTGTGTTTCTTTTTGTCCTTTTCCACAATTTTAAAAGTAAAAATATAAAGACAAAAGTAAAATGATCCATAATCCTGTGTTCAGTGATACTCTCAATATTTCAGACTATAATTATGCACATATATATTTCTCTACCTTATATTTTTCAGTCTTGTTGAGTATAGATAAATGGAAACAAGTTTTTGTTTATTCCTCTGTTCTTCTTGTAGATACTGTAGATGGTAGGGAAGAAAAAGCTGCTTCTTCTGATTCTTCTGGAAAACAGTCTACTCAGGTTATGGCAGCAAGTATGTCAGCTTTTGATCCGTTAAAAAACCAAGATGAAATCAATAAAAATGTTATGTCAGCATTTGGCTTAACAGATGATCAGGTTTCAGGTAAGTTAGTTCGTACCTCCTTCCTATCTATTTTCATATCAGATCTCCTCCTTTCCATCTTTCTTTAGTGGAAGATAAGAGTTTACAAGTCATAAGAGTTCTGTTCAGTAAATGTTAACTCTGTATACATCTACGTAAAACTCTGTAAGTCAAGGAGTAGATCATTTCCAGCATATCAGAAAGCTTTCTTGTGCCCTCTCCCAGTCAGGTGTACCCTTTGCCTAAAGAATAACCACTATTCAGTTCAAGTAAATTTTATCGAAAGTAAAATTTAGAAAGTTTTTAAAAAATGTGAACTATTTTATGATCTTATTTCATTTGTTGCAGGATTTAAATTACATTTGATAGGTCTTATTATCTCTTCTGATCTTAGAGAAATTAAAAGTTAGAGAAATAAAAACTATAGATTTCTAATTTTCTTTAGTGTAGAAAGTGCTTTTATATGAATAAGCTTCTAACCTTAAAATAGCACTTATATTACTCTTTTTGAAATTTTTGGTTGTCCTTTCTTCAACAGTTTTTCTACTTTCTCGTGGGATTCTAATTACAGATACATTAGTGAGCTTAATAGTGTCTTCTGGGTTTCTGAGGTTCGTTTTTCTTCAGTCTTTGTTTTTCATATTGGGTGATTTCTGTTGAACTATCTTTAAGACCCACTGTGATTTCTAATAAACTCTAGCAGCTTAAAAATTTCCACATTTAATAAGAATGTATTTTCCTTTAATTCTTTTGAGTATTCTTTTGTTTGAGTCTTTACAAATATTTATAATAGCTGCTTGAAATGTTTGCAATGTCCAATATTTGGGCCTATTTGGAGTCAATTTCCATTGGCTGCCTCTTCTTGCACCCCCAGTATGGGTCACATTTTCCTGTTTCTTTGTACATCTGATAGTTTTTGGTTAAATAGTGGTCATAGTGGTTAATATGTTGTAACTTGGGATTCTTTTTATTCTTTTGATTTTTTTTGTTATTATTACTCTAGCAGGGAATTAATTTGTATGGACTTGTCAAGCTATGTAACAGAGAAGCGGGCTCTTCCAACTTTTCTTTCTAAAAGAAAAAAGATAATTATTTGAGAAAAGGGAGTTGTAAAATAAAGGGAATATGTGTGTCATAGTAAACTGTGTATGTATTGAGGGAGATAAAGGAAGACAAAGGGTGTTAAAGGAAAAAAATGTGGAGGATTACATAATTGTTTCGAAATAATTATCCTTGGCTACAAGATCAGTAACAAGGGTGATACCAATTCAAGGTTGGACAGGCAGTTGCTGGGCAGATGTCCTTGCAGAAGTATTTTTATGTAGGGTTGCAGTGGTCTTTGTGCAAGGTTGTGGTTTTCACTGTCTTTTTAGTAGCTTTTATTAGTTATATAAGCATGAGGACTCAGTCTTCGTGGCCTTTCTAGGCTGTATTTGTCATAGTTTTTTTTTCTTTAGACATTAGTGACTCCATTTTGATTTTTGTTAATTTTCACATAACTGAGAATTACTCTCTTTCTCCCCATGGTGTGTGGCAGCTGATAACCCTGCTCAGTCCTTTGAGCTCTAGGTGGTGCTGCCTTTTTTCTGAGCCCTCTAGGTATCTACTTTCCCTACCTCAACCCTGTTGTTCACAGGGATTTGGGCATAGTTTATACTTAGATTTTGGGTCTTACCCTACCCTTTCATGGTGCTCTCACTCCAGGGATTTTTTTCCTCAATTTTCAGGTACTTGTCCAGCCAAGATGTTTTAACACCGTGGTTTTTATGAGGGGTCAGGGTTTGCAATTCTTATCTATTGTAATTCCATTGGGGAACCTCTTCTGGTTCTGCCAACATTTGATCGATTGCTAGTTATTTTTTTCTAGTTTGTTCAGGTTTTTAGTTGTTACCAGTGGGAGAATTTACCCAACCAATTTACTTTATTATCAGTAGTTAGAAATACAGCTTTCAATCTATTCATTTTGGTATTTCTTTTAATGCTTTTATTGGATGATGATTCACAAAAGAGAATTGTGTGAAATTCTGAAAAAAGAGAGACATTTTTATACCGTGCTTGTTCTTGGCAAAAAAAGACATCAAGTAAGTGATATATACAAAAAACACATTTTTAGAGCAACTGAAATACGAGTTAACATCTCAGCTACTTATTATTTAAGACTTTAGGAAATGCCAAATACAGGCGTGAACGTTATGTGAGAGGTCAGACTTAAAAGTTTTGATTTAAATTTAGTATATGTCAGACCTGAATATTATAGTCAATATGATTCACATTATTTGAAGACCATTTTTCTGATAGCTTTTGTATGTTGAATTGGAGTAAGAAAAATTGTATATATAGATAACAGTCATGATACTTTTGTAGTTCTTTAGGTGTGATGTAGCATAAAAAATTTGGCTATCCCAATGTGGAAAATGGGAAGGAAGGAGGAAGTATTACAAAGATAGGATGAGCAATATGAACTGTAATAAATTACAGGAAGGGAGGAAAGAAGAGTCAAAGTGATATATTTTAAGGGTAATAGAACATTGTCTCTTGTAGGAAGAATTTCTGTACGTACATGTATTTACCTACGCATATAATAAATGTATGTAAAATGTTGGTAAATGGAATTCATCATCCACTTTTTTACCCCGGTGGTCATCGGTCTTTCTTGGATTACTACTATTATAACCTAGTTTAGGTTCTCATTAACCTAAACTGTGTGCTGCCAACTATGTGCCTAATACAGTGGTAAGTTCTGGGGATACACCAGAGTAGAAATAGAGATTTGCCCTCAGTGAAATTAGTCTACTAATATAGCAAGCACTTACTGGAACTTTCTGAATGGTAATAACTTTTTCAAGCTTTTGCTGTATAATCGCTTTTATAAGCACATGCCATAAGCTTTCATCAACTCATAGTAACCTTATAAAGCAGGAATTAGTGCATCTTTTGTATGTATGAGGAAATTGAACACAAAAAGAGGTTAAGTAACATGCCCAGAGTGATATAGCTAATAATTGATAGCACTGGAATTTGCATCTAGGTAGTCTGGCTCCAAAACTCATGCTTTAAACCACTCTTCCATGTTGTCAAACAAAAAGAACTTAAAAGGAATAAGACATATCTACAGTTGTCTTCAGAATATCTTTTTGACCGTCACAGCATTGGAACTATAGTATGTTTTCTCTGTTTACTTCTGTGTTCATTATTTTGGAAGAATTCAAGTGCAGCCATGTATAAGATAGAGTGCTAAACTTGGTGAAATAGACAAAAAGAATCAAAAGTCTTGAGCCTGGCCAAAAGGGCCTGCAGTCTTAAGAGGCAAGATGGGAGCTGTTCAGAAAGGAAAAAAAAATTGGTATGAGTTATAATAAAGTAAACTAGGGTAGTAGTTTAGTGCAAAAACCTATTTATGGTTCAAGAAGGCTTATAAGAAGTGTGGAATTATAGATGGGTTTTAAAAAATGTTGTATTTAAACATGTGAATGTCATATTTAAATATGTGGGGGCACAGTGGAGAGGACAGTGATAAATGAAATTGAGGCCCAAACCATTTAGACATTGTGGGAATAGGGAATAGACAAGTTTAGCTGAAGGGGGGGGGGTCATGTGAGTATGGGAATTGTGAGAAAGAATGTGTGTATGCTTGAATACCAAACCAGAGGGTTGAACTTACTTTATGGGCAGTGGAGACCCATCGAAGAATGAAGTGATACATCTGATCTATAAAGTATATGTCATGGCAGAAAGAATATTAGTATTGTAGATAAGAGTTTTGGTTTTTTCAGGGGAAGGTTAGGATTTAGGAATATAGCACTCCACAATTTACAGGGAAGGATTTCCAGGTGTAGCTTTGGATTCTTAAGAGATTGGAGCAAAGAAAAAAAGGAAGAACATAGTATTTAATGTAAAAAGCTGTATTTATGGTGATATATTTTAGACTTTTTAACCGAACTTCTTAATAGAGCTTGCTGAGGAAAAGCCTTGTATTGGCCACTAAACTGATTTGTCATGACCATTTTAGGGCCACCCAGTGCTCCTGCAGAAGACCGTTCAGGAACGCCTGACAGCATTGCTTCCTCCTCATCAACAGCTCACCCACCAGGGGTTCAGCCACAGCAACCACCATATACAGGAGCTCAGACACAAGCAGGTCAGATTGAAGGTAAAATAGAGTTTAGAGGACGTAACGTGTATAGAAATGTCTATTGCTATTTTTAGTAATGGTGAACAACTCAGGTACGCAGTCTTGCCATGAACATAGTTGTAAAAAATGTTGATTTACTGACATGACTTGGTGTTAAAAAACAAACAGAAAAGATGTCCAGTATTATTCTGACTATTGAAAGAAAAAACTAAAAGAGGGTTTAAATGAATATACATATTGAGTGAAAAATCAGGAAGGATTCTTAACAGTCCCTGGTCACTGGTGGACCGTTGGGGAGAGTGAAATTTGGAAGGGTGACTTCACACTTCGTTTTGTATAATGCTTAGGTGCTATTGGATCTCCCTAACCCTTCCCTTCAGGAACTGTGCAGTTTTATAATTCAAAAAGATTTTTCAAATAGAGGGAGAGTGTAACTTCAGTTAAGTATAGTTGTTTTTGAAAGATTAATAGTTCTTTATATTTTTGTACAGTTATAAGTATATCTTCAATGGAAAAAGCAATGTATTTGAAGTCAAACTTCTCTAAATAATATGTCCTTGGATGAGTAATTTAGATTCTCTGGGTTTTGATACTCTTTCACTGTAAAATCTGAAAGTTGGACTAAACAAGTGGTTTCAAAAGAGTCTTTAGTTCTGAATGAAATAAAACTTGAAAGCTTAGTACTTAAAACAGGTAAAAGGATCATTGCTGTGGCTGAAGGGCCACAAGTTTCAGATAACAGGCCCTGAAGTATCTCATTGAAATCCCTGGTGTTCTACAGAACGTAACTAAATATTTAGTGACCTCTAGGGTGCCTTTCAGATAGTAAAGTAAATATTGCAGATATTAAAACTAGTATTTCTGTTAGTTCTCTATGCATGTTAGGACCTTGAAAACTATCCATTCTGTTTTAAAACTGAAATACCTCAAACTAGTGCCAGTGGTAAAATCTAGCATGGGATACTGATTTTAGGATCAAGTTTAAAACTCTGACTTTGTATAAAAGGGTCAGATGGTGGTATGATATATTTCTAGCACCAGAAACACGTGATTGAGATTATCAATTAAAAAAAAATCACAGCCTGAAATATACTGGCCACTTTTGGAATAGAATCCTGTCTGTGGTAATACTTACAGAGTTGTCCATGGAATGAATACTAGTATTAGGAATTAAAATGCAGGCAATAATTTGGTGATGAATGAGTGGTTTGGGAAGAATTTCTGACAGCATAAGCCTTTTCTCAACCAACTTTAGTTCCACCTCTGTATCAAAATATAACTGCTGAAACTGTTAACAAACTAGAACCAAAGCAGATGACAGTTGGAACAGAGGGGCAAAAGCAGAGTCTGGATATCATGAGAGTATAATCCTTATATCAGGTAAACTAGAATTATTTGATTTTTAGAAAATAATTTTTTAAGTACATACTTTTGTAAAATGGTAATTGGAAGGAAACTTGTACCAAATAATGTTTGCTGCAAAGGAACGGGATTTAAACCTTCTCTAGCAGTATCTAAAATTAGGGGTTTGTTTTCATTGAAAATTTTTAAAATAGATAAAAGTTTAAAAACATGAAAGGATTTACAGTGAAAAATTCTCTCTCCCACCTCTGTTCCCCAGCAACTAAGTTCCATTTTATAGAGCCATTACAACAATACCATTTGATATGCATTTAATTCCTTTGGAGTGGCATAAATTATATGCCTTGCTTCAAATGTTACTTTTGGCTTACATTAAAACATACAGTATGGTATCAAATTGTATGGTTGTTAATACGCGACATTAGTCAAATGATTAATAACCTAATTCTAGATCGGTGCTGTCCAAAAACAGGGGAAACCACATGTAATTTGAAATTTTCTTGTAGCTACCTTAAAAAGTTCAAAAAAAGGTAAAATTAATTTTAATGCATTTCATTTTCCCCAGTATATTAGGTATATCAACATGTAATCACTAAACTACAGGTGCCTACCACAACACCCGGCTATTTTTTTGTCACCGTTGCTCCTGTGTGTGTGATGATGCTGGCATAAACAAACCTATTGCACTATCAGTCACATAAAAGTATGGCACAGTCAATTATATATAGTTTTTAATACTTGATAGTGATAATAAATGACTGTTACTTGTTTGTATATTTATTATGCTATACTTTATCATTACTTTAGAGTGTATGCCTTCTACTTATTAAAAACAAAAAAAAGGTTAACTGTAGAACTAATCCTTCATTCAGAATGTGTTTCAGAAGGCAACAGCAGGGCCAGGCGCGGTATAGTCCCAGCACTCTGGGAGGCTGAGGTGGGTGCGTCTCCTGAGCTCACAGGTTCGAGACCAGCCTGAGGTAGAGTGAGACCCTGTCTCTAAAAATAGCCGAGTGTTGTGGTGGGCACCTGTAGTGCCAGCTACTTAGGAGGCTGAAGTAAGAGAATCACTTGAGCCCAGGAGTCTGAGGTTGCTGTGAGCTATGATAGCATAGCACTCTACTGAGAGTGACAAAATGAGACTCTGTCTCCAAAAAAAAGGCAACAGCATTGTTACAATAGGAGGTGTCAGCTCCGTATTTGTTACTGTTTCTGAAGATTTCCAGAGATTCAAGATATAGAGATGGAAGGCAGTGATATTGATCATCCTGACCCTAGATAGGACTAGGGTAATCTGTCTGTTTGTGTCAGAGTTTAAAAATTTAATTTTTTTAAAAAGTCAAAAAACAATAAAAAATTTAATAGAAAGTTTATAAGATAAATTTAAGAAAAAAGTTTATAGGATAAGTATATAAAGTAAAATACTTTTGTAATGCTGTTAATATGTATATGTTTTAAGCTAAATGTTATTACAGAAGAGTCAAAAAGTTTTAAAAAATAAGTTTATGAAGTAAAAATGTTGCAGTAAGCATGCCTACAGTTAATTTATTGAATAAGTAAGATTTTCTTATAAATTTAGTGTAACCTAGGTGTGCAGTAATGTACCAGCCTTCATATTCACTTATCACGCAGTCACTGCCTTACCTAGAGCAACTTGTAGTTCTGTAAAATTCATGGTAAGTGCCCTTATATAGATGTACTGTTTTTTTTTTTTTTTTATCTTTTTTTGCCATATTTTTATGTTTAGATACTTAGTAAGTTTTGTGTTTCTGTTGTTTACAGTGCTTACTACAGTAACATGCTGGACTGGTTATAGCCTAGCTGCAGTAGGCTGTACCATATAACTTTGGTGTGTAGTAGGCTGTACAGTCTAGGCTTGTGTAACTACACTCTATGATGTTTATGCAGTGGCACTTTTCTCAGAACATAACTCTATCAATAAGCAATGCATGACTTTATTTTTTTATTACTCAAAACATCACTTACTATAAATAATGAGTGCACTTTGCTTTCTTCATTTAGTATATTCTATGGATCTCATCTTTCAAGTATGTAAAGATGTTCATTTTTTTTTTAATAATTAAACAGATTGTTGAATTAAATATCGCAATACTGAGACAGAGTCCCGTTTGGACTTGAATCACTTAATGTTGAGAGGTTTGTGGAAACTGACTTTTAAGTGAAACAATATACAATGTGAGGAAACCAGGTTTATGATAGGTTAACCGATATAAACGAATTTAGTTCTTACAGCCTATTTCTGGTCACAAAAACATTACCAGACTTCTAAATAAAGACCCAAAACAAATGTGAGAGATAGATACATTTTTAAGAGCGATTCATAAATACAAGATAATTATTTACCCATGGTCACAGGTGTCTGTAGCCTATCCCAGCAGCTCATAGCAAGATGGGCAACAGTTCTGGGTGGCTGCAATGCCTTTACAGGGTTCACTCACACACATGCACACAAGCACTCTCACTCAGACTGGGACCATTTAGACAGGCCAAGTAACCTAACATGCACATCTTTGGGAGGTGGGAGGAAACGGGAATACCTGGAGAAAACCATACAGACATAGGGAGAATATTAGAACTCCTCACAGACATAGCCTTGGCTGGAAACTGATTTTTTTTTTGTTTTTGCTCATCAAAGTTATAATGAAATAACATCGATTGAAACCATGTTATTTGATGATTGCTGTAAAAGGAATACTTTGCAGAGATAGAAATAAACCTCTGAAATTTTTAACGCTAGGAATGGTATTTTCAAAATGTGTTTGTAGCAGTTTAGGAAGACAGACCAGACATCCAAAAAAAAAAAAGGAAAACATTGAGAGGAATTGTGCTCTATAAATTTTTATTAAGAAGAACAAGTATGTTGTAGGAGTTCCTTTGTCATTGATGGCAATAGTCTACTACATGGAACCTTGATCTCAGTCTTTTTTGGTGATGAGCTGAAGCAGCAGAACCTCTGTAAGTTGACCACCCAAGGGACTGTAACAGACTGGTCAACAGAGGAGCTTCCTTTGAGTACATGTGGGGCATGTCTGGCACACCATCTAGATGAAGGGCGCACTTACAACTTTGACTTAATCTGTATAAAAACAAAGTATGTAAACAAAATGTGTCCCCCCCACCCTCAATATTCTGAAACTTAAAAAAAAAATGGTTAAGCAAAAGTAAAAAAAAAAGATACATCAACTGAAGGAGGTGGTCAGTGCAGGGAAAGTGGTCAACTGCGTAAGTTCTACTGTATTTATATTATTGTTTTGCACATGTATCCCGTGTTACCAGATTTCAAAATAAAGACCCAAAACAAATATGTGTTATAGTTAGATTTGTAAGAAAGATTGTTATAAAACAAGATAATTATTTACCTGGTTATCCCAGTTCAGGGTCACAGGTAGTTGTACCCTATCCCAGCAGCTCATGCAAGGTGGGCACCAGTCCTAAATAGGATATATGTGCAAAACTACTTTGTAAACTAAAACTTGGTGGTTTTGCCTTGGTTTTAGTGATGGTTCTTAGTTGTTGATGTTCCTTTTCTTAGCTGTTGAACTCAGGTAAGTTGCTTAATCTTTCGGTATCTGCAGTAAGGATTACTAATGAAGTTTGACTTTTTCCCCCATGTATTTATTAACTATTTCCTGTTTATTTTTGTATTGTGGAATTACTTATTCTAATTTCTCAAAATCAGAATCCTTTGTCATATGCTATACATGTTTCTTCCCCTTAATTATATTTCTGTAGCTAGTTAGCTTTTTATTTTAGATATTTGTCATTTCTATTCTAAAAGTTAGTTATGAGATATAATTCAAGATTAAGGTGGTATTAAATTTGGTTAACTACTGTGCTACCTTTTGTGGTATTAGCCAAAACCATTAAGAAACCATTTCAGAAACTTTTGTGGGTTTTTTTTGCGGGGGAGGTCATATTTGGAAAAAAGGTTAATAGCTTGTAGTTCAGCAGGTTTTATTTTTATTATAAAACACATAACTGCTTACCAGGAACTAAGCTGAATATAATAGAGGCATCATCTTATTTGGACACTGTTAAGAGTTGAGTAGCCAGTACAATAGAGTTGGGTCTGTGTCTTGATTGGAGCCTGTAAGTGCTAGCTGCCTACTATACCTCAGTTTGAGTGGCGTTTGATAATGCATTTACTTTTTTTCAGCACTTATCTCATTTTTTGGATAAGTATCCCATTTACCCATCATGTTTTGATGAATAAAAGGTAGTGTGGATGTTTTTTTAAAGAATAAGTCAGCATGATTAGTTTATTTTATTTTTTTTATTGTTCGGGATTCATTGAGGGTACAATAAGCCAGGTTACACTCATTGCAATTGTTAGGTAAAGTCCCTCTTTTTTTTTTTTTTTTTTAATTGTTGGGAATTCATTGAGGGTACAATAAGCCAGGTTACACTGATTGCAATTGTTAGGTAAAGTCCCTCTTGCAATCATGTCTTGCCCCCATAAAGTGTGACACACACCAAGGCCCCACCCCCCTCCCTCCGTCCCTCTTTCTGCTCCCCCCCCATAATCTTAATTGTCATTAATTGTCCTCATATCAGAATTGAGTACATAGGATTCATGCTTCTCCATTCTTGTGATGCTTTACTAAGAATAATGTCTTCCACGTCCATCCAGGTTAATACGAAGGATGTAAAGTCTCCATTTTTTTTAATAGCTGAATAGTATTCCATGGTATACATATACCACAGCTTGTTAATCCATTCCTGGGTTGGTGGGCATTTAGGCTGTTTCCACATTTTGGCGATTGTAAATTGAGCTGCAATAAACACTCTAGTACAAGTGTCCTTATGATAAAAGGATTGCTTTCCTTCTGGGTAGATGCCCAGTAATGGGATTGCAGGATCAAATGGGAGGTCTAGGTTGAGTGCTTTGAGGTTTCTCCATACTTCCTTCCAGAAAGGTTGTACTAGTTTGCAGTCCCACCAGCAGTGTAAAAGTGTTCCCTTCTCTCCACATCCATGCCATCATCTGCAGTTTTGAGATTTTGTGATGTGGGCCATTCTCACTGGGGTTAGATGATATCTCAGGGTTGTTTTGATTTGCATTTCTCTAATATATAGAGATGATGAACATTTTTTCATGTGTTTGTTAGCCATTCGTCTGTCGTCTTTAGAGAAAGTTCTATTCATGTCTCTTGCCCATTGATATAAGGGATTGTTGGCTTTTTTCATGTGGATTAATTTGAGTTCTCTATAGATCCTAGTTATCAAGCTTTTGTCCAATTGAAAATATGCAAATATCCTTTCCCATTGTGCAGGTTGTCTCTTTGCTTTGGTTATTGTCTCCTTAGCTGTACAGAAGCTTTTCAGTTTAATGAAGTCCCATTTGTTTATTTTTCTTGTTGTTGCAATTGCCATGGCAGTCTTCTTCATGAAGTCTTTCCCCAGGCCAGTATCTTCCAGTGTTTTTCCTATGCTTTCTTGAGGATTTTTATTGTTTCATGCCTTAAATTTAAGTCCTTTATCCATCTTGAATCAATTTTTGTGAGTGGGGAAAGGTGTGGGTCCAGTTTCAGTCTTTTACATGTAGACATCCAGTTCTCCCAACACCATTTATTGAATAGGGAGTCTTTCCCCCAAGGTATGTTCTTGTTTGGTTTATCAAAGATTAGGTGGTTGTAAGATGTTAGTTTCATTTCTTGGTTTTCAATTCGATTCCAAGTGTCCGTGTCTCTGTTTTTGTGCCAGTACCATGCTGTCTTGACCACTATGGCTTTGTAGTACAGACTAAAATCTGGTATGCTGATGCCCCCAGCTTTATTTTTATTACTAAGAACTGCCTTAGCTATACGGGGTTTTTTCCGGTTCCATACAAAATGCAGATTCATTTTTTCCAAATCTTGAAAGTACTGTTTTGGTATTTTGATAGGAAAGGCATTGAATAGGTAGATTGCTTTGGGAAGTATACACATTTTAACAATGTTGATTCTTCCCGTCCATGAGCATGGTATGTTCTTCCGTTTGTTAATATCCTCTGCTATTTCCTTTCTGAGGATTTCATAGTTTTCTTTATACAGGTCCTTCACCTCCTTCATTAGGTATATTCCTAGGTATTTCATTTTCTTTGAAGCTATGGTGAAGGGAGTTGTGTCCTTAATTAGCTTCTCATCTTGACTGTTATTGGTGTATACAAATATACATTTGTTATTTTCGGACATTGATTTTATATCCTGAAACATTACTGTATTTTTTGATGACTTCTAGGAGTCTTGTGGTTGAGTCTTTGGGGTTCTCTAAGTATAAGATCATGTCGTCAGCAAAGAGGGAGAGTTTGACCTCCTCTGCTCCCATTTGGATTCCCTTTATTTCCTTGTCTTGCCTAATTGTATTGGCTAGAACTTCCAGCACTATGTTGAATAGTAAAGGTGACAGAGGACAACCTTGTCTGATTCCAGTTCTAAGAGGAAAAGCTTTGAGTTTTACTCCATTCAGTAAAATATTGGCTGTGGGTTTGTCATAGATAGCTTCAGTCAGTTTCAGAAATGTGCCACCTATGCCTATACTCTTCAGTGTTCTCATTAGAAAAGGATGCTGGATTTTATCAAATGCTTTTTCTGCATCTATTGAGAGGATCATGTGATCTTTATTTTTGCCTCTGTTAATATGGTGGATAACGTTTATGGACTTGCGTGTGTTAAACCAGCCTTGCATCCCTGGGATGAAGCGTACTTGATCATGATGAATGACTTTTTTGATGATAAGCTGTAATCTGTTGGCTAGGATTTTGTTGAGAATTTTTGCATCTATATTCATGAGTGAGATTGGTCTGAAATTCTCCTTTTTGGTTGGGTCTTTTCCTGGTTTTGGTATCAGGATGATGTTTGCTTCATAGAATGTGTTGGGGGAAGATTCCTTCTTCCTCAATTTTTTGGAGTAATTTCTGCAGTACAGGAATAAGCTCTTCCTTGAAGGTTTGATAGAATTCTGGAGTGAAGCCGTCTGGACCAGGGCATTTTTTGGTTGGAAGATTTTTTATTGTTTCTTTGATCTCAGTGCTTGAAATTGGTCTGTTCAGGAGCTCTATTTCTTCCTGGCAGAGTCTAGGGAGAGGGTGTGATTCCAAATATTGATCCATTTCCTTCACATTGTCAAATTTCTGGGCATAGAGTTTCCTGTAGTATTTAGAGATCATCTCTTGTATCTCTGTGGGATCAGTTGTTATTTCCCCTTTATCATTTCTGATTGAGGTTACTAGAGATTTTACTTTAATATTTCTTGTTAGTCTGGCCAATGGTTTATCTATTTTATTTATTTTTTCAAAAAACCAACTTCTTGTTTCATTAATTCTCTGAATGATTCTTTTGTTTTCAATTTCATTGATCTCTGATTTGATATTGGATATTTCTTTTCTTCTACTGAGTTTAGGCTTAGATTGTTCTTCTTTTTCCAATTCCATAATATCTCTTGTGAGATTGTTGATGTGCTCTTTCTGTTTTTCGAATGTAGGCATCTAAAGCGATGAATTTTCCACTGAAAACTGCTTTTGCAGTATCCCACTGGTTTTGGTAGCTTGTGTCTTCACTGTTGTTATGCTCAAGGAAGTTAATGATTTCCTGTTTTATTTCTTCCTTCACCCATCTGTTATTCAACAGAAGGTTGTTTAATTTCCATGCCTTTGGGTGGGGTCGAGCATTTTTGTTAGAGTTGAGTTCCACCTTTAGTGCCTTATGGTCTGAGAAGATACAAGGTAAAATTTCAATTCTTTTGATTCTGTTGATATTCGTTTTGTGTCCCAGGATATGATCAATTTTGGAGAATGTTCCATGGGGTGATGAGAAGAATGTATATTCTTTATCTTTGGGGTGGAGTGTTCTATATGCGTCTATCAAGCACAGTTGTTCTAGGGTCTCATTTAAATCTCTTATATCTTTGTTTAATTTCTGTTTAGAGGATCTGTCCAGCTCTGTAAGAGGAGTGTTAAAGTCCTCTGTTGCTATGGTATTATCAGATATCATATTGCTCAGACTGAGTAAGGTCTGTTTCAAGAATCTGGGAGCATTTAAATTGTGTGCATAAATATTTAGAATTGAAATGTCTTCTTGTTGTATTTTTCCCTTGACCAATATAAAGTGACCGTCTTTGTCTTTTTTGACTTTAGTTGCTTTAAATCCACATGTATCTGAAAATAAGATTGCAACTCCTCTTTTCTTCTGAATTCCGTTTGCCTGAAAAATTGTCTTCCAACCCTTGACTTGGAGCTTTAATTTGTCTTTTGAAGCCAGGTGTGTTTCTTGCAGACAGCAATGGATGGCTTGTGTTTTTTAATCCAGTCAACCAATCTATGTCTCTTCAGTGGGGAATTCAAGCCATTAACATTTATTGAGATAATTGATAAGTGTGGTAGTATTCTATTCATCTTATTTTGTGAGAGTGCATTGCTTAGTTTTATCTTTTGCATCAGTGTGGAGATTAGGTTCTGTTCTTTAATTTCTGAGTTCTTACTTTGCTGCTGATCCATTGTGGTTGTCAGTGTGCAGAACAGGTTGAAGTATTTCCTATAGAGCTGGTCTTGTTGTGGTGAATTTCCTCAATGTTTGTATATCCGTAAATGATTTGATTTCTCCGTCAATTTTGAAGCTTCGCTTAGCAGGGTACAGAATTCTGGGCTGGAAGTTTAAGTAGATTAAAGGTAGATGACCATTGTCTTCTTGCTTGGAAAGTTTCATTAGAGAAGTCTGTGGTCACTCTGATGGATTTGGCCCTGTAGGTCAACTGGCGCTTACTCCTGGCAGCTTGCAGAATCTTTTCTTTTGTCTTGACTTTGGACAGGTTCATCACAATGTGTCTTGGAGAAGCTCAGTTAGAGTTGAGGCGACCTGGGGTCCGATAGCCCTCTGAAAGCAGTGTGTCAGAGTCTTTGGTGATATTTGGGAAATTTTCTTTTATAATATTCTCTAGTATGGCTTCCATTCCTCTTTGGCATTCTTCTTCCCCTTCTGGGATTCCTATAACTCGTATGTTGAAATGCTTCATAAAGTCCCATAATTCTGACAGTGAACGTTCTGCTTTCTCTCTCTTCTTTTCTGCCTCTTTTACTATCTGAGTTATCTCAAGAACTTTGTCTTCTACCTCTGAAATTCTTTCTTCTGCATGGTCTAACCTGTTGCTGATACTTTCCATTGCATCTTTAAGTTCCCTGATTGACCGTTTCAGTTCCTTCAGCTCTGCTATATCCTTTTTATATTCTTCATATCATTCATCTCTTATTTGATTCTGTTTTTGGATTTCCTTTTGGTTATTTTCCACTTTATTTGCGGTTTCCTTCATTGTTTCCATCATTTCTTTCATTGTTTTCATCATGTGTATTCTAAATTCCCTTTCTGTCATTCCTAACATTTCTTTACAAGTGGAATCCTCTGCAGTAGCTATCTCATTGTCCCTTGGCGGGGTTATTCTGGACTGGTTCTTCATGTTGCCTGGAGTTTTTTGCTGATTCTTCCTCATGAGTGATTTCTTTTATCTGTTTCCTTGCCCTAATTTTCCTTTCACTTCCTCTTGCTCTTTAAGTTCTTGTGCCTGTGGACATTTCCCAGCTTCAGAATGTCCCGGTGTCCTCCCTACAGATCTCCCGGTACCTGCAGGTCACAGCGTGACAGAGACTGCTACTGAGACCACTGGTATCTCCAGGAGATGGAACTGCTGAAGTTGAGACCCAGCATGATTATTTTAAAGATTAAAACATCATTTAGATTTTAAAATACAAGTTTTATTGCTCCTCTAGACATTAGAGCTAGTTAAGTTTACCATTAAAACAACTGAGAAAAAGAGTTGATAATGACATAAACCAATAACCTATGGTTTTTTCATAGGAACTGTGGTCTGCTGACCCCAAATAGGACAAACAGGACTCCCATGTCCAAAAACACATACATCCCCAGTGTTGAACAGGTCTGCCATTTTTAAAAAGGGCAGTGAGAATCATTTAGGCTTTGTTAGATTCCACAAGATTGGCCAGGATATTCAGGTGTTAGATATTTATAGAAAATCAAACAAATTCCAAAGGTATCTTTGAGTTCTGAAGCAAAAGACGTTATACAGTTCCTTGCTACAAAAGCATCTGTTTATATGGTAACAGACATCCATACCTTTGGATGGCAAGTATAATGAGAAAGATTTAAATGTTACTAGTGGTTTGTCCCTTTTCTCGGGTTTTTATTTATTGATGTTCTACTCACTTGATTTTTTTTTTTTTCAGAGACAGAGTCTCACTTTATCGCCCTTGGTAGAGTGTCATGGCATCTCACAGCTCACAGCAACCTCCAACTCCTGGGCTGAAGCGATTCTCTTGCCTCAGCCTCCCGAGTAGCTGGGACTACAGGCACCCGCCACAACGCCCAGCTATTTTTTGGTTTGCAGTTCAGCCGGGGCCGGGTTTGAACCTGCCACCCTCGGTATATGTGGCCAGCGCCTTACCGACTGAGCCACAGGCGCCACCCCACTCACTTGATTTTTATTAAACATTAGTAGTACTTAACTGTTGGCAGTTGGGTTTGAAAGTATTTGTTTTTCTGGACTTTATAAAATAGTAGTAACTGCTAGTGTTACATAATATTTGTTACCATTTCTTTGAGTTAATCCACATAGTTAATGACACACTTCCTAAATTGTTCATTCTCTTCTTCATAGACATTTAAAAGGCAACAGACATATTCTTGTATATTTATACTTAGTGTGTTCATGTGTTTGGATGGGGAGAGAATGTAAGTAAATGTGCCTTAAAAATAATAATACGTCAAATTAAAGCTGCCTCTTTTCCTTGTTCTTTTTTCTTTCTTTTTTTAGGTCAGATGTACCAACAGTACCAGCAACAGGCTGGCTATGGAGCTCAGCAGCCACAGGCTCCACCGCAGCCACCTCAACAGTACGGTATTCAGTATTCAGGTGAGCAGGTGTTGAAAGGGAGTTGAGTCATGGTTTTTGATCTGTTTCTCTTAAACTTCAAGGTCTTCATCTTCATACCTTAATTTGTAAGACTTCATAAGAGGTAATAAGTATTTTTTGAGGAAACATTTGTTTTACTTATTTTAAATATTTTACTTTAATATTTTGTTAATCAACATTTTAATTTTCTCTTGGGTAAATAAAATTTATAATAGTAGAGGATTTGATAGTAACTTGTAGCATAATAAAGTTTTTAATACAAAGCTATCTCTTACTAACATGGTCAATATACCCCTTAGGTAACTTAGAACTACAAAAAATGCGAGATTTTCCCTCCTCCCATTTATCTGTAACACATAATTCCATTGTACTCTTAGCAGCCATTGAAATGTTAACAGTTCCCTTCTATGTGTAAGAGTGAGTTTACTAAATTAGAACTCAAGTAAGGTACTTAAGTTTTTAAATCTCTTGAGTGTAAATAGGAATACTAAAAGCATACATAAAAATAAAATTGTATAAAATGTAATTCAAGCAGCTAAGAGCATTAAGTTTAATTGTTGTAAATAAACATCCTGGATATTTTTTGTTTTACCATTTGTCCACTGAAGATTATATGTATTTAAATATGATAAATCTCTTTAATGTAGCTTTGGTTATAATTCTGATATTTTTTTACCTTTATGTTAAAGTTTGTATTTAGCTCTTATTTTACAGCTGAAGATTTTTTATTATCAAAATTTTAGCTATAATTAAAAATAATTTATGTAAGTTGATCTTGTCTAAATTCTATTTTATGGAGTTTTTGTACTACCAACCAGAGCAGGGGATCAGCAAACTATAGTCAGAGGACCAATCTGGACGGTTGTTGCCTGCTTTTATAAATAAACTTTTATATAAACACTTCTACACCTCATTCATTTTTGTATCATCTATTTGTACTCTGGCAGTATCGTGGCAAAAATGAGTACTTACAACAGAAATTGTTAAGACCCATAATGCATAAAATATTACTGTTTAGACCTTTATAGAAAAAAGTTTGCTGGCTCCTAACCTAGCCCATAAAATTATCTCACTAATTAAAGTTTGACATATTTTAACACACAGCAATTTTCTTTGGATCATATTTTCTGTAGAGTGATTTAAAATGTAGCTATTAGATTTTAATTGTATAAAATAGATGGAATGAACTTAAGCTTGGATTATGATGGGGGAAAGTTATTTTTAGGATGTAGTTCTTTCAAAAAAAAGTGTTATAAATTATATTATTCATAGAAATAGACTTTCTGAGCTGAAGAGATGTAGTTATCATTTAATCCAAGGGGATTTTAGCCCTCAAGGTGCTTCAGAATTCCTGGAGTGCTTTTTGGTGCTAGGGCCTCACTCGCAGAGATTTTGTTTCATTTAGTTAGGGGTGCGGGACTCAGGCTTTGGTATTTTGAAAGCATCACAGATAATTCTAATGTGCATCCGTGGACCTTTGATCTTGTCCCACCTGCTCATTTTATAAATAAGGCAACAAAGGTGCTAAGAGGTGATTTGTCCAAGTGCACACAGCCATTCACTGGGGTTCAGTTCTGATGTCTTTGTGATTAAGTAATTCCTCTGTATCAGTCTCTGTTCTCCAGCCTAGACTGGGGCTTCGCAGACTTTTTTCTGTAAAAGGTTAAATTAGTAAATATTTTAGGCTTTGTGGACCATATGACTTTGACCCTAGACTGTTTATTGGCAGAAGCCACATAATTTCCGTTTCTTGCTATTTCTAGTGGTGCTCACTGAAAGTTATTTATTTTGGGGCACGGTATGTGTGGAAGGGAGACTATACACAGAATATTGCCACATTATGATCAAGAGACTATTGGGCTGCTAATGAAATGGCATCTTCAGCCCTTAAGGTTATTCTGTCTCCTGAGTAATAATTAAGGATCTGTTTGGTTCCAGATTCTGTTAAAAGATATGTATATATAGATCTCAGGTGCTAGGATGAAAAGACAGCTATTCTTTCCGTTGTTGCTCACAGTTTTAATTGAATAGGTATTTTCAGTATAAAGAAGTTGAGTCCATCTGTTTCTCAAAAAATTTATAGCAAAAATTTATGTTAAAAAGTTCTATTTAAAAAAAGTTTTATATATAGGATAGGAGGAATTTTATGACATTTAAGATTTTTTATGAATTGATTTCAGTATCAGATGCTCCTATGAGTAAAATGCTTTAAATATTTATTTATTAATAACCAGGCTTGCTCTTAATTTTATTAGGGTCTTTACTCTGAGTAAAAGTTAGTTTTTTTTTTTTTTCAAATTATTATCTTTGTATTTCTGATCCCACTAGTCCTATTAACTTGAATTTGATTGAGAGATATGGAAATAGTCAACTAAATACTTGGAAACTCTAAGAGGTGGTGGTGGTGATGGTAGTAACTCTGGACCATCTTTGATACTGTTGATTTGCCAGTTTCCCTCTGTGACCTTTTTCAGTTTTGTTCATGGACTGTGTCATAAAGGTTTCTTTCATGAGTAAATTTTGAACCCAGTTTTCAAGGTGAGTTCAGAATATACTCAAATTCATTCAAACCTTTTTTTTTGTTAAATGCAGGGTTGTACATATTTTAATAATTTTCTTATGTATCTGGTATTTAATGCTGACAGGATTCCAGTCAATGGAGAGGTTTCATTGCAAGTAGCTGCAGGTGTGTTTCATGGTAGAGATAAAAGTTTTCAGTGAAGCAGACTTTTCTTTTAAAAACCATTACATCCTAGTAGATAATGATAGTAGATGTTGATTTTTGTGGGACAATATGGTATGCTTTTTATATGTGTCATGCTGTTGCTAAGTCAAAATTTTGAGTTGTAAAGGCAAAACTAACAGATACCACATCTAAAAGAAATGAAAGATTTTAGGGATTGTGAAAATAGCACTTAGTATTTATTGACTATTTATTGACTTAGTTTTTAATAAATGTTAAAGCATCTCATTAGTGTGGTAAATGTATTGTTTGATTTAAAAATATTCTTTGCAATGTGTTCTTACTTGGACTATTGTTAAGTTTCTCAAAACCTAGTTAACAACGATTTAGCTTTTGCATTATTGGTTTTCCTAGAAAGTATAATAATTTTTTCATTTATTATTTGAGCATCTCCTTTATTCTAGGAATTATGCTAGAACAGAAATTTGCTCTCAGGAATCACATAGCATTGAAGCATTTATAATGAAGATACATGTTCGTGGTGACATCTAGTAAAATATAGTGATTTCAGTTTAAGATTACAGGGCTTAAAAAATTGTAGAAAATACCTTTTTCAGAACTACTTGGCCTTGAAGTAATATTATGTGATGGAATCTACCACTCTACTTGTTACATAAATATTTGTTATATTTCTCATCAGTTTTGGTCCATACCATTAAGACTAATTCTTAGGAAGACTTTCATTCAAAGAGAAATAATATGTTATTTATTTTGCCTTTTTAGCCAGCTATAGTCAACAGAGTGGACCCCAGCAACCTCAACAGTTCCAGGGCTATGGCCAGCAACCAACTTCACAGGCACCGGCTCCTGCCTTTTCTGGTCAGCCTCAACAGCTGCCTGCTCAGCCACCTCAGCAGTACCAGGCGAGCAACTATCCTGCACAAACTTATACTACCCAAACTTCTCAGCCTGCCAATTATACGGGGGCCCCTGCCTCTCAACCTGGAATGGCTCCAAGCCAACCTGGGGCCTATCAGCCAAGACCAGGTTTTACTCCGGTGCCTGGAAGTACCATGACCACTCTTCCTCCAAGTGGCCCCAACCCTTACGCACGTAACCGTCCTCCCTTTGGTCAGGGCTATACCCAACCTGGACCTGGTTATCGATAAGGAGGCTCGGCTACATTGATTAATGTAGCTGCTAGCTATTTCCCTCCCCAAAGACTCCAATACTATTTTAATTTGTATTGAAGTTCGGAAATTTAAAAAGCAGAGCATTTTTTATGATATCATTGTTGCTGTTAATTGAAAGTATAATTTGCTGGAACATAGACCAAAATGAAAGTTTTTTCCTCCCTGCTTAAAAATGTAGCAGCTTCCTAGTTATTTTGAAACACTACTCTTACATGTGTGTAAAGTGATTGATTTTCTAGCTTCCATTGTCCAGAGGATATTAAAATGCTAGGTTGAGGTTTAGCCTTCTTACTTGGCTTTTGACTATTAACATGATGTACTAAAATAGAACCCTTTGAAAGGACAACTAGATATTATGTATAAAATGTAACATTGATAGATTAATAAACATGATTGAATCCATTAGTGGTCTTGAAATGTAATCATTAACATTATAAATATATGTAAAAAAATACAAAAGTTCTTTCTGAAATCTTTATTGATATTTGGTCTTAAAAAGAAGTATAGACTTTCTCATTCAGAGAAACACAGTGCCGTTTGGTTTTTATCCTTCCTGATTTTGAAAGAAATGCATTTAACAATTGGTCTAAAACAAACTTTGGACTTCACAGGAAGAAAGGTTAACTTATGATAGAAACATAATAGATAAACTGTGAAAAGATAGAAAAGGAGTTTGTAGATCCTGAATCACTTTGCACTTTTCCTTCTTAGAGAAAAAGGTTATATACTGATGAGCTGTTCAGAAATAAAATACTCAGGGGCGGCGCCTGTGGCTCAGTGAGCAGGGTACCGGCCCCATATGCCGAGGGTGGCGGATTCAAACCCAGCCCCGGCCAAACTGCAACCAAAAAATAGCCGGGCGTTGTGGTGGGTGCCTGTAGTCCCAGCTGCTCGGGAGGCTGAGCCAGGAGACTCGCCTAAGCCCAGGAGTTGGAGTTTGCTGTGAGCTGTGTGATGCCATGGCACTCTACCGAGGGCAATAAAGTGAAACTCTGTCTCTACAAACAAAAAAAAAAAAAAAAAGAAAGAAAGAAAGGAAATACTCAGTCTTAAAAAATACTACATCTCTTTATTGCAGAATTTGTACTTATTTGAAAAATACAAAATGTTGCATTGATAAAATCAAAGCACTTGAAAGGTAAGCACAGGAAAAGGTCCTTTCAGAAAGAGGGCAGCAAGCATTCCTATCTCCCTCCACCAGTGAAGGAAAACTACCTTTGTAAATGAAGATAAGTCGGGTTTTCATTACACATTGATTTAAACAGAGTTACAAGAACATCCTCTGATACATTCATTCATAGAGGTCTTATGTATAAATATATATAGTAAATATCTTATAAAATGGTAAGGATCTCATCATGCATTATCTTTTTGTGCTCAGACTTCACATTCAGTCTCTACCTACAGCTTAATCAGAATCACAAAAACAATATGAAGATAATTGCTTAAAGGGATGGTTTGATAAAGATTATTCAAGACATTGTAATGTAATTGCAGATAACTGAGAAATAACAGTATATCTTCTGAAACTGAATACAGCAAATTCTCAACTCTTTTTTTTTCTGAAGTGTAATTTTCTGATTCAAACAAAATTTTGTAATAATTTACAGATATTTCAAGGAAATGAATATTAGCGTGAAGGTATAACTATTTAAACTCCTCAGAAAATCTATTCAGCTGTTGCTAAAAAATTGAAGTTTAAATTAACGTGAATATTAGGACCTTTTCTATGCTGAAGATAATTTGATCCAATAAGTTAAAGTAAGTTGAGACTTATGGAATTAACTCACCCATAGGAAGAATACACATCAATAAAAGTAAATATTTTTTAAAAAGTATATTATAAGTTTTTGATGTTAATTTTGTTATAAAAGTATCTCAACACATCATTACAACAATGTGATAAATAATATACAAATGATCTCTTAAAATACCATGAGTTAGGGAGCCAGCTTCCCCAAAAATGTTATTCTGTTAATGTCAATCTCTTGCTTTCTTAAAATGATTTTGTAAAACCTGATAAATACTCTCAGTAATTTATTCTAATAATAAACATCTAATATTGCTATTAATTAGTTTGTAGACTTTTATACATAGTAAACAAAATAGATTTAAATGAATGTGACAAATACCATGGTGTTTCCAATGATCTTTTTGCCATGTTGAAACAGAAGGTACTTCTGAGTATGGGTGTAGCATCTACCATTTTCCAGGAATTGTCGTCCCACATTCATACCACTGAACATAATTGATTTGGGTATGACCACCTATTTCTCCAAATTGGACAGGTTCCTGGCGAACGGCTCTGAAATAGCCTAAGAAGGAAAATAGAGTTTAATTTAGAGAGCTGCCATATAATATTTTTGCCCTCCCTGCTCATACATAGATAGAAGGATGTCATTGAAGAGCTAAGTTATTCTGAGTGAAGGAAGGTACTTTAGAAAACTCATAGCAATAGAGGCCCTGATGCAGGGGTCCTCAAACTACAGCCTGCAGGCCACATGAGGTGGGGTGATTGTATTTGTTCCTGTTTTGTTTTTTTACTTCAAAATAAGATACGTGCAGTGTGCACAGGAATTTGTTCATAGTTTTTTTTTTAAACTATAGTCCGGCCCTCCAGTGGTTTGAGGGACAGTGAACTGGCCCCCTCTTGTGAGGTAGTAACAGCTGGTTAAAATCATGCACACCTGAAAACTTGTTAACATTTTCTGTAACAAATTAGAATGGGATGGTTACTAGCATGAGAACAGTTTCAACTAAGTCATCTTTTCGTGCAGTTGGTATTTTTAAGTGCCAGTGAACAAAATGTGTTACTTTACCGAAAAATCCAATCAAATAATTAAAAGTACACCTGCTGATATTTTGAGTAATGTGGACAAGTTGCCCTCTTCCACACTGCTTAGACAGGAACTTTTGGTCTTTTTCACTCACTATACAGCTTGTCGCTAATGGCACTTGAAGAGTTTATTTCTCTGCAGAATTTTTCTGTTTTAATTATATTTGTACATTGATTTAAAGGGCAAATAATACTGTTTTGACATTCATAGTTTTTGTTAAAAATTTTGAGGGAATAAAGTACAAAACCAGAGGTGTACTCTCTGTGAGAAAAACCATAAAGGTAATACATGAGTGACTTAAGTTTGGGGAATGTTGCTTTTTTAATAGCTGCCTTTTTTTTTGCAAGTTCAGATTTTCTTGAAGTAGAATTCATTTATATAGGTCTATATAATTTCCCCCGGCTCTAAGTTTCTAACTTGAGGAACTTATACCGAAGTCTTCATTTTCTCCTAGCCAGACAGGTACAGCAGTAGCGCCTTCGAATTCTTTTTAAGCTGATTGCTTTCCTCAGCTTGATTTCTTCCTGAGTTAATCTGTAAAACCCTGTTGCCTATGAGGAGGATCAGAAACATACCTTCTTTGGTGGGTAACTGGTCAGAACTGAGTTGCTGTCCTGTGCGTCCATCTAAAAATGAATCCACAAACTGGCAATGATCTTCTCCATGGCCCCTCTGATCACCTATGTTATAAAATTTTCCTGAAGAGCCAGAAATTAAAATGATAAAGGATAGAATAGTGTTACTTTCTTATACCTTATCTTCCTTTCTTTAATACAGTAGTTCTGAAAAAATCAAATTGTTTCAAATAATCATCTTTTCCTGTCTTTCTACTTTCTTCCACCTTCTCCTTATCCTAGTCCAAGCCAGCAATGTCTCTTCATTGAACTAAGTGGTAAGTCTTCCAACTGGTGTCTCTGCTTTTATTCTTACCTCCCTAGGTTCTTCCTCTCCTCCCCTTCTCAGAGATTGGTGTTTTTTACTTCATGCATCTTTTCAGCAGTAGTCCTTACCTGCTTGTCTGTTTCTCCCCTTACTATGTCTTAGCCATAATAGCGCAGCTGGGCAGGTGTGTTCTGCCTCAGTCCTTTGCGCTTTTTTTCTCTTTACTTCCAAATGCTTTATCCCTAGACCTTTGTGCAGTTGTTTTCTTCTCAAATTTTCTTCTTAGCATAGTATTACCTTTTCAGAGAGGTCTTCCCTAACCATTCTAACTAAAGAGGCATCTAATCCTCAACCATACTCTCTGTTTTTAAAATTTTCTTCAGAGTACCTATCTAAAATCCCTAATTATGTGAAATTCCAATTTACGTCTATCTTTTGCTACTGTGAAAGCAGGAAATAGATCTTTTTTGCTGCTTTGTCTCCAGCACCTGGAACAGTGTCTATAAATAAGGTAGATAAAAATATTTGTTGAATAACGAAACAGATACCTACCTTTCTGTGTGGGGCCAACCTTATATATTTGTTTGTTAAAAAGTTTTACTGTATGAATGAACATAAGAAAATTATAACCCATTGGGTATGGAGCAAGGGCTTATAGCCCTTCTAGCATCTTAAAGATGTTGTATGCCTTCCATGATTATTGTTAGATTATTAGTAGGCTTTGATCCTTGGATGATTGTAACAAAATTGAGCTTGAACATGCTTAGTTACTGGACATTGAGGTTTGCTAAGGTGGCACTGTTTCAAATTACATTTTTATTTACCTTCTAATAGCATATCTTTTTTTAAATTTCCTAATAGCATGTCTTAAATCTTTATTTTGTCGGATAAGTATTTCAGTAACATCTTGCTCAGAGGAAAACTTGTATTTACATCACCCCTTAGTGCCTGGAACTCTCCGTAGAAAAGGAGAATGCTGTACATTTCCCTGAAGCCAAAGACTCAAGACAGGGCTGGTAGCCCTGCTTACCTGTGAGAGAGTCACTCAAATAAATCTTGTATCTGAGAGAGTTGCACAGCTGCACTCCTACAAATTTTTTATACCATGTCCTCTTGACATATTGTTTGCCTTTACATTCTGAGTAAGAGTCTGAATTAAAGGGTCTTTCAGTCCAGATGGCATCTCTTCCTGCTGCATAAGGAAAACACATGGTTTGAGTTCAGTGTCTGACTTGTGGGTACCAAAGAGGTGTCCTAAAAGCTTTAAAATTTAATGATTTCCTTCTTTATCTCATCCTTAATCTATATGTCATTCAGCACAATGTTGTTTAGTTTTCATGACTTTATGTGGGTATAAAGACTGCTGTTGGTGTTGAGTTCTACGTTTATTCTGTGATGGTCTGAGAAGATGCAAGGAATAATTTCTATTCTTTTAAATTTGTTGAGGTTTGATTTGGGCCCTAAAATATGAGAAGGATATGTATTTAGTTTTATTAGGATAAAATATTCTGTATATGTCTGTTAAGCCCATTTGCTCTAGGGTCATGCTTAAGTCCCTTGCTTCCTTGTTTAGTTTCTGCTTGGAGTATCTGTCCAGTTCTGTAAATTTCTGAAATAAAATGATAATAAAGCCACAAGCTATCAAAACCTGTGAGATATTGCAAAGGCAGTCCTAAGAGGGAAATTTATAGCATTAAATGCCTTTATCCAGAAAATAGGAAGAGAATAAGTCAACAACCTAATGGACCATCTCATGCAACTGTAAAAGGAAGAAAAATCCAAACCCGAACCTAGTAGAAGAAAAGAAATGACCAAAATAAGAGCAGAATGAAATGAAATTGAGAAAACAAGAATCATTATTCAGAAGATCAGTGAAAGAAAAAGTTGGTTCTTTGAAAAGGTTATTTATGTTATCAATGTTGAAACTATTCAACTCTGCTATTGTATCATAAAAGCAGCCATAGATAATATGTAAGTGAATGGATGTGATATTTATTCAATTATGTGATATGTAATTTATTTATTTACAAAAAAAGCTTTAAAAAAGGAGTTTTGCAAGGGTTATGGGCTGATAGTTGGTCTTTTCCAGTGGTAAATATTGGAGCCAAGAATATTGCAAAGGTTTAAACATGTAAACCCCCCAAATACATTTCTGTCACTAGTGAGATAAATCTCAAAGCAGTATGTTGAGGTGTGGAATAGCCTTTGCAGTGCTAGATGTAGATAATATCTTCAGGAGCAAATTCAGGCGGTTTGGGGCAACATATATTGTAAAATTTAAGCAGATGCTTTAATGTGACTTGTTATTAAAACTAGAAATGAAGATGTTATATCTTGACTTACTAACAAAACATTTGAGTTGCCTTGCTATATAAGTAAAAGCAAGTTTCAAAATGTCCAATTTCTTTCCAGAACACCAGATGCTGTCAGTGTTATTCAGAATGTTAGGTAAACATTCACACTTGATTGATAATCTAAGAAGACTACATGGAAGCAAGTGAAATCATGGCTCAAATTCTGCCATACCTGTTGATTTGAATCAGTTTAGAGAAGCATGTGGTTGTGTTCCTATTGAGACAAGTACTTACCAGAAATCGGCTCACTCACTCTGGGGTCCGCTGAGGAGAAATAACACAAAAGTCAGATGTTAATTAGGTAAAGTTTGGACATTCCAGGGGCATGGTTGAAGATGGATGCTTAAGGCTGGTAAGAACTCATATTTGCAAAATGGTAACACTCTTTTTCCTAAAGATAGAATTTGAAAGTTTTGGAAATTGCTCTTGATTGAATAATCTGTCAGATAGGTATTTAGCTGTATCTGTTAGATGTGATTTGAGTAGTTAGGAGCCTTTTTTTTTTTTTTTTTTTTTGAGACAGAGTCTCACTCTGTTGCCCTGGGTAGGTGCTGTGGTATCACAGCAACCTCAAACTCTTGGGTTCAAGGGATCCTTTTACCTCAGTTTCCCAAGTACCTGGGACTACAGGTGCCCACCACAAAGCCCAGCTAGTTTTTTTACTTTGGTAGAGATGGGGGTCATACTCTAGCTCAGACTGGTTTTGCACTCCTGAGCTCAGGTGATCCACCCGCCTCAGCCTCCTAGAATGCTAGAATTACAAGCATGAGCCACTGCCCCTGGCTCTGGAGCCTTTGTCTCTTTCACTTCAATTTCAAAAGCTCTTTTTAGTTACAAAAGTTATTCATGGCAAAATCACTAAGATGCCATGAACAGCAGTTTGTATAAAAATTATGCAAATAATTTGCTGTATATATAGATGTATCTTGTTAAGGAATTGGCATTAGGAAGGTCTAATAAAAATTCAGAGCTGCTTATCATAAAAACTATCATGTGAATTCCTTTTCTTTCTGGATATACTCAGTGATATTTTCACCCTCAGTATGCAAGGGGGCATTCATATTCACTAGATTTTTGAAGGGGTATAGATTATGATTTTTCTTTCTAGCTGCTATGTCTTAACTTTTCTGATATCAAGATAAGGGAGGAAAAGTAAGTGGTGCTTCCCTAAGGATCAACTTCATGAATTTGCCTTTTTTCATGGATGGCTTTTTAGAAATTCAAGACACTCTTTGAGTATACACAGTGTTTAGCTTGATTTCAAATAAGCTCCTGGTATAAATCCTTGTTCCATTGTGGCCTTTTTCGTCCTTGCTGGGAATTACTGTTGATGTGTTTACCTGATTCAGTGCTAAATGCCACAGTGTTGCTGACCGGACCTTCACCAAGTGGGTTTTTGGGTTTCACCTGGAATTCATAGCTGTGTAGGAGAAAATTAACAACAACAACAACAAAAAAATTGTAATTAGTTCTTGAGGGGTAGGAAGCAACATTCACTTGTTATATTGACATCCTTCCTGATTCTCCTTGAAATCATGGTGCCAGTGAAGGATAATATACATTCAGAAGCAGGTTGGAGAAAGAAAAATGCTTTCTTAAATTTTACTTTCTGGACAGCTTTTCTAATGTTTTATATAAGCATTAAATTAATAAAAAAGATGGTTGCCTTTCAAAAATTCCAAATTAGTACCAATAACTGGGCTCTTAGTAATGGACATATAGAAAAGAGGTATGTGGTGGTGCCAGGCTAATTCCAGCAAGAAGGAGCCTCAGTTTCCTTCAAACATCTCAGCTACTTCCAGGGCCCAAGAAGTGGAAAGATTCCTTTTTATTCCATATTGTCCCAACCCTGAGTATAACTTTGGACTTGGCCATCTTTCTCATCATGGGGTTTGAACTCCCTATTTCAGAATCATGTGGTAGGGTGACATTTATTTTAAAAGGTTCCTTGCTGCACTATAGCTATTAAGTCAGTTTTTGAGTGGATTCAGGTAGGAATCCTGTTCCTGGAGCTTGAGTCATCTGTGGATCACAGAAACCTGTGAAGTTTCCAGAAAAGGAAGTATTATAAATACTGAGATTTTTCTCTTTTTCTGTAAACCAGATTCATATTGGCTAAGCCTTAACACGTTACTTAAAAAAAATCCAGATCCTTTGGAATTGTAAGTACCTTTGATTCTGTCCTTAAGAGTTATTGTGTAGTATTTGACAAATTTTATTTATAAAATATGTACGGAGCAAATCCTTGCAAGAAATTCGAAGAGTAAAGCAAGTTGCCATTTGCCTAAAATTAAGCAGGCTTATCAATGAAAGTTAAATTTAAACCAACCTGAGTTAGCTGACAGTATGAGTCCCAGATTTGTACAAGGCTTTTGGAAGATGATTTCCATCTTTGATAAGTTTGTAATTAAGAGTGCAGAATATACAAAAGATATTTTATACAAGTGAAAAACAGAAGTATGACAGTTGTCAGTTTGGAACGAATGGTACTAAGTACACAAGAAAAGAAGTTTCCTGATCACTGAGGTGTTGCATTAAAACATGGCTAGAATCTTGTATAAGAGGGCAGGTTCTAGTGGTATAACAATGGCAACCACTTTTTGAGTGCTGTGTGTAAGATGCATTAGTCATTCTATCTGTATAAAATAATACAACACACACAAATGACTTTATCATTCTAATTTTCAGTTGAGAACAATGAGGCTTATAATCCTTATACCATTACTGTCTTTGTGTTTCCAAACTTTAAAACTTTGTGAAATGGGAATTAAAATGTACTTCCCTCATGGGATTTTTTTTTTTTTTTTTTGAGATAGAGTCTCACTTTGTCACCCTTGGTAGAGTGCTGTAGCATCACAGCTCACACCACCTCAAACTCTTGGGCTTAAGCGATTCTCTTGCCTCAGCCTCCCAAGTAGCTGGGACCACAGGTGCCCACCACAACACTGGCTATTTTTAGAGACTACGTCTCACTCTGGCTTAGACTGGACTTGAACTGGTGAGCTCAGGAGATCTACCCGCCTCAGCCTCCAGAGTGCTTGGATTATAGGCATCAGCCACTGCACCCGGCCCCTCATAGGATTTTTAATGGAAGTACACATGAAAGCATTTTGTAAACTGAACTGATAAAAGGTGCCATTATCATTTATAACAGATAGTTGATTTAAAAATGCCTGTGTCATTTAAATAAATGACAGTTAAATAAATGACACATACATGGAGTGTTTTCCCATGGAATATTTTCCAGAGATTAAATTCATGCTAAGAGGCCTAATGGCTTCAAAACAAAACAAAATCACCACCAACAAAAACAAATCAAAGCCCCTGCAAAACTATGGTAAGCCAAAAATGGAGAAAAGAAATTATCAGCATCTGGACTTTGATTTAAGAGGGCAATGACTTTCACATTTCACATTCCAGGCCATTTCAAAAGCCCTGTGCTTTGGCCAAGTTTGATTGCTGGAATCATCTCCATGTCTTTTTATTTCTTAGTTATTTACATGTAAGCCCCATTTTTAGCATAACCACAAGCATTCAAAAGCTACTTTTTCTGTTTTGTTTTGTTTTTCTGCCATTTAATGATAAGGCATGTTTTGAAGAAATAATTTTACACTAAAGTAATAGCATAGGAACTAAAAGATATGCTTTGATTTGGGCTGATTAAGCCCTATGGAAACAAAAAATACTTAAAAGATTTTTCCCAGAAAGCACATTTTGTCACAAGATGAATGATACCATAGGTCTAAGAGTAATGTCTCAGAGAAAATATTGATTGTACATAGAAGATAAGCATCAGATGCTTTCTAAAATGTTCAGAAAACAAAGTTCTCTGAAAATGAAAAAACATAAATAAAACTTCAATTAGGAGTTTTGGGAGATAGAGTTGAGAACATTTTACAAATACTAGAACAAAAAAGTCAAATGAAAGATAAGACAAAATCAGAAAATTGGAGGATTATTCCAAAGAACACAGTACCCACTTAGTAGGAATTCTAGAAGACAGAGCAGGGGGAAAGGAGGATAGGAAATTACCCTGGGAATTCAGTGAGAAATTTCCCAGAACTGGGACATATGAATTACCAGATTGAAAGAAAAAGTACTAAAGTTTATGAATTGCAAAATTACGGAGTATTGGGGGATAAAGGCAAGCTCTAAACACCTTCGAGAAGAAAATAATAGGTCCTACTCAAAGGATCTAGAATCAGAATGATATTTGATATTTGACTTCTTAACAGTGACACTGAAAGAAGACTATGGAACAATGGCTTCAAAAGTCTTCCTTTTATCCAAAAATCTATGGCCAGCTAAACAATGGTATCAAAGTAAAAGACACTTTACAACATGTAAGGACTCAAAACACTATGTTTCGTAACGTTTTCCTCAAGATGCATTTCTTAAGAAATGCCACACGGGTGGCGCCTGTGGCTCAGTCAGTAAGGCGCCGGCCCCATATACCGAGGGTGACGGGTTCAAGCCCAGCCCTGGCCAAACTGCAACCGAAAAATAGCCGGGTGTTGTGGCGGGCGCCTGTAGTCCCAGCTGCTCGGGAGGCTGAGGCAGGAGAATCGCTTAAGCCTGGGAGTTGGAGGTTGCTGTGAGCTGTGTGAGGCCACGGCACTCTACCGAGGGCCATAAAGTGAGACTCTGTCTCTACAAAAAAAAAAAATAAAAAAAAAAAAAAGAAATGCCACAAAGTGAGGGAATATATAAGAAGACACGGGATGCAGGAATGAAGAGATTCAACAGAGGACAAAAGACAATGGTAAGGAATTCCAGAAGCATTGTTGCCATTTAGGAAAATACAGCGAAGGAAGAGTTGGCCAGAGTCTTTGACCATTTTCAGAAATGGTCAGCCTAGAAATAGGGATTTAATTAACAGAAAAAATATCTAAAATAATAATTTTTAAAAAATTGCCTCTGGGAAAACAAATTAGGAATAAGGAGGAACTGCTTTCATGATATTTGAGTTTTAAAACTATATACATATTTCTGTTAAAAATGAAAATTAAAAAAGCCAATTTATAAGACCATTCCATCAAAACTAGTATCTGTTAAGCAGAGTGCAGTCCAGGAGACAACTGTAGCCAAGCCTTTTGGCTCCAGCTAGAAGATAAGTAATACCCCTTTGCAGAATGTCATCCCTGCTTCCACCAGGGAGAGGTGCGAACCTAAGAAAACCTCTGCTTCCCACACAGCCCTACCAGGAGGCAGCATGGTCTAGTGTTTAGGGACATGGGTTCAGAACCAAAAGATGTGTTCACAATGTGTAATTTTAAGGTAAGTTGCTTAACCTCTTTGAGCTTCAATTTCCTCATGTATAGGAAGCATATTATTTGTGAGGATTCTGTAGTAATTATAACATCACAAGGATATAAAAGTGTTTGTGAGGTTTTCTTGAGGATTAAATAAGATGATGTGTAATAGCAAGGTACCTTACACATAATGATTATAAATATTCACTAGTATTATATCGCTATAATTTTTTTAAAGAAGAATTTCTAGAATTTTTTTTAAAGAAGAATTTCTCTTATTGGGGAATTTGACAAATACTGCTATAAAACTCTCAAAGCAGAGCTCTTCCATGTCCACATACTTGTTTTTTGGTTTTGAAGGTTATAAATAAGGGCACAGACGAGGCATTATTGGGAGGATTGAAAATTTAAGAAGTAAATCTTTCTTTCATCTTAGCTCCAGAGGCTAAGAAAAAAAAATTACATAAGATTTCATTGATGAGTTTAGGAAGCTCTAAAAGAGTGGCGTAATGAATTTGAGGGGTGGCTAGTTCATGCCTGTAAGGAAGCTTAGCAGAGAAGATCACTTGAAGCCAGGAGTTTAAGACCAGCCTGGGCACACATGGTGAGACTCTGTCACTTAATAAAATTAAAAATTAGCTGGGCATGGTGGAGCACTCCCGTAGTCCCAGCTACTCAGGAGGCTAAGGCAGGAGGATCACTTGAGTCAGAGCATGGGATCCTCCAACCCACCTGCAGGATCTGGCTTTGGACTGACTTCTTCCGCAGTGGAAGAGGTGGTAATAGCCTCAAGGTTAACCTTTAATTTAGTTCTGGTCAGGGCTGATGCTTTCTACTGTCTCTCCCTTCCTGATGTTCTTCTCTGTAATTTTCCCCTCTGTTTCTGCCCATATTATAGAGCTGAGTACAAGTTTTCAATTTCGATAAACTTTCTAGTTACATACTCCCTTCGGGTTAAAATAAGCAGTTTTCACTCTAACAGAAAAACCCATCCACCTCAAGCAAACTCCCTTTTTACATAGAAAGCCCACCCGGTAGCTGTACGCTGGCTATTGTTTGGCTAGCTGATTTTACCCCTAGTATAGTCTCGAAATCTTTGAGCCCCATTCAGGTGGCGTTTCAGTCAGACAGACAGAAATGGAAAAGGGGAGTAAGTGGAATAAATGGACAAGTGCTCGAAGAAGGAAAGGGAAATCTGATCACTCTGCGTAAGCTCGCCTCCAAGGACACTGAAGGGTCAGGGTAAGCTATTCTGCATACCTGCCGCGTGTGACATCATCCTGCAGATCGGGACTATACAAGGAAAAGAGCAAGAGGGCAGAGCAGAAGGGACACAGAGGACAAACACACTTAAATCAGGGACAGACACAAGAGCAGGGCATCAGCAGGCTCCGGGGATCACGAATTAGCAGCCCGTGAAGTCCTACGGAATGGTTCTGTGTCCCTGATTTCTGTCCAGACACAGAAATTCGGGAGTCGGGCGGCGCTTCTCCTTTTGTAGTGCTGCTATGACCTACTCCCACTGCCTTCCTAGATACCAAGGAACTCGAAGGAAAACTAATAAAAAGTAGGCAGTGATTTGGAGGAAGAAATGTTCTCTTTATAGACTAGCAGAGTTACATGCTCTCTGAGTGCTGTTATTTTGCCCAGTGAAAAGTTGCTGAACTGATAAGAAAGGAATTGCTCTGACTGCTCACACCTACAATAAAACTAAATAAAATGCCTGATGCTTTGGCAGCGTATGTTACTCTTTTCTATAAAGCCCGTGAGAAGAGATGTTGAAAAGTTAATACGCAATCTGCAGAGGTCAGAATTTCACAGAAACACTATGAAAGGGCGTAATGGCTCTTCCGCATGCCTGCCTTTAAGAAGTTGCTGCCTCCATGCCAGCTAACCATCAGTGCCAACATTTTATTTAATCAAACCGCATAAACAACAGTCCCAAGCGATCATTGCTGTCAGCCATAGGACACTTTGGTAGGTTTTAGTTTTAGGGGAAGAACTGTTCTCCAAAATCCTCCCAAGCCACAGAGTTCAGAAGTACTTGAACAGATGAAGTAATTACCAGGGTACATTTTCCATAGGAAATTGTTGGGCCACGTAGATGTGGCAGACACGACGGATTCTTCAGTTTTTCAGTAACGTGAGAGAGAAATGGGCTGAGAAGAGTGGTGATTAAAGGGCTTCTATTGTGTGTTTGATCCTGTGTCCATCCACATTGCCCAACCAGTTGATTAGGAAGAACCCAGACCATCAGGGCTTATCGGAATGTGTGCCAAAAACAGTTCATCTGGAAATGGCAGATACAGACAGATTTCAAAGAAAAATGGTTTACGGGGACAGTTTTACTTGTTAGGGAACTGACCTAGGTTTGAGTTTTATTTTCAGTTCCAGTTTTCTCACTGACTCCAGGCAGAGCTCTGCTATCATAGGATTGTATCATTTTAGGGTTGGTAGAGATTTAGGAGATTGATAATCCATGCTTTCTGGCTCTGTCAGCAGTGGTGTAAGACTTACTGTTTAAAACATATTTTGTCAGTTGCTCTATTCACGGAACTAAAGGTAATCATAGTGGTTTACAAAGTGTTTTGCTCTGGATAGGAAAGGCTGTTCTTAATATTTTTCTTTTAGTTCAACAAGAGCCTAAAAGGCAGGAGAGTTTTTATGGGGAAGAATAAATGGAGATTATGTTTAGGAAATGGATTCAGCTGGACACCAACATTGATACATTTTATCTTAGGAGTGGGAATTAGTAAGAGAGGGAGCCTCTAAAACAGAGCCCAGGCCGGATTTGAACCCACTAGCCCCAGTGTATGTGGCCGGCGCCCTAACCACTGAGCTAAGGGCACTGAGCATACAGTGTGTCTTTTATTAACATTCATCTTGAATCATGGTTGGGTGGAAGAGATACAGTAGAAAGAAACCTTCCTCATCAGTGTATGATGCCCCATGATCGCATTAATGTACACAGCTATGATTTAATAAAAAAAAAAAAAGAAAAGAAAAGAAAGAAACCTTCCTCGACCACTTAAGATAGTATGAAAACCAGTGTACCGCGAGAGGATCTTAGATATGCTGTGAAAATTTATGAAGATCATTAAATTATTTCAAAAGAAATTAAAAGCACAGTAAGTGTATTCCTTTCTTGACTCTTTTTTTGAACAACATAATTTTTAAGTGTACCATGGAAGTTTAACTATAGGTTCAAGTGTACCATGAGATTAAAGAAAAGGTCGGAAAATGCTGCTCTAAAGAAAGAGATGAAGTTTGTGTTAACAGATCTCTGTAACTTCACTTGACAAAGACACTTATGGCTCCCCACAAAAGGCTCCCCTTCCCTGTGCATATATATGACCACAGCCCCCTGCAGCTGCTGGCCAGGCCATGCCACCTTTGGAGCTGCACCCAGGTACCCCATGTGGCTCTCTATATACAAGAACATCAGACCCAGGCGTGGAGCCAGATTTTCCCATCAGCAAAACAGCTTCTGGATGGTCCATTACTGTGGGCCATTTTTTGAGCTTCTGCAGTGTAGATAAAAACCTGGGTAAGTCATAAAAACAGGCAGGAGGAGTTTAGCATTCATTCTGAAAGGAAAGCATAATCTTCTGACATTCTGCTTTTGGATTAGCGTGTGACCATTTAGAATTTTTAACCAGAACTACTTTACAGATTGCAAATCCCTGCCTTATTCCCCCTGGATTAAACATTCTAACACCAAACTCTACTCCACCTGTGTCCATGTGTAAAGCTTTTCCAGTAACTATCATCTGGTTTCAGATATCGTGATTTTTAGTCAAGGCAAATGATGGAAAATGCTACTAAAATAAGTGATTGACATGTATCTCCTAGTATTGGAACACAGCTACAGTAATTCTTTCAGACGCTATTACCCGTCTTCTCGTTATATGGACTTCAGAATCTCAATGGGGAATGTTAATAGCTATAGGTCAGAGTTTACCTATTTTAGAAATTCAGTTTGACCATATACTTTGATTCAAATTTCCCCCAAGCACTGAAATATAAGTAGGGTTATTCTTTATGGTTAATATGCGTAAAAACCACTTGATGGCTGCATCTTATAGATACTTCCTCTATTTTACAGTGTGTCTTTTTTTTTTTTTGAGACAGAGTCTCACTATGTTGGCCTCGGTAGAGTGCTGTAGCATCACAGCTCACAGCAACCTCAAACTCTTGGGTTTAAGCAAATTCTCTTGCCTCAGCCTCCCAAGTAGCTGGGACTACAGGCACCTGCCACAATGCCTGGCTATTTTTTTATTGTAGTTGTCATTCTTGTTTAGCAGGCCGGGTTTGAACCTGCCAGCCCTGGTGTATGTGGCCGGCACCCTAACCACTGAGCTAAGGGCGCTGAGCCTACAGTGTGTTTTTTATTAGCATTCATCTTGCATCAGGGTTGGGTGGAAGAGATACAGTAGAAAGAAACCTTCCTTGACCACTTAAGATAGTATGAAAAAAGCTTACATCAAAAAAGCCAACAAACCTTAACTGGAGAACTGTAATTTTGTTTTTCAGGCTGTAGCCTAGCTGTGAGTAGTAACTCTGAGCACTACGTGTATTTCACCTACTGGAATTGCTTAGAAAGAACAACACTGGTTTCTTTTCCTTTTCTTGCTAGCCTGCCCCTTCCATCTTATTCTTTACCGTTAAGTTCTAGTGTCAAGTGTTCCGTGAATCTTTCTCTTCTTCTAAATCACAGAGCGTGGGTGTACGTCCTATGCTGGGTATGGTCGATTGTGCTCTACAGTTACTTCACAGGCATCAGTTGTGTTTTCCCAAAGACTTTTAGGCTTCAGAAATATCATGTTCATTAACATAATTGACTTCACCTTCTTCTTCTTAACACATTACTTTATTGGGAGTTTCAACACGTAATTTTAATATTTCAGCTGAAAATATGTTTTGCCCATTAAACAGACACATTATTTTCTGATATACCTCCATAAGGAGAGGTGTGGGATGCATTCACAGGCTCGCTGAGGAGTAGGATCTATTGAACTACTTGACCATTACAAGGTTTCATATATGTAAACTACACAGTTTTCATCAGACTCTGTTACATCCATGTATATTACTATTTTTTCTCCCAAGTGGCAAAATGTTCTTTACTTCAAACTACTGATTGACAGTTTTAAACTGTGAGCCATTAGTTAGGGGATACCAGTATAAATCTGGCTAAATTATATATGTGATAATTAATGGTCTTGATATCCTACTGGACTTCATTAGATGATACCAAAACTCTAAAAATAGCTTTAAGTAAGCCAAATATAGACAAACTGAAATACCTCAAACTAGTGCCAGTGGTAAAATTTAGCATGGGATCCTGATTTTAGGATCAAGTTTAGGGGCCCTAAACTTGATTTATTATAATATTGCTTTTTCCCAAAGAGAAATTTAGGTCTTCCTTAGGCTTTGTTAGTGGCGAGGTCAGGGTAGGTTTTAGGGGCCTCCATGGAAGGCTCACTCGAGGACAGGAGAGGAAAGCAAGACAGGTATGAGGAGGATGGACTAAAGCGGTTGGTCATGCTGTCCTCCAGTCTGAGCCAACTCCAGAAGCAGGATGAGTCCTAAAATGATTACCACCAGAAGCTACACGTGGCTCCATGACCTGTGATTACACAATAAGTTGCAGCTCAGTCCAAGGATGCTTTTTCTTCCCCATCTCCTTCACCAATTAGGTCAGATGTCCAAATCAGATGTCCAAATGGCACTCTTGCCAAGACATTAATAAAAAAAGTATTTCCTAAGTCTCTTTAAACTCCAATTTTGTTTTTCATTTGAGTTTATAATAAAATAACATACTTTATGGGTTAAAAAGAAAAAAAAAAAAACTATAATGAAGAAGCAAGTCCCTGGCCAGTCACCACCCACGTCAGGCTGCCCCAGCTCCTGACTGGCTCACCAGGGCTCCTCCAACCTGGCTTCTCCCTCTCTTTGCTGCTCCTGCCTCCAGTCACTTTTCACCACATGCACTGGGGAAAATTGCCTATGGTTTGTGGCCCTCAGCCATGCCACCTGACATCCCTATCAGCCTCAGTCCAGCTGTCACCTCCAGGGAGAGTCTCCTCATTTCCCCAAACTTGGAGTGTCACCACCCTGGGCTCCTGTGACACTGTGGGCGTGCTTCTGTCAGTGCTCTGGTCCCTTGGGCAGAACACCTGGTAATTAGCTGCCTGCCTCCCTCTAGCCTCCAGCTCAAGCGCAGCAACCCTCTTTATTCACGTTATGGCCATAGCACCAAGCCTACCACTGGACACGTTGTTGGTATTTAACAAATGTTAGTTGAATAGAAAGGCAAACCTTTCACAAACAAATTGGGTTTAAAATGTCACTAGAATAACTATGTTCCACATTCTGAAAAGTAACACAATGAACATTTAGAAATTGGGCACTTTTTAGTGAAGGTGTTATACTGTGCAGTGGAATAAAATGGAGGAAAATAAAGAGAAAACCATCTGTGTTTTTTTTGAGACAGAGTTTTACTTTGTCGCCCTCGATAGAGTGCTATGGTGTCACAGCTCACAGCAACCTCCAGCTCTTGGGCTTAAGTGATTCTCTTGCCTCAGCCTCCTGAGTAACTAGGACTAAAAACCATCTGTGTTTTATAAACAAAAATCCCCCTGTTAATAAGTCTAAGTTAAATGACCTTTTCTCTTTTGCCTTTTCCTTAAAATATATAAAAAAAATGTTTTGTGGTAAAACATCTTGCTAAGGAACAGAACCAAGATCATCAAATGGGCTTTTACTGAAATAAATGTTTATTTTGGTGACCTTGAATATTTTAAGAAAATTAGGAGTTGCAAAATTTTCCATGTTATGTCTCAAAATAGAAAAGTTTAAAGAAAAGAATAGTTGTGTAAGAAGTGTTATTTTTGTAATACAGGACTAAAGCTTATATGTGTATATGGCAAACCATCTATCATGAATTAGATGCTTCCTTTGCCATAAAAAGAAAAGTCTCCCTATTTTCAGAAGCAAAATAGGTTCTTTCGAGTGTCACTATCAGTACCCAATTCTACTCAATCAATTGATGACAAATGTGAAACTCATGAGAAAAAGGAAACTTCCCTACTAGATTTCTAGAAATAACTAAAGCCCTCATTTTTCTATCAATAATATAATGGACTGATAAGATATTGTGTATTTTAGACTTAAAAAAATCATAAAACTATACAGCAATGTGAATAACATGGTATCAGTGTGTAATAAGGGGTTCTTTTTTATTTTTGGCCAGGGCTAGGTTTGAACCCGCCACCTCCGGCATATGGGACCGGCGCCCTACTCCTTGAGCCACAGGCTCAGTAATAAGGGGTTCTTAAGAAGAGTTGTTTATGATAATGTTAAAAATATGTAACTCTATTATCAAATTCCTTCCTTATTTTTTTTTTCTTTTTTAGGTTTTCATAGGTTTTTATTTTATCAGTTTGAGGAAGCTCTCCCTTATTCTTGGTTTTCTAAGAGTTTTCATCATATATAGGTGTTGAATTTTGTCAAATCCGTCCATATAATAATTTCCATAGTTATGTGATCTTTCTTCTTTCACCTGTTGATAAGGTGGGTTACACTGATTTATTTTCACACACAGTACCAGCCTTACACCTCTGCCTGGTCAAGGTGCATACTTATTGGTTTATATCGGTAAGTTCTATTTGGTAATATTTTGGTTATCACTGGTCTTTATAAAATAAGTAAATAATTCAGTCGCGCTGCCTCTTCTATTTTCTAGAACAGATGATGTAAAATTTGTGCTAATTCTTTTGTAAATATTCGGTCGAATTCCTTCCTTATGTGTAATAAAGGGTTCCAAGCAAAGGACTGTGTGTCTGGGACTTGCAGTTATCTCAAGAATTAACTATTAAACACTTTAACTACATTTTGTCATGTGACTTTTGTTTCCTTGCCCTCCCCTTTTCAGCGTCACAGCCAGATTTCTTTGTGCTTTAAATCTAATTTACCTCATGCACACTCCAGTTGTCTGTGGTCCACAGACTTTTCCTTCTCTAAACTTTGGTATTTAACATAAACATTCAGTATCAATGGCCCTCTATTTTGTTATGTTGTTATACTGTTATCTTACAAGACCATCTTGTCAGCTCTTTGGTCCCCATCAGTACCATGCGTATTTGCTAAATATGATTCCAGAGGTATATACTGTCACATACGGAAAGCCAAAGAGTGAGATGCAGGCTAGAAGCTTCTTAAAGACAGAGAAGATGACAAAGATACATGTATAAGTTCATTTCGTTGCTGTGGTCATGACTTGAGCTCTCGGAATTCACCTGGAATACACTGGTGGCTTACCTTGTGTCCGGTTTCAGATTTTCTACCGTGGAGAAGGTCTGATTTGTAAGTTGAATGGACTTGTTCTTTCCACTGAATGACCCATTTTCTTTGGATATAACTTCATATTCTGAAAAGTGAAAAAAGCCAACAGATACCTGTCTTTATTTCCCCACTGATTTCCCTGCTCTTGGTGCTAACAGCCTAATAAAGCCACTCACATAAAAGTGAGCAATTGAGTTTGCAGTTTGTGAGGCATATCGATCTTATACATTAGCAATTTACAGGTAGGGGTGGTGAGCAGGTGACAAAGGTCCTAGAAGCATTTGGGGATTTGCTCACTGACAGTTTCCGCTTTCCTTTTATTGGAGCAGAGGAAGGCCTGGTAACTGGAAAGACCGATAACACTCTGTGTTTGCTCTGGATGTGTTACCTTTGATTTTGTTTGGTAAGAGAGATCGCCCAGCACTGTTGGAAAGCCCAGCTTGGGGAAAGCAGGGTGTGAGGAGTGGTGCCTGAGAAGAAGCTGTGTTTCCTGTTTCATGAGCTTTGCAGTACAGTTGGGGTAGTCTGCTGAGCCTGTGGTAGTGCTGCCAAACACTCCTTTGAGTTCATGGCAGGAAATAATAGTTAAATAATAAATTATACTGGCCCGTTGTTTGTTATTTTAAATTATAAAATTAGTGGGGTTTTGTACCTACTGCTTATGTAAGTTATGCTTCCTTGATCATTTTCTTTGTATTAAAAAAAAAATCATGCCCTTAAAGTCTGCATAGAGGTCTGCATAAACTTCAGTCAGAGGCCTGTTTCTATGAACTTGTAGGGCTCATCAGAAAGAAAGACATTCAAAATAAGAAAATACAGTTTACATATTTGTTAATTGGTTCTTCCCACTCTCAGTGCCACTCAGAATCAGCTCCATTAATACAAAGAAACACACAAATTTTGGGCCTCAAATGAGGTAGAAAGGCTGCAAAAGAGCTGGCAAGTTATACTGGGAATTTCTAAGATTAATGTGCAAGCTAAATGTCCAAAATAAAGTGAAAACTGGAATAACACAGGTAGACCTCAAAAGTTCTGGAATCACCAGTTTATATGTAGGGAGGGTTTTGTTGTTGTTTGTTTGTTGAGACAAGGTCTCACTCTGTCACCCTGGCAAGAGTACATTGGTGTCATCATAGCTCACTGCAGCCTCAATAGCTCAAGCCATCCTCCTGCCTCAGCCTTCCCTGGGCTCATGCTACCCCATCTGGCTTATTTTTTTACTTTTTATAGATTCAGAGTCTCTCTATATTGTTCAGGCTGATCAATTCCTGGCCTCAAGCAGTCTTCCAGCCTTGGCTTTCCGAAGTGCTGAAATTATAGGTGTGAGCTACTGCCCAGCCTGGGGAGGATTCTTAATAGTATATTTTTAAAATCTAAAAAGGAAGATGAATTTTTCTGAATAATTTTATAATTTAACTGTATATGATTATCCTTCCAAAAATTCAAAATTAAACTGGAAGACAGTGGCCATTATATCTGGATACTCTTTGTAGCTATTAAAGGACTAATGATTGACATTTTGTACCCTCATTGATCCCAACCCATCTCTCAATTGGCTGTCCATTCTAGCAGATTGGAAAGGGAGGGAGTCACAGGGAGAGGATCTTAAATTCAAATCTGTCCATATGGTATCTTTTCCTTTGCTGTAAAGGGATACATATTAGAAAAAGTGGAAGTAATCAAAACAAGTAAATTAAATTATTTTAAATTAAAATAAGTAAAATCAATGTTTAAAAAAATGGAAACCACATGGCGTAACAGAAAGAGACAGACCAAGCCACTTGCCTTAAACTCAGTCTCAAGTCTTCCCATTTGTACATGCCAACAATATCTCTTCATAGGCTTGCTGTTGGGTTAAATTAGGAACGAGGAAAGTTCCTAATAATATTTTGCATGTATTTCACTCAACAGGTGGTACTTCTTATTACTGTTGCTTTAGTGAGTCTTTATTCTCCCTGAATAGTGTTCTGAAAATAGCATCACAAAAATTCCAAGATTCCCATTGGAAGGATTCACATGCTGCTTAGTCACCAAGAAAACAGTTTATATGACACTCTAGTTGGTCATGTGCCAAAGCAACCACATTCAGAAAACATCTTTGGGTTGGCACATTCCTCATCAGCGGTATGCTATCCTCCTTGATACTAACTCAGCCAAAGGACTAGCTTTAGTACTTAAAAATTTACTGTACATCTTCTCTAATTTTCATTTGACTTAAGTTTTAATAGTTGATTTAATAATATCTTTTCTGGGAAGATTAGAGTTTTCAAAATGGATCAAGAAGCTTCTTTCCTAATTAAAAGAACATTTGGAATTTTGAATTATAGCTGTTGAAAATATTTGCCTTGTGCTTTGTAAATATATCTTTTATTTTTTGACGCTTGAAGGGCTAATGTCTTTTCATAAATTCACCAACATTATAAAAATTGTTTCTGTTATTGCTACTACTGACAAACAATTTAATAATTCTTAATTGATGCTGTAGATTCAAACACTTTATTTAATTTTACCCTCAGGATAATTGATAACAATGGGAATTATTATTATTACAGACAAGGAGACTAAGGCTCAAAGAGGCTAATTATATGCCCACGTTGCTTCTAGAATAAAGCAGGCCTGGGATTTACATCATTTCCAGGAGGCTCTTGGAATATCATATAGCAAAGACTTATGACTAACATCACTGTAATGTGTCTATGGCTAGTTTTTAGGTGCACCTATTTCCACTTGAGTGTTGAAGGGACGGGAAAAAGCAGCTGCATTCACTAGAGGGGAATATGGGCCCATCAACTCAAAGAAAATCACTTCCAGCAGCCACCTCAGAGGAATGAAGAATATGATTCATGCTTTTTGTTATTTCTCAATATTCTGTTGTAAAACGCTTTGCTAACTATGGTGCTGCTCTTGGTACTAACAATGTACTAAAGCCACTCACATAAAGGGGCTGTAAGACCTAACCTCTGTATTATCTGAGCTGCTGATCTATAAATAAGACATTTGAAGTCAAGTGATATTTAATGAAATACTGAAATGAAAAAAAATTGGAAACAGAGCATTAGGGCCAATAGGGGACAGTTTAAATAGGGAATACCTGAGCAATGGTTAAATAAGAAGTTATTTCTATTTAGGAAACATTATAGTAAAGAGAGGTGGTCCTGGTATGTAAAAATTGTTATTATAATTTCCTGTATCTTGTGAAAGTTCCTAAGCAACCAATTAACATTTAGTAACAAAATTACAAAAGTAATTGGTAGGTAAAGTATACTCATAATTCTTTGAAGTTAAAAATTTATAAAATCAAAAAGGAAAATCTTTCAGCTTTGAAAAGTTAAACCAAATATTATTGACATATCCAATGGATATGTATTTGAAGAGCCAGTTCTAACTTAGTGTTCCACATCTTCAAGGCAAATGAAATTTTACAGATCACTTGATTGTATGAGAACTAAGCCTCAGACTATCACAGGAATTCCTTGTAAATATATTACGTGACTGGAGAGTCTGGGATGTTTTAATACATGTAGATAATAGATATTGGGAGATCGATTTTTAGATATTGATATGGTAGTCCCAAGTAAAAAGCAGGACGAGGCCAACCTTCAGGAACCAAATGGAAATTGCTGGTTCTTTCCCAAATGGCTAGGCCAAATGCAGTGGCAAACACTTGTAATCCCAGTAATTTGTGGGGCTGAGGCAGAAGGACTGCTTGAACGCAGGACTCTGAGGCTGTAGTAGACTATAATTGCATCATTGTACTACAGCGTTGGTGACAGAGGGCAATATTGTCTCTAAACAGACAGAGAAACAAACAATAACAACAAAAAACCCAAGGGTAGCTTTGCATGAGAAAGGGAAATTCACAAGAAAAGAAAAATGGTAAAAAAATCAAGCGAGGTAATGATAAACTGCTTACACTAGAAGTTGCTCAGATCAAAAGGGCTCCATTTGAAGAGCAATAGCTGCTGTGTTTTACACAGGAGATGTTTTTGGCAGGTCCTGACTCCCCCCATGCCCCGCCTGGCTCTGCACTCCTCTCTGTCCCTGACAGCCTCTTAGTTGACTCCTGTATTCCTCGTCGTCTTGTACCAGGTACGTGGTAGGGACCTCATATCCTCACATTCACTACTTGCTCTATCTTCTAGCTGATTTAGGGTAGACTTTCCCCCAACCTGACTATCCTGTTCATTATGAGAACCAAACTGTCAGAACAAATTCAAAGAGTGACTCAGGATTTCTTATTTCTCAGTCATTTTTAGAGGAATTGGGCAGATGGTGGTAGAATCTAACTTTGTTGTGATGACCAGGAAAAGAAGTTTTGTTTTTATTTCTCCTAAGACAGTTGAAATAACTTCAACCTGCTTGAAAGTTCTAGGTTCTTTGGGAAACTAGGTTGCGAATGGGAAATTAGTTTAAATATCAGCAATGGCGATTCCCTCATATATTTTCTGTAGTTTTCTTGGTAATGGAATCTAGCTACGTCTTCATATTGTGAGAAAGAGTTCTGAGAGGAGATGAGGGAATGTGGCTTGAAGAGATGTGCTAAATTAAGTGGGAGCCCATAACCCAAAGGTGTTTGTCCCATCCTGTGACACTTTTACAATAACGCACCACAAGGACAGCAGAACTCTGCCAGAACTGGCCCCTTCTCAGATTTGACTCACTTGTCATAGGGTGCCCCACTCCTGATGCATCCCGTTATCAAAGCTTCCTATAGTAGTAACAGACCTTATAATATGATCTTACCAGTGACAGTGTCGTTTACTGGCTTTTCCCAATCCAAGATGACAAATGAAGGACACCCTTCCACAGTGACCACAGTTAGGTTGGTGGGTGGGTTCTGGGGAGGGCTGGTGGCATTTCCATCTGCAGCCTCCTCTTTAGGGAACCGCTTGACGGAGTCAGTAATGGAGCAGGGACTGTGATCAGGCTTTGGGATGTATCGCACGTGAGGACCTACGAGAGAGAGGACCCTGATGCTTAACAACTTTGAGACTTGTAAAGAATACAGAAGGGAGCTCATAATGTAATTATTGTTTAAGGACATCTGGTCTCATATAAGCAGATGGCTGAAAGCAGTGTTGTGAATAGTTCAAACTTGGAAAATCCAAAATCTTTCCTTGGAGAAACATAATACAGATGATGAGGTTGATTTACTTACCATAATAAATAGGTTTAACTCATGCCTGGTTTAAACCTCTTAATTTATGGGGCAGAGGGTCTTACCTCTCTAGCGGTAAGCTCTTCGCTAACCATAGTCTGTCCCACCTAATAAACCTGAAAAGCTAGACTCACAAGGATCAAGTGGTTCCAAGTAATTTTACTGCACCCCAGGAAAAAACTCCACAATAATTAAAAAATAAAACACATGTTTTTAGATCTCTCTGAGATCCAAAAAGCTCAGAAAAAGCTATGCACAGGAAATCTGCCAACTATGCCAACCATAGTCTCAAAACCAGTGATAAAGAGAAAATCCTTAGAGGAGACAGAGAAAAAAAGACACTTCTGGCCCAACAGAAAGACTGGGGCAGCTTTCTCATTGGAAAGTAAGAGGCAGTGGAGTAATGTCTTTAAAAACTGAAAGAAAAAACATCATTTGGAACTCAATAAGTAATGGAAATATCTTTTTTAAAAAGACAAAAGGAAAGTACTGTTGTTAGACCTACCAACTTGCAAGAATTCATTACTAGCAGACCCTCCCTGTAACAAATACTAAAGGAAGCCTTTCAGGTAGAAGGAAAATGACACCAGATGGAAATATGGATCCATACAAAGGGATGAAAAGCCTGGAAAAGTAACCATGTAGGTAAATGTACACAGTATTTTCTTATTATTCCTAAGTGATAATTTAGTGCTTAAAATAAAAATAATTTAGTATAATGTACGTAAGATATAAAAGTAGAATGTATGACAACACTAGCTCAGGGGTAAAGAGGAAAGAAAAGAAGTGATGCTGGGGTAAGTAAGGTTCTTATTCTTTTGGATATGAAGTTACATATCATCACTGGGGGTAGATGATGATAATTTAACAAACTATAAGCTCCAAAGCAACCATGAAAATAATAAAACAGAGGGTCACAGCTAATAAGACAATGAAAAAGACCAAATACAATCATAAAGTACTCAACCCAAAAAAGGCTAGAAAAAGGAAAAGAGGGAACAGAATAGATGGGAAAAATAGGAAACAAACAGCAAGATGAAGATTTAAACCCAACATTATCAACAGCCATATTAAATGTAGGTTCTACGCACCTGAAACGAAATGCAGAAATAGACAAAAGTAGGACCCGTCTGTATGATGCCAATGAAAAAAACAGTTAAATATCAAGACTCATAGATTAAAAATAAAATAATGAAAAAAAGATGATACTAATCAAAAAAAGCTTGCCTAGACATATATATATAAACAAATTAGATTTCTGAGCAAAGAATATTACCAGTAACAAAAAAGGTCATTTGTAACAAAGCATCAGTTACGAATTTATTACAATTCTAAATAATTTAGAGCTATGCCAGAATGCAGACCTTTAAAATATGTGAAGTAAAAACTGACAGAGCTGCAAGTAGAAATTAAAGTATAATTATGGTCAGAGATATCAGTAATCTTTTCTCATTAATTTATAGATTGAGTAGACAGAATATCAATAAGGATATAAGAGAACTCTACCATACAGCCACACAACTTGACCTAATTGACATTGACAGAGCACTTGCTATGAACTGGTCTGTGTTCCTCTCAGAGCTACGTGTTGAAGCCCTGATGTCCAGTGTGATTGTATTTGGAGACAGGGATTGAAGAGGGTATTATGGCTAAATGAGGTCATAAGGGTAGAGCCTAATCCAATCCGAGTGAGGGTGGCGGGTTCAAACCCAGCCCCTGCCAAACTGCAACCAAAAAATAGCCGGGCGTTGTGGCGGGCGCCTGTAGTCCCAGCTGCTCCGGAGGCTGAGGCAAGAGAATCGCGTAAGCCCAAGAGTTAGAGGTTGCTGTGAGCCGTGTGACGCCACGGCACTCTACCCGAGGGCGGTACAGTCTCTACAAAAAAAAAAAAATAAATAAATAAATAAAAAAGAAGAGGAAGAAAACAGAGAAGTGTGTGCACAGAGAGGCCACACGAGGGCGCACTGACACTGTCAAGGTGGCCGGCCGTCTGCAAGCCATGGGGAGAGGCCTCAGGAGGAACCAAACCGGCCAACCTCAGATTTCTCGCTTCCAGAACTGTGAGAAAATAATTTCTACTGTTTAAGCTACCAGGTCTGGGGTATTTTGTTGTGGCAGCCCGAGCAAGTTAATTCAACACCTCATGTAAGAGTGGGAGGAAAATATGCATTCTTTTCAAGTACACACAGAACATGTGCCAAGGCAGATCATGTTCTAGACAGGTGATTTCCAGCTAGTGTGCCGTGAAAATTTGTATAGTTCATTAAATAATTATTTACAAAAGAAGTTCAAGCACTGTAAGTATGTTCTTTTTTTTACTTTTTTTTTTTTGATCAACATAATTTATGTGTGCCACAGAAACTTAATAGGTTCAACTGTGCCATAAAATTAAAAAAGTTGAAAAACACTGTTCTAGACCATAAAAAATTCATCAAATTAAAAAAAATTCAATTAATACAGAGTATCAGAACACAACAGAGTTAAATTATGAATCAATAAGAGATTTGTTTCTGAAAAACTTCAAATACACATATTTTTAGAGATAGTCTCACTCTGTTTCCCTGGGGAGAGTGCAGTGGCATTAGCCTAGCTCACAGCAATCTTAAACATCTGAGCTAAAGCAATCAGCCTCTTTGGTGGCTGGGACTACAGATGCCCACTACAACACCTGGCTAACTTTTCTTTTCTTTTCTTTTTTTTTTAATTTTTCTAATTTTTTTAGTGGAGATGGTATCTCTCTTTTCTTAATCTGGTCTGAACTTCTGAGCTCAAGGGATCCTCCCTCTTTGGCCTCCCAGAGTACTAGGACCATAGGCATGAGCTATCATGAGCTATCACTTTCAGAAATCTTCAAATATTTAGGAATTAAATAATACAATTCTAAGTAATCAAGTGGTCAAAGCAGAAATTAAAAGGTACATTTAGAAGTATTTTTAACAAAATAAAAATGAAGATATATCAAAAAAGTTTGGGTACTGCTTAAGTAGTATCTAGGAGAAAATTTGTAGCACTAAAAGCCGTATTAAAAAAGAAGAAAGACCTTTGTTTCCATGGCACTATCGGTAAGCCTGCTCTGTTAAACCAAAAGGCTGGTGGTTTGAGCCCACCTGGGAATTGAGAGTTTCGGTGTCAGAGTTTCTTTAAAAAAAGGTGTCAGATTGAAGAGCTACTTTTTACCTTAAGAAAATAGAACTAGAAGAGGGAACTGAACTCAAATTAAACAGATAAAAACAAGTAAGATCCAAATAAAAATAAGTGAAATAGAAAACAGAAAATATAGCAAGAGAAAAAATTGGTGAAAAGAAAAGCTTGGCCTTTTCAGACCCAAGGAATTCATAAACTTATAGACAGATTGATTAGGCAACAGAAAAAAAGATACAAGTTAGTAATATCAGGGACAAGAGAAGTAACATCAACACAGATTCTACAGATGTTATAAAGAACTTAGATAAAGAATTTAGAACTTGGTTTGTGTCTTAACCACCAAACCTCACTAGGGAGGAAAAAAAATTCTAAATAGCACTGTATCTAGAAAAAAAAGTGAATTTATATGTAAGAACCTTCCCACAAAGAGAGGAAAGTTTGGTATAATTCTGATAGTAAAACTGTAATAGCCTTCATGAATACATGTCTAAACTTTTTTTGGGCAAATTAAATCCAACAATATTTAAAATGAGAATACATTATGACCAAATGGGGTTTGTCCCTGGAATGCATGATTGGTTTAAAATTAAAAAATCAATTATTTCATTATATGAACTAATAAAAACCATACAATCATCTCAATAAAAGCAGATAAATCAAGCATAATCTAGCTTCAATTTCTGATAAAAATTCTCAAAGTAGGAAAAGAAGGAAAATTCCTTATCCCAATAGATGAATTTATGAAAAAATCTACAAGTAATACCATACTTAATGGTGAAAGATTGAATTCTTTATAGGTCAGAAATAAGGATTTTTTTCTTACAATTTCTATATAATATTTTACTAGAGGCTCCAGCCAGCACAATAAAGAAAGAAAAAATAAGGCACCCAAGCCAGAAAGGAAGATATAAAACTAGTCTCAGATAACATAATTTTGTGTGTAGAAAATCCGTTCTGTCTAAAAAAAACTATGAGAATTAATGGCTTTTATAAGGTTGCAGGACATAAGATCACTACAATTTCCCCCCTACATTTTAGCAATGAATACTTCGAAATTGAAATAAAAATATCTCTTCTATGGTATTCTATATACAGAAGCCTATAAAACATTGGTGAGAGAAATTTTAAAAACCTAAATAACCATGTTCATTGCTGGGAAGACAATACTGTTTAGCTGTAAATTATTCCCAATTGACCTATAGCTTCAATGCAATTCCAGTCAAAATCTAAGCAAGTTATTTTTTCAATAATGACAAGTTGTTTCTAAAATTTATATGGAAATGAAAAGAACTCAGAATCACCAAAACAACTTTGAAAAATAAGAACAATGTTGGAGACTAACACAAGTTGATTGCAAGATACCACAGGAATCCAGAAAGTGTGGTACTGGTGGAAAGGTGGATAAAAAGATCATCAGAACAGCCTAGAGAGCCTGAAAACACATTCTCATCTATATAAACAAATGATTTTTCACAAGGTACTAATGGGATTCAGTAGAGAAAGGATAGTTTTTCAACAAATAATGCTAGAACAATAGTCATAAGCAAAATAATTTACTTATACCTTTCATGATATACAAAATTTTAAACAATATGGATTATAGACTTAAATGCGAAAGTATAAAACTTCTAGAAGGAAAATATTGGAGAAAACCTTTGTGACCTTTGATTAGTGAATAATTTTTTAGATGTGGTACCAAAAATATAGATATTAAGATAAGGAATGTTATGAATACTTTTATTCAAATAAATTTGACAACTTAGATGAAATGGACTAATACATTGAAGGCTCATTAAAGAAAAAAATATGCGAATAGCTCTACACCTGTTTAAGAAAGTGAATTATGTGGGGTGGTGCCTGTGGCTCAAAGGAGTAGGGCGCTGGCCCCATATACTGGAGGTGGTGGGTTCAAACCCGATACTGGCCAAAAACTGCAAAAAAAAAAGTGAATTATGTGAAAAATATTGATACACTCAGCTTCATTAAAAAGATATACACTAGGAAAAAATATTTTTAAAGTATTTATCTTAAAAAGGTTTTATGTTACACTTCCAGAAAATATAAATATTCTCAAAATTCAACATTAAGTAAATAAGCAACCAATTTTTTAAAAAATGGGAAAAAAATTTGGATGTATCAGTTGGCAAATAAGCACACAAAATATTCAACATCCTTAGTCATCAGAGATATGCAAATTAAAATCACAGACACTACTCTAAGCCAACTAAAATGGCTAAAATTAAAAAGACTGACCATACTAAATAGCAAACATGTGAAAGAATTAAAACTCTCAACACTGTTGACAGAAAAATAAAACAGTATAACTAGTTTGGAAAACAAAGTCCATTAAAATGTTAAAATATATCTTATATATCATATAGCCATTCTCTTCCTATTTGTCCAAAAGGAATGAAAGCATATAGCCATATAAAGACTTTTACATGAATGGTCATAGAAGCTTTATTGGTAATGTAAAAAAATTAGAAATACCTAAATATCACGAACATGTTTAACATGTGTAAAGAAACAAATGATTATATATCCATGTAATGGAATATCAGTTAGCATAAAAAAGGAATAGACTGTAGGTACAGCAGTACAGACAGATCTCTAAATGATTCTGTTGATAAAAGAAGCTACACAAAAATAAGAAAAGAGTTCATACTATATTTTTCATTTATATAAAATTCTATAGGGTGCAAAGTAATTTATAATAGAACAGATCTGTGGTTATGTAGGAACTAGGGTTTGAGAGAGAGGATTGAGAGGGATAGATTACGAAGGTACATCAGGGAACTTTTGGAAGTGCTTAAAGTGCTTAAACACTTTAAGCATCACTTGATTGTGATGATGGTCTCTCATCAGTGTATACATGTGTTAAAATTCATCAAATGTTACACTTAAGAAAAAATATTACAAAAGGAAATACTAGGCTCTTTATAATGTATCTCTCCTAATATTGTATATTATTGCTCAACAATGTTCTTTATGTCTATGGAGGGAGTATACTTCTCCACTTCTTGTTTGAACTTGGCCATGTGACTTTTTTGTCTATTGTGTATTGACAGGAAGTAGCTTGAAATGTGGCTGTGCATTTGAATGTTTTCTTTGACTTTGTATTGTCATGAGAATGGCTTCACATCTGCTCCAATTCATTGTTGGTCCTTCATCTTGGGCATCAGAATGAACATATGTGTGGGGGACAGGACCAGAGCCCAATTCACAAGAAGCCCAGCTGTCCCTGCTGCTTCAAGCAGAAACACCTAGTTAAGCATGTTCTAGAGCAGCTGACTCCCAGTTGCCTAAAATGGGAAAATGAAAAATAAATACTTATTATAGCAGGCTACTAAGGTTTTGTGGTTGTTTGTGATCTAGCAATAGCTGACTGATACACCCACAAAAATAGCCTTGTTAAAAGTGAGATTTGGGCACAGCGCCCGTAGCTCAGTTAGTAGGGTGCCTACCACATACACCAAAGCTGGCCGGTTCAAGCCTGGCCTGGGCCAGCTAAGCAACAATGATAACGGCAACCAAAGAATAGCTGGGTGTCGTGGTGGGCGCCTGTAGTCCCAGCTACTTGGGAGGCTGAGGCAAGAGAATCATTTAAGCCTAAGAGTTTGAGGTGCTGTGAGCTGTGATGCCACAGCACTCTAACAAGGGCGACAGCTTGAGATTCTGTCTCAAAAAAAAAAAAAGCAGTGAGATTTGGAGCCATCATACATACCTTTGAATCTGGGCTTCCCAAGAGGATCAGTTTCTCTTGTTGGACTTGAGCTAAAGTCAGTTGTATTACCTGAGAATAGAAGATAAGTAATTTTGGCAACAGATTTTAAAAAGCATCACAATATAATGAAAAACTAGTAAAGAGTAAAGATAGTCAATATTCCCCTTAGGAAATTGCTTGCAGCTTTGATTTACTTTATTATTATTATATGTGTTTATCTATAATAAAAGACATTTAACTTTGTCCCACTGCAAAGTATTCTGGAATATAATAAATCATAAACATTACAACCAAGTGGTTAATACTCATTAATAAATTAAAATATGTGTAGTTAGTAATAACACGTAATTTAGTAGTAAGCATTGGGTAGTCTAGGTCTTTTTAGGAGCCAAACTTAGACACTTTCGTCTATGTCTACTAAGGTAAAGAATGTACTCTATAAGGAAGTATAATTTTAAAATTAAAAAGTCTCATGATAGAGGCGGCACCTGTGGCTCAAAGGAGTAGGGCGCTGGCCCCATATGCCGGAGGTGCCGAGTTCAAACCCAGCCCCGGCCAAAGCTGCAAAACAAACAAACAAACAACAATAAAAAAAAAACCCAACTCATGTTAGTTATAAAATTGAGTAAAATAGAAGACCCAGACCTGACACTCTCCCCTCCCATTTGAAATCTTTTAATGCCTTAGAGTTAGGCATCCAGTGAGAACCATCTATCATACTAACCCAGTTCTTCTCCGGAGGCAGGGGCTGTTGGTTGCTTTATCTCGGGCTCTATTTTGTCCAAGGGGGCTCCAGTAGGTCTGAGTGTTGCCCTCAGGGGTGGGGAAGTGATTGGACCTGATGATATGATTCCTGTAATGTAGAGCCAAAGCTGTCAGGCTTTAAAGGAACACTGCCAAGTCTCCCATTTATTTATTTGATGAATGTTTAGTAAACATTTACCATGTGGCATGGTACGAGAGGCCAGGCTTGGAGAGAAAATAAGATGTGCTCCTTGATGGAGGTAGATGTATGAGCCAAGTATATTGAAGCCTTATGGTTTCTGTGAAAGAACTAGGTAAGGTCACAGAGGAGGCAAGAAGAGGGAGTGGTTCTGTCCATGGGAAGAGATGAAGGGCTATTCGGTTGGGTAGGCAGGAGTGCCTTCAGGGAGGTGTGCCAATAAACAGGAGGAGTGATCAGGAGTCCAGATGAGAGGCTGGAACAAGGGCCCTGCCAGGGAAGCAGGAAACAGAGAGGTGTGTTGCATTTGAAACAGTGAGGGCTGAGAGGGGGAGGGACAGGGTAGATCATGAAAGAACTTGTATATTGCAGATTTGGATGTTATTTTTAGGCAATAGGGAGCCACTGATATACTTCAATAGGAAAGTGACATGATAAGATGACAAGATGGATGGTTAGGGCACTAGGCTGGTGGGAAAGATGTCAGAAGCCTGAGGTGCTGGCTGTGGGCAAAGAGGGACAGGGAGGTGAACCAGGGCAGGAGCAGGGGGCCTGGACGGAAGGAATGGACACAGGGCTGCTCAGAAGGTTCACTGGCATGGGACACGGCCAGAGAAGGAGGAAGAAGATGGGTAGGGCAATAATGCATAATTCTGGCCTCGTGGCCAGTGTGATGCTACCCAGGTTCTACATCAATGGTGACTCCTCTGCTCTAGAAATGCATCTAAGTCTCTAAACTGGATCCGTCCCAAGGTCCAGGCAAGTCTGGGTGTTTCAAGAGGAGGCTAGATTGGATTTTGTACTCCAGTCACTCCCAGGCAATAGAGAGTTGAGGGAGCCAGCTTGGACAGAGGACTGTGTTCCAGCAGAAGGGCCGGGCACTCCTGGTTCCAGTGGGAGTCACCACGAGAAGAGGGGAGCGAGAGAGAACCAAGAGAAGTTGCATCGCAGCCACATGAGCTCTGCAGAGCTGACCTGGTCAGTAGGGAACACGGGCAGAGCGTTTCACCCTGGCAAGGAGAGCTAGAACGGGGGCCTTGGCAGGGCTGGAGATAGGGACAAGAGGCAGATGTGCACAGGCACAAGCGAGAGCCTTTGAGGACTCCCAGACACGCAGCTGGAGGTCAGGAGACCCTGTCTGTGATGCTCATCAGCCCACATCTCTCAGCTGCCCTGGTTTGCCTGTGTCTCCTCAAGGCAGTGGGTTCCTTTGAGTTAGGGGTGGGGGAGGCTGGGGGGGTAGAGCCACAACCAGATCTCATCTCAGAAGTGGAACGTGCTTACATTCTTCAGGTAGGGCTGGTTACACCAAAGCTGCCCACTGACCAAGGTGTCAAACTGCGGCTGAAGACACGCAGTGTTAAGGGGCCACTCTGTGGTAGTGGCCCTGTTTTCCATGGGCACACTCAGGCCTCAGTCTGTGACTCATCCAGTCTGACCTGGAGGCCACTGGAGCTCAAGTAACAACTGTTACAACCAGTGAGGAGGGGGCCATGTCTCCCTGGGCTTTGACTCAGAAAGGCACCAGACGCATGGGTGAGGGGCTGATTTTTCCTCCAGCCCATGGGGAAAACCATCCAGTGAGAGTTCACTGTGCATGCGAGACATCGCAAACGTTCCCTCACAATACCCTTCTCTCACCCTCCGCCCCCTTTCCCGTAAATCCTCATCTGTTCATCCTTCACAGCTGTCTTTAACACTGTTATCTTCATTCCATCGACAGAACACATAGGGGGAGATTCAGGGAGAGGGAGGACAGATGGAAAACAGGCAGCAGTTTGCGGGCAGGTTCTGGGGGAAGGGCCCTTGATAGAAATGAATGAGGGAGGGCTTTCCTCTGACCTGGGTTGATTTTCACTGATTTTTAATTTTATCCATTTATTCACTTACTTAGTACCTGTTAGATATTCCCTGTGCGCTAAGCACTGGATTGGGTTCTGGAAGTCAGAGAAAATATACCAAGGGCTCTGTCATCACAGAGCTCAGTCTGGTAAGGAAGACACGTCTGCACACAACCCGGTCTAAAACACTTTGCTCTGTGCTTGATACACACATAGATAGGTGTGTATCAAGGAAACGCAGACCAGAGAAGCCACGGTAAGACTACTGTGGGGAGTTAGGGAAGGTTCCTTTAAGAAACGATGAGGTGTGTCTACCCAGGCCTGGGAGGAGTCGTTCTTGGAGGTGAAACAACAGTTGTGAAGCCTGCAGGTGGGAGGCAGCTTGCTCCCCAACACACCCCTGCCTGGTGGCACAGGCTGGATCTGCTCAGTCACCCTGAACATTTTAGTCCCAAATCTCCCCCTGGGTATGTAATACTGGGTAGGGCAGGAAGGTTGGTGGATAGAGGAGCTTTCAGTGAGACAAATAGGATTTCATTTCAGGAGACAGAATAATAGTTGATGACAGGGCTTCACATTTTCCATTGCCCCGGGACCTTGGCAGGTACAGCATCCCACCCAAAATAAGCCACTTGTTGACGGGCCTGTGTCAGCCTCAATCTAAATTCCAAGCACACAAACTTCTAAGCAGCACACTGGTCTAGATGCAGAGAAATGGTTTCTTTTACCCACTCATTCCAAAGATGGGTTATGAGTCCTCCAGGTTGTCATTACAGTGTCTGGGTCTTCAAGGTCACCACAAGCACGTGCCACATACTCCAGTGGTTTGAACCCTGCCTGAACTAGCACAATACGTTGGGCTTGTGGCTGAATAGTGAGACAAACCATGTAGGGAGAAGAAAGGTGGACCACGAACGTACCTGCCCTTCCTGGCTTCCCAGTAACGTTATTCGGTGGTAAAGGTTTTCTTCGTGGGGGTGTAGGTCTGGGTGGCAAGGGTGGGCGGCGTGTGCCTGGAATTGTGGATAAGAGATTATATTACAGATAAAGCCATCCTAAGTGTTCACTGAACAAAAATCATGGGCTTTTATTCATTAAAAAAATGTTTGCTAAGTAGCAGTTGCATGATAGAGAATAGATTCTATAAAATAGTACATATTTTATAGAATATGTAATATATTGATATTAGTCATGTACCAAAGGATACCAAAGCACATTAATAGATGGAAAACATATCTGCTAATTATAGATGGAAATATAATTGACACAGTTGACATTTTGTATCCTGTGGGTTCTCTAGCCAACAGTGGATGAAAAATACTCAGGAAAAAAAAATGACAATATACCAAAAAGAAAACCCCCCAAAATATAGTATTACAACCATTTATACTGCATTTACGGTGGATTAGATAATATAGGTAATCTACGGATGATTTAAAGTATCCAGAAAGATGTACACAGATGACATAAGCCACTCCAGCATCCTCAGATTTTGGAACCTGAAGGGACTCCTGGAACCCACAGAGTTGGAGGAACACATGTATAGAGGCCTGTCTGCCTTTGAAAGGCTCTATAGATAAATAGAATTTAACATCTTTTGCTTTTTAAAATATATTTAACAGTAGCATTTCTGAACTTCATTATCCCCAATTGCCTTTGATTTTGAGACTGCAATTTCTTATATCTATTAAAAAAAATAAAATTTTAGGACCTCTAAATTTGTTATACCAAGGAAGAAATTAATCCATGGAGACCGAGTCACATAGCATGTTTGCTATGCTGCTTCTTATAGATGAACTCCCTTTCTCATTGTTCTTTTTCTATAAATGACTAGGAGAAACCAGAAACTGGACCCTCCCCCGACCCCCAGTGTGGTCAAATCCCTGATCTTTATTATAGATTAAGTCCTCTCTATAGTGTGCTGTGCCTAACTCAGTCCAGATGGTGCCCAAGACTTCATGACAGTTACTCTTGAGTGGAATATTACATATATCTTTCCCTGAAGAAAAAGACTACCTCAACTAAGCCATAGTTGTAACTACACATTAAGCCTTGAATAGCCAGATGTTGAAATGCTGTTAAAATTTCCTGAAAGCTCTGTATATATGAGTGGCTCCAAACGTCTACATTTTGAAACCTAGAATTCCGTTCTTTGGAATCAATGCTCTTTGGTAGCTCTTCCTTAAACTGTGAGCTCAAATAAACTCTTTTTAAACTAGATTCTGACTCTTCTGATTATTTTAAGTTGACACACCATTTTAGCTCGAATTGTTAAAATTGTTAAAGTTGATAATTTTGTCTTTTGTGGGTGTTCCACCCCATCCCCTACATAATAGATTATGTAATTATAATTAAACAAACACTTTTAGAACTTCTCAAATGATTACATCAAAGCAACCCCGATGGAGAAACAACCAGCTGGTGTCTGTGGACAGCAGGGTCAATATGAGCACTTGTGCTGGTTGTTCACTGCACCTGGCCCGGGAGGTACGAGGGGCGCCAAGGTTTAGTATCCACTCTGCTCACCTACTCTTGAGCTCCAGCACCAGGCCTGAGGGAGGACATGTTTTCCTAACTGGTGACTCAGCAGATTTTGCACAAAGTTGTATATTTGGTGCAAAAATTGACAAGGGTAGAGGAATAGTCCACCTTAACCCCCAACTTTTTTGTCTTGTGTTACAGCTTCAACATTTCTCTCTTTCTTTGTATAATATATGTTGGTTTTAAAATCTTCAAATAAAATTATCAATCTAGTAAAATGCCCTGTCACAAAAAGTACTTCCTGTAATACTAGAAAGAGAAAAAGAGAAATGACAAAGTGTGTGTGTGTTTTGGGAAGTAGTGGCATTTGGGACATTAATATATCAGAATAGGTCTCACAGTATCCTTTTATGAAGCAGAGGCCTTATTCAATACCAAGGTTTCCGAATCTCCAGCTTCATACTTTTGCATGGAGCATAGCCTTAAATCAGGAAAGTAAATAATTTTAGGCAAAAGGATATTGTAATGAATCACAGAAGACTAAAACATAAACATAATTAAAATCTAGAACCCATAGTGATTCTGTAGAATTTATCCATTATAATCCATTAAAACAATATAGAAAGTAATTATTAAATTAGTATCCCATTAGACGATCTTATTTAATTTCTTCCTGGGGATCTTTCCATTGCCCTAAAGATTTCAAATGTCTTTCTAGCAATACTCATGCCCCATGGCCCTGACACTTAGGAGGCTGCATGGGTATTGCTATTTTTGTTGTAACAAATGGTACCACAGTTACCATCCAAGTTTCAGAGCTGAGTTGCCATGTGGGAGCCAGTCTCTTGTTCCTTACCTGGTCTTCTTGTGGTGTGGCTAGAGTCCACTGACATATCTCTATCAGGACCTGTTGGCTGAGGTGCTTGTTTGATCCCTATGAGCAGAGATAATGAGAGGGAATAAGTACGCAGTAAAAATACACTAAATGTTCTTCATTGTGGACACCTGGTAGAGTTATCAGTAATAATGTGCATTCTTTTATTTTTTATTTTTTTGAGACAGTCTTACTTCGTTGCCCTGGGTAGAGTGCTCTGGCCTCATTGCTCACGGGAACCTCGAACTCTTGGGCTCAAGGGATCCGCTTGCCTCAGTTTTTTTCATTTTTAGTAGAGATTGTATTTCCCTCTTGCTTACACTGGTCTTGAACTTGTAAATTCAAGTGATCCACCTGCCTCGGCCTCCCAGAGTGTTAGGATTATAGGCATGAGCCACCGCACCCAGCCATAATGTGCATTCTTTACAGAGCAAGGGCACTGGTGTTCTTATGTCCAGACATCTTAATTGGCTTTTACTATCTGGGTATTAAAGACATTAAATCCCTACGTTCACTGGGGTGATCTTTTCTCTGTGGAATTATCATTTGATTGTACATTGTGGTTTTGTCTCAATTTTCTGCAACATTCAACCATCACTGTGCACTGCCTTCCTGGGTGACAGGGCCTCAGCAAGCAGAATTTCATCTGTGTTGATTGGCTACCTCTGGACAACATTGATAGGTAAATTTCATGGTTTAAAAAAATTCCTCCAACTCCTCCATTCTCATTTAAAAAAAACTTTAGAATTCCATTGTGTTGGGTTTGTACTTACTGAATTGACTTTAAAAATATTCCTGGGGAGGCAGTGACTATTAGGCTGGTGAAGCCAGGAATGATCTTTAACTTTGGGATCTGTAAATTAGCCCTGCGCTGGCCTAGCACTCCAAATTATCATTTGAAAGAAACTGATCTGGAAATCACTTCCTGTGACATTGTCTCCTAGAACCCTCAAACAATCTACTCAGCCATTTACCTAAATACCCAGGGTTTAGATGTTGGGTAGCTATCCTAGGAACCAAAGTGAACCAATTTGGTTTCATCCTATTTTTTTTTTTTTTTTGTAGAGACAGAGTCTCACTTTATGGCCCTCTGTAGAGTGCTGTGGCCTCACACAGCTCACAGAAACCTCCAACTCTTGGGCTTACACGATTCTCTTGCCTCAGCCTCCCAAGCAGCTGGGACTACAGACACCCACCACAATGCCCGGCTATTGTTTGGTTGCAGTTTGGCCGGGGCTGGGTTTGAACCCGCCACCCTCAGTATATGGGGCCGGCGCCCTACTCACTGAGCCACAGGCGCCACCTGGTTTCATCCTATTTTTAAAAAATTATTCTTTAAAAAAAAAACTTTCCTGATATGGCTGATAGTCTATATTATAAGAGAATAGAAACAGACATTGAAAAAATCTAAATAGTAAAAAAACCCTTTAGATATAATGGCTTGTCCTACAAAAGAATCCATACTAATTAGAGAGCTTGACTATAATTTACATATTAAAAATAATAAAACATTTAATGAATATACTAGTTGGTACATGAACAATGACAACCGCATGACAATAATGACAGCAATCCTGTTTTGAGGGCACCCTGTGGTCCAGGGCCTGGGCAGGGACATTATGTGCTCAATCTCAGTTCATGTGTGGGCAGGTTTATTGACTGAACATACAAAAGAAGCTTTGCTTAGCAAAAATTAGATGATATTTTCACATTAATTTATGAAATTTGGGGGATGAAACTTATATTGCAATCCCACACCTTCTGCTGCTTGAATAAGAGATTAAGATAGAAAATCACGGAGAATGTTTATATGGAATCGTGAATTTAATCATGAGTTAAATAATCATGTTTATTTGGGGTAGGAAAAGAAGTATTTTTCAGGACGGTGACTGTTTTGTGGCTGATCCCACAGGGATGGCACAGACGGCTCATTAGTCCTCTTCCTGCGTCCCGCAGTCAGTGGTAATGAGGCCAGGAAAGGGCTCATTTGCGTGGTTATTTTGGGAATGGCATAGTGAAGAAAACTACTCTTGTGTCACTGGGATCACTTGGCTTGGTGAGGTTTGATTTATCACTATATGAAAATTAAAAAAAAAAAAAATGTTTATGCTCTGTAAGCCTGACAGGCTGTGTTTGCCTTCAGCTAATCCTTTCTCCGAATCTTTCTACCCCTTGAAAAATAAAGTATTTTGATCCAATACTGTGAAAGCACCTCACATATTACCTGATTTGACTCTTACCACCCTTCTGTGGAAGAGATGCTATCCGTGTTCCACAGATGAGGAAGCCCAAAGCAAGGGGAAATTCAGCAATTTGCCCGAAGTCTCATAGCCACTGGGATTCCGTGCGGAGATACACTTGGCCCCAAAGCCTATTTTGTGTAGCACAGAGAACTTACTGTCTCCTCATTGTATTCCTCCTTCCAATATTCATAATGACTAAGTGACTACAGCCCTAGAGCCCTCTACACTGTTTCGTGGGTGGGCTGAGTTGTCCCACCACGTGAGAGCTACATGGCTGTGGCTGCCAAGCACATGGCATCCAGCTGTGCCACCAGTGTGTGTGACCCAGGAACAGCCCAAGGTTGACAGGGGTCCCAACCAGGCATGTGCAGGTCCACCAGGCCAAGGGGCAAGTGCCTGAATGGGCTAGTGAATTAGAGATCTAGGACCCCTGGAGAGAACCTGAAATTCTCCAGGGTTACTTTATGCATACCAAGGCTATACATTTCCTTCACTCTCTTTTCTAATCAGGGGGAAACTGAAAGAAACTAGTCATTTTCTGTTACTTTCTGTGTAGATGGAAACAGAACAGTATAACTATTATGATCATTAGACATAAGTACCCAAATCAATAACCAACTACTAACCTGGACTTTTTCCAGTCTTTAGAATGGATAGAAACCAGTGGCATAGAAAAGCGTTGGGAAGAACCCGCTAAAGGCAGCCAGAGGCTCAGTGGAAAGACCTGGGACAGGAGACTGAGCTCTAGCTCTGGCCTTGCCTCTGCCACACCCAGCAACAGGTTGGGCACATGGCCTGGGCCAGAACTGGAGAGGCCAGTGAGTGTCTGTTGCCCTGAGTCCAAGGAGAGCAAATGAAGACCAAAGGTAGCAGAGAAGTGATGGGAAGAGAGAGTAGGAAACCAGGAAGAGGGATACTGCAGAGAAGGAATCCTCAGGAATTGGCACCCAGTCTAACAGTTGGGCCCTGGCTATGACTGGAATTCTGTTGCCCAACCTCAGGCAGGATTAACAAACACTTCTTCTGAAGGGCAGGCTCAGCTCTGTAAGCGCCCAGAGGTGAGTTCCAGCCTGAGTGTCCAACTGCCCTGTGGGAGTTTTCCAAGAATCTCTGGATTAATATAGTTCATCCCTTAGCAGTCTGTTACCCAAAATGAAGTAATCGTTTGGATATTTTTAACCATGGTAACAAAAACTTTGCAAACACACACAGTAAAAGCTGGGAATCAATTTTTAAATGAACCAGCAATGCTATTCCTTGTGACCAAAAAGGGGTGATGTTTATGGATCATTGGTCTCCTTGTCCCCAAATATTAGCACCTGACTAAAAATGAGCCAGCAGACAGGGAGCTTTAGTCACAGCCCAGAAAAACACATTCCTCAGCCCCACATGTGCCAAGGTGGTTTCAGAATTACTCTTTGCCTGGCATATAATGGGCTTTCAATAAATATTGTTTGAGTGAAAGAATAGCAGCACAGCTCCACAGCTTCCTTCTTCAGAGAGATTGTCCAGCACAGAAAATATTTTTAACTTCAAGTGCTATAAGGTCTGTGTCTCAACTATTTGACACTGCCATTATACTATGAAAGCAAGCTGTATTCCAATAAAACTTTAGTTACATAGTTACAAAAAAAGGCAGAAAGCCAGATTTGGCCCCTGGTGTTGTCATTTGCCTAATACTCTGATCTAGGGCACGCACAGCAAGGATGTCTATAGGCAGGACTCAAGGAGATTCCAATACGTAGAGCACATCAGCCAATGGAGATGTTTCTCCAAAAATCTTAAAAAAAAGTAAAATGCTAGAAAAATGGCCCACCTAAAATCTCAGTCTCTGCAGAGTACTTTCTAACCTTGGGGAGAAAAAATATCTATTTATAAATATAGGCACGAAATATACATACGTCTGGAAAAATATCTGTGCTGATGTTATAAAATAAGTAAAACATTGAGCTCAAGAGATTCCAGAGGTTGATGGAATCACTGAATGATGTTTATAGAGATCCCAGTAGTCAATGTTCTATAGTCTTGAGGCCTAATAATGTTTTTAGTTATCCAAGGGCACAACATCAGGGGGCCTAAGGCCAGGAAGAATATGTCCCACACAGCCTATACACTTTCTTTATCAACTATTTTTTTTTTAATGTAAAATATCTTTAGTTGGAAACTTCAGCAAACAAACAACAACAAAAAAACTACAGAAAAAGGTATGTGAGATGGAAAATAAAGATAAGTATTATGAGTAAGACATCAAAGTTGAATATGGAATCACCTACTACAAATACGGTCTCTCATTGAGACTCACTTCATGCTGGAAGGGAATGTAAAATTGCATCCGAAGAAAATAAACTTATGTCCTTACGTGAACAGATACATTTCTGTAAACAAGCCAAATCAAAACTATGTAGAATCAATGGAAAGGTAACTCTGGTAAGTCTGTTTTTAAAAATTGGTGAGAATAGGTTTTAAAACATTTTTTTCTCATCAATTTCTAGACAAATATTTGACAGCTGCTAAATTTTTCTGTATAATATGTTACACACATGATCATGTTATCTGTAATTTCTGATTTTTATGTCATTTACTTCATTTCCTCACTATTGCATTAGTTAAACATCCACTATTATATTCAATGGAAGTCATGAAAGTAGGAATCCTTCCTGTATTCTTGATCTCAGGAGTAAAGAATTCATTCTTTCACTTTTAAGTATGTTAGTTGTAGGCTTTTCACAGATGCCATTTATCAGATTGAGGAAACTTCCTTCTATTCCTAATTTACTGAGAATTTTCATCATGAATAAATTTAAAATTTTGTCTAATGGTTGTTTTGCCATCTACTCAGATGACTGTGGGAACAGGCTAGAAAAATTATAAATGAAAAAAAGCAGAAAAGTGTAAGGGGTTCAAGTGGCAAAAGCCTCCTAGCTTCTTATCTTGAAAGCTGAATACAGTCACAAGAATAGAATGCTTAACCAGTTTTGAACAAGTTAAAAGATTAGATTAGGAAGCAGCTGCTTGGGCTGGAAGGGAAAAAATTAGCTATAGAGATTAAAAGGTAACATCTTCTCCTTCTTATAATATGTCTCCCTTTAAAAGTTTATTCTAACTCAGACCCTTTGTTCATCCCTGTACGTTATTCCCCTTGGGTCTTAGGCAAGACCACCCATATGTCATGTGTGGGGACATAATTTCCTTGCTCCTACATTATTGTAATAAGTCAGCTAATGCTATATTGTAAATGATTGACAAAACACAATAGAAAGCCTAGTGGAAGCTTGGGTGAGGGTGGCATTCTTCCAGTGCATCTTTATGCTGGTCAGAGTACATACCTCTCTGAGAGTGAGAGTCTTTATCACACCAATCTCCTCTGTTCTAGCCAAGGTCCAAGGATGTCAATGGGGGCAAATAACAACAGATGATCATGCGATTTTTCTCCTTTATTCTATTAATGTGGGGAATAGTACTAATATCTTTGAATGTTAAGCCAACCTTGCATTCTTGGGGTAAATTGCATTTAGTCATTATATACTATTAAATGTGGAGATGTACCACTCAGATCTCCCTCCATTCAAAGCTTCCTCAGTGGAGGCTTACCCGGATGGAGAAGACAATGGAATTCTGTCTGCTGACCACATTCCCTACATTCCCAAGTGGGCAGCAATCCTTCCTTGACAGAAGACTGCGATAGATAGACAATGGAATACAGACCAGGTGTAACAAAGTCTGGCTGGGGAGGGAGGTAGAGTAAGGCAAGGGGGACAGTGTTCAGTTTTGTCTACCTATGTCCACCAGCCCAATTTTTACCAGCAGTCAACCAAAGAAGCTCTGATACGAGATTGTATTCTTCCAAAGTTAAGTTGGGTAAGTTATCATTATAAGTTGACTTTATGTATACAGAGGTAACAGAGATACATTTGTGATGCTAGAGGCTTTGGGAAAATGTTTATATTGTTGATAAGCTAAAATGTAACAATACTTTATTTCCCCCTCTAAAAGACAGCATGTTCCTAGTGAGAATGTCTGATAGTACTGAAGGTTAGAGGCTACATAGCTTCTTTACTTACTCTTTCATTTGCTTTGTTCACTTATAAATACTTGCCTCTATTTTTATGTATTTGCAACTTACAAGCATTATTTGAGTATTCTTTTTTTTTGTAGAGACAGAGTTTCACTTTATTGCCCTCGGTAGAGTGCCGTGGCGTCACACAGCTCACAGCAACCTCCAACTCCTGGGCTTAGGCGATTCTCCTGCCTTAGCCTCCCAAGTAGCTGGGACTGCATTATTTGAATATTAAACAATTTGTACCTGCCTTCCTCCCAAAAGGAGCTGAGAGAAAGTGGCTTTGTTGACAGCCAGATTGTTTATGTCAATCAGAGAAATTATGCCTAATCTCGCAGTTGGGATGAATAAAAGGATACTGAAATGCTTCCTTGCATTTATAGACAGAAATTTATAGCATTGGCCTCATTATTTAGTTTGAAAAGAATTCCTAGAATTTCAGATACCAGTACAAAAAATACACGCTCTAAAGTAAATCTATACTAAATATCTTTAGGTATTATTCACATCTCTTTCTCATTAGAGAATCATCTTGGGTTGACCAAATATATATGCACTAAATGAAGTTTACTTTTCATCTTCTTAACACATTCTGTAAGCACAAAATTTATACAATTTTATTTTTTTTTTGAGACAAAGTTTCAGTTTGTCACCCTTGGTAGAGTGCTGGGGTGTCATAGCTCACAGCAACCTTGAAATCTTGGGCTTGCTCTTGCTCAGGCTGGTCTCAAACTCCTGAGCTCAGGCAATCCACCCGCCTTGGCCTCCTAGAGTACTGGGATTAGGCATGAACCACAGCCCCGGGCTTTATTAAAAATATTTTAAGGGAATGATACAATTCTGTGTTAAGGCATCTAATAACTACTGTTTAACTAACCATGGAATAAATTGAGTGTTTGAACTTTTATCAGATCAGCAGGCCTACTTTTTCTACAATGGTATCTATTCCCGTAGATCTGACTGGATTAGGACTATGTCATTTATTTAAACTGAGTGCTTTGAAAACATTAATATGACTGTAAGCAGTGTAAATAATTGTTAATTGCTGTGGTTAAATCTTCTTGTTCTTGTTTGAATTTCATATTCCAGATTGCTAATAGATCCAAGTTTAAAAAAATTATAATGGTACTTATGAAATTATAAAGTTCAACCATGTAATTACAGCTCAAAGACCAGCTTGTTGTGGAAAGCATTTTGAAGCAGGGAAAACAGCTATTTTTATTATTTTCATTCAACAATTCATATTTAATCAGGATTTTTTTTAAAAGCAGGATTGCATATAGTAACTAATTTAATAGACTAGCTTTATTTTCAGAGATATGTGAAGTTTTGATTTTGAAATAAGTTATATTTTTCAATTGCAGTTTTACTAAGAGTTTACAACAGTGGTAAAAAGGAAATTGAAATGTGAATTCAACAAAATTATACATATTGAATAATCACTTGTAGTTTTGACAAGATCAAAAGGGAATACATTTGGGATCATTACCTATTCTCACTCCATTCCCACTGGGCATTCCACTGGGTTTGGGTCGACTGGGTCTTGTCATTGTCCTGTTCAGAACTACAATGAAGTGAGAAATAAATATTTCACACATTTTCTTACTAAACATTTTCAGTCATGGAAAACAAAACTTCCTAGAGAATTAAAAGTCATTTAACTGCATAACCAAAAATGGTTGCTTACCAAAAAAATATTATTCAGAAAATATAAACCAAGTTCTGGTACAAAAATCAAAAACCTGAATTTGGAAAGAGAGACCTGAATTTGTACTCTGAGGTGACCGCTGAGCTTCAATACTTGACTTGAAAATATAACTGACAAAAAAAAAAAATTATACTTCTAAGCGGCAAATCCCTTGCTTCATTTATATGTGAGCATTAGATACATTCCAAAGTGGAACAGAGGAAAGACTGGGACTAAAACATGTCTAAAGAAAAACCAAAACCCGAATCATATGTATTTGTCAAGGCCTCAGTTCATAACTCATAAATTGGCAGTCCTTTTGTAGGACTCTCTAGGTACAGATGTTTCATCATAATAGTCCTTGCCCAAGGCCAGTATCAAACACAGAACTTGATGAAAGCATTTAAGTTTCTCTTGTACTCTGTAGAAAGCTGCAGCATCACCCAGACTTTGAAAGGTCACTTATTTTCCAGTTAGAAGACTCTTCAGAGAGTGTGTTCCTAATCAGCAAACAACAGTCACTCTGTGTGCCTCTGAATCCACTCCCTGCTTGCTCCCAGCACCTCAGTTTCCTCAGCTGCACCCCAGTTAGCAAACACTCCTTGGTTACTACTTCAGTATTTTGTAGAAATGTTTACTGTAGCCATCCATACAAAAAGCAACATGGAGATACACTTATTTCTAAAAGATTTCTGTGCCTAACTACCTTTAGAAGTCAGAGAATTATAGCAAAATACCTGGCCTTTCCATAAAGCAAAGAATATTTAAAAATCAATTTGTTCTTTCATTCACCAAGAACATTCATTTCTAAATGTTTCATCATGTAGAACATTAAGGAGATGCCTTAAAATCACAGAGAAGAAGGACAAGACAAAGAACACGAGAGTCTTTGATGCAACTTGTGCCTTAGCATAGCAATGATTTCTGTAAGTCAAATCAATCCTTCCAAGTTTATTATTTTCCTAAATGAGCTCCAGTAAGGGAGATCCTAGGACCTTTGGAGAATTTAGTCAATTTCTATTATTTCCCAATACATAATTATAACTTTATTTTTGCTGTTTAGAAACCATGAAAATTACTTTTATCCTTTAAAGAAATCACTAAAAATATTGTCCAAGAGTCTTTTTATATTGAGATGGACCATCTTTTCTTAAGAGAGAAATAGCATTTGAAAGCAAGTAGTATCAAATGATAGCTTAGTTTATACTCTCTCTGTAAGCACCATGGAGAATTAAAGGGGTATGTGTGATTTATACCCAAACATTGTTTTAAACATACTTTCATATTGATTAAGTTTCATAATGGTCTCTGATTCTGATCATCCTTAAAAACCTTAGTCAAGTTTTGTCACTGCCATGGATTCATCAGTATCCCTACACTTATCTTAAAGAATTTCTCATGTCCTTTATTGCAAGTTAATATATCTTCTCCCTCCTTTGGTATATTTGGTTGTTTCAATTCATTCATATCTTTCCCAGCCTGCAGATTATTTAGGTCATCAGAGAATGAGAAACAACTTACCAGGTCTGATGTGTGGTCTTTCTGGTGTTCTGGGCCTCACAGGAGTAGTGTACAATCTGTGTGGTGCTGAAACGGAGGAAACACTTCACGTTTAATAATAATCAGCACTCTAAAGTCCACCGAATGGAGACCTAGCACCCTAGGTATCAACAACTTGTACACTCTGCATGGAAGTAGAAATAATATTCTGAAATTCCCAATTATGCATTATAGACTCATGCTAAAGGACAATAAAAAAAGTGGAAATATTTGTGACTGAAAATTAAAGATGCACATAGTCCAAGTGAGGTAGGTCATTTGCAATGTGTGTTAAGGATTATCATCCTGTAGTCCATGTTTTGCAGGAATGTGCATCTTGCCACATTGTTGCTTAACCTTATAAGCACATGGGCCATTAATCCATCTGTCAGTCCATCCATCTGTCTGTCCATCCATCTACCCATCCATGTCTCTCAGTAAAGAGTCACTCTGGCACATTATTTTGCCAAAGAAGACAAGAAATATTAAAGGTAAAAAGAGAAATAAAAGTTAAGGTAGGTAAGAAGAAAAGAGTAGAAATATGTGGCCTCTATCAAATTGTCTTTGCTCATGAACCCTGAAATGAATAAATCCTCAGTTCCATCCATAACGCAGTAGAAATGAGAAAAAAAAATGACATTGTGGTCCTTGTCCACCAAGAAAGGGCAAGCAAGGAGAAAGTACTCAGATAAGCCCTGGGGCCACCTTGTTGTTTTTTCCTAATGAAGTCTTGCTGAATGAGTGAATAAATGGGTGAATAGAATATGCAAGAAATTCTATGAAAATCTGCTGAAAATTTTTTGCTTCCTAAGGTTTTAAAGTGTGAATTCATCATGGAATTTGTTCTCCTCACCCCTGCTCTCCTCCCCTGCTCCTAAAGCCAGACACTGCCTCTGGTCACCAACTTTCTTGGTAATGCTTCGTTAGCTAATACTGGAAAACTTTTTCTTGCAAACAATGTAAGCAGATTACATTGTTTTGATGATTTTGTTCACATATTGAGTGGTATTTATATAGCCATAGATCAGCAATGCCTTGCTCACCAAGTTAAAAAAGTGCCTGTGAAATAGGTTACAAGGTAGCTTCTCATTTATAAATTTCCCATGTAAAGACTGCCATGACAGGAGCAGGCCATGCCGCAGGCCAACAGCAGGTGTGTGCTGGCATTATAGGGTTAGTGTGAGCCTTCCTAAGTATCATAAGCAGAGTGAACAGAGGTACTGTTGCTGTAAAAATTGATTCCCACATACCCTAAGGTATGCCTCATGATGATCTGCAAATATTTTTCTTCTATTTTCATTGAGAGTGGTAGGATTCCCTGTCAATTTAACCTATTTTGATTTTTCATATGAATCTCTTTGAATATTAGATTGCTTTGCTTAAAAAAATACAGGGATAATGGTTCTCATCTCATTCTAGAATATACATGAATCTTATAATTTTGGACAGGAAAGACGAAGAGTACAGCCCAGAAATGGTCAGCACGACTTTCATTATGATTATCGGCCCTGGGATCAGTGTTTTTATTTTAGTTTTTCCCTGGTATTTACTTAAATCTGAACAGAACATCTTGTAAAAGAGCTGAAATGTAATTTAATTTTAGGTTGTGAATTACTCATCACCAACCAAAACCACATGGCCTTGAAAAAAAATGCTCTAGGGTTTCAATTTTAACATAAAACGTTAAGAATATAAGAAAATAATTAAAATATATAAATGTGTTAAGACAATCCATACTACATACATGTAACAATAAAATACCCTGCATATATACATAATTAACTGAAATCTATGTCTAATAAAGCATTCCAGAAGGAATTTGATAAAAATTCCATATACACTAGTAATAGTGACACAGTATTGACATTTCCATTAAGGTAAGAAATAGCAAAACAAAGAAAGGGTCGGTCTCTGATCTTTTATCCACAATTCTGAAATCCATCAACTAGCTTTAAAATGTTGGATCTTTTTTTCATTTAGAAACACCCTCAGGTGGATGAAAGTCTCTACTTATCCTGCTTAATGTAAACATTTATATCTTTTGCTGTAAAAACACTGTGTTGGATGATGAGAATCCAGCTGTCTCCTACAAATGCAGATATTAAAGAGATCTACAAAAAGACAAAATAATAAATACACAAAAGTCAGGGTAAGATTGGGATGTAACACAACTAACCATATGCTGTTAATGGTTGAGGCTGGTGAGGGGATGTGGGAGGGCTGTCATTGTATCATGCCTCTAACTTCTGTGTATATTCATAAATAAATGAAAATTGAATAAAAATCGAATAATCGAATAAAATAATTACAATTCTAAAGCATAATAAAAATTAAACCAAATAAAAAATTTAGAATATTCAAAGGAACTGTCCAACACCATCGAGTCTTCCTTAGTCATTTTCCTATAGAATAAATATGACTCCCTTGACAAAATATATACCCTAAAATTTGATTTCTTTTGTTATCATTTCTTGTTATTATTTCAAACGTCTTCCCTCCAATTAGAACCGATAATGGGTAACATAGAGATTTGCTTTTATTTTTTGTCTTATTTTTGGAGTCCTGCCATCTCAGGGATGTACAGATGGGCAAAGGGTCATTCCAAAACCCTGGTAAAGTATTGGAAATCCACAACTGGTTATAACTCTGTCAGGATAGAAAAACAAAAAAAGAAAAAGGCTTCTGAGAGAAGATGAAGATGAGACAGAGCTTTGTGTAGATGAATGTACTTTTCCCAAAGTTGGAAATAGTAGAGAAGAAGAAATAAAAGTAGAAAATCACAAGAACACCTCCCTTCATGTTTTAATACTATGCTAATTTTAAAAATGATTTGTCTTGTTAACAGATTTCTCAGCCCACAGTATACAATATCAATGTTTCATCAAGTGGGGGAGATGGGAAAAAGGAGAAAAAGAGAGAGGGAAGATAATAAAGGTTCTTAATCAAATGTGGAAAATGAGGCAAACTGAGGTCACACAAAGGGGAAAAAATGAATAACTAAGAGCTTTCCTTCTTAGTTATTAGCATCCAGCAGTCAACAATATATCCAAATGCAAATCTCGGACTAAAGAACTTGTCTCCTCCCATGCGAATAAAATCACGTGAGTGTTCAGATTTGTGGTTAGCTGATGTCCTTCACTGATGAAATGAGGAAAATCAATTCACTGTGATGAGAAATGACATTCTGAAAAGAATTTTTGTTTTCTTGATTAAAAGTAAATAAGGAAAAGTTACTATCGAGAGGTAGAGAACTCATATTACCCTGAGTCGTCTTTGCCAATTCAGTTATGTATGGAATCCGAGTTGTGAAGAGTTCTTGGGTGGATAGGTTTGCTTCTTCTGTAGAATAAAAACAGTATGATAGCTTTTTAAAAATAATTATCATTATGACCATGACCAAAAAATCCCATGCTCTTTTCTGACCCATGCAAAGGTAAAAGGATAAATTGCATTTAAAAATATGCCTAGTAATCATAGCAACTCAAATTTAGTGAGGCATTTTAATAAGGCTCATTTGTTAAATTTGCTGTCTTGTGCTACTATTTTAGTAATTATTATCAGGATTTCTAAGAGCTTTTAGCTCAGGATCATCATTTCATGATGCTGGTTGTAGCTATTCTTGCATGTGGCTCATATATGAAAGTCTCCTGTCTTAATGTGTTTATTTCCATCCTGTGTCCTCCCTACTTCATAATTTCCACAAGTTACTTAGATGATCTGTAAAGTAAATATACAATAGGCAAAGATACGTGTTTACACCACATAAGAACAAATATTCTTCTATTCTCCTCCTGTGAAAATCAAAGTGTACATACACTGGCGTGTGGACAGATTCCTCCTAACAAAATAAGAAAATTACATATGGAACACCTCCACCCCCTTATTATCTTGAAATCATTACATTGTACAGGCTGAGAAAATTATATGGTTCACTTTGCCACGTACTGGATCCAAGGACATACTTGTTGTAAATAAAGCACTGCCATCTTTTTCTCTGCTTTGCTTTCTTCTCTTGATTCTGCTTACAAGGAAGATACTTATGATAATTGGCAGATAGTGGCTCTTGCTTCAATAAGCCAAGACACAACAAATAGATAGTGAGTGGAAGGTAAACAATGACCATATTCAGTACTGATTTTTAAAAGATACTTTTCCTGGGTGACATTGACTCTGCAGCCCTAGGCTGGAATGGATGAATATTTGGTAATTAGAGTATATTTGCTCATTCAATTTTAATTTTTTCTTCACAAAGTATTTCATTTTAAAATATGATCAGTAAATTATTTTCACCAGACACTCACCAAGGATAGATTTATTTGAAAAGGGCTAAAGAAAATAACGCCACTGGGCTCGGTGCCCGTTGCTCAGTGGGTAAGGTGTTGGCCACAAACACTGGGGCTGGCAGGTGAACTCGGCCCAGGCCTGCTAAACAATGACAACTACAACAAAAATATAGCCAGGCATTGTGGGTGCCTGTAGTCCCAGCTACTTGGGAGGCTGAGGCAAGAGAATCGCGTAAGCCCAGGAGTTTGGGGTTGCTGTGAACTGTGACGCCAGGCACCCTACTGAGGGCGACATAGTGAGACTCTATCTCAAAAAAAAAAAAAAAAAAAAAAAGTAAGGCCACTGATTTAAAGCCAGCTATGTTTGGGTGCACCATGGATAGGACAGAAGTGCCAACATACACAAGCCTAGAGATCTTGCTTTCTGGTTCATTTTCAGTCCGAGACAAGAAAACTGGAATTTTCCACATGGTGAACAGGTTTGTGTGGAACTCCTCAAAGGCACATCCAGTTCACCCCCCAACCATCCCTCATTCCTCAGGCAGCCCACCAGGTTAGCACAGGTGTCCTGCCCTGTGCCTCTCTCCCATCTATCTTTAACCTGAAAGGACCATTTGCATCTTTAACTGGTGAACTCTTATTCCAACTTGAAGACCCAGTAGAAGCATCACTTAATCTGAGATCCCATCCCTGACGCCCCCAGGTAGTCTGCTTGTTCAACATGTTGCTTGTTTCTTTACCACACTCTTTGTAATGTAGCAAAACATTGGGGTTAATGCCCTAGGAGCTCTGCTAACTGGGTGTGTGGATTCCAGTCCTGGCTCTGACACTAACTGTTTCCCCATGGTCAAGTTGTTAGAGCTTTCTATGCCTCAGTTTTCCAATATGTAAAATGGGGCAAGCAATGGAACCTACCTCCCAGAGTTGTTATGTGACTTAAATTAAAAACACGTGCAGTACCCGGAGTGGGCAGCACAGAAGCAGCAGTCTTGCTACCAAATTCCATCTTCATACTAGAGGGTGAGCTCCCTGGGGTTAGGAGACCCTGACCTTTAAAATAGTTTTTTGTACTAGAACTCACATCACTTAGCTTTGTACTTATTAGCACCTGGGAAAAGCTTTATAAATACTAGATGACTGATTTTTCTTCTTAAGTGCCGTTTAAAATACAAAAAAAGCAACAAAAATGAATGATACTGATTTGGGAATGTTATCTTTTTAGAATATTTTAAATTTTGTCAACGTGTGCTAAAACATTCTCATTTTATATTGAAAATCAGCATAACTATGAAACAAATATACAATTAATGTAAAAGTATCAAATGAAGCAGTGATTTTTTTTATAATGGTAAAAAGTAATCTTTTATTATTTGGAAACAACCCACGAATATAATGTCATGGCTACTTTAAGGGAAATTCCTAAAAAGTAGTCTTTCATTGAACTGAAATATCAAAACAGAATTTACCCAGAGTGGTTTGTAGTTCCTCTTCACTAGGACTTGGGGAAATCATAGGTATAAAAGGGATGTCTCGTGTCTCCAAAGGAGCTGAAAACAAAAGTAACAAGGTTGTAAATTTTTAGATTTAAAGCCAGCACCAGACCAGACTGATGTTACATGAGATTCCTTCATTTGAAATAGGAAAAAGAAAGAAGAAAGTTAAATGTTGCACAGAACTTTCTGGAAAATGAATGTGGAATACTATAATAATGGCTTTCAACTGTTTTTTCCACCAGGACACATAATAAATGGCATTCTCTGCTCGACATAATCCATGAGAATGGCAGGATAAGATGAGATGTGGGCTCTAATCAGTCCTGGACAGTTAGCTGTAGCTCTGTTAGCTCCCTCCCTCTGTCCCATCTAAGAGAGCATATAGGATTACAAAATGAGTGAGAATATCATCATTGTTGGGAAAATCTTCTTGAGTCTGCTCAAGTTTTATAAATAAGCCACTGCCATATTTGACCGATATTAATAATAATTACTTGTAGCACCTTGCAAAATTGCCATATGCTAGTATGTTGTAACAGCACAACTGAGAACCACTACACCAGCAGAAATTATTAACTGGATGGGATGAGTAAGGTGGACTCATTCTGAACCGGGGGGAGATGTGAACATGGGGCTAGATGAGGTAGATGAAGATTGACTCAGTAATGGGTTGTCTTAAAGTGGTGTTCAGAGCAAAGCCTTTACAATAGTGAACCCATCTCTTTCTATTTTGGAAAGAATAATAACAATGAGAATGAAATGATGAAATGTATTGAGAAGAGATGATATTTCAATATGATCACTTGAGAATGACCTGCAAACTTGATGGTAGCAAAGAAAAACAGAGCTGGTCAATATGGAAAAACCATTACCTATTGTTGTCTTTGGTGGCTCAATTCTAAAGGTAACAGGTTGCAGAACTATGCCAAAAACAAACCAAAGAAACACATCCGTGAGAATTACCACCTGGTGAAGTCAAATAGCTTCTGTATTTTCTAGATGCATTGATTTAATCACTTAAACATTTTTTCAGAACTATGGTAAATATAAGAAAATGTATTAGATGCCATTTAGGGAAATTAGTTTAACTAAAACTTTAACGTTCTCATTTGTTGTAACTTTGAGCATACACCCACAGGTGTAGTTACATTTACATTTTGAAAGGACATAAAAGAGTTGGGTAAGTTAGTAATTATGTTTTATAATTTTATCATGATCTGCTATTGAACAAAAACACTTCTAGGGAAAATAAACTAATTATACACTATTCTTTCATTTAACCAGGGCAAAAAATTTTTAACCAGATATGTGATCAAACTTCCCCCAAAGAAATATACATTTTGTATCCATATTTTCTCCATATTTTTCCCATATCACAACCATTAACATTTATTTATCTCAAAAATATTTTTTGAAAAACACACTTCTTAGCTGGGAAAAGAAAATAACTCACCAGGTTCACGCTGAGAGACCTCAGGGTCTGGTTTATGGGGCAGGAGCACATCTTTTGGAGCTGAAAGAAAAAGATTAAAAAAGACCGTGGGTTCTAAATGTCCCACTTGGGTTGACCTTAATTCACAGATATAAATTCCCACAAGAAACGAATGAAGTGAAAGTATTTTCCCAATAGTCAAAGACCAAAGCTGAGAAGATAATTATTCTTTCCAAAATGGAAAAATGTCACTGTGTAGGGAAGATTCTGGGGGCAGTAAAACAGAAACAAATTCTGTCGCAGTTCATTATGAAGTCTTCCTTGAGAGAGAGTAAAGAGGAAATAGCTAATATAATTAAACACAAGAAAGTAGGTCTCTTTCAGAAGAGAAAGCTCGGCCTGAAGTGGTTAGCTGCCATTGGATATGCATGCCAAAGTCCGCTTAGCAACAGAGAATACGTTACCTTAGAGAAAAGGCAAAATGGCTACAAACTGAAGAAAATGAGATAGGCGAAAATCTTGAAAGTGCAGTTGTTTGGGGAGGAAAAAAGCAAAAAGAAATCAGCTCCTCATTCGAACATAGCACTGGTAAAGCTTATGATAGTACTTGATGAGTGCTAAATAAATGCTAGCTGTTGCTGTTTTTGTCTTCCTTAGTTATGTAACGTTCAGTGTATTAGGAGCCAAGCACGCTTGACACATGAGAATACGAAAACAAAAGACAAAAATGCTGCTAAAGAATAGGTGTACTCATATCCAGTCCCTGACCTCCAGCATATTTTTAATGCTCATATTCTACTTTGGCAAAATAGAACAGTAGATTGAAAACGTGGTACTTTATTTGGGAAATTAACAGGGTGATTTACCTACTGTTAATACCGGATTTCTACGGCAAAATCTCATTCCGAGAGCAGTACATAGTACTTCTTTGACTCAGTTTCCCCATAAGGAGGACTTCCTCGGGCCTATTCCCTCACTGAAAGGTTTTCCTACCATACAAAAGATTTCATAAATATCTGTGTCTTTTGGCAGAGTAACTTTTTTGCATCTTATATTACTCTGGAAACAACAACAACAACAACAACAACAACAACAAAAAACAAACTATTAGGATTCAGACCAGAACTCTTCCTCAGAAGAAAGATGAAGAAAATTTTTGTATGATGAGGTGTGCCAAGTGTAGAAACAGACTATATAAAATGAACATTCTCTTTTTATTGTTTTGGGGGATTATATTTAAATTGCATGCCACATATGTTCTTAGGCTAAGCCACTAAGTACCAGCTAAATTGTAGTTGTAGAAATTGACAATGACCAGACACGTGACTCAGTTAGAACTTCTATGAGCTAAAAGGTGACATCCAGGGAATTTGAAAATTTAGAATTTTTTTCTAAGAAAAAAGGAAACTTCAAAAGGGCAGCAATTGAAAAAGCTGGAGAAAACACACCACAACAGCTAACATTTCGCTTTGCAATGTCAATTTTTTGGGGGGATTCAAATGGTAAAATATGTGAAATTTACAGTTGTAAATCAAACTAAATGTTTATCCAGAGTTTAAAGGAGAAGGCATTTTGATTTGGCTCTGCGAAGGTTATGACCATTCAAAACAGCCTGTAGTTTATAAATGGCCCAATGAGTTATAGCACTAGAGTATATAAAAGAAGCTGGGATTAAGAAGAAGCTGAGAAGAGATAACGCTACTCATAAGTAGACCATTCTGCAATGCATTGCTGGCTGCTGCTCGAGTGGACTGAGGAATCTAGACCGGGGTAATGTGGATTCCAGCTGCTGTAATTGGCACTTTTATTTTTAACCGTGAAGCGATGATTTAATAAACTGCCGTAGCAGACTTCCTAAAGCAGGTGAAATCAGTGGAAAGGAAAGAAATAGAAACATTTACAGGAAAGGAATATGAATCATTCTCCTACTTGGTCAACTACTGCTCCAAGAAATTCAAGTTTCTTTTTCCCCTCCTTTTTCCTCTATGTGGCATTCCTCTATATATGAAATTGAACAAGAGCCTGATCCCCAACATCGACAGCTTTCAGACTGGGAGAAACTCTTCAGTGTAAATAAGGATGAAAGCAGTTTCTATTTCTGCATAAGAATACTGACCATTATTATATATTAGACTCAATTATTACTAACCCCAATTTACCACGTATACTAGCTGACCAGTGAATTATAGTAACTGTCTTTTTGAGTGAAGTGTGGCACTCCGAAGAAAAATTCAACTAACATGTAAATGAATGTGCGTGAAGTTTTAATAGTTAGATGAGAATTAACATGCTACTCTCTGATGAAGTGGGTGGAATATGAGGTTTACCCTGAAAATAGGCTACAAAAAAATTGATTCTCATAGAAAAGAAATATATGTGGACAAGGTACCTTTTTACTTCATGGTCCTCTATTCCTTTATTCTTACTTCGTACGCTTAGGTCCAGTCTGAGAAGCAGGCCAGTCTCCCGTTCTTCCAGAGGCGACTTTCCAGGCGAAATTTCCCCTGTGCTCTTGGGTCACCCAACCTCTCACTTTCTCTGAGGACTTTTACTTTCCACTATTTTTTTTTATCTTATATTTGTCACCATTAGCTCATTAACTTCCTAAAAAAACAATCATTCCTTGGACCTGGCCTCTCCTTCAGGCCACCCCTCTCTTGCTCTCCTTTCTCTAATCATAAATGTTTGTGTCTCCCTCTCTTTTCTGGTCTTTTAGTTGTGTCTTCTCCCTGCACTTGGGTCTGACTTCCACTTCACTGATCTCCTACAACATGCCTTATCCAAAATTCTGAATTACAAAAATTGAGACAAAAAACTCAGAAAATTGAGTTTTTCCTTAACTGATTTAACAGAAAAACATAACTCGTACTGATCTTATTGTTTTTATTTATCCTGGTTTATAAGACGTTTCTTACTTCTCACTGCAAACATATTAACGTTTGTAATGCAGGATGTATGTACCCTTTTAATTGTCTAAAATCTGATAATCGCTAAATTCTGAAGCCTCTGGCCCAAGGCTTTCAGATAGTGAGATTCTAGACCTGCATGGTGAGATTAGCAGCCTTCTCAGATTCATCCAATCTCCCCACCTTTCTTGGCCACCCTTCCTTTCTTGAGACTATTTCCTGCTCCTCCTTTCTCAACTCCTTCTTTTAGGTCTTCTTCTTCTCCTTCTCTTTCTCCCCCTTCTCCTCCTCCTCCTCCTCCTCCCATTTTTGTCACTCTGTCACTCTGGGTAGTATGTAGTCATGCCATCATAGCTCACTGCAACCTCCAACTCAGGGCTAAAGGATCCTCCTGCCTCATTCTTCCAAGTAGCTGGGACTATAGCCACACACCACCACACTGGGCTAATTCTTAAATTATTCTGTAGAGGCAGGGTCTTGCTATCACCCAAATTGGTCTTGAACTCCTGACTTCAAGAGATTCTCTCACCTGGACCTCCCAAAGAGCTAGGATTATAGGCACGAGCCACTGTACCTGGCCCCTCTGATCTTTTTTTGACAACATCTGGTGGTTTTTTTCCCTCTGCCTACTGCTTCAATGTAACTGTGCCACCCCAATACAGTAGAACCTCTGTAAGTTGACCATCTAACAAACTTTAACAAACTGGTCAACATAGGGAGGTGGTCGACATAAGGAACTAGGCCTGCTATACTGACAGGTACATGTGGCGCATATTTGGTCTATGAAAATCAGGTCAACTTAAAGAGGTGGTCAACTATGGAGGTTCTACTGTATGTGATTTCTGACTTCCTGTTTTCTCAGTCTATACTTTTACCTATATGATCTCATCCAAGATTTAAAAACCATCTGTATGTAGACAGGTGACTCCCAAGTCTGTCTCAAATCCTGACTTCTGTTTAGAAATCTGGAAAAGTATTTCTAGCTACCACATAAGCTATTTATTCCCATCTGAAAGTTCTACTGGCCCTGCAAACCCAGCAGGTACAAACCCAAGTCTTTACTCTGCCCGGTGTTCCCCGTCTTAGTCAATGGGATCATCACCTACCACTCGCCCAACCTGGGATGACAGTCATTCTTCTCTCCATAACACAGTTGGTCAGTCACTCTCTAGCTCTCAGCAATTCCATCCCCCAAAGCAATTTTAGTGTCATTACCTTGCTTCCCTTCCTACATGACATACCCTTTTAGACTCTTGAGAAACTTCATAAGTGATTCCTTGCCACCAATCTCTTCTTGCCAGTTAATACTCCAAGTTTTTTTTTTTTTTAAAGGACAACGATTTTTCTAAAATACGGATCTAATTGTATGACCCCATGATTAGAAAAAAGAAAAACACATGCACAATCTTAATTCTCATAATTGCCTGTAGAAAAAAATTTGCATAATGGGAACGGCCCTCAGCCACATGAGTTCAATTGACTTCAAGTCTTCATCTTTCGATAATCTGACCCACATGCCTGGCAATTTAATCACTCTGAGTCATGCTGCTCCTCAACTGTGCCGACCACTTTTCATAACCCTGTATCTTGCTTCCATATAAATCATCAATAGCTACTTGCCTACATATCTTATAAAATCTATTTTAAAGCTCTTTTCCAAGGTGATGTGGAAGAAAGCCAGTTCTGGGGTATTGGCTGTTTGTCTTCACTCAGACTAAAGACTTTTCTCTAACGTCCTTGTGGAATGAAGTTATGCCTAGGAGTCTAGAGAATGGAAGGAACTGTGCAAAGAACCCCAGACTGACTTACTAGTTGATACAGATCAGCAAATCCAAGTTTGTTGCTTTTGATCTCTTTTAGAATAAATTTTGAGATAAATATCATGATGAAACATAACTCTGTTTTGATTCAGCATGGTAATCTACATTTTTAGACTTTTTACAGACTAGTCTATTTCTCTTAAATACCAGTACAATATATGTAATCTACCTTCTGTTTTCTGTGGTCAGACTTTCAGAATCTGGTAACCTTCAGGTCTTGGGTGTATTAGGTTCATTAGGATGCAAACCTGAGCCTAGATGTAATCCAAAAGTTGTCTGCACACAACAGAATCCAGTGTCTGAACACTTCTAAGGAAACTGAAATGTGGTTAACAGTTGCTTTATGATTGATTATTCTTGTAGGCATCACACTTCGGGAGCAATGAGGGGACTCTGATCACAATGCTGGGATCCACGCTAGGCTTGGAGATGGACTGCTAACTCTGAACACTCAGGACTGAGAGCACTGGGAGAAGATGACCAATGAGAGGGAGTTTCTGTCTTATGTCAGTGCCGAGGCTTATTGGTTAGTTTCTGTGAATAAGGTTTTGAGGGGCTTAAGGCAAATATTAAATGTTAATAAAGAAGAAAAGAGTTTATTAGATATGTTAGTGTGATGAGATTACACCCATAATGTTTTTCTAGAGTTAAAAAGTAAAGTCACTTAAATCCACTGTTGTCTATACTGAATTAATTTCTATTACGTGTTTCCACAAGTGAACATTAAATTGATCTTTTTCAAGTGGGAAGATCAGCTTTTTTTCTTTCTCTTTATATATAATATTGGGTGTTATGTTTAGTGTTATAAATTTAAATTCTAGACTTCAGGGCAAAGGGGCCTCTCTCTAGCCTATCACCACCACCAGCAGCCACTGACTGTACCACAACAGCATTAATACCCTTCACTTATGCAACCTGGAAAGGATTCTAGCCAGGGAATTCAGGCTTGCTTCCAAAATACCATCATTTCAGATTATAGTTGGAAATCCTCTGGTTCTGGGAAATGTACTATGCTTTTAGGAGCATCTAGGAATTTATAATAATTGTATCTTTAAAAGGAAAGAGAAAAAACTTAAAGCATTTCCCAGATTCTCTTGTGACAAATGAGTTTGTTTTGGTTTGTCATTGTTCAGCTAACAGTGTCTTCCTAAGGCCCCTCGAAGACTTCATGTAAATAGTAGTCGTGGTGAGACTAAGGAACTGCCTGGGCCCTTGAATTTCCAGCTCTGAGTAGTCCTATAAGCATGAGATTACTTTCCACATAAAGATGATAGACAAAAATAGATTTGTAATTAAACAAATCATTTCTTTTTTGCTTTTTGTGAAACAAATTTCTTAACCCAAGATACTGTTCCATAAACTTGTAAAGCAGAATGTGACAGGGAAGAAAGCCTTAGTGTTAGATATAGTAAAATTTATAAACCTAAGTAAATGGCTAAATATCATTATTTCTATTTGTAAAATACATCATTTAATCAGTTTTGTGGAAAAACCAAATTCTTTATCTTCTTGTTTGGTGAAACATGTGAGTACAGTATAGTTAGAATTGGGAGGTTAATTTTTTGTACATGAGAGAACTTGAGTTCTAGGAAAGAGATTGTCCCCTTGCATAATTCTGTGCCTCTTCATTGTGATAAATAGCTTTACCACATGAGCAAATGGACATTCTCATGAAACCTCTAAATAATCATACCACATGTGACGTAACATGGCATTTGAACATAAGTGAAATATGGACCTCACATCTACCAGCTCTCATGTTTCACCACGGCAGAGGGTGACAGTAGAATACATTTGGCTTCAACACAAAATAAAACATTTACCAGGTGAGCTGTACAACACTTCTGGACTCGGTGACATTTTTGGTTTTGAAGGGACATGCGGGGGCTTCTTAGGAACTGCAAGAGAGAAGTCAGAGCACGAGTCATTTGTTTTCAGCACTTCCCAGGCACACCCAACACAGGAAGCACAACAACCCACAGCCTTGACACTGACATAGCAAAGCATGACTGACTCCGGAGGGAGGCAGGAAACTCAAGCTCTAGAAATAGATTGGTTAGAACTCCAGAGACTGTTAGAAAAATGAACTCTGAGAAAATGTAAAATCGGACAAAGCATCGGGTAGGATGAAGAACTTTTTTGACATCTTCATTTCCGAGGAGATAGCAATGAAATGAAGACAAGAGTGCTCTTCTCTTGTGGATATGCTGGCTTGACTTCTCCTAAGGCCACCTGATGTCTTCATCTTCAGGTGAGCAGGTAAAGGCAGGGAAGTCTTTGTGAATGCTGTGAAGCCTGGATAATTTTTAAGTCATCTGGGGCTGTCGATGACTTATGTCATAAGGTAGAGTGCTGTGGCATTACAGCTCACAGCAACCTCCAACTCCTGGGCTCAAGCGATTCTCCTGCCTCTGCCTCCCAAGTAGCTGGGACTACAGGCACCTGCCACAATGCCCGGTGGCTATTTTTTGGTCACAGCTGTCATTGTTGTTTTGCGGGCCCCAGGCTGGATTTGAACCTGCCAGCTCAGGTGTATGTGGCTGGCACCTTAGCTGCTTGAGCCACAGGCGCCGAGCCAGGATATATTATTTTTTTAGCTGAGTTTTAAGTAATCGGAAAAGAATTAAAAATAAGTGAAATAAGGCAGATTTAAAATCATTAGTTAGATATGGAATATGGAATAGTCTTTGGGGGAATTTTCCTTTAAAGAAAAAAATTAGTCATTAGTAAAATTTCTCTCAGAATCAGATATTAGACACCACACCTAAAATCATAGGGTTTTTAACATTTTTCCCTTTATCAACAGAAATTCTGAGATACAACTGAAGTATTTGTGGTGGGAACCCAGAATCACTACCTGGATCATGCATAATTTTGATGGTTCAGACATCTTCCTTCCTCTAGACCATTAGTGTTAGTAAGGATTTCTTTCCTGGTATACTTGGTGAGTACGCCTCAGATATTTTTTTGGTAAGCAGGCCATGTTTTGATGAAAATTTCAAGTTAGATGGCTGGCAGGAGGAATCACATTCAGGGACAGAAAGGGAGGGATAGGAGTCTAGTCTCAGGCTGGGGCAGGAAAAGGGAGCAGGCAGGCACCTCATTCTAAGCAATGCCATTCCTGTCTTTCCCATCTTAAGTAATATAACCCTAAGGAAGCTTTCTGGAAGAATGATGCACTTTTTGATCATGTCTAAAAATAAATTTAAATATTTACTAGGTTATAGAGAAAGACTTGTTTTATAAGGGTTAAACTCAATCTGATATCATTCAACAGAGTAATCCTACTAACCTTGAACTTTTAAAGCTAAAGTAAAAAATAATGTATTTACCTGGTTGTGTCTGTGGGGTTCTTGGACGTGCTGATGTTTTTGGCTTAGGAAGAGCACGTGGGGTCTGCTTGGGAGCTAAAAGAAAGGATAAAGGTTCGGAACTCTTGAGCCCTCCAAAGAATGGCAGTGCCACACCTCCAGGAGCTCAAAGACATTTGTTAGTGACTGAAGATGTAAGTACATAGAAATTGATGCAATTATATCTCCTAAAGATCTGCAAAGTACAAGAAGGTGATTTTTCTATATAATGGAAACAAAACAAAAATGAACACTAAATGACATCCAAGATATTCATTCGGCTGGCAAAATGAAATTGTTAGAACTTCGGAAATATTTGCTTCAAATGCCTCTTAAATAGGTTGAAAATAACTTTCATAACAAGAATTCATTATTACAAGTTCACATCCTTTTATCAGAACATCTACATGTATTATTTTAAAAGCAAACACATAACAATGTCTTGTATATAAAAAAATTACATTATAGTCCAAATATAGAATGTATTAACAGCAAGTGCTAATGGAAAAAATAAATCTACCAAACAAAACATAACTTTTGTTGGTTATAGTGGGGAAGAAAAATTAAGCACCATAGATCCTTTTCTATGGAAAGTTATTCCTTTCCTGAGAAATTCCTAAAAAAGTGCTAGGACATTCAATGTAAAAGCCAATTGTTTCTTTATCAAGAAAATTAAAAGTATATCCTGTTGAAGGAAAGACATTGTCAGATGCAAGGTTGCAGCTTGTGGAAACACCTCACTTGGTTGAACTAGTGTTTGGGATGAAAAAGGGGAAAATGGTGTTAACGCCATGTGGTTTCAGATACCTTAAGACAAGCTTGCTGAAAATGAGAGTTTTTAGAAACCAGAAATTTCTGAAGGAGTCTGCAGAAGCTTCTTTCTGATATTAAATCAAAATACACAGAATATGCAATCGTTCCAGAGGAATCTTCCTGTTTGCAAAGAGATAAACACTAAGAAATGTTGGAAATTATACTGGTTTAGAAATCTGGAACTGGGGCGTTTAGACCTCCCTTTGTTAATAACTGGGTTTACACTCCCAGGTCTTCCATCAAAAGTTACACACTTTTTAAGAATCTTTGCCATCCTAAAATTCGATGATTCTAGAGTTTCTTATGGCCTTTTCTGATTCTCAACTCCTTTGCTTTAATGAGGTTCCACTTGATATGGTATTCGCTCTCCCCAGGGTATAAGAAAAATCACCTTAGGTGTGCCGTAAAGCCACTCCATGAAAATCGATACAGAATGAGATGAGCATCACTAGTGGCAGTATTTGCAATTAAACATTACAGTAAATATTATTATAGCTATTAAAAATGAAACCTTGAAAAGTTAGATACAACTGATACAGATTTCATTAATGTAGTTAATGTAGAATTTCTATAAAATTTAAACTGTAGAGTTTATAGGCAATGTTTAGTAGGATATTCCAGAGGACAATGAGCAAAATTAATATTCACATCTTCCTTGGAAATAGTGCTGTATTAAATAATTTGATAGAACAAAACAGAAGTTTGGACTTCTTCATGATAAACTTCTGCTTCATGGAGACCAATAGCTGATGAGAGAGTTTTTCCTTGTAAGAAGAGGTATATTTAGTTCCCATGATGATGATTCATTCATTTCCAGCTTTACCACCTTGTAACTTTATGACCAGCAAAAGTAATTGGTCTGATGTCAGTTTCTTTTACTTGTACATAATGAAATGACCAAATCATTACAGAAAAGAGTAGAAAGTAGTATGATACCTAAATAATTACGAGCTGGCTGGCCATTTACACCCTCTTTTACGATGATTGAACAGTTAAGCCTATTTCTGGAGGTTTCTCTTAACTTCAAACACAAAGTAAATATCTTACAATACTTTCAACATGAACATAGAAGTTGCAAAACTAGTAGGGATGATAAAGTAATTAAAATTAGAATATATGTGTAAACAGAATATTACTGTTCTTCCTCAGAAACATTTGTATTTCTTGAATTAAACACTTGCAGAATAGCTGAGAGGTATTTTTCTGCCATATCCTAAAGAAAATCCACAACACAATACTGGTGTTTCAGTGATTATTGAAGATAGTGGGAAAGCAGAGAGCAGCATCACCCACCGCAGACTGTGAGCAGAGCAGTGAAGTCAGGGCCTTTTAATCTGAAAGTCACCTTATTGCTGTTCTGCAAACACTCACCTCATACATGAAATACAAAATAATGTATTTACCAGGTTCAGTCTGAGGCTCATCTGGGCTGGGTAGGATTATAGGTTGAGAAGGCAGAAGTGATGCTTCTATGGTAACTGAAGGAAAGTACTTAGGTTACTATAGTGCTTGACACAGCTTAAGTATAGATGACACACAGGATAAAAACAAATAGATTTTTAAAAGTAAAAACTGTAAATCTGCAGCAAAATAGCACAGATCTATGTCTTCACAAGGCATTTTTTTTTTAAAAAAAACTTAGAAACTCCATGTTACAAAGTACTTTTGAAATCCTCCTGCCACATTAGGGCCCTACTTCCTCAACAATGCTAGAAAGATATATTCCATAGGAATTATGCATGGAAAAGGTAAATTAAAATGTCATAGCATGAGCTAGTTAAGAAACATTGAATTTCAGTTAAACAATGGAGAAGAAAAATCAAACATGTCAATGAATGTGATGGAATGATCGCTAATGGAAGGCATGTTGCTAGGTCAAAGTATAAAGGGATCATCATACAAAACAATTATTACCTGAAATGGTCAACACAGTACCATGCTGGCAGCATGGTCAAGGTTAGGAGAAAAAGATGCTATAGATTCAGCACTTTCACTGACTTAAGTAGAGAAAGCAAGCGAGGTCTTGATGTAGAACTGAATGGGAGAAGAGACATTTTTGGACAAAGGTTGTGAATAGGAGTGCCTAGAAATAAAAGTGACTGCCATGACGGAGAATGATGGTGGAACATGAATTCACAATGAGAGAGACCCGAAGGTTCTCAGGTGGCAGCAAGCACACAGGTTTAGTACCTAATGTGGTCTCAGGTGGTTCAGACCCATATGTAACAGATTCCACAACCGTATCAAAACAAAGGAAAACAATTTCAAAAACTATCAGATGTTCACTACTTCTTTCTTGAAGGCAAACACCTGCTCTGTACAGAATTTTCATCATAATTTACAGATAGACAATGTATTTAGGAAAAAAAGAGAATCAGGAGAAAATTCCTAAAATACTAATCCTTCAACTAATATTTATGTTTAACTGTCATTAGCTGGCTTTCAAATGTTATTTGCCTCAATCTTTAGATAGCAGCAGAGAAATAAGAATTTGTTTCTGTATTCAGAGAGTTTATCGCTTTAAGAATTGAAGAAGAATGTTGGAAGCGACAGGTCTTCATATCTATTCAAACATAGACTATGTACTACTGTTTGAACTGTCATGTTCCATGGATGTAGCATATGCCAAGTAAAAATGTGCTGAATGTATGAATTACAGCATGTAAACTTTTACCATCTTCAGTCTTTGGCTCCTCTGGCCTGAGCGGTGCTTTGACAGTCGGATATACATAATCTGTTTCGGCAGGTGCTAGGGAAGAAACCGGGAGTGGCTGATTAATGGCAGGCAGCCCAAAATATACTGTAATGGAAGGCTGTGGATAATCTGAACACGGAGGTGACAGCTATCTTAAGCAGATACATTCTTGAGGGTAACATTTTGGTAGATTATAAAGATGGCTATAATTCAGAGGGCAGAAATGAAGGCGGGAAATGGAGGCAGTACGCTGTGCGGGAAACACACACACACGGTAACTGGCAGAGTATACAGCAATTTCCACCTGAAGCAAAGCAAGTAATTTCACTTCCTTGCGTATTTGGTAGAAGGATTCTGGTAAGAAAAAGGCATAGAATGAGTCAAGTCATTGGACAGCATGGGGATGAATCACGTAAATGAAAAATAGGATGTGCATATATACCTATATTCCTATTGAAAGGGTGACCAGAGTATTAAAAAATGAAATTGATCAAGAAGTTCTGAGAGCAGCAGACACTAGCACAGGGTGCTGCATAGCATGAATTTCAAGATCCACTGAACCAGCGGGGACAGGTGGCTATGAAGTAACACAAAGCATGAGGACATCCAAAGATGACTCTGTAATGGGATGGAAAAGCACATGTGCCTGACTTCCCACCAGGAGGCATTTTTACCTATGGTTTCCTTTGATGTCTCAGGGTTATATGTAACAGATTCCAGAACATCAGAAGCTAGCAAAAAACACAAAACAGTACAAAGGATCAGGGATGAGTTGTCCTGAGCATTGAATGAATACAAAGAAAGGATTTAGAAAAATGCCTTGTGCTGAGTAAGCACTCAACTGTCAGGATAACATTATTATTAATACCAAGAGAAACTAATCACTGAATTGGACTCAGAATATTTTAATTGTTGTAGGTTACCATTAACATAGCCGTACTTTGTACCTTCAACTTGAGTACCCAAATGTCATTTATCTGATTAATAGATACCATAAGGCATAGAGGGGAAGTTCAAGGCATCTTATTGTAGTTCTGGGACCCAAATGCAATGGGCGAGAAGGATTCTGACTCCAGGTACCACAGATCTTCTTTATTTCAACTGAGAAGCTTCAGGATGTTTAAAATTGGGGGGAGGTGGATGAGGCTTCCCTTCCATCCACCTTTGCATTTTTGAAACTAAAGAAAGACCTTGGGTTGCTACAGTATTTTTAGGCCAAGAAACCCTTGACAGAATTTTACGTGGACCTGTGTTTTCTAAAATATGTTAGAATTTTCTTGAGTTTATTTCTTAAATTAAAAAAAAAATGTTATTTTGTTTCTTATTGTCATTGAGGGTTCCTTTAGAGACCAAAATCACAAAGTTTGTTAACTAAAGGACTAAATATTAATATGCATAGTACTCAGAAGGATCCCTAGTTAGTAAAGATGGAGAGCTCCTGATAAACGGGGGTGAAGAACCCTCTAGCTCAGTGGTGACTGGGGAGCCGGGAACTTCCAGGGAACACTTTTTGTTGTTGTTAATAGGGATACCTTATTCTTTAAAATAAAAGAGAATAATGAGAATAGCATATAGAGCTTATAGAAAGTAAGTTACTCAGAGGGACTCTGTGGTCCTTAATTGCTGCTGCTTTATAGATCTAAATATCAAATAGAAGAGGCACAATTTGGACCCCATATTTAACACTGAATCATATGGTGTAGTTTTAATGAGGGTTCATGGCAGATGGACGCCCTTCACTGGATCCAGGGACATCTGTTCAAAACAACAGGTAACACTTGACTTAAGATTCCTGACTACTTATAAGATGAAGTATAAAATAGAACGGCCACAACAGTCTCGGGAAGCAGGAGCAGCTCTGGTCATGATTGGGATGGAGTAGGGTTTTTAACCAGTAAAAAAAAGCATTCAATGAAAGACTCAAAAATCATTACCTAATATCAATCTTGGAGCCTCAGTACTGTGAATAACAGGTTCAAAGCCTGGAACAGGAACTAACCAAAAGCAACAACATGAACACAAGAAAGCTGAAATATACATGAAAACTACTAGTTTTTCTTTTAAAACATGAGTTTCACAATATATATTTTTATACTTTGGAATTTGGAAGCAAGTAGTTGCTTTCTGAAGATTTTGCCACCCTAGCCCAAACATAATCACAGAAGGAGTCACGAAACTTACACTCTGCCAAGTGTCTTAGTATTGCGAGGTTTTCTTACGTATTTGGTTTTCTGATTATAACTAATATGGAAGTTTGTTTTGGAAATATGTTCAGTCAACATATATGAATATATATGTATATAAAATACATATATAATATGAATATATAATACACATATATGTTTATATATATTCATATATGAATATGAATGTGAATATGAATGTTCATATTATATATGTATTTTAATATATTATATATGTATTATATGTTATACTAAAGGACTAAATATTAATATGCATTTAAGTTATTAATGCATATTAATATGCATTTAAGTTATTAATATAAATATTAATATGATTTAATATGCATAGAAGTTAAGAAATGCTGGTATAAGCCCTGTATCATGTGAATACATATATATAGCATATATACAATATGAATGTTATATATGTGTATTATATATGTATATGTGTGTGTATAAAATATCTATATACACACACACATATATAAAAGTAACTTGTCACATTTCTTTGAAGTTGAGAAAAATACCTGCTTATACATATAATCATGGTTATAACAAATAACTTATATGTTTCAATGCAGATACAGCAATAAATCATCATGAGTGACTATGCCAGTCTTCCTGTAAACATATCTTTAAAGAGAGGCCAAGAACTTCATGCAAACCAAGTCGTTTAAGCGATCAGGTACACAAGTTTCCCCAGCCCATGTTCTCTAGGATAGCTCTCTAGGAGAAACATCTTCTAAGCATGCCGTATAACTTGATTCTTAGAGAACGTGATGACAGTTACCTCCCATCACAGCCTCTGCCTTAGGTCCCAGTGGGAAAGGCTGCTAGACCTCACCCCTCAACCACAGAATCACACATTTACCCGATTTGGTTTGAGATACTTCAGGACTTGATGTGGTTTTAGGTCTGGGACGTGGATGATGTGTTCGTTGTTTTTTAGGAGCTGAAGGAAGAAATTTTGGATTATTCTAGTGCAAGTGGTGTTGGAGCAATATAAAGTTGAAGGACAGCAGAAGATGACAAGATAGTCTCATATAGCTGATGACAATGTGGTGATGATGATGATGGAATGGGTTTGAAAATAAGCAGGAAAGAATTGTTGAGAAACATGGAATTTCATTACCTAATGTTGTTTCTGGAGCCTCGGTTCTAAAAGCGATGCGTTCACGGACTGTAGCAAGAACTGGCCAAAAAATAATAAAATAAACCAAAGAGATTTAACAAATTTACTTGAAGATTAATTGCACAAGTCAATTTTAAGCTTCAGAACTGAGAGAAAAATGACACTTGTCCTTTATAGATTTGGCCAAACCGTGGCCAGGGTTCCCATTAATCTCAGACACACTTCCAAGACAGGATTGTACTCAGCTACGTCTCCCTAGGGGTCGCATGGCATTGTCCTAGATGTTTGACTATCTGCTCCTTGCTGGTGTAGAAAACTGCTGGACATGGTGTTTACACACTTACAACAACATTTCTACTGTTTTGGCCAGCTATTACAGGCAAAACAAAGATTTCACATATTTGAAAGTATAAAGAGTAACAATTATTGCACTGTGCTCATCAAAATATCAAAGTAGTTCTTGATTAAATAAAAGTTAAGAAATGCTGGTATAAGCCCTGTTCCAGGAGAAGAAAGAGTCAGTCTACCCTACGATGGAAATCTATAATGTATACTTTCAAAACTGGGGCACATTTTAAAATTTGACAATTTACTGAAAACATCATTCCTTGAAACAACAAATCCATCACTATATCACACAGATCCTAATATAACAAAAAATAACATGAGCAAAGAAACATTGTATTTCCACAGTTGATGAGGGATAAGCAGTGTAGATGAGGTGAAGATGGAGAGTCACATTTGAAATACAGCTTAAAATAGTTAATGAATGCTGTTTAAACAAATGCGCACGATCATATGAGACAAAGGTGAGCAGTTACACAGAGGTTTGATGTCCTGAAGTTAGTGCATGCAGCTCTCTTCAATGTAACTAGTAACTTGACACAGAGCCTAGCGTAGTTTCAAGACAAGGACTAACGGAATGGCAACAAAGGACAATGGGATGGTCGGAAGATACAGAAAAACCTGTGACTGCGTTGCTATGACAAGGAACAGGAAAAGCTCTGTTTGAAAGACACATTCTCATTACCCATGGTTTCTGGAGCTTCAGTTCTAAGAGGACCAGGTTCAAGATCTGTAGCAGGAACTAATTAAAAGCAAGGAAATAAACACTTGTCAAAAATCAGTCAATTAAACCTTACCAGTCTAATGCTTCAATAGGTGTACATCAATTTTAAGAAATTTTATGAAATTTGTTATTTGAAGATCTGGTCACCTTATAGCTAGGTAAAGAATCTTTTAAGAGGCACTCAGGCACAACTCACACAATCTGGTAAGTATCCCAAAACCAACTCACTATTTTTCTGTGTATCTAAGTTCCTAATTCTCAGCACTGTAGAAGACTGCTTTAGAAAGTTGTTTAGATATTTCGCCAACTATATATATACTTATCTGTCTTGGCAATGGGTGGCTTTTCTGTGGGAGCTTTAAAAAATAAGCATGGACACTAAATGAGCATGGACACTATCAGTAGCTTTTCTGTTTGAGAGGAAACAGCAAAAAAATAAAGCAAAGTGAACTAGGCTCAGTTTGTTGGGAACTCATATTTGGAAATAGGCTGAGGCCGGGCATGGTGGCTTACGCCTGTAGTACTAGTGCTGTGGGAGGCCGAGGCAGGTGGATTGCCTGAGCTCAGAGGTTTCAGACCATCCTGAGCCAAAGTGAGACCCTATCTCTACCAAAAAAAAAAAGAAAAAAAAAGGCGGGCACTGTGGCGGGCGCCTGTAGTCCCAGCTACTTGGGAGGCAAAGGACAAGAGAATCGCTAAAGGAAGAAAAGAAAAAAAATTAAAAAAAAAAACAAAACATTTTCAAACTAAGCTAAGTGAAAGCCAGTTGAACTTGAAAGCAAAATTTAAAAAAAGAATAGAATAGAAATAGGCTGAGATCTCACTGGAGGCAAAGGCAGTCAACAAATTGGGATAAGGAAGGAACAATCGCTTTGTGGTACCCATTAGAGCAGCTCCATGATCTAATTACAAAAAGGCAGTGTCCTAAACTGGAGAGATTGCTGATGCTTCTGGGGTCAGATGTAAAGTGTTGAGCCATATCTTTAAGGGCTTCCTTCAACTGCTGTTACAGATTCTTCCAAACGCAGCCCTGTCATCACACTTGGAACCTTGCAGGCCTCAGGCAGCCTGTGCCCTCCAACTGGCCTTTACACGTCTTTTCATCTCCAAACTTTAAAACCCAACTTCTTCCTAATTCTTTATTTCTGTTCCTCACAAACTTTTCTTCCTCTAAGCTCACAGATGTTTACAGCACACCCCAAACCAAGTCCAATTTGCACAGACATGCTGGCCTGCTTCAATCTTTGGATGTTTCATCCCGGGACAGGCTTTGGCCCTGAGGATACTACAAAGCAAGGCGTTAAAAATAAGCTGCCCCCTCCTCCTGTGATATCCTCACTACTGCTGTGGCTGTGGGAAGATAGAAGGCACTTAATGTTTGTTTCTAGAAATAAAAATGCTTGGTTTTAGCTTGTCTTTAAGAATTGGATTAAATAAGTAGAAAATAAGATATACCATAAAAGACCCCTGTGTAGAAAGCACAGGAATTCAGCTGCCAAACCCCCAACTGTGTTATCCTAACTCAATAGTGGGAACTGATCATTTTATGCCTTCACCCACATAAGGCTCACAAAGGCCACCACTCTCATACATGCATCAGTCACGGATTCCCAGGAACTGCTAGGATGTGCTCCTTTTACTAGAAATCCACATTTACCCGGTCTGGTTTGAGGAGCCTCTGGACTTGGTGTGGTTTTAGGTTTGGGACGTGGACGTTGGGTTCGTTTTGAAGTTTTAGGAGCTGAAGAAAGAAAACCTTCAGTTACAACAAAGCCTCCTGTTCAGAAGCTAAGGGTAGCATGACACATGACTCTAGATTTCCAAAAACTTGTTTAGATTTTCTGATATTTCAGGAGACTTAAGTATTTAATTAGAAACGTTCACCTTTATTATAATTGCATGTCTCCTTTTACAGATGAAACCTCATGGGAAGGATGTGTCACATGTAAAATGAAATTATTAACTCAAGAAGAGAAGAATAGTTAATAGGACTCCTCACATTAAAAGGTTAAGAATCACTGCTAAGATATCATGCTGCTGCTGGCAGTGTTCAGTTCCAAGCTTTTTGACAGTCCACTAAAATAAGATGACATAATTAACTAAAACATCAATCAAGCAACAAATACCACACAGATAGCACACAGAAACAGAACTTTAGAAACTCCCTGTAACCATAATAATTGTTATGTTCAAAAATTACTTTTCAAAGCTACTTTTAGTAAAACATTCGTTAATAAACACACAAGATGAAAACACACTTTGGGGTGGTTACATGCCCAACAGACAACCCGAGTTAGGTCCATGCATGGCTCCCTCAAAAACAAGGGGCAACTTGTTTTAAGAGCCAAGAGTTTAGGATGAAGAACATCATGGAATGACAATAGATGCCTATAATATAGTTTTACGAAGCAGTAGAGTTTGTGGCTATGATGTTGATGGAATGGGTTTGACGATGAGAAGGAGGAACACTGAGGGTCACACTGTTGTTACCTTGTGTTGTCACCCGTGTCTCAGTTCTGAGGGTAGCAGGTACAAACTCTCTGGTAGGAACTGACCAAAAGCATTAAAATAAACCAAATGTTTTTAATGAACAAAAACTCCAAAAATTTTTCTTCATAATGAATCTTACTAGTATAACATGGTTTATAGATCTATAAAACAATAGATCTATAAATCTATCAAAAACTATTAAATTTAAAGAGAAGACAGTTGATTTCCTAAAATTGGGCCATACCTAAATCAGGTGTCTATATCCTTATTCCTCATTTTTTGATTATTGAATTAATAAGCCAAAGTGGACCATATAGGTATTGCTAAGAACTCATCTTTGGAAAGAGCCTGAGGCCCCAGCATGATGAATCAAGTAGGATGTCCCTCCATTCCAAGCAAGGAAACAGCTTGCCTTCAAGGGAAAGAAGAACCTACTGATGTCTACCATGTCAAATCTCACCGCTCCATCAGGCCCCTAAGTCTCTCAACCATGGGTATCCGTGGATCCAGTGAGATGCAGAAAGGTTTTGACTACTGCCTCAAAGTAAGGTATCTGTACGTCAGTTTTCCAGTTAGACTCTTTCCTCTGGTTGGCATCTACCTATAGCTCTACTTTCTGATTTTATCCTTTTCACCCTTCCACTAATCCACATTCTACAGAGATTTCAAGGTTCTAGCTCTCTCTTAATCTTTATTTACCTGCTCCAAATACTTATGTATCTAGCAGATTTTGTCGGTGATATCCCCAAACCAATCTTGTGTTTACATAGATACCACCTCATGTCATCCTGTACCTTATTTATAAAGGAAAGCCTTCTGCTGTCAATTATTTTGCAGGTGTGAGGACTAAACCATGTCTCTCACACCTGATGTATACACCCAAAGGTACTAGAAGGATTTGGAGGCCACAGAAGTCATTTTCTAGATGTTTGTTGATTTGCACCAAATATACCTAAATTTTCTAAAGTAGTTTTATTTTCAAGGGCTAAACAGAAGTTAATAAAATGCACAACGATAGGGAAGATTGCACTCAAGAGGAAGAGAGCATCCGGTTGCTCCACAGACCTCCCCCTGCTGTCCCACCAATTGGGTGCCTCTGCAGTGGGATCTGTTGCTGAACATGAATTGTATCTTCACTCCCATGGCGGCCTGTGAGTTACTCCTGACCACTGTGATTACTCTCAAGACCCACTGGGTTAGGCTGCTGGGACTGTTTAAACCAGGAACACATAGTTTACCTGGTTTGTCGGACTCAGTTGGTCCAGGACTCAGGGTGGTTTTTTGTCTGGGACGTGGACGACGTGTCCGTTGTGATGTTTTGGAAACTGAAGGAAGAAATTCTCAAGTTACTATATAACTTCATCATCTGTGGTCCTGGAATCTGTGGGGGATGAACACAGGACTCTGGACTGTGTACAGTTTATTAGATGGTTGCCTCTTTAGTTTAAGATAAAAGCACTTTAGATCTTCTTTTATCACAGACAATTCTTTGAAGAACAAAATAACTTTTTAATTCAAGAAATAAAGATGAGTAATTATAATCAAAGTCTCATAAGGCAGCTTGACTGGGCATCACAAAGGCCATTGCTTAATTTGAATGGATAATTAAGGACAGCCCCACTAGTCTGGAGTTTACAATTCAATCTTGACTTTTGGCATGTTTTTTTATACAACTATTAAAAATGTATTACTACCTTCATAGGAACAAAATAATAAAATACTATGCAGGTAGAAAAATGGTAGAAATACAGATAAGCAATGGATCCCCTTGGCTCTGGGAGAGCTGGTAATGACTTCACTTGTCTAGACAGGAGATAGCGACCTGTGATATGTTTGAAAGACCGCTTTATCACAAACACTGCCTAAACAAAATACAGGACATGATGCAATTTCAAGTAGGTTATATGGCAAATAAATTCCTCAAGTAGGTTCATGGTTCATGCATGACTAGTTATCTTAAAAACAACAGATAATTTTAAGAATCATATAATCAAATTACCACAAAGAATGATACTGGTGTCATCTGAAACAAATTGAAACTCTGGGTTTGACAATAAGCAGGAAAAGATTTATTGAAAACACGGTGCATTGTCATTACCTAATGTTGTTCCTAGGGCATCAGGCTTAGGAGTTACAGGTTCTAGGACTGTAGCAGGAACTGATCAAAAACACAATAAGCCAAAGAGATTTTAAAATATGACAAGTTAGAGCATTCATGTGCCAAAAAAAATTAATAGTCTTAATTCTTCTACAGAAAAAAGGAAAAAATTTAACTTCTTCATTAAAGGGATGCATACATGTTTGTTATTTTAAGATTTGGCCAAACTCATAGACATGGTCAGTCTTAGGCTTAGCTCAAAGAATTCAATATTCTTAAACGAGAATTCTCAAATACTCTATGGCTTTAAACTAATGGATACTAACCAATATGGAAAACTTGGCTCTGGAAAATATTTTAATGAATTTGCCTAACATACATGCAGAAAGAAATTATGTAAAAGAAATTATGTACAAAACCCATGTACTCCTGAACGTGAGTGTTATGTATAAGTAAACATGGATGCAATGGACAGTTTATAAGTTTGAAATGAATATAAAAATTAATAATGAAAGTGAACTATTTTGACTTTGCCAGGAAGTCATCTATGGTCAGAGTTTGAGACCACTGTCCAAACGATGGTACTAAGAGGGCAGTATAAAGATGGTGCCTCGGTCTGTAACACCCAGTACAACAGCTGTTTGCCCTCAGCCCCAAAAGAGTGGCCATCAAAGACTTCTGATATTTCTGTATCATATCTAAGTTCCTGAATCAGGTCCTCAAAATCCTCCTTCAACTGTCTTGACATCCCCTTCAAATGCAGCATCACCAACAGCCAGCCATATTCTGACCATCTAGAAAGTAGTCCATCTACACTGGACTGCCATCCAGCCGACCCTCATACACATTCAGCCCTTCTGCCTCGGTTCATTCTTCCCTCCATTCACCCAAATCCTATAGTGGGTCCAATGTCCAAGTCCAGCCCACCTTGATCTTCTCCTTTGCTAATAATTACTTCATGTTTGTTTCCAGCAAGCACATCCTCAACTCTACTATTTTCAAATTGGGATGAGTCTCCAGCTTAGGTCACCATTGTGGGAACAGGAATGTACAAGGGACTTAGACTGTTGAACTGAACATGTTGGCTCTGCTAAAGAAGTTTCACTTTTAAGATATAAAGGAATTTGATAGTAAGAAATGCACTACATATATAGTTTCAAAGAAGAGTCTCATAAAAAAAAAAACAATACTCTTGCACCAGTCAGGTCTCACCCAGTCATATCCTCCTGGATAGCAGGGCAGAGGAGAGGCTCCTGCCCAGGCCTCCTGCCTTCCTCCTACCACCCACCATGGGTGCTGATTTGGGTACCCCAGGACAGGCTGCCAGGGCTCACCCTTAAACCATGAGATCACACATTTACCCGGTTTTGTTTGAGGTGCCTGAGGGCTTGATGTGGTTTTAGGTCTGGGACGAGGACGACGGGTTCTTTGAGATGCTTTTGTAGCTGAAGAAAGAAAAGCCTTGTGTTAATCTAGGTCTTACTGGATACTGAGGAGAGGTTTTCCCCAAATTTGTCAGATTTTCTAAAGTTCCAGAAAATTGACTTTTTAGTTTTACTTTTTCACTTCTTTTATGCCAATGTGCTTTCTTTTTATTGTTGAAAGTACTTTGGACCAAGTCATAAATGTGTATAGAGTTGAGTTGCTCAGCCAAAGCATGAAGATTAACACTTATATTGAGAAACTATAGAACTCGTCACTGGGAGAAAAACGATTGAGACGGTGTCTAGTGAAAGGAATGAAGAAGTTAGAGTCATAGTAAGGAAGAGGCTTAGAATTTAAAATTCCAGATTTCAGTAACTTCCTATATGTCAAATTAGTAATAAGACATATCATTACTTAAAGCACCAACAAAGATACAAACATACCATGCAAATAGCTTTCTAAATGTAGAAACATAGATGTGCAGCCTTGATAAGAAACGGATCCCAATTTGTTTTTAATTTAGTGTTACACCAAACTGCTAAACGAAGTACAAGGTGATACAACAATGTCAAGTACACACAGGGCAGGTCAACGCTCTGAATGAAGCTCATGCCTGGTGCTCATAAAAACAACAGGGAACTTGTTTTTAAGAGGCTTTGGTATTTTTCAGATGATTGAAAGGCAAAGAGATGATGTTCGCCATTTCATAGAGGAGAACAGCAATGTAATAGGGGAGGAGATGGAATAGATTTCACAACGAACAGCAAAGGCACTTGGCAAATAGACTGGAAACGGCAGGGTCATTACCTAAGGTTGTCCCAGGGGTCTCGGTGTGAAGAGTAACTGGTTCAAAGTCTGTAACAGGAACTGAAGTAATAAAATAAGCAAAAGAGGTTTTCTGGTTTTCTGGTTTTTGTTTGTTTGGTTTGGGAGACAGAGTTTCACTCTGTTCCCAGGCTAGAGCGCATGCCCCAGCCTAGCTCACAGAAACCTCAAACTCCTGGGTTCAAGTGATCCTTCTGCCTCAGCCTCCTCAGTGGCTGGGACTACAGGTGCCCACCACAACACTAATTTTTCTTTTTTTTTTTCTTTCTTTCTTTCTTTTTTTTTTTTTAGTAGAGACAAGTTCTTGCTCTTGCTCAGGCTGGTCTCAAACTCTTGAGCTCAAGCAATCCTCTTGCCTTAGCCTCTTAGAGTGCTAGGATTATAGGTGTGAACCACTGTGCCTGTCCAATAAAAAGAATGTTTTTTCCTTAAAAGGATGAAGTACTACAATAATGTTGCTAGTATAACATTGCCTCTAGACTAATTTTTAAAACATTTCTGGGTAAAGGGCAGTATGGAACAAGTTGTATTTTCCCCCAAATTCATATGTTGAAGCCCTAGAGTGACTATATTTGGAGGCAGGAACTTTAAAGAAACACTTAAGTTTACATGAGGTCATAAGGGCAGGACCCTAATCTGGTAAGACCCATGGCCTTATATGAAAAGGAAGAGACATCAGGGATTCATGCACAGAACGATTTTGTGCTCAACTAGTCAGCAGACTGAAAAGTAAAGCCTTCTACTCAGCAGTCAGAGGGAAGAGCCAACAGGTGTCCTCTAAACATGTACATGCCAACCCTGGAGTATAAAAAGCCCTCAGGCCTCCCTCACTAGGGAGAGTGTGGGTTACAATAGTAACAGGCTCCTATTAAGCCAAAGGCCCCTGTGTGTTTCTGGTGCAATCTCAGGTACAGCAAGACGTGCCGTGTTTTTAAATTTGTGCTGGAATGATATGCCCATTAGGAGATTTTTGAAGGTAGAAGAAAAGATAACCTTTAGTTATTTTTATTTTTATTTTTTTTTTCAGTTTTTTTTTTTTGGCTGGGGCTGGGTTTGAACCTGCCACCTCCAGCATATGGGGCTGGCGCCCTACCCCTTTTAAATCATATGGTTCTACAAATCATAGACATTAAAAAAATCTTTACGTTTTCCAAAGCTTGACACAATTTTTGTGAAATTGTCTTTCTTGATACAATTTCCCTAGGAAATATATCTTTCTAACTGTTGTCTTTTACTATGCTATTTTATCTTCTTTTGTTATTGAAGACAGCTTGGGCGCACAATTGACATTTTTAAAGAAGTTATTAATTCAGAGAGTCAGAATTGGTATTTTTATCTCATTCTCCTAGAGTTCCTTGCCTGGATTTAAAAGGTTAAACATTATCTAGGCCAAGTGTGGTGCCTCACACCTGTAATTCCAGCACTTTGGGAGGCAGAGCTGGGAGGATATCTTGAGCCCGGGAGTTAAAGACCAGTCTGAGCAACACGGCATGACCTCATCATTCCAAAAAATAGAAAAACCAGCTAGGCATGGTGGCACACACCTGTAGTCCCATGTACTTTGAGTCTGAGGTGGGAGGATTGCTTGAGCCCAGCCCAGGAGTTTGGAGCTGCAGTGAGCAATAATGACGCCACTGTACTCTAGCCCAGGGGACAGAGGGACAGAGTGAGATACTATTTCCTCCCCCCCACCACAAAAAAGAATCATCTAAACTATGATGGCAACTAGAGGGAATCAGTATCACATGAAGAATGGGGCTTATTATTTAAACTTATTAGCCTTGATCACATTGGCTGTTAGATAATTCACTAAAAACATATTAACCAAATATTAACAGAACAGCAAAAATAAAAGGCGGATAAAAAAGGTATATGTACAGATAGATAGAGAAACTTCTGTGTACAGCCTGGTTAGTATAGACCAGCGTCAGTTGCTACCAGGGATATATGAAATTTACTTTAACAGAGAACTTCGATGAAGCCCAAAACAAAGTCACACACACACACACACACTCTTTCAGCAAGTTACAGGGCAGGAAGACATCCCACGCTAGACTTAGGCCTGGCTTTCTTATGAATACCAGGCAACTCATTTCATGCATGTTGAACCTTCATAAAATGAACAATGGAACTGGATGGCAACAGAGAATGGAATGAGCTGGACAAGGAGCAGAAAAAGCCCTTGCTGAAGGTCAGAAAGTAACATTACCAAATGTTGTGTCTGGAGCCTCTTTTATGGGAGAAACTGCTTCAAAGATTGTCACAGGAACTGGCAAAAAATAATAAAAGAACCCCACTGAAACATTATAAATTTATAGAAACACAGAATCAGCAGCTGTCTCTGACTTGCCCCTTAGCTTTCTTTGGGTCCCCTGGGAGCAGGGCTCCTGGGAGTCTGAGAGCAAGATGCCACATTTACCCAGTTCAGTCTGAGGTGCTTCAGGACTTGGTGAGGTTTTAGGTTTGGGATGTACAGGACGAGTTTGTTGAGGCACTGTGGGAGCTGAAGGAAGAAAATCTCATGTTAATACAAGTGTTTTGGGTTCCAGAAGCTGTGGAAAAGATTATAGTGTTATAATTTCTTGAGTTTCAGAAAATCAAGTTAGAAATATTCACTTCTGGTTTGGTGCTCATAGCTCAGTGAGTAGGGCACTGGCCACATATACCGAAGTTGGCGGGTTCGAGCCCGGCCCAGGCCAGCTAAACAACGAGAACTGCAACCAAAAAATAGCCGGGCATTGTGGCAGGTGCCTGTAGTCCCAGCTACTCGGGAGGCTGAGGCAAGAGAATCGCTTCAGCAGAAGAGTTTGAGGTTGCCGTGAGCTGTGACGCCACAGCACTCTGCCGAGGGCAACATAACAAGACCCTGTCTCACAAAAAAAAAAAAAAGAAAGAAAGAAAGAAAGAAATCTTCACTTCTATTTTGATAATGTGCCTCTTTATATCATTTATGGTTCTCTAAAGAACGAAAATCATACAGAAACATGAGTTCATACACCAAAAATATTTGAAGGAGCTTCTCATAGGGATTCTTGAATGAAGAAAAAAGTCCCCAAACCTTGCTGAGTTATGGGTGGAGCTGCGGGTGATTTCATACCCATGGTGCTGCTTATAATTTAAATTTACCAGCTTTGGCATATTTTCTACTTTACTCCTTGCTAAAACAAGACTGTATCATTAACTAAAGTGGCAAAACAAAAACAAAATTATGCAGATAGTAAGAACGCAGGAATTTAGATATTGCACCATGATAGCTGTGCCAATTTCCTCAGCCTAGATCAGGGAGAGAAACCCTTATTCCCACCCCCATAGTGATTATGTTTGAAACTCAGTATCAAAGAATGTGAAGAAAATGTTACATGGGAGCAAGTCATGACAAATTCAAAGGTGTTAAATTACAGATATGTAAATTGAACTAAGTTCATGCTTGACTCTCTTAAAAAAATAAGACATTGTTTTTAATACTCTCCAATACATTAAGAAGTAATTGAATGACAGAGGATGACACAGCAGTCTTGTGCAGGGGGAGAAGCTGTGGTTATGAGGATGACAAGATGGGTTGGAAATGATCAGGAGAAGCTCATGCTGATGGATGTAACACGCCATTACCTAGAGTCCTTCCTGGGGCCTCAGTTCTAAGAACTGGTTCAAGGATTGTGTCAGGAACTGATCAAAAGAGTAATAAAAGAAACCAGTGAAATTTTATGAATAAATGAAATGCCAGAAAATTCATCTTGCCAGTAAATAAGGCTTCTAAGACTGCAAAGTTAATTTTTAATATTCTTAACTCAAGAAGAAGTGAATATACTTTTTTTCTTTGAATATTTCTCCAAACTTTAACCAGAGACTCATTTCTTTCAGAAGATAGGCAGGCACAGCCTCTGAGCTCTGCGGAACATCTCACCAAAGTCAAGAGTAAGATCTATTGTTGGTTAATTATCTGATGTGAGCTAACATAAATATGTCTACACTGGAAAACCTGGTTAGTCATTTTCTTAGGAAAACACACAGTAAAGACAACTAGTGCTTTGGTGGAAACTAAAAACAAAAGACATCAGTTATAAACAGTGATCAATAATGATAGATACAACAAACAGTTCATATGTTTGAATGTAAATCCAATGTGGCAGACAGACCCTTTGTTGATCCCCAAGAATTTCCACCTCCTGGTGTTAACATTTTTGTGTAATCCCCTTCCGAGTGTGCACTGGACCTCCAACTTGCTTCTAACTGATGGAATAAGGCAAAGATGATGGGCTGTCACTGCCTGGATTAGGTGTCTGGGTGCACGTGCATGTGTGTGAGTGTGCTATGCTAGAGCAGGGGAGAGGGAGGGAAGGGAGAGCGAAAGGAGAGGGAGAGGATGGATTGTACAAAGGTGTTAACCCCCAGAAAGGGGAAACTGTAGAGCTCACACTAGGGTAGGTCCACCGCACATACTAACAGATGGCCAAAAGCAAGCTGAAGCTACACTCAGGAAGAGGCTGACTCTGCCGTGAATACCACAGTCCTTAATAAGATGAAGAACCTCCTCTCCGTGTTTGCTATCACAAGGCTGGACAGCTTTGGTTCTAAGAATAACAAAAGCATGGTCCTGTGCAGAAGTAGGAATCACTAACGCCCACTGGATCAAACATAAGCTCTTGTTGAGACATCCCAGCCCTCTTTAATTCATCCTGCAGGGCCATTAAACAGAAGTGTGTCAAGAAGTTACCCTTTGGGGAGCCAGCTAAAACACATTCCCCGTGTGTCACTGTTAGTTCCCGCATCCCTCTACTCATCCAATTTCTATCCCGATTTCTTCTTAAGTATCTCAAATCTTGCATCTTCTAAATATTTTCCATGCTCCTAGCATATAGCACTTGTACTATGCAAGAAATCATTTTATATTTGCACAAACACTCTGCCTTATGTAGCTTTCTACCTGGTTATGGCTTTTGTTTGCAATTATAGTGCAAATTGGTCGGAAAATAAAACATACCTCCTGTTTCTGATATATGGACTAAGATGGCTTTGGGAAATTAGAAGGGATTTAATAAAAGTAGTTGATGTGAACTAAATGTGCTTGCTCAATATTTTACAGCTTTATCTTAACACATAGATGGAATTAAATGATCATTAATTGAGAATTTCCAAGAAAGAAGGAAGAGGTGCTCAGCTATCTCCCGTTCTCCTCACTAACAAGTAGTTTTTACTCCTATAAGAGAGATAGGACATGTTTCCATATCGTAGATGGGCTAGAATTTAGACTTCCAACTGGAGGAGACTAGTCAGATTTTTTAAAACCAAAAACCACATATTTACCCAATTTGGTGAGAGGTACTTCTGGAGGTGGTGTGGTTTTAGGTTTGGGACGTGGACGACGGGTTCTTTTTGTTGTTGCTGGAGCTAAAGGAAGAAAATTTAGCATTAATATGATACTGATGGCTCCATACACTGTGAACAGGATGATAGAACACAGCTCTATGTTTTTAAAAACTTGTTAGAGTTTGAGTTGAAGGCACGTTGTCTCTTTGGTTTGAAATTTTCTCCTTTGGTATATTCATAGGTTTTCTCTGATAATTCAAAGTTTTCTAAAGACAAAAATTATACATACAATTGTATTTAAGAAATAAAGATTAGGGACTATCCTTTTCTTGAAGGTGTCTTGAATCCCCAATTGGTTACAAATCACTGATCAAGTCTGATGGTTGAGAGAGGTTCAAATCCACCCTGCAGTGGATCGTTTGAGATGATTAGGCTTGGGCAAATTTTCTACTTACTAATTTATTAGGATAAGTTTTATAAAATTCACTGAAACATAAAAAAGTTATATAGACTTGAAATATAGAAAGTCAGATGCTTAAAGAAACTGACACTGTATTGGCAGTTTAAACAAGGGATGTGAGAAACCATGGTTGGATCGCGGCTCTAACAAGCAGTATTGTTCAGAGACTCAGACTGACATGATACAACGCTAGGCTGGGATACAGAGCAGATAGCTATCTTGAATTAAGCCCATGCTCATTTTTGTTAAATAGTAAGAAAGCCTTCAATGTTTTAAAATGAATACAAGGAGAGGATAAGAAGAGAGGAGGTGACAATCATCTGTACAGCCCCATAGCTAAGTTTGACAATGAGTAAGGAAACTTGCTGAAGGACATAAAGAGTCATTACCTAAAGTAGTTCCAGGAGTAATAGGTCCAAAGTCTGTTGCAAAAAATGGTCAAAAGCAATTAATAAATAAATATTTAGCACATGATAAAAGTCCTCGAATTCTCTTAAAAATGAAAAAATTAACATCACCATTGTAGCATTGGAGTTCTCAGGTGAGGGTACATAGGTATGAAATCAACATATCCTTAGCATTATTAGCTACCAGTGTTTCTTGTTTTTATATTATCTCCTGTTACAGTAGAAATCACTGCTTAGAAACATCTTCAGACATTTTTTAATAACATTATATTTAATGATTATGAGAAAAGAACATGAAAGCATAATTTCTAATAACACTGTATAACACTATATACTACAAAATAAAGCACTATGTCACGATAGATGCAATTGATGTATTTAAACAGACACAGTGATGAATGACCAAAATAGACAACACTCTACTTTGTCGAGAGCCCATTTTGGAAAAAGGCCAAGACTTTTGTCCAAACAAAGGTGTACAGAAAGCTGGACATAGAAGGTCATTAGCCCCACTGAACTTGTTGGTGTACCTCTCTGTTATCATGACAGAAAAAGACTGACCCTGGAGCTCAGAGAGCACCCTACCCCCACTGGCTCAGCTACAGTCACTGAAGTCAAGCCTTTGAGGTGCTCCACCCCAAAATAGCACCACAGTCCAGCTAAAGAAATGTTGCCTTTCTCACAACCAGGTTGCCCTTCTAACTGCTGTCCTGCTGCTGCCGCCTACACACCTTCTTGCCTCTGTAAGATTCCTGCCTAGCAACCAACAAATCTACAAACTCCACAAATTTCAAGGTCCATATTACACTTATCAGCTCACGGATTTTTTCTTCTCTAAGAATTAACTATGTGCATAACAGTTGGTAAAACTCAATAAATATTTACTTTTCTCCATATTCTTTTATATCTATTTACGAACAGTTTCATACAAAAGCGTCCTCCTTCTTCAACTAAGCTGAGCGGTTTGTTATTTCTAAAACGTCTTTTACAGATGCAAATGTGGCATTTAATAAAATGCAAGACAAACTGAACTAAACATGGTAACCAGAGACCTAACTACTTAAGTTTTTGTTGAGCCAGAACCAAAGTGAAAAATGTAATTGACCTTCAGAGATGCAAATAAAATACCCAGGCGCTAAGGAAGTTCTTAGGTATTGGCTAGCATCGTGTTGGTACCAGGTGTTTTCCATAGCTTATATCTTTACCCTTAAGGGTTATAGGAGTTACTAGGTGGTCATATCCAATGAGGTTCCAGAGGGAACAAGAACCACAAATTATTTACCTAGTTTGGTCTGAGGTGTCTCTGGGCGTGGTGTGGTTTCATGTTTGGGACGGGGACGGCGTGTTCTTGTTCGTTGTGATGTTTTTGGAGCTAAAGAAAGGAAACTGGTTATTGGACCCTTATGACTCCAGAAACTGAAGAAAAGATTACACATGACGCTAGGTTTTCTACAATTTTCCTAGGTTTTCTTGTGTCTTGAGAAATTTGTCTCTTTGGTTTAGAATTTTCTTCTGGTCATCTATATGCAAAAAAATACACACACACATATATACACACATACATCTATACATATATACACACACCCTCACACACACATATATATATGTGAGTATCTGTGTGTGTGTTAAGAGGGCCTAAACCCAAGGGAACTATGTTGATGTCACATTAAAGAGGGATCCAGGCTCATGTGCTTTTAGGAGAGTGTACTTAGAAATTACCTGGCCTGGGCATACATTCCATTAAAAGTATTAGGACAAGCACATTTAATTAAATGTGCTTAATTAAAAGAATAGTTGGGAGACAATAAAAATGCCCTGCATATCTTAATACAACAGAAAGCGAGGTGCCTATAGAATTATAATTCATGTCTATGGGACGTAAACTTTCAATTGTCTTTGAAATTGAGCTGGCATATAGAACACCACTTTGGCAGCATCATAGGCTGGGTAGAGCATAAATAAAACTGGATGACGAGAAAAATGGCAGATAGATGTTCTTCACTAGCTGTATATAGGCTTATATCCAAGTAACTGTTTTAAGCATCTTCAATACATCAAAATGAAGAACACAGTTGAGTAACAAGAGGTTGAAAAAATCTTATGAAAAAGAAACTCCCCCCGCCCCTCGACACATACAAAGATGGAATAGACTGGGTGATGAGCAGAAGGCTTAAAGCAGCACAGGCTTAAAGACGTGAAAGGTCATTACCTAGTGTTGTCGCTGGAGCCTCAGTTCTCAGAGTTACAGGTTCAATGTCTGTGGCAGGAACTAACCAAAGGCAATAAATGATGGAGATTAAGAAGTATAGAAAAAGAAAATCATCTTGAAAATGATTCTTCTTAACTCTGTAAGGCCTATAATGTTTGAAAAGCATTTCTAAACTCTGGGAAAATAGAATTTTTTCTCTAGTGACTGGCCATCCTCTCATATCCATTTACCTCACAAAATAGCCACAGCTTTTGCAGTTTGCATCTCTTCGAGGCAATGAAAAGTACTTTTCTGTGCTTGATTATCTGACTGTATCAAAAACTTAACTCCAAAAAGTCTCAGTTGTTGGATATGTAATTTTAAAGTACTCTAAAAGATTATTGCAAAAACTTCTCCTGGATTTTGAAAGGTTTTCACTGTCATTATTAGTTTTGAGGGTAGTGGTTGTGAGGAGAATTAGAAAATGTTCTTTGCCAGTCTGTTGACTGGAGATCTGAAACGGTTATGCAAAGGTAAACTTGTGCTTTTTCTTAATAAACATGGCATTGCTTCTTACTCTTTATTCATTTATTTCAAATGGATAATCATGAAATAATTATTCAAGTAAGGAAAAAAGATGACCAGAAAAATGACTGAAAGACAATAATTCAACCTTTTGCTTGGAGGAATAGGATCTCTATAATACTCTGAAATGATTATGCGTGGATATGAAACTAATTAAGAATCTGAACTTTTTGCTACTAAATTAGTCTCCATTTATTTTTCATTAAATCCAGGAGACTAAATGTAACCCTCAATCATCTCATCACCAAAAACCCTGAAGCTTTTATGCGGAGACTGACTTTCCCTGATTGCTCAAGACATCATAGCACGAAGTTGGTTTAAACCACATCTGAGAGCGTCTTCTGAATTAATGGCATACAGAAGAGGAAGAGGAAGCCAGGACAACAGGACACAAGCAATATTTATAAGCAATTGCCTTCAAACCAACCAGTGAATTTCTATTTTGTTTGCAAATTAGCATCACAAGACGAATTTGGCAACAGAAAGTTCCAGATGCATTGGAATAGTACAGAATCAAGGAAGAAAAGACTTTTGCAAGAAAGAGACAATTATGTAGCATCACAGGATCCAACCAGCTTTTTCTTTGCTACACACACAGTAGCAGAAATTTAAAAAATGTTTTTTTTGAAGGGTGGACAGCACATCTGTGACTCACGATAGACCCAATGCTGCGAGCAATCTGTATTTCCCCAAAGCTGATCAAAGAAAGAATAACATCCAGGTGTTATGAGCTGAGCAGCAGATTCAGGAATGCCTAACTTGATGTTAAAAAGATCCCTGTTGACAACAGTAAACCATTTTTGGAAACAAATGAAAAATAAATGAGTAACGATTGTGCATACAAGAGAATACAAGAGATGAGAAGGGCAAGGCCAGAGAAATATCAGCCAAGAAGAAAGAAAACGTCATTACCTACGGTCACTGAGGGAGCTTCAGTTTCAAATGGAACAGGGTCAAAGACTGCGTCATAAACAATAAACAGACATAAATAATAAAGTAAGAAAGGCTAAGCTTTTAGGTACTTGCTAATGTTTAACTAAGAGGATACAGAGCCTGGTTAATTCTAAATTGATATAAATTCTCTGTTTGATAGGCTTAGGAGAGATGCTTGCTCTCTTAGCAAATTAAAATTTTATATTAATTGGAATCTTAGGAGAAAGTTTCAATCGTTCAATTCAGTAAATTAAATTTTCAGAATTTTTGTTATGTGGTAAAAAAAATAACTCAATAGTTACTGTTTAAAATGCCAATAGGGTATTTTAGAGGGAGCCAATCCAAACTAGCAGGTCTTTTTTAAAGCTGTACCTATAAAGAAAGACCAGTGTCAGCCTTCTGTGTGAACTGTCTACTAGTGGTTACTAACATCACTTTAAAAAAGGTTTTAGATACAGAAAAATCAGGCTTCTATTTATTATAAGTTCAGAAAGCAAGACTTGAAAATGCTTTAAGAAAATGGAATCTGTCAATCAGGTATAAAAGTTAATTTTACACCTGATTTCCCACACTGGATTTCTTCATTTAATGTGTAAAATATCAATGTGATAATGAACAAAATCATGGTCTTTGGGTTTCTATGCATTATATGACATGACAGGTTGGAGACATCACTGAAAATGTTTGCAATAAAAATGTTGAGCTTAAGCACTGAAAATTACATTTACCAGATTTAGCTGGTGGCATGTCTGGTTTTTCTGTGGTTTGGGGCTTAGGAAGCAATTGCTTTGGCGGTTTTGAATCTGAAGAAGAAAAATTCCCCAGATTAGTGTTATAGCTTAGCTGCAAATGTGAAGATTAATTTCACTTACATACTGTTTTCCTATTTATAGATCAATTCATTGAAAGTAGTGATTACCAGGCTGGATTTGAGGTGCGTCTGGTCTGGGTGTGGTTTTAGGTCTCTTGGATGGTTTTGATGCTAAAGAAAAAGGTATTAAAATTAGCATAATGTTTATAGCTGTGACTGCTCAAAATAAGGATATATATGCGAAGTGAAGACACTATATGAATTCAGTGAACATTAAAAATTAATTCCTGGGGTATGGAGAGGGTACAAAAGATATCCATTTTAGTTACAACACTTGCATCATTAGTTTTTCCTGAAAGAAAAAATCTTCAGGAAATGCTCAAAATGTGTCTTTGAGCAAAAGTAATGAAAACTATCATAAAATTTTTTTCCTACATAATTCCAAAAGGTACAAAGTACACTAATTCTATTTCTTTGATTGATAGGGTTTTCCCAGTATAAAAACAGTTAGTTAGAAATGGGAAAGTTACTTATTATTAAAATAATCTATAAACACTTGAAATTACACTTGAGAAATTGTTATATGGCTACTGATACTTGGAATGTTCTAAGGTAGAGCAGAGACAGATTGATTGTGAATGCTGAGAAATTATAATGAAATTATTAAAATCAAGTAGTATTCGTACTAAAAACAATAAGATCATCTTCAGACTTTTTTTCTCATGTTGCAAAGATCATAGATAGTTTTGTACTGGACCCTAGACCAAGAACAGTCTTTGTGTTTTTAGTTATCCAAACACAGTCAAAAATACTTTTCAAAGAAACAGAACAATTGAAGAAGCCATCATTTCATGCAGCTTTTTGAAAGGGAGAAAGTCTCACAAAGTTGAATGTAAAGCAATGAAATGTTAACCATGGTACTGGAATATCATTTTGCCATTTCTTCATTCCAGGATGAGCACAGAAGTCCCAGTCCGAGAAAGAGCCTACGCCTTTCTCAACTGTGATGGGACACATGGGATAGAAAGACAGGTGGTGAGCAGAGAACCAGGAAGTTCCGTCCAAGACCACAGACCTTCCCTGCAGGAACACATGGGTTTGTTCTAGAGAACTCTCCTATCTTTATGGTCTTCAGACCCAGATAGGAAACATGAAGGGAAGCATGGGATGAAATTGTCATGGGTGGCAGAACAGCAGTTATGCTTGGGGTGCAGTGTGGGCAAAGCAAATGTGACAATCTGTGAAAGCAATTGAGGGGGGTAGAATTACCAATCGTGGGCACCAAGGGCTCCGGTGGTACCGTGGCAGGTTCCAGAGCTACAGAAGCAAAAAACCAGAAGCACCAATTATATCAAGAAGTGGCACCTTGAGGAAGGAAACATTTTGCCTCATGCATTTAGGTTGCTCTCCTAAACTGCGCACTTGTTCTCCAAGTGATTTTCTCTTTTATTTTTCCCATTTACCCCCTTTTCCTTATTGCTGTCCCACACTCATCTACCTTGAATATGTATTGCATGTAAAAGTTCCTTTTTTTATTTTTGAGACAGAATCTCACTTTGTCATCCTCGGTAGAGTGTGGTGGCATCACAGCTCACAGCAACCTCAAACTCTTGGGCTTACACAATCCTCTTGTCTCAGCCTCCCAAGTAGCTGGGACTACAGGTGCCTGCCACAATGCTCAGCTAGTTTTTCTATTTTTAGTAAACACAGGGTCTCACTTTGCTCAGGCTGGTCTCAAACTCCTGAACTCAAACAATCTACTTGCCTTGGACTCCCAGAATGCTAGGATTACAGGCATGAGCTGCTGCATCCAGCCTCACAAGTAAGATTTTAAGATGTCTTATTTTTATAATCCATTTAATGGGCCAGATTTCTAAATATGTGTACCTAATATTATAACAACTAAAATATTAATATATGATAAAATAGATGTATGATATGAATGTAGAAAATGAATACAGATTCTCCAACATAAAAATCAACCCCAGGTTCCCAAAGCCCAGCTACTTAAGTAGCTCATAACTACTAAATCAGAACCTGCCATATTCTACTTTCTATGATAAGTGGAACTCTGAACATCATCACATTTACCAGGTTTGAACTTGGGCACTTCTGGACTACGTGTGGTTTTAGGGCGGGGGCGACGACCTGGTCGTTTGGTCTTTGGTGGAGCTGAAGAAAGAAAATTAGCCAGTTAACATAGGAAGGGTGGCTCTACAAACTGATAATAAATATCTATCTTAGAAGCATATTTAAGCCCTTTGATTTATTATGGACACATATCCATCTGTTTGGTAACTCTCTATCATTATTTACCAGTTCAATTAGATCTCAAATAATTTTTTTGTCAAAGAGTAAGAAACTACTCAAGAGATTTCCTTATTCTTCCAATCTGAGATGGAAATTATCAATATTTTGTATAAATTAGAGAAAAAAGTCACCTAAAAATATTGAAGGTATTTGTTCAACAGGAACATAAGAAAGGTTGCTTTAAGAAGCCATTGGGTATAAAAATGAAAATGAGAAGTTTTTCATTTAGCATAAAAAGAAATACACAAATCAACAATATGTGTAAAAACACTTTGAATTCAGAAATTCCAAGGGAGGCAACTTTTAAAAAATGAGATATGTTTGTTTAGAAAGTATATCTAAAGTATTTGTATTTTTTTCTGGAGGAACACACACACACACAGACACTAACATGTTCATTCATTAATGGGATCCTGTCCATAGACAAGAAAAGAGAAAACTAAGGTCAGCCACTCAACAGCTGTATTATCTGATGTTGAAGGTTTGTGTCCCAGTGTTTCAGGCCCTAAGACTGTATGAAAAATCATCAAGAAAGAATCTCAGGAATGGAAAAAAAAGTATCCAATGTACTCAGTACTACTGTGAAACCAATTTATAATCACTTACAGTTGCATATGAAAAATGAAACACAACTTTAGCCTAGGATGAAGGAGGGAAGGGGAGGGAGAAGGGAGAGGATGGGATAGGAAGGATAACAAGGGATAGTAGGAGGACCACACCTATGGAGCACATTGCAAGTACAAGTTGGATCTATCATGTGTAGAACACAAATGTCCTAATGCTATAATTGGGTAAATGAGGTGAAAGCTATGTTGATTAGTATGATGTAAGTACTCCAATTTGTACAAATAATCAACACATTGAAAATGGCATAAATGGGGCGTCGCCTGTGGCTCAGTCGGTAAGGCGCTGGCCCCATATACCGAGGGTGATGGGTTCAAACCCAGCCCTGGCCAAACTGCAACCAAAAAAAAAAAAAAAAAAAAATAGCTGGGCTATTTTGTGGTGGGTGCCTGTAGTCCCAGCTACTTGGGAGGCTGAGGCAAGAGAATTGCTTAAGCCTAGGATTTGGAGGTTGCTGTGAGCTGTGTGAGGCCATGGCACTCTACCAAGGGCCATAAAGTGAAACTCTGTCTCTACAAAAAAAAAAAAAAGAAAGAAAATGGCATAAATGTATTTATGATCTATGTACAAAAGACTTTAAAAAAAAAGTCAAGCAAAGTTTCAAAAAAAAAAAGGATCAGGATCAAATGAAAAATGATGACATTTATTTAAACATGCAATATGCTTAAATTTTAATTACTAGGTTAAGCAAATATAAATGGTAAAATTTTTATTGACATAAGAAGTTCCTTCCCTATTTCAATAGATTCCCGTGTTTTTAGACAAAGTGAATAACAATGTAGCTAGTCAGTTAAGTTTGGAAAGAGAAATGGAAAAAAATAAAGGCAGGATCCTCATTTGGAACATGTGACTATAATAAAGTAACCAGCAGTACACACTAGGAAGGAAAATATGGGTAATTGGTTGAGATGGCACCAGAATGTATTTTTTGCTCTTTTGAAGAAAAAGAAGCTATAAAGATTGCCATTGGTTTTTCTGTTTTTCTGTTTGAATGGATTTCTTAGTGACACATCAGGTTATTTAGATCTGGAAAGACCATAGTGCTTTTCAAGAAAATCTGCAAATGTTAGAGTTTCAAAAGTAGGAAAAACACCTCTAAAAGTGAAGACATAAATGTGTCCTAGGAAAGCCAAAGTCCTCTACTGGCAATAACCAGGTTAGAGCAAGCTCAGGACATATTCCTCAAATACAAGAGAATGCATCAAATCAAAATCATTACAGCTTTTGTGGCTGTGTCAGAGCCTCTGCTTAGTCAAACACAGGCAGACAGCGTATCTGCTTAGACCAGTGGTTCTCAACCTTCCTAATGCCGCAATACATTTTCATTGTTAAAAAGGGGTCACGACCTACAGGTTGAGAACCACTGGCTTAGACAAATGGCTAGAAAAATATCTGAAGGACAGCTGATATTAAAAAAAAATCTATAACCCAAGGTAAGGACAAAGTTGGACATATAGGTATTAAAGAAGTATATCCTTTTCAGTCATTAAAGAACCTTCTATTTCCCATGTTGACTGTTCACTCAGTGGTAGAGTCTGAGATTCAGGGGCTGTAAAAAGGCAAGTAATATCAACAGCAATGCTGAGGACACCGCTTAAGATGGAAATTCAAAGTTCATTATCATGAGCAGTGTTTTCTCCTTGGTGAATGATTAGGTTCTACTAGTTTATGACAGTGAAGTCCCATGACCCCACATCTTCTCCACAAACACAGTAGAAGTAATCTTTAGCTATTGCCCTGTTACCCAGTGGTGAGTGGCCTCCCTGAGATTGTTCTCAGTGTCTTGTCCCCTGCTATTCTGCTCCCTGCAGAACAACCAGGTTCCTGCCAGGGAGTCAGAAAAGGCTGGACCTGACTTCCTTCCATGAAAGGTAGGAATTAAACTTCCAGTTTAAGAGGGACCACAATTGTTCATTTAGGGCTCCCTATATGGACTAGCATCTGCTGCTGGTAAACAAATTAGTTCACACGTGGAATTCAATCCATTTTGGTTAGTCAATCAATAGGAAAGGAGTCTCAGGTTTCATGAAATGCTGAATGAACACGATTATGTAAATATTCTAATAGGTAACAAACCCTCTGATGTTCATTTAAACTGGCAGTAAGTAAATTATACTTCATGCTGACTGTGGCTTGGTTACAACATTTATATACGTTTTTAAAAAGAAGGTCAACTGATAGGTTATGTTATTCTTTAAACAAAAATAAGAATTAATTTTCAAGAAGAAAATAAAAAAGGAATTCAATTTGTTTTTGAAATAGAGGAAAAAGTGAAGATTTTTTTACTTTTTCTCTTATAGAAAGAAATTAACAGGGCATTCAGTGACCATCTTAACAGAACATAAACATTCTTATACGTTTCCAATATTACATTTATCAAGAATTGTCTCTGATATTACTGGACAGGCAGAATGGCAGTTTTTGAGGACACAATTAGTGATTGAAAAAGAAACTATAACAATAGTTTCTCTGTAGCAACCGAAAAATAAAATATAACAACAAATAATGTAGGTAGAGAATTTTCACATATTTTGAAGGCAATGCCTAATAGCAGAAGGGACTATTGAAAGACATCATCATTCATTAGCATGTCTGTGGCCAAAAAACCTTTGTGTGAGACTGTAGAAGAGTTCAACCAGGTGTGAAAGAATAAAGTTAAAAGGCATTGATTAAAAATAAAAAATCCCCAAATTCCAATTTCTCAAGAACCTGTTAACAAAAACAAATGAACGGCAAAGCAATAATGATGTAGCAGATTGAAGTGCTTATAACAAAGTAAAAATTCTGTACGCATGTGAGTGACAATGTCTGAATGTCTCAGATTCTACTGGAAAAGGAGAAAATAAGCACCAAGGTGTGAAATGTAACAAACATGCAGAAAGCATCCATGCCCGAAAATAGCAAACAGCAAACATTTTGAAACTTTGAGGTTGTAATTCACGTTTTTGTTTAAATAAAGTTGCCTCCTAGGAGTGTGAAAAAAATCTATAAGCTTTGCTACTTATAGCATATTTTAGTTTTCACAAATATTAAAGAATGCTTTTTTAAAAATTTTATATAGAAAAAAATCTGCATTTTTGAGTTCCTGATCAAGACTGAGACCAAGTAAGTAGCCCCATCCATTAAGCTTCAAAGTCAACTGTATAATAAACATAGCAAAGTTGACGTTTAGTAAAAACATCAGCAAATACATCTTCGGACAAGATTTCCCCTATCTGACAATCTTAAGGTATTAGGGCTAAAGGTATAAAACGTTCCATCACAAAGCTGAGTGGCCTACCAAATGACTTAGCTGCTCACTTCAGCACAAAACAAAGACAAATCAACTCACTCGTAGAAGTTTGGCTAATAATGAGAACAATTTACAATCCTCTTCACTAGGGAAGAAAGCCGTTTAAAGGAAACACCTGTAACTGGAGGCTCTCTCCATTTTTTCCCAGTCTGTTAGAAGCTGGAAGAGCTAAATGTCATTACCACCTTAAAGATTAAACTGTAAGAAAACAATTTCCATTGGATGAGGTAGACAAGTTGGGATCTTGGCAGGTGGCTGCAGTCTGTGAGAAATGCACTGAATTGCACATAAACAAAGGGCAACCCAATGAGGATTTCAATTCATTAACTTGACTATGAGGAAAGCTGAAGGAAAAGCAGCCTGTATGGAAAGTGAAATGGAAAAACAGAAGAGGGAGCAGAAGGCTGGGAAAAGCAACAAATTATTCAAATCAAAAAGCTTTGGGTGGCTTATTTGCTCTTCTGAACTGAAGTCTTCGCTGGAGCCATAAAAGTGGACTTCCCTAAATAAAAATAAATAAATAAAATTTAAGAAGCGAAAACCAAAGCCGTGGTTTGCAGTGATCCACTCATCACTCCGTGTTGACTCGGACCACCCAAGGCCAACCCGAGTTGGCACAGGATTAGGTGTGGATTCTGAAGTGCTTTATCCTTGCTGCTTGGCGAAAAGGGTGAATTTTCCTAGGTGATTAGAAGGTTTAGAAATCAAAGGAGTATAAACACATTACCTTCCAAGTAGTTATTCCCAACTTAAAGGGAAATATCAAAGGAAGAACTCTCTCAAACATCTTAGAATGATAAGAACATATACCCCCTAGCCTTGTGTGTAGTAACGAATGAATTTCCTCCAGGAAATGTTTGCTTATAAACCAGTGAAATTAATAATGTAACTTATGTATAAACTGTAAACCACGTTTAGGGATATTTTCTGATGTATTCAAATTTTACCTTATAATAATAGGAATAATTACGTTAAAGAAAATTTGCTAAAATTCAGTGACCCAAACACACAGTCATATGTCTTGATCTACTTGGTAACAGCCCTCTGTTTACTACCCCCTGATTCTAAAGCCCCGTAAACATGAATTTTTAATAAAAGTACATTAAACCCTTCTCTCGTACAGCTGTCAGAGTTCTTTGATTTATATGACTATTAGGACTTCTAAGTTTTATTAGCTATGCTCCTTCCTCCAAAAAACCTCTCTGACCGGGAGGTTTTCATTCCATCTCTCTGACTTGGAGACCTCACCCATGGTCACAGCATCTATACTCCTTTTGCCTAATCCCTACTTTCCTTCAGTCTGCACCTACAGCTGCAAATTGAGTTAGGAGAATTCCTTTTTGGAGAAGCTGCATTTTTCTTCCTTACCCATTTCATGGCAAAAATAAATCATGCCTACTTTAGCTGCAAATCTCTTGGTTTAATAATCCTACTTTGAAAGTATGCCAATAATGGAAATGCAAGTTCAAAATCCACCAACCATGTTGAAAAATACATTCTTCCCAGAGCACAGGGTTTAAAATTCGTCTGATGATGACAATGAGTAGTGAGAAAGTTTCCCAGAGCCAGACTTACCAGTCAACATTTAAGACTGTTGTGTGGAGTTGGACAGACAGAAAAAGCAAAGGTTTGGTCATTCAATTTGTTTCACAGTCCTTATGCAGGGAATTGTCTGTTTTTCATTACACACAGAGGGTGCAAAAAACAGTGCATACACATTTTAAGAAAGGAAAAAAATGTGTTAAAATTGTAATAATACATGCTGATGACAAAAGATGAACGTAAGTCATCTTTGGACACCTCTAGCAATGGCATAAGTCAAATATGACTTGAGCATTACAATTTTAATACTTTTTTTCTTTCTTAAAATGTGTGTATGTATATGTGTGTATATATATACATACATATATATGGGCATCCTTTGTATATAGAATAATTCTTTCCTGAAAAAGAGACTTTCCTTTCACAAAGCACCATTAAAATGTGCTAAGAGATAAACAGAAGTCAGTGCTTAGAAAGCCCCAGCTTAGAAATCACAGAGCATTAGGAAAATCCACGCCTTTTTGGTCTTACAGCCTGAGAACTGTGTAACCCCAAACTAAGGCAGAGTTCTCAGAGGATGGAACCATTCCTCCCTTTCCAGCTGAAAGGGTATTATTCAGTGTATTGAAATTCCAGTCCACTTTGGTATTGGAAACTATTTCCTAGTCCTCAACAAGGGAGTCCTCAATCACTTGTATTGTTACATATGTTTTCTATGTGACAGTCATGAACACAAGGATCTGCCACACAGCTGAGAGCAACGCTACGATAATGTCACAGTGGCTGTTGATGAGAGATCAGTTCATTGCATGATGGCATTTTCCATGGAAAAATGTAACAAATATCAAAACACAAATCAGAAATTCTTGCTCTAAAGAACTGCATAAAAACAATTTTTCAACCCTATTTCAGAAATATTAAAAAAGATTACGGTAATTACCAGGTCTGGTGTATGTCACTTCTGGGCTGGGAGGGATTTTAGGTTTCAAAGAACTAAATTGTGTTTTACTGGGAGCTGGAAAAATAAAGAAACAAAATAATCAATAAACCGATATGTAGGCATTTCAGTGTCTAAAACCACAGAAGGAAAACCTAAGAATAAACTATACATTATGTGGAATGAACTTATTTTTGAATATTTTGTAAATATTCGATGGTCCATTCACAGAGGAGTCTTTAATGGAAATACAGTTAATAACTTTTCATCTGGTTTAGTAAAACATTTTAAGATTACATTTAACCTGACAGATACAACACTGTTACTAAGTCACAATAACTCCTCAAAGTAAAGATAGTGACATTAATCTGTGATTAAAAAAAAAAAAATCAGCTTAGTTATTTGCCCCCTTCCTATTTCTCAGCTGCATCTAAATGTTTAAGCACCAGAAAAAAACCTACAATGTTTTAAAATCATTAACAGTATCACTCATAGAGATAATGCTATGATCTGAAACATAAAGAAATTCTCACATCAAAATTAAAAGTTGTTTTCTTCAAATGAGGTCTGAAGTTGAACTTGAGGGCCTTACTCAAAAAAATGAAACACTATATATAAGATCCAACTTCAAATGCAATAATTGGATAGAAGACAAGGATGATGTCTGAAGGCCGAGTTCAGATCTACGAAGTGTAGGCCAGCTATCCGTAGCCACAACAGCCACCAGTTGGAGTACTCTATGAGATATTCCACATCATTCAAAAGAGGCTTTTTAAATAGCTGTTGAGACATCACGTTCATCTAGGGCATAGGATTTTCCATGGTAAAATGAAGTAACACAGTTTACTTAGGACATATCATTATTACCCAGTGTTGTCCATGTGGGTTCAGGGCTTTTAGAAATTTTAGATGGAATTGTTCCAGCACTTGTGGTTCTTTCTGGTGATGGAAAGGAAAAAAGAAATATTGAGATATCCTAGAGACAATAAATAAAAATATATCCTCCAAGGATCAACTGAGCACCTGCTTAAAATCTTGCTATATTTAGGAGTCAGGGTTAACAAAGTATACAATGAGAAAAAGAATTTTTAAGTTGTCATAACAGTGAAGGTCATATGAAATTGTATTTATATTATAAAGGAATAAGCAGAACCCACAATGATTCTGAGTATATTTGGACAATGAAGAATATCACTTTCAGGTTAATAAGCTATCTAGACCACCCGGACTCTGCACTGTGGTATATGTTCTTCCCTCTCCTTTTCCTCTGTCCAGACTCGACATATATTTTGAGGTTTGAATCTTCAACTCTTTCTTCCTTGAGGCTCAGAAATAAGCCATATAATCTCATGTTATGCTCTCATGGTTATGTCTTATTTTCTCAAGATTATAAGCTGTTTGAAAGCTATAGTCACATCTTCTCCATCTCAGCTATTGCCCTGGTGGAAAACTGAAGACATATTAGGCACCAAAATATAAGAACTGTCAGCCCCCAAAACACTTAAATATAGATGCATATAAAAATGAGTTATACTACGGTTATCAGTCCATAATGCTGTGATGCTAGGACTTGTTTCTAGGTTTATACAAAAGTTCAGATGCAAAAACAAAACCCACATAATTTTCAGTAAACTCCTATTTGAGACATTTAATTGTCATTTTGTATTATTAATAATACATGTTTAATTAATTTTAAATTGTATAAAGAAATTAACCTATAACATCATCTCTCTCCTTTTTATGAAAAGGAGAAGACATTACCAGTCTGGAATTAGAACCTCCTAAAAGGTTAAAGAGACATTTATTTACCAGGTTTGGTTCTTGGCAATTTGGGCCTGTGACGTCGTTTGGCTGTAGATGGGACAGATGTAGTTTGTAGGGGAGCTGAAAGAAGAAGATTGAATATAGCTTCGATACGTGACATTTCTCAGGAGTCAATCCGGTTGCACCTGTAAACTTGTGAACTTCTTGAGTACAAGAACTGTGTGATATTTCTTTGTATCTCCAGAATGCGCAGCACCATACGTTATATACATGGTAGACTCTCAATAAGGGTTGACTGGGTCAAAGGTGTTACATTTCTACATGAGAATTGAAACTACATTGTTCAATTAAATGTACCAGAGAATGAGCACACTTGAGGCATTTCAGGACACAAGGTCCATTTAAGAACCCAAAAGGATGACACTGCATAGCGGGGAAGAAGCAAAAATAAAACAGTTGTGATTTAGAGAATGGATAGTTTGGAACTTCTTTAATTCTGTAGCTCATTACTCTTCCCACTGAGAGTTAATGAACTTTACTATTCCAGTAACTTTCTATTATAAAATGGAAGTTGTATTACCTCACTTTACCCATCTTTCTCCATCATGTCCGGGACTACAGAGCCTACTTGGGATTCTTTATACAAATATTTACACTCTACTTTGGAGAAATACTATGATCAAGTGGTATGTAAATGTGCTAACTAAAAAACAATGTATTTTACAATAATTATCACTTATAATTCTTCTATTTTTCTGATTGATAAAATTGAAATAAATATTAGAAGGAATTATTCTTCAACATGTATAGGTATCAAGATCATAAAAATTTCTTGAGGATTATCATAAGGCTAAGTAAGATGGGTAACTCAGTTCTTTGAAAAATTTCATGGTAGATAAAAAGGGAAATGCTTAGTAATAAAAATATTCTGAAAAGCCAATGTGACTTTTTTTGTCTTATTACATGTTTCTTCAAAGTATATACTACAGAAATATCATTAGTTACCAGGCGGCGTAGGCTGCATCTCAGAGCTGGGAAAGATTTCCAGTTTTGGAGGAACAAATGGCGTTACCTCACTGGGAGCTGAAAGCACAAACATCCCGTCCCACCAAACAATTCCAGTTAATATGAAATATTTTAAGACTCTTAACATGCTTTTAGATGGTATAAAGTGCATGCTAGAAGTACGATGATTAAGGATGGAAAACACATAACTTGAAAGCTGGTGAATGAAATTATGATTTAAAGTGGGGGAAAAGGCTAGAATGATCATTGCTCAGAGGCTGACTCCAGGCAGATCCAGTGCATGGAAGAAAGGTGACAGAGAGGAAGACATGACATCACATGATGCAGGTGACAATGTCCATGCAGTTTTCAAAGCTTTTCACAACTATAAGGATAGGGAAAATATCATCACGGTTACCAAAAAAAAGAGCCCAAAATAGAATAAAAAAGATGGCTACATTTAAAATATTTATCCATGGATATTAATAAATAGGAAAGAAATGATTAGATGTGATGGAATGAAATGGTCATTTGGAAGAAAGGCATTTACATGGATTTTATTTTTTTTGATGGAAAATAAAGTGTGACTTTTCTGTTAAAAACATTACCCAGTGTTGCCCTTGGCTGATCAAGAGTTCTAGATGTTTTAGGTGGGACAGAGTCCAGAATAGCATCACTTGTTGCTGTTGGAATAAACGTCAACATTTATAAAAGGAGTAGAAGGCCCCAGGAATAAAATATAAATTCATGAGTAATAAATTATGCCTCATAAGGGGAAAAATATCAAGAATCCTGGAGGGAGGGATTGCTGACCAACATTTTAAAATGATTTATCAGGAGCTGAAGATGAGCTCACTTTAAAAAACACACACAACTTTAAATACTAGAAACCATGATAAAATAGCGCTTCATACATTCAACTTGTTTTCACCTGGTTTTTCCGATTTCTTCCCTTCTGTTGCATAATTGTTAACTGAACCCCCTCATTGGCATTCTAGTTCTTTTTTTCCCCTTGTTTTCTGCTGCTGTTTAAAATTTTTTATGTTTATTTATAATGACACAAATAAAGCTACCTGTTTTAAAAAACCCAGACACATATCTCTGCCTGGCAGTGACAAGTCTTACTCTGTCTGACTGTTCTACAGCACCCACGGTCATAGGTGCAGGCAAAATGCTTACTCAGAGAGACTGTCAGACTCAGGTCACTCACTGTAGATGGGTCAGTAAATGAATGATAAGGATTAGCAATGAACTTCTATAGATGAATGATAGGATTATTCTAGGACAGGATTTCTAACCTCAGCACTACTGACATTTAGGGTTGAATAATCCTGATATGGGAGGCTGTCCTGCGCATCACAGGGGTTTAGCATCACCCTAGATCTCTATACCAGGGGTCCTCAAACTGTGGCCCGCGGGCCACATGAGGCAGTGTGATTGTATTTGTTCCCGTTTTGTTTTTTTACTTCAAAATAAGATATGTACAGTGTGCATAGGAATTTGTTCATAGTTGTTTTTTTTTTTTTTTAACTATAGTCTGGCCCTCCAACGGTCTGAGGGACAGTGAATTGGCTCCCTGTTTAAAAAGTTTGAGGATGCCTGCTAAGACACTAGCGGCATCTCCCCTGTTTGTGAAAACCAAAAATGTCTCTAGACATTACAAAATGTCCCTGGGTTAAGGGAGGGCAAAATTATTCCAATTTGGGAGCTATTTCTTTAAGATTCTCAAAATCTATTTAGAATGACTCTGAACAATAGAATGATAGGCCATTGTATTACCTCTCCACCATGGCAACCAAATCTAAGAGCAGCTCCCTCGTGCAACAGAGCTTGTTTACTAATAATAGATCTAAAGATCTAATTACTCCATGGGAGGAGGGAGCAGAACTCATCTCCCTGACACAGAGGGCTGTTTCTTCCCTGTGGAGCTCTAGAGAGCATATTTTTTTACTCTGCAAAAACTAAAGGGGAACCCTGAAGTGTTGTCAGGACACCTGATTCAAAGATAAAACTGAGAAGCTGGGGATACCTGTGTGGGACGCTGGTATTTCAGGGACATCTGTCACTGCAGGGCTTGAAAAAACATCATAAGCTGCTTTAAAATAAAAAGGTAAAACAAAAGAGATGTTAGTTTTGATGCATTTTAAAAGATTTCCTGACATGTTTTAATGCTGGCGGAGGGACAGATTTTGGCTCTGGCCTACCGGCCTTGTCACTAACATGTAAGACTTGCCTTTGGTCCTTTTTCCTGCATGTAAACATAGAGCTATATGTTTATAGTGAAGTAATGCCAGCCTGAAATCAAAGAGCTTCAAGAGGATAAATATAAATAAAGTTGAATGGCAGTTTGGAGAGAGATTTCTAAAGAAGGAAACAGTCGTCACATGGAGGCTCTTTGCCCAAAGTCCACTGCCTAGTCTTTCAGCTTAGTAAAATCTCTATCCCAACCTACGTTTGGACAGCTCTGTGTAGTATGCACAACACTTTCCCATAGGTCAGCCACTCAACCCTCTCAACACGCCCGAGAAATAGGTGAGGTAGGCCATTCCCCCATCCTACAGATAATGGGGTCTTATCTCCATTTCCTAGATAATCCAGTTGAGATTTACAGCATGCAGACAATCACCAGCAGTCACACACCGAAACTGTCAGGTTCTGTGCTTTCTCCACCCTGCCAGCAGGACCCGGAACAGCAGGGCTGAGACCAGGACTCTGCTGGCACCATCCTTCCTGACATTTACCTAGAGGCAGCTTTCTGCGTTCTTTTGAGGAGCCCAGAGCCCTTCTATCATCTAGGTGGATTTAAAGATTAATTCTCTATTCCACATAAAGAAAGTAGGATGAGGGTAAACATAAAGATTGAATCATTTTAATACAGGGATAATTTTCATGTTCACGTAAGAGTCGAACCTGCAAGCAAAAACAACGTCAAAAAGTGTTGTCGCTACAGTCGTGAGCTGTGTGGAGAAAACATGAACTGTATGAGGTAGATGGGACTCTCCCTGGCCACTCAAATCATCTGTATAGAAATCAAGTAGAAAGAGGGAGCTCACAGGAAGATTTACACACTCCAGTTACTTGTAATTCAGTGACAACCTAATGACTGTGAAACATTGTGGTTGAAACTATAGGAAAGACAATATCAGATTGTGTGACATACTCTGAAAATGCAGAGTATTTTATATTGCACCACATGCTGAAGAAGCAGGAAATAGATTGCAATTGTGAAGGTGATTTCCTGCTTTACGAAATCTTCAAAAATAGAAAGAATATTGTGAGTTAAAGTATGCATCTTTTCTGAGAATATATCTATCACATTGTAAATACATCTATTTTCTTAAGCCTTGGTGTAATTTTAATGGTAAAATAAGAATGATTAATTTTTTTTTTTTTTTGAGACAGAGTCTCACTCTATCACCCTCGGTAGAACGCAGTGGCATCATAGCTCACAGCAACCTCAAACTCTTAGGCTCAAGTGATCCTCTTGCCTCAGCCTCCTGAGTAGCTGGGACTACAGGTAGGGCTGGGGGTGGGAGGCACTCGCTCTTGCTTAGGATTAGAGGTATGAGCCACCATGCCCGGCACTGATTCATCTCTTAAAAGACAAAGAATGCTGGCAGTTTCTGATCTGAGACTTGCCTTAAACCAATTTCAAGTCATGGATCTAGCAAAGTCAGCTTTATTTACTATAAAATAAATTAGGAACTTGCCAGCTTGTATTTAATCCCCTCACACTAGAAAAGAAATGATGACTTACTAGCTTTATTTTTGTTTATATTATTGCTTTTGATTGTTTTTATGTTATCCTAACTCTCAACTCTCTCTTTTATCTAGTGATATTGGACCAATTAGCTTATATTCTGTATTTTTATTCCAAGAGATGATGATATTTTATTCACCTTTTTTAAAGCTTATTTTTCATATTTATAATTCCTCTTCATTCTGGAGGTTCTAAGCCAGGCTGCTGTCTTCCCTCAAGTTATTTTCACCCAACATTTATTGGGGGAAAGAAACTTCCATTGTGGTTCAGACCTGGAAGTTCCCAATTCTCAAACAAATCCTCAAACATACTTAGGATTAAACTAACACATTGGCCAGCAGACTTGGTCCTTGATGTTTCTATTTTGGTAATTCCTGAGAGTTGAAAAGTAAAGAAAATGTGCTAAATCTCCACAAATACCACTCATTCAAGGTTTGATGTTTGGTCAGTTTGAGAAGCATATCATTACTTCTTTCATTCATGATTTAAATCTTTTGACTCAGAAGTGAAAGGTGACAGGGGAGATCGGACAGTGTTGACACGGGGTTCTTAGAAAATTTCTCTAAAAGTCAACAACACTTGATTTTTTATAAAACTCTATATATGTACATCTATACTAGAGAAAAATTTCTTAAAGGCTATGAAAATGATGAGTTGGGGTGAACCCTTCTGCTTTTAGACAGTGTACATGCTACCATACATTACTGTTTAGAAGCAAACCTCTGTCACCTATGTTTCCTGCAGTAAAATAAATGCTATAGGTACTTGACATCAAGTAGTCTTGATCTTGCATTCACAGAACATATGTGGGACCAAAAGTTATAGGAGGAATCAAATGCACCAAGTAAAATAAGCAATTTAATTCAAAGGTTATAAAAGGCAGCATTAATTTCTTTCAAAAACCAGTAATTAAATTTTATGATAACTAAATTTTACTTTCAGATTGTTCAAAGAAAAGTAATAACCATGGAATATTATGCAGCCTTAAAGAAAGACGGAGACTTTACCTCTTTCATGTTTACATGGATGGAGCTGGAACATATTCTTCTTAGTAAAGTATCCCAAGAATGGAAGAAAAAGTATCCAATGTACTCAGCCCTACTATGAAACTAATTTATGGCTTTCACATGAAAGCTATAACCCAGATACAACCTAACAATAGGGGGAAAGGGGAAAGGGAGGGGAGGGAGGGGGGAGGTGGACAGAAGGAGGGGGATTGGTGGGATTACACCTGCGGTGCATCTTACAAGGGTATATGTGAAACTTAGTAAATGTGGAATGTAAATGTCTTAGCACAATACCTAAGAAAATGCCAGGAAGGCTATGTTAACCAGTGTGATTAACGGTCACGGTCTATGACACTAGTGTATAGTGCCCCATGATCACATTAATGTACACAGCTGATTTAATAAAAAAAAAGAAAAGAAAAAAGAAAAATAATAATATGAAATCATCTCTACTGCCATTTGTTTTATCATTTCCTAAAGCCATGTTTTGTTAAAATGATGTTTTGTTGAGTGTACATGTTTGCTTTGAAAAACTGATTAAATGCAAAGTCTGCAGTAGAAATAACCTGATGTTTTTTCTGGAAATATGTGAGGGCACCCAAAGTATTTCAAGTCATCAAGACTTCATCATTTTACTTCATTCAAATTCTCTGAATATTTCACTATATGAAAGACTTCCCTTTTTAAACCTCAATGCTTAGACCAAAGACCTCATTAACACAGAAATTGTGTCTCTCTTGCTTGTTAGGCACTCTGAGGTTTATTTACTCCAGAGCCTGGTACACGGTGCATACTCAATGGAATTCATCTGCAAGATGTTCAGTACAACGAATAATAGTGAGTTTGACGGTTGGGTAGTTTAAGCTCTTCTTAAGAGTAAATGACTTTCTGGCTTAGTTTGGAGAATAAATGAACATGTGCTATAATTACTTTATGATACACAAATCTCTTCATCTATTACACAAATACCCATAATATGCTTTCAGGGCCATGCCCTGCCACAGAAATAGAATTCTAAAAATACATATGAAGAAGTAATGAAAAAATATATCTCCCCAAAAAGCACCTGGGGGAGGGGACCCACAATACTGCATAAAGACTTCTAAGTATCACTTAAATGTATTAATAATTTCTAAGGTTATGGAAAAACAAAGTACCTTTCTAGCTGGCCTTGAAATCTTTCTTTGCCTGGAAGAAAATGTTTGTGAAATAAAATCAAAGGCCGAGGCTATAAATCTCTAAGAGGCCCCAGTAAATCTATAAACCATCTGCTGTGTTTGAATTCTATTTTCCTGATCTCTAAGCATCAACACCTCCTCTCATTCCTACTTTTTCTCCTCTCTAGGGCTTCATCCAGTTGGGTGAGCCAGATCCATGCTAACCAACACCTCACAGGGCAGGCAGCAAGGTCCAAATGTAGAGTTTACCTCTGCTCAACCACTTTGATCAAACTACCTGTGGTCAAAACTTCCTAACCAATACATGGCTCCTTGTGCATGCTGATCACATCAGCTTTCGAGCCTTTAAAATAATTTACAGAGCTTAAGGACATATTGTAATTCACTACAGTTCCAGAGAGCACTGAAGGAATTTAGAACTGAAAATATAGGTGATGAACCCTAAAGGAAGCTCCCAAAGCAGATTCTAGTGGTAAGACTGAGGCCCACCATTCTTAGTTCTGACCCTCTGTTAAGGGAAGTCTCTAAAAGATAACTGTTCATGGTGCAAGGGGAAATAATTATACCAGAGAAAGTCACTGTCTTAGTAATTTCACAGTAAATCTGGAGGAAAATTGAGTTTGTCTGGATGCTTTGAGGGAGAACGGGCAGGAGGATTATCTAAGGATGAAATCAAACACAGAATCATTGTGGGTCTGCAACCCATTTTCTTCATTGGCTTTTGAAATCCTCCTACAAAATTAAGGTCTTTTAAGGAGATGATCAAGTAAATTAAGGAGGCTTAACCCTGATGGCACTGTCAAGCCAGAAACAAAAAGCTCATTTCCATCCCATCCCCAAGCCATACAGGGTCTTTAGAAGTCACACAAATGCTCCTCCTGTGGGATAAATTCACTATATCTATGCTACTTCTCTCACCCCTGAAGCCCACCGAAAACACAGCAAGTTGACTGTGGCATCATTTTTCTCCTTCCACCTAGGCAGGCCCTCCGAACCAATTTACAGAGTGATTCAGGCTGCCACTAACTGATCGGAGAGTGATGGAGGCACCATCCCTCTCCAGGTTAATAGGTCATCAGGCTATTCCCAAGGAGTGGCAGGACCTCTGTGCTAACACCTCTGCCCATTCTTTTGAAACATTTTCATACAAATGAAATGATGAGTTTTCCCCTCGCCTCTTCTTTTCTAATAATTTTAAAAACTCAATTGCTGCTGTTATTATTATGACTGACTGCATGAAGCTATTACAAACTGTAGATGGGCAGTTTGGTATGCAGGGAATGCGGGAAGTGCAACATTCTGTCGTATCAAGGAAATGGCAGCAGGGTACCCCTTATATACTGTGCATTCCATTAAGAGAATTACACATTATTTCTAAGACATAACAATTGATGAAAACTTTTATGTTATTTCCATTTTATAGATAGGGAAAGTTAAATTATTTAACTGGGAAATATATGAATTGGTTATTAACCCAGCTCTGTTTCACCCTGTGGCTCACAGATTAGTGCTCACATTCACAGTAAGAATAAACTTAAGGGACCAGCCCCACACTCTTTTTTTTTTTATTGTTGGGGATTCATTGAGGGTACAATAAGCCAGGTTACACTGATTGCAATTGTTAGGTAAAGTCCCTCTTGCAATCATGTCTTGCCCCCATAAAGTGTGACACACACCAAGACCCCACCCACCTCCCTCCTTCTCTCTTTCTGTTCCCCCCATAACCATAATTGTCATTAATTGTCCTCATATCAAAATTGAGTACATAGGATTCATGCTTCTCCATTCTTGTGATGCTTTACTAAGAATAATGTCTTCCACGTCCATCCAGGTTAATACGAAGGATGTAAAGTCTCCATTTTTTAAAATGGCTGAATAGTATTCCATGGTATACATATACCACAGCTTGTTAATCCATTCCTGGGTTGGTGGGCATTTAGGCTGTTTCCACATTTTGGCGATTGTAAATTGAGCTGCAATAAACAGTCTAGTACAAGTGTCCTTATGATAAAAGGATTTTTTTCCTTCTGGGTAGATGCCCAGTAATGGGATTGCAGGATCAAATGGGAGGTCTAGCTTGAGTGCTTTGAGGTTTCTCCATACTTCCTTCCAGAAAGGTTGTACTAGTTTGCAGTCCCACCAGCAGTGTCAAAGTGTTCCCTTCTCTCCACATCCACGCCAGCATCTGCAGTTTTGAGATTTTGTGATGTGGGCCGTTCTTACTGGGGTTAGATGATATCTCAGGGTTGTTTTGATTTGCATTTCTCTAATAGATAGAGATGATGAACATTTTTTCATGTGTTTGTTAGCCATTCATCTGTCGTCTTTAGAGAAAGTTCTATTCATGTCTCTTGCCCGTTGATATAAGGGATTGTTGGCTTTTTTCATGTGGGTTAATTTGAGTTCTCTATAGATCCTAGTTATCAAGCTTTTGTCTGATTGAAAATATGCAAATATCCTTTCCCATTGTGTAGGTTGTCTCTTTGCTTTGGTTATTGTCTCCTTAGCTGTACAGAAGCTTTTCAGTTTAATGAAGTCCCATTTGTTTATTTTTGTTGTTGTTGTAATTGCCATGGCAGTCTTCTTCATGAAGTCTTTTCCCAGGCCAATATCTTCCAGTGTTTTTCCTATGCTTTCTTGGAGGATTTTTATTGTTTCATGCCTTAAGTTTAAGTCCTTTATCCATCTTGAATCAATTTTTGTGAGTGGGGAAAGGTGTGGGTCCAGTTTCAGTCTTTTACATGTAGACATCCAGTTCTCCCAACACCATTTATTGAATAGGGAGTCTTTCCCCCAAGGTATGTTCTTGTTTGGTTTATCAAAGATTAGGTGGTTGTAAGATGTTAGTTTCATTTCTTGGTTTTCAATTCGATTCCAAGTGTCTATGTCTCTGTTTTTGTGCCAATACCATGCTGTCTTGAGCACTATGGCTTTGTAGTACAGACTAAAATCTGGTATGCTGATGCCCCCAGCTTTATTTTTGTTACAGAGAACTGCCTTAGCTATACGGGGTTTTTTCCGGTTCCATACAAAACACAGAATCATTTTTTCCAAATCTTGAAAGTACGATGTAGGTACTTCGATAGGAATGGCATTGAATAGGTAGATTGCTTTGGGAAGTATAGACATTTTAACAATGTTGATTCTTCCCATCCATGAGCATGGTATGTTCTTCCATTTGTTAATATCCTCTGCTATTTCCTTTCTGAGGATTTCATAGTTTTCTTTATAGAGGTCCTTCACCTCCTTCGTTAGGTATATTCCTAGGTATTTCATTTTCTTTGAGACTATGGTGAAGGGAGTTGTCTCCTTAATTAGCTTCTCATCTTGACTGTTATTGGTGTACACAAAGGCTACTGACTTGTGGACATTGATTTTATATCCTGAAACATTACTGTATTTTTTGATGACTTCTAGGAGTCTTGTGGTTGAGACTTTGGGGTTCTCTAAGTATAAGATCATGTCGTCAGCAAAGAGGGAGAGTTTGACCTCCTCTGCTCCCATTTGGATTCCCTTTATTTCCTTGTCTTGCCTAATTGTATTGGCTAGAACTTCCAGCACTATGTTGAATAGTAAAGGTGACAGAGGACAACCTTGTCTGGTTCCAGTTCTAAGAGGAAAAGCTTTCAGTTTTACTCCATTCAGTAAAATATTGGCTGTGGGTTTGTCATAGGTAGCTTCAATCAGTTTTAGAAATGTGCCACCTATGCCTATACTCTTCAGTGTTCTAATTAGAAAAGGATGCTGGATTTTATCAAATGCTTTTTCTGCATCTATTGAGAGGATCATGTGATCTTTATTTTTGCCTCTGTTAATATGGTGGATAATGTTTATAGACTTGCATATGTTAAACCAGCCTTGCATCCCTGGATGAAGCCTACTTGATCATGATGAATGACTTTTTTGATGATAAGCTGTAATCTATTGGCCAGGATTTTGTTGAGAATTTTTGCGTCTATGTTTATGAGTGAGATTGGTCTGAAATTCTCCTTTTTGTTTGGGTCTTTTCCTGGTTTTGGTATCAGGGTGATGTTTGCTTCATAGAATGTGTTGGGGAAGATTTCTTCTTCCTCAATTTTTTGGAATAATTTCTGCAGTACTGGAATAAGATCTTCCTTGAAGGTTTGATAGAATTCTGGAGTGAAGCCATCTGGACCAAGGAATTTTTTGGTTGGAAGATTTTTTCTTGTTTCTTTGATCTCAGTGCTTAAAATTGGTCTGTTCAGGAGCTCTATTTCTTCCTGGCTGAGTCTAGGGAGAGGGTGTGATTCCAAATATTGATCCATTTCTTTCACATTGTCAAATTTCTGGGCATAGAGTTTCTGGTAGTATTCAGAGATGATCTCTTGTATCTCTGTGGGATCAGTTGTTATTTCCCCTTTATCATTTCTGATTGAGGTTACTAGAGATTTTACTTTTCTATTTCTAGTTAGTCTGGCCAATGGTTTATCTATTTTATTTATTTTTTCAAAAAACCAACTCCTTGTTTCATTAATTTTCTGAATGATTCTTTTGTTTTCCATTTCATTGATCTCTGATTTGATTTTGGAGATTTCTTTTCTTCTACTGAGTTTAGGCTTAGATCGTTCTTCTTTTTCCAATTCCATAAGATCTCTTGTGAGATTGTTGATGTGCTCTCTTTCTGTTTTTCGAATGTAGGCATTTAAAGCAATGAATTTTCCTCTCAAAACTGCTTTTGCAGTATCCCACAGGTTTTGGTAGCTTGTGTCTTCATTGTTGTTCTGCTCAAGGAAGTTAATGATTTCCTGTTTTATTTCTTCCTGCACCCATCTGTTATTCAACAGAAGATTGTTTAGTTTCCATGCCTTTCGGTGGGGTCAAGCATTTTTGTTAGAGTTGAGTTCCACCTTTAGTGCCTTATGGTCTGAGAAGATACAAGGTATAATTTCAATTCTTTTTTTTTTTTTTTTTTATTGTTGGGGATTCATTGAGGGTACAATAAGTCAGTTACACTGATTGCAATTGTTAGGTAAAGTCCCTCTTGCAATCATGTCTTGCCCCCATAAAGTGTGACACACACTAAGGCCCCACCCTCCTCCCTCCATCCCTCTTTCTGCTTCCCCCCCCATAAACTTAATTGTCATTAATTGTCCTCATATCAAGATTGAGTACATAGGATTCATGCTTCTCCATTCTTGTGATGCTTTACTAAGAATAATGTCTTCCACTTCCATCCAGGTTAATACGAAGGATGTAAAGTCTCCATTTTTTTTAATAGCTGAATAGTATTCCATGGTATACATATACCACAGCTTGTTAATCCATTCCTGGGTTGGTGGGCATTTAGGCTGTTTCCACATTTTGGCAATGGTAAATTGAGCTGCCATAAACAGTCTAGTACAAGTGTCCTTATGATAAAAGGATTTTTTTCCTTCTGGGTAGATGCCCAGTAATGGGATTGCAGGATCAAATGGGAGGTCTAGGTTAAGTGCTTTGAGGTTTCTCCATACTTCCTTCCAGAAAGGTTGTACTAGTTTGCAGTCCCACCAGCAGTGTAAAAGTGTTCCCTTCTCTCCACATCCACGCCAGCATCTGCAGTTTTGAGATTTTGTGATGTGGGCCATTCTCACTGGGGTTAGATGGTATCTGAGGGTTGTTTTGATTTGCATTTCTCTAATATATAGAGATGATGAACATTTTTTCATATGTTTGTTAGCCATTCGTCTGTCATCTTTAGAGAAAGTTCTATTCATGTCTCTTGCCCATTGATATAAGGGATTGTTGGCTTTTTTCATGTGGATTAATTTGAGTTCTCTATAGATCCTGGTTATCAAGCTTTTGTCTGATTGAAAATATGCAAATATCCTTTCCCATTGTGTAGGTTGTCTCTTTGCTTTGGTTATTGTGTCCTTAGCTGTACAGAAGCTTTTCAGTTTAATGAAGTCCCATTTGTTTATTTTTGATGTTGTTGCAATTGCCATGGCAGTCTTCTTCATGAAGTCTTCCCCCAGGCCAATATCTTCCAGTGTTTTTCCTATGCTTTCTTTGAGGATTTTTATTGTTTCATGCCTTAAATTTAAGTCCTTTATCCATCTTGAATCAATTTTTGTGAGTGGGGAAAGGTGTGGGTCCAGTTTCAGTCTTTTACATGTAGACATCCAGTTCTCCCAACACCATTTATTGAATAGGGAGTCTTTCCCCCAAGGTAAGTTCTTGTTTGGTTTATCAAAGATTAGGTGGTTGTAAGATGTTAGTTTCATTTCTTGGTGTTCAATTTGATTCCAAGTGTCTATGTCTCTGTTTTTGTGCCAGTACCATGCTGTCTTGAGCACTATGGCTTTGTAGTACAGACTAAAATCTGGTATGCTGACGCCCCCAGCTTTATTTTTGTTACTAAGAACTGCCTTAGCTATACGGGGTTTTTTCCGGTTCCATACAAAACGCAGAATCATTTTTTCCAAATCTTGAAAGTACGATGTAGGTACTTTGATAGGAATGGCATTGAATAGGTAGATAGCTTTGGGAAGTATAGACATTTTAACAATGTTGATTCTTCCCATCCATGAGCATGGTATGTTCTTCCATTTGTTAATATCCTCTGCTATTTCCTTTCTGAGGATTTCATAGTTTTCTTTATAGAGGTCCTTCACCTCCTTCGTTAGGTATATTCCTAGGTATTTCATTTTCTTTGAAACTATGGTGAAGGGAGTTGTGTCCTTAATTAGCTTCTCATCTTGACTGTTATTGGTGTATACAAAGGCTACTGACTTGTGGACATTGATTTTATATCCTGAAACATTACTGTATTTTTTGATGACTTCTAGGAGTCTTGTGGTTGAGTCTTTGGGGTTCTCTAAGTATAAGATCAAGTCGTCAGCAAAGAGGGAGAGTTTGACCTCCTCTGCTCCCATTTGGATTCCCTTTATTTCCTTGTCTTGCCTAATTGCATTGGCTAGAACTTCCAGCACTACGTTGAATAGTAAAGGTGACTGAGGACAACCTTGTCTGGTTCCAGTTCTAAGAGGAAAAGCTTTGAGTTTCACTCCATTCAGTAAAATATTGGCTGTGGGTTTGTCATAGATAGCTTCAATCAGTTTTAGAAATGTGCCACCTATGCCTATAACTCTTCAGTGTTCTAATTAGAAAAGGATGCTGGATTTTATCAAATGCTTTTTCTGCATCTATTGAGAGGATCATGTGATCTTTATTTTTGCCTCTGTTAATATGGTGGATAATGTTTATAGACTTGCATATGTTAAACCAGCCTTGCATCCCTGGATGAAGCCTACTTGATCATGATGAATGACTTTTTTGATGATAAGCTGTAATCTATTGGCCAGGATTTTGTTGAGAATTTTTGCGTCTATGTTTATGAGTGAGATTGGTCTGAAATTCTCCTTTTTGTTTGGGTCTTTTCCTGGTTTTGGTATCAGGGTGATGTTTGCTTCATAGAATGTGTTGGGGAAGATTTCTTCTTCCTCAATTTTTTGGAATAATTTCTGCAGTACAGGAATAAGATCTTCCTTGAAGGTTTGATAGAATTCTGGAGTGAAGCCATCTGGACCAAGGAATTTTTTGGTTGGAAGATTTTTTCTTGTTTCTTTGATCTCAGTGCTTAAAATTGGTCTGTTCAGGAGCTCTATTTCTTCCTGGCTGAGTCTAGGGAGAGGGTGTGATTCCAAATATTGATCCATTTCTTTCACATTGTCAAATTTCTGGGCATAGAGTTTCTGGTAGTATTCAGAGATGATCTCTTGTATCTCTGTGGGATCAGTTGTTATTTCCCCTTTATCATTTCTGATTGAGGTTACTAGAGATTTTACTTTTCTATTTCTAGTTAGTCTGGCCAATGGTTTATCTATTTTATTTATTTTTTCAAAAAACCAACTCCTTGTTTCATTAATTTTCTGAATGATTCTTTTGTTTTCCATTTCATTGATCTCTGATTTGATTTTGGAGATTTCTTTTCTTCTACTGAGTTTAGGCTTAGATCGTTCTTCTTTTTCCAATTCCATAAGATCTCTTGTGAGATTGTTGATGTGCTCTCTTTCTGTTTTTCGAATGTAGGCATTTAAAGCAATGAATTTTCCTCTCAAAACTGCTTTTGCAGTATCCCACAGGTTTTGGTAGCTTGTGTCTTCATTGTTGTTCTGCTCAAGGAAGTTAATGATTTCCTGTTTTATTTCTTCCTGCACCCATCTGTTATTCAACAGAAGATTGTTTAGTTTCCATGCCTTTCGGTGGGGTCAAGCATTTTTGTTAGAGTTGAGTTCCACCTTTAGTGCCTTATGGTCTGAGAAGATACAAGGTATAATTTCAATTCTTTTGATTCTGTTGATATTTGTTTTGTGTCCCACGATATGATGAATTTTGGAGAATGTTCCATGGAGTGATGAGAAGAATGTATATTCTTTATCTTTGGGATGGAGTGTTCTATATGCGTCTGTCAAGCACAGTTGTTCTAGGGTCTCATTTAAGTCTCTTATATCCTTGTTTAATTTCTGTTTAGAGGATCTGTCCAGCTCTGTAAGAGGAGTGTTAAGGTCCCCTGTTATTATGGTAATATCAGATATCATATTGCTCAGACTGAGTAAGGTCTGTTTCAAGAATCTGGGAGCATTTAAATTGGGTGCATAGATATTTAGAATTGAAATGTCTTCTTGTTGTATTTTTCCCTTGACCAATATAAAGTGACCATCTTTGTCTTTTTTGACTTTAGTTGCTTTAAATCCACATGTATCTGAAAATAAGATTGCAACTCCTCTTTTCTTCTGAATGCCATTTGCCTGAAAAATTGTCTTCCAACCCTTGACTCGGAGCTTTAATTTGTCTTTTGAAGCCAGGTGTGTTTCTTGCAGACAGCAAATGGATGGCTTGTGTTTTTTAAACCAGTCAACCAATCTATGTCTCTTCAGTGGGGAATTCAAGCCATTAACATTTATTGAGATAATTGATAAGTGTGGTAGTATTCTATTCGTCTTATTTGGTGAGAGTCCATTGCTTAGTTTTATCTTTTGCATCAGTGTGGAGGTTAGGTTCTGTCCTTTAATTTCTGAGTTCTTACTTTGCTGCTGATGCATTGTGGTGGTCAGTGTGCAGAACAGGTTGAAGTATTTCCTGTAGAGCTGGTCTTGTTGTGGCGAATTTCCTCAATGTTTGTATATCTATAAATGATTTGATTTCTCCGTCAATTTTGAAGCTTAGCTTAGCAGGGTACAGAATTCTGGGCTGAAAATTGTTCTGTTTAAGTAGATTAAAGGTAGATGACCATTGTCTCCTTGCTTGGAAAGTTTCATTATAGACGTCTGCGGTCATTCTGATGGATTTGCCCCTGTAGGTCAACTGGCGCTTACTCCTGGCAGCTTGCAGAATCTTTTCTTTTGTCTTGACTTTGGACATTTTCATCACAATGTGTCTTGGAGAAGCTCGGTTAGAGTTGAGGCGACCTGGGGTCCGATAGCCCTCTGAAAGCAGTGTGTCAGAATCTTTGGTGATATTTGGGAAATTTTCTTTTATAATATTCTCTAGTATGGCTTCCATTCCTCTGGGGTATTCTTCTTCCCCTTCTGGAATTCCTATAACTCGTATGTTGGAACGCTTCATAAAGTCCCATAATTCTGACAGTGAACGTTCTGCTTTCTCTCTCTTCTTTTCTGCCTCTTTTACTCTCTGAGTTATCTGAGTTATCTCAAAAACTGAGTCTTCTACCTCTGAAATTCTTTCTTCTGCATGGTCTAACCTGTTGCTGATACTTTCCATTGCATCTTTAAGTTCCCTGATTGACTGTTTCATTTCCTTCAGCTCTGCTATGGAAGAATATAAATCCTTTTTATATTCTTCATATCGTTCATCTCTGATTTGATTCTGTTTTTGGATTTCCTTTTGGTTATTTTCCACTTTATTAGCAGTTTCCTTCATTGTTTCCATCATTTCTTTCATTGTTTTCAACATGTGTATTCTAAATTCCCTTTCTGTCATTCCTAACATTTCTGTATAGGTGGAATCCTCTGCAGTAGCTACCTCATGGTCCCTTGGCGGGGTTATTCTGGACTGGTTCTTCATGTTTCCTGGAGTTTTCTGCTGATTCTTCCTCATGGGTGATTTCTTTTATCTGTTTCCTTGCCCTAATTTTCCTTTCACTTCCTCTTGCTCTTTAAGTTCTCGTGCCTGTAGACTGTGCTCCGCAGAGGCTCCGCACCTCACCCGCTCCGCGAGCCCTGATGGTGCACGCACCGACCCCACGCCCGGGAATCTCCCAGCCGCGGTGACTCGGGATGCTGCGGCCACTGCGGCCTTCTCCTCCTCGGCACAAACCCCAGTGGCAAGCAGAGAGTCGTGGCCACAGCACTTGCCGGGACTAAAGTGAACCTCGCTGCTTCTGCAGCCTCCACTACCAAGTCCCTTCAGTTGTCCGCCCAGCCCCACACTCTTAACAGGTCACATACAATTTCTTATATGGCATATCTGGAAGGCACATGGTGCCACTAAAAACATGTAATCTTTTGGTCGTAAAAGCAGTTTTCAATTTTTTACAGTAAGCTATAAAGAATTATTTCACTTTAATTTTAAAATATTGCAGAAGAGTAAAAAGCAATGAATCGGTCAAATTTTGTTCTTTTACTCATTCAGAGTTAAGTTCCTCATGTGTCTCCTTAATAGAAAAGAAAATAACTCTGTTGGCTTCCAGGGGCTTTGGGAGGATCAGTACAATGGTGTATCCATAGTCTTTTGAATCTACTAGATGAAAATGATGCAAAACCAACTTATATTATTCCAGTGGAGAAATGATCCAGTAAGCATGTGTGCAAATGCACAAATCATCTGAGGGTGGAATATACCAAGGGCTTTTCCAAAAGGACACTGAGATCATAGCTAACTGGCCAGGCCACCTTCCAGCTGAACATAAGACCAATTCAAGCCACTCAGAAAGACTGACTTTTTCTGAAAGATTGTCACAAGCACTTAAGTATTTCTAAAGTGTGGCAAATTTCTTTTAACACAAAATTTATAAATAATTTTATATTCTGGTATGTAACTATAGAGCAGATTTTTATAATTCCTTTTATATATTTTAAGGCAAGTTAAATTTGCCAAAGATATCAAAATCGATCAACCCTACTTAAATATATAATACTTTATAGAAGGTTAAATACAAACACAATTCCAACTAACAAAACACAAAACACAGCACTAAGGAAAGACTTGGGCAAATAGGCTGAAAGCAGGGAAGAATATATTCAATGACTACCCATCTCAGATTTCCTGGGATATTTTGAACTCCAAATTATCCTGTCTCACTGCTGCTGAAATGATTGAAATGGCCCAGGAATTTCAGTAGTCAGCATGCAACTTAGAATTTCTGTGAAGTCTTTTGTATCCAAAAGTGGTACAGAAATCTTTTTGAGAACACACATTCTGATTTTTAATACAGAATATGTGGAAAATAAATGCCAAGGCAGAAAATTTTTTTGCTAAAGGTCATGATAAGTTGCGTTTAATGGTTGATAAAGAGAAGAGCAGCCCCTGGCATCCAGGTGCTGGCCTGACAGCCACAGGTAGGCTGTGACGTTCTCCTGTTGAACATTAATAACTCCAGAGAACACCAATATCAGATCCTGGAGCACGACAAAAACAAGACCAATCTGTAATGATGTGGGACCGGGACAAACACATGAGTGTTTTCTAAACCACAAACACCACCCTCCCCACATTCTGCTCATGGGAATAAGTGCTGCTTCTGTTATCAGTCCCAGCTTCAGCTTTGCTCTGCTCATCCTGCTTTCTAGTGAAGAATTGTACAGACACCAGTCACAAGATTACTCCCACTTTCTGACTGCATCCAATCCAGAGCAATGCCTGACACCTGTGGACCTTTTCCCTAATCATTTAACTCAGACAAAATTCTACAGTAGTCTTTTCTAACCTCTTCTGTAGGAGAGTCCTCAGTTCCTTACACTCTGTGTTCTCCCAAGTTGCAATAAGTGAGTAGATCTAACTTTGTTCACCTACAGGTGTGTTCTGCTGACCTCTTCCTGAAGGGAATTGACGTAGTAAATACAGATGCATCATATCCCAACACAGAAAACAAAATGTACTGAGTTTGCTACAATGATGTCATTAATACCAGTGAAAATATATTGTTTCTTCAAAGAATATAACAACTACAAATGAGATTAATGGTTTTGTGGCCCAGCAGTCAAACATTATCTCTGTCTAACACTTTTTTTTTTTTTTTTATAGAGACAGAGTCTCACTTTACTATCTTTGGTAGAGTGCCATGGCATCACACAGCTCACATCACATAGCTCCAACTCCTGGGCTTAAGCGATTCTCTTGCCTCAGCCTCCAGAGTAGCCGGAACTACAGGCACCCGCCACAACGTCCAGCTATTTTTTTGTTGCAGTTCGGCCAGGGCCAGGTTTGAACCCGCCACCCTCAGTATATGGGGCCGGCGCCTTACCAACTGAGCCACAGGCACCGCTCTCTCTCTGCCTAACTCTTAATTCTCCAAACAGTTGTCTCAGGAAGCTATCTGAGTAATTGAAAAAATAAGTAATTATATTTGTTGAAACTAAATAGCAAATAGAACGTTAGTACATGTATTAACTTGCTTAAAATCAATCAAAAGAAACAAAGGCTGAATGAATGATTATGTGAATGGGATGATGAAAGGATTATGTGAATATACAAGTCTTTAAATTATAAATAATGCATGTTAAATTTTAATTTTAATATAAAAGGCTATACAACATTTACATGAGGGTAGATGGAAGAATTGCACATTTGCAGAAACAAGAAATATTTGATCAGCCATTATGAGAAATGAATCTTATATTTATTGGAAGCCTACTGTCCTATAACTGACTACACAAGATAATTTTGCCAGTGCTATTGATAAGACTGTAGTGATAAAGTAGCACTTTTCAAACCTTCAGGTTCACGCAGATCACCTAGGGATCTTGATAGCAAGCAGCTCAATTGATCTAGAGCGGAGGTCAAGGTCCTGCCTTTTCTACAAGTTCCCAGGTGATGTTTATGCTGCTGGCCCTGTAATCACACTAAGTAACAGGAATATAAAAATTAAATGTTATAAGGAAGGCTGGGAAGTTTCTGGGGCTTCTATTCATGCCTGCATATCACCTATTGACTGTTGCTATAGCTCATGACAAGTCTCAACAATTCATCCGGAGAGGGTTGGAAGCTCTCACTTGCGTGTTTTCTGGCAACCCAAGGTTGCTCTGGCAGCAGTGAAGTGGCTGAATAAGAAATCTGTTTCCGGGCGGTGCCTGTGGCTCAGAGGAGTAGGGCTCTGGCCCCATATGCTGGAGGTGGTGAGTTCAAGCCCAGCCCTGGCCAAAACCACACACACACACAAAAAAAAAAAAAAAAAAAAAGAGAGAGAGAGAGAGAAAATCCTGTTTCCTGCTGCGTTAGCCACTATTCATACTCCATCAGGGCAAGACCAGAATATTCCTCTCCTGGGATTAAAGATAAAAGGAATCTTTCCTTTATTGGGATTTCCCACATCATCTATTTTTGTCTCCTCATAACTCTGCAACCTTCTCTCCTCAACATATCTGCCCAATGCTTGGTCCACGTCAGGCCTTATAAATAATTCATATTATAGGCATCCAAATTTCAAAAATGGTTTCCTTGAGGTTGTGATCAGTTTGCTCCTGAATAATCATAGAAAGCAAAAGCTAGATGCTGCTTAAGGGAAACTAGGGGAACCTTGTGTTCCTTATGTTATAAACAAAAGCCAAGGGAGTAAAGGGATTTAAAAGTTTACCTGCTCCCCAAATCCACAAAACAGTTTGATTTGGGTTCCACTGAGGGTTGCAGGAGTCACAGCCACATCTGCTAGGGTGCAGTAGATAAACCATCATGTATGCCCCCAGACTAGCTGTTGGGTCATAAGCACAATACAGGTGCCACCACAGCAACCAGACTAGTTGTTGTGTCGTCATGTATGCAACCAGACTAGTTGTTGTGTCATAAGCACAATACAGGTGCTGTGGTGGCACCTGTATTGTGCTTATGACACAGGATGAAACTCTACCTAGAAACTTGATCTTAGATCTTGTTCCTGCTTGAGGAAACTGGGATAGGATCTAATAGATATATACACTTAATTTGATGTCATCTTCTATCTTTTACTGATATCTGAAGGCCCATTCTCATCCTTTCTCAAACCCGGTCCTCTGCTGGACTATCTCTGAAAAATATCACAAGATGTTGGTGTATTTAACTTCACTACACGAACTCCTACATTATATACTATGAGATATGTACCCAAGATAAAGTGACGACAACCAGAAGGTTCACAAAAATTAAAATACAAATGAAACAAGAAAATCATGGAAGTAATGGCAAAAGATAGTTTCTGAGGTTTTCTTGTAACTCATATGCTGAATATGCTCTTCTTTAGCTTACTGCTAGACATCAGAGAAAAGGTGTACAGAAGAAAAGTTTTTTAGCTGATAAAAAGTCTATTATTTGAAAAGAGAAGATATCTCAATCAGTTTCAATGGAGGAACACAAGAATTCTCAAAGGAAAAAAAAAGAAAACAACATTGCCACCATTTACAAAAGAAGAAAACAAGTCTCAGAAAAGTAGAGAAAACAAGAGTCCTGTGGTTAGAAGGAGAGACAGGAATGGAACCAAGGTCTATTACTAGCTTTGAAGACCTATGGTCTGTCCTTTACATCATGATATACTGAGAAATTTTAGAACTTGGTATAATATATTGCACATAGTAAGATCTCAAATTTTTATTGAATTGTTTTGCTGAAAAAGAAGTAAATATCTACCTACAAGGGAAATAGTAACCTCACATTGTTAAATACAGTCTGCCATGCTACTTATTTTTCTTATGCCTCTCATATCATTAAAGAGATCTCTAGAAAATCAGTGAGCCAATTCGCAGTTCACATTCTAGCAGACTTCTTTTTTGTTTAAATGCAGGTTAATGTGAGGGAACAAACAACCAAGTCACAATATTTGAATTTGTTAGGTAGAATCCTTCTTGTAGCTATGTTCTGCACCCAAAAGATGTGCTATATACCCCTACCTTGTGCCCCTTCAGTGGGAGTACCCCAAGCTCCCCTCCCCTTTTCCTTATTTCCCCTCCCCTGAACTTGAACTGAATTGAGTTTTTCTCCTATGAGGGCATGAATTAGATCGTCTACTGGCTTCAGATTAGTATTGAGTACACTGGATACTTGCTTTTCCATTCTTGTGATACTTTACTGAGAAGACTTCTAATAACATACCCAGAAATTAAGAGCATATACAGCAGAACCTCCATAGATGACAACCTCCCTACACTGACCACCTCCTTAAGTTGACCTAATTTTCACAGACTGGACACACCCCACATGTACGTATCAGTACAGTAGGCTTAGTTCCTTATGTTGACCATCTCTATGCGTTGACTGGTTTGTTACAATCCCTGGGGTGATCAACTTACAAAGGTTCTACTGCATATAAAACAAATTCAAAACCTTTTTGCTTTTGTAGTGGGGAATAAAATGAGGTTCACTCTAAGCACTAAAAATGTATTATAGGTTTTCCATTTACTACAAAGTATATTGATAATCAGTTAAGAAGCCTATAACAATAAAAACAAGAAATTACTCAATATTCTTGTTATAATCTATTTTTTAAAAAAGAATGCAATTACCAGTTTGAGGCTTTAGAACCCTAGAATCTTCAGATGTTTTAGCTGTGGGAACAATCCATGGCTTTTCACTTGAAGCTATATTGAAAAGAAACAGAATTTGCTGAAGATTTTTTTTAGAAGTGAAGGGGACGGAAATAGGTTGTTATGGTTTAATGGCTACAAGAAGCCTGCAAGAAAACAAAAACAAAAGCATATGGATACAATCACAAGTCATCATATAATGAGAAGTTATAATGTGTCAATCCAGAGAGCATTTGATCAGTGGTCAGAAAGAGGCCAGAGTTTGGTGTTCATACTGTCAACATTTTTAAGGACATTTTCATTCCACTAAATGAGTTAAGCGGAATTAAGACTGATAACTTTCATTGAATTTATAGAAAATCCAATCAAATAGGTCCTTTTTATTTAACCACATCAACCACTTGTTTGCCTGATTTTACTGAATTTATCAATTCATTGAGGTCTGCAGGGATAGGACCCAGTAAAAGTGTCCCACAGATTTAAACAAACACCACAAACATTCTTAATATCAAATGAAAGGTACTCTTATTACCCAAGAGGCCCTCAGTTTTCTCAAAAGGGAAGGGCGTTTTTGCTTCAGGAAATTTTGGAAGCCTTTTTGGAGCTGTAATGAAACACAAGGAAAGTTACGACCTGAGGTATAAGAAACAGAGAAAAGATTTTAAAAATCTCAAGCTTGCAAAACAAAACAAAACAAAAAATAAACACAAAAGGGTAAATTATTTCATGTTAGTATGTCTTACTTCTATGTTTCAATGCTGAATATTATAACAAAAAATTTTCAATTATTTATAATTAAACCACTGATTTAAATTACTATATTTGAGCTCTCCTTTTCACTCTTATTTAACTAGCCTCCTGATTTCTTCAGCTATGTTTAATAGGTGCTTTTAGATACATTTCATTTGAACTCAAACCATGGCCTTTTCTATAAGCTTATCGCTCAATTTTTTTGACATTTTTCTCAAAGAAATTCAACAAATTCTAAGAAGCAGTCTTCTGAAATATAAATAGATCTTCTCGTTAAGAGAGACAATTGAATAAAATTAGAATCATACAATTTAGAAAAAAATGTATAAAATATCAATTTGTTCAGTAACAGAATGATTCTGAATTAAAAGTATCAAATATCAAAGTATGACCGCTAAAAAACCCCCCAAACACTATACATTTGTCACATAGAGATCCTCTTTTCAATCTTAAACATTTTTTTTTTTTTAATTGCTGGGGATTCATTGAGGGTACAGAAAACTAGGTTATACTGATGGCGTTTGTTAGGTAAAGTCCCTCTTATAACTATGTCGATCCTAAACTTAAAGATTGTTTACGTTTTAAGGCTCGGGCGTTTGGAATCTTACTGTTCTACAAGCCATTTGTCTCTTTTCCTTCAATGAAGAGATGACTTTGAACGAAGAAGTCTAAAGACTTCTTTGAAGCATGTGTGCAGTTCCCAAGGTAATAATAAATCTGCAGCATTGAATAATTTTTTTACCTAGAGTGCTCAGTGGCAATTCAAACTGAGGTATTAGAACAGTTTGGGATGTTTCTGGGGTCCTTCCGCTGAGAACTACAATAAAAAAGACCGTGGTTAGCAACTCCTTGGCTCAGGATTTGGTGTTACAGCTTAACCAGGATCATGCACTGCATGCTTCATAACAGAGGCTCATGTGGGCGCCAAGCAGTGGATGCCTTTCATGGAAATAGCTGGCTTTCCCTGGAAAAGTTACGGAGCTGGTAAAATTCACAGGTATACTTTGGAGAGGCTGTGGTGAGGCAGGGAAGATTAAATCAAAGTACAGACCAAAACATATGCTGCTGCTCTTTTTCAGGGGAAGGGAACAACAAAGCAAGTTAGATTCTTTTGGGCCAAGAAACAGCTGACATGAATGATACTAAATTCTTATTTAAAAGCATGACAGCTGGTGGGGGAGCATTCTCCCCAAGTTTAGTATGCGCAAGACTTCCAAAAGCCAATCTGAGCAGAATGCAAGTTAAGACTTCCAGGTTTCCCCCAACCCTCCAAGATCTGGGAGTTAAAAGGCTGTGATTCTGTAGATACAATCAAAAGATGATTTAAAAGGGCATGCAGTTGCATCCAGCATCCAGATCTGCCTGGAAGGTCAGTGGCCAGGCAGTCGCTCAGTTGATCAGGCATGTTGTTAACTCTTCAATGGAAGCCGTCCAAGAGATAGGAAGGTTAACCACGGTCAAGAAGGAAGGCATGGGAGAGAGGGGGAGAGGGACAGAAGCTAAGGAGATGGATTACATTTCTATGAGTTTTGGGAGTTTTTTGTGGTGTTGCTGCTTTTATTTTTAATTTTTTACAAAAAAAAGTTCTTAGAATTACCCAGGGTTGTTTCTGAAACATCTAATGCACTAGACACAGTAGGTTTAGTGGTTCTTGGAACTACTTCAGGAGTCACTGAAAAGTAAAACAGACAACTTTACAAATGAAGATAAAATGATGAAGCGATGAAAGATTTGTTTCCCTTCAGAAGTAGTAAGTAGTTCTTATAGACCCCATTTCTTTACAAGTTACTAATGTTAAGGACTCTTTAGCTTGTCCCAGTGCCTGAGCTGATTCTCCTTCCCAAACCTTCCTTTCTGGGTTTAGTCCACTGTCTGTAAGCTCCAAAAAATAAAAAATAAATAAAAGAATGAAAAAAACCCCAACCAAACAAACAAAAAAACCAAACCACTGAATCAACCACCAATAAAACGCTGATAAGGTTAATCATAATTTTTTGTTTGCCTTTGTATTTATCTCCAGGGTTTAGCTATGGCCGAGTAGCCAAGTACATGATAATAGTTTAGCAGATAAATTAATAAATGGGCAAATAAAAGAAAGACCCAGGGCTAAGAGGTTTACTTAGAACTATCATAAGATTTCTCTCTCAAATTGCACTCAATATGCAAAGCTTGAATGAGTTGAAATTATGATCAGAATTGAAGTGCTTGACCACAGGGTTGTCCTAAATACTAGATTAAACGTAATGAAAACCTCAAGTAAATACTTTTGGAGAAATAAGAACCAGGGTCACTGAGATCTGGAAGGAATTGGGAGCTAGAAAACCCCAGAATTTTGCAGAATAAGAACATGCAATAAACACATTAACACTGAAGAATAAATTATGGTGTTCGTCTAAGTATTTCTTAAGTGGAAAATTCTGAGGGTTTGACAAAGGACTAGAAAGTCTGTAGACTCTCCCATCAGACACGGTGCCAAGAGAAGACAGTCTAATGAAGAAAATGAGTAGAATCTTTGCAGTAGAAAAGGACTTGGAGTCACCCACTGGGTCCTGCCTATGCTTTTCTTCGTATTGATCAAGTATACTGAAATCAGGAACCACCCAGGGATTTCATCCAAATGGATTACTGCAGTGGCTACCTCTGCCCCCACTCCCTTGAAGGTGGAGATGAAAGATTCATCTCACTTTTGCGGACAGACTATATTCATCTTGGTCTGTCAGAAATGTTCCTACTTGAAAGAGTTTCTTGACATTGTTTTACTGCTCCCCCTGTTGTTATCTTCCCTGGAGCAGCTACAAGCCCAAAGTTTAGTACAAGTAAATATCACCAATATTCCAAGGTATAGCAATTTTATAAATTAACAAAATCATTTCAGATTTACTTTGCTAAATGTGGATCGGGAGGAATTCTTGCTAGATACTTATTTCATGAAGTCCTGGGTAAGGTGGCATTGTGCTGGTAGAAAGTCTGTAACTTAGAGATTAATGTTTCCCCTGTGCACTGGACTTGGGTAGTTCATTCAGAGAAGAGATGTTGAATGTTAGTCACAGAAATAAACTATGGGGAAAATTCTCACTTCATTTATCCTTTGAAGGATTTTTACTAAACTATTACATATTCTCTATACTAGGATTGTTAGCATTTCAGAGATACTTATTTCTAAATCATTCCAAGGTATTTTCTTAAATATCAAGCTATGATCTGTGAGGGATATATCACATTTTGCTACTGACCACTTGTGAAAATAAAGAAATCAAAAATGGTCTCATATGTTCATATAAAAGCACCAAAATTGGGCGGCGCCTGTGGCTCAGTCGGTAAGGCGCCGGCCCCATATACCGAGGGTGGCGGGTTCAAACCCAGCCCCGGCCAAACTGCAACCAAAAAAAAATAGCCGGGCGTTGTGGCGGGCGCCTGTAGTTCCAGCTACTCGGGAGGCTGAGGCAAGAGAATCGCTTAAGCCCAGGAGTTGGAGGTTGCTGTGAGCTGTGTGAGGCCACGGCACTCTACCGAGGGCCATAAAGTGAGACTCTGTCTCTACAAAAAAAAAAAAAAAAAAAGCACCAAAATTGTGGTATCACATTTTAGTATAAAAATATTTCAGACTGTTGAGGTAATAACTTTCGTTTAGAGTGAAAAATATAGCTCCATCATTCACTTTGCATCTGTTGTTTTCCCAAACATTAAAGACCTGGAACCTCCTACTGTTTTGGACTTACTTATGATCAAAATGAATTTACTGCTGGCTCTTCACTAAAGAAAAACAAAAAACAAACAAAACAACAAACAAACAAACAAAAAAACCCTATAGACTGTAGATCATTTACTATTATAAGAAATATGTTCTTTCTTTCCTCAAGGTCAACAGCATAGTGATCTCATTACCTGTCATGGGCTGTGCTGTGATTTTTTCAACCTCTGGTGTTTTAGATTCAGCAGGTAATGCCAAGGTTTCATTCTTAGCTAAAAAGTCAAGAGAAGAAACAATTTACTTCACTTCCTCCCAATAGCCTCCAAAAGTACCTCATTCAAAACCTAATTAACAGACTTAAAAAATCTAATCTAATCACATTCCTTCCTATCAGCCAGTCAGAAACTGTATTAAGCATTTCTAGCAGGGACTATTATATGACTGTTTTCAAAATTCTATGTTAACATTGACTTGCTTGCAATGTTTTGAAATAGTCCAGTAGCGTGAAAGAATTCATGCACCTTTGAGATACCCTATCATGCCATTTAGTTAATTCTTTAAGATCTGAATTGGCATTAGAGTGAGGAAAAGATTGTAACATAATATTTGTATAAATTTCAAGTCATTTTGATTCATAAATAGAATTTCTAGAGGGCACAGGTATTATAGCAAATGCTCCCTGGAATTTAACATTCAAGTACCACTAACATTTTTGTAAAAAAATTAAAGATTAGTAAATTTCAAAATGTAATAGGCTATGACACAAAAATTCAAAAAACCCATAAAAACAAATACAAAAGATATTTAAGCCTGGGTGCGGTGGCTCACTCCTGTAATCTTAGGACTCTGGGAGGCAGAGGTGGGTGGATTACTTAACTTCAGGAGTTCAAGATGAGCCTGAGCAAGACTCCAGTTCTAAAAAATAGCCAGGTGTTGTGGTAGGTGCCTGTAGTCCCAGCTACCAGGGAGACTGAGGCAAGAGAATTGCTTTGAGCCTGAGAGTTTGAGGTTGCTGTGAGCAATGACCCCACAGTACTCTACCAAGGGCAACAAAATGAGACTATCTCAAGAAAAAACAAAAAAACAAAACAAAAAAATGACTCAGCACCCATAGGTCAGTGATTAGGGCGCTGACCACATACACTGGGACTGATGGGTTCAATCCCGGCCTCGACCTGCTAAACAACAATGAGAACTATAACAACAACCAAAAAAATAGCCAGGTGTTGTGGCGGGCACCTATAGTCACAGCTACTTGGGAAGCTGAGGCAAAAAGAATTGCTTAAGCCCAGGAGTTTGAGGTTTTGTTGTTGCTGTGAGCTGTGACACCACTGCACTCTACAGGCAACATAGTGAGACTCTGTGAATAAAAAAAAAAGATATTTGAAAAATAGTCATGGGAAAAAGTTACTAACAATTAATAAATTCGAGTCACATAGACCGAATAGACCTTCTCTTTTGGTCTCTGTAGGAATTCAGTGTAAAGAATGAAATCAGTTTTGTTTTTTTCCTTATTTTTTTCCTTATGGAACTAGTTGGAAAATTTTATTCTAAAATTTAGATATTCTTTTTCAAAGAAACTATGCTTCTAAATTAAGAGTTTCCCAGTGACTATGATATTCCCTATCAAAAAAATGAAGAGTTAGGATTAAGTCTGTTCAGTTATTCGGCACTTTGAAACAGTGACCTGCTTGTAATGTTTTGAAATAGTCCAGTAGCATGAAAGAATCCATGCACCTTTGAGCTACCCTAATCATGCCATATGAGCTGATTATATAACCAGATAAGATTGTTTGGAATTTTATGGCTATCCAGAACTTTAATTTCTCAACTTTGACACTATTGACACTTGAAACCGGATAATTTTTTGAGGCAGGCTGTCCTATCTACTGAAGACTGTTTAGCAGCATTCCTGCCTGCTACTCATTGGATTCCAATAGCTCTCCCACAGTTATGACAACCAAAAATACTGCCAGACATTGCCAAGTATTTCCTGGGGGACAAAAATGCCCCCTGATGAGACCTACTGATATAATTGGTTCTCTCGACATTCTCTGAACACGAAAGTTTTATTACCTTCTGTGGTTCATTTAACTCTTATAAAGACCATTTTCTTCTTTTCAGTTAACGTGGGCACAACATACTTATTTGCTGTTTTTGGACTTAAAGTCATCTCTTCCACAATGTTTATAGAAGCAAGTCAATTTTCAATCTCTGCTTACTGAAGGTATACAACAGATTTCTACAAAGATCTAATTATTTGCAGGACTGATTTGAAATACTGAAAATAAGTGTCATAAATGCTAGTGCACTGGTCACTGATTGCCAAATGTGTGTTTCAGAAGTTGTAAGCATGTTTGCATAATAGAAATAATTAATGCCATTGTTCAAATTAATTTAGCGTGGACATAAAAAGGAACTCTGTGATAATTTAAAAAAAAGATCCAACATAATTTTACAATAAACTATACTTTTAAAATTTCTGTATTTTCTCAGTATTTTTTCCTGACATCTTTTGTTTAGAATTATTCTGATTGGTAAACATGGCAAAAAAATATTTAGATTGGCTCGGCGCTCCCATAGCTCAGTGAATGGTGCACTGGCCACATACACTGAAGGTGGCAGGTTTGAGTCCGGCCCAAGCCTGCTGAACACCAATGAAAACTGCAACTAAAATATAGCCAGGTGTTGCGGTAGGTGCCTGGAGTCTCAGATACTCGGAAGGCTGAGGCAAGAGAATCCCTTAAGCCCAAGAGTTTAAGGTTGCTGTGAGCTGTGATGTCACAGCACTCTACCAAGTGTGACATAGTGAGACTCTGTCTCAAAACAAAAAAAAAAAAATTAAGATTATGAATCTCTTACAAGCTCTAGCCCTGTTATTTTTAGCATGCACCATAGGTACCCTTTTTAAAAAAATAAAAATGATAAGATTTTCTTTGAATGATCTCTATTCAATGTCCTCTTCTCCTTCCAGGGTTCCTTCCTAGACTTTTACATGCAATTATCTGAAAACTTCAGCTTCTTATATTCAAAACACGCTCTTAAGCTGGCAATCACAATCTATTCTAGGCCATTAATGAAGAGAAGTGGGAAACTGCCTTCCCAAGATATATTATTTATATGATGTATTATTTATATATCACTAATTCTTTATAAAGGCATATTATATTTCTAAGTATGACATTTTAGACATCACAGAGATTGTTAGATGGAAAAGATCTTTGAATGGGGGACTCTTGACATCTCGTGAGCATTCACCTATCATATTGCACAACTGCAGTCTTGGCAACAGGAAAGTAAAATGCCATCAGAACATGGCCTAAAATCTAGGAAATTCCTTTTCCTCTTTATTCTCTACATTTTTCAACAACAATTGTTTCCTTTAATTTTTGGCATGCTAGTTCTTGGCTTTGGCCTTTGTATGTCCCTTGGAGATGTGTGTGTAATATTAACTTTCTTGTTTATTTCTATTATTCATATCATGTGTTCTTAGAACAAAGCTATTAACATTTCTTGATGTCCTGTGATGGGCTTTGGTGGAATGGGGATGTTATTTTTAGGATTTGTCACCTCAAAAAATGTGACTTTTCTGAATTGCAGTGATAATTGAGAGTTTATTTCTCCCTTGATAATATAAAGGGCTATTTATGCCCATACTCTTTTTATGAAAGACAGTTCTTCTGCACAGCATAGGCAACAATCAACAAAATGAAAAGCTAGCCTACGGTTTGAAAGAAAATATTTGCAAACCATATATCTGAAAGGGCTTGATGTTCAAAATATATAAGGAACTCATACAACTCAACCAAAAAAAAAAAGACAAACCCAATCCCCCAACCCAAATAACCTGATTAAAAAATAGGCAAAGGATATGAATAGACATTTCTCCATAGATGACATAAAAAATGGATAATAGGTATATGACAAGGTGCTCAACATCACTAACATCAGGGAAATGCAAAATTAAAACCAGAACGAGATATCACTTCACTCCTGTTAGGATGGCTATTATCAAAAAAGTGGGCGATAACAAGCATTGGCAAAAGTGTGGAGAAAAGGATATTTTTGCCCTGTTGGTGGGAATGTAAATTAATGCAGCCATTATGGAAAACAGTATGGAGGTTCCCCCAAAAATGAAAAATAGAACTACAATATGACCTGCAATCCTTTTTCTGGTATATACCAAAAGGAAATGAAATCAGCACCTCATTGAGATCATCTTTCCTCCCATATTCACAATAACCAACATATAGAAACAACCTAAGTATTGATGAATGAATAAAAAGGTTGTGGTATATTCACACACATGGGAATATCATTCAGCCTTCAAAAAGGAGATCCTCCCATTTACAATAACATGGATGAATCTAGAGGACATTAAGCTAAATGAAATAAGGTAGGCACAGACAGAAAAATAGTGTATTACCTTACTTATATGTGGAGTCTTAAAAAAATCAAACAGAGAATAAAAGAGTGGTTATGGGGGGTGGGGGCTAGGGAATGGAAGTAGAAAATAGGGAAATGTAGGGCAAAGGGGACTAAGTTGCTGACACGAAGGATGAATAAATCTAGAAATCTAAGAACAACATGAGGACTATAGTTATAATATTGTATTATATATTGGGAATTTGTTGAGAGTAAATTTTTGGTGCTCTTATCACATATATACAAAGGAAATCTATTTGAGAAAATGGACATGAAAATTTTCTAGACTATAGTAACTCTTTCCTTATGTATATCAAAACATCATGCTGTATTCCTTAAGTATATCCAATAAAATTTTTTTCAATTGTAAATGTTTTTTTGAAACACGCTCTATTAAGATGATATATTTGACAGATAGGGTTTTCCTTGGATTTACTGGACATTTTCAAACAATTTCTTCAGTGTGCAAAAGACTTTCCTTGTGTTAAATTTAAGATATTTTCTCAGAAAGCCAAATTAACAAATTCCTATTTGCGTAGTTCTTATTATTTGTATATTTACTATTTGCATTTATTTTTCTTTATTAAAACCATTCAGTCTTGAAGCACAAGTAAATCATAAAAAAAAAAAAACCACTTCCTAAATTAAAGAAAGTAAAAAGGCTCAATTGGTATTAGGGTAACATGTTGAATTTTGAAAAAAAAAAACAAAAAGGAAACATCTCTTTCTCTCCTTCAACCAAAGACAAGGAAGTAACAACTCCTAAAGGGGCCAAGTTGGGCCCCTGATAAGGGAGGAAGAATTAATTGCCTTGTCTGAGGTCCTAGGATGAGCAGGTACCATGTATGTACAAGTCACCATTACAGCCCCCGGGTTACTTGCAGCTCTGGCATGGAGAAATGCTTAGTAAGTATTTGTGGAATGAATATTGCCAAACAGGGGTTTGGGTCTCTCTTACTTCATCTGTACAATGTGATGATTTAATCATCTATTAAATGCCAAAGTTCTTAGCCAGTGCCTAGCTCAGGGAAAACATTCTGCACTTTAAAGTCTTGTTCAATTTCTACCATATCATGCTGATTCCTGTCATATTTAGCAACAGTCCAGAACATTCTCCAGAGACATTAGAGAGGTGGTTCTTAAAGTGTGGCCCCTGGACCAGGAGTGTCAGTGTCACCTAGAAACTTATTAGAAATGCAAATGATCAGGCCCCACCCCCAGCCTACTGAACCAGTGATGCAGACTTTGTTGCCCTCGGTAGAATGTCATGGTGTCATAGCTCACAGCAACCTCAAACTGGTCCTGGCAGTCTGAGCATCCACAAGTTCTTCAGGTCTGATGCTTGATCAGGTTAGAGATAGACACAATTCAGAGCCTAAGTTGATGCTGAGATACAGCAACCAACTTAGCACAATGACCATCACACTTACTCCCTGGGCCCTTTTTATGTGGATTTTGCTTTTATTATTGTTGTGTTTTATGATTTATAAACATTGAAATCATACCCAGTTCTTTCTGGAAGCAGGAAACAATGTCAGTCTCTAATGGACTTGACCTTTACATTAATTTTCATCAAAAATATCTAATGACTTCTTAAAAGAAAAATAAATATAATTTAGAACCATCATTCCATTTGGATATTATACCTATATATGTCTATTGTTTGGATAATAAATGTTTATTCTTCTTTTATGCATGTAAATATGCATATGTATTTTTATTTTTTATAATTTTCCATAAATACAAAATATATTTTATGCAAATATAAAATAACTATTGCTCTATAAAATGTTATTTATATGGATTCCAACACTTCAACCTCCGTGCCTCTACTTTGAGATCCTCAAACATCTCATTTGCAAGATTCCCTGGACATCCTAAGAACATCAGTGGTCAGTAATTCTAAGTCCAAATGTAGAACTTTTCTACTTACCTAATTGTGCCTTGAGTGCATCCGAAATCTCAAGCATTATGGATGTTGGAAGTTTTACACTGGTTTCATTAAGACCTGGGATAATAAGGTGAACTGCAAGGAAAGAGATGTAAATAAGATAAGAGGAAGAGAATAATTTATTTATTTATTTATTTATTTGTGAGACATAGCCTCACTTTGTTGCCCTCAGTAGAATGTCATGGTGTCATAGCTCACTGCAACCTCAAACTCAAATTCTGGGCTCAAGTGATCCCCTCGCCTCAATCTCCCAAGTAGCCTAGGCACCTGCCATAACGCCTGGCTATTTTTAGAGATGGGGTCTTGCTCTTGCTCAGGGTGGGTTCAAATTTCTGAGATCAGGTGATTCCCCTGCCTTGGGGAGTGCTAGGCATGAACCACTGCACCCAGCCTTAAGGCTTTAAAATGGGAAAATATATGACCATATCTTCAAAATAGAGCATTTTAAAAAAGATTTAGAACCAAACTACTAAATCTTCTGGCTTTAAATCCATAGACTCAAAAATTGTAAGATGGCTGCTTAAGATGTGTGGTGAACAAGAACATAATTACCAACAATAATGATTTTTAAAAGAGTAGTCCAACATGAAGAAGCCTCTCATTACCACGGACAACCTTGTGGGCAGGCAGGGTGGGTGCCATCATTCCCCTTGGGCACAGGCTAGAGCTCTCTCTTTAACATACCATGATAAAGGTAGCATTGTTTGGCTCCTGGCCAGGAGTGGACACAAGCCAGGATGCTAAACAGTGAAAGGAAATGAACCAACATCAGTTTAACAGAGCTGCTTATGGTATAAAGTTCCATAAAGGCCCTATTATCAAAAGATAGCCTGATTTGCTTTATCTAGACATAGATTTCAAGATTGACTCACCTAGTATTGCTCCTCCAAAGGGGGTCTTCTCTGGGGATTTAGTTGAAGCCTTGTGAGTAACATTCTGAATCACTGTTGAAGCACAAAAAGACCGTAGTGTGATAAGGAAAAAACGTGGGAAGTAGTAAAAAGCTAACAAGATGAGGCCATCTGCTCAGGGAAAGTTCTGATTTAACTTTATCAATTAAGAGAAAAGCAACTCTGTGGGGTGGCTATGCAGTCAACAGAAGGATTGGAAGAAACACCTTACCTTAAAACCGGGACCTTTAAGTAATGAAAGGCTATAATTCTATAATAAAATATTCCATTACAATTATCAAAAAGTTCCTTCCATCTCCATTCCCTGTAGCCTACCCTTTCCCAAAATTAATCAGAAGTAACACAAAATGAGACAATAACTCAGTAACACAGAAGTTAGAAAATAAATATTTGCAAAGCAAAGAATCTTTGGGTAATTTCAATACTACCTGACCCTATTTTCAGAGTACAAGAAGGACATCATAGTCTCTTAAAATTGATAGCTATTTTAAAAGCCCTATCTCTCCTACCAAAAATCTCCCTGGAAATAATAAAGATAATTTAATAATTTGAAAAGCTGAAAGCCAAAATAAAAACAACTAGATATAGAAATAATACAGTATAATCGTTGCAACCTGGACACCTTTACTTTCCCTAAAGTGACCACGAAATCAGTTTTCATTTTCATTATTGCAACTATTCTATGAATGATTTACTGCGTGTATGATAACGTAATCCTGGGCAAAACTCCACGTATTTAACTGACTCATTAAAGTTCAATGCTTGACTGCATTAACCCTAGATGTCTGATCAGTGTGACTTGCCCAAAGTTTGACATATAGGTACAGGATGCCAAATTACCTATTAATATCTAATTCACTAGACTGTACTATTTTCTCTTTCTAAAAAGCAACAGTTAGAAATAACTTTTTTTCTGAAAGACAGTCAAAAAAATTGAAAAATATGTGCTATATTTAATTATATTAGTTAGAAAGTATGTTTAAAATAGTTCTTAACATATATCCAGAGCAAATTACCTTGCTTGATGATTGTTATTGGAATAAGCTTCTTTGGGACATATGCCGGCTGAAAAGACAGGGGCAAAATCAATTTCTGAGTCAATGTTAATAAGGTTTTTTTTTTTTTATTTGTTTGTTTGTCTTTAAATCAGAGAATAGGAAGCAGCCCTTTCTTGTCTTCAATGAAGTCTCCTGTGACACTGGCTTAGTAGTCACTTCATAGGTCTTCAGTGCATAGATCCACCTCTGTTTTTTTAGACTCACTTGGTTTCCCCATAACTATTGAAAGGTATAACAAAATCAAACTCTTCAGAACTCCCATTAGTTCTGTTTACTTAGAAGTTATAAAGGAAAGAAAAGGAATCCTCTGGAATTAGTTGATTTTTATTACATCTAAGCTGTGACTCAGCCAAATTCTGTCATTATATTCTCTCTCAAAAATATGCTTAGTTACAAACTAATCTTTAAAACCAATAAAGATCAATGAGATGTACCCAATTGCTGCTACACTACAGACACCACAATCACGCCAAACTCCTGACACCAGGTATTTATTGCCCGAGACATTTGAAATTTATTTTCAGAAAATTTAAACTCCATATTATTAGTAACAATGATCTCCCCACTATGCAATAGCTCTCAAAAACTTATTCCTCCTGCCTAACTAAAAACTTTGTACCCTATGACCTTGTTTCCTCTCCATCCTCCAAACCCCAATAACTACAATCCTACTGTCTACCTCCATGAGTTCAGCATTTTGGAGAATATTATATGCCTGCTATGGCAACCTGCAGCCACATGGGAGCCTCTGGTGGCAGAGCCATGTTATCTTTCCAGGTGCTGACAATTGTTTCTGTTCGGCCTTTGGCTACAATTACAAAGGTTTTTGAATGGCCTGTCCTCTCACTTGGCACACATTGTGCAGAATACGAAGTTTTTCTAGATGCTTGACGCTAGCGGAAATGCCTACCACTTGCTGTGTTCTCTTTCAATTGCTTTATACCACTTTTTATTTCCTGTGTTATAATGATTTGTTTTGAACAACCTTTCAAAAAGGACAAATAGAAAATATTCCCCTCTCCACACAAATGGAACAAACTTCTGAATTCTTAGTTGAGTACAGACCAATGTTCTGTTAAGATGATGACACGAATATATGTATAATATGCACTGCCAAAAATAGGGGAATCATTTAGGTGCAAGATGAAATTTTTTCTATACCTATATCTGCTCTTTTGCCTGATCCACAATCCAAAAATACACCAAGATTGGACTAATGAGCAAATACCTGCTTCACGACAGGTAGATTTTTAAAAGGCATTAGCAGAGCCCCGCTACGTTGAGATTCCTATTCCTCAATGGGAATCCTTTTCCTGTGTCTTCTTATAAAGTATGTGTAGGGAAACATCTGTTATCTGGACTCACTGCAAAATGAAATCTCTGATAATTCCCAAAACGTAGTGTTTAACCAATTACAACCCAATTTTAACTGAACTGTTTTATATACTATGTTTTAAGGAAGATACCACTGACCTTGCCTTGTGCTCCTAGACTTGCTACTACCAACATCTATTAATGTGCTTTGGAGTCACGAGGCCTGACTGCAGTGGGTAAGTTGGTGGCAAGGTCGCCACAGGCTGCTGTAGTTCTGGCTGATCCTTGGATACCACCCTGGCAGCGACTTCCTTTCTTAGCCATTTTCCTGCTGGCTTTCTTTTCTCTGCAGCTTGTCAGCCCCAGATTCTTGCAGCGAAACCAATTGTTCCTTCCTTCCACAATTCTCGTGCCTCCTTTCATTTGGCGAATATGTTTCAAATGTTTGTTATGTCAGAAGTAAGCACATTTCCCTCCTGCTCTATAAGAGATACATTATTTTTTCTTCATTTTGAGATATCTTCACCCATAAGAACCCAGGATGGTCTATACGTTGAGCAGGATGTTTAGTTAAGAGAATTCATTTTTGTCATTTTTCTGGGACGCTATGGCCAGGTTCACAGTTGATGGCACTCAATGGGGAGAGAATGCTTGCATGGTAGGGGCAATGCCCCTGGAGCCAAATCCAGCATGCTTTTTTGGTGATGGATTAGGGAAAGCATAGACTTACTTGGAAATACCCATGGCAGCAGCAGCCACGCAGAATGAGGGACTTGTAATTTACCCTGCAAGATACTAACTTCTTCCTGATATTATTTTGAAAATTAGCTTTAATAAAATCAGTGATAACACAAGAATGTTATTTTTTGTAGGTTTGCTCATGTGACATTTTTGTGGTGTCAGAATATTCATTATAGATTTAACTTTATTTCCAGGCCCTTGCAATAAAGAGTAGCTATTCAATGGGGGAGTGGCAAAGGATTGCTCAAAATCAGATTTCAATGACTCAAGAGAACTTGGGCATGTTCGATTCTGGGCTTTATTCATTTTAGGATGTTCTAATGAAAGTTATAAATCATACTGACTCAATCTGACATGTGGCTAAAAGAGTATCTAACGTCCTACTTTTGAAAGTCTTCAAATTTTTGGTCAACTAGAGAGGTATCAGATATACATCTTTGACAATATAGTGGCCTACATATATATTTTTCAAATTTCTGCTTAAAGACAAGTATTACTAAGAATAAAAGGATACCTGATACATTTACTATACATAATTTTAAAGTGTTGGGGGGGGGGCATAAAGGTAATTCTCTCTATTTGATAACTGTTGCACTTCAAAAATTGGCACCATTTCTTTTTTTTTTTTTTACTGATATAGATGAGGATTTCTTAAAATATGGGTGGATCTTTGATGGAAAAAATATGATAAAAATAGATGTCATATTTTAGGAAAACATTGATTCTAGGGAAATTTGGATTGAATAATTAAATTTGCATTTTAAAATCTGTTACTAAGTGCTATATATACTTCAAACATTGATTTTGTTTAGTGAATTTAAATACATTTTTCAAATTATAGAAATAATGCATAAAAATTTTAGCCATTGTTATTTTTTGTGTGTGTTTTTTTAATAGCAAACCTAATCATAAATGTTAGGTTTTACTTTCACAAAAAGAGTATACTAGATTGTGAAAAAAACAACACAGGTATCGTGATAAGTGTATTTGTTTTTGCCTGCCTTACATGGGTCTCACATGATACAAGTGATATTATATGGCAATAATTGTGGTTTTGTTTATGCACACACCCTTCCTCTAATTTTTCTAAAAATGATATTGAAAGCACTTAACAACTGGTAGAACAAAGGCATTAACCAATCAGAAAAGACCCCTGCTGCACACCCCTGCCATAGCTCTCCTGGGGTTTGCCAGCAGAACACACTCCTAGATATGTGATTTACAACATAAGGCAACAAGAAGGATATGATGAGGCTGCACTTAATATTCAGATTTTTAGCCTAAATATTATTTATCTTTAAAAAAGGATAGCCTAAAGTTCAAATTGTTTTTTTTCCAGTACATTTTTACCTCTTTTTGGAAGGTGTTAAGATTATAAGATTCAGGGTGTAACTACGTCTATCTGAATGAAAAACATTTTTCAATGTGTCTTTTGCTTGAAATCCTGAAAGCAAAACATCTGGAATTAGTTTCATATCTTTTGAAATTCTGCGTGCTAAGATCAGTTTCAAAGAAGAGATGGTGAATATTTGGATATAGACATTATTTGGACTGTGCAGAATCAATTCTGTGTGGTCACACCCATGGTCAAAGGTTCTTTTTCAACTTTCTCATGTCCCACAGTTACCTGAAAGGTCAGATGTCAGTTTGTGAGACTTTTTTTTTTTTTTTTTGGTGTCTAGAAGGAAATAATACAACTTCTCAAAAAAAGCCTTAAAATATCTTTTCAATGAATTTGGGTTTTCCTTTGGAAATAACCAAGAGTTTTAAACTACAGCTCATCAAAGCTGGCTAGGATTGGGGGCTGCTCCGCCTCACAGCTTGAAGTGATAAAATGTCTGGCCCTGTGTCACAGACAGGGGTAGTTCCTTTTTAGCCAGTTCTATCATGGCTGTTTATAATGAGTAAAAAGAAATTAAATTCCCTGGGAGTAAAACGTCAATCATCTTTCCCAATCTTGCTGAGTAACTCAACCCTAAATGAAATATTCTGCCAAAAGAAATACGAATTATTGAGACATGATAGCTGAAAAGAAGGAATGAAAGAAATGACATCATTGAGTCACATGAAAGATCATGTATGCCAGCCCAGCCAAGAGGGTAGGATACAAGATACATTTCCTAGGAAACCATCCACAACAAAGAACAGGGATTGTTCTAGAAGAGGATGGAAGATCCACTCTGTGCACTGTTCTGCCTGTGAATACGGCATGTTTACATTTCCTACACCATGTTGATGGAATTGACAGACAGAGGCAAAGGGACATTAGGGATTGGAACCATTGAATAGATGGAGCTAAACCAGCAGATTAATTGTTTGAAAAAAACTACCGCATAGCCTAGATAGAATCTAACTATATAATGCAGTAAAATAAAATGCACATAGTTTAGCATTTACTTATGATAAAATCAAGCCTTTCATAAAACTAAGAAAAAGGGAGAGAAATATTTATCTGCTCTCTGGATAAGGAAGGTCTTTATAAAATAAGATGCAACAACAATGGAAAAGTCTGATCATTTGATTAAACAAATTTCAAGACTTGCCTAGTTAAAAAATTCCCCAAAACAAAACTAAATAATAACAAATGTAAGAAAAATATTCCTAGATGGTATCACAGACAATGTTTCTTTAATCTATAAAATCTTTCAATAAAAAAACCCAAAAAACACCCAATAAATAAAGAGCTACAACTAAATGCCATTAAATGGAAAATACAAATGAGTAATAAACAAATGAAGAAAGTACTGCCTTGTCAACAATTAGAGAAATAGAAATTAAAATAACTATGTTAAAGTATTATATCAGCCAAAAATGTAGTGATGAAAACATATAAGGTTGACATTCAGCATACTGTAACAAGACAGATTCTGATACATTGCTGGTAAGATTATAAATTGGTACAACCTTCCTGAAAAAAAATTTGGCCATGCATATTAGAAAGCCTAAAAAATGTTAAAAATCTAAACTGTTAATTTCCCTCCTAATTTTAAGAAATCAATCAAGAATCCAAACAAAGCTTTATAAGTGTTCATTTTAACATCACTTACAATTAAAAAACAATTAGAATAAACTTAAAAGCTTGCTAATTGGAAACCAATTTAGTAAAGAAGAGCGTATTTATATGATATAATAAATAGCAATTAAAATTATGTTTATGAAGAGAATTTAATGCCATAGTTTGAGAACAGCAAGATATGAAATTGTACATATAGTATGATTTTAATTTTGTAAGGAAAATATGTTTAGGAAACAAAATAAAAGAAAGCTTTAATAGTAGACTGGTTTTCTGCTGCTTTAAAAGGTAGCTTTGTTACAGTAATCTTGTTAATGCTTCCTTTCCCACTTTTAATTTCTGCATGTTTAAGTATTAAATATTTAGGAAAACAGCAAAACCCCCAAACAAAAAACCAACCAACAAATAAAATAAAGAAAAGAAAAAAATTCAGGCCCGGTTTTACCTAAAATTTCCTCTCTTGTGTTTAGATTTGAAATACATCAAAATACTTAACTGGCAATCATAATAATCTGATAATTATGACTTGATAATAATTTCATAAAGAATACACTTTCCTGCCAATGAAAATCACAAAAATAACATTTGCCTTAGAAGGATTATCTCAGTCAGTTCTATTTTCTCCATGACCGTTTTCTGTCAGTGAAAATCCTTTTTAAAAGTTTTTTTTGGATTTGGGCAGCTGAGTTATCTGTGGGAGCAGATAGGTACTGAGGGTCTGCTCAGTTCCATGCAGTGCAGAACCATCCAAGGGCTGGCATGCTCTGGCCCAGGCAACTGTGTGGAAACAGACAGACCAGCAGGGCCGGGCTCCAGTTGTGGGAATGCCTTGACCTCCTCTTGGCACCCAGCCACCAGGAGGAACTTTGGAGGCAGATGATTCCAATCCACCTCCCCCATTACTGCCACCAGAAGCTCCCATCCAGAAGGAGAGTTAAAGGACAGAAATTTAGCAAGTAACCTGGTGGATTAGAGCTGTGCCAAGATAGAAGGTTGAAGAATGCACATCAACCCTGCTGAGGTGAGCTGCAACCCCAAGGATACAAACAAAGGTACAATATCCATTGCCAAGTGGACAGGAGTCCCATCCCCCATGAGAATTGCTGAGAGTACTCCATACAAATGAGCAGAGTTCAAAGTCCTCTCATTATATCCCACGGGAGAGACCCTCTAAAAACTGGACCTACTTCCCCTACTAGGGTGCCATGGCACTCTCCTGCCAGGCAAAAACTGTATAAAACTGTATATATTCTCTATATTCTCTACCTGAAATTCTGAACCCCCAGCACTCCCCTCCACTCTCACTCTGAGGTATGGAAGCCTGTCCCCCAGGAGTCCAGATTCTTGGGTATTTTCTTGAGAGGTGTGGACAGGGCATGGACTGCTGCTGGTCAGTGCTGATTCTGCACCATGGGAGTGAGGAGAGGATGGTCAGCTGAGCAGGAACCATATGGGAGTGGCAGTGCACCGAGGCACACAGCAGCAGCCACAGCAGCAATAATAGGGCTTACCCCTGGATATTCCGGAGTCACACCCCCTGTCTCTTTGGGCAACCAGAGGAGGCCGGGCATCTTCTCTGGTGGCAGCCTCTGGTGGAACAGATCTGGACAGAAATGCAGGCCCCATGAGTAAAGGGTTTGCCTGAGGTGGTACTGGCCTGGGTAGAGAGCAGGGACTATAATACGCATGCACAGATCCGGCAGACTCCGAGGGCAGGGCTGACCCAGAGAACTGCTGTACTGAGCCCGGGACGCACCCGGCCCTCAGGGGATCATTAGCCGAGACAAAGAAGGTCAGGCAGAGGCTGGAACTGACTGCTAACAGTGCTGTGAATACAACTATGCAGCCGAGACCAGGCAGCCGCACAGACAGGGCCTGAGGCACACGTTCTGTGAACTCAAATTAGCTTCTCTTCTGAAGGAGAATATGGCCAGGACAGAAACAAATTCTGCAAAGTTGTTCTGTTCTGTCGGTAACATCAATCAGGGGCAGGGCTGGAACTGAGTAAACAGTCCCAGCCTCCATTAAGCACCCAAGGTTGTCAGGCCTCACCTCCCACTGCCGGATAGTGGCAGAGAGCAGCGGCCTGGCTGAGGAGACATAAATCTCCCTCTGATTCAGGCAGGTGCAAACCCCTGGAGTATCTGCTCATTGGAGGCAACTGGGTCACAGCCCTGCGGGGTTATCAGTGACTGGGTGTGACAGAGGTGCAAGGTGGGGAATGACACATCAACCTTCTGAGACAAATCTATTTGCTGGGTGGGTCCTACTGACCTCACGGAGCACCAGAACGAGTCATATTTGAGTTGTCAGCAGACCCCTGCGATCTAGTTGCCAGAGAACATTTGAACTCTCCCACCTGAGACAGGTGTTGACTGAAACAATTGATTTGGACCTCTTGAACTGGGCCAATCACCTGAGGACTATCCAAGTGGTACCCTGGGTGTGCAGTTGTGAGAATGTTTGATTTGCCTTTTCTAATTGTTGCCTGTGGGGAGCGGAGTGACTTAATTGCTGGTATTTCTCCACAGCTGAGACTTCAACCCAGAGTAACTGATTCACTAGGGTAGGACAGACACCAGCTGAAAACAAGACAGAGACATTTAACCCTATCACACCAAGCAGGTCCCCAGTTTCTCAGGCTGTAGCACTGTATGGGTCCTTGGTAAAGCTCCAGGGGAAAAGGTATAAACACCAGTCCCACTGTTGGGCAAAGGGCTGGTTGATCATTACTCCTGGAGCCCCCAACCCAATTTCTCTTTATCTGCTCATCTAGTCAAACAGTGTAAAATAATCATGAGGTGGAATCAACAGAAAAACTCCAGTAACATGAATAACCCAAGTAGATCAACCCCCACAAGGAAAGATATGGCAGACGCAACTGAAGATCCCATTCATAAATAGATGGCCGAAATGTCAGAAATCGAATTTAGAATTTGGATTGCAAACAAGATTAATAGAATGGAGGAAAAGTTGGAATTAGTAATTCGAGGAGCAATTCAAAAGTTATCTCAAGAATTCAACAAATTTAAAGACAATCACCAAAGATTTTGACACATTGAGGCAAGAACGTGCAGCCCTCAAAGATCTGAAAAATACAGTAGAATCCCTCAGTAACAGAGTCGAGCAAGCAGAAGAAAGAATTTCTGACATAAAAGGCAAAGCTTTTGAATGCTCCCAAACTCTCAAAGAGGAAGAGAAATGGAGAGCAAAAATGGATCATTCTCTCAGAGAGCTCTGGGATAATTCAAAGAAATCTAATATCCGCCTCATAGGAATCCCTGAAAGCAATGAAGTGGCTTCACAAGACATAGAGGCTCTTCTCCATGAAATTATGAAAGAGAATTTTCCACACATGCCAAGAGATTCTGAAATTCAGAGATCAGAGAGTTTCAGAACCCCAGCATGACTCAACTCGAATAAGATATCCCCCAGGCACATCATAATTAACTTCACTAAAGTTAATACGAAGGAGAAAATTCTGAAAGCAGCCAGACATAAGAAAACCATTACCTACAAAGGGAATAATATTAGAATGACTGCACATCTCTCTGCTGAAAACTTTCAAGCCAGAAGAGGGTGGTCATTGACTTTTAATCTCCTGAAACAAAATAACTTTCAACCCCAGATCCTGTATCCAACTAAACTGAGTTTCATTTATGATGGAGAAATTAAATACTTTAATGACATTCACATGTTGAAGAAATTTGCCATAACTAAACCAGCTCTCCAGGATATTCTCGGACCTATCCTCCATAATGACCAGCACAATCCTCTACCACAAAAGTAAACTCACTCAGAAACTTTTGATCAAACTCCAACTTCCACAGTGGCAAAAGGATTAAAAATGTCCACTGGACTTACAAAAAACTCGAAACCCAAAATTTTACGAGGCTTATCAATATTCTCCATTAATGTGAATGGCTTAAACTGTCCTCTAAAGAGGCACAGGTTGGCTGCCTGGAAACAAAAATTCAGGCCAGATATTTGCTGCATACAAGAATCTCATCTTACCTTAAAAGATAAACATAGGCTCAGGGTGAAAGGATGGTCGTCCATATTTCAGGCAAATGGAAATCAGAAAAAAAGTGGGTGTTGCTATTCTATTTGCAGATACAATAGGCTTTAAACCAACAAAAGTAAGGAAGGTAAGAATGGTCACTTCATATTTGTTAAGGGTAATACTCAATATGATGAGATTTCAATTATTAATATTTATGCACTCTACCAAAATGCAACTCAATTTATAAGAGAAACTCTAACAGACATGAGTAACTTGATTTCCTCCAGGTCCATAATAGTTGAAGATTTTAACACTCCTTTGGCAGTGTTGGATAGATCCTCCGATAGGAAGCTGAGCAAAGAAATTTTCGATTTAAACTTAACCATTCAACATCTGGATTTAACAGACATCTACCAAACATTTCATCCCAACAAAACTGAATACACATTCTTCTCATCAGCCCAAGGAACATACTCCAAAATTGATCACATCTTAGGCCACAAGTCTAACCTCAGTAAATTTAAAGGAATAGAAATTATTCCTTGCATCTTCTCAGACTACCATGGAATAAAAGTTGAACTCAGAAACAACAGGAATCTGCATACTCATACAAAAACATGAAGGTTAAATAACCTTACGCTGAATGATAGCTGGGTCAGAGATGAGATTAAGAAGGAAATTACCAAATTTTTGGAACAAAACGACAATGAAGACACAGATTTCCAGAACCTCTGGGATACCGCAAAGGCAGTCCTAAGAGGGAAATTTATAGCACTGCAAGCCTTCCTCAAAAGAACGGAAAGAGAGGAAGTTAACAACTTAATGGGACATCTCAAGCACCTGAAAAAGGAAGAACTTTCCAATCCCAAACCCAGTTGATAAGAAATAACCAAAATTAGAGCAGAATTAAATGAAATTGAAAACAAAGGCATTATACAACAGATCAATAAATCAAAAAGTTGGTTTTTTGAAAAGGTCAATAAAATAGATAAACCTTTGACTAACCTAATCAGGAAAAAAGAGTAAAATCTCTAATTTCATCAATCAGAAATGACAAAGATGAAATAATAACAGACTCCTCAGAAATTCAAAAATTTCTTAATGAATATTACAAGAAACTTTATTCTCAGAAATATGAAAATCTGAAGGAAATTGACCAATACCTAGAAGAATGTCACCTTCCCAGACTTAGCCAGAATCATGTGGAACAGGCCTATATCAAGTTCTGAAATAGCATCAACCATACAAAATCTCCCTAAAAAGAAAAGCTCAGGACCAGATGGCTTCATGTCAGAACTCTACCAAGCCTTTAAAGAGGAATTAGTACCTATATTACTCAACCTGTTCCAAAATGTAGAAAAAGAAGGAAGACTACCCAACACATTCTATGAAGCAAACATCACTCTGATCCCCAAACCAGGAAAAGACTCAACAAGAAAAGAAAATTGTAGACCAATATCACTAATGAATATTGATGCAAAAATATTCAACAAGATCCTAACAAACAGAATCCAGCAACACATCAAACAAATTATATATCACGACCAAGTCAGTTTTATCCCAGGATCTCAAGGCTGGTTCAATATAGGTAAATTTATAAATATAATTCAGCACATAAACAAATTAAAAAACAAAGACCATATGATTCTCTCAATCGATGCAGAAAAAGCTTTTGATAATATCCAGCATCCCTTCATGATCAGAACACTTATGAAAACTGGTATAGAAGGGACATTTCTTAAACTGATAGAGGCCATCTACAGCAAACCCACAGCCAATATCATATTGAATGGAGTTAGACTGAAATTATGTCCACTCAGATCAGGAACCAGACAAGGTTGACCATTGTCCCCACTGCTCGTTAACATTGTAATGGAAGTTTTAGCCAACGCAATTAGGGAAGAAAAGGCAATCAAGGGTATCTGTATAGGGTAAGAAGAGATCAAACTTTCACTCTTTGCAGATGATATGATTATGTATCTGGAAAACACCAGGGATTCTACTATAAAACTCTTAGAAGTGATCAAAGAATACAGCAGCATCTCAGGTTACAAAATCAGTATTCATAAATCAGTAGCCTTTATATATACCAACAATAGTCAAGCTGAAAAAACAGTCAAGGACTCTCTTCTGTTCACAGTAGTGCCAAAGAAGATGAAATATTTGGGAGTTTATCTAACAAAGGACATGAAAGATCTCTATGAAGAGAACTATGAAACTCTAAGAAAAGAAATAGCTGAAAATGTTAACAAATGGAAAAACATACCATGCTCATGGCTGGGAAGAATCAACATTGTTAAAATGTCCATACTACCCAAAGCAATATACAATTTTAATGCAATCCCTATTAAAGCTCCACTGTCATACTTTAAAGATCTTGAAAAAATAATACTTCATTTTATATGGAATCAGAAAAAACCTTGAATAGCCAAGACATTACTCAGAAATAAAAAAAAAAGCAGGTGGAATCATGCTACCAGACCTCAGACTATACTATAAATTGATAGTGATCAAAACAGCATGGTACTGGCACAAAATCAGAGAGGTAGATGTATGGAACAGAATAGAGAACCAAGAGATGAACCCAGCTACTTACCGTTATTTGATCTTTGACAAACCAATTAAAAACATTCAGTGGGGAAAAGATTCCCTATTTAACAAATGGTGCTGGGTGAACTGGCTCGTGACCTGTAGTAGACTGAAACTGGACTCACACCTTTCACCATTAACTAAGATAGACTCTCACTTAAGATTAAAGATTTATGCCTGTAGTCCCAGCTACTCGGGAGGCTGAGGTAAGAGAATCGCTTCAGCCCAGGAGTTGGAGGTTGCTGTGAGCTGTGTGATGCCATGGCACTCTACCGAGGGTGAAAAAGTGAGACTCTGTCTCTACAAAAAAAAAAAGATTAAAGATTTAAACTTAAGACATGAAACTATAAAAATACTAGGAGAAAGTGCAGGGAAAACTCTTGAAGAAATCGACCTGGGGGAATATTTTCTGAGGAGAACCCCCCGGGCAATTGAAGCAGCTTCAAAAATACACTACTGGGACCTGATCAAACTAAAAAGCTTCTGCACAGCCAAGAACACAGTAAGTAACGCAAGCAGACAGCCCTCAGAATGGGAGAAGATATTTGCAGGTTATGTCTCCGACAAAGGTTTAATAACCAGAATCCACAGAGAACTGAAACGTATAAGCAAGAAAAGAACAAGTGATCCCATCTCAGGATGGGAAAGGAACTTGAATAGAAACCTCTCTGAAGAAGACAGGTGCACAGCCTACAGACATAAGAAAAAATGCTCATCATCCTTAATAATCAGAGAAATGCAAATCAAAACTACTTTGAGATATCATCTAACTCCAGTAAGATTAGCCCATATCACAAAATCCCAAGACCAGAGATGTTGGCATGGATGTGGAGAAAAGGGAATACTTCTACACTGCTGGTGGGAATGCAAATTAATACATTCCTTTTGGAAAGATGTTTGGAGAACACTTAGAGATCTAAAAATAGACCTGCCATTCAATCCTATAATTCCTCTACTAGGTATATACCCAGAAAATCAAAAACCATATTATAAAAAAGATATTTGTACCAGAATGTTTATTGCATCCCAATTCATATTTGCTAAGTCATGGAAAAAGCCCAAGTGCCCATCAATTCATGAATGGATTAATAAATTGTGGTATATGTACACCATGGAATATTATGCAGTGTTAAAGAAAGATGGAGACTTTACCTCTTTCATGTTTACATGGATGGAGCTGGAACATATTCTTCTTAGTAAAGTATCTCAAGAATGGAAGAAAAAGTATCCAATGTACTCAGCCCTACTATAAAACTAATTTGTAGCTTTCATATGAAATCTATAACCCAATTATAACCTAAGAATATGGGGAAGGAGGAAGAGGGAGGTGAGGGGAGGGGGCAGATGGTTGGAGGGAGGTTGTTGGGATTGGTGGGATTATACCTATGGTACATCTTACAAGGGTACATGTGAAACTTACTAAATGTAGAATGTAAATGTCTTAACATAATAACTAAAAAAATGCCAGGAAGGCTATGTTAACCAGTGTGATGAAAATATGTCAAGTGGTATATAAAACCAGTGTATGGTGCCCCATGATTGCATGTGCACAGATATAATTTAATAATAAATTTTTAAAAAGTTTTTTTGGTTTAATTCTAATGAAGTACATACTACTTCCCCTCCTGCCCCCCAGATTGGTCTACATAATCAAGGGGGTATCCTGTGAACTATTTAATTAGATATAAAAAGAGACTCATCCACATACATCATGCACACACCAAATACAGCAAATTTTGTGAGGGCAAATTTGCACCCACAAATAGTCTTTGCACAGTTACTTGGATGCAGGATAATTCCCTGGCTGGATACTTTCAGCACAGACGGATCAGAGCCAGCACCTGATTCCCTTCATTTTACCAAAATGCCTCCTCAATCTACTTAGCAACATTACAACTGGGCATTTGATTTGATATTCAGATATTTCTGTGATGGCTCTAACCATGGCTTACCACTACACCAGGTAGTGCATAATTGACATGATGCTTGCTCAGAACAGATTTCAAAAAGTAGAAGGTAAAAGAAGACTAGAGACTGAGTTGCTGAAGTGAGGGTGACAGGGATGTCTAGTCTGGGAGAGGGGAAGAAATGCCTGCCTGGTACAACACACAAACAGTTACTGCAGTGAACAGAGCCTGGCATGTCACCAGATCAAACCAGTGGCTTCATCTTTGTGGAAGAGGTTGGCTCTTTTAAGTTGGAAGTGATAGAAAACAGAGAGGAAAGATGTGAACTTCAGCAATGTGCCTAGTCATGTACCATTTCACTCTTGAAACGTCACATTCAAAAACAATCTATAGGGCAGAACAGGCACAACCTCAAAATACCCAGAATACTGAGATACTAAAATAGCTAAGTGAATCTCAGAATTTTAGAGTTTCAAACAGATTAAAGATGATCTAAAAACATGCTTTCATCTCAGTTTTCAGAAAAACAAACTGATTCCTAAAACATCAAGTACTTTACCCAATGCCTCACAGTCAGTCAGTTAACCCAGCTGCAGTACCTCACAATGAGTATTTACTCATATAAGTGAAAATACAATACAGATGCAGTTTTTAAAAACTCTTGAAAATAAACTGGTGCACTGGTACATACCACTGGGTGGACTTGGTCATAGGTACTTTGGATTTTCCCATTTACTTTTTTACCTGACAAAACAAGAGAAAATGACATTATTTTCATTTCTCTGCCTCTTAAGTCAATTCTAGTTAATCCTTATGAATACAATTACAACCTGTGCTCTAACTTGGGCATATTATTTTAGTTATCATGACTTCAAACACTGATCCAAATGAAGTTTAGTGAAAGGATAACTTGAAGAAAGCTCAAGTTTCCTTAAAGTCTTTTTATGGCCACTTCTACTGCTCCAGTTTCCATTCTGGACATTTATCATTGGGTTTTTTTGGTTCAGTTGGTGTTCATAGGTCAAGAGTTTATCGTAAAACACTACAATGGCCAATGACTTCTTTTTTTTTTTTTTTTTTTGTAGAGACAGAGTCTCACTGTACCGCCCTCGGGTAGAGTGCCGTGGCGTCACACGGCTCACAGCAACCTCTAACTCTTGGGCTTTCGCGATTCTCTTGCCTCAGCCTCCCGAGCAGCTGGGACCACAGGCGCCCGTCACAACGCCTGGCTATATTTTTGTTGCAGTTTGGCCAGGGCTGGGTTTGAACCTGCCACCCTCGGCACATGGGGCCGGCACCCTACTCACTGAGCTACAGGCACCGCCCGGCCAATGACTTCTTAATAGAGTTATCAAATACTGTTTTATCACTTATGTAAAAAATCACTTATAAATAAGATCCTGAAATATCAACAATTATCTTTTATGAAATGCCCTCTTTTATATTTTCTTAAATACTAGGATATATAAATTAACTTATATTTCATATTATACAATGAATAAAATAATTAAAAATCAGATAAGTAGGAGAAAAAGAAAAATTTACAAAAAGTTTACTGAAACAAATAGTTCCAGGTACTTACTTCCAACAACAGTCTTGTGATTGAAAATTTTACTCCAAATTCCACCTTCCACATTGTCTTTCACTCCAAATTCATAAACTGTGTTGGGTTTTAGATTTTCCACGATTGTTTCTGTGGCTGGACAAAGTTGAAAAATCCACTTCTTTTCCTTATCCTTCTCTCTATAGCGAATTGTGTAAAATCTGTTGAATAACCAAAATATAATTCTCTAAAATCACAGGGAAACTTAGAATGCTCTGTCAAGCTTCTTAATACATGATAGACTTCAATCTACTCAGAAGACTATATTTAATGTTAATTTAAAAAAAAAAACTTGCAAGGAACATGAAAAAATAGCTCAATATGTGCTTAGGTGTTTAATTTCTAATTGCAAGTCAGGGTCTGCCTAGCAGCACAGTTAGGGTTTGGTAGAATTCCAGAATTCTCTGTTTTATTATTTGCCATTTTGTTAAATGACAGTTGGAAAACACTAGGCATTCTTTTTTAATTATACATGGAGTAGAACATAGGTCTAAGTTTATAAGTACTTAATATTGTAGTTTCATAATTATATAACTTAAACCTTTTCATCTCATGGGAAGTACATTAAAGGCAATATTATTCAATTATGTAAAAAAAAAAAAAAAAAAAACACGGGACAATCTAACACTAAAATGTATCCAGTACTGCATTTTAAGAATGAAATGTTTTTATTATAAAAAAGAATTAAGACCAGTAGCCAAACTAAAAGTACAATGAGAAAACATAATTCAAATTCAGAATCACTGTTACTTTATTTGCTTAAGGCTTTCATAATACTCAGACTTATATACGTCAAAGTAAGATTATTCCCACCACCATTTTTTGAATCTTTATGACAGGCTAGGTTTTACATATTTCATTTAATTGGCAAAAGAAACATCTTAAATGGTATAAATTATTCATCTCATTTTACAAACATGAAAACTAAGTTTCAGAACATTAACATCACCTATCCGTGACTTTTACCAGGGGTAGTACCAGCACACAAAGAATGACTCTTCTGGATCTTCCTCTGTAAGTGTGTTAGCAACTCAAGAAGGGGGTTGCACAAAGTCGCTGATGCTGGCATGGATGTGGAGAGAAGGGAACACTTTTATACTCTTGGTGGGACTGCAAACTAATATAGCCTCTTTGGAAAGAAGTATGGAGAATCCTCATAAAACTCAAAATAGACCTTCCATTTGATGCCACAATCCCATTACTAGGCATCTACCCAGAAGAAAAAAAGTCATTTTATTATAAGGACACCACCCTAGATTTTTTATCGCAGCTTAATTTACAATTGCAAAGATGTGGAAACAACCCAAATGCCCATCAACCCAAGCATGGATTAATAAACTGTGGCATATGTATATCATGGAGTACTGTTTGGCTCCCATTGTTCTTCTGTATTAGTCTGGATTGAGTTGGAACACATTCTTCTGAGCAGAGTATCACAAGAATGGAAAAGCAAGTATCCAATGTACTCAATACTAATATGAAACCAACAGATGAACCAATACCCACTCACACAAGAGAAAAACTCAATTCAATTCAAGTTGGGGGAAAGAGGACTGGTAAGAATGGAGAGACTGGTGTGTTCCCACTTAATAGGCCAATGTAAGGGCACATGGCATACCTATTGGGTGTGGAACATAACTACAACAGGGGCTTTACTTAACAGATGTGAACATTGTAACCTAATTGTTTGTGTCCTCATCTTAATCTGAAATAAAAAGAATGACAACCCATATTACTAAAAGAAAAAGGAACGGGAGTTCCATGAACTACTGTATACAGTAATGAGAATAAATGAACTAGAGCCACATGCATCACTGAAGATAGATTTTACAATGAAAATATTGAATGAAAACAGCAATTGCAGAATGATAAATATATATATATATATAGTTTCATATCATTTATATAAATAAAGAAATGAAATAGTAGCTGTCATGTTATGATGGAAAAATAAGTGTTTGGTATACTATTTCAGGTTCCTCCTTATATCTTAATTTTTTTCTCAAAAATTTAATACTTTTCTTTCTTCACACCAGCAAAACTGAATGAATTAAGATCCATTATTTTTATTTAAGGCCTTACAAACTCACCCATTTACTTATGCCAAAAACATTTATTGGGCACCCTCTCTAAGTGCCAGGTCCAAGTTCTTGGTGATACAAAAACAACTACCCAGAATCTCTGGAAATGAGGACCCAGGGTGGGCTACCTCATTTGTGGTGCTGATGACAAAATGACAAGATGATTTTTGTTTTTTTTCAAAAGTTAAGCATTTTTAAATAGCAACAGCAGAGCATTAAATGAGCCTTGGTCCTCCTAAGTGGGGAGCCCTTGTGCACGGGAGGTGTGCCCATGAAGTCAGCCTGGGATTTACAGTTTAATGAGTTCCGAGAGGAAATGCATTTGTATATTCAGACTGCTTTCTTCCTGGGTACCAACCACAGAAAGGCTCCCAGTCATTCATTAACTTGTTGCCTTCCAGGAAAAGCTGCTCTCCAATCCCCCATTTCCAAAATAGAAGACAAAATGAGTAAAGGAGCCTATTCCAGCCAAAACACTAACTGCTACTGCGAACAAATGTTATAGAATTGTAATAGAAGTCCTTTGTGTCAACGCTGATTTATGAAATATATTTCTTGACAAGTGTACTGCATGGAATTCTTTTTCCCGTCCTCTGGCTCCTACAGGACCTTAGAGAAAAGCTGAAAAGCTAAAACCAGACCAGATGGGCTACCACAATTATATATCTCTAGAATGGATACATTTCTGAGGACTTAATTGCTTGCATGATCCAGGGCTCCCATTGCTAACAGAATTACCCAAGGCCAGATTCAAGCCTTTCTAATCGACTTGATCTCGTATCATCTCCCCATGAATAAAATGAAACAGAAATGTTCTGTTCTTCTTCAAAAACCTGAATTTAACATGTTTTTAAAAAACTCCTGCCCATAATATTTTTTAATTTTTATCACAAAGCATTTGAAATACCCTCTGTTGTATTTCAAAGTTTGCCAAGAAAAATAAGTGTGTACACATCTCCCCCTTCTCCTGCAGCTGGGTCTGTCCTTGTCAACATTGCCTCGGTTGGTAAAATGTAGACAAGTTCTAAGTTTTGTTCATTGTATAGCACATTATGTTTTTCAAGGAGAGAGCAAATGAGACCACTATACCTAAAGTAGTAAAGTTTCCTTGGTTTTAAAACAAAATCTATGCCTTGTGATAACAAACTACTTTATAACCTAGCACAGGGTGGTTGCTCCATACATACTGGTGGAATGAGTAGAATGGATACAGAAGTGGCTTGCAGGGTTGTTTTAAAATTAGAATATAATTGCTGTAAATAACTACAGGTGCAATCACTAAAAAATACTGATTTGAGCTGTTAGGTCTGCAATTATATTTTGCAACCCGTCATTGTAAGGCTTCACTTGCCCAAATACACCATTCCTATAGATCCGATGCAAACTGAAGCAAAATACAATGAATAGCCACATTGTACATTTGCAAAAGGCATAAGATTTTTATTTACTTATTTAAGCTTATCTATATAACAACTCTGAGCAGAGCAAGAATTATCATGGAAGAAAAAGAGGCCAAGAAGTACCTAAGCCCTGATCAGTGACAGAGCTGGGAGGCAGATGCTGCTGGATCACAATCCAGGGCCTTTGAACTGCACTGGGCTCTTTCTACTCTGCTGCTTGGCAGAAAGTAGTGGAAAGAGACAGATAAAATGACCCAGAATGGAAATAAAAGGAATCAACACTAGCATTATTGAAGGCCTTTTCTGTCTTATTGTGTATTTACCATAACAGATAGTCAGAATCTTCTCATGATTGTCTGAGGACATCCAGCATCACACGTTGGTTGCACCTTCTTCTGTGAATAATAAAGCTGGACACTGGTCTACAGAGAGGAAAAACATCTGCTAACCACACAGACAGCAGCCTGTGAATGTCATCAGACTCGCCTCCAGAAATTTGGGTTTTAAGAGCAAGAACATCTCACGTTCTAACTGAACAGCAAGCTAAATTTAGTCCTTCTATAAACTGTTGAAAATAGTATTTGGTTCACCTGGCATTACCCTGTAGTTGGGACGCCTGAGTAGTGATAATTGTTATTATAGTTTTAGAAAATCCATAGCTTCTCAAAATGCAGTGGAAAGACAGATAGCGGCTTGGCTTGGATACTAGTCAGCTGAAAACTAGAAGTACGTAGCATGACCATAGGGGAGACTTTCACTCACTTGTGCATTAATTTCTCAAAGGGGAATTAGATTAGACTAGACAACATTTAAGATCCCTTTTCTAGAAATGTATTTCAGCAACATTTGAGATATTCTATTCTAATAAAGTACTTAAGACAGAGGTAGCAACTCCACAAATTAAATTTATAATGCAAATGTTCGTAAATTATACTGACTGGAGAAATTGAACAGCAAAATTAATTTAGTTCTTTCATGAACTACCTCAGCATAATGCACATGGTTGACTATCTTTGGGGTTTTTTCATACCTTTTTTCTCTCAGCAATTATTTTTATACGGTTAACTACTATTACATTTCCTAAAACATTATTTCACACTTTTTCTTCTCTTCACATCAAAAACATTTCCTGACACTCCCTTCCTTCCTCAAGGTTGCTTCATGCTTTATTGAGATTGTAATCACTGATATAAATTCTACCCTCATCCCCTTTCTCTCAAAGTCTGTCTTCTTCATTCTCTCTCTGATTTCAAGGGGAGAAGTATATTTCTTCCTAACAAATAAGCATCTTGCTAGTTTTATTCTACGTTCTCCATAGAATAAACTCTCCAACCTTTCTCTTGAAATTTCAAGGACCTTCCCATGTCTAAAAGGTTTTAAAATACTTTTCATTCCACCAAAACAAAAATAAAGCTAATATTCTTCTCTTAACCCTGCCACTATTTTTGGTTTTTATTTTTAAAACACAATTTTTACAGAAATCTTTCTCACACTTTACCACCCAAAATCTCTAAATCTCTTTTCAATCTTTTTTCTGACTTACTGATTTACTTTACAGTAAAATATTTTTTATGATCAAATGACTTAATCTTCCCAAAATTTCATAACTAACTTAAACTCTACTCTTCATCTTCCTTCCCCCCAAATCCATTCCTCTTGTGATACCCATTTCTGTTGACTTTTTTTTTTTTTTGCAGTTTTTGGCCGGGCCTGGGTTTGAACCCGCCACCTCCGGCATATGGGGCTGATACCCTACTCCTTTGAGCCACAGTCACCGCCCCATTTCTGTTGACTTTTACACTCCTTTCTCCCCCATGTGCCATCAAGCATCAAGTCTAGGCCTGTTTCTCTCTGTGATTCCCCTTGCATTTTCCCCTTCTATTCCTAAGTAGCACGTAAGTCAGTTTAGGTTTTTATCTTTGGACTCTTATGGTAATTTTCAAACTGGTCAACTATTTCCAAGATATCCTTTCTTCATTTAATATCACTCACTCATGGCGAGTTCAATTCAATGAAAGAAATAAGTTTCTAGTAACTTTACTGCTATCTGAAGTGGAATGGCTTGCCTGATGTGGTAGTTGTGAAATAAAGTTAATTATATCAAAAGCAACCAGCAGACTGGCAACACAGTACCATTTATTGAGTGCTTGCTATGTACCAGACACTATATTGACCATTTAACATGTGTCATCTCATTCTGACAACCCTATGGTATTACTATTGTTACCCCCATTTACAGATAAGAAAACCAAGGCTAAGGCTGGGCATGGTGGCTCATGCCTGTAATCCTAGCATTCTGGGAGGCTGAGGCAGGTGGATTGCTTGAGCTCACAGGTTTAAGAACAGCCTGAGCAAGAGCAAGACACTGTCTCTACTAAAAAGAGAAAAACTGGGGCAAGAGGATCCCTTGAGCCTGATTTAGAGGTTGCTGTGAGCTATGATACCACGGCACTCTACCCAGGGCAACAACTTGAGACTCTGTTCCCCCCCCCTCAAAAAAAAGGAATACCAAGGCTAAAAGCATTTAAGTAAACCATTCAAGGCCACTAAGGTAACAATAGAGCAGAGTTATGAACTTAGGTCTGTGTGACCCGGAATTTCTATCTTCAGCATTTGTGGTATTTGCCAACCTTAGAGAGGCTCACTGTGCACTCTGGATGGGAGATATGCATGAAAGTTTCAAGGGATGAATAGATGGGCTTAAGGATTTTTAAGACCTTTTCTTGACATTCCACTTACTTATTCACTTACATATTTATTGAGACCTACTATTGCAAAACATAATTTTAGGTCTGTGAGATGGAAGATGAGAGGGACACTACAGAACATCAAAAATGGGCTCGTAAAATAGTAAGGGAGGCAGACATGCATTGTATATGACTAAAGAAGGCAGCTGGAAGGCAGAGAGTGCAGAAAGTGGACTGGGAGGCCCTCTCCAACCTGAACTTGAGGAATCGACATGTGGCATTTTAAATCCCACCCCAGCAGTGTGATTTAAATCAGAGCATCCTACCAAGGCATAGGAAAAACAGACTAGGTCAGATTTATACCTCACTTTAGGAGTATGACTCAGATATCCTTTGAGATATTATATGACTTGTTTCACCAGGCAGTGGGGAGCTGGTGGACATGCCTCTGCCAGTGAACACGTGTCTCAGTGACAAAGAGAGCTAGATTTACCGTGTGGAAAAATCACCCACAGAAAAACTGGAAGCATCTCTACAAGGTGTAGCCTAGGTCTGAGATAACAAGGAATCACAGAAGGAACAGAATAAAAAAAAAAAAAGGAACAGATAAAAATTATATTTCTGGGAAATAATTTATGAGATCAGACTCCTTATGGAATAAGTCTGCCAAGGAAAGTGAAAATAAAAACCAAAACTAAGATTTGAAATTTGAGAAGAGGAGGGTTAGAGTAATTGAAAAAGAGATTTTTTTTTTTTTTAGTAGTGTAGAAAATATGAATTTAGTTTGAATGTGAGGTGATCACTGTTACCTGGTCACTCTAATGGAAATATCCAATGGACAACTTGAAAACACAGTCTTAGAATTTTGGAAATAGATCCAGATTAGAGGTTCAGTCTTGGGAGTCATTTACAAATTGACCACCACTTCTCCTGTTCTCTGTAGAATAGCAACTGAAGCCATTTCTGGAATATTCCCTGGACCTGCTGAACCAGAATCTACACTTTATGAGTTGCATGCATCAAGTTGGAGAAGCACTGTTCCACACAGAGGTGAAAGTTAATGACAAGACACAAATGAGAAAAGAGGGTACTGTAGATGAGAGACCCAAGAGTAGGACTGTGTTCCACATTTGGGAGGTAGGATAAGCAAAGAAGAGGAGGAATGTTTAGAGGGGCAAAAACCACAGAAAAATGGCAAAGGAAGAAAGTTCAAGAATAGGGATGGCCAACAATTCCATAGAGTGGAAAACTCTACTGGATTTAGAGATTAACTGATCATTGGTAACCACCAAGAGACATTCCAGTGGAATAGTAGGAAGGGGTTGGAAAGTGACCATGTGGTTAGAGTAGAAATCAAGAACCCAGGAGCAGAAAACTCTGAGAAGATTGGGAATTCAGAGAAGAGATTGGAAAGTAGTGTGGAAGATAATAACAGGCTGTGGTTTGGGGTCAGGGCATCTTGAACATGTTAGCAAGTAGGCAGCCAGGCACTGATGGCAGTGGGAGATCACTGGGGAAGGATGGGATCACCAGCATCACCTGAAGTCAGAGATGTGTTCCTTGGAAAGAAGAGAAGAGAGGGAGAGGTAAAGATAGATTGGGGATGAAGAAAGAGTGAAACAATGGTGCAGAGTTTAGAGCTCCTCAGTACTTGGAAGCCAGAAAACATTGCATGAATAAAGGAAAGAGTGAGGGGGGTGTAGCCAGGATACTGTTGCCAGAATTCAGGGCAAGAAGAGAAATGTACAGATTGGAATCAGTGTGGAGATGGAGACACAGAAAATACAGATACGTTTTCAAGTTATTTCACACTTCAAAAGAGTTGGGTAAGACACTAGCTTAAAAAAAAAAATACTAAGTTCATTAGGTCATCTGTCCTCACCTCTCTATTCATCATCTCCTGTGCTATCAAACCATGGCAACATCTATCAATTAGAATCAGACAGATAAATTCTTTCATGGAAGGTTCAATAGAACCAAGTGACATTAAAGGAAAGGCTTAATGGTAGAAGAAGAAATTACATCCATGAAACAAGACTCAAAGACTTATCAGGAAAGTGGAATAACCATTAAAATCAGGTTACATAGATTTTCCAAAGGAAATCAATATAGCTTGAGGCCTTCATAAGCTGTAGGAGACAAAAATAGAAAATAAAGTTCTGAGTTAGAAAAAATGGCACAATTATGTGTAAGTTCTACAATTATGGAACTTCAGAAAGTAATAAAGAGATAAATGAGGTGCTATTTCAAGAGAAAAAGCATGAGTTTAATTTTGTCATGTTGAGTTTGAATTAATGGGGACACAGGGTGAAAGTGTTGACAATTTCTCTATCTATTCAATCAGCACATACTCCCTTGGGGCCCGCTATGTGCCAGATGCTGTCTTGGGGACTGGGGTGATAATGGTGAGCAAGATACACATGGTCCCTGTCCTCACTGAGCTTAAAATTCACACGACAGGATAAGTGGGCAACAAGGTATTAGGCTCAATCCAGTAAGAATCCAGACATAAAAAATATCTACTTCCTAAGCATTTGTGGGTGAAAAAAATAAAAGGCAAGAGCCTGATCTTGAGTGGCCAAAAAAAGAGCTCTCATTCTACAGTAAGAGCAAATAAAAACAATGTGAGTGTTAGAAAATGTGAAAATTATTTCTAAATGAATTATAAAGCTTTAATAAGTTGGGAAAGGAGTGAGAACTAAAGCAATCTTGAAAGCTTTAACCGGGAGGCAGAGCAAGATGGCGGCTGAGTAACAGCTTCCTTGCATCTGGGCACCGTGAGTCCGGGGAGATAGGACTCCAGGCATCTCTGGCTGGTGGGATCTGCCTATCATCACCCCTGTGAGGATACAGGGAGTCAGCAAGAGACTTCTAGACCCCAAGAGGAGGACTAAAACAGTGGAAAAACGGCAAGTGGTCACGTGTGTTCAATCCGTCTAAACCCGCCCGCAACTGTAAGTTCAGTAGCAGCGAGATTGAAAACTGGAAAGGCCTTACCTGTGAACTGTTTTGGTGTCTTTGGACTTGGCACTCAGTTGAACTGCTTTGGGGAGAGAATGAGTGGGAGTGCAGAGAACTTTGGCCGTTGTCTAGGGCCCCAGTCTGAACCACTGAGCCAGACGGAGCTAATAGTGTTTGGCTGTGGGTCACAGGAATCCATTGTGAGCGATCTGCCCCAGCAAGCTCCGCCCCCAGGGTCGCAGAGCTAGAATCTGGTGGGTGCTGGTAACCCAGCCACCGAGTAGCCTAAGGGTGGGGTCTGAGCCGCCTTGCAGCCCTAACCCTCAGGGGCAGAATGAGACCAGTTTTGGCACACTGGGCAAGTGCATAGCCACTTCAGCAGTGATTCCAGCAACAAGCACATTCCTGGGAAAGCTTCTGCTCAGCAAGTTTACAAGTTCAAAGTGCCTTTTAAGTGGGCTGAAGAGAGATTTAGGGTGTCTACCTGCTGGGGTTTGAGAAATCAGCAGCCACCAGTCGTATCAGAACTGTGATTAACATCTAATACCTCAGAAGACCACGTGTTGCCCAGAAAATATTCAATAACATATACATACTGCTTTGTTTTTGGTTGGTTTTTTTTGTTTGTTTATTTTGATGTTGTTGATGTTGTTTTCTTTTTTAATTTCAACCTTTTCCATACAGATCCTTTTTCTTTCTCAATTTTTCTAGTTTAATTATAATTTCCCATTGCTGCCTTTTTCAATAACTAGAACTTCATTTTTGCTAGTATTTCTACCGCTATTATTTGGTTTTTCCAGCCAATTTTATCCCGTAAAGTTTTCTGTTTGCTTGCATTGGTTTGATTTATAGCATTTTTGTCTTTCCTCTCTACTTGGTGGAGGTGGGGTACTGTGTCTGATCAGGTTAGCAAAGAGCTCCTGGCCTCAAGGGAACCACCCAACTGGGCACCCCCAGAAGGTGGTTTTTTTTTTTAAGGTTGTATCAAAGTACCCTACTGTACACCTATATTGCTCTGTCTCCCTCCTTCTCTGCCTCTCTTCTTTTTGTCAATATTCCTTTTACCCACCCCCTCTCCTTTCTCTATTTTTCTTTTTTTTTTCTTATCACTCGGTCCTCCTTTCTTTCATCCCTTTTTTGCCCTTCAACCTTCTCACCCTTCTGGTCCTGTAACCCTTAGTCCACAGGCACAAGAACTTAAAAAGCAAGAGGAAGTGAAAGGAAAATTAGGGCAAGGAAACAGATAAAAGAAATCACTCATGAGGAAGAATCAGCAGAAAACTCCAGGCAACATGAAGAACCAGCCCAGAACAACCCCGCAAAGGGACCATGAAGTAGCTACTGCAGAGGATTCCACCTATAAAGAAATGTTAGGAATGACAGAAAGGGAATTTAGAATACACATGTTGAAAACAATGAAAGAAATGATGGAAACAATGAAGGAAACTGCTAATAAAGTGGAAAATAACCAAAAGGAAATTCAAAAAAAGAATCAAATAAGAGATGAACGATATGAAGAATATAAAAAGGATATAGCAGAGCTGAAGGATCTGAAGGAGTCAATCAGGGAACTTAAAGATGCAATGGAAAGTATCAGCAACAGGTTAGACCATGCAGAACAAAGAATTTCAGAGGTAGAAGACAAAGTTCTTGAGATAACTCAGATAGTAAAAGAGGCAGAAAAGAAGAGAGAGAAAGCAGAACGTTCACTGTCAGAATTATGGGACTTTATGAAGCGTTCCAAAATACGAGTTATAGGAATCCCAGAAGGGGAAGAAGAATGCCCCAGAGGAATGGAAGCCATACTAGAGAATATTATAAAAGAAAATTTCCCAAATATCACCAAAGGTTCTGACACACTGCTTTCAGAGGGCTATCGGACCCCAGGTCGCCTCAACTCTAACCGAGCTTCTCCAAGACACATTGTGATGAACCTGTCCAAAGTCAAGACAAAAGAAAAGATTCTGCAAGCTGCCAGGAGTAAGCGCCAGTTGACCTACAGGGGCAAATCCATCAGAGTGACCACAGACTTCTCTAATGAAACTTTCCAAGCAAGAAGACAACGGTCATCTACCTTTAATATACTTAAACAGAACAATTTCCAACACAGAATTCTGTACCCTGCTAAGCTAAGCTTCAAAATTGACGGAGAAATCAAATCATTTATGGATATACAAACATTGAGGAAATTCGCAACAACAAGACCAGCTCTACAGGAAATACTTCAACCTGTTCTGCACACTGACCACCACAATGGATCAGCAGCAAAGTAAGAACTCAGAAATTAAAGGACAGAACTTAACCTCCACACTGATGCAAAAGATAAAACTAAGCAATGGACTCTCACAAAATAAGATGAATAGAATACTACCACACTTATCAATTATCTCAATAAATGTTAATGGCTTGAATTCCCCACTAAAGAGACATAGATTGGTTGACTGGATTAAAAAACACAAGCCATCCATTTGCTGTCTGCAAGAAACACACCTGGCTTCAAAAGACAAATTAAAGCTCCGAGTCAAGGGTTGGAAGACAATTTTTCAGACAAATGGAATTCAGAAGAAAAGAGAAGTTGCAATCTTATTTTCAGATACATGTGGATTTAAAGCAACTAAAGTCAAAAAAGACAAAGATGGTCACTTTATATTGGTCAAGGGAAAAATACAACAAGAAGACATTTCAATTCTAAATATCTATGCACCCAATTTAAATGCTCCCTGATTCTTGAAACAGACCTTCCTCAGTCTGAGCAATATGATATCTGATAATACCATAATGACAGGTGACTTTAATACACCTCTTACAGAGCTGGACAGATCCTCTAAACAGAAATTAAACAAAGATATAAAAGATTTAAATGAGACCCTAGAACAACTGTGCTTGATAGACGCATATAGAACACTCCATCCCAAAGATAAAGAATATACATTCTTCTCATCACCCCATGGAACAGTCTCCAAAATTGATCATATCCTGGGACACAAAACAAATATCAACAGAATCAAAAGAATTGAAATTTTACCTTGTATCTTCTCAGACCATAAGGCACTAAAGGTGGAACTCAAATCTAACAAAAACGCTTGACCCCCACCCAAAGGCATGGAAATTAAAGAATCTTCTGTTGAATAACAGATGGGTGCAGGAAGAAATAAACAAGGAAATCATTAACTTCCTTGAGCATAACAACAATGAAGACACAAGCTACCAAAACCTGTGGGATACTGCAAAAGCAGTTTTGAGAGGAAAATTCATCGTTTTAGATGCCTACATTCGAAAAACAGAAAGAGAGCACATCAACAATCTCACAAGAGATCTTATGGAATTGGAAAAAGAAGAACAATCTAAGCCTAAACTCAGTAGAAGAAAAGAAATATCCAAAATCAAATCAGAGATCAATGAAATTGAAAACAAAAGAATCATTCAGAAAATTAATGAAACAAGGAGTTGGTTTTTTGAAAAAAATAAATAAAATAGATAAACCATTAGCCAGAGTAACGAGGAATAGAAAAGTAAAATCTCTAGTAACCTCAATCAGAAATGATAAAGGGGAAATAACAACTGATCCCACAGAGATACAAGAGATCATCTCTGAATACTACCAGAAACTCTATGCCCAGAAATTTGACAATGTGAAAGAAATGGATCAATATTTGGAATCACACCCTCTCCCTAGACTCAGCCAGGAAGAAATAGAGCTCCTGAACAGACCAATTTCAAGTACTGAGATCAAAGAAACAATAAAAAATCTTCCAACCAAAAAATGCCCTGGTCCAGATGGCTTCACTCCAGAATTCTATCAAACCTTCAAGGAAGAGCTTATTCCTGTACTGCAGAATTTATTCCAAAAAATTGAGGAAGAAGGAATCTTCCCCAACACATTCTATGAAGCAAACATCACCCTGATACCAAAACCAGGAAAAGACCCAAACAAAAAGGAGAATTTCAGACCAATCTCACTCATGAACATAGACGCAAAAATTCTCAACAAAATCCTAGCCAATAGATTACAGCTTATCATCAAAAAAGTCATTCATCATGATCAAGTAGGCTTCATCCCAGGGATGCAAGGCTGGTTTAACGTACGCAAGTCTATAAACGTTATCCACCATATTAACAGAGGCAAAAATAAAGATCACATGATCCTCTCAATAGATGCAGAAAAAGCATTTGATAAAATCCAGCATCCTTTTCTAATTAGAACACTGAAGAGTATAGGCATAGGTGGCACATTTCTAAAACTGATTCAAGCTATCTATGACAAACCCACAGCCAATATTTTACTGAATGGAGTAAAACTGAAAACTTTTCCTCTTAGAACTGGAACCAGACAAGGTTGTCCTCTGTCACCTTTACCGTTCAACGTAGTGCTGGAAGTTCTAGCCAATACAATTAGGCAAGACAAGGAAATAAAGGGAATCCAAATGGGAGCAGAGGAGGTCAAACTCTCCCTCTTTGCTGACGACATGATCTTATACTTAGAGAACCCCAAAGACTCAACCACAAGACTCCTAGAAGTCATCAAAAAATACAGTAATGTTTCAGATTATAAAATCAATGTCCACAAGTCAGTAGCCTTTGTGTACACCAATAACAGTCAAGATGAGAAGCTAATTAAGGACACAACTCCCTTCACCATAGTCTCAAAGAAAATGAAATACCTAGGAATATACCTAACGAATGAGGTGAAGGACATCTATAAAGAAAACTGTGAAATCCTCAGAAAGGAAATAGCAGAGGATATTAACAAATGGAAGAACATACCATGCTCATGGATGGGAAGAATCAACATTGTTAAAATGTCTATACTTCCCAAAGCAATCTACCTATTCAATGCCATTCCTATCAAAATACCAACATCGTACTTTCAAGATTTGGAAAAAATGATTCTGCGTTTTGTATGGAACCGGAAAAAACCCCGTATAGCTAAGGCAGTTCTCTGTAACAAAAATAAAGCTGGGGGCATCAGCATACCAGATTTTAGTCTGTACTACAAAGCCATAGTGCTCAAGACAGCATGGTACTGGCACAAAAACAGAGACATAGACACTTGGGATCGAATTGAAAACCAAGAAATGAAACTAACATTTTACAACCACCTAATCTTTGATAAACCAAACAAGAACATACCTTGGGGGAAAGACTCCCTATTCAATAAATGGTGTTGGGAGAACTGGATGTCTACATGTAAAAGACTGAAACTGGACCCACACCTTTCCCCACTCACAAAAATTGATTCAAGATGGATAAAGGACTTAAATTTAAGGCATGAAACAATAAAAATCCTCCAAGAAAGCATAGGAAAAACACTGGAAGATATTGGCTTGGGGAAAGACTTCATGAAGAAGACTGCCATGGCAATTTCAACAACAAAAATAAACAAATGGGACTTCATTAAACTGAAAAGCTTCTGTACAGCTAAGGAGACAATAACCAAAGCAAAGAGACAACCTACACAATGGGAAAGGATATTTGCATATTTTCAATCAGACAAAAGCTTGATTGATAACTAGGATCTATAGAGAACTCAAATTAATCCACATGAAAAAAGCCAACAATCCCACATACCAATGGGCAAGAGACATGAATAGAACCTTCTCTAAAGATGACAGACGAATGGCTAACAAACACATGAAAAAATGTTCATCATCTCTATATATTAGAGAAATGCAAATCAAAACAACCCTGAGATATCATCTAACCCCAGTGAGAATGGCCCACATCACAAAATCTCAAAACTGCAGATGCTGGCGTGGATGTGCAGAGAAGGGAACACTTTTACACTGCTGGTGGGACTGCAAACTAGTACAACCTTTCTGGAAGGAAGTATGGAGAAACCTCAAAGCACTCAAGCTAGACCTCCCATTGGATCCTGCAATCCCATTACTGGGCATCTACCCAGAAGGAAAGAAATCCTTTTATCATAAGGACACTTGTACTAGACTGTTTATTGCAGCTCAATTTACAATCGCCAAAGTGTGGAAACAGCCTAAATGCCCACCAGCCCAGGAATGGATTAACAAGCTGTGGTATATGTATACCATGGAATACTATTCAGCCATTAAAAATAATGGGACTTTACATCCTTTGTATTAACCTGGATGGAAGTGGAAGACATTATTCTTAGTAAAGCATCACAAGAATGGAGAAGCATGAATCCTATGTACTCAATTTTGATATGAGGACAATTAATGACAATTAAGGTCATGGGGGGAGGAAAGCAGAAAGAGGGACGGAGGGAGTGGGGGTGGGGCCTTGGTGTGTGTCACACTTTATGGGGGCAAGACATGATTGCAAGAGGGACTTTACCTAACAACTGCAATCAGTGTAACCTGGCTGATTATACCCTCAAATCCCCAACAATAATAAAAAAAAAAAGTTAAAAAAAAAAAAAAGAAAGCTTTAACCAACTGGAAACTTGGAAAGGAAATATAAGCCATTAATTGTGAAATAAATTTTGGTTTAAAACATGTTTTACTCTTCATTAGGGACAATTTGAAGCTTTCTTTCAAATTGAGGATCTATTGAAGACAAATGTGTGTGTACACTCTTCTATTCAAAGCCTGTTAAGAATAAAAATGATAAATGAGGCACATCTGCTCTCCTATATGAACTCAGAAAAGATGTAAAAACATGGTAGGGCCATGAAGACCCTTTGAAATAGGAATAGAAACACATCACAAAGGAAAAAGTGACATTGCATTAATACTTCAGAGCTTAAAGCAAAACACAAAGCTAGAGTTTTCTCACTGGAAAGTTATTATCTAAGGGCTTTGATACAGAAAATCCAATGTCCTGGAGTAAAGAAAAAGCTTCACTATTATTTGCATAAGATAAGTGAGGCTCTACAAACATATGCAAAATGATTCTTTTTTTTAAACTTCAGAGACTGTATAGAGGGTGTCAAATATCAATGGATTAAAATGACACCAGATGGTATTTCTGTAGTGACAAGAGCATCCAGATCCCACAGGTTTTGTAAGAAGATATTCCTGAAGGAATATTTCAGCTGTATTAATCCTCCAGTTTTTAAATAGTAATCATTCCCTGTAGCTATGGTTGCTTTTCTGTTCTACTGGATTCAACTTTTCAAAAATAATCTGCATAAACATACGAAGATAGATTTCTCCAAGTCTGTTTTTAATTTATTCATTTGCAGTTTGGGTAGATTTATCTGGGTGCTTATAATGTGTACAGTATTTTCAAAGCTTTTAAATAAAGACTACTGTTTTTTTCCTCAAATATTGCAAAGACTTTAAATGTCAACTCTTTATTAACTGTGCTAACTAGGAAGAAAGAAGACGTGGGTAAATGAAATACACAAGTACTCCAAATGCTTCTTTTTAGTCATTACTGTTTAATTCTTCCCTTTAAGTCTGAACAGTTCCCTACTTCAGTTAAGAATACCTTGATTCTCCCACTCAGCTCAGGTTTGAAAGTATACAAGCATCTTGCACCGATCTGTCATTACTGTGTCTTTCAAAGCACTGTTCCAAATGGAATTAATGATTTCAAATATTGTGATTTGACACACATGACTCATGACTCCATCTATTTGATAAGAAGGACAGAGCCTCGATGTGTGTGCTAGAGGGCTATGGTGAGATCTGGTATGATCTGAATAGTTTGGACCTTACAGTCAGCTGCTTGGGTTAAAATCCTAGGTCCAGCCAGGCAGAGTGGCTCACACCTATAATCCCAGCACTCTGGGAGGCTGAGGCAGGAGGATTGCTTGAGCTCAGGAGTTCAAGATCAGGCTGAGCAAGAAGGACACCCTGTCTCTACAAGAATAGAAAAATTAGCCCGGTGAGGTGGGTTATGCCAGTAGTCCCAGCTACTCAGTAGGCTGAGCCAAAGAGGATTGCTTGAGCCCAGGAGTTGGATGCTGCTGTGAGCTATTATGCCATAGCACTCTAGCCTGGGCAACAGAGTGAGGGGGGATGCTGGCTAAAAAAAATTAAAATAAAAAAAAATACTAAGTTCATTAGGTCATCTGTCCTCACTTCTCTATTCATCATCTCCTGTGCTATCAAACTATGGCAACATCCACTCTGTTTCCCCGAAAATAAGACAGTGTCTTATTTTAAGGTGTGCTCCCAAAGATGCGCTAGGTCTTATTTTCAGGGGACGTCTTATCTTTCCTGTAAGTTGGTCTTATTTTCGGAGGATGTCTTATTTTGGGGGAAACAGGATATCAGTTAGAATCAGTCAGATAAATTCTTTAATGGAAAGTTCAATAGAACCAAGTGACAGTAAAGGAAAGGCTTGAGGGCAGGGGAGAAACTTACATCCCTGAAATGAGCAGACTCAAAGACTTATCAGGAAAGTGAAATAACCATTAAAAGCAGGTTATATTTTGCTGTAAGACTACCAAATTAATTTCCTTCTTTTCTTCCACTCTTAAGAGAATTTGTTTTTTAACGGAAAAGAAAAGCAATCCCTAAATGTTTATTTTCTCAGCATTGGCACCCTGGACTAACCCATTAGAAACTGGAATCTTCATAAGAAAGCATGTTCCTTCAAGAGTCCATTTTCCAAACAAAACAAGTTATGGGTTTAGTGGTGGGTCAAATAAGGAATATTTCAGATTCTTTGTAACATTTCAAAATTATTTTTCCAAAAATTGAGTTTTGGAAATATCTTCTACATGCCTTTTTCAAAGTATTATCCCTTGAGAAACATGGACATATGAAGGAAAATTTGATTTTTTTCCTTTTTGGTCTAGATTTTCTAATCAAAGTCATATGAAAGGTACTTTTGGAAACATATAAACACTTTTAAAGGCCCTTCTTTTTAGTTCAATTTAGACAAAAATAAACAAAAAATATATACCTGGCCAAAAAAATACATGAAAAATTGCTCAGTGTCCTTAGTACAAGAGAAATACATATTAAAACTAATGAATTGCTACTACATAAGAACAGGGAAAATAAAAAATGCTGGTTAGGATGTAGAACAAACAAAACTCCCACTGTGTGTGGGAATGGAGATGAAAGTTTGGACAAAAAATAATTACATGTACATCATTCTGTAACCCCTTTCCCCCTAATTCCACTTCTAGGTATTTATCTAAGAGAAATCAAAGTACATGTATACAGAATCTTACACAAAAATGTTTAGAACGTCTGTATTCACAGAAATCAAAATTTAACACAATTCAAGTGTCCATCAGGAGGAGAATAAATAAACAGAAAATTTTGCATAATGGAAAACTACTCAAGAATAAAAAGGGAATGAGCTATTGATATGCAATTTCATGAATGAATCTCAAAAGCATGCTGAATAAAAGAGACAGAAAAAAAAATCCACGAAGCCCATACTATATGACTCCATGTATATGGAATTTAAGAGTAGGCAAGTTGATAATAGACACCAAAACAGTGGTTGCTTCTGAAGGAAAGTACTTTTCAGGTGATAAAAATGTTCTATTTCTTGATGCGTATAGGCTGCCTGGTTGCGTGCATTGTCATAACTCAAACTGTACCCTAAGATCCATGCATTTTACTGTGTTTAAATTAGACCTCAATAAAATTTTATTAAAAAATAAATAAAACTTATAAACTTTAAAAATCACTTTGAACATGTTTAAAATAAACTGTAAAAATAAAACATCTTGATTGAAGCCCGAAAATTTTGAATGCTTGTCCAGGTGAAAATTTCTGAATTTTGAAGCCAATGTAGTAATATTTTCATAAGTAAATACCTTTTATAACCAATTTAGAATTACGGGTCAGCATTTAACAGAGTGCCTAGAACACAGATGGTGTGAAATACATGTACTGAATGAACAGATAGATAAATGGCAGCAATTTTCTTAAAAATTAGACTTTTTCTCTATTTGTTCTGTCACAGAAGATGGTAGCTTCGTCTTTAACCCTGTGCTTTTTCTCTATCCCACGCTTTCCCTGTGAGTATCTCCAGTTTTCTAAGACATGATTCCCAAACTTCAGTGGGCAGCAGAATCACCTTCCGGCTTGTTAAAATGCAACCCAGTGGCTCCAGCCTTCTCTTCAGTTAAGTCTAGAGGAGGACCTGAGAATTTGCCCAACTGGGCTTGGGGGTTCAAACCTGTAGGCTCAGCTCCCTGGAAAGCCAAGGCAGGAAAGATGGAAGGGTTAAGCCCGGGAGTTTGAGGCTGCAGTGAGCTATGATCTTGCCATTGCATTCAAGCCTGGGTGACAAAGTGAGACCCTGTCTCTTAAAAAAAAAAAAAAAAAAGAATTTTCATTTTGGAAGAGTTTCCAAGTGATGGTGATGCAGCTTGGTTTAGAAACTATACTTTGGGAAGTGCTTTTTTAAGCACTTCTTCAATTGTCAAAGCAAAGATTCACTCTTTTCATCTTTCCAACTTTTAACAGTCTTTCTGAGCGTGGGCCCCTCTGAGCTTTTATTATACTTATCATTGATATTGCCAACTTGCTATTTAACTCCTTCACACTTATAGTTTATTATTTGGGTAAGAAATACTCATTTTTGTCTTCCCTTCAGGTGGATAGTAACTTTCTTAAGGGCAGGGCCCCCAACTTACATACCTTGTTCTCCTCACACCTAGAACAGACTGCACAGCAAACAAGTGATAAGTAAAGGCTAATGGTCCTGATATTTACACATTCTTCTCAGGCATGTACAGATAGATATTATACTATTAAAAGCAAGCACTAATTTTCAGATGAAAACCAAAGTTTTCCATTATGGTGGGTTACCTGTCATTGGGACAGTGACTTGGCAAAGTCCAGTCATGGTGAGGGTTGATGAGGAAACCCCAGGACAGGAAGACCGAGCTTGGTGACAGGGTGCCAACCACCAGCTGGAGAGGTTTGCGAGAACGGGTTTTACCTATGGAGGTAGCATACAGGTTAATCTGGAAACATTTAGTAGATTATCATGATTTGGGTAAAATACAGATGACTTGGCAAGATGATGAAAAGGGTGAAAACATCAAGTTCTTCTTTCCATAATGTCGACAATGTTACTCATTTTTGCTCATGAATTTAACCATGAATCAAATAAGATGTCTTTTTTAAGATTTATGTATATATATGTGTGTGTGTATGTATATGTGTTCATATAAATATAAAATATACATAATTCATTTATAATTATATTACGATTATAATATAATTGATATTTGTAATATAAATAATATACAACTATACCTAGCTTTTACTTTGTTGAGGGTTGTGGAAGGTTATGGAGGTCTTGGCTATAATCAGTGAAATAAATATACAGATACATATCTATATGTACGTATGTACAGGAGATGTCCAGAAAGTATTCAGCAATGTTATATGAAAAATAGAGGCATAGACAGCAGATTACTTTCCAGACAGTCCTCATTGTATATGTACGCACATTATTCACTTCATTTCTTTTACAAATAAATTACAAGCATTATTTTTTCCGCCAACAACCATGAATTAATGTGAAACATCATCTAAGAGGAAAAAGAAACCTGTCACCTAGATAGTAGGTTATAGTCTTTCTTTTCAACCTATTTGGAAATGCAATATATCTTGTGATACTAATGTAACAGCATATGTTTTGCAATGAGTACTTATATGGAAAAGGCACACACATTTGAACAGTGCTTGAAGAAGACGCACATTTGTTCAGATGGAACCAATTGGATTCGGGTGATGCCAAAAGTTATGCACATGAACCACTGTAAATTCTTTTTACCTACACAAGAACAGAGATTTGCATTTTCAAAACTATAAAAATGGGAGGACAGTGAAAAAAAAGAAAGGAAGACTCTCAACCATGGAAACCAATACTGACTTGTTTAAAAAAAAAAAATCAATGTAAATAAAATAAAAATTCTATCGAAAGCCTAATAAAACTACATAGAACCTAAAACTTACATGCTTTGTATTTCCACTGAATTCCCTTCTTTATTTCATTGGACTATTTATGTCACATTTGCCACAGGAAGAATTTGTGCTAACTTAATGTAATGGAGTGGGAGGCTAAGCGGCAAAGTGGCCTGTGACCTTTATAAAGGTGGGTAGGAGAGTTCCTCTCCCACGAGTCCAGTGGTGGTTATCTGAATAAAATGCTCTTGAAAATCGTGCCATGCATGTTGCTTCTGTTAGAAATAAGTTCTATAAATTGTTGTTCTAGTAAGAAACATTCAGAGCCAGAAGATACATAATCAAGTGGTGTAAATTGTCTCATTGTGGTACAGATGATCTTTTAAAGATATTTAAAACAATTTTACAGGATAGTTTTTGTTTACTTGGTTGCAAATATGTGTTTATCCTTCTCTGTAAATTTTTTCTAGTCCACACATCTAGCACCTCCTAGGATGGTGCTTCAAATTGTCTATGTCAGGCCTCTGAGGAAGGCAGCTTAGCATCTGGAAGGAAGGTGGTTGGCACATACAGTTTGAACATGAGGGACTCTAATACTCATTTTTCAATCCCTGATTTGATTTTCACAAACGTAATGCAATGATCTCATTCATTTCACAGATGAAAAATAAGGCCTAGAGAAGTTTCAAGGGTGTCCAAAGTTATACTAAGAGCAAAGTCAAAACTCAAATCCAGGTCTCCTCAAGAATAATCTAGTTTTATTTTTTCTGTATTACTTGCTTAGCTCACAATGCGTGAAGATAATGACATTTAGAAACAAAATATACACTTTTCTTTCCCTAGGGAACTTAAGGCTTACATGACCAAATAATATATTTTACTAAATTTGAATCTCTCGGGAGGCTGAGGCAAGAGAATCGCGTAAGCCCAAGAGTTAGAGGTTGCTGTGAGCCGTGTGACGCCAGGTCACTCTACCGAGGGCGGTACAGTGAGACTCTGTCTCTACAAAAAAAGAAAAAAAAAAGAAAAGAAAAAAATGATTAAATAATTAAAGTTTATGTGGCAGATGCAAATATAGAATGGAATCTAATCCATTAGTCATTACATTATTCCCAAATACAGATTACAAAAACAAAAATTCTATCTGTCGCCTGAAAGGAAAGGTGGGGCATTATATCCTGAGCAAGATGAAACAATTTCCTGAGCTGGCCATAACAAACTAAAAAATAATTTCTAAGGCCAGTGTTATAAAATCCTCAAAATAAAATGAAATTATTAAGTGCGATTAAGGCGTGACAATGCTCTTGATTTTCTTACATATTTGTATAGATTTGTATTATAATTATACTTGCATCAAGAAACAGTTCAGTTACTATTCATATGAAAACAGATCCCATGGAGCCATATTTATGCCTCTTGATTTTATTGTTCAGTATTTTGGAATACAGTCTTAAAATATTGAGAGTGTATTTATTTTAAAGGGTAAGGAAAACTGCCTGGATAACTCTCACTAACAAGTTGTAGGCAGTGATTGAGATTTCCCTTTTGCTTTGGGATAAGAGACCAGGAAAAAGAAATGTATATTTTTTCTAAATGCTTAGCCTTTCAATGCTGATTTTAAAAGAAGTGGAAATCAACAGGAAGAGGAGAGGGGATTGTGGCAACTGACTGCTGACAACCAGATTTGGGCTCACACATCAGGAGACTGAGTACAGAGCTACAAAGGCCACCTTTGTTCAGCAGAGTTAGACAGTTGAATGCTCTCTCTCCTGTTTTATCCCTATAGAAAAATATAGCAAACATAAAAGATTCTTTTTTGTGTGTGGGATAATCAGTGTATTGTAAGAGATAAACGTGAGTAGGAGATAATTATTTATAAATGACTTCACATTAGATAAAGAAAAGCAAACCTTTGTGATTAACACTTATCTACGGTTAGGAAGATGCAACGTCAGATGGAAAAGCTAATGGTTTCTATGGGTTCTTCCTCATAGTTGCTATGGATTCTTCCTCCTAGCAGGAGAGGAATCAGCTTATTTGATCTTAGAAGTTGTTTTTTTGTTTGTTTGTTTGTTTGTTTTTTGAGAGGGAGTCTCTGTTGCCCTGGGTAGAGTGCTGGGACATCATCACAGCTCACAGCAACCTCAAACTCTTGGGCTTGAGCCATCCTCTTGCCTCAGCCACCTGAGTAGCTGGTGGCTACACCTGGCTAGTTTTTATATTTTTAGGAGAGATGGGGTCTTGTTCTTGCTCACACTAGTCTTGAACTCCTGAATTCAAGCAATCCACCTGCCTTGGTGATCCCTAAGTACTTAAGAAGTTTTAGTAGTAAAATTAGATGTAGGATTTTAATCTTTCTTTTGTTGGGTTATTTTCTTTCCTATTTCAAGTCTTCCTAGGCTTAGGAAGGTGGTTGTTGCTGTTATTATGAAAGAGTCCTTCCACTATGTTTGAATAGTACAGAGAACAGCTTTAGAAGGGAGAAATACGGAGTAAATAACACCTTCATTTCGATCCATTTAACACACAAAAATGTATCCTTTCAAAATGTAGAGAGTCTACTTAAGCAAGGTTAGACATAAAACTCTGCCCTTAAACTCCGAAAGGCACAATAGGGGGTGTGAGTCTGCACACTGCAAAACAGAACAGGCTAGCACCGGCTGGCACCAAAACAGCACTCACAATGTGCCGGGTGCCGTCGTCCACTCAATCTAATCCTCACAGCAACCTGATGGCACAGCAGAACCTGGGGGGTGTGGGGGGGGGGGTTCAATAATTCAATAACTTGTTTAAATCCCTGCAGTTTGCAGGTGGTGCTGCAGGGGGAAGATCTGCTGGATCCTGATAGTGCCGGCTGCCAGGCTGTGTGACATCCTGACAGGCTAACTGTTGACTGAGGCCCTAAATCTCCCACTCTGCAAGGCATTTGGTCTCCATGGGTAGAAAAAAGATGAAAAGTCATGGTTTAAAGTTAATAAAAGGAAAAAACATATGCCAGTGAAAATGACCATACCTGAGCATGACTTCTTTTGACTTGGAGGGGGAGCAGGTCGCACAACTATCAGATATTTCGGCTCTGCGTCTGGAAACAATAACATTATTTATCAGAAAAATCCTTTGAGAACCAGCACTGGAGGTAGCACACCCATGTCCTGACTCAGCATTCCTGGAGTTAATCATCCTCCATAACTGTGGCATTGTGAGTGAGAGGACCCAGGAATCCAAAAGGTTAATGCTTCCTGAGAAGCCCATTAAGTCTATTAAATTTTTGAAATGAAAATTAAAACCAGATTTTTCAAAACCAAATGGGTCAGGGTGAAGGAAAATCCTTAAAAGAATGCCACTAGACATGGATTTTTATGCCACGTTTTCATCAATCCTTTTCCCTGCAAAGAGAGTTATTAAAACTAAGATCCTATGTCCATTCTGTCAGCCTGCTCCTCACAGAGGGTCAAGCCCAAAGCTTCAGAGTCAGAGAAGGAAAATCACACTGACACAAGACACCCAAGTCTCACCTGTTGTGTGATCAGAAATGGCTGGCTCACTTTTCTGGAAACATGAATATAATGCCTTACCTATTTATTTCCCCTACCCCAAGACAGAGTTTTACTTTGTTGCCCTCCGTAGAGTGCTATGGCATCACAGCTCACAGCAACCTCCAACTCCTGGGCTTCGGCGATTATCTTGCCTCAGCCGCCTGAGTAGCTGGGACGACAGGCACCCACCACAATGCCTGGCTATTTTTATTGCAGTTGCCACTGCCTGTTTTACCTGGCCAGGCCAGGTTCAAACCCACCACCCTTGGTGTATGGGGCCAGCGTCCTACCCACTGAGCCACAGGCACCGCCCACCCTTGTTTGTATAAACTCTCAGCCTATTTTCATATTCAGTATTTTTTAAATGAACAATTTAAAGGGTAGCATTGTTTTTACTTAAAACGTATCAGTAAAATAAGGGTATACTGCACACCCCATGGGTGAAGGGCTCAACTTGAACTTTACCTAAGAAACATAAACAATGTAAACTAATCATTTGTACCCTTATATTAATCTGAAAATTTAAAAAGACCATACCAGTAAAATATATAGAGTTTCTTTAAAATATTTGGCTTTTAAATAAAATTATGTTAATATACTCAGTGCATACTAACTCAATAAGGGGCTAAATTTAGTAATTTTTTAAAAAAATTGATATTTCTAAGTTGAATGTTTGGTTAAATATTATAAATAAAACAAATACACCTTATGCATACCAAATAGCATTTTATAAGCTGCTCTACCAGGAAGAGTAGAGGAGTCCAGTTGAGGAGTATTATTTATAATATTTCTTCAGGAACTTTGGACCATGGAACTCATTCTATACCAAATTTCACTTGGACGCTGCTGCTTAGTCCAGCAGATGTCATTCCTTGTCTTGTTTTCATTCTGGGTTCAACCATCACCCCTCCATGACTTTAGAGCAGAGGTCTTCTCTACCGACCTGACTTCATTTTCAGAGGGAGACAACCCCGCAACTGCATTGCTTTTAATGACTTGTGCCTTGGTCTCCTGAATACCCCGCACAGCACTATTGGCTATAAACTGCCTCAGTGATCACCAAGATACCCAAGATACCCAGGGAGACCATTGACCTCAGCTCAGAGCCTTGCTGACGATCGACAGTTCCCTGCCTGCCACAGCACAGAACAAGGAGCATTCATTCTGCTCCAGAGTCTCTTGAGTGAAAGCCTATCTTGCTGAGTGGGGCTCATACAGGGAATGCCTGACCCAAGTTGAACACGCAAGTTCCCTAGTGGAAATACAACCACCGTCTCATGATTTGGGGGGCGGGAATAAAGAGCGATAAACTAGTCCTGAGATCTGCTTTCTGCAGACTACGGTAACTCGATTACTCCACAGAGCACTCCTGCCTGGTGCCACTGTCACATTATCGCCCCATCTTGTACATGGATGGTGGAGGCGAGGCATCTCCACGGGCGGGCTTGTGTCAGACTCGCACAGGGCCGGGGTCAGAAGTGTTCCGTGCTTGGATTAACGCACTGCTGTCACTATCTTGAATTCTTAATACTTCGGTCTTTCAGCTGCTGTTTTGAAAGGGAAGTCTGATGGGACAGTGGAGCCTGCGGTGAGCGGAGGAGACGGGAACACGGCGCCCATACGCAGCCCCTGCCTTCCCGCTTTCTCGGGGCATCCTAGGCGGTCCATTAGCCTTGTGTTCCAGGGGAACCAGTATGGGTGGGAGCTCAGCAAGACTCAAAGGCAGAACACAGTAAGCACGTCACGTCCATAGCCCAGTAACGTGAGAGGCCACACTTCCCCTGCAACCAGAACCTGCTTCAAATGCAGAAAGAAGGCATGGTGTTTTAAGAGATGTGAACAACCCTTTCTTTCTGACGCACCAGTTTACACTGGCCAACCACTCACTCGGGTGCTACCCTGGGTTAGCTAACCACTTATGCTGCACTGAGGACTGTAAGCAAAGGGAGAGATACAGCGTCCCAGAGTTCTTATCCTTTTCAGTTCTTCCTCATTCATAAGTTGAAAAGCGTATTGGTCAGAATACACACAGATCAAGAAGTGAGGTAAGAAGTGGAGCTAGTTGTGTGCAGCATGTCCACTATTCTGGAAAGAACAAAATACACAGGATATATGAGTGACAAAATAGGAGTCGTGGGGACATTCATGGGGCAATGGTGAGCTACTCCACTGAATGCAATTTCAGCAATTCCACTTAGGAGTTTCACATTTGCGTTTAAAACTGCAATTGCAGGGTGGCGCCTGTGGCTCAAAGGGCGCAGGCCCCATACCAGAGGTGGCAGGTTCAAACCCAGCCTCGGGCAAAAAAACAACAAACAAATAAACAACAACAACAAAACTGTAATTGCATAATTTAAAGATAAAAGATAAACTTCATGCTAATAATTTTAAATTTTTCTTTACTGAGAATGACATTAAATAGTGAATACAACAGCATCATGACAAGTTAAGAGGAGGGACCAGGGGTGAAAGGAAAAAGTTTTATATTTTAGTATCTTTTAATGAAAATTCTTTCCTAGTTTTTCAAATGAGCCTTGCATTTTTATTTTGTAGTTGGCCCTGAAAATTATGTAATTGTCTGAAGTCCACAAAATGCCTTTTTAATAAATCTCAGGAATTCAGTTCTAGAAAACAAAGGTAAATTCTTACTTTTTCTAAATTGTTCTCATTGAGGCAGAGAAGTAACCTTTTAGTTCCTTTCTTGATACCGATTAAATCAACTGTACCTAGTGAATTTTTTGTAAAAGACCTAGAAAAATAACACAAACAGAAGCCAAGGATAGTACCATGATCCAAGACATAAGGTGATGTGAGCAATTTAAAAATGCTTTTTGTTATGATCACAGCATAAAGTATAGGCTGTGACAGCCAATTACAAATTGGAACAGATTCAGGACCTGGGGGCTTGTGCTGGCTCTCACCGCTCATTAAACACTTCCATCATTCACCTATTTCCAGTCTTCATGTTCCACTGAAAACACAAGCACGGAAAATAAAACTAGATTTTCATTTTTGTTTTGTACAATGAAATTCTGTGTGTATTTGTAGCATCTTGGAAATAAATACATTGCAGCCTAATCAAAAACTCTGTCAAAATATATTACTTCTTCACATAGAGAGGATATATAATTAAAATTCAATGTAAGAACACTTGTATAGAATGCAGCTACCTTAACAAACTTCCCATTCTTAATACTTAAGCCTATACATTGTTGCAGACTTATTAATCTAATTTGCTGGATTTTTTTTTTTTTCTGTAATACAAATAATCCTCCCATGATTGTGGTTTGATAAATTCCAATTCTCACATTTTGGTGCAGCTACCATTAGAACTGAAGTCCCCAACCCCTGGACCATAGACCAGTACCAGTCCACGGCCTATTAGGAACTAGACCACACAGTATTACTGCCGGAGCTCCTCTGCCTCTTGTCCCTCCTCCTGACCCCCCTCCTAGAAAAATATTTTTCCTTGAAACTGGTCCCTGGTGCCAAAAAGCTGGGGACTGCTGCCTGAGAGGACTCCTGCAGTACAAGCCTCACTGCTTCAGAATGCTGTCACAGTGAAACTTATCTGTGCCATGCAAAGTTTCTGCCATGGGAGCGTCTATGAAAGAAACACAAAATAAACCAGGATAATTCTAAAAGAAATCTGGTAATATGGCCTGAAAAAAAAAAACAAAAAACATAAGATAATTATTTACCTTTGCTATCTTTTCAACAGTTTGGTTTCATGCCAAGCTAAACTACAGTACCACTAACTCATGGCCTGTTTTATTTTAACAGAAAAATGTAAGTCATCCATGTACATAGGATATCAAACAACAATTTAGGGCAATCTTTTGATCTAGTGCCCTTCCTAATTCTTTTCCTTCACCCCTGAAATCATAAGATGTAGAGAGCTGCCTTCTCCGTCAGCTATGGAGAGCCTGGCTTGTGAGTGTTTTGTAGAAACCAGATCTGTGGCGGGCAGGTAGTTTTACTCTGAGAGAAGAAAGAGGAGGCACCCTCTGCTCATCCTATTTTGCTTTAAGGTCTGGATCCAATCAGGATCAGAAATTCCTCAAGGCCCAGAGAGGTTTCAAGATCAAAATGTAGGGTGCTTTGAGCCTGTTAAAGATAGTCTATAAATACCTTTGCCAGTAATTACGTTTATTTTTATGTTAAAAGGAAAGAGAAAGAAGTGGGATTACCCCCTCTCTTTATTTGGAGGTTTAAAAAAGAACATTGAGGCTTAACCTCTGGCACATACCCCAAGAGGAAGATGGTCCCCGATGGGTTCCTGGGAAGAGGCCAGAATTGCCTCCTACACTGCTTTTCACAAACCAGCACAAAGGAGAACGAACCAGAGGGGGAATGGTGGGAATGAGGAAATAAGACACACAAGGGACAGACACAAGAGAGATGTACACAAAAGAGAGAAAGATGGGACTGGAAGGACCAGAGCAGCTAAGACTGCAGCCAGCACTGAACTGTGGTTCTAGCTTTATTTATATAGTATCTAAAACAAGGCTACTAAATGACATAAATCTTGGCACATGGGGTAAAGATTAACTTTAAGGAGGAAAAGCTGTGTGCTAGCTAGCATACTAAAAAGGAAAGTATGCAGGGGCTACGTGACTTCTGGCAGAGTAGAAAAGAATGTTTGTTGTTAAAGGAGGACCAGCTGAGGATTGTTCTCTGAACGTCTCCCCAGGCTGTGGGGGGCCCTGCCACCTTATAGCCAATCCTCCACAACTGCTCTGCTTGGGTGGCTGGATCTTCAGAAATAATGCTTTGGGAGGCAAAGAGTGGACACCTAGAGCTGCCACCTGAGAATCCTAGTAAGGACCCTGGACTGAGACAGTGGCTGCAAAGGGTCTCCTCTCAGGAGCTGCGCCAGCCTATGCTGGGACCCAAGCCAGCAATAGTAGGGAGGATGGTAGGGAACTAACACTTAGGTCTCAATGTGTAAATTGAGATGGTGTAAATGAGTGGACTCTGCAGCTCTTCCAACACGTGTGAAAGTCAGACAGACAGAGCTCCATGGGGACTGCACTAGCTCCTTGAGATTTTGAGAGAAATGGAATCCTAAGAAAGGGAAATTCAATTTCATATTAATCTGGTTGTGGGAAGTTACTGTTTTTAATTTGATTTGGAGATATAAAAAGCAATATAGTTATGTGTAAACTTCAAGTAGTAATTTAGCAATATTAAATTGAAAGCTATTTTACGGCATGTTGAAAATGCATAATTCCATATATCGTTTAATCTAAGGTACATCCCCCCCCATCTTTGAAAATGTCCCAAATGTGTTTTATAACCGATGGTATTTGACAGTCGTAGTTGTCTAAGAGCACTGTGATCTTGCTGTCCTTGCCTAACACCTTCTAGTAAGGTCAAGAAAGTGACAGCTTGAAAGCTGGTAGAAGAGGGTCAGTGATTTGGAAGAAAATTCAGCAGAGAATTGTTTTAAAATGCTGCATCACCAATGTTCTTGCTGGCACAAAGAATAATACTGTCCGGAAAAACAAGTCTATGGACAACACTGACTTGAATGCTGAAGAAGAGTTGGACTCCCAAGGTGAAGAAATTTGGTAGTAATTTAACCTCACCTTTGCTTATATTTTACTTTCAATGTTTCACAAAAGTAATGATATTTCCTCCCTAAAAGTACATACCACAATCTGACCATGAAAAAAATGTCAGACAAAATTATACTGAAAGATATTCTGCAGAATATCTAACCAAGAGACCTCAAAACTGTCAAGGTCATAAAAAATAAGGAGAGTCTGAGAAACTGATACAGTCTACAGGACCCCAAGGAGACATGACTAAACGCAATGCTGTGTCCTGGGTAGGATCCTGGAACAAAGACAAGAGGCCTTAGGCAAAAACTAAGTGAATAGTTAACTTCAGTGAATAATGTGCCATTAGTTGTGAAAAATGTAACACACTGATGTAAGACGTTAATGGCAGAAACATTGGGGTGGAAAGAAAACAAGCCTTCTTTTTCCTATCTTTACAACTTTTTATTAAAACTCTTCTAAAATAATTTATTAAAAAAGAAAATCTCTTTTGCAAAAATAATGAGTAACCTAAAATTTATGTGTAAATGAGCCAAGGAAGCTCTTTCAATAGCATAAAATAAAAGTCCCAAGGGGATAAAAAGCAGTGCCATTGATTAACAGCTTTATTTAGTTAGTTTTTTTTATAAAATAGTGGATTCATAGTGAAAGGTGCTTTAGAGTTTGATAAATAAGGTGACTATTTTTATTAGAAGCATATCATGAGACCCCTAATCTGAATAAAGTCACCTATAGAACTTGAAAAAAAAAACCATGCCCATGAAAATCTCCAAACCAGAAATATTATCTATTCTAATTTGTATCTACAGGTATCCACCGGCCACTGGTGGCTATATTCTCACCTGAATGGGTGGAATCCAAATGTAAGCATTCTCCTTAGCTCTTGGCCTCTGGCAGACAGTTCCTGTGCCTCATTTATCAACCCTGACACTGAGTAATATCTATTTAAAAGCACCCTTGAAGTCTCCTGGTTTTTAAGCTCAGGCAGGAAGTTCTACTCATTCATTAGTCAATTCTGGAAAAAGGAACCTCCTAAGCATAGCCATGGAGCAGGAAAGCAGAGAGCTCAGCAGGACCCTGCGAGTTGTCTTTGCCCCTGCTGCAGGACAGGTGCACTGACCTGCTGGTTCAAGAGGAGGGAAGGGGAGACGGATGCCTAGAAAGTCAGTGCCGGCAGAGTTGGAACACAAAATAAGGGCAGAATGCTACTTGTCTACTCATTTCTTGAAATGATCATAAGAATGGGTCACCCACCCATTCTTATAATCCAGTGACAAAGAACTGAGTAATAACAACAAGTAGACACCACAACAGCAAACTGCTTTTAGCAATGGAGTATAAAAATGATTCATATTTGAATTGCAGTCCACATCCATTCAAAAGCCAGTTACTGGAAAATGACAGACTACAATTTTATTGCTGTGCAAGATACATCACTCCAGAGGACAGAATTAATAATGATCATAGAAAACCTACCAGAAACTATATCTATCATAATTAAATGACCCTAAGGAAATTACACAGGAAGAAACATCACTCATATTCTTTTAGGAAGGGGAATATCTCTTCGATACGAATACCGATGGGGTATTTTTATAGAAAATTGGAGAAATCCTGCTATATGCTTGGGCATGTGCTAAGTCTTAGCAGTGCAGAGTTTCATGGCGGCTAGAAGTTCAAGTAGAAAATGCAGTGGCACAGATAATGCTAAGACGGCACTAACTTTACTATGTTTACTAAGCTTATAAATATAAAATTTTAATACATCACTTATTAGATGATTAGCATGTTGCACTTAGTTGTACATTTACAAAAGTGTTTGTAGAATTACGAAGCCCCACAAACTAATGTAAGTCCTCCATGTCTTAAAATATTTCTAAGTTTCTGAAGAAAGAGGTAGAAGGTTAACCAGGCTCAGTTCATACTTTGTTCAATTACGTATCTTTAAAATGGGAAAATAGTAATTGCTCAATAACAACATTCTGAAAGAATGAATGGATCTGCTATTCTATCTTTTTAATGCCTGGGGATGGAATAAAGATGGATGAATCTGAAACTTTAAAGAAAGGAAAAAACAGAGGGCTGGGAAACAGCAGTGTCAGCGAAGGCAGTCTTTTTAGGTTTTTTTAGGATTTTTTCTTGAAAAGCTAGTAAATTTTAATAGAAAATTAGTCTTTGATTAGCCTATTTGTAGAACTTTTTCTTCCTTATAAAAAGTATGTGTTTTTGCACAAACCAACAGATCTTTTCCTTCTTCTCCTAAAATATAATTGGAAAGCAACTTTAAAGCAAATCCTACACTACTCCATAATTACTTCCATTAAACATTACAAGAGATGTTGAATAATGAACCCACACCCAGTTTGTTATGCCCCACGGCTCAAAGAGAATTCTGGCCTCTCCTAGCCTTTAAAATACAGTCCACAGGCCTGGGCCCCTGGGAGGCTGGGCCGATATTGAAGGTTAAACCATCTGTACAAGTGCAACAAGCCATACCACAGAGCAAATTACTAATGCAAAAATGCCTAAGAACAGCAGCCATTGCTGGGATTCCAGCATGTTCACAGACCTGTTCTGAAGGGAGCCAACAGCTGATATGTATGTTATAAGAGGAGTTGTTCCTAATTGTTAGGAATTGATGGCAGCAGTGAGAAGCAACACCCGCCCCTGCCCATCCCTGCACTGTACAGAGTAAGTTGAGAACCTAAATTTGAAATGGGAACCCAGCTTTGATTGGAAGAGAGTGTGTGGAGAAAGGGGGATGGAAGGAGGAGAATATTGTAGTGTTGGGGTACAGTAATGTGTTCCCCCAACAACTCAGCTATATTCTTTTACTGCATGGCTTACTCAAGCTGTCTGGAAGGACAGATGCATGCATTCTTTTTCCAGAGTGTTGTATCAAAGACACAGTTTACTGAGGAAGTAAGTATTGGAGTTTTGCAATACTTTCATTCAGGAAATGCTACTGAAAACTTCCACTTCACTCAGGGCTGACAGTAGATTTGCAGGGTCCAATCAAAATCAAAAGGTAGGACCCTAAAAGAGTATCATTAAAAGCACAACAACTTTTCCTTTCTTTCACTGTTTCTGTCTTGACCTGTCATGGTGTTTACTTCCTATTTAATGTTGCACTCCTCAGGTGGGTGCAAACCTTTAACCCCACCCCTCACACCATACTGTCTCCCACCAGCGGATAATACCTATCCAAGATCAAAGTACCTTCCTCCCAATCTAGTCTCCAGGACAGAACAGCCAACCTGCCCCTCCCCTAGGATCTTCCCACCCTAACCCATGGACCCCAAGAGATTACTGGGACATACTGTGTACCTGAATAGGAGTCGGAGGCAGGCTTGCCCATGCCAACCCCCCCTACACCAAATGCATGGTGGCACTGCCAGCCTTTGCCAGGATTGCTGCCACCACATCCTGTCAGATGCTATCATGTAGGTATGTACATCCAAGGTCCTATGCAGATGGAAGGCAGCTGACATTGCCGAAGAGGGATGGGAAGTGGCAGGCCAGCTGGGCAGCAGGGGTGTCAGGGCTGGGGGACAAGACAGTTGAGAGTCAAACTAGAGAAGGGGGTGGGAGACCATGGCACAAAATCCCAGGCCCCAAGGCCTCAGCACCTGCTCTCATGTCCCATAGGACATCATTTTGGCTCAAGCATTACAAAAGCTATCCGTGTAACAATAACATTTGTTCCTCTTTAATATTTTAAAATACAATAATTTTTTAAAAGAAAGACAAAATTAAGAATTCATGACAGTGATAGCAAAGCATTAAACTTCAAATGGAGGGTCCTCTGGGTGCACTGGTCACCTGCTTATGAAGCCAGCCCTTCCCTGACCCTTCCACTCCCAGTCCCGCACACTGACCACCACTCTGAGATTCCAGGTTACCTCATTTCCTGTGGTCCTGGCACAGAGTCAGGGGCATCTCCTTCAGCCACTGTCCCAAACCAACCCTGATTCCCTCTCATGCTCTAACAAATTCTCTCCCTGGCAGAGCTAGCAAATATTTAATAAACTAATTCTCTTACCCACTTGTCCCAACAGCCAGTGCACAGCCTTTCCTAGTTCGGCAGACCTGTTAGACATTAACATTGTTGGCTGTACTGCCAGTAGTTTTTTCCTTGCCTGTTTTATGTGTGCACCCCACAGAGAAGTTCGGTGCAGGATGTTGTCTGCTAACTGGTTTAAGGTTTGGCAAGGGCTTGCATGTGAAGTGGAGCCTGTGTGCACTCACACACACATTTTCCAGCAAATTCATCACTTTGTTAATGTTATCTCTGCAGGAAATACTATTAAAAATCAGGATGTCATTTGGATATATTTCTCTCAAGGAATAAAGCTAGGACACATGAGCTCTCAGATGGTATCCAAAGTCAAAGCCTTCAAATTAGCAAGACTTTTTCTTTCTTTTTGAATGTTATAGACAGCTTTGCTATGTAAGGATGAAGCATCAGGAATAAGTTTCACAAAATGAGTTTTTGCCTGTATCCCCTGGGGAAAAGTACTTTGGCATGGTGGTCAAATACACAGGCCCTGGAGCCAGCCTGCTGCTTGCAGATGTCTTTATGTCTTTGGGATGAAGAGGGTGATGGTAGTACAATGTCACTGCAAGGAGTCAACGACCCATTTCTGTAAAGCCCTTTGCCCAACACATTTTGGGGATGCTCAAATACTTTTTTTTTTTTGGAGACAGAGTCTCACTTTGAGTGAGAGTAGAGTGCCGTGGCATCGCTGGCTTAAGTGATTCTCTTGCCTCAGCCTCCCAAGTAGCTGGGATTACAGGTGCCTGCCACAACGCCTAGCCTTTTTTTAGAGATGAGGTCTAGTTCTGGCTCAGGCTGGTCTCGAACTCCTGAGCTCAGGCAATCCACCTGCCTCACCCTCCCAGAGTGCTAGGATTACAGGCATAAGCCCTGCACCCGGCTAGGATGCTCAAATACTTTAAATCATCATCTGGTAGGTTGGTTGATGAGAACTTCTCCTCCAGCTACTACATACCCAGCCTGGAGAGTGGCACAGCAGAGGCAAACCCATGCTACTTGCCCCTTGATTTTGTCTTTCTTTTCTTGCTGCAGACCACCCCCAGTCACAGGGGAAAAGGCTGGGCTACTGCCTTGAGATCAAATTGTGAAGTGCTGAGGACCCTCATGCTAAGAATACTAGACTTTCTCCCAGATGTGAATTAAGCCTATAGGTTTTTCAAACAAACGGGATACTAGTCCGAGAAAGGGGAACACAAATAAAAATTATGCTAGAACAACAGATGTAAACCATGGACGGATGGACGTGCTAGATAAGCCAGGCTGAATAGTTACTTTACTAATAGGGGAGATTCAACCGTTTAACCCAGAGGAGTAAGATCTGTCTCCTAGATGTTCCCACTCCAGGCAACTAGAGACTTTTTCTCTTGATGGGAACATCTCTCAGCAAACTTTGGGTGGTCAGCTGCTGTAGCTATGGGTACAGGGACCCTGACTGTAGAGCCACCAGGTGTCCCTGGGGAGCTCACCATTTGACTGGTGAGACGGGACATGTATAAAACATACACATACCACAAAAACAATCAGAGAACACCACAAAACAGAATGTAAACAATTAGGTAATAATATAAAGCAGAATATTAGCAAATGTTGGCCTTCACAGCACAGCACTTGGTATTATCCACAGGTGCCACAGGACACTGAGTATCCAGGACAGTAAACATTGAAAGGGAAACAATGTATGTATGATTAGGACAGTTGATGTGACTACATTCCTTGATTTGGAAATGTATCCCTAAAAATAAATTCGGAAGTCTAAATGTTATCACGTATATCTGTTCTGGATAACCCTCTCACTTTTATCATCCCATTAGCATCTGTCTTTCCATTTAAGACCTTCTTAATAGCGAAACTCTTGAGATGAATCTGAACAAATGAATCATGACAGAAAAGATCATCAGTCACTTGGGGGTACCTTTTAATATATCATAGGGGCGGCAGGTGCTGTTGCTCATGCCTTTAATGCTAGTTCTCTGGGAGGCCAAGGCAGATGAATCTGCCTGAGTTTAGGAGTTTGAGACCAGCTTGGGAAAGACTGAACTCCATCCCTACTAAAACTAGAAAAACTAGGGTTTCGGGGTACCTGCCTGTAGTCCCAGCTACTCCTAAGGCTGAGGCAAGAGGAGCTCTTGAGCCCAAGAGTTTGAGGTTGCTGTGAGCGATGATGATGCCCAGCACTCTACTGAGGGCAGCAGAGTGAGAGAGATTGTCTCAAAAAAAAAAAAAAAAAGAAGAAGAAAATCAGGGAATGGCTTATAATAATTTAGATTTTTGAGTCTGTACATTGTATAATACATTTGAAAAAAAGTATCATGCTTTATATTGAAATCGTGTGATTTTGTTTTATTGTATTTCCAAGAAAAGACAGACTTAGAGATAGTTTATCATTTGGTGAGGTCAAGAAGAACATGAAAACATTGTAGTAGAATCTACTAGGAAAAAATAGGAATTTGAAAGGATGTTCTCTTTACCAAAACATGATGGAACGGTCATTCGTTATCAAATGAGACCTCTTGACATAAACTCATGGTGAATTGTTTAAGAGATGGCATACATTTATTAAGAAATTGATATCCACTAGGCCAATTTTTCTTTTAAAAATCCTTTTTGAAGCTGAAGTTCTGCTAAATTTTATACCTTGGAGAAAAATCAAATGATTCTAATATTTCTTTTATTTTTATTTTTTTTTATTGTTGGGGATTCATTGAGGGTACAATAAGCCAGGTTACACTGATTGCAATTGTTAGGTAAAGTTCCTCTTGCAATCATGTCTTGCCCCCATAAAGTGTGACACACACCAAGGCCCCACTCCCCTCCCTCCGTCCCTCTTTCCGCTCCCCCCCCCATAACCTTAATTGTCATTAATTGTCCTCATATCAAAATTGAGTACATAGGATTCATGCTTCTCCATTCTTGTGATGCTTTACTAAGAATAATGTCTTCCACTTCCATCCAGGTTAATACAAAGGATGTAAAGTCTCCATTATTTTTAATGGCTGAATAGTATTCCATGGTATACATATACCACAGCTTGTTAATCCATTCCTGGGTTGGTGGGCATTTAGGCTGTTTCCACACTTTGGCAATTGTAAATTGAGCTTCATTAAACAGTCTAGTACAAGTGTCCTTATGATAAAAGGATTTCTTTCCTTCTGGGTAGATGCCCAGTAATGGGATTGCAGGATCAAATGGGAGGTCTAGCTTGAGTGCTTTGAGGTTTCTCCATACTTCCTTCCAGAAAGGTTGTACTAGTTTGCAGTCCCACCAGCAGTGTAAAAGTGTTCCCTTCTCTGCACATCCACGCCAGCATCTGCAGTTTTGAGATTTTGTGATGTGGGCCATTCTCACTGGGGTTAGATGATATCTCAGGGTTGTTTTGATTTGCATTTCTCTAATATATAGAGATGATAACCATTTTTTCATGTGTTTGTTAGCCATTCGTCTGTCATCTTTAGAGAAAGTTCTCTTCATGTCTCTTGCCCATTGATATATGGGATTGTTGGCTTTTTTCATGTGGATTAATTTGAGTTCTCTACAGATCCTAGTTATCAAGCTTTTGTCTGATTGAAAATATGCAAATATCCTTTCCCATTGTGTGGGTTATCTCTTTGCTTTGTTTATTGTCTCCTTAGCTGTACAGAAGCTTTTCAGTTTAATGAAGTCCCATTTGTTTATTTTTGTTGTTGTTGTAATTGCCATGGCAATTATATGGCAGTCTTCTTCATGAAGTCTTTCCCCAGGCCATTATCTTCCAGTGTTTTTCCTATGCTTTCTTGGAGGATTTTTATTGTTTCATGCCTTAAATTTAAGTCCTTTATCCATCTTGAATCAATTTTTGTGAGTGGGGAAAGGTGTGGGTCCAGTTTCAGTCTTTTACATGTAGACATCCAGTTCTCCCAACACCATTTATTGAATAGGGAGTCTTTCCCCCAAGGTATGTTCTTGTTTGGTTTATCAAAGATTAGCTGGTTGTAAGATGTTAGTTTCATTTCTTGGTTTTCAATTCGATCCCAAGAGTCTATGTCTCTGTTTTTGTGCCAGTACCATGCTGTCTTGAGCACTATGGCTTTGTAGTACAGACTAAAATCTGGTATGCTGATGCCCCCAGCTTTATTTTCATTACTAAGAACTGCCTTAGTTATACGGGGTTTTTTCCAGTTCCATACAAAAGGCAGAATCATTTTTTCCAAATCTTGAAAGTACGATGTTGGTATTTTGATAGGAATGGCATTGAATAGGTAGATTGCTTTGGGAAATATAGACATTTTAACAATGTTGATTCTTCCCATCCATGAGCATGGTATGTTCTTCCATTTGTTAATATCCTCTGCTATTTCCTTTCTGAGGATTTCATAGTTTTCCTTATAGAGGTCCTTCACCTCCTTCGTTAGGTATATTCCTAGGTATTTCATTTTCTTTGAAACTATGGTGAAGGGAGTTGTGTCCTTAATTAGCTTCTCATCTTGACTGTTATTGGCGTATACAAAGGCTACTGACTTGTGGACCTTGATTTTATATCCTGAAACATTACTGTATTTTTTGATGACTTCTAGGATTCTTGTGGTTGAGTTTTTGGGGTTCTCTAAGTATAAGATCATGTCGTCGATTCTAATATTTCTAATATTTTAATGATAAATTTGGACTTATTCGAAGATTTAAAGCCAAATACTTCCCAAGTGGTAAATCTATTTCCAGAGAAATAACTAAGAATTAGATGACATTTAGAAATAGTTTTAAGTGAGAGAAAAATCCATGTTAAATGGTACCCACAGCAGTTTCAGACTTCCTGGGTTTCTCCTACTTGCTCTCTCCCATTCATTCATTTATTAATTGTGTTTCTAAATTCACAACATTGAGAATATAAAGAAATCTAAGGCTCCACAGTCTTTAGATCTTGGGAGTTTTCTCTTTGGGCAAAGCATGGGGCAGACAAGGGCATACAAAAATAAAAGCAAATAGCAATTGATTAACATCAAGATGATAGCAAAAGAAAATGCTCAGTCTCTAGGACAGTTGTGGAGAAGGACTTAAATTTTAACTACCCCATCAACGGATACCTTGTGGAGGTTAGATGAGGTAGGACTTGATGGATGGGCCCCACATGACAAAGATGGTGATGGTGGAAGGGGTGGAGGAGAATAAGTTTTGCGGATGAAATGAATGCTTTATATATATTTTAATTTATTCAAACATTCATGGGGAGGTAGCCACATACATAGCTTAAAAAAAAACAACTGTTTACCTGACATTATAGAAGCAATATATCAGGAAGTTAAATAGTCTTTGTCCTGTAGAACAGGTAAAATTCCCTAATTTTTAAGAACACTTTTACACTGTTAGTGGAACTGCAAACTAACATAACCTTTTTGGAAGGAAGTGTGGAGAATTCTCAAAGAACTCAAATTAGACCTCCCATTCAATCCTGCAATCACATTACTGAGTACCCAGAAGAAAAAAAAATCATCTTATCATAAGAACATTTGCACTAGACTGTTCCTCGCAGCTCAATTTATAATTGCCAAATTGTGGAAACAACCTAAATGCCCACCAACCCAAGAATGGATTAACAAGCTGTGGTATATGTTAATCCATTCAACCACTAAAAAGATGATGACTCTACATCTTTTGTTTTAACCTAGATAGAGGTAGAACATAATCTTCTTAGTAAAGCCTCAGGAGAATGGAGAAGCAAAAATCCAATGTACTCAATTCTAATATGAAGGCAGTAGATGATTGAATACAAGGAGTGGGATAGTGAATGAGGGAGTAGGAAGAGGGGAAAAGGGAAGGGGATGGAGGGTCACGGTGTTATGGCACACCTCTTGGGGGTGAGACATAAGAGGGACTTTATCTAACAAATGCAATCAGTGTAACCTAATTCTTCGTACCTCAATGAATCCCAAACAATTTAAAAAATAAAAAACAGAAATAGTAGAATAAAGTGGTTCAGAGCTCAGATTCTAGGACCTTCCAGGTTCAAATCCTAGACCTGTTACGTATTAGCTGAGTAACATTGAAAAGTTTACTTAAACTCTGAGAGCTTCAGCTACCTTGTGGATAAACAATAATACTACCTGCCCCTGCACAACTGCCGGCTCTTGTCTGCATCCAGAGACCGCCTTATTTTCGGTGCTGGTAATCTCTCTCTTCCCTTAGCTCCTTGCTAATTCTCTGAGGACTCTGCCAGGAAGAGGGGCAGTCCGCTGGTTTCAATGGCTGGTACTACATCATTTCCTCCTATTGGTTTATACTGTTCCTTTTTTCATCAATTATTTTTTCAGCTTATTTAGTTCCCTATGTAGTTCCTTCAGTTATTTTCAACCTTTACTTTCAGCTATTTTTCTTTAATGAATCCGCAACAGCCTCCCTTGTGACATTTATCTTTCTATATAATAAATAGTAGCAATCACCATTGTTATATATTTCTTCCCATGTCCAGAAAAATGGACAAAGCATGCTTAAACATTTTTATGACAAAGAGATATAAAAGAACAGCTGAAATTCTCGGTGTTGCCACGATGAAAGAAGAAAAAGCATGCATTTCCTCCTGTTTTCTACACAAATATAAACATTAAGGGTAAAATTGGTAAGAAGTATTAATAGTCTATAAGAATAGAAGTTGCATTAAAATTTATAAACATACAATTTTGTAAATAAACTTTGTGAAAAACTTTTGAAAATTTTCCCTCCCCTGTGATGTTAAAAGAAAGTGAAAAACTTCAGAATAAGAAACCAAGGCAATCTTTGACTAAACTTGCTGAGATAAAATCGCCATCAGTTAAGTTAAAGAAAGAGTGCCGTGTTCTTATTTTGATCTACATTTAGTAGGGAAGGTCAAAAGTCTTCCTATGTTCTTACTAGAATACAAGAGATTGGAAAAGTGAAATCTAGAGATGAAAAACATTTTAGGATATATATTCTGGGGAGTTACCATATTCTCCTTTGAAAAACACACCTCTGGAACTCGAAAGAGCCACCTGAGGACTGTTTTCACTACAGGCACCAGATCAGCAGCTTTGCCACAGGAGTCTCCCTTTGACAATTAAGGAATTATAATGACCCCAGGAGAAGTTTGTCTATGTGCTGGGTCACAATCTTAGATTTTGCTTTCTGTTTCTTAATCTTGTTTTGAGAGTTGTCCTTGCCAAGAAAACATACTTGAATATGATAGAGAAATAAGTGTGGCTGTTTTTTGGTAATAGCTCTGCCAAAACAATCTACTTTCATAATTTTACTGACACTACTTCCCCACCCTGAAATACAAACAGCACAAAAGCATAAGAACTACCACTTAGACCAAGGTTTTTCAACCTAGGCATGAAACTCTCAGAGCTGACCAAAACTTTTATGATGTAGTCCTGTCTGCAACTGAGACTCAGGAAGCTTAGGTAAATTATCCAAGGCCATTCAGCTTGTTATATACTATAACAGCAACTGAAAAAAATTATAAAGCATGCCTACTTAGTCCATATGAACTGCTTCATGTGGTTTATTCATAGTCTACATAATGCTTCTGAAAGATTATTCTCTATTTTATATATGAGAAAAATAAAACTACTCCATAATAAGTTGTGTAGAATTTGAACTTAGGTCTATCCAACTCCAAAGTACGTGGATACTCTTTCCCCACATCATGCTGCCTCTCAGGTGGAGGCCAGTCTTTCCTAGAACACAGATGTTACTATTCGGGTTCAGGGCTTTTCCCAGGTGAGAGAATCTCCAGGGTCTGAGCATCCTGTCCTCCCCCTCGCCACAGCTCGGGGGAGCCATAGGCAAGATGGTTCACAACAGGCCCCTGACTTAGTGTGAGAAATGTGCTCAGGAGAAGGAGTGTGGGGATTAGCAGCTGTGAGAACATGACAATTAAAACATTCACACTCATGAATCCCTTTGGTACCCTAACACCTGGGTGGAAGACAAAATTTTCAGTCAGAATTTGTGGTAGTAGTGAATATACAAGAGATAGATAGACATTCATTTAAGCCTTTCCTGCAGTGAGGATACTATAATAAAATAACTCTCCAAGTCCCACTACATAATTGATGCACTATAACTCTTCCTTCCCTGGTGACATTGATTAAATTGTTTTCAAATGTCAACAGAAAATCATAAAGTATGAATCTTTAAAGTTCAATATTGAGAAAGTTCTCATTTTTTACTTTATTAGACACTTGCAAAATTATCAGCAGCTGTGCCTAACACTAAGCAGCAAAAGCTTAATGTAAACCAGAAGTGAGAATATTTATGATGTGAGTAAAAAAGAAAGGATATAGAAACCCTGAGAATCTACGACTCTATTAAATGTGAATCATGTTTTATCACATCATTGCCAGGTTCTGGTGGCCATTAATATTATTAATAGCCACTTGGGAAAATACTGCAGGTTTTCTACTGTTATGATTAATCTACTACAATCTTGGATCAATTTTTACAGAAATTTTATATGATTATTCATTTATAAAATGGCAAAAGGAGGATTTTATGTTTTTTGCTTTTGCATGGAGACCAGTGAGATGACTTGGAAATACCTCTGTCAATACTTACTAGACAGATATTAAAAGAAACATACAAATGCTTACAGAGGATTATTTAGTGGTGTCTTTGCCCACAGAACACTTCATCGTAGCTTGAATATTTCAGAATAATCAACAGCTTCTCATTTCAATGGTAAAATGAGAAATGATGGCAAACATATCATTTAACAAATAAAATGTGTCAAAGTAGCACTTAATATTTTTTTGAAAATGAAAGTAATTTATTGTGTTTGGGTATGGTTTGGTGCAAATGAAAACAAACAAACAAAAAATACCACTATCCTATTACAAAAGAAAGAGGAGGAACTGTTAAGTGATGCTTTTTTTTCCATACAGAAATAAAAATTCTTTGTTCTTAAATAGCACCTTTTATTCAGGGGATTTAAATCCATCATCTGAGATGGTATATTCTCTAAGCACCCACAGCATATCTGTGGAAACCTACACCTATTACAGATGAATACAACTGAGAATGATCACACAGCAAGCTGGTAGCAGAAAGGGAATAGAGCCACAAATTTTACACATACTATTTTTGGCAGGCAGGATAATGCTTCCCAAAGATTGCCAGAATCCTAATCCCCAGAATGAACCTGTGTGGTAGCATCACAAAAGAAAAATAAGGCTACAGATAGAATGAAGTTTCTTAATCACCTGACTTTAAAATAGGGAGAACAGCGTGGGTTCTTCAGGTGGGCTGAATATAATCACTAGGGTCCTTAAAAGTAGAAGAGGGAAGCAGATCAGGAGGCCAGGGTGAGATGTGATGATGATACGATATGATGTGATATGATGTCATGTGATGGTGTGATATGATGTGATGAGGTGATGTGACTATGTGATGTGATGGTGTAATGTAATGATCTGATGTGATGTGATGTGATGATATGATATGGTGTGGTGATGTGATGTGGTGTGGTGTGATATGATGTGATGAAGTGATTTGGTATGATGTGGTGTGATGTGATCTGATGTGATGTGATGATGTGATTTGGTATTATGTGATACGGTGTAATGTGATGTGATGTGGTATGATGTGATGTAATGTGATGTGATGTGATATGATGATATGATTTGGTATTGTGTGATGTGGTGTGATGTGATGTGGTGTGATGTGATGTGATGTGATGTGATGTGATGTGATGTGATGTGATGTGATGTGATGTGACGTGACGTGTGAGATGTGATATGATGTGGTGTGATGTGATGTGATGTAATATGATGTGATGAGATGTGATGTAATGTGATGTGATGATGTGATTTGGTATTATGTGATGTGGTGTGATGTGATGTGATATTGTGTGAGCTTGACCCAGTGTTGTTCACTTGGAGGTGGGGAAGAATGCAGTAGACTCTAAAAGCTGGAAGAGGCAAAAAACCAGATTCTCCCCCCAGAGCCTCCAAAACAAAAAGTAGCCCTGCCCACACCTTGATGTCAGCTCAGTGAGACCAGGTTGACTTCTGACTTACAACTGCAAGATAATAAATTTGTAATATTTTAAGCCACCAAGTTTGTGGTAATTTGTTAGAGCAGCAACAGGAGCTTAATCAATTAGGAGCAATTAATGCAAATGCAATCACAGAAGACTATAAATAATCAATTTAAGCGACCAAAAAACAACATTTAACTTGGAACACAATTCCATTTTTGAAGTAATAAAAGCAACACACAGATTTCTTGGCTTAAGAAAGATGGGAAAGGAAATATGTAAGAGGACTGTCAATTCCACTAGAACAGAAAGGAGATTAATGAAAAGAACATATTGATATCAATGATGAGGTTAAAATGCTAATTGGAAACAGCCCTTTAGTGGTTCTAGAATCCTTTTACCAAGGGTTCTTTAAGATGCATAGTGACCTATCTATCTTGAATGGCTTAGAATGAATATATATGGGGTTTTTTGTTTGTTTGTTTTTTGCCTAAGGACAGAGCTTAAACAATCTTTCATGGCCTTCTCCAACCTAAATATTCTATGTAGACTCGAGTCTATTGAATTCTGTGCCACAAATATTTATTGTCTATTTACTCACTGTAAATTATTCTTATATGAATACCCAAAGGTTGAGGCACAAACTTTGACTTTAAGCTTACAGTATAATAGTTAACCAGGGTAAACCAAGAAACAACCATACTCAGGCTAGACAAGGAGAAGAATCATCAGGGATGGATAAGTGACATGTTGGTAAAAACCCATCAGATAAAAGCCAGGGCATTTTTATGGACCCTATAATGAACAGTATCACTGGTTGTTACTGGAAGTTATCAGGGCACCAACTTAGAACATGAGAATTTATCCCATGTTTCATAAATGTTCTTTATATACAGGAAATACAAAAAGCAGATGAGAGAAAATCCTTCTTTATCATTGGTTTAAAAAGCATACGAAATGATAGAATTAGTAAGTTGCCATTTTATAACTCCAGAATAAAATAATGGATCTGATGATCCTTAAGCAATGCTCAAAGCATCAGGTGAAAATTTGGTGGGGGGATTTTATAACAGAGGGGTCAGGTTGAAACAACGTAAACACACCCCACCATCTCAGATTACTAGGAGGGACAGCCAGTCATGATGTACCTATTTTGGTGAGTTAGTAGGAAATACATAGTACTACCTATAAAGTATGATGTCCCACCCAAAAGCTAAATCTAAACCGAGTACAGTTTTCTAATCTACGTAGAATACACAGATTAAGATTAGTGATGTATCAAACTGTATGATGAGACATGAGAGTTCATTATAATATTTTTTCTCCCTGTATGTTTTAAATTTTCTACAACAAAAATATTAAAGGATGAATACAATAATAAGTGTGCAAAAGAGTCTCTAGTCATTTAAAACTTTCATCATTAAGAGAGCACAAGGTCAGAATATTTGTGCTAGAAAGCTTCTTTAGCTTTCTTCGCATAGTTCTCATGAGCAATTTGACTTCTATTGCTTTAAAAGTGAATGCCTTTCACTTTATATGGAATAAAATTTATAATTGACCGAATTCCCAGTTTACATAACCAAAAAATGTATCATAAACAAAATGTTACTTCTAATGCTCAATGAAAAAAAATGGACAGTGAACTGTTTCTCTTTGTGTGGAGGTTAAGCACACAGCTTCCAGTCACTTGTTATAGTAAAATGAATATAATGGGGAAGATTTGAAATTTTTTATGATTTATGTGGTCAAAGTTAGTATCAATTACATTTGTTGAAAGCATCTAATTCTCAGTATTTTGGTAACAAACAAGGAGGTTTGCTTTAAAGTGATTGTCTTATGTATAAATCTAGTCAAGACAGTTAATGAACAGTTTTATTCTCTTGCTTGATCTTAGTGTCCAACAGAGACTTCTCTGAGAGACCAAAAGGTGCAAGATAAAATAGATTCCTCTTCAACATTCCCCGCATGTAGGTATGAACACCCTAACTGAAATAAAGTGGCTGGATTTATCAGATTAAACTTCTGAAGTTCATGGAAAGGCTCTCAGCAATAATCCACCACTTAAACAAAACACAAATCTCATCTTTGACATTCAGAAGGCCTTTGAAAGCATCTGCAGTAGAGGATCCTTGCTCTTTTTAAAATGTTATTCTCTAAGAGGGTTTTATTTGCAAACTTTTTTTTTTTGGAAAAGGCTTGAAGGTGACTGTTGTCTTCAAATTACATTTTAATATGATTAAAAACATTTTCTAAGAAATATAAAATTATATAATAATGTATAGAAAAACTTCAATCTTTTTGTCTGAAATACTCTAATTTTTTAAAATGTAATGTACTTTCTCTTCTTTTTATTTTATTTTATTTTTTTATATTTTTGGAGACAGAGTCTCACTTTGTCGCCCTTGGCAGAGTGCCATGGTGTTACTGCTCACTTCTCTTCTTTTTAAAGGTAACTTCTCTTAAAAAGACACCAAAAAGCTCTAGTTGTCTTCATCAAGAAGGAAGTAAAGACACAGCAGGAAGGAATATTAGTCCATATAAACAAACCACGTTACAGAGGTGTAAGCCTATGCATTTCAGCTATTTTTTCTTTATGCGTATTTAAACTATATGTCGGGGATTGTAAGTACGATGACAACAAATGATTTTTTCTGCATGCAATAAAATTTTTTCAAGGAAAAGAATTGTGCTATTGGTTGCAACAATCATGAATATGAATTATAATTCTAGCATTCAGTTCTGCCAGGGATGTAGAAGAAATGGTTCTTGCCATCAAGATTGTATGTCATGTCACACCCATTTCCTCTCACCTCCCTTCTTTCTTTCCATGCCTAATACCCAAACACGAGTGTGGGGAATCTGTGGCCAGGTAGCTTTCTGGGTCCTGCAGAGTGGCCTTTTGACTGAACTCAAATTTTATAGAACCAATCCCTTTATTTTTATGAATACGTATTTGTTCATCTTTTACATTTTTATTTTATTTTTTAAATGAACATAGTGAAGGTACCAAAGAATAAAGTAAGTTTCAACAAAAATAATCCTCTAAGTTTGGCCAGCAGAATTGGAACATCAGTAAACCATGAGGCTACAGTGACGGCTGCCACAGTCTCGTTCTAACTTTCCCTGCCTGCCTGGTGCACTATCGCAGGAGGCTGGTGGGTGAGAGTTATGGGGGTCGAGTCTGTGATCAGCTTTTGACAATAGTGCACTTGTTTCTATTTGAAGTGAAATTTCTGAATAATAGTACGGCTTGACAGTATTCTTTAATCCTGTCTGCTTAACAACCCATCATGTCAAAGACAACCAAGAACACTGAAGGAAGAAAACAGATTTTTAATGAGGATTGGGAATTGCAACATTATCTCGTTTCTGCTAAAGATAAGACAATGTGCTTGCTTTGTGATACTGCAGTATCAAGAATAAAGAAACTCAATGCTCATCAGCATTATAACACTCACAAGGACCACAATATTCTAAATTAAAGGAAGAGGCATGAAAGGTTGTCCTGCAAAAATTAGCAGATGTAAAGCAAAAGCAAAGACAATTCTTTCAAGCAGCAATAATACCTGGAAATAATGTCATTGAAGCAACTTATAAAGTAGCTTACACACTTAGGGAAAAAAGGGAAGCATGTGGTGATGTAGAAATAGTGAAAGAATTATAGGATGCTGAGGTTCTGATAATGCTTCAAAGTACAAACAACTCCCTCTTTCAAGGAAAACCATAACAGACCAGAAACATGAATTGCCTTCAGTTTAACAGAACAATTTTACACAATATTTCAAAAGGAAAATATATACTACTCAATCACTTTGGACAAATTAACTGATACCACTGACTCAGTGGAGGTTTTATACTTCATTTGGATTGTAACAGAAGATTTTTTGCTACAAAGAGTTACTCTCTATGGGCACTCTTGCAACCAGAACATGGGGAACTTCTTCATCAACTTTCAAGATAAAAGTTATGAAGTTGGACCAAATTTGGTAAATTTAGTGAGTCTATGTACAGGTGGCACACTTTCCATGACAGGAAAACATAAAGGGTTAGTTGCACAGCTAAGAGTAGTATTAACAGGTCCAGATGCTCCCATTTCTTTTTCATTGTATCTTGCATCAGCAAAATCTCTGAGAAAAAGCTACTATTTTAAATGATATTTTGCAACAAGTTATAAGTATTTATAACCATATTCATGTAAATGCAATACAGCATTGTCATGACATGCTGAAGTTGAATGATGAAGTAATTCAAGGTGGGTTTGCCATATCATTCTAAAGTGTATTGCCTATCACAGGCACAGGTGTCAGCCAAAATTTTATCTCTGCAAGAATGAATAGTTAAATTTTATGAAGAACAGAAATCAGCAGTGTGAATTATAGAAGGAAGCTTTCTAAAGGAATGCAGGTTCTATGTCATATCAAAATGACTTAAATATTTCTTTGCACAGTAAAACTAAGTATATTTATGATATGTAGTAAAATACACACACACACACACACACACAAGCATTTTGACAAAAAGCTATCTATTTTCAAAAACTTCTCCGAAAGGAAATTTCAGATGAACATTTTCTCCAGTTAGCCTTTTCCCAAAGGTTATTGATGAACAGGATGATATACAAGAATCATTTGAAGAATATGCAGCTAATTATACATGCAGACCTATTAATTGGACAATACAGTGAAAGGTTCACTGACTTTGAGAATCATGACATCACACTCAAATTTTCAAAGGTGAGCATTCCCAGCCTCACCTAGTTGATATAAGCAAAGCGGAATTGATGGAGCTCTCAGTAGATGACATTTTAAAGTCATTGATACAGGCTAAGAAAAGTGGCATTAAAATATGGAAAAATGCAGTAGAATACCCAAGCCTGTGGCAACATACCTATAAAATGCTTTCTTGCTTTCCAACCAGTTATTGCTGCAAATATACCCTCTCCTACCTAACCCAAATCAAGATGCCATCTAGAGGATCAACTGAAACTGTCCCCATGCTGCAAACAAACATTCAAATGCTTCCCAACAAAAAGGGACAAAATGAAGTCAGTAAAAGGTTAGTTAACTTTACAATTAACAAATAGTTTTCATTTTGGGACATTATTAAGTACATAACATATTTTTACAAAATAATGTACATTTTTAAGTATATCTGATTGAAGTGTCTAGAATAGAGCCTTATTTGATTACAGCTAAATGAATGCTGCCTTCCAATGTGAAAATATTCCCCACCCCTGCATAAGACACCTTACCGACTACAGCCTCCGTGAATTTCCCTTCTGCAGGAAGAGGGAAGTACTGGTTTGGAGACGTGTTGCTGCCATATCCCAGGAGAAAACCTTCAAGCCTTACGTTTGGATTTGGACGCAAGAACTTCAAGAGTATAGAGTCGCTTGTGGTATTGACATGGACCTTCAGGCTTGGTCTTTTATCTAGCAATGGAAACAAAAAAACATAGGGGCCTGTTACTTCTCCTCTTTAGTATCCCATGCAAATTCCCAGCAAGGATTGATTGCTAGAGACAGCGTTGTTGAAACAAATGTGTTGACTTTGCCACTCAGTATTCAGTGCACAATTCCAAATGCCGAAAATGTAGTCATTGTCTTTGACAGCGAAGAACATGGGCTTAATAGCACCAATTAGCCTGGAATAAAAAGTAAAATCTTAGGGGCTCAATACTTGGTAGTTTATTCTCAAGCAGGTAGGTGGAATTCAGACTATTTGGCTAGGCACAGTTGGCTAGAACCTTCACTTTAGACACACTGTCTGGGGATAATGAAAAGACCTGAATTTCCTTATTGATAAAATCTAATTGCTACAGCTTGAAACCCCCAAGCCTCCTCTCTGCAGTGTTTTGGTACTGTCAGAATGGAAGGGAAGAGAAGGATTCTGGCTTATGGATGGATAACGGCGAAGGTATAGAACAGGGAATTCTGGAAGTCACAGAAGGGTTGAGGAGAAAGATGATTCATTCCATTGGGAGCTCACTGGGTCAGTTAGGCTGCTATACAGAGACACCCAACGGTGAGCTGAATGATCTAAGTGTGATACTCTGGACTGGAGTACAGGTCCATGCATGGCACTTCATTAGCATGTAAGTAATGATTGGATGGACTTTCCCAGGTAACCTGAAGACTGAAAAGAGAAACCCTACTCAAACTCCAGACGTTTTTAACTACCAGTGCAGCAGGGGTAAATAATCACACCAATCAAAGGTCTTGACCAAGCCATGAGGAAACACATTATCTTTTGCCTTTGGAGTCACAAGGAACCTAGTTCAAACACCAGTCCTGTGACTTATTGTGGCCCCTGGCAACTCATCTCACAGGCGTGCGCCTTAGCTTCTTGGTGTATAAATGATGAAAAACATCTGCCTTCTTGCTGGGTTATTTATCAAGATTAGTTAGTGTAAATAGTACAATCTTAAAAGTTGGCATGGAGTGATTGCTCAACAATGCTTCTAGCTACCATTCAAAACTCAAAAAAAATGTTTGTTTGTTTTTTTTGAAAGTTCATCTCAAACTCATTTGGTAACAAACCCCAGTCAGAACCATCATGAGGCCACTTAGTCTTTCTTTAATCCTACTACTGACCATTCACATGTAAATGCTACCAATCAAGATCCGCCTGAGGAAGGTATGTTGGACCACAAGGATTTTAGATAAGAGATTGTGAGCCTGAATTATTTTCTTTATTCCCAATGATTAATGTTTTGCCTATAGACAAGACTATATTTACCAATTTAATAATTCACATTCCATCTCCTATTTTTTTTTTTTTTTTTTTTTTTGTGGTTTTTGGCCGGGGATAGGTTTGAACCTGCCACCTCCGGCATATGGGACTGGCGCCCTACTCCTTGAGCCACAGGCGCCGCCCTCCATCTCCTATTAATCAAAGGCTTATATTGTATGAATACCTGTCATCACATCTGTATAGCTCACCAAGATTATCACACTGAATTTTTTATACTCCAGCCAAAAATCAGCCAGGATAGCCTCAATAAAGCTACATTAAAAGATTCAATAAGGCCTTGGGAAAATAAAAAAACAACCATTTGTGTGTGGGGGGGTGTACTACGTTGTGAGACTTATTCAAACCTCAGCAGCTAAGACTATAGTTTTCTTGTATGTGGAGAGTATTTTCTATTTTCCAAGAACTTGATGAAATTTTTATAAACACTTAAATCTCAGATTACTATACTTACACCTGTGGAAAAATTGAAACTCATAGATCCCGGGTGGCTTATATAAAGCCCATGAAAGGCTCTTATGGCTTATCTAAAACAATTCCTACAAATGAAGAATTTGAGGTCCTCTATACATGAAGTCATCCTGCATGTTAAACGTAGGGTCAAAGCTGGATCTTGACTACCTTGCTGTCTTTTCGTTGAGAACTTTACCATTACCCAACAGAATAAGGTGTGGCTAAGCCACAGACCACTATGCGCAAGTCAATGCTAAACACGGAAGCTTTGTGCTAACTTTACCAGATTTTGATAAGGTAATAAAAAAAATAAAAAAGTTTTTTTTCCAAGCCTATTTTTTCTCTTTTTAACAATGTGTCTACATTAACTCTAGACTTAACCTTTCTTTTTTTGTCGTTTTTTTTTGGGGGGGGGGGGCTGTTTTTTGTTTTATTGAGACAGATCCTCACTCAGTCACCCTGAGTTGAGTGCCATGGCATCATAGCTCATAGCAACTTCAAATTCCTGGGCTCAAGCAATCCTCTTGTCTTAGCCTCCTGAGTAGCTGGGACTACAGCCATCTGCCATAAACTCCAGATAATTTTTCTATTTTTAGTAGATATAGGGTCTTGCTGTTGCTCAGGCTGGTTTCAAACTCCTAAGCTCAGGAGATCCACCTTCCTTGGTCTCCCAGAGTGCTAGGATTACAGGTGTGAGCCACTGCCCCCGGCCCTTACTTCACTTTTTTTAATAGAATGGAACAAATGTAAGTCAAGCACATATTCTGCTACTTTAGAAGGTTATCAAGTATTATAGTCAATCAAAACACAGCCAGCCTGTTTCCAACACTGAGATGAGAAGATTATAAGGACTCTTAGGGCACTTAGGCTGTACTCATGTTTAACCAAGGGCCAAGCATCACAGCAGCATCACATTAGACCTTTGTTCATGAACTCTGGTCTAACATACCACATTATTCCTCCCCGGGAAAGTGGAAGTAACAGCTACACTGAATGAGAAACAGGAAGGCTCTGAAAAGAGCTGGAAGTAATCATATCTCTTGTGCATAGGCCTCTTAATGTCTTTAGTCTCTTTTTTAGCTAACAATGTATGTCAACAAATACATCAACATCATGTAACTCTTCAAATGCATTACCATTTAGCTGTCCTACTTTCTCTAAAATTCCAATTTATACTACTCCCAAGAACTAACTTAAAATGTTCTGAAAAAAATACACATGCAAAAATCTCACTTCAAAATAGCATTACAAACTTAACATTTTAATATCATCCTAGTTCTTCATTTAGAACTAGTAACATGAATATCTTCATTACCTCACCATACATTACTTCTTCTCTTATTACTTGTCCACATACCTCATTTGGTTTGGGCCAATATAAATTTCTCAAATTCTGCAAGACATGTTCATGTGAGGCCCTGGCCCTACATCTTTGCTCAGTTTATCCACCTGGTGTGGATTCCCTCTATCTGTGTTTTGCTTTGTCCATATCCCTTTTCTGACTCAATTGTTGCCTTTTCAGTGGACATCAAAAAGTTTAAGCAAGTTTTCCCCCTTCAGTCTAAATAAATCTGTCAACTTTTCCTTTAAATAGTATATGGATGAATATTCAATGACATTTTATATTCTTATTCCTCCAGTATTTGTGGGGTATATCTATATGTGTTCTACATTAATTTTGAATCTTTGATAATAAATTTATTTTCAGTCTGAATAATTCTTGTTTAATGGTTTGGAATACTAGTCAAGTAATGGCTGTTATCTTTCATCAGTTAGTGTGAACATCTCTGGTGAGTGATTTCAGTATAATACAACATGATATGAGCTTTACTAGGTCCAAATCTACCTGTAAAATAATATATATGTCACCCAGAAAATCCTAGGAGTATACAGAGATAAGAGTAGTGGAAGAACACTTTATTGCACTGTATATGAGAAACAAAGTACATATCAAGAGGAGTAGAAGAAAATAAAAAGTGAACATTTTGGGAAAGCAACACCAATAGGCCTTAGAAAAAAAGATTGCATATTGCCAAAATAGAATCTTGGATCTATGACAGTGGTTTCTAATCCTCTGATTGCAACACCTTTAAGGCTTCTCTAAGTACTACAAAGGGTATTGTGAAATTCTAAAAAAAAAATTCCAAAACAAAATTAGTAAATACTTGCCCTGCAGCATTAAAAACAGTGGCAAGATGGTGAGACTAGCGAATCAGACAAAAGTTAGAGCACTGTAAGTTCAAAGAACCAACCAGAAAAGGTAGTAAAGTACTATTATTGCCCTAGGCACAGGCTCTAGGCAGACATAATTTTGACCCCTAAATTCTGAGTAGCTATGGTCAGTTGCATTTGAGCTCTACAAAGAAACAGCTTGAACACGTGGCACTTGGACCAGTGGCACTTAGCGATCATGGACATCTCTGTGGGCCCGTGAGAAAGGAGTCATCACTACATCCCTTCAGTAGGAGGAATTCTTTCCTATCTAATCTCTCATAAGGTTATCTTACACTTTCCAAAATATTTAAGAATGTAGTCTGAATTGTTGATATTATGTTGTTCAAGATTATATAAATACTTAAAGGGAGAAAATGAAAAATATTAAAGTTCTCTTCTAAAAAAATACTTATTAATGTTAACAATAACAATTAGCTTAGCTTATGTGTATATGCTTTCCATTTTCAAAAACACTAATGAAGAAATTAGAAATATTCTAAATAGAAAGTTTAGGCTTAAACCATATCAGGTACAGTGTTAATTTCTATAAGATACTATGAAAAAGAATAGTTACCATACTGATGTCAATAAAATAATGACTCATTATTTTAGTATTAAAATTATAACTCCATTCTTACCCATAACATGTTTTTTTGGGGGGTGGAGGGCTTTCCACTTATAATCCCAACCTCTATACTTGGTCAGCCACTTATTTCGCTATATAAAATCAAATTTTCTAAGACATTAAAATAACTAAATGAATTCCCATCAGTTGAGATATAGCATATGCAGCATAGATTGGAAAATTTAATAAATTAGATCAAATTTTTAAAGTTTTGAATTATGAAAGAAATAACAAGAAAAAGAAAAGTCAAGCTAAACATTGGGAGGAAATATTTGCAATACCTGTGTCTGTTAAAGGACTTGCATTCAGAAGGGAAAAAGTTATGAATAGATTCCTCACTAAAGGAGATACATGATAGCCAAGAAGCACATGAAAAGATGCTTGACAGGGTTCGGGGATGGGAGTGGGGACATTGTCAGATGTTTTCTGTAAAAGGTCAGATTGTAAATAGCTTAAGCTTGGCAAGACAGATGTTCTCTACTGCAACTATTCAACTCTGCCATTGTAGCACAAAAGTAGCTATAGACATGCAAACAAATGGCTGTGTTCCAATAAAACAACACTTATAAAAATAGGCAGTGGTTGGATTTGACATGTAGGTCATTGTTTACCAACTTCTAGTCAACATCATACATCATTAGTCATCAGGAAAATGCAAATTAAAACCACAGTGAGACACCACACACGTAAGAAGGGCTAAAATTAAAAAGACTATCAATAACAAGTGGGGTTGTCCATATATTTCATAGAATGTTAATGTTAAATGGTATGACCACTTGGGAAAACTGTAGGGCAGTTAGTAATTAACTTATCAATTTCATTTCTACCTAGGAGAAATGAAAACATAAGTCTGTGAAAAACTTTGCATGCAAATATTCAAAGCTTCACCAAACTGGGAACAAACCCAAATATCCACCTGCAGTTGAATGGATATACAAATTATGGCTCATCCATACAATGACAGATGACTCAGCAATAATTCTAGAAAAAATTACCTATGTATACAACAACATGGTTGAATCTAGTCTGACATGCTGTCATGCCACAGCAGAATGGGCCAGACTTTCCTCACCTCCACGTCTCCCTTAGACTCCCCTTCACAGCACTGATGGAAGTAATTTCATATAGTGCCTAATATTATTATTCACCACTTAACGAGGGTACATATATAAAACCATTTGGTCCTCTTTAGTCATTTTTGTGACAATGCCATGTTTCAAATACATTCTATGCTCTTCTTAGTGAATTACAAGTGAAAAACATTCTAATCCTTTATGGGCACATCATCTTATAAAGGAGCTATCAAGATGCCACATCTCAAGTTTATGTATTAAGCAGGGCAGTTACTGTCTGTCAACATATTCAAAAACTTCCAAAAAATCATAGTTGATGACATAGATTATATTTAATTGAACATCAATGCTATTTTAACATAAGACTTAGAAATAATTTAACATTTCATGTAATTCTTAGGGAGTCAAACGCGATCATGTAACACAGCCTTTGTGTTCCAATGACTCTCCCTGCCCTGGTACCCATGATGCAAGGAAAGGTGCCCAAAGGAAAAAGAAAAGCATGTGAAAGTTTCAGTAATTTTTCTGTGACAGCACAGGATAAAGAGAGTGGCCAAAGGCAATTAGACAAGTATCTTTAGTTTCTCCTGATTTTTACATAAAAATGTGTGTTATTTAGTCTACAGCATGACTTTTTCTTACCAACAATCTGAAAGCCAGTGACACTAGTGGAAATTTTTCATAACAGAAAAAACACAGCAACTTCAGTTAAATACTTTAAGGAAGTAAAATGGAGAATAAAGATTAAATATTATTATTAATTAAATAATATTAGATTTTATTAAAACTGCTTTCACTAGTGCTGAAATGACAAGATTCTTGAATGACCTTCTATCACAAGGAGAGTCTGTCTAAGGTAGTTGTAGAGATAAGGAATGTCATGGCCCATTCTTCAGAGGCACTATGACATACCAGAACAAAGAAATTGCTTTGGCGGTGGGGGTGGGATGTGTGTGTGTGTGTGTGTGTGCATGCCTGTCTGCACATGTGTGCAAAATTATAATTAAAAACACTCGTAATGTTATTGCTAGGTAAATCCTTTATAAACTTCAAGCTCTTATATTCCACCTATCAATTTCATATATATCATGGTATTCTGGCTCTCTGGATTTCTGAACTTGAATTCTTTCTTAAAATCTCAGATTTTCTATCACTCTCTTCCCAACTCTTTGGGAAAAAAGACCCACTAGGGAATTCCTGAGAGCTTGCAAAGAAATAGTAACCTGCAGTAAACATGTAGTTTCTCTACCATATGTCTTCTAGAAAGAGGGATGTCATAGACAGTTGTTTAGGTTGTGCACTGCAAAACTCTTAAGTGGCATCATTCAAACTATGTTTTATTTGTGGCTGTATATATTAGCCACATCCATAAAGGCCATACAAAAATTGCTACTTATACATCTTAATTCTGCTATCAGTAGTAGTGAGGGGTATTGGTAGATGATGCTTGGTATAAGCTGGAGAAGAGCTCAATTACACATGCTTCAGACATTGTTATACCCAATTTACAAATGAAATTACTTCATCATCATTCATGTATGTATGACATATATATATGTGTGTGTATGTATGTGTATATATATATATACACACACATATACATCCCAGATGATGAATCAAGAATTTAAATAAGAACAATAGAGGAAAAGAGATTCTGGGGATTCAGAAAATGGTAACTTAACAGCACACAGGTTTGGAGGAAGGTAGAAGGAATCCCTATTTATGTTCCATAAACATAAATCTGAAAATACAAGAAAAAATCTGATTAAAATGATTAAATAAAGCAAATAATTTTTTAATAAATCTCATGAAAAACAATATTTAGAGAATTGTACAAGAAAAAGTTGTGGTCAAACTCCTATAAGCCTCAGTGCCAGGGAATGGGGCCTTTAAAAAGATTTAGAACGTGACTTTACTCACACACAATCATATCTTAGCAATGAGCTCTAACTATAACATTTTGGGGTCTTCTCTCCAGGGCAAGCAGAATAGAATATTCGCTCCCCAAGTTGCCTTGTTATGAGTCTGCCAGCTGGAAGACAAGTTTCCACCTGCAACACATGCTTCCAGAATTCAGGAAATAAAAAGTCCAGTTCACCTGAAGAGCTTTCCTTATAAAGCCACATCTAAACAATTCCCATAGATCCATCACCCCTAGGAGTCAACTAGTTAGCTTTTTATTAGGGTTTTATGGTCACAGAATACCTAGACACTATTTGCTATTGAATTTAGAAAGAAATGTCATTTTACCAAAAGTTTTAGAGGGAAAATCTTTTCCTCCTAATGGGGCACTTTATACCTGTTTGCCCAGCTATTTATGTAAGTGAATTCCATGTCAGCTAAAACAACCACAGTTTCCACATTGGTCAGAATTCCCAGTGCCCTGATTTCTCAGGCCAATACTTCACTGTCTGGTGACTTTGGATGACTGAATGAGACAGACTGAATCTGCCAGTGTTGAAATTTTAGCACCACTTGGCAAGCCTAATGGTTTTACCAAAGAAGCAATAACTTCATTACCTACTTTGTAACTCAACCAACAGCCAAGTAGGAAATTTACTTTCCCAGACCAGCTTCTAAGTCGACAGTCTCTCATTCTCAGGAAGACATCTCCTTAAGGCATACACAAATGTTACTTGTACACATTCCCAAGATCTCATTCTGCTAAAGTTACCCTTTAAAGTTGGAGTCATCCTAGGGGTTTTTTGGGGGGTGGGAGAAAGAGAGATAAGGAGGAGCAACCACATGTAATCAATATATAGGTATTTGTTGTAAGGAAAGCAAGGCAGTGACATGGCTAACTTCAAATGACCAACAAACAAAAAAGCTAAATCAGATCTGTAGTGGCCTTTGGGGAATATGTATTTTTACTTATCTGCTTTTCATATTATCTGTTCATTAACTATTGGGTACTAGGCATTAGTGAAGCAAATTCAAATGTGACATGTCTGTTTGCAAGAACTGTGCATTCTAGTAAATTAGGCAGATGAATAAGTCACCCATTTCAGTATAGCGTGATCAATACAATTAGTACAAAGTGCCTCTGATAAAGTAGCAAAAACAAATGTATAAAGAAAATGTCCCTTTAGTTTTAACTAGTCATTGAAATAGTTTTTATTCTGTGAGGATGTGCCTGAAAGCAGACAGGAAAGTAAGGGGGAAATACTGAGATGTCAAAGCCTATTTTGTAATACTGTTTCTATACCAATTTGGACAATTGGTAGTTTTCAAAAAAAAGTAATTACTACTTTTTTAGTACATATAAAAGAAAAAGAAGAAACCCAATTGGCTCAGGAATAGTAGTACATATAACAAAATTCATTTCCTTTCTTTTGGTTCTTTGCTTAATTTTCATGACAATCTGTGGCGATGATTTGCTAACATTCTCTTGCTATTTAAAGTAAGATATAAGACAGAGGTGCTTCTGATGTAAAGGGGGACAGGCTCCATGCCAGTGCTCTGAAAGTGCCCTTAGTTAGAGAATCAGCAGCACTCAGGAACTTGTGGCAGTTCAACTTTTTAGACTCCATCCAAGACCTATTGAATCAGAAATTCGGGGGTGGGGGCCATAATCTGTATTTCAGTAAGAGGTTGACATTCTGAGGCACGCTCAGGTTTGAGAACCATTACTCTGTGTACTTTCAATGCACTGAAAATAAAATGAATGGGCCCAATGTCATTAGACTATCTGGAGAAAAAAAGACCTCATCTACAACTCTGTCAAGTTTCCTATCTTGATATATATTTTGGTCTCTGAACAAATTCTGTAAAATAGGGTTTTTAAGAATTACAATTTCTGGAGACACATAAGGTAAAATGTGTCACTATGGTTTCTGAATGTCAGTTATGTGTCTTTAAATCAACCAATCTATTTAGGGACTTTGAAGCAAAGGTGAGTTATTTCCCCAAAATTTCATTATACTACATAAAAAATTCCAAACAGACAGAAGGGTTGAATTATGTAGTCCACAGGCATAGAACTACTAGCACAAATCAATGTCTACTTTACTTGTTTTATTATATATTTTTCCATCTCTCCATCCCTCTAGCCATCATTCAATCCACCTTACTTTTTAATGAATTTCAAAGTAAGTTGCACTAGCACTCTTCACTCCTAAATACTTTTGTATGTGTATAATTACTAGAGTTTCATATTTCTTCATACTTTTCTTTTGAGATAAAATTTACATACAATGAAATACATAAATCTTAACTATGCACTGCTGATTTTTTCCAAATGACGTACAGCTGTGTAACTCAAACCTTCATCCAACCCAGAAACTTCCTCCCTTCTAGTTCATTCCAACCCCATCCTTCTAGAAAAAACTATTGTTCTTATTTTTACTACCACATATTAGTTTTCCCTATTCTAGGCTTCGAATTAAATAGAATCACACAATATGTAGATTTTATGTAAGGCTTCTTGCACTCCAAATAATGTTTTGAAGATTTATCAATGTTATTGCAGTAATTTTTGTAGTTGTCACTGAATAGTATTTAGATAGTTATTAAACTAACACTTTATATCTTCAAAGAATCAGCATTTTTATATCTTCCAAGAATCAACTTCTCTTGATAGTACTAATTTTTAAAAATATTTATTATATTATAATAATATTTTTCTAAGAGGAAGGGAAAATTATATATGTATATTTTTCTATCTAGATATTTACTTACAAAATGTTATTTACCAGGAGAACAAAATTATAAACTTGTGTATGGACAGTAGACACTTAATGATACGCTTAAATAAGTGCTTGATGGTAAATACACACAAAACCATACAATGATTACATCTTCACTGAAAAGTATGAGACACTGATACTCAAGTCTCTGGAACCTTTCCTATTTACTTCCAGATGGTATGAGTAAGCTTCTTTTGACAAGTATAATATTGATTTTCTTATGTCTAAGGATGATTTTCATCAAGATGAAAATGGAAAAGTCTAACCATGTTTCATAAGAAAAAAATTGCTAAGAGGGACTTTACCTAACCAACACAATCAGTGTAATCTGGTTCTTTGTACCCTCAGTGAATCCCCCACAATAAAAAAAAAGAAAAGAAAATGAAAAAAGTTGCTTGTCCTTACAATTCTCAGAATGATCAGATATCAAAAACCACAAAAAATATATCATTCTAATTATTAATAATATCTGTTAATATCGCTGTATTCAAGTAGTTTTCTAAAAGGTGATTTTACTTTATCTTTTCTTCTCTCAGTAACTCCTTTGGGGCACACAATAAATTCCATTGACCAAATAGAAGTCAAATTTAATCAAAGTGCTTCTTATAGGACAAAGCAGAAAATACTTAACTTCTACCAATACTATAAGATATGCTGCAAATGTAAGATGAAATATTTTCACTGTGAAAACTTGTTCTAAGGAGCAAATTGGAAATACTCTTGATACAAATATTTTCTGCTGATTTTTTGTAAAAAAAATCTGCCATCTTGTAAAAACCATTGTCAAAACAGTAAGAAAAAAAGAAAGAACTTTCTTAATTAAAGCTGGCTTTTTTTTTTTTGGAGATTATATTGCCCAGGCTAGTCTCAAACTCCGCCTCAGAATCCCAATTAGCTGGGATTGCAGGTGTAAGCTACCACCTCTTGCTCCTGTTTTTGTTTTTTTTTCTTTTCAAAGTCTCACAGATAAAATGATACGGAGCTGGAACCAAGGGTTTCATCTACCATCATTGCTTAGACATTTGAAATCTTCATGAATTCTTTGTAATTTTTTTAGTTCATAAATACACAGCACTGATGGTATGCAGCTGGTTCTTTTGAGATTTCACAGCGTTGAAACAAATCTCCACTTAGGATGCACATAAGATATGTAATTAATGCTGCCACCAGCCAGAGCTTGGGTGGTGTCAGCCAGACTGACCCCTGTTGAACCTAATGGTTTTACCATCCACTAAGGATTATTACTTAGACCTACCTTTCTTTTGGGATTGAAGAGGATCTTTTTCTAATATCATTCGTTATACACTTATTAGTTGTTGTCAACCTTTTCTGCACCTGCTGTTGCTAATTTTGGTACCATGACAATGTCCATGGCATGTTTACAGTTAAAAGCAGCATGAATAAATGTGGCATTTGGTTTAAAAAAAAAAAATTTAGATTTCACAGCATTGAAAGTCTTCCATAGGCTAGAGGAAAATAGCTAAACCATCATGAGAAAATGGCCAGGTAGCCTCATGGATTTAGACAAAATGAGCAGTGAGGCTTAAGGAGGCCCTCAGAAAGGCCATTTGTCATCAGCCTCACAGTGGGACACATCTTTTTAATGATGTGCTATAAAAAACAGGAGATGTTAGGTGCCCTGCCCTATCTAAGGCTCATGTTTCTCCTCTATAAAATGAATCAGAGAATTTCAAATCGATTCTCAATCTAATATCCAAGAATATCTCCAACATCTCATCTACATAAAATACTATCTTCCTATTAAAATGTAGGAAATTCCAAGTAAATCAGAAAATAATTTTTTAATGGAAACACTAATTTCCAGATAATACTTATTTTTCATGAGACTTCCAATTTGCACTTCAAATATAAAGAGAACAAAATTTTCATAGGGACATGGAAGAAATGATGTGACTGTCACACAGAATTTTTAATAGGTTTAGTAAGATATAAGTTATATACCATAAAATTATCCCACAGTAAGTGTATAGTTCAGTGATTTTTAGTAAACTTACAAAAGTTACTACATTTATAGAACTTACTAAATCTACCACAACTCATTCTGAGAACATTTCCACACAGGGTGTTCAACCTGTGGCCCATGGGCCACATGCAGATTATTTGAGGACTGTTTTGCTTATCCGTGATGGTGAATATTGCAAAAATTATATACAGACTTTTTTTTCTCATCAACTTTCATTAATGTGACTCAGTGCCTGTAGCTCAGTGGTTAGGGTGCTGTCCACATATACCAGAGCTGACGGGTTGAGCCCAGCATGGGCCTGCTAAACAACAATGACAACTGCGACAAAAAAATAGCTGGGCATTGTGGCAGATGCCTATAGCCCCACCTACTTGGAAGGCTGAGGCAAGAGAATCACTTAAGCCCAAGAGTTTGAGGTTGCTGTGAGCTGTGATGCTACAGAACTCTACCAAGGGTGACAGAGTGAAACTCTGTCTCAAAAAAAAAAAAAAAAAAAAAAGCTTTCATTAGTGTTCGTGTATTTAATGTGTGGCCCCAAACAACCCTTCTTCCAATGTATGGCACAGGAAAAAAAGTATAAAAGATCAGGTATAAAAGATCTTTTATACCTGTTTATGGTCAATGTTTGCTCCTACCCCTAGTTCCAGGCAACCAACCACTGGTCTCCTCTCTACTTTTCTGGAAATTTAATACAAATGGAACATGTAGTCTTTTGCATCTGGCTTATTTCACTCAGCATAATTTTTATGAGATTCATCCACCCTTGTTGAATCACTAGTTCATTCCTTTTTTATTGCTAGATAGCATTTCATTTTATGGATATGTTACATCTTGTTTATCCATTCCTCAGCAGATGAATATTTGGATTGTTTTCAGTTTTTTGGTTATTATGAATAGTGCTGCTATAAAAATTCATGTACAAATCTGTGTGTGGACATATGTTTTTACTTTGGGGGATAAATATCTAGGCATAAACTTCTGAGTCATATGGTAAGTTTATGCATAACTTTAGAACAAACTGCCAAACTTTTCCAAATTTATATTAATGGTTAAGATTGTGAATACTTCTCTTACTTGAAGACAACTCAAAATTGTGATCATTCAGAAAATGAGCTTTTTTTGTGACTATCACTAAATATATATTATATAATTAAAATTGGTTATTTTAAACCCTGGGACTTCTGTCTTTAGTCCTTAATGAAGGTAAGATCACTTATTTTGTTATGATAATTATTTTAAAATATGGCAATTCTAATTTACCATATGCCAGAAATGCAAGAAATAAGGTTTTGGCAAAACAGTACAATGACCACTGGCATTCATAGAAAAAAACTATGGTGTAGGGTAAATTGCTGAGCTACCTTTTCAATCTCCAGTCATTTCAATTTTTAGGATATAAACATGATAATTATGTGAATAGTTGTCCATTATAAAAGTACCACGTTCTGAAGAAAATGACTTAATTATTATTTGAACTTAAAGAGAAATTTTATGTATACCTTGACCTTTTGAACTAAATACTTCAGTTGGGCTCTTCTGACTATGGAAATAAATAGCTATCTACTTATTTAGCTAACTAGAAATTTATTGCTGTTTTGATAATATTTGTCATTGTTTCTTTTTCATACTTAGAATTAAAATATTTTAAATGCTTAAAATGTTTTTCAATATTAATAAAATATTGAAATTTCTGATTATGCACGTATTTGACATGTATAAATTAACATTTCATTACTAACAACTCTGATGGCATATGGTCAATGTAGTATTTGAACTTTTCTAGGTGAGAAAAACAAAGCCAAAATAGTTTGGCATTATTACCTACTCGTATGACATTATTAAAATTTCCTCATTTTGTGGAGTGGATATGGCCTAAGATTAAGACTGGGTGCTTAAAATAGAATTTTATAATATTTAAAACATGTTAGGAAAATCTAACTGAATAAACCCATTTGAAAACAAGTTTTACTGACTTAATTTTTAAAAATATTTTATAAGCATTTAGATTTACAAGTTTTACTGACTTTAAATTGCAGAAGTAAGGAAGAACCCTGCCTCATCACTTTTTTTTTTTTTTTTAGATTGACAAAATTATTTTTCTTTTATCTTACATTTAGACCTTTGGAACTGCAATAAATTTCCCTCCTCCACTCAAAATTCTAAACTTAGAAAAGAAAAAATGAGATTATCCTTGAGTATTCCAAATACTATCCACCAGGTGACTGTTTCTTAGGCGCTGAAAATGAGAATACTTTAATACCCGTTGGTCACACTGTCCCATAATGTGGGATGAATTAATTTAAATTAAGGAAGAGAGGACCAGAGACAGAATAAGGGAATGAAAAAGGTTGAGGTTGATATAGTAAAAACTGTTATGGAGCAGCAGTTATGAAGTTAAGCAAAAACAAAAATAGTGGACAAGGCAGCTTATGGGTAGCAGGAAATAGACGCAATGGAACACTAGAGTAACATGCGCTATCGCACTGCTGAGGTGCCCAGACCTTCCATAGCTCCATAACTTCTATGACCTGCCAATGAAACAAACTTAACGAATGGGTAGGAATCAGCCAGCCAAATTGCAAGTGTGCATAGGGGTGGGGAGAGCAGGCAGGAACAGCGTTCTTGGGCATAAGGAATAGCCTGAGCAGAAGCATTGAGGGAAGAGTAGTTGGTGAACTGGAAGCTTCTGAAGAAGGTCAGTGTGATTGGTGCCATGTGTTAAGTGGTGTGCAAGGCAGCTGTAGAAGACAGAGGCAGAGGGATCAGGAAATCCCCTGCAGACTGCATTAGGAAATGTGTCTTTATATTCAGAGCAAACACATTTCCCCCCACTAAACTGTACAAACACAACCCCCCAAATTTATGAGAAATCAATAATGCCAACTTTCATATCGCAGACTATTAAAAAATATATATGTGGTAGAAACGTTGCCTCACAATCTCTTAGCAACAAGTAACTCAAATGCTTGAGGAAAAATTTGACTTGAGAAGAAAAATTTATGCTGTTTTTAATGAAAAACTACAAAGTATTTTACAATAGCTTACAGTTTAAATGGAATTCATCAATACAGGTCCCTCCATCAAACAGAATGTGTTATTAAAATCAGTTGTAATTAACTGTGTTTAGCCAAAAGCCAAATGAAAATAAAGCAGTTGTTAATTGCCTGTATTTGCATGGACAGCTTGAGAATTATGATGCTTACAACGTATTTCTGTGTTTCTCAAATCACTTCTTCATTTCACTGTCCCTCCTAGGGCCACTTTCATCTCCCTCTCTCTATCACAATACTGATTACTGCATTGACTTTTTAATTTAAAAGATTATACAGATAATACTGGCTAAGTATCTCTTACCCAAAATGCTTGGGACAAGGTGCATTTTGACTTTTGAATTTTTTTTCATATTTTGAAATATTTGCATTTCTGGTTAAGCATCCCGAATCCTAAAAAACCCAAATATGAAATGCTCTAATAGGCATTTCCTTAGAGAGTAATGTCAGTGTTCAAAAAGTTTCAGATTTTAGACTATTTCTGATTTCAGATTTTTAGATTTAACATGCTCAAATAAATAAATGCTATAAACATTTATTTTAACAAAAAAATTTAAAGAGTTGCAAAAGAGAATTTAAGAAATATCTATTGTCTTCGTGAATTCTCTGTATATATCTATTGGATTGTATTGGAGGTATAGATTTGTAAGAGTTATTACTCAATACCATTAATAAATTTACACAGGGGAGTGAGCCACATGCTGAGATAATTAAGAGGAACACAGAGTAATGAGTGGTTGTATGTGTTAACTCATTTAGACCTATGACAGCCCAATAATGTAGGTTCTGTTATTACCCTCATTTTTATAATGGCAAAACTGAATTTCAGAGTGTCAAGGAGCTTGTCCAAGGTTACGTGATCGGTGGAGCTAGATTTAAACCCAGCTCATGTTCTAAGGTTAATAATTTTAACCTCTTTGATAAACTGTTCTAAGGTTCTAAGGTTAATAATTTTAACCTCTTTGGTAAACTGTTTCAAGTAAGGTAAATGGAAATGAGAAATTTCAAATAAGAAAACTGAGTTTTGGTACTGAGCAGGAAGCTAGAGGCTGAGGTGGGAAGATTGCTTGAGCACAGGAGTTAGAGGTTGCTGTGATCTAAGATGACACCACTACCCTCTAACCAGGGCAATAGAGTGAGATTGTGTCTCAATTTTTTAAAGATAATTATTAGAAAAAAATAAAATGGAGGTTCATAAATGTGAAAAAAAAAAAAAAGAAAGAAAAGAAATGGGTGGCTCATGAATGGTGTCATAGAAAATTTACATCTGGTTTGGGTCTTGAATGTGAAGAGCCACTGGTCCAGAGAACAGAAGGAAGGAAATGTCAAACTGAGGAAAAATAAAGATGAGCATTGAGGTGTTGCTATATGGTATCTATGATCTTTCATTCTACAAGACATTATGTAAAGAATGAACTACCAAAATCTCATGTTAGTCAAAACACTCTTTCATCCGCTCTCTAATTCAGAATATGTTAAGATCATATGATACCCTTTCATATCATTCTCACAAGGAAATCTTTCCTCTGAGTGGGGAATTATTTCTAGGGACTTAAAAAAATGCATGTGCTTTTTCTCTGTAGTGTCCATCCCAGTAGGGGCATCTCACGCTAATCAATTATGCAAACATGGTGTTCAGTTTCATGGAGCTAAGGCAACCTGGTTGGGAAAATGACACTAATCACAGTATAGAAAATTCCACAGAGGATGTGAAGAGGTACCCAACCTGTCTCCAAAAAACATATGATACACAATGGCATCCCAGTTCTCAGTTTTCTACGAACTCTCCACCTCTCTCTCTACTTCTCTTCCTCCTCTGGCCCTCACTTCTTGACAATACACTAATGTTCCATCTTTGGATCCACCAGATAACTCATTAACAAGCAAAGCTCCAGTTGTAATTTGGCTACTTACCTAGTAAGTAGTTTAGCGGACTCTGATATCCGCACCTCCATTTCTTTTTTTTGTTTGTTTTTAGCCAATATCAAATCTTTTTTTTTTTTTTTGCTTTTTTTTTAATTAAATCATAGCTGTGTACATTAATGCAATCATGGGGCACCATACACTGGTTTTATATAACATTTGACATATTTTCATCACACTGGTTAACATAACCTTCCTATGTTATTGTGTTTAGACATTTATATTCTACATTTATTAAGTTTCACATATACCCTTGTAAGATGCACTGTAGGTGTAATCCCACCAACCTCCCTCTGCCCATCCTCTCCCCTTCCTCCCCTCCCTCACCCTCTTCCCCATATTCTTCGGTTATAACTGGGTTATAGCTTTCATATAAAAGCCATAAATTAGTTTCATAGTAGGGTTGAGTACATGGGATACTTTTTCTTCCATTCTTGAGATACTTTACTAAGAAGAATATGTTCCAGCTCCATCCCATGTAACATGACAGAGGTAAAGTCTCCACCTTTCTTTAAGGCTGTATACTATTCCATGGTGTACATATACCACAATTTATTAATCCATTCGTGGATCGATGAGCACTTGGGCTTTTTCCATGACTTAGCAATTATGAATTGGGCTGTAATAAACATTCTGGTACAAATATCTTTGTTACAATGTGATTTTTGGTCTTCTGGGTATATACCTAGTAGAGGAATTATAGTATTGAATGGCAGGTCTACTTTTAGATATCTAAGTGTTCTCCAAACATCTTTCCAAAAGGAATGTATTAATTTGCATTCCCACCAGCAGTGTAGAAGTGTTCCCTTTTCCCCACATCCATGCCAACATCTCTGGTCTTGGGGTTTTGTGATATGGGCTAATCTTACTGGAGTTAGATGATATCTTAAAGTAGTTTTGATTTACATTTCTCTGATGATTAAAGATTATGAGCATTTTTCATATGTCTATAGGCCGTGCATCTGTCTTCTTCAGGTTTCTCTTCAAGTCCCTTGCCCAGCCTGTGATGGTATCACTTGTTCTTTTCTTGCTTATACATTTGAGTTCTCTGTGGATTCTGGTTATTAAACCTTTGTCAGAGACATAACCTGCAAATATCTTCTCCCATTCTGAGGGCTGTCTGCTTGCTTTACTTACTGTGTTCTTGGCTGTGCAGAAGCTTTTTAGTTTGATCAGGTCCCAGTAGTGTATTTTTGAAGCTGCTTCATTTGCACGGGGGGGGTCCTCCTCATAACATACTCACCCAGACCGATTTCTTCAAAAGTTTTCCCTGCACTCTCTTCTAGTATTTTTATAGTTTCATGTCTTAAGTTTAAATCTTTACTCCAGTGAGAGTCTATCTTAGTTAATGGTGAAAGGTGTGGGTCCAGTTTCAGTCTTCTACAGGTTGCCAGCCAGTTCACCCAGCACCATTTGTTAAATAGGGAATCTTTTCCCCACTGAATGTTTTTAATTGGCTTGTCAAAGATCAGATAATGGTAAGTAGCTGGATTCATCTCTTGGTTCTCTATTCTGTTCCAGACATCTACTTCTCTCTTTTTGTGCCAGTACCATACTGTTTTGATCACTCTCGATTTATAGTATAGTCTGAGGTGCAGTAGTGTGATTCCTCCTGCTTTGCTTTTATTTCTGAGTAATGTCTGGCTATTCAAGGTTTTTTCTAATTCCATATAAAATGAAGTATTATTTTTTCAAGATCTTTAAAGTATGACAGTGGAGCTTTAATAGGGATTGCATTAAAATTGTATATTGCTTTGGGTAGTATGGACGTTTTAACAATGTTGATTCTTCCTAGCCAGGAGCATGGTATGTTTTTCCATTTGTTAACATTTTCAGCTATTTCTTTTCTTAGAGTTTCATAGTTCTCTTTATAGAGATCTTTCCCGTCCTTTGTTAGATAAACTCCCAAATATTTCATCTTCTTTGGCACTACTGTGAACAGAAGAGAGTCCTTGACTGTTTTTTCAGCTTGACTATTGTTGGTATATATAAAGGCTACCAATTTATGAATGTTGATTTTATAACCTGAGACACTGCCGTATTCCTTGATCACTTCTAAGAGTTTTGTAGTAGAATCCCTGGTGTTTTCCAGATATTCAATCATACCATCTGTGAAGAGTGAAATTTTTATCTCTTCTGACCCTATATGGATACCCTTGAACACCTTTTCTTCCCTAATTGCTATGGTTAAATGTTCCATTACAATGGTTAAGAGCAGTGGAGACAATGGGCAACCTCACCTGGTTCCCGATCTGAGTGGAAGTGATTTCAATTTAACTCCATTCAATTTAACTCCATTTAACTCCATTTCAATTTAACTCCATATGATATTGGCTGTGGGTTTGCTGTAGATGGCCTCTATCAGTTTAAGAAATGTCCCTTCTATACCAATTTTCATAAGTGTTCTGATCATGAAGGGATGCTGGATATTATCAAAAGCTTTTTCTGCATCGATTGAGAGAATCATATGGTCTTTGTTTTTTAATTTGTTTATGTGCTGAATTATATTTATAGATTTACATATATTGAACCAGCCTTGAGATCCTGGGATAAAACTGACTTGGTCATGATGTATAATTTGTTTGATGTGTTGCTGGATTCTGTTTGTTAGAAGCTTGTGGAATATTTTTGCATCTATATTCATTAGTGATATTGGTGTATAATTTTCTTTTCTTATTGGGTCTTTTCGTGGTTTGGGGATCAGGGTGATGTTTGCTTCATAGAACGTGTTGGGTAGTCTTCCTTCTTTTTCTATATTTTGGAACAGGTTGAGTAAAATAGGTACTAATTCCTCTTTAAAGGTTTGGTAGAATTCTGACGTGAAGCCATCTGGTCTCGGGCTTTTCTTTTTAGGGAGATTTTGTATGGTTGATGTTATTTCAGAACTTGATATGGGCCTGTTCAACATTTCCACTTGATTCTGGCTATGTCTTGGACAGTGACGTGCTTCCAATATTGGTCAATTTCCTTCAGATTTTCATATTTCTGAGAATAAAGTTTCTTGTAATATTCATTAAGGATTTTTTGAATTTCTGAGGAGTCTGTTGTTTATTTTGTCTTTGTCATTTCTGATTGATGAAATTAGAGATTTTACTTTATTTTTCCTGGTTAGGTTAGCCAAAGGTTTATCTATTTTATTGACCTTTTAAAATAACCAACTTTTTGATTTATTGATCTGTTGTATAATCCTTTTGTTTTCAATTTCATTTAATTCTGCTCTAATTTTGGTTATTTCTTTTCTTCTACTGGGTTTGGGGTTGGAATGTTCTTCCTTTCCCAGTTGCTTGAGATGTCCCATTAAGTTGTTAACTTCCTCTCTTCTTAAGGAAAGCTTGCAGTGCTATAAATTTCCCTCTTAGGACTGCCTTTGCTGTATCCCGGAGGTTCTGATAATTCATTTCTTCATTGTCATTTTGTTCCAAAAATTTGGCAATTTCCTTCTTAATCTCATCTCTGACCCAGCTATTATTCAGCATAAGGTGATTTAACTTCCATGTTTTTGTATGAGTATGCAGATTCCTGTTGTTACTGAGTTCAACTTTTATTCCATGGTGGTCCAAGTAGAGCACCTCCATTTCTAAATACCCACTCAGATCCAGTCCTCTGAGCTTCTTGAACCACTGACATGCAATGCTAAACCTCAATCATCACCATTTTCCTAAAGAAATAGTTTACTTCTCTACATTCCCTGACCTGCCACAGTCCTAGGCACCCAGGTGACACTTGCAGAGTCAACTCTCACACACCTTGCCATTAAATTGACATAAAACATAGAGAAGAACAAAAGCAAAGATGCCCATGACAGCACTTCACTGTCATCCTGAGTGAAGCAGTGGTTCTCTTCCGAAAGGCTAAACTTCTGAGAACAAAGGGATTTTCTCTCACTTCTCTTTACTTAGTCTTGCATACTAAAGTGCAGGCCATTTTAGAGGTCAGTAATTCTATTTTGCTTCCTTTAATTTAAAAAAATCTAAACAATACATGTATATATTAATATATCCTTAGGTACAAACCACATATAGATTATGGTTTCATATCATTCTGATCACTTACAATGAGTTGATGAATCCATGTTTCCAGCAATTTCTATTTCACCTTCTTTCTTAGCCCCCTCCAATAAGACCACTGCTTATTATGTCTAGTCCACCCCATTAGGTATGACTGAATAGAATCCCAGCTCATCCCATTGGCATTCATGTCTTGAAGGGAAAAAGGCATGTATCTCTTGTTTACAAATAATCCCTTAGGTTTTGTTCAAAACTGCCTTTCTTTTGATTTAATTCATCTAAAAAATTATTTTTAAAGCTCAAGAGATCTCTTACACAACATGGTGACTATAGTTAATAACAATGTCCTGCATACTTGGAAATTAGAGTGGATTTTAAGTATTCTCAAGAAATGGTATGCGAGGTAATGAACTTGGTTAATAACTTGACTTAACCATTCTACAAATGCATAAATATTTCAAAACCTTATGTTATATACCATAAATATATATATAAATTTCATCAATTAGAAAATAAATAATAAGAAACAAGATGTTTGTATATGGACATTTACTGTATACTGCATCTTTTGTGCTAGAAAAAAAATTAAATACCCTAATTATAATTTGGTATAAAAATCCTGTAGAATATGCTATTTGATATATTAATATGTACATGTGTTAGATGTTTTAAAATTAAAGGAAGCAAATAAGTGTTTCATAAATTAAGAAAATTATTTGTAGGGAGCAAGGCTCTACACAAGACACTTTAGTTGTGAGTGTCTAGTTTCTCCTTGATGCATTCTAGATACATTTTCTACACTATTTTTCCTTTTATTTCTACAAAATTCCACCTAGCTTCCCTCAGCTACTTATTTATGCTAATTTTTTTCCTCCTTCATTTCGCTATTTCTAACTTCTGAAATGTCATCCTTCATCTTCTTTATGTCATCTTTGATTCTTTTCACTCCCCAAATGCCCTTCACCCAAAAAGCCTTGTAGTAGGGTTTCATACCCTTTTGGGGGAAATGTACCCCTGGCCCCTAAACTCTGGGCCAAGTGTCTTCTGTGCCTGAATATTATCTACAGTGCTTGGCCTGAAAAGACAAGCCAATCTTACCTATTTTTAATACTTGCCAAACTCATCACCTTTCCAATTCATTCTTTCCACTATTCCCAGGTTAATTATTGTACAATACTACATTATTATGTTACTTCTTACCCCTTCTAGGGTACAAAAAAACGTATATGCCTCTCTAATGCTCACAGAATAAAGGTTAAAATAGGCTATATTCATCATTGGGGGGGAAATAGGCTATCACAAAATAATATAGGCACAGGCTAAATACCATGGACGCAAAGATGATTAAGACACTTCCTACCCTCACCTGTCAGTAGTTAGGGAAAATGATCTCTAAAACTTAACTTTAACACACAATAAGGGTTATGAGCAAAATGTTACATTTTCAAAGGAAGAAAAATATTTTTCTGAGGCACAGAAGGAGATGCTTTTAGGAACAGTAATACTATTTTTGCCTGGAGGAGATTATCAGACAGTTGGAGAGCCTATTGCTATACAAAGCAATGTTTGACATTTACTGAATTTAGAGGGAGTGGAGATTATTCTGCAGGAAAGTTTCATGGGGAAGGTAGGATTTCAGTTTAGCTTTGAAAAACAGAGTCAAAGAAAAAGAAGAAGAGTCAGGATTTAGAAGAGCATTGTAGGTGAAAAATGGTAGAAACAGAAGCCTATTTTAAACTGCAAACTTGGTACATAATTACAAAATACAAACAGACCAGTTTAAAATGGAAGGGTCATGTTCACAGATACTTGGAACCGTGGAATAGGGAGGGACTTAAGAGTAATTGTGTCTGTTCTCTCTCCCTCTCATAGTGACACTAGACAGATACACTGGGACCAGACTGTAGATTACTCCCAGAATGAATTATCTTTCTCCCTCTTAAACACTAGTTTGTTGAACAAAAGCCCAGATACAGTGATCCCAGGTACCACATATCTGGTGTTCATCAGAACATTTTCCTTTCAAACGCAGGCATTTCAAAAGATACACTAAATATTTGTCTTTCAGAAATAATTCAGTAGTCATCTGAAAGACTTACTGCTATTTTCTAGTGTGGCATAATAAACCAAAACTTGGAATCATCATCACAAACAAGAAGCATTAACTTCAGACCAAAAAAGCAACAACTCTGAGTTTTTCTGGCAAAATTATAAAAAGGATGAAGAGTACAGGGAATCGTGAAATTTTGGAACCGCACTTTGGATAGAATTTCCCTGGCTAGTCACAGAATCGCTTGTAATCACTTACGGATTATTTTCACTTACACGCTCTCCCTAAATTCCCTTTATTACATTTATTTTTAAAAGTGCTATTCCCTGGCAGCATCTTCTCTTTCCTGATTCCCTCCTCTGCAATTTACTGTTATAATTCATTTAAATAAATAAAGCAATAAACAATGTTAAAGAAGTACAGATCCTTTACAATGTAAGTTCTAGACACTCTCTTTGAAAACGTATGGTATGAGACCAAACGAGATCCAAAAGTTTCACAGACATGTACATTGCACATGGATGATCTTGGTAAATGTGCATGAAAATCTTATCTGTTTGAGTGGCATGGGATTAGTCCACCTGTATCAGTCATGTGGAGTTGCAAACCCACTTCCTTCACGGTTCTGGGCCCCAACTGCGGCGTCAGTTAAAAATGGAAGGGTCATGTTCACAGATACTTGGAACCGTGGAATAGGGAGGGACTTAAGAGTAATTGTGTCTGTTCTCTCTCCCTCTCATAGGGAGAGGCCACATAAATCCACAGTACCAAAGGCACACATGTGGAAAATGCCTTTCAGCTCTAGTTATTATCAGAAACAGCGTGCTTCCACCAAGCCCAAGGCAAGGGTAAATGTGCTTGTCATTCCTTTCATTTTTTAACTTTTATTTTTTACAGAATCATAACACTCGGTTTGCAAGGGAGTGGGCAGGAAAACTAAGACACGTCTCCCCTCCTACAACCAGCATAGGCGCTCCATAACGACACAGAGGCAATCAACATGTCGTTAGGCAAGAGTGGTGGTTTTGATGTTAGAAATACCAGCTGCATATTTCTAGCATGAGGGGCTTGCTGTCTGCCCAGTAAAACACAGATCTGGCCCAAGAAAGAAACACTCTGGTGTCCCTGACAGAGGTCCAAGTATGATATTCAAGGCATGTCAGATGGGTGTTACAACAGCATCATCAGAGCAGGGCAGGGTACAGGGCTGGCCCTAGACACTCTCCTTCCTTGAAGACGGGTGGACTTTAACAAAAATAAAGATAAGTTTTACCGTCACAAATGACTGTGCTGACCCAGTTTCCCTTTGGAACATGTTCACTGTATGACCTTTTTCCCTCCCTATAAATGATACTGGAAGACCTCCATATGTTTATCATCTGTATTCACAATCATATTAGGTGTTTGATCTGTGTTTCTTTTCTTCATAAGATTTTAAATTAGACTGTTCTCTGCCTATATTTTACATTACTTGTATATTTTTGCATTTCCCATTTTAAAGACATCTTTTAATTAGAATTATACAATACTTTATATGTGGAATCTTTTGTATCTATAGACAAAAATCTGTAGGGAAGGTAAGTTTTCTTTTCTTAAAATTATCATAGAAAATCACTCATTCATTCAACAAATTTTTATTGAGCATTTAGAATATGCCCAGCTGCCTCCTACAAGTTGGAGCATCACAAACAAAAAGCCATGCTTTTATTGAACTTACTTTCTAGGAGAAGAGATAGAAAAAGAAATAAGAAGTCAGACATGTAGCATCTGAGATTAGGAGGCAGATATCACTGCAGCCTCTTGATGTCTGTTTCCCTCTTATTCTGGGCACATAAAGGGAGTATATATATTTAGTTCCTTGAAGGTATTTAAGAATTGTCATTATTAGGCGTACACAGAAGGGACCTGTGCCACTCCCAGGCCAATGCATTTAATTACTGAGGCAAGACTCTCCAAGTCCATTCTTTCCCTTTCAGGAGGGCAATTGGCCAGATAGAGCCTGAGTCCTGAGTGAGTGCAAAGAAAAAGGATCCCCTAATATTCAGGAAACATGTGACTGAGCAAAAATGTATTTTTGTTATTTTTATCCATTGAGATTTGGTGATCTGCCACCGAGGCATAATCTAGTCTAACCTGAATAATACGGATGCCAGTAAACACTGAGGAGCAAACAAGGTAAAGCAGGGAAGCAGGAAGGGTCTGGGTGAGGGGGCCATCTGTGATGGAGAGAACAGAGGAGGCTTCACACTAGGGCAAAGGCTTGAAGAAAGGGAGGAGGAGAGTCATCCAGATACTGGGAGGAAGAACAGTCTAGGCTGAAGGAACACCAAGTATGAAGGCCCAGGGAAAGGAAGCTTACAGAGGCTATAGGAAAATGAGCAAGGAAGAAATAGTAAGAAGAGCAGCCAGAAGTAACCAGGCCAGATGGACAAGGCCTGCAGGATGTCAGGAGGATTTAGACCTTTGCTCTGAAACGGTAAGTGATCAGAGGATTTTGCGCAGAAAAATGAAGATCTCTGATTTCCACTTTATCAGGATCACAGTAGGTACTGTATTAAAGAATATCTAAGAGACAAAACCAAGGAGACCAGCTCAGGAACTGTAGTAATAATCCATGTCAGAGGTGATGGTAGCTGGAATCAAGGTGGGAGAGAACATGAGGAAAACAGAGACTTCAAAATTCTGGACAAAACTTGAAAGTAAAACTGAAAACTTTACTGAGGACTCAAACTCGAGTAAAAGGGAGTTACGGATGTCTTCAGCCCTTTTGAGCTGAGTGAACAGAAAGCTAGAACTGTCTTTAACTGAGTTGAGAAAAACTGTGGGAGGAGAAAGTCAGGGCCGAGGCATTCAGGAACTTGGCTTCGCACATGCTAATTCCTAGTTGTCTCTATTAGAAAACAAGGTGGCATGTTAAGTAGGGAGTTGGATAAATGGGTCCGGGGTTGAGGGGAATGGTCAGGGCTGGAGATGGAAATTGCCAACTTGTTAGTGTTTGGATAATATTTAAAGTCACAAGACTAAATGAGCTCACCAAGATAGAGGAGATGGAAGAGAGAAGAGATCCAAGCACTCAGGCTTGGGTTGCTCCAATTTAGGAGAAGGGAATGAAGCAGCCGGAGAGAAAGGAGAACCAGACAAAAGAGGGAACTGGAGCCCAGAGGTGTTGAGCTTCTTGCCAAGGGAGCATCAAACCTTACCTCCGGCCCTGGGCTCCCTGCTCACAGCTCAGCTCCCAATGTGGTGAAATTGTACTGGGACTCAGCATGACTGCTTATTATTGTTTGCGGAATCTCTCATAACAATAGTCCAAATTCAGGAACATGTGGCTGCTGCTACAGAAAAGAAATTGGCCAGCAAATGGAAAAGAAAACACCGGAGAAATGAGAGATGGAGAGAAGCAAGGCAAAGTTGGAACAAGCGTTTTCTTGACAGCCTCGCACCATTACAGAGAATGCACTTTGAGGGTGTGCTTGCCCAGAGGGACAAGCAGCACAGGGCTCTCATCTAGGATAGTTTTACTCTGTGACAGATATCCTGTAATGTTATATGGGGAAAACTAGTGACAGGAGTGACGAATACCTGCAGTTCTAAAACAGGGATATAATGAAAAAGTGTCCTAAAACTTCTCTAAAATAGCAATCTTCTGTTTTCTACTTAAAATGTAAAAAAGAGGAAAGAAAATCATTCTAACCCTTACAACAACACCCCCGTTCCCCTCTCAAAGAACAACTCACCAGGCAATCTTCAAATCTGCAAATTTCTAAAACTGACTTGAGACCCTGAAATCTAAGAAAGGCAAGTGTATTAAAGGAGATGCTACTGGATGCCATAGAAGCTAGTAAGAGGATTTGCTTAAAAATTTTAATGACCGAGGCCGGCGCGGCGCTCTTCCTTTCCGATCCGCCATCGCGGTGGGACCGCCACCAAGATGCAGATTTTCGTAAAAACCCTTACGGGGAAGACCATCACTCTCGAGGTTGAACCTTCGGATACGATAGAAAATGTGAAGGCCAAGATCCAGGATAAGGAAGGGATTCCTCCTGATCAGCAAAGACTCATTTTTGCTGGCAAGCAACTGGAAGATGGATGTACTTTGTCTGACTACAACATTCAAAAGGAGTCCACTCTTCATCTTGTGTTAAGACTTCGTGGTGGTGCTAAGAAAAGGAAGAAGAAGTCTTATACCACTTCCAAGAAGAATAAGCATAAGAGAAAGAAGGTTAAGCTTGCTGTCCTGAAATACTATAAGGTGGATGAGAATGGCAAAATAAGTCGCCTTCGTCGAGAGTGTCCTTCAGATGAGTGTGGTGCTGGAGTTTTTATGGCCAGCCACTTTGATAGACATTATTGTGGCAAATGTTGTCTTACTTACTGTTTCAACAAACCAGAAGACAAGTAATTATATATGAATTAATAAAAGACATGAACTAAAACAAAAAAAAAAAAATTTTAATGACCTTCTAAAGGCCTAGGTTAGTCTATCATGAAAACATAGGATCCGAGAAGCCCAGGCCACAAGGTGAATGTTCACCTACTAGCAGGCTTCCTCCATGAACCTCATGATTACTTAGCAGGAAAGACTGGAAGCAGCAAGAAAGTCCCAAGAAAGCCTCCCTTGGGGTGCAAGCCTGGGGGAGGCAAAATCAGAAAGCGCAGTCCAGATCCTTCCCTCCTATCATTTCTACCGAACACAGCCCACAGAAGAAAAAGGTCAACCACCTGTTGCCCCAGGCACAGGTGAAGATCTATTAGCCCTGGGAGAAGGGAAGAGGAAAATATGCCTTCTCCATGCGGGAAAGGCGAGAACACCTCCTAGGGCCAGCCTGTTAGACCTTCCCCTGGGGTGATGTGGGATCACTGAGTAGACCCCACTTCTCAGCCCCAGTGCAGGCTGCTTGCTTAGGACCCAATCTGAGTCAGAGTAACTGAGCCAGCCTCTGCGCTCCCTCCCAGCAGACTAATAAGCACTGGATGGTGAGGAACAGCTGCCTGTTGACCAATAACTACAAACAAGAGCTGGACGCACCTCCTTCACACTGCTATAAAATGAAAGACAAAAATTTGAAGTGGGGGGCACATTACAGACAGAAGAACAAAGATATGCTAGATGGTAATAGAAGCTTTGCAAACGTTTACAGACTTAAAATGGGGGAGATTCTCACAGATTATCTGGATGGGCCCAATCTAATCATCTGACTCCTTAAAAGCAGAGAAGTTTCTCCGGCTGGAGGCAGGAGATCTGAGGCAAAGGAAGGTCCTCTGTTGAACAACCACATGAAACTTAATCTGCAAAGAACCTGAATGAGCCTGTAAGTGGATTCTCCCCACGTTCACCCCCAGCCTCCCGTAAGAGCTCAACCAGCTAAAGTTTTTATTTTAGCTCTGTAACACTTGGAGTAGACTTTTGACCTACAGAGCTGTAAGATATTTGTATTGTTTTAAACTGCTAAGTTTGTGGTAATTTGTCATGGCACAGTAAAAAACTAATACGGTGTCTTTAAGTCAGGCCACTTAAAGGCATGCTTTGTAAATAGCAAGGATCTGTGAAGGCAGAGCAGGGACCAACTAGGTGAGTAAGAGTCTGATTTCGGGCCCTACAAGGCTACCCCCAAACAGACCCCACCCCAGCTGTTCACCACTACACTTGAATTTCCACTTTTGAAGTGCAGTCCATCTTACAGACAGATGTTACCTGTGTTAGTAACAAACAGAAGATGAACAAGGCATGCTTTCTTCCAAGGCTCTGGTATAATTTAGACATATTCTAGGAAGTGACAGTTCACTGTGGGAGGGGTGAGGTTGACAGCAGTAAACACTCTCAAGGGATTGTAAGAGAAGAGAAATTTTAGCATGAGGGGGATGATTGGAAACGAGTTGATAGATAAGGGTGAGCATAAAATGGACCAAGAAGGAGAAAACTTACTCTAATTTGCAGTTCAGGGCATACCAAATCAGGAGCCTAGATCCAGGCATTATTACCACTATTATTACTTATGACGCAAAAAGGTCAAACTCTTGCTTTGCAAAATTCCAAGTGTTAACCAAAAATATGACTTTCTGTTAAAGACATTCCTATAGAAGTAAGCCTTAAAATTGCGGTTGGTAAATCTATTCTAACTCCAAACCACTAATTCAAGGAGCCTCATCTGTAACTGCAACCTCTTATAATTGCTTGTTAAACTGCCCCCACTGTGGCCATTCTTAGACATCATTAGAAACAGCCTTTATGGATCTTTCTACTTATTCACAAATTAGGAGCCTCTTCCACGGCACATCATTACATTCTATGGTTCGTCACTGCAACAATGTTCTTGCCAAATCCCAAACCACCAAGCTCATTTTTTCAGCCATCACATCTTCTGGTGATATCTTAGCTCCAGATGAATTCAACAATCTGTTCTCACTGCACCTGCTTGCACAAGAAAAACTCTACTAGAGAATCACATACCTGGGTAGATGGCATCTCTATAAATTCATAAGCACTAATCTCAAGAGGGTCCTTATTACTTTGGCCGGTTCTTCTCCCCTTCCCCTGACCTCTGTCTCCCCTCTCAGACTATCTCTTTAGGGAAATTGAAGCCATTGGACAGAAACTCCCTCACATCCCCACTTCTAAACCTGTAAACCTGCCTACATCAGCACTCGTCCATTTCCTCTGTTCTTCTGCATAATAGGAATTGTCTTTACTCTTATCCAAAGATATTTATCTATATTCTGCATCATTTTTCTTTTTTTATGGAAATTGCACTATTCAATCAGTTTTTTCAACTTGATCTTTGATAGTTAAAATACCCAAATCTCTCTCATCATAAAAACAATAGTAACAGAGCGTTGTTCTAAGCTGATCTCACAGTCTCTTCTATTTTCTGCTTCTGTTTCACTCCTTCATAGCCAAGCTTCTCCTTACTCACCATTTTTTTATTTCCCTCTCTCCTCAGGCCACCCTGAATTAGCTTCTGTGTCAATTACACAAATTAGGTGCACTCTGTAACGTCAGCAGTGATTTCATCAGATTTGGGGGTCCTCAAACTTTTTAAACAGGGGGCCAGTTCACTGTCCCTCAGACCATTGGAGGGCCGGACTATAGTTTAAAAAAAAAACAAAAAAACTATGAACAAATTCCTATGAACACTGCACATACCTTATTTTGAAGTACAAAAACAAAATGGGAACAAATACAATCACATTGCCGCATGTGGCCCGTGGGCCGTAGTTTGAGGACCCCTGCGAGTAGTCCCTTCAACTTACTTGAACTTTAGCTTCCCAAATGGATGGCCACACCCTCCTTCAATCCTTCTCATAGGTTTCTGGAAGCCCTTTTGTCTCTGTCAGTGCAAATGCTTCTGCCTGATCATTAAATCATGACCACTGAATTCATTTCCATAACTTAAACTATCACTTACACACTGAGGACTCCTAAATTTATAACTCTATTGTAGACCTTATCCCTGAGTTTTAGGCTTATTGTAAATAAAACCTACTCAAGACTGTTCATTAAGAAGTCTCAAAGTCACCTTAGCCGCAGTGTAATACAGAATCCCTATTCTTTAACCCTACATCTTACTCTTTTCCAGTATGCCTTTTCTCAGGAAATGACCATCACTGTACCATGATGTCAATAACTAACTACTGATAACACTTATTCTGGTCAGGTATTGTTTAAATATAATTTAATCTTCCTTGCAGGTCTATGATATGGCTACTAGTGTCACCTTCATTTCAAAGATGAGAAATAGAGGCATAGCGTAGTTAAGTGGTCAGCCCAAGATCACACCATTAGTGACAAACCCGGGATTTAAGCAAAGGCAAGGCTAGGGTACACATTTTCTATCACTATTTTTTTGATGCTCACTATATGTGTAGGTTAGAAACCTAGGAGTTGATTTTGTGTTTTCTTCTTTTCTTCCCAATGCCTGATTATCAAATCTGTATATTTTCACACCACTAAATTAGCACTAGTAATCATTATTAGCCAAACCACTACAACCTCTTACTTCAGCTACTACCATTGACTCCACACCAGTTTCAGAGGCATCTTTTTAAAATATAATTCTGATCACATCACTTGTGCTTAGAACATTTCAACAGTCTCCATTGCTCGCAGGATGATGACCTAGAATTTCAGTGTAGTTGACCCCATGATAAAATATCTCGCCCCCACCTCTCTCTGGCTTCATCTCTCAGTCCTCTGCACTTGGTTGCCGTGCTCCAGTTACACTGGCCAACTTTGACTTCCTGCCACTCACCTGCTCCATCCACAGCAGGGTGTCTGCTCCGAGCTGGTCCTTCTCCCAGGGAGGAGCTGAGCTTCCACTCCCAAAAGCCATTCACTAACCAGCCCCCACATTCTTCACCACGATAATTCTGCTCATCCTTCAGACTTGACTCAAAAGTCCCTTTCCTACGGAGTCCTCCCCTGACTCCCTGGCTGGAGTTGGTTTCTCCGTTTTGGGTTCTCCTTCATGAAAAACATTCATCTTAGTTTGTATTACTCTGTGTACAATTGGGCCATTAACATCTTTTGGGCCCACTAGAATGCAGCTACATAAAAGCACAACAGTCTGCTTTTACTCACTTTAGTATTCCTAATGTGCAATTCCTGTTACACAGAAGTATTCAGTAGCCCCAAAATCTCACTTAACCAAGTACCACTCCTAGAGATTTCTGGCTCTGATGCAACCAACTTTCCTTCCTTCTTTTCTTTCCTTCCATTTGTTTTATTTTTAATGAGAAAGAACTTGAGACATTTAAATCATTTAAAAGAATGATAGTTTGCAGCAAGCTTCCCCAAGTTGCTCTTAGGGGGAAGAATTCCACAAACAAAAATTTCAGTGTCCTCCTTCCTCTAATTTCTGGACATTTCCCCTTGCTCAGGGAAAGTCCTAACTTCTCTAGCCTGGTTGTACCAGCCTCCCTTTTTTAAAGCTTTTGTTTGTTAACTGTCAACACTAGAAAAGGTCTGAAAAGCCAGCTCATATTCATGTGCAAAGAATGATAAAGAGGAGTATCTTATACATTCTTCTTAATAAAGTTTCACAAGAATGGAAAAATAAATATCCAGTGTACTCCATACTAATATGAAATCAATATATAAACCATTACATGTTTCATAAGATCAATAAAACACTATTATAGTCCAGTTGGGAGGGGTAAGAGGGAAGTGGGAGGTGGAACAGGGGAGGACATATGGCAGAAGGACGGAGGACCTGACGTGGGATCTCACCTAATGTGCACATTGTGAGGGTGGATCACACAACCCCTGGGTGAGGGGCTCTTCTACAAATGGAATTTTACCCTGGAAGTGAGAACAATGTACCTAAAAATTGTACCCTCCTATTAATTTGAAAAAAAAAAATAAAATAAAGAATCAAGGAGTATCTTATCTTAAGGTAAATTTTGTATCACCAAGGGAAACCAAACTGCATTTTCCAGTCATGTGTGTGATCAGAGGGAGCTTGGGGTTAGGGCTTCTTTACTTTATTTTATTTTGTATTTATTTATTTATTTGCAGTTTTTGGCCAGGGTCAGGTTTGAACCCATCACCTCTGGCATATGGAGCCGGCGCCCTATTCCTTTGAGCCACAGGCATCACTGCAGGGATAAGGGCTTCTTATTGGTCACTTGCATTCCCTTCTCAAGACTAACTCCCCTTCCACACATAAGACAACTCTTTTCAGGATAAGTATAAAACCAAACCCTGGATATCTGAACTAGTTGAATCATTAATCTAAGATAAATCCACTTGAGCGGTTGGTGACCCTAACTTACTTCAAATGCCATCTTTTTCAAGTTTTATCTACTTCAAGTTTAAAGAAAATTTGGAAACCTTATGGATAGTGTAACAGAATTCTGAGTCATTCAACCCATTACACATTCCAGTTTATTTAAACAGCAGGGGTCATAAAAAAAAAAAAACCTCCACAGTTTTAGCAAATGTTCTTCAAAATGGGCAATTATTGTTGGACCAAAGCACATCCTATTAGAGTTACTACAGCGATGACATGAAAATATGAGAAGCTTTTACTTTGAATAAAAATATAACAGAGGCAATGTTTGATTCACCATCAGAAAAAGAGGTTTTAGTGAGGAGAAGACTGAGTTTATAAGTCATTAATTTAGAAAAATAAGTTTATTGAGAAACTTCTGTGTGACAGGCATTACTCTGGGTGTGTGAAGAATGGAATCCTGGTGCGTTAGTGGGAGGAGAACTTAGTGGATCATAGGCCAATTTGGTGAAGCGACTTTGCCAAAATGCCACAGCTGGGAATAAAACAAAATCCCCATCCTCAGCATGCTCGATTTTGTGCCTTAGGTGATTTTTATGAATGATAAATACTATCATTAGTGTAGAGGTGTCTGAAAAGCATCAATGTATGCATCTGTTCTGGCCCTGGGATAAGGGAGAACTTCAACCAAAGACAGGATGTGCTGCAAAAAGTTCATGAATCAGGTCCAGTTCTGTGACTGGCTTAGTTTTCCTCCTAATTTAATCCTACAAGAGCTACATGAAAGCACGATCGACTTCTTCATCCTGAGATTGCCTCCCTCCTCCAACCTGAATGGTCACATTGGATTCACAACGCTAATTATTTCCATAGTGCACAGCTGTTATGTTGAAAATAGAGAACCATGACTTCATGTGTGGACTATGAGTGCAGACAGGAAATCTGTTATCAATAAACCCAGTCTCCAACTTGATCATCTAGAAAACTGGGTAAGTCCTTTCTCTATTGTTACCTTAGATTTGCCAACTTTTCTCTGGTGAAGTGGAGCAAGTGAGCAATGCTCTCTTTAAATTTCATGTTCTAAAGGGCAAACTATGACCCATGGGCCAAATCCAGTTCACCACCTGTTTTTGTAAAAACAGCAGAGTTGCGTATGACACATACCATATGGCCCACAAAGCCTAATGTATTTACTATCCAATCTTCTACAGAAAAATTTTGCTGACCCCTGCTTGAAAGTAAAATAATTAAACAATAACAAAAAATGTAAGCAGATTATTTATTGTCACAAGGTTGTGTTGCAAATGAGAAGTCAAGATGATTTTTAAAATACGGTTTCTTACTTAGTTGAATCTATGAAAGACTGTGCTGTAAATTATAGGAATTAAGGTTATAATGTTAAGTTATAGGAATTCTATGAATGTAAAGACTCAAATATTATAGTCTGGTCCATCACTTGTAAGAAAGATTGATCTGAGAATGCTGTTCTATTTCTTCCAAGACTTAAGGTATTATTTTAGGCATTAGGCTTGGTGGCTTTACATCCACGATTTTCATGGTTATATTCCTGGGAGACTATATGCTGTATCTCCGTACCCCACATGGATGAGCACAGGGTCTTACACTAACAAATTCAAATGTTATGTGTGCAATAACTTTTAAAGCTCTCAAATCTGTAAACCTTTTATTTTTCAAAGTGAAGATTATTCAGGAGGTATGGGAGACTTACTTTGGCATTTCCAGTTTTGTTCTTGATTAGCAGTGTGACCTTGGCTAATTAGCTATTGTTCCTAAACCTCAATTTTCTTATCTGTGAAAGGAAAGTCTTGAACTGTATACTCCCTGGGGTTTTTGTCTCTGAACTCTGATTAATAAAGGTAAATCTCATATGATTCTCGTCAATTTCAAAGGCCAGATCAAGTTTTTATTGTATTAAAATTTTCTTAAATCAAATATGATTTGAGAGTAACCATGCTTCTGATGTGTCGAGCCTCTCAACCTTTAGGAGCTTCAATATTACAAAGAACAACTCAACCTGTGAATATGCAATAAAAAGGATTTCAAGTTTATGGTGATTTACCCATGTCTCTTTGAATTTTCTATGTTTAATCAATGTAAAAACAGTTCAATAAGGTAGAATAATTGCAACTAAAGTGGGGCGGTGCCTGTGGCTCAAAGGGGTAGGGCCCTGGCCTCATATGCTGGAGGTGACGAGTTCAAACCCAGCCCCGGCCAAAAACTGAAGTGAATGAGATTAGGAAGGGACCACTATCCAACAATTGGGAGTGGCCACAAAATAGGGGCTCTGTGGTGTCAGAGGACACAGATAGGAAATAGCACAGATGAGTTTGGGAAGTTCAAATAGAACCATCCATCTGGTCATGCCTGACCCATATCCTGTATATGATTAAAGTTACTTCCAGCCTTATACCTGTACCCGGCTTTGAATCCCAGAATCCTGTTAAGAAAAGTAAATCCTGAATGATCCATTTCAGATATCTCAAATATAATTTGGTCCTAAAAGAAAAATACAGATCATCCTGTGACTATTCCCCCTTCAGGCATGGGTCCTTTGGGATTTGCTGAGCTTTTTTAAACCTGAGGTGTAAACAATTCCCAGTTCACCAATAGCGTCACTGTTGCCCCATCTTACTCAGATCCGGTGTTTGAAACAAAGGGTGGGGAGGCACAGACATGGTCTAAGTGATGTAAATCATGAAGCAAGAAAGTTGCAGACTCACATCAGAGCCAAGGCAGCCACACACAGCCCACAGTGAGCCACAAGGCAATTCCCAAAGTGGTCTCACTTATAGATGGCACCACCCTTTATTTTAGAGACAAAGGAGCTCAGAGATTATGTATCAAGTTCTTCATTTTAAAGCTGAAATGACTGAGGCCAAGTGAGCTTAAGTGATATATGTGGGACTCTAGAGCTAACTGTTGGCATTGTCAGAATTTGAACTCTGGACTCCTGCCTACCAACCCAGCCCCACTCTAGGCACCCCCTGCTGCTTCATGCAAAGAGAACAATGGCCAAGTACTAAAGGGATGGGCTCACTTCACAAACACAGCCAGCAGCAGGTTCTTGACTTTGGATTTTATTATAAATAAACTTGACACAATTCTCCATCAGTCGTTAACATAAATAATAAAAGCTATAATCTGAAAAGCATCTTGAATCAAAAATGTATATTTGAAAAGAAGGGAAGGAAAAACTCTAGGACCTTTCAATTTCAAGGCATAGCCCTAAACAGATGGAAAAGTAGATCTATGTCATCAAGAAGAAAAAAAAATCATGCTTTTTTGAAAAGGAAGAACAGATTTTGCTGGAATGGAGTCAGGGTGGAGTAGGAAGAGTCCACATCTGAGGGTGTTAACTCTTTTTTTGTAATTCATCTGCCAAGAGTTAGAGGAAATCCCCAGTAATGTCAGCAGAGAAATGCTTGTTTGCTTTTTTTCCTTCAGTTTAGGGGAAAATGCATTCTTTACCTTTTTTCCTGGTTGTGTAGCTAGCCTTAATCAACAAGCTATCTTACAAGTATTATTCAAATGAAATAATTATTAAATCGCCTTTATTGACAGCATTTCATATTACATAAAGAGTTATAGCATTTCCTTCCTGCAGCTTGATCCTCAGCAAGCAATGAATAAGTGCCTGTTAGAAGAATGACTGACTTCTGATTTTGATTTGAAGCAGCATTTAGGCTTCTTATTCCATAAGAACACTCGACAGTAAAATCAGAAATATCTGTTTGGCTTTGAAATGCATTGATTTTTGCTTCTATAAAAAGCAGAGTGCCTAGCTGGACATCTGAGGAAGGAGTGATGGTTAGTGATATGGTTTCTTCCAAAAGGAACATACTAAAAGATATGACAATGAAGCCCAACTCCCAGGTATACAACTGCAGAGTAATGTGACATTTAGAGGCGCAGACCAGACTAGGATTTGGGGTCTCATTCTTGCCTTGCTCATATATGCAAATGAACCCAAGAACTTGGAATGCAGCAACTTTTATTAAATCTACTTGCTCTCACTCACTCTAGAGAGAGTCCCCAGTCTCTCATACGACTAGCCCTGCTCCTTGGTGCCATCCAGGTGCAGCTACCTGACCCCCATTTCTGCTCCTCAAGGACAAGGCCCATGGGTTCCTGGCTCATTACCTCCCCTGCCCACAGCTGTTCCCAAACCAACTCTTTGGTTTGTGCTGAAAGCTTTCCTTTGTGTTTGCGGCATCTGTTCTCCTTCTCCGTGGAGGATAGGAGAGGTTGAAGCATTCAAGTGGCCTAAGGGGGATGGAAATGCTCCCACCAGTTAGTGTTACTCCATTTAAGCATCAGAATGAAATGATTGGGAAAATGGCTCTCCCAGGGCCCCACATCACATGCTCCTGCCAAGAGTTTCTTCTTTAAATCCTAACTAAAACTGAGTTATTTCAAGACATCTGTCCAGCAAAGAGATCTCAAAACTGCTTTGTTGGTGATTATAACTGCTTTAAGAAATTCTGTTGAAGTGTGCTGGTGGGAATGCAAAGTATTACATTCCCTTTGGAAAGATGTTTGGAGAACACTTAGGGATCTAAAACTAGACCTGCCATTTGATCCTTTAATTCCTCTAGTAAGTATATGTCCAGAAGACCAAAAATCACATTATAACAAAGATATTTGTACCAGAATGTTTATTGCAGCCCAATTCATAATTGCTAAGTCATGGAAGAAGCCCAAGTGCCCATCAACCCATGAATGGATTAATAAATTGTGTTATATGTATACCATGAAACATTATGCAGCCTTAAAGAAATATGGAGACTTTACCTCTTTCATATTTACATGGATAGAGTTGGAACATATTCTTCTTAGCAAAGTATCTCAGGAATGGAAGAAAAAGTATCCAGTGTACTCAGCCCTACTATGAAACCAATTTATAGCTTTCATATGAAAGCTATAACCCAATTATAGCTCAAGAAGAAGGGAAAAGGAGGGAGGGAGTAGAGGGGATGGGGAAGGATGGGTAGAGGGAGGGTAATTGGTGGGACCACGCCTACAGTGCATCTTACAAGGGTACATGTGAAATTTACAAAATGTAGAATATAAATGTCTTAAGACAATAAGAAAGTACCATGAAGGCTATGTTAACCAGTTTGATGAAAATATTTCAAATTATATATAAAACCAGCACACATTGCACCCCATGATTGCATTAATGTACACAGCTATGATTTAATAATAAAAAAAAAATTTTAATAGCTTTTGACACCATTTTCTGGATTAAACATAAAACCTTACCCCAGCATTCCAGGTGTCAGGCAAACATTTGTATTTTGATCAAGACTTTCTGCAGTGAAGACATTTCTTGGTGCTTTTTCCTGAACACACCGACGTGTAAGCAGAATAGATGACCGCTCAGTTGATGTGACTTTTAAGTCACATAAGAAGGAATCTTATGCTTTAATAAAGTCTTCCCCTCTGATGCCAGATGATAGTTGAAATCTACCCATTAGAGAAGAACGACCTAACTCTCTTGGATTAAGGCTTTATCCACACAAGCATCTTTAGATACAATGCATGTATCTTACAGAAATAAGACATTTAACTGTCTTAATCCAGCTATTAATGTTGGATCTAACAGCATTACAAGGGGAAGGCACATCTAGAATGGGCCAGTTTGGGACTTTAGTTATTAGGGTCATGGGCTCCAGAAGAACATTGAGAAGGTAGGGTGGACCCCAAAGGCAAAATGTGCTTCTACATTTATGCCTGATAGTTGTTCTGGATTTTTCTCCCTAATTATCAAACCTGCCTTATATAGAATTCAATCACATGACAGAAATGAAAGAAACTGCAAGGACAAAGCTTGGTATTTGGCAGATGTTTAAAAGATGATGATGGCTCCGCACCTATAGCACAGTGGGTATGGCACTGGCCACGTGCACTGAGGCTGGTTCAAACCCAGCCCGGGCCAGCTAAACAAGGACAACTGCAACAAAAAATAGCTGGGTGTACTGGCAGTGCCTATAGTCCCAGCTACTTGGGAGGCTGAGGCAAGAGAATCGCTTAAGCCCAAGAATTTGAGGTTGCTGTGAGCTGTGACATCACAGCACTCTACCAAGGGAGACACTGTGAGACTCTGTCTCAAAAAAAAAAAGATGTTGATGAAAGTTGAGTTTCATTCATCTGCTTATCGGGGTATTTTTTATCTTTGTCCCAATGAAAACACATCTTTTTAAATTAATTGGATCAGGAACAAGGTCATTAAAAATAGATTTTAAAATGGAAATTAAAACAGAAAGGAGGTGTGAGAGGTCTTGCCAGTCAAATCAACATGCACTTTGTCAGCAGAAGAATCACAGAAATGTGAACAAGAAGGGTGTGCCTTCCAAAGGAGGGGCAGAAAGCCGGTGACTGGAAATGGAATCCATCCTTCCCTTTAGCACCAGAGTCTCACAAAAACCTTTCAGCCACCTGGTAAATTCACCTTAATAGCTCAATGCACAAAAGCATTTACAGTCTCCTTTATTTAATAAAGCTACCATTGCCATTAAAACATCAGCATTATAGTTTAAAAAAATTAACCTTACACTATAGAAATTAAAGTGAGAGTTATGTGAAAAGTGCTTTTTAAACTGAAAAGAAAAATCAAATTTTTATGTGAAAAAACTATCTGTACAGAAAGGAATCTGCAAGTAAATTGACAATGGCAAATATTTATAAAACATCTTTTTAAGATGTGAAAATGACTCCCTGGCCCATGCAGAGAAGTGATAGATGACCACTTAGCTTAAAAATGATCCCGCAGGCATCTGCAAATGTGCCCAAAACAACCAGGTTCCAAAAAGCCCTTACCCACGTTAAAGAAATCAAACAACTGAGTTATTATTTTTGCCAGCCTTTTCATCCTGATGTTATCTTTCTATGTTAATACATATTTTTAAAGGTAAATAAGCACTTCCATCAGGCTCTCCATTTTCCCTAATTTGTTTATGATGTTGGGAACCCAGTGAGTGAGATATTTAAGTATTGAGATATCTTTGTTTTCCCAATGAATGCTCTAGATTACTTAGCCCCTGGCTGGGGAAATGCCCAGGCTAAACAATAATAACAGCACCACCAGGCCCTTTCACATCAACAGAGGCATGATTCACCCCAAGGAACAGGAGTAACAAATAGGGTCTAGCCTCATTATTAGAAGATCACATATCTGAGAATTTCTCTACTCACTAAACTTCCTTTGTAACCCCCAAATTATACCCAAAACACTTCCACGATTATCTGAGAACGTGATGCACAGAATGAAGGAAAATCTGAGTCACCCAATGTGCCTGTGCCCAGCTGAGGCTGAACAAAGAGACACTCTGCCTAGTCTTTTAGCTCTCACCCTGTAAACAGGTGTCTTTTTCATGGTATATTTAGTGCCAGGCTTTTCCCATTGTTATGCTTTTTCTTGGTGATTTCACTGTTTCAAATGGCAGCTAAGTGGTGAAAGGTTGGCTAGTGTTTCCATGCACAAAAAGGCTGTGATATGCGTGTGAAAGAAAAAACACATGAGTTAGATAAGCTTCCTTTAGGCATGAGTTGTACTGCGCTCAGCCATGAATCCCATGCTAATGAATTCACCACATACGTTATAGTGTCTTTAAACAGAAACACACAAAAAACAAGATTATGTACTGATCCATTGATAAAAATGTCTTGACGAGAGGCTCACAGGAACCAACCCGGTATCTCCCTCAGAGGAAACGGCTTAGCTAATTTGGTGTTTACAGCAACTTCATACAATTTGGTGTTTGAAATTTTATTGATAATGTCCCCAAATTGGAAACAGCCCACATGAGGTCAGGCAATAAGTAATAAGATTTCTTCTTATTCCTACTGTGAATAATGAGAATGGACTGTATCATGTTCTATGTTTATTTCAATGAGAAAGTCAAGATACAAAGAGGTTAAGTAATTTCTTCTAAGGTTATCCATCCAGTTAGAAACAGAATAAAGACTAAAATACAGGTATTTTGTTTCCAATCTAGTGATCACTGTTCTGTCTCATTCCTCCTTTCACCAAATATCTTACTTGTGAATAAAGACAAGGGCTTTAATTTCTTTGTAACATGAGATATCCGGATTTAGCTAGCGTTTTCCTCTCTATAGCACCGTATTTCAAAGTGGTTACAACAGGCTCAAGTTGAAGCCAAAAGAGGCAAAAATTGTATGACAGTTCAATTTAGGTTACAGAATTTTAATATTTGGTTTATGATGACTCATGCATACAAGATACAGGCAGAGAAAAAGTTAAGGCTGAACTTTTTTAAATGTTTCCTCTATGTCAGACAAATGTAGCCAATTTCCATAATTTTTCTCATCCTACAACCAGTGTGGGTTTTAGCAAATTTGCCTATTATCTTTTAGAAAAAATGTGGTTTCTAAGTAAATGGATCTATTTTTTTAAGAAAAGATGCTTAACAAGTGTGGACAAATCTCTAAGAAATAGAGATAGGAAATCAAAACTTATCTGATTCATTTCTCTTAGAACAGTTAAAATTAAAAGCAAAATAAAAAACAACAAAACAGTGTCAGGTTGTGGCAAGGATATGGACCAACTGGGACCTTCTTACTTTGCTATAGAAATATGATATAGCCACTTGGGAAAACAATTTGATGTTTATTATAAAGTTAAACATGTACTTAATTATGTCAAAGAATCCCACTCCAAGATATTTACCCAAGAGACATAAAAAATGTATGTTCACACAAAGACCTATAAACAAATGTTTATAGGAATTTTGTTTATAATTTCCCCCAATGGGAAACAACCCATATGAGGTCAGGCAATTAAGTTCACAAACTCATCCTAGAAAAAGTGCTACGTACCTCACTGCTGACTGTCACTATGGTCAACTTCGAAGTCTTCCCCTTGGGAAGCTAGACTCCAGGCACTGACATCAGCAGCTAGACAATCCTTCAAAACACTTTTTCTAGGATGATTTCACAAACTTATTGTCAGACCTTATATGACAACAGCTCTCATGGCTATTCCAGGAAAAAAGTTCCAAAATTGCTTTGAATCTTCTCTTTCTAAGAGCCCCCAGGTGAGTTGTTTATGGACAGACTAGGCAAAAGAGCTCTCCTATCTGATAAGAAGTTAGTCTTTCTTAATATATTAATCTCCAGATTATTTAATAATATATTAGGAATAATAGATGGAAATTAAAAAAAAAATCATTATAATTTCCCTGTCTTAGAAAAAAAATATTGCAAAAGTGGAACTTGTTTATATTGGAATGTAGATAAAAAGCTTTTAATCTGTGGAAGATTTCTTCTTATTTTGTTATACTGCAGTTCCACTTTAAATCACAAAATTGAACCTAAAAGCAATTTGCCCCTGCTTCTAATGAGTGAGTCCTATGAGCAAATAAATCACTTAGGAGGGAGCCCCTCTGTGATCTACCTGCCTTGGAGGAGATGGGCTGGTGAGATGAGGGGGTCCCAGATTTCCAAGGACAGGATGGGAAATGGACGATGCACTTGTTGATCCCTAGTCACAGCTGTGACTTTTCTGGTGGCACTCTGCCTGTCTGGATGATGTTTTCAGACCTTACTCGTTTTTCTTTACCTTCTATGACTTTTTTCTTTGTTGATAGCATCCTGCACAAATAGTGTCTGCTTCAAAAGCCTGAATGTTTTGCCAGCTTAATTAGGCGTGTTTACTGAGGGCGAACAAAGGAGTGGTAGGAAATGAGCTGCTGTTTTTACTGTGAAAACAGCTTTTCCCTGGCAACCATGATAAGACATTCTGGGATGGTCAAGTCCAAGGTGCCTTGAATCTGAGCAAAAGCAAGAGACCACATGGGACCTTGTGATTCCTGGAATGATGATACATATTAGTAAAAAAGAGTCAGGATCCAATCTGAGAGAGGCTAAGCAGGAAGACTCCTTGTCCCTTGGGACCTGTGTCATCCAAGTGACCCAAATATTGACTGGCCAAAGGACTGCCCAATTGGATGGATTTCTTACCCAGTTTCATGTTTTGTAATATGCTTTGTTAATAAGGTCTTAGTAACAGATGATAAGGGTCTGTGATATTTCTTTGTGATCATTATGTAAGTAATGGCATATTTGAAGGGAGGAAATGTGTTCAGCTTAAAGCAATAATGGCATCTGCTAATGAAGCTATACTATAGGTAAAATATAGAATTAGAGTATATTTAATGTTTTGAGAGAGCTCTAGTTTATAAACACATTGCCTGTGTCTTCAAAAATTCGGAGTATCCCAAAAGTCACCCCTAAAGTTGCTATACACAGGGAAAATGGGAAATTGTAGCTAAATGTATCTTCATTTACAAATATTCATTACTCAGTTTTACAGAATGTTTACAAAATATTCTCTATGTGTTGGCTACTTGTTTGTAAAATTTAGTAATGGATATTTTATAAATAAAGGTACATTTAGCTACAATTTCCTAATTTCCCTCTGTAGGCAACCTGAGAGGTGACTTTTGGGACACACTGTTTATTCATATTTACATTTACCATGTGTTCTGGTTTAGGGTTAGAAAAACTTGCTTATCCGCCCTGTTAGCACATATAAGAAATTCTCTACATGAAGCTTTTTTAAAAAAATTAAAACACTTATGGAAATGACACAAAAATTTGCAGAATGTCAGAGAAAGCCCTGTTGAAAGCCTTCCCAACTCCCTTAAGCAAAACAAATCCCTTTTTCCTCCATGCCCAATTTAGCTTTCTTCATTCCTCAATTGTAGCATTGCATTTCTTAGTCTGCCTATTCTTTGGTTAGGATATAAACTCCCATGGGACAGGAGTGGAGCTTAGGTGCTTAGAAAATTATTTTTTCTAAAAAGTTAAGAAATTTTACAATGCCTACCCTAGAGTTGTCATTATACTAGAATGCCATGGCACAGACTTCACCATGTGGTCAAAGCTGAGGCCAAAAGGATGAGAGTCTAGGAGGATCCAAGTTTGTCTCAGGAAGTCCATTTGTTCCTCCAGGGAATACAGGGATGTAGGTTAGCTACAGGATGGGTGTTAGATCTGGTTTTCCTTAAGCTATTTTGGGCACAGGTCAATTCTTCGGAATGATTGTAAAACCAATACAGATCCACACCTTTGGCTTAAAGTAAGTCCTGAGATGGCCTCTAGAGAAGGACAGGGACATGGTCCATAAACTGGTCTATACTATCGAACATGTTCTACGAGTTTCCTTTGAAGGGATATTTGTTTATTTATTTTCTCCAATCACTCTTTTTTTTTTTTTTTTTTTTTTTTTTGTGGCTTTGACCAGGGCTAGGTTTGAACCCGCCACCTCCAGCATATGGGACCGGCGCCCTACTCCTTGAGCCACATGCGCCACCCTCTCCAATCACTCTTAATTACCACTTGTGCCCAGTTTTTTTGTGTGTGTGTGTGTGGTCCTGGAATAAGTAATTGATCCGACAATATTCCTCCAGAATTTATTTCCACTTATCTTTGGCCCATAGGCAAAACTACATTCCCAAAGCCATAAGCTAATAAATAAGATTACACGTATTTCTCATTTTTTTTATGTGTCATTTTTTTATTAACTCATTTGTACATAGATCATGAATACATTTATGCTATTATGGAATTCAATGTGTTGATTATTTGTACAAATTGGAGTGCTTACATCCTACTAATCAACATAGCCTTCACCTTATTTACCCAATTACAGCGTTAAGACATTTGTGTCCTACACCTGATAGATCCAACTTGTACTTGCAATATGCTCCATAGGTGTCGTCCCCCTACTAACCTTCCCTCTATCTGCCCACCCCCTTCCTTCCCCTCTCCCTTCCCTTCCCTCTTTTATCCTAGGCTATAGTTGTGTTTCATTTTTCCTATGCAAGTGTGAGTGATTATTGGTTTCACAGTAGTATTGAGTACACTGGATATTTTTTTTCCATTCCTGAGATACTTTACTAAGAGGAATATTTTCCAGCTCTGTTCATGTAAACATAAAAAGAGGTAAAGTCTCCATTTTTTTTTAATACCAAGAAAAAAACAAGTGATCCCATTTCATTGTGGGCAAGAGACATGAACTTAGAAGCTTCTCTGAAGAAGACAGGTGCATGGTCTATAGACACATGAAAAAATGCTCATCATCTTTAATCATCAGAGAATTGCAAACCAAAACCACTCTGAGATACCATCTAACTCCAGTAAGAGTAGCTCACATCACAAAATCCCAAAACAACAGATGTTGGTGTGGATGTGGAGAAAAGGGAACAGTTATGCACTGATGGTGAGATGCAAGCTAGCATGTTCCTTTTGGGAGGAAGTTTGGAGAATACTCAGGGATCTAAATGTAGACCTGCCGTTTGATCCTGCAATTCCTCTTTTAGGTGTATATCCAAAGGACCAAAAATCATTTGGCAATAAAGATATTTGCACCAGATTGTTCACTGCAGCTCAATTCATAATTGTCAAGTTATGGAAGAAGCCCAAGTGCCCATCAACCCATGAATGGATTAACAAATTGTGGTATATATGGCTTGGCACCTGTAGCTCAAGACTAAGGTGCCAGCCACATACACCAGAGCTGGAGGGTTCGAATTTAGCCTAGGGCCGCCAAACAACAATGACTGCTACAACCAAAAAACAAAAGCCAATAAATTGTGGTATATGTACGCCATGGAATACATATTTCTTTCTTAAAAATTTCTCATTCTAATCTGCTTAAATAGCCCTTCAAGATTAATAAAGGCAGCAAATTCATTCTCTGTATCAATAACCCATTATTATATAATAAATTAAAGGAAGGCTATGTTAACCAGTGTGATGAAAATGTGTCAAACGGTCTATAAAACCAGTGTATGGTGCCCCATGATCGCATTAATATACACAGCTATGATTTAATAAAATAAATAAATAAAAGAAAAACATGGCATTTGAACTTAAGATCTCACTCAGTGAGCTACTGGAAAACAGCAAGATTCTCTGCAAGTTCTTCAAAACATCAAGCTCCAACCACTACAAGGAATCCAACATTCAGGCACCAATAGAAAACCAATCTTGTGCAATGCCTTGTACCTTGTACCTGGCTTTTATCCCGAGTATATTGTTGCCATCCTTCAAGGGGCACATTGACTTGCAGTATCTATATTCAAAGTCACTTGATAATGAATGGCAGTGTGAATATTTCAGTTGTGCAGTCTCATATGCAGAGGGCTTATCAAATGATTTGTGAATGAATGCTTTTTCAAGCTTACTGAAACAAAGATAAATGAGCAAGAAATCATGATATTTTTTCAACCGAGTGGAACACTTAGCATAACATAGAAATAACACTCCTGCCTTGAGAAAAATATAAAGTGTGTATTGTCTTCCAAAGGGATGACTCCTTCTGTAGCCAAAAGGCGGAAGCATCAGCTGAGAGGTGAGAATGTGGGCCAAAGCGGCCAGCACGAGTGGTGGGCTGGAAGCCAGGAGAATGCTCTGAGGACTGTCCTGGTGCTGAGAGAACTGGGAAGAGGCGAAGCAGGAGAAGGAGGGCAGAAAATGTCCCATCACCTGCTCAGTCCAGCCTGGCACCTGAGAACCAATAAGACGGACTGCAGTGGCATTAGAGAAAGCCAAGTCACACAGAACTGCCTCGCAAGAAGTGGAAAAAAATGACCAAGGGCCAGGATCTGTGCCTCCCGATCTTTCCCGAGAAAAGATAAATCTGTTCTGAGCAGGACCTTCTAAACCCTTGCAGGGAGAGATGACAAGGGAGTGAGAGTGGGACGGCGATGGCAGAATCATGCTTAAAACACTCTCAGTGCCTCAGCCCCTTGTTTCAGATCCCGTTTCACTGACCGGCTGCCACCCCACAGGCCCAGACACGCTAGACTTTGGCACCCAGCAAGAGAGTGTTCTTTGTACTCGGCATCTTTTCAAGAAGTGTCCAGGCCACTGGAGTGTGGAAGAGGTCTCCCTCTTGTTGCCACAGCAGGTAAATAGTTTTTAAAAACATACCGCGTCTTTACATCTTTTACTTAGGTAAGGAAGTTGCTATTAAAAACACACTAATGTCATTTATCAGTAGGAGCTAAACTGAGGACTAATATTTTTTATTTTCTCCTTTTTTCAAAGGAAGAAATCTGATGTTCAGAAAGGTTCAATAACTTGCCCAGGCTCATATGTACCATTGCACTTGACCCACCATCACATACTGCTAATTCTCAATATTCATCTTTCCAGTTCATGATGAAACTACAGATCAGGGTAAATCACAATGGGAAAGCACACCCAGTATCATTTCCTTCTAAAGGTGGTAAAAATGTAAGCAGTAGGGAAGAATCCCACGATAGCAGGATCATTAGGTGTATTTAAAGAGGATGGCCCAGAGAGGAACGGAGGGGCTGTTCTCTAAGTCATCTAGGACCTTAGTTCAAACTAACTGGCAAGAGAGCCTTAACTCACTCTGGGAAAGTGAAAGGAGAAGGAAGCTGCCCTGGGTCTCCTGCGGGCATATCTGGAACACGACTGAATTCCAGAGCTCTCTGCCAGTGGGACTTAGGCAGCCCTCCCCAGCCCCTTCCTTAAAGGACAGAGTCCACTGCTCTCAGAGGAGGAGAGGATCTGCTCTCCGTTAGATCCTGCACACCCACACACACGTGTGCACAGCGGCCTCTGGACCTTTGGAAAACCAGAATGTTTTCTTATCAGCTAACAGAATGGAAAAATCAAAAGGTGGGATTTAAAGTGAAAAAGAAATCTGAAACCACCTTGGCATCACATTGTAAGCAAGGCAGCTTGTGTTCAGAATTCTAACAAGGGTCATTCACCACTCAGAGAGGAGGGAATCTTCATTTTATTGGAAAGCCAGTGGAATAAATTTCAAAGATGTTTCAGATTATAAAACATGATACATGCTGAAAAATTATCCTTAACATAAAACACAAAGATGAGCTGGAATGTGCATGGGAATGTGTGCTGTTGAAGAGGCTGTTTCCAAAGTTTCCATAATTCACATAACCTGGATTTTGCGAATAGGAATATTTATTACATAAATGTGTAACTCCTGCATTTTGCACTGACTGGGATTATGAGATCCTTTATTTTTCTTAACATATGAATTCATTTTTTTCTTCTTTATATATATCACTTAAATTCAATACATGGTAGGCTAGCTTAACTCCTACAAATGCTGAATGTTAAATGAAGATAAAGAATTAAGACACTAATGGTTTCATATGAAAGAAAATTACTTTTGTGTGGCTAAATATTTTTAAATAGAACTGATTTCAAACTCCTTGACAAAAAAATGTCTTACTCATCTTTGTAATTCTACTTTTTTCTTTTCTTTTTTTTTTTTTTTTTTTTGAGACAGTCTCCCTTAGCTGGGACTACAGGCACCCGCCACAGTGCGCAGCTATCTTTTTTGAGATGGTGTCTTGCTCTTGCTCAGGCTGGTCACGAGCTCAGACAATCCACCTACCTCAGCCTCCCAAGTGCTGGGATGACAGGTGTGAGCCACCGCAACCAACCTCATCTTTGTAATTCTAATGTGATCTTTATTTTTTTTTTGTAGAGACAGAGTCTCACTTTATGGCCCTCGGTAGAGTGCCGTGGCCTCACACAGCTCACAGCAACCTCCAACTCCTGGGCTTAAGCGATTCTCTTGCCTCAGCCTCCCGAGTAGCTGGGACTACAGGCGCCCACCACAACGCCCAGCTATTTTTTGGTTGCAGTTCAGCCAGGGCCGGGTTTGAACCCGCCACCCTCGGTATATGGGGCCGGCGCCTTACCGACTGAGCCACAGGCGCCGCCCCTAATGTGATCTTTAAAAATATTAATTGAATGACAAAGTGAATAAATGTAAGTCCAGTCTTGAAAAACACCACTATAGCTTCTGATCAGATACAGTTTCTGATATTTTATAGAGGTAGAGAATAGCACTTATGTTCTAATAGTAAAAACAAATGTTCATCTCAATCTTAAACATTTCCTTTGTATATAGCTTCAGAAAGTACTCTGAAAAATTTTCCACATGATGTTTTAAAATCCTGGAACAATGCAGCCAAAAATAAAAAAATAAAAATCACTTTTAAATTGATAGAAATTAAAATTTAAATATCAAAATAATTTACTTGCAACTTTTAAATTTCACTCTGTACCTATCCAAAAAGATTTATCAAGGCTGGGCACAGTGGCTCACACCTGTAATTCTAGCACTCTGGGAGGCTGAGGCAGGTAGATTGCTTGAGCTAAGGGGTTGGAGACCAGCCTGAGCAAGAGCAAGACCCCACCTCTAAAAGTAGCTGGGCATTGTGGCAGGCACCTGTAGTCCCAGCTACTAGGGAGGATGAGGCAAGAGAATTGCTCGAGCCTAAGATGCCATTAGCTATGATGCCATGGTACTCTATCAAGGGCATCAAAGTGAGACTCTGTCTCAAAAAAAAAAAAAAAAATCCCAGAAAGATTTATACTTACACATAAAAATTTTCAAAATCTGTAGATGAACAGTTCTTAACCCTGGCTATATTAGAATCACCTGAGGAATTTTTTAAACTATCCCACTCTAGATTTATTTATTTATTTATATTGAGACAGGGTCTTGCTCTGTTGTCCAGGCTAGAGTGCAGTGACATCATCATAGCTCACTGCAACCTCAAACTCCTAGACTCAAGTAATCTTCTCTTCTCATCTCAAGAGTAGCTAAGACTACCACATCCAGCTAATTTTTAAATATTTTGTAGAGATGAGGTCTTTCCATCACCCAGGCTGGTTTCAAACTCCTGAGCAATCCTCTGCCTTGGACTCCCAAAGTGCTGAGTTTATAGCTTAAGCCACTGTAGCTGGCCCCTAGATCAATTTAAATCATCATCGAGTGAGGTGGAGCATCATATATATTTTTAAAAACTTTTGATTATTCTCACATGCAGCTAGGATTAGCACTATTGGGATAGATGTTATAGTATTTAAAAATGCATATGTAAATTTACATTTAAGAAGAAAATATGGAATTGCTACATCATAGGTGAGATTCAAATTGGGCCTCAAATTAATTAATTTCTCTAAAACCAATTTCTAATCTGACAAAATTTGTCCTGGTTTTCTAATGGATAGACTTTCAATGTGTAATACTTGATTGGAGAATAATAGCCACCTCTCCATGAAAACATTACATTGTCTACCTTCTCTTTCAGAATTCCATAGGAAGGAACATTAGTTGATGTCACAGCTTGTTACTGAGAGGGCCCCAAACCTCAGAAAAGCTTGAAGGCTCCAAAATTCTATCGAAATCACAGAATATTTAAGTTAGGGCTTTGGTATGTTAGGGAAGCCTGCAACCTACTATAACGATCTTGCTGCTGAAGGTTCTCGTCAGAGCAGCCTGAGACCATGAAGCCAACCTTTCCTACCACATGCCTCCAGCACCTTTGGGACCATCCCAAGAAGAGACAGTAGGCTAGAGAAAAGACACAAAGGATATTCCCGTATTAAACACTCTATGGCCTTCTGGGCATCACATTTAGAATATTTTCTTTACATAACCTGTGTTCATTTTGTTTCCTGACAGTGCATGGAAGCATTGTTTTATTAACATTAACCAGGATCTGAGAGAAGCTCCTTTGCTTTTTCTAGCTGCCATCTTCTCATCACTTTCTCCAAATTTACTTAGACCTTACAGTAACTCCCGCATTTACTCTAAAAGCCACCCCACTGATGTTTCAGAGGCACGTCCATTAGAGGAATGTATTGTCAAGTTCCTAGTCAATTGCTTAATATTTGTTCATTTTTATCTTATGTCTTCTCTTTACCTTTGAGAGATGGTGGCATTACAGAAAGAAGTTTTTCTACATATTTGGGAGAGTCTGCTTTCTGCGTCTCTCTACATCGGATCAATCACACTTGATGAACCACAGAGAAAATCAGCTAAGAAATGTAGACCTTGATGGGTTTGTTGTATATGAAAAATAAGGCCCATATTGGGTGCCAGATATTTACTGTGGAATTCTTAAGATACTTATCTCAGTTCTCAGGGATTTCTTAGAATTAACGTCAATCATGGAGGAAGAAATGATCACTTTGCCTACCATCATTTACTACAAAAAACTGAATTCTGTGGGACGTTGATGGAGTGTTAATACTCAAACCAGTCCATTTTCTGCAGTTGGGTTTCCTCTATTTACAGTTCTACTAGCTGTGTGTCTTTAAGCAGCCATTGAGCATTTTTGGTGGATAGACACTAAGACAGTTAAGGTGTGTAATCAACTTGTCTGATTAGACAATTTTTCTGATAGACCTGTGAGTTGCTTCTAACTAATAGAATATGGCAAAAGTGATGGGTCGTCACTTCAGGATCAGGCTACACAAGACTGTGACTTCCACATTGTCTTCAGACTTAGGGGGCTTACATACTTTGTCGAAGCAACTGGCCATAATAAAAATGCCCATGTGTCAAAGAATTGAGGTGACCATTGTCATTCCATGACCTTCTATTAGCCAGAGAGGAAAGGAGGCCCTGGGCAGCACCTGTGGCTCAGTGGGTAGGGCACCAGCCCCATACACCGAGGGTGGCGTGTTCGAACCCAGCCCCAGCCAAACTTCAACAAAAAATAGCCAGGCGTGGGCGGCGCCTGTGGCTCAAGGAGTAGGGCGCCGGTCCCATATGCCGGAGGTGGCAGGTTCAAACCCAGCCCCGGCCAAAAAACACACACACACACAAAAAAAAATAGCCAGGCGTTGTGGCAGGTGCCTATAGTCCCAGCTGCTCAAGATGCTGAGGCAAGAGAATCGCCTAAGCCCAGGAGTTGGAGGTTGCTGTGAGCTGTGATGCCACAGCACTCTATTGAGGGTGACAAAATGAAGACTCTGTCTCAAAAAAAAAAAAGGAAAGAAAAGAAAAAAGAAAGGAATTCCTTAGGCCAACGATCCTCCAGGTATTGGATTCTGCCAAAACACACATGAGCTTGGAAGTGAATCCTTCCCCAGGCAGACCTTCAGAAAGGTCTGCCCAATACCCTAACTGCATTGGAGGAGATTTTGGAGGAGAGGAGAGTGGCCAGCTAAGCTGGGCTTAGACTCCTAACCCATAGCAACTGTGAAATAACAAATGTGTGTTGTATTAGGCCAACATTTTGTGGAAATTTTTAATACAGCAACAACTAACATACTCTTTAAGGTTAGTTCCTTATCTGTGAAATAGAAATAATATATATATGTATCTTTACATATTTATAATCACTTACATCAAACACTATGCCAGATACATAATAATATGGTTCTCTCTCTTTTTTTTTTTTTTTTGCAATTTTGGGCCGGGGCAAGATTTGAACCCACCACCTCTGGTATATGGGGCTGGCACCTTACTCCTTTGAGCCACAGGCACCGCCCAGTTGTCTTATTTTTTTTTAATGTTATTTTAATGAGTAAATGTATATAAACCTTTATTTTTCGATTTTAAGTTAAGCATATTACTTCTTTAGCTGATACTATTTATTTTTACTTTTTTGTTTAACAATTATGTTTTTATTTTACTATTCTAGCAATCTCTCACGTTATTATGCTATTTATTTTTTAAATTTTGTTAATTCCTAGATAACTTTAAGTTTACCTATTTACTTTCAATATTCTCTTTCTCTTTTATATCCAGTTTTGTAAATGGCAATCAGGAAACAAGCAAAAGGAAATTTTTAGGGAATGATGGCCCAGTTAGAAAGGTTGGTCACATCTCTTGAATGTCCCTCCCTTCATTAGATACCTCACTTTTCTCTTAGACAAACTTTCTGTCAACTCACATTAACTTATAAATAAACTTTAACTGTCTTTGCCTATAATATAGTATTGATGAATTGTATTTTCAGTTGTTCTTAGTTATTTTCAAAAGTTCTCTGTGAGCCATTAACTTGAAGAAAAAGAGAGAAACTAAAATCTCTAATGAGCCCTATACAGTGGTCTATAAAATCAAACCAGTGAATGTATAATTAACACGGGTAAGCTTTATTTGTAAACCTTGGGCTTTAAATTTATGTATTTATTTGTTTAGAGGCAGAGTCTGACTATGTCGCCCTCGGTAGAGTGCTGTGGTGTCACAGCTCACAGCAACCTCAAACTCTTGGGCTCAAGCGATTCTTTTGCCTCAGCCTCCCAAATAACTGGGATTACAGGTGCCTGCCACAATGCCTTATTATTTTTTTTGCATTTGTTATTGTTGATTTTAGCTAGCTGGGCTAGGTTCGAACCCGCCAGCCTCTGTGTATGTGGCCGGCACCCTACCCGCTGAGCTATGGGCACCACCCTATATTAGCATGAAAACAAATTATGCTTGATCCATTTTTACATTCCTAATATAAGGTTATTTTACAGCACAGGCAAAATTTCATTCAGTTTTACCTAGTAGAAGCTTATTAATCAATATTTAATATATTTATTGATTATTAAAAGTTGTTGATAATCAAACATTGTTGTGGAAATTTGTTATGTAGAAACAGACAACTAAAATACTCTTAAAGCTTAGTTCTTCATTTGTGAAATGAAGAAAATGATAATATGTATTTCACAAGTATGAGAATAAAATGAGATAATTCATATAATCACTTAGCATTACACATCATGCCTGATATAGGGCAGTATGTCTGTTATATTTTTTTAAATTATTAAGGATTATTAATTCTTAATAATCAATGGAAAATCACATTCATAAAACTGTCAAGAAACTTTAGAGCTAAAAAGATTCTAAAATAATTCTCCTGTGGTTTTCAAACTTTATTTCTAGCAAAAGAACCACTTTTTCTAATATCTTCTTTAATACAGTCCCAGCAATACATAAATCTATATTACTCTAAAGCAGAACCCCACTCACTGGGCTTTGCACTCCCACTATTATCCTCCCAACGTCCCTGCCCTCACACAAAAAAGACCCTCCTACAAGTATCAACCACCCTTTGGAGAAATGGATGCGGTTGCTGAAGTGACACATTCTTGTTTTGTCCCAGTGAGGTTGGGAGAGTTCCATGGAGAGTGAGAACCAGCCCCTAGGTGAGTGGCTGGAAAGTTTACAGAGCAAGACCTAAGAGCATGCCTCTCCAAAGACAACATTCTATTTCCTTTTTGTAATCAATCTTGAGGAGTCTGGGCAGATAGACACAAGGCACAGTTGTAACCTGAGTAGATTTCTCAATCTTGGCTTCCCCTCTCAGTATTTTGCCACTCGTTGAGCTCTGGCCCAGATGCTACCTTTGTTGGGAGGGCCCCTCATCTCTCAGCCATCCTCTTCCTTGCCCTAACCTGTGTTTCTACTTCAGACTTCTACGTGGGTGCCTTATTCTCTTGTAATTCTTGACACATCCAGTCTGGATTGGATCTTCCTAGTTGTTCTTAAAACCCTTTGTCTTGACCCAAATTTTAGGATGACCTCACTCCATTGTAATCATTTCTTCCCACCCTTCTCCTCCATTAACTGCTCCGTTCCCTAAAAGCAAGTGCCAAGCTTTGTCTCCTCAGCCTCAGTGCCCTACATAAGCCTGGAATATAATTTGTTGCGTGAAAAAAATTAATGCATCTTTACATAGAAGAAGGAAATAATATTATGTCAGAGTTGAAGGTATGGTCTTTTGCCACTTGATAGCTATGTGACTTGGAGTAAATTACTCAAATACCTGGAAGCACAATTTTATGCTCTGTGAAGGGGAATAATAAGATACCTGTTTTATTAGTTTGGCTATGTCCCCTCCAGACTTCAGGTGTTGCCATTCTGATAGCATTAGGAGGTGAGGCCTTTACAAGCTGTTAGGTCATAAGAGCTCTTTCCCCATGAATGGGATTAGCTGCTCTTATAAAAGGGGCCTGGCAGTGGCCATTGGCTCTCTCTCGTCCTTCTGCCTGTTACTGTATGTGCAGTAAGAAGGCCCTCACCAGATGCCAGTACCTTGGATGTTGGACTTCCCACCTCCAGAACTGTGGGAAATAAGTGTCTGTTCTTTATAAATTATTCTGTCTCGGGCGGCGCCTGTGGCTCAGTCGGTAGGGCGCCGACCCCATATACCGAGGGTGGCGGGTTCAAACCCGGCCTCGGCTGAACTGCAACCAAAAAATAGCTGGGTGCTGTGGCGGGCACCTGTAGTCCCAGCTACTCGGGAGGCTGAGGCAAGAGAATCGCTTAAGCCCAGGAGTTGGAGGTTGCTGTGAGCTGTGTGAGGCCACGGCACTCTACCAAGGGCCATAAAGTGAGACTCTGTCTCTACAAAAAATAAAAAAATAAAAAATAAATAAATTATTCTGTCTCAGGTATTTTGTTATAGCAGCAGACAATAGACTAAGACAATGGGGAGCTTTAAGAATTTAATTAGATTCTCTACATTACAAATAATGTTATCTATGATAACATTAGGAATAGCTATGGTGGTTACTATTATGATTATCACCTGCCTTTGTATATTTTTGTTCCTGGAGTCAGAGATTTCTACTCAGTCAGATAAAGATCCAAGGCAAAGAGCCAGTTGCCTCTTTCCTCTGCCATATGCCAAGAGCCACACCCAAGGTCCTCGTATTCCCTGGCCATCTGTTTACACTTGAATTATCTTGAATATTCCTCAGTGAATTTCCTCACACATGCCTCAGTAGGTATGATAGACTTGCCTAGAAATAGTAGCCTTTTGCCTTTGGACTAATTACAGTATTAATTACTAATACGGAAGTATGCTGGCATTTTCATGCAGAGATGTGTCAAGGCCCTGATGTCCATTATAGAATTTTGTTGGCTCCCTTCATTACATATGATTCCCTGTGGTTTTTATTTTAGCCTGTTTGCCAGGGGTGGGAATGTTCTATGTTGCAAAGAATAAATATTCTGAGAGGTAGCTAGAACACAGGGGCTTCCAAAGGTATAAAACAATGTGGTGATTCTTCTCTAGTGTTTGTGTGTTATGATCTAATTATCCTCCTACACAACAAGGTTAACAGGATCTCACCTGGTAGATTCAGGACATCTTGCCAATCTCCATGGAAAAGCTGATCCTAAGGCAAAGGTGCAGCTTTTCACAGAATACTGTTTGGCCACGTGGGCAGATAATGATCAGGCTAGAATGCAATAGAGGCTTCCCTTCACTGTCACCTAGAACACTTACCCCACCTTTCCATCAAGAACATGCCACTCATTTGCTACCTTACAAAAGATCTGTCTGAACATAAAACTGTACACAATTTGGTGTGCATATTTTTTCGACACTGATCCCCTTTCTATGATGTAAGCATTAATTAAAGCGTTAATTAAATACCTGTTATGTTCCACTGCTAAAAGCTCTGTATCTCTAATCTCATTTAATCCTAAAATGCTATGAGATAGTTATCATTAGTCCCATTTTACAGATGAGGAAACTGAGGTTTAACAAAGATAAATAACTGGCAAAAAATATATAGTCATTGAGTAGTGGCGAGAACAGAGCCTCAATAATAAGTCTCTAACTTCGAGCTTTTGAAAAGTAAGCCAGAGTTTCCTAATAACTTTTTTTTTTTTTTTTTTTTTTTGTAGAGACAGGGTCTCACTTTATGGCCCTCGGTAGAGTGCCGTGGCCTCACACAGCTCACAGCAACCTCGAACTCCTGGGCTTAAGGCGATTCTCTTCCCTCAGCCTCCCAAGTAGCTGGGACTACAGGCGCCCGCCACAACGCCCGGCTATTTTTTGGTTGCAGTTTGGCCAGGGCCAGGTTTGAACCCTCGGTATATGGGGCCGGCGCCCTACTCACTGAGCCACAGGCGCCGCCCCTAATAACATTTTTTTATAACAAGGTATGTGACTAGGTATGAAAATAGGCATATGACATGTGACAAGTGACCTCTCATAAATAATTAAATACATAATAATGTATATACATAAACACATAAATAATCAAATATAGATATGTTCTTGAGAAAATATAAAAATGAAGAGGATGTTTAAGAACTTTACATGAAGCTATTTCGTTAGAGGGGAGGGTAGCCTTAACATGTACACCTGCAGAACATGATTCCCACTGGGCCCTGCAGGGGAGTCTGCTCCTGGCAGAAAGCAGGAGAGAACATGGATTTTGAAGCAGAAGCTCAGCATCTAGTCCTGGCTCTGCCATTAATATGGGAAAGTTACTAAATCTCCCTTGCCTTTGGGTGTTTTCATTAGTAAAATAAATGGTTTATCTAGTTCAGTGGGTTCTAAATATTGGCCTGTGGGAGAGTTTTCATAAGTCTGTGATAAAATGAGAAAAATAAGGACAATGGACTTCTTCATGAAGTTAAATTCATTTATTTTATAAATCTGATAAAATGGCTTGCTTTTATGAACAATGGAGATCCCCCCAGCTTTGAGCATCCTCACACAGCAAGATTCAAGTATGTTCTCTATAATAAAACCCTGATATTAAAATATGTATGTGTTTTTACTGATCCATAAATCCAAATGTGTAAACCAAACTATGTAATCTGGAATGTCCTTCCTAGCTCTAAAACTCTAATCTCTTCTTTTTATTTATTTATTTATTATTATTTTTTTTTTTTTGTAGAGACAGAGTCTCACTTTATCACCCTCAGTAGAGTGCCGTGGCTTCACATAGCTCACAGCAACCTCCAACTCCTGGGCTTAAGCGATTCTCTTGCCTCAGCCTCCCGAGTAGCTGGGACTACAGGCTCCTGCCACAACGCCTGGCTATTTTTTGGTTGCAGTTTGGCCGGGGCCGGGTTTGAACCCGCCACCCTCGGTATACGGGGCCGGCGCCCTACTCACTGAGCCACAGGTGCCGCCCTCTAATTTCTTCTTAAATCACAAACACTATTTAACTAATTCTAAAGTGGGAGAAAACAAGAAAAGAAAAAACTTTTTAATCTCTTTTTTTTTGTTGTTTTTTAGCTTCCCATTTCCCCAAATATGTTCTTTGACAGATAGCCCCTTATCTGTCAAAGGTATCAGAGAGGTATCAAAGGTATCAGAGCTGTTCTACTGAAAGAGGATTCTTTGTTAAATTAATTTAAAAAACAATGGGTTAAAAAAGTTCAACAATTAGTGTGACTCCCCGCAAAAAGACAAAGCAGCAAAGGCACCCCAAGTTATTGACAGAAAGTGGCTGCCTTTCCTCCCTAATCCCACCCACTGTGGGACAGTGTACCCCTGCCTGGAACACAGTTTGAGAAAGGTGACTTTAGCTAAAAGAAAGTTCCCCAATAAATGCCATACTAAAGAAAAAACATAGCATTAAAACCAAGGAGATTTGCCATTTATTTTGTAGTTAAAATTTAATGGGTTTTATTTTAAAATTATCAAAACTATGAATTTTTTTTTTTAATTTAAAAAAGAAACCTGGGTGAAAACACTTCAGACTAATGTGCAATGAACTAGACAAAAGGTTTTTGGCCATTTTTGACAACCATGTGAGTTTTTTTCTTTGCCCTTAAAAATAAAGGAAAATTATGTCAAGAGCTTTGTATCCAGTAATTGCAACACGATAATGAAGGCACTTGGAATTTGTAGAAGTTTACAGTAACAAAATTAAGGCTATCATCCCTACACAGGGGACAGAAGGTAAAATAAAGCCATCTGTAGGCACTGACCCTGAGAAAAACCCCCAGACTCTGCTTAAATGGTGTATCATAGTTAAATATTCCATAAGTATTAGCAACAATTCATTGTGAATGTTGGAGGTTCATAATTGATTTGTTTAAATCCCGGTTTTACTGTGATCAAGGAATAAAATTCTTAGTAGAAGGAAAAGAGCTCTTGGTAGTTTTTTTTTTCAATTTTCCTTTGCATAATTATTTCCTCAGAGTTGAGGCTTACATAGTCTTTTTTATTACTTTTCACATCGTGTGAAATATCAACTAGCAAAATGCTTCAGCCTTCACATTCTGGATTCAAGTTTCACTTTACCCACAGAGGAAGGAACAGTTTTTACTTAGGTCAAGATGATCCTGAAATAAAATATTCAGAGAGAGGACCTAAGAATGATCTTTTGGATATACAGACACTATCAAGCCTTTCTTTCTGACTGAAGGCATACCGGGTTTTTGACAAGCATGTGGCTCAGCATTACCTCCAGTATTTTCCATCATAACTGTACGGCAAATTCCAGTCTGTTTTTCATAATCCTGCTGACTACAGCAGTCTGCAACCATAAAAAGCCTTCACAGACCTAGAGTTGGCTTAGAAAAGTGCCTCTGAGGAGGAACAAAAGTACTTATAACATTTATGTTCAAAGATAGGAGAGAGGCAGGAACCTCTCGTTTGGGTTCTGATGGGCTTAAGGATTTTTTTTTAGGGTCTAAATATAGAAATTTTAATTTTCTTCTGATAACATTTGTAAACAAAACACCAACACTAAAATGAGAGGGACATAGCCAGGAAAAGGGGGAGTGTCTTGTCCAGCAGATCAAACACTCTTCCAAATTCTGCTGGACAGAAGTGTCTACAAATTAGCACATGACTGCACTTTGGGCTGAGCAGCCTGGACCCCCTCAGCCTCACAGTTAACAGGTATGTTTGAAGTTCACACCAAAAATTCAAAGCTTCAGTACTAGCTTCTTTTGAACCTTAATCTAATCCTGGGAGGGTGATTAAAAATACCAAACAACTAATTTTAATAGAGTACCACAGCTATTTACATGTTATGATTCAATATACAAATACTACACTTTGAAACTATACCATTCAAGTTCCCGGGAACATCTGCTCAGCTTAATAAGAAGCTGATTTTCAGTTTTGCCATCAAGAGTTGCAACTGAAAAGCAAGTAACAGAGAAGGGGAAAATAAAAGTTCAAACACCCCCTTCCCACACCTGAACTTTGGCTTTCTGCAGAATAACTCTATTCCCCCCACATGGAAAAGCAGAGCATATTTACTATCAGCATTTAAAAGCCAGTCTATCTTAAAACTACTTTAAAACATAAAATATCAGGGCTACTTGCCTTTTGGCAATTTCTGTGCATTTCCCAGGGCTAGTGCAATACTTCCACAGACAAGTAGACACCCCAAGCTGGAGAGCATGTTGCATTTGCCACCTCACACGGGGAAAGATGCTGGTGGGTGCCTCGCAACCCTGGAGCTGCATTTAAGTGGACTGTCTCCCGGTGACAGAGGCGGGCGCTGCACTCAGCTGTGCTGTGGGCTTACTCACAGGGGGTGGAGACAAGATGACATCACACCCTTTCCCACACACACCGGGGGGTGGAAAAAAGCACAACAGCAAAAACATATCATCACATTTCCCTCTGCTAAGTTATAACTGTCTGCTTCTTCCCTTTCCTCTGTGATAGAAAACTTGAAATTATGGCCAGTTTGTATTTGTGAAAGAAAAAGCATTTCAACGGTTTTGAAACATTGGATGCACTACTTTAGGGAATTCAGGAAAGACCTCCTTAAAGCCATCAAAATGTTAAAAATATAAAATAAAACCTTATTAGGAAGGAAATTGTTTTTAATTATCTAGTAAACCAACCCAATTCTTTTAAAGGGGAGTAAACACATAAAAATACACTTTGAGTCAGTCTGCAGCTCTGATATTATGAGAAAAAATTACAAGTCAGTCCTGGGACACACAGCTATACATTATGTATAACATACTATATACGTATATGCCTGATACACATATAATACATACATATATTCTGGAGATGTTGATGTAGAAATACAAAGAGCACTAATACTATTTAATCTTTGGCTCTGGGCCTGGTTCTTTACCTACTGTACTGCGTTTTAATCAGCATAGTGGCTGTGCAAGACATATGGTGATATCCTCATTTTAACAATGAGAATAACCAGAGAGGGTGGGGCTCAGACAAGTTAAATGTCCCTGACTAAACTGGAATGTTCCAATGGTTAATAACATGATGAGCTTTGGGATACAACTGACCAGGGTTTAAATTAGGATGCTACTTATTAGCAAGATGTCCTTGGACAAACTTCATCTATAGATGTTGTCAGTGCATCTATACGTCATCTATATATTATCAATACAGATGCTCGCCTCATGCCAAGCACTGATCTAATCAATTTACTCATATTAAGACATTTATTTCTCAAAACAATCAATAGGGCAGACATTGTCAGCATCCCCACTTTACAGAGAGAGAAACTGGGCACAGAGAGGTAAGGTAAAGACCCAGGTCACAGTGTTGACATTTTAAGCAGGTCATTTAACCACAACACTTCCACTCTTGGTTACTAAAAGTTAAATTCTAAAACAAGATGACAGTACCAATTTCATAAGTTTTCTAGCAAGAAGTTTTAGAAAGTACTTACCACAGTGCCTAATACACAAAAAACATTTACTAAGTGCTAGTTACCACAAACAACAATAATGACAATAATAATCATGCCCCAAATTAAACTATACTTCTAATCTGGGGTATTTACCTCTAAAGTCTTGGTGTGTCATTTGATCCTGCAAATTTCTCTACTAGATATATACCTAGATGATCAAAAATTATTTTACAACAAAGACATTTGCACCAGAATGTTTATTGCAGCCCAATTCATAATGGCCAAGACATGGAAACAGCCCAAGTGCCCATCGACCCATGAATAGATTAACAACACCATAGAATACTATGCAGCCATGAAAAAGAAGGAGATTTTACATCTTTTATGTTTACCTGGATGGAGCTGGAACATATTCTTCTTAATAAAGTATCGGAAGAATGGGGGAAAAAGTATCCAATGTACTCAATACTACTATGAAATCAATATATAACCACCTACACACTCATACAAATGGCAAAACATAACTATACTCCAGAAGGTAGAAGGGAAGAGGAGAGAGAGGGGAGGGGTGGGGCGATATGAGAGGTGGGAGAGTGTTTGGGGGGACCTCACCTAATGTGCATGATGCAATGTTACATTTCAAAACTATTAAGAAATGAGTATAATTGTGATGGATGTGTTTCTTAGTTCAATGTAAGCATTTCACATTGTATATCAAAGCACTACCCTGAACCCCATAAATGCATCAATGTACACAGTTATGATTTAATAAAAAACAATTAAAAAATAAAAATAAATAAATAAAGTCTTGGTGTGTGCCCTCTTCCCCTATATCACATTGCTCAAAACATATAGTCACATTGCCAGAATGGCTGTGTTAAAAAGTACTTTAAATACTGTTTGTGTATTTATACCAACACTTTGAAAATAGATTCTTTCGTTGGGGAGTTATAACTGAACCAAAACAGTAAGAGAGAAATGTAATAATGCTGGCCAAATGAAATTCTGGTTAGAAAACTTACCAAAAGAAAATAAAAAGATGAGACAGCCCTGTCTTACAAATAAAGTGTGAGAAGGCACATTGTTAAAGTCATTTAGAGCTGGCTTGGTCTAAGCTCTCACCATAGGAATGCTCTGGCACTGGCCACGGAAGGGACTGAATTATTTAACAGGTCTTTTTCATCTCTTGATTTTTTTACTTGAATAGACAGCTTGCTCAACCCTGAGTTAGGACCTTTACCCAGCTGGCACCGCTAGTTCTGCTACTATACACCATTGCCATCACATTCAGTCAGCAAGGCCACTGTGTTAGTAGGAAATGACAGGTTTTCTGAGGGGAACAAATCCAGCAGAAATACTGAAAAGAAGGCTGGTTCTTCAAAACAGTATGAGGGGCTGGTACAAGAGTTAGGTCATGGAATTCTGGAATCAGCCTCTGTTTGGCCAAAAAAATCCCATTTGCATTAGCGATTGTTATTTGCAGTTTGGGAATGACTGGATGTTAAATAAATAAGGGCCAGTCACTGATTCTTTTGTCAGAAAAAAAGATGTTTACATTACCTTAGCTAGTCGGACAAACAGCACTCAGGGCAGGTGGTGAAAGTGTTAGAGCTCTCCTCACACCAGGGAGGAGTAATGGCCGTGCCTCTTTTGTTTGCTACACTCCCTAGTGCCTAGGATGTAAGAATGCAGTAAGTACATGATGAATAAATGTCAAAAGAAACATAATTCAACAGTTCCTTCGAGTAATCTACAGATTCGTTCTGGATTAAGCCAGAGAACACTTGAGTATGACCTTCCATATACAGTTGATGAGAGACAATTCTCCAAGTGTCTTTTTGTTTCTGCATATCTTATGAGTGAGGCTCTAATTCCCTGCACTGAAGACTATCTTTCTAAAAACATTTTTTTTACACTGATTGCATTTCTAAAAACATTTTTATAATGTTTTTTGCTCTCCCTTATAGTAAAAGTAATGTCGCCCTCTGAGGCAAAGGGAAAACATGAATCTTTTAAAATAGAAAGGGATCAAGTTCCTTAAAGTTGTCATTCCTCTCCTGTATTACAATCCATGTCATGGGTAGTACCACCCGTACTCCAGTTTTGCCCTGTGGAAATTAGGGCTCCTAGGACTGGTGCAAATGCTTGATAGTCAGGCTACTGCTATTGCTTTGAGTAATAAACCAGCCTTCATCTTGGGCCCAGGTGTCTTGTGTTGCCTGCCAACATCCATTAGCTATGCATGGTATCTTGCACATAGGGTAAAATCTCAGACCTTTCACAGTTCATGACAATATATTGGCCCACCTTAAAATATTTTATTAGAGTATGCTTTAGTGTATTTGGTAGAATGCCAAACATCAGTCATGAAACACTTTATTGTAAATAGTAAGAGTGATGCTGGACATTCCTTATTAAGTCATATAGTATCTTATAAAAAAAAAAAGAAAAGTCCTTGAGAAAGCCTCTCTTTTCTGTGTCAAAGTAAAAAAGTTGTGACTTTTGTTCTGAACCCCTGTTTATTTTGGAACACTGTAACCAGGTTTTTCTTTCTGCGTTGATTGCTAGAAAATCAGAGCCAAATGCACACTCCACCCATACGAAGTGTATAGGTCTTTGTGATGTGCATTTTTTGACATCATTCCTGGCTTCATTTTTCATTCCCACCCTTATTTCTTGCTTATTTTACTTGGAGGCTTAATTTATGTGATTTTGTAAGTTGTTTTAATTTGTTTCTGGAACAAGGTGAGGTAAAACAAACAAACCCCACAGACAGAAGTTGTGTCAAAAACACGTGTCAAAATATGTGAAATGGGAATCTGAGAATCTGGTCTCTGCTTTACTTCTCTGCACAACAGTAGACCCTGCTAGAACTTTGGTTCAGTGACCATATGACATCATTTTTTATATACATTTCCTCCTTGCGGAAATGGATAAAGTCCACGAGACCAGAAGACATCTAGAACACTGCTCTAAGTAAGGCTCATATTTTTAGTCCTACATGACTTAAAGATTCAACATTAATTCTGTTTTCTCAAAAGAGATTTCTATTAAAACGCATAAATCTCTCAAATCTTAGAAGTAAATTCTGTGCAGTCATTTTCCTATCAGTTCACATTTTTCAGTCTCTACCTAAGGTGATATATACTAGGAGATCTTTTTACTAGCTTACATGTATGCAATTTATTCAAAGGCATGCCTGGTTTATTTTAGGGAATGCTAAGAAAATAATTTTTAACATGACTCATTTGAAATGGGAGACCCAGTCATCAGGTTTTTATCCCAAATCTTGTTTCTATAGTTACTTTCCCGAACTAGACCATAAGCCAACTGGATAAGTATCCTTCTCCAAAGGTGGTATACTTGGCAAAGCATGAAGTTCTCTTCCACAATATTTTTTATAGCACAGAGAATTACTTGCCCTTAAATGCCTGATATTTAAAGGTCATTCATCAATTTGTTTAAAGGCATCCTGACCTCCAGATATTTTGACTTCGTAATCTTAAGGTAATTAACAATTGGTGCTTATACAAAAGTGTAAAGAATCTTTTCTATTGGTCTAGAAACAAGCTTCTGTACAGCTTGAGCTGCACACAGCTAAGCTGGGAAGTGTGCCTTTCCTGTTTTGTCTACATTCTGCTTTCTTCATCGGGTGCTGAGTACCTAGCTGACATGTACAGGTGGAGGGAATATTTTTTGTTCCCTTAAGTTCTTGTGGCTCTCAGTGTTGAAGTTAGAAGAATAAGGAACTCAAGAGAAAAACTTTTCTCACAGAGAAAAGCATCCAAAATATCCACTTTTAAAGAAGATATAAACTCCATTTCCTCACAGAGACTTTTGAATCTGCTTTTTCTCTCTTCACTTTTTTTAGAAGAGTTGGTCATCCTCTCTTCAACACTTGCAAAATCCACTCAGGAAAAAAAAAAATCTAAGTGATTTATTATTCTTCTAGCATTCCCCTGGTGGTATTCAATTTTTCAATTGTTCCCAAACCATACATTTTACATTGTCTGATCCTCATTAACAACCCTGTGAAAGTTTTCAGATGGAGAAGGCATGACTCAGACCATTTGAGAAACTTGCCCAAGGAACACAGTCAGTGGTGCAGCTCACAAACTTTATTTATCACAAACATAATCTCCTGAGGACTTAAACCACAAAATTTCTCTCCTCATTAACTATCTTATATTGAAATTATATTTTAGAGGACTCTTTTTTTTCTGGTGGATAAAATGCAGAAGTCCTTTAGAAGGGCAACATTGTGAGCAAGTGTACACATATATGCACATATGACTAGCCATCACACCTTAAACTTCATAAAGATGTTCAATATAGATTGGAAGATGGATCAAGAGAAGACTGGGCTCTTGAGAGGAGTGGAAGAAGATGGAATGGTATGTAAGAAGGTGAAACCAGGATCATACTAAGGGTTTAAGTAGAATCCAGGCCTGGGCTTATCCTGAAGGACTTGAGAATCTATGGCGGGCCTTCCTTTCCCATCCCCTTCTCTTTTCAAATATATCCATTCATCTCACTATTCATTCATTATGGCTTGTTTTCAGTTCCTTATTCTTCTAACCTCAACCCCGAGAGCCACAAGAACTTAAGGGAACAAAAAACCACCCAAACACCCCTGAATTAACTCCAATTCAGGACCACCTATGGACCAAGACAACTTTCTGAGGTTCATCAGTTTGTCCTGGTCACAGTCTACATAGTGAAATATGTTCCCCAGAGGCCACACACATGGCTTTGCCACCAAGCAGGACCTCAGACCTAGTGGAAGAAAGGATTAGAATCCTCCAGAGAATTTCTTCTTCTCAATTACTATCCCAGGCAAATGCTGGGAAAATTTTTTCTCTACTTCCCCATGCTGAAGTGAAAGGGAACAGCCTTCCTTGAAATTGTATGATTCACCAGAAACATCAGACATTAATTCCAGGAACAAGGCTTGAAATACAAAAATGTGTAGAAAGCAATAGGGTGTCCATGAGATGAGATGTGGAAATTCCTCACTCAATGTATTATCAGCTGTCACAGCCTGAACTGAAAATTGGTGGACTTGGATGCATGTAATGCCTTGTTCTTAGCACCTGTGCTCAGGGAGGATATTAAATTGGGTCAAAGAAGGCCAATCATATAATATGATGTTCATAGGGTTCTGAATTCCTCTCAAAAGACTGGTATTTCTCATTCCAAATGACCTACCCCACCTGCCAACACCAGATGCATTGCATGAATCAAGCCTCTGAAGGCAATCTGGTCACCAGCCTATCACCTATGGAGCTATAAGCTAGACTCTCAATATCTATAGTCATCGATCCCTGTCATCCAGATTGTCAGTCCTTGGCAGATACAAACAAACACAAATTTAATATAAAAAACACAAACTTAATATCTGTCAGTTCAGTTCTGTAGATCAGAAATCTGACATGAGTCTCACTGTACTAAAATCAAGGTCTTAGTTAGGCTGCCTCCCTTACTGGGGGCTCTGGGAAAGAATCTGTTTCCTTGCCTTTTTCTGGCTTTGGCCCTTTCTTCCACCTGTAAAGTCAACAAAGTGTCTCTCCAACACTGTTTTCATCATCATGGTTTTTTCTCTGACTTTCCTTCTGTTCTCTCTTCTATTTTTAAGGTACCTGTGATTACATTGGGCTCTCCTGGATAATGAAGATAATCTCTCTTTGTTATAATCAGTGGATTAGCAAACTTAATTCCATCTGCTACCTTAATTCCCTTTTTCAAGGTTAGAAGGATTAGGATGTGACTACCTTTATAAAATTTCCCCAAAGAAGTGAAGTTTCCCAAAATCATGGTGACAAGATAATTAACCATTTCAGACTCATGACATACAAGGAAATCTAGCCTATGGATGTTATGAATGGATGGAGTGTGTTAAAACATCAGTACTGGATTAGACTTACTGGGATACAGGGGGCACCATCTTCCAGCTATCACATGCAGAAGCAGCAAAGAGAGGGAAGATACGCTGTTATTTGTAGAGTCACTTCCAGAGTCTGTGTGTGTGTGCGTGCGTGTGTGTCTGCACGTGTGTTTGTATGTGTGTAGCCTCTCTCGCTCGTGGAATACTGCCTATTTTCTCAACTATAGTCAATTACTTGGCCTCTACCATCTCCAATCTAATAAAAGTTTCCTAACCCCCCATTACTCTAGTCTGCTGTTTCCTTCCCCGATCAAAGTCTTGGTGTCTGTTTCACTTACTAGTATTTAAAACCTGCTATATTTTTTATCTTGTCACTGTAAGTATTTGTTATTCATTGTTGGATACTAGGTATGTATAGAGGATTGAACATCATGCCTGCTATAACCATCTGCAATTGCAATTGCAACAGGTATATAGATATTTAAGTAACCTGTAATGACTTTTGGAGTAATAAAGAGGAATTTTCCTTATATTGTTTGGTCCCCCTCTACATCATCCATTATAGGAGGGTTAGGATCAAAAAAAAAAGAAATATGTTTAACGTGGTATCAGCCTGGTGATGACCACGAAAGGTCTAATTAGGGTCAAAGTAGAACCACACAGCACAAAGCTCTGTCTTCCAGCTCCTCCATCTACTGAAAAACACAAGTATTTAGTTGAAGACCTTGTTTAAATGTGAATTTACTTGGAAAGGGGGAGCTTTCAGCTATTTTTAGTCAGTGTAAGTGAACAAATACTTTCTGTGTAATTCATTTTGAGAGGAGGGAAAAACACACCAAAAAAATGTCTACAGGACCAACATTTTGAAGCCTGCAGAAGGGCAGCATCAAGATAGGAAATGGCAGAGGAAACAGAAGCCAGAGGCAAGGAAGGTACAAGCTATACCACAGTGCTATAACTGTCCTTGGACATACTAATGCCCACAGTCATTTGCCAAATAAAGACTTGTGCATTTTAACATGCCTTTCCAACTTGGCATTGGGAAAATCATGATCCAGCTGACAATGAGGATTCCAGAATATATATCAAGTGAACTAGAGTGTCAGGAGAAAATGTACTTTCCTTCTCTGTCCCTAAAGTGTGAAACCTGAAGCATCTTTAAGTAAGAATGATTGCAGAGCACATGATTCTTTGCTCATAAAGCATCTTGGAAGAGACTAGGGCTATGCTTTTGGCTCTGAGCTGCAGATGAAGCAGGAAATGTTAAAATATTCTGGACTCCTACACAAAAGCTCTCAGTCTCAAACTGAATAAGAAACCCTTTTGGAAAAGATAGGGGATTAACAGGTGTGGGTTCTAAGTGTTTGCATTCTCCTTAACTGACTCCTGAAAGTGTCCCCATGGCTCTGTCTTTGGGAGACGGAAGGAGGAAGCATTAAGCAGGCTGATACAAAGATACTTAAGTTTGTCAGGAGCAAAAAGGAAACTGTGAGTCACATTCAAAAGAAGGATTAAATATTTTAATAATTTTTTTTGTTTTTCCTGGAATTCTTACTAGAAAAAAGATGTGGTATTTTTCTTAGTGCAACAAATACCATTTTTCAGTTTAGAGATGAAGAGCATGTTTATATATGTGGAAATAAGCGATTTTTCCAGTTTATACCCTTCCTTCTGTTTCATGAAGGTCAAACAAAATGCCTGCCAGCATATGAATTGCTACTCTTTCAGACTTAAAAAAATCCAGAGCTCTTAAGTTTCCCAAACTAAATTTTATAATATTTGTGTCTTTAGAGGCAAAGTTATGCCTTTATGAAACCCTGTTTATAATATAATAGTTCTTCACTGCTGAAAAATATAGTGGTTTAAAAGAGAAAGTTATTACCTTGGTTTCCCTTAAATTTACTAAACTCATTGAATTTTATCCAAAGCATTACACTATCAGTAAGATTTGTGGCACATGGTGGGGGAAAGGAAATGTTTAAAAAATTTCACAATTCTTATCTGTCTCCCCATTTACAGTACTTCATTTATTGTTCTTAGTGGAAGATGCACAGAATTGTGTTTCAATGCTTGAGCAAATGTGCACAGTAGACCTAAAGGGGCCCTTTGGATTACTTCACTGGATTATCAAAATACAGATGATGAGAATGGTAGGTGTGATTTTGAGCACATGAAAAAAAGGAATTAAACTACAGATCGGGTATCCCTTGTCTGAACTTACTAGGACCAAAAGGGTTTTTGATTTTTTTGGGTGGGGGGGGAGGGCTTTAAAAAAATATTTGCGTTATACCAGTTGAACATTCCAAATCCAAAAATCTGAAATCCAAGATATTCCAATGAGCATTTCCTTTGAGTATCTTCTTGGCACTCAAAAAGTTTCAGATTTGGGAGTGGGCGCCTGTGGCTCAAAGGAATAGGGCACCAGCCCCATATGCCAGGTTGCAGGTTCAAGCCCAGCCCTGGCCAAAAAAAACTGCAAAAAAAAAAAAAGTTTCAGATTTGTGGGCATTTCAGATTTCAGGTTGTATTACATAAGAAACAGAAGGAGCTAAGGAAATTTCACTCCAAAATATTATTCCTTGGTATAAAGAATATTTTCAGCGAAAAAGCCTTTTTTTTTTTTTTTTGCAGTTTTTGGTCGGGGCTGGGTTTGAACCCACCACCTCCAACGTATGAGGCCAAGCCCTACTTCTTTGAGCCACATGCGCAGCCCCAAAAAGGCCATTTTTGACTAGAAAGCACCAGCCTCTCCTCTATAAATGAGTAACCTGATTTAGAATCAGAAAAGGGACTTCTGAACTCCTTATCACATGCTAATAGGCCCTAAGGTCATTTGAAGCACAATACAAGTTTCTCAGGTTAATTTACTAATCCATCTGTTTCCCTCCATCTACCCACCCCCCCCTTAGCAACCAGTTGCTGTGTGTGTACTTGCCAGTTCCTTTCCCCCCTCCCTTCTAGAAGGCATCTTTAAAAGCCACTATCACTGAAACTTGGAAATCATTCTATGGTTACCCCCCATGCACATGGTATTTGAAAATAAACCTTTCTCTTATTAGTCTACTATAACTGTGAGTTGATCTTTTTAGTGAACCAACCTAGGGGGAAAAAGCAAGTTTCCCTGGGACTCCCCTTCAAAACCAAGGCCATTGTTTCATTTTTAAGCTCATCCTCCACTTTGCTAAAGTCAGATCCATATATTCTGAAATCCTTCAGCCCTGAGGTTTCCCTGATTTAGGGTTTTCATGAGTTTAAGTGATCAGGAGAATGACATTCCTCTGGTGGTGGCATATGACTGGAGTGACCAGCTCTCCTATGAGTATGTCGAGAATGCTGTGACTTCTCCCTTTTGTCCAAATTTGGACTCTAGCCAATAAGAGAACAATTTACTCAAATAGAATAGCTATTAAGAAAGTAGAATTAGAAGAAGAATGCCCCAGAGGAATGGAAGCCAACTAGAGAATATTATAAAAGAAAATTGCCCAAACATCACCAAAGATTCTGACACACTGCTTTCAGAGGGATATCGGACCCCAGGTCGCCTCTAACTTAGAGAAACTCTAACCGAGCTTCTCCAAGACACATTGTGATGAACCTGTCCAAAGTCAAGACAAAAGAAAAGATTCTGCAAGCTGCCAGGAGTAAGCGCCAGTTGACCTACAGGGACAAATCCATCAGAGTGACCGCAGACTTCTCTAATGAAACTTTCCAAGCAAGAAGACAATGGTCATCTACCTTTAATCTACTTAAACAGAACAATTTTCAGCCCAGAATTCTGTACCCTGCTAAGCTAAGCTTCAAAATTGACGGAGAAATCAAATCATTTACCGATATACAAACATTGAGGAAATTCGCCACAACAAGACCAGCTCTAAAGGAAATACTTCAATCTGTTCTGCACACTGACCACCACAATGGATCAGCAGCAAAGTAAGAACTCAGAAATCAAAGGACAGAACTTAAACTCCACACTGATGCAAAAGATAAAACTAAGCAATGGACTCTCACCAAATAAGACGAATAGAATACTACCACACTTATCAATTATCTCCATAAATGTTAATGGCTTGAATTCCCCACTGAAGAGACATAGATTGGCTGACTGGATTAAAAAACACAAGCCATCCATTTGCTGTCTGCAAGAAACACACCTGGCTTCAAAAGACAAATTAAAGCTCCGAGTCAAGGGTTGGAAGACAATTTTTCAGGCAAATGGCATTCAGAAGAAAAGAGGAGTTGCAATCTTATTTTCAGATACATGTGGATTTAAAGCAACTAAAGTCAAAAAAGACAAAGATGGTCACTTTATATTGGTCAAGGGAAAAATACAACAAGAAGACATTTCAATTCTAAATATTTATGCACACAATTTAAATGCTCCCAGATTCTTGAAGCAGACCTTACTCAGTCTGAGCAATATGATATCTGATAATACCATCATAACAGGGGACTTTAACACACCTCTTACAGAGCTGGACAGATCCTCTAAACAGAAATTAAACAAAGATATAAGAGATTTAAATGAGACCTTAGACCAACTATGCTTGATAGACACATATAGAACACTCCACCCCAAAGACAAAGAATATACATTCTTCTCATCACCCCATGGAACATTCTCCAAAATTGATCATATCCTGGGACACAAAACAAATATCAACAGAATCAAAAGAATTGAAATTTTACCTTGTATCTTCTCAGACCATAAGGCACTAAAGGTGGAACTTAACTCTAACAAAAATGCTCGACCCCACCCAAAGGCATGGAAATTAAACAATCTTCTGTTGAATAACAGATGGGTGCAGGAAGAAATAAAACAGGAAATCATTAACTTCCTTGAGGATAACAACAATGAAGACACAAGGTACCAAAACCTGTGGGATACTGCAAAAGCAGTTTTGAGAGGAAAATTCATCGCTTTAGATGTCTACATTCGAAAAACAGAAAGAGAGCACATCAACAATCTCACAAGAGATCTTATGGAATTGGAAAAAGAAGAACAATCTAAGCCTAAACTCAGTAGAAGAAAAGAAATATCCAAAATCAAATCAGAGATCAATGAAATTGAAAACAAAAGAATCACTCAGAAAATTAATGAAACAAGGAGTTGGTTTTTTGAAAAAATAAATAAAATAGATAAACCATTGGCCAGACTAACTAGAAATAGAAAAGTAAAATCTCTAGTAACCTCAATCAGAAACGATAAAGGGGAAATAACAACTGATCCCACAGACATACAAGAGATCATCTCTGAATACTACCAGAAACTCTATGCCCAGAAATTTGACAATGTGAAGGAAATGGATCAATATTTGGAATCACACCCTCTCCCTAGACTTAGCCAGGAAGAAATAGAGCTCCTGAACAGACCAATTTCAAGCACTGAGATCAAAGAAACAATAAAAAAGCTTCCAACCAAAAAATGCCCTGGTCCAGATGGCTTCACTCCAGAATTCTATCAAACCTTCAAGGAAGAGCTTATTCCTGTACTGCAGAAATTATTCCAAAAAACTGAGGAAGAAGGAAACTTCCCCAACACATTCTATGAAGCAAACATCACCCTGATAACAAAACCAGGAAAAGACCCAAATAAAAAGGAGAATTTCAGACCAATCTCACTCATGAATATAGACGGAAAAATTCTCAACAAAATTCTAGCCAATAGATTACAGCTTATCATCAAAAAAGTCATTCATCATGATCAAGTAGGCTTCATCCCAGGGATGCAAGGCTGGTTTAACATACGCAAGTCCATAAACGTTATCCACCATATTAGCAGAGGCAAAAATAAAGATCACATGATCCTCTCAATAGATGCAGAAAAAGCATTTGATAAAATCCAGCATCCTTTTCTAATTAGAACACTGAAGAGTATAGGCATAGGTGGCACATTTCTAAAACTGATTGAAGCTATCTATGACAAACCCACAGCCAATATTTTACTGAATGGAGTAAAACTGAAAGCTTTTCCTCTTAGAACTGGAACCAGACAAGGTTGTCCTCTGTCACCTTTACTATTCAACATAGTGCTGGAAGTTCTAGCCAATACAATTAGGCAAGACAAGGAAATAAAGGGAATCCAAATGGGAGCAGAGGAGGTCAAACTCTCCCTCTTTGCTGATGACATGATCTTATACTTAGAGAACCCCCAAGACTCAACCACAAGACTCCTAGAAGTCATCAAAAAATACAGTAATGTTTCAGGATATAAAATCAATGTCCACAAGTCAGTAGCCTTTGTATACACCAATAACAGTCAAGATGAGAAGCTAATTAAGGACACAACTCCCTTCACCATAGTTTCAAAGAAAATGAAATACCTAGGAATATACCTAACGAAGGAGGTGAAGGACCTCTATAAAGAAAACTATGAAATCCTCAGAAAGGAAATAGCAGAGGATATTAACAAATGGAAGAACATACCATGCTCATGGATTGGAAGAATCAACATTGTTAAAATGTCTATACTTCCCAAAACAATCTACCTATTCAATGCCATTCCTACCAAAGTACCTACATCGTACTTTCAAGATTTGGAAAAAATGATTCTGCGTTTTGTATGGAACCGGACAAAACCCCGTATAGCTAAGGCAGTTCTTAGTAACAAAAATAAAGCTGGGGGCATCAGCATACCAGATTTTAGTCTGTACTACAAAGCCATAGTGGTCAAGACAGCATGGTACTGGCACAAAAACAGAGACATAGACACTTGGAATCGAATTGAACACCAAGAAATGAAACTAACATCTTACAACCACCTAATCTTCGATAAACCAAACAAGAACTTACCTTGGGGGAAAGACTCCCTATTCAATAAATGGTGTTGGGAGAACTGGATGTCTACATGTAAAAGACTGAAACTGGACCCACACCTTTCTCCACTCACAAAAATTGACTCAAGATGGATAAAGGACTTAAATTTAAGGCATGAAACAATAAAAATCCTCAAAGAAAGCATAGGAAAAACACTGGAAGATATTGGCCTGGGGGAAGACTTCATGAAGAAGACTGCCATGGCAATTGCAACAACAACAAAAGTAAACAAATGGGACTTCATTAAACTGAAAAGCTTCTGTACAGCTAAGGAGACAATAAACAAAGCAAAGAGATAACCCACACAATGGGAAAGGATATTTGCATATTTTCAATCAGACAAAAGCTTGATAACTAGGATCTGTAGAGAACTCAAATTAATCCACATGAAAAAAGCCAACAATCCCATATATCAATGGGCAAGAGACATGAATAGAACTTTCTCAAAAGACGACAGACGAATGGCTAACAAACACATGAAAAAATGTTCATCATCTCTATATATTAGAGAAATGCAAATCAAAACATCCCTGAGATATCATCTAACCCCAGTGAGAATGGCCCACATCACAAAATCTCAAAACTGCAGATGCTGGCGTGGATGTGCAGAGAAGGGAACACTTTTACACTGCTGGTGGGACTGCAAACTAGTACAACCTTTCTGGAAGGAAGTATGGAGAAACCTCAAAGCATTCAACCTAGACCTCCCATTCGATCCTACAATCCCATTACTGGGCATCTACCCAGAAGGAAAAAAATCCTTTTATCATAAGGACACTTGTACTAGACTGTTTATTGCAGCTCAATTTACAATCGCCAAAATGTAGAAACAGCCTAAATGCCCACCAACCCAGGAATGGATTAACAAGCTGTGGTATATGTATACCATGGAATACTATTCAGCCATTAAAAAAAATGGAGACTTTATATCCTTCGTATTAACCTGGATGGAAGTGGAAGACATTATTCTTAGTAAAGCATCACAAGAATGGAGAAGCATGAATCCTATGTACTCAATCTTGATATGAGGACAATTAATGACAATTAAGGTTATGGGGGGGAAGCAGAAAGAGGGATGGAGGGACGGGGTGGGGCCTTAGTGTGTGTCACACTTTATGGGGGCAAGACATGATTGCAAGAGGGACTTTACCTAACAATTGCAATCAGTGTAACTGACTTATTGTACCCTCAATGAATCCCCAACAATAAAAAAAAAAAAAAGAGAAAGTAGAATTAGAATCAAAAAGTCAAAGGATGTTGGTCTTGATAGTGAAATAACAGAAAAATTATTAACTCACATTTTAGAATCTGTTCCTAGCCTCAAACAGTTCCTAAAAAGCTCCAGGACAGACAACAGAGGGGACAAACTCCAGACCTCAAACTTGCCAAAAATCATATCCTTAGGGCAAGATCACTGACAAGATCTCAAGGATAAAAACAGTTTCACACAGCTGATTCCATTATCTGCCTGCTGGTAAGAAGAGTAGAAGGAATGAATATTTACAGCACTCTGTGAATTTGACTATAGCCATGATTTATCTTTCATCCCTTTTTCTTTTCCATTCCCAAATAAAAAGTCTGAATAACTGGCCTTCCTTTTCCACCTTTGTGTTGGCCCGTTTCCATTTGGAGAAGAAAACAAATTTCTGTCTATCCTAATCTTTGCCTAAAGAAATTTTTCAAAACCCTCTGAGTGTCTGCTGAGCTCTCCACCCTATTATCTGGTGGTCCCCAAGGGGACTAAGAAAATCACTTCTGCTTCTACACAAGAAGTCACTTTTCTTCCCTGTGAGGGGACATCTTTCTTCAGCTGATGGGGATCTGCTTCAGTCTCACTGTGCCAAGCTGCTCCCTTCTCAGGTGCAGTTCATAGGACATCCTCTTGGTGCCTTCAATATCCTTAAGATTTGGTGAAATCTTTCGGTATGGAAACTTTGGAAATAGTCATGTGCCCAAGGGTGTGGGTGGTAGCTTCCTTGTTTGATCAAGCAAAACTCAGCTCTGGGCCTACCATTTGAGAGGATGGCAGGAGGGACACTCTCTAATCACCCTTTCTGGGATGGAGGTGGAGGAACCCCCATCAGTCTTTCCCCAGACCCAGGGACACCTGTATTTGGAGTTTGGAGAAGGTCTCTAGGTACTGATGTGGGTCAGAACTCAGGAATGCCCATTTATTTATTTTTCTGGCCCGATCTCTAGGTCTCAGTCTGGGTCAGAACTCAGGGACAACCGTTTTCTAGCTAGGTGACTAGGTTTTGGTCTGACTCCGATTTGGGGATAGCTGATGTCTGAGCAGAATTTTGAAGCATGTGAGCCAGGGATGCCCCCTCAGATTTCTCTCTCTCTCTCTTTTTTTTTTTCTTTCTTTCTTTTTTTTTTTTTTTACCAACATATGACCATGTCTAAAATGTCCTTTTCTTTCTCCTAATTGTCATCATAGGCCATGTTCAGTCCAACCCACCCAAAGATTCCCCACTGGGCTGTCTTCTTAAGAACTTGAAAACTTTGGAACTTTCTGAGCTCTGACCTAAACACTCAGTGTCCTGTTGCAATACCACCTGGCCACAGTACAAGTTAGATGACCAGGAGGTTTGGCCTGAGAATGGATTTCTTAATTATAACACGATACTGCAACTTGATCATATTATCACTGACAAGGCAAGTGATCCAAAGTCCCCTACATACAGACTTTTTTAGAACTCACTACCTGTTACACGCTACTCCTTGCTTCACTTCTCCACCCTCTTCTGACCAAGCTGACATTTCTCTTTCAGCTCCCCCTGCTCTTCCTCCATACCAGGACTCTCCTCTGCACTTCTTCACCCTCCCCTCCTTGCTTCCTTCTACCTTTCCACCTCCTTCCTCTTCTCCACTTCTATCCCTCTCACCTGGCCACACCTGACCTGGCGGCCATTCCAGAACCCCTACTGCCTGGTTCACCAACTCCTTTTTTCCAGAACTTGCTGGCACAGAGGGCATTCTACGAGTTCATGTCCCTTTTTCTATGTCTTGATTGTCTCAAATGGAAACCAAACTGGGCTGCGTCTTGGCTGATCTCTCAAAGTTCTCTAAAGAATTTGAATATCTCCCCCTTTCCTATGACCTGTCATGGAGAGCTATCCATGTAATTTTCTCCACTTGCACTACTACTAAGGAGAGGCTTGTATTTGGTGTAAAGCTAGGGAGTACATTGTTGATTTTTTTTTTTTTTTTTGAGACAGAGTCTCACTTTGTCACCCTTGGTAGAGTGCTGTGGTGTCATAGCTCACAGCAACCTCAAACTCTTGGGCTTAAGCAATTCTCTTTCCTCAGCCTCCCAAATAGCTGGGACTATAGGCACCTGCCACAATGTCTGGCTGTTTTTTTTAGAGATGAGATCTCTGGCTCAGACTGGTATCAAACTTGTGAGCTCAGGTCATCCACCCACCTCAGGCCTCCCAGAGTGCTAGGATTACAGGCATGAGCCACCACTCCTGGCTAGATTGTTGATCTTAATCAAAGGCAGCCTGATGCCTATTCAGTTAGCTCTATGGCGGTTCCGCAACAGCACCCAAACTGAGATTACCAGTAGGGTCTCCTCATAGAGTAAGGTTCTCACCTTACTCTTATATGTTTTCCTCACTCATAGGAGGGATGAAAAGGACCAGTGCTAAACCCATAAATTATGATAAGGTTAAATAAATTACTCAAAACCAGAATGAAAACCCAGCTCTTTCTTTCATGATTGTCTGAGGCATTCCACCACCTTACTAATCTAGATCATGATACCAGGGAAGGAAAAATTATCTTAGCCATGCACTTCATCTCCCCGTTAGCCCCTAACATTCACTGCAAACTTCAAAAGCTTGAAAGGAGCCCCAGACCCCATGAGTAGAGGTTTTATACCTGGCCTTCAAGATCTCTAACAACAGGATGAAGAGAAGAGGGAGGAAAACAGGTGGAGGGACGGACAACAGACCCTCCAGCAGAGGGAAGTTTTCCAAATGGTGGCAATCACTGCAGCAGAAATTTTTCAGAGATGTGAACACCCTGGAGGTTCAGGCAAGAAGGCATTTGGAGAATGCCTGCTCTGAGAACTATAATCTATTTTAACAGCAAATGAGAGGGGCACTGGAGCAAGGGGTGGAAGCAGGCACTGCTGCTGGGAACATGCTCCCATTGCAATAAGGAAGGGCATTAGAAACACAGATGCCTTCTTCTTAAGAAAGGAAATTGCACTGCCTTCTGGATCCCTTGCCCCTACCCTGAACCAGCTCACTCCATACTCATGGATCTTCTGGGACTGATTCAGTCCAACTGACAGGCCCTAGCTCCAGATTTGGCCCCATTTCACTACATCAAAATGGCTTAGCCTAGGGCAACCCTCCCTGTAGCAGGCAAGCCAATTAAATTCTTACTGGACATAGGGGCAACTTACTCTGCTCTTCATGAATTTTCATGACCCCTATTTCCCTCTCCTATCTCCATTATCAGAGGGGAAAGTAAAAATACAAAAACCCCGTATGCTATGCAACTCCCTTGTGCACTGGGAGATCAAGTTCTTATATCCTCCTTTCTTGCGCTTCCCAATTGCCACACTCCACTGTGAGGAAGAGATCTGAAGGTCAAATTAGGCACTCACCTCCTCCTGACTTCTCCAGTTTCCTTCCTTGGGTTTTTAAGAAAAGCATTATCAGACCTTCCCTTGTCCCCTTCCGCATTTCTGTACCTATTAAGGTATCTCAAAAAGTCTACCTGAGGTGTGGGACACTAGCATCTCAGGGAAAATGCAACACAAATACCCCATTTCCATCTCCCTCAAAGACCTTACCCAATTCCCCTGGAGGACTCAATTCCCTCTTAAGCTACATGACCTCAGGGGACTCGAGCCCCTCATTACTAATGTCTCTGGTCTGATCTCCTCACCCTAGCAACTCTCCCTACACTTCCACCTTACTGTGAGGAAGCCTGGCAGTTCCTATGCCTGGTCCAGAAGCTGTGCATTATTAATGAAGCTGTTATCCCCTGACATTCCTTACACTCTGCTGAGTACTATACCACTTGATACTCAAGTTTTCACTATTCTTGACTTCAAAGATGGATTTTTCACTTTACTTCACTCTCCTGACTCCCAAGACCTTTTTGCTTTCACCTAGACTGACTCTGACAAATCATTTACAAGAACTTACCTGGACACCTGTCCCAGGGGTTCTGAGATAGCCCCCACATTTTTAGACAGCCTTTAGCCCAGGACCTGTCCACACTTTCTCTACCGGTAGCTCACTTCTGTATGTTGTTAATCTCCTCCTTTGCAGTTCTGATCTCTCTACTTCACTTCATAAGTCTATCACTCTCCTCACACATTTAGGATAAAGGATACTGAAAGAAAGTATTACCATGAGAATGTGACCACCTCTCACCCCCTACCATAGGAACGTGACCACCTCTCACCCCCTACCATGAGAATGTGACCTTTTGTAACTGTTCCAGAAGATAGCCCAGAGCTGAAGCAGATAAAAGGACTAAGCAAATGTTTAACTGTTAATCTAGTCTTAAGACAGTTGAGTAATGAACCAGAATTCTTCTTATCTATAAAGCCCCTGCTATGTCTGCTCCCCCTCCTTACTTTATGGTTAAAGCCCCTGCTATGTCTGCTACTCCTGCTTACTTTGTGGTTTTTGCCTTTATAAGCTTGTAAAATCTGCTGTTCGGGGCTTCACTCCTCTGCTCCTGAGAGAGTCACGAGATAAGCCCCAGCATGCTGGAATAAAAACCCTTTTGCTGATTGCATCAAGTGTTGTCTCTTGCGGTTGATTGGGGGTCGTGTTAGCCCAGGACAGAGTGGGGGTCTTGTCCCAAGTCTTTCATTTGGGGGCTCGTCCGGGAGATAACGACCACCCCTCACCTGCAGAGTCGACCTTGGAGGTAAGAAAGGGGTACCCCGAAAACTGTCTAGTCTGTGTCTTCAGTCCTTTTGTTTGACTTTGTGTGCACGCTTTCGATTTTGCAGCCGTTCGACACCTCGTGAGAGTGGCCGGACAGTGGTCGGTAGACATGCCCGGAGGACCACAGGCTGAAACCCTGGGGGACGCCCCAGGAATTGAGGATAACCAGGGACGCCTGGTTGTCTCCTGCTGTAAGGGCGCTGATCGAGTCCGGTTGTTCGATCAAAAATTACAGGAAACGCGCCCGTCTGATTCTGTTATAGGCTTGTGAAGGACCAAGTGTGGTAGGTGGGTCCTTGTATCTGTAATATGTCTGTTATTCCTGTTATTTGTGTTTCTGACATATCCACTGATGATGGGACAGACTGTGACAACCCCTCTGAGTTTAACTCTAGATCATTGGACTGAAGTGAAGAGAAGAGGTCGCGATCTGTCAGTAGAGGTTAAAAAAGGTCCATGGCAGACTTTCTGCTCCTCGGAGTGGCCTACTTTTAACGTCGGCTGGCCCTCAGGAGGAACCTTTGACTTATCTCTTATTTTTGCTATTAAAGAGATTGTTTTTCAGAGAGGACCGGGAGCCCATCTGGATCAACAACTTTACATCATAGTCTGGCAGGACCTGGTGCAGAATACGCCCCCCTGGGTTCGGCCGTGGACTGCCACATCCAGGCCCCTGTCTAATCCTCAGGTGCTCGCTGTCCAATCTTCCGGTCCCAGAAAAGGGGGCGACAGCTTGGACCCCCCTAAGAAGATCTACCCAGAAATCCAGACTGATCATCTTCTCCTCGACCCTCCACCCCCTCCTCCCCCATACCCTCCCGCCTTGGCTCCTGTCGGGGGGCAGGGAGGACCAGCATTGCCGGATCTGGCGATTGCCCCCTCTGCACCCCCAGGGGAACCTTCACTGGGGCCCGCACAAGGTACCGGGAGTCACCGCCGGGGAGGAATGTCTCCTGATACTACTGTTGCCCTACCCATGAGGGCATACGGCCCCCCGCCGGTGGCAACAGATGAGGGACCACCTCCTCTCCAGCCCCTCCAGTACTGGCCATTTTCTTCTGCAGACCTGTATAACTGGAAAACTAATCACCCCCCTTTTTCAGAAGACCCCCAATGCCTGACTGGGCTGGTAGAGTCCCTGATGTTCTCTCATCAGCCCACATGGGATGACTGCCAGCAGCTCATACAGACTCTCTTCACTACTGAAGAGAGGGAGAGGATTTTACTAGAAGTTAGGAAGAATGTACTCAGGGCGGACGGGCGTCCTACCCAGCTCCCCAACATCATCGAGGCTGCCTTTCCCCTCTCCAGAACTGACTGGGATTTCAACACGGCAGAAGGTAGGGAGCGACTGTCAGTCTATCGCCAGGCTCTAGTGGCTGGCCTCCGTGGGGCGGCAAGACTCCCTACTAATTTGGCTAAGGTAAGAGAAGTAATACAGGGGGCCACGGAACCCCCCTCCGTGTTTCTTGAGCGCCTAATGGAAGCTTTTAGGCGCAACACCCCATTTGACCCTGCCTCTGAAGGACAGAGGGCTTCCGTGGCTATGACTTTCATAGGGCAGTCAGCTGTAGACATTAAAAGAAAGCTGCAGAGGATTGAAGGATTGCAGGACTATACCTTGCAGGATTTAGTTAAGGAAGCTGAGAAAGTATACCATAAAAGAGAAACTGAGGAAGAAAAAGAGCAGAGAAAGGAGAAAGAGAGAGAGGAAAGGGAAAATAAGAGAGACCGAAGACAGGAGAAAAACTTAACACGGATTTTAGCTGCAGTAGTAGGGGAAAAGAGCCAGGAACAGACCCAAGGTAGAACTAAGAAGTCAGGTAGCCTGGGCAACCGCGTCCCATTAGATAAAAATCAATGTGCCCACTGTAAGGAAAAGGGGCACTGGGCCAGGGAATGTCCTAAAAAAAAAGAAGAAAGAACTCTCCAAGAAAGTACTGGCCTTAGAGGAAGATTAGCGGGGATGGGGCTCAGAACCCCTCCCCAAGCCTAGGGTAATACTTAAGGTGGAGGGGAAGCCAGTTGAGTTCAGAGTAGACACCGGAGCTCAACACTCAGTCCTATTCGAACCATCAGGACCCATCTCCAAGAAAAAATCCTGGGTTGTAGGGGCCACAGGGCATCAGCAGTACTCATGGACTACCCGAAGATCAGTAGATCTGGGAGTGGGATGGGTAACCCACTCGTTCTTAATTATCCCTGAGTGCCCTGTGCCCCTCTTTGGGAGAGATTTACTCACCAAAATGGAAGCCCAAATCACTTTCACTCCTGAAGGCCCAGAGGTAACCCAAAATAAGAGAGTAACAGCCCTGACCATGCATTTAGAGGATGAACATAGACTCTTTGAAAAGCAGTGGGAGAAAGGGACTAGTCTCGTACATGACTGGCTAGAAAAATATCCCGGGGCATGGGCCGAAACTGCTGGAATGGGACTGGCCGCAGAAAGGCCGCCTATAGTCATAGAACTCAAAGCTACTTCCACTCCTGTGGCAGTGCGTCAGCATCCTATGACTAAGGAAGCTCGGGAAGGAATTAGGCCTCACATTCAGCGTCTCCTACAGCTGGGCATACTAGTAAAATGCCAGTCACCATGGAACACCCCCTTATTACCTGTCAAGAAACCCGGCACAGGAGACTATCGCCCTGTGCAGGACTTGAGAGAAGTAAACGAGCGGGCGCAAGACATCCACCCCACCGTGCCTAACCCTTATAATCTGTTAAGCTCTCTCCCTCTGGACCATATCTGGTACACCGTCCTGGATTTGAAGAATGCCTTCTTCTGCCTCCGACTACACTCCTCTAGCCAGAACATCTTCGCATTTGAATGGAGAGACCCAGACTCTGGAACAACGGGGCAATTGACATGGACCCGACTTCCACAGGGGTTCAAGAACTCCCCAACCATCTTTGATGAAGCCCTCCACCAAGACCTAGCTCACTTTCGCGCCAGCCACCCTCAGGTAACGCTCCTACAATATGTAGATGACTTACTACTAGCTGGAACAACAAAAGAAGAGTGCCATCGGGGCACAGAACTGTTGCTAGAAGAACTAGCCCGCTTAGGATATCGAGCCTCCACCAAGAAAGCCCAGATCTGCCAGAAAGAGGTAATGTACCTGGGTTACACCCAAGGAGGAGGGCAGAGATGGTTAACAGAAGCCAGGAAGCATACTGTGACTCAGATTCCAGTTCCCCGCTCGCCCCACCAGGTGCAAGAATTCTTAGGGACTGCGGGGTTCTGCCGCTTATGGATACCGGGGTTTGCCACTCTGGCAGCCCCCCTCTACCCTTTGACCAAGGAAGGCACTCCCTTCGAGTGGGGTGCCAGCCAACAGCGGGCCTTTGACAACATTAAAAAGGCATTATTATCAGCCCCGGCCCTGGCTCTACCAGATGTAACAAAGCCCTTTGTCCTATACGTAGATGAGAAGAGAGGAGTGGCCCAAGGGGTGCTGATGCAGCCTTTAGGGCCATGGAAAAGACCAGTAGCATACCTCTCCAAGAAATTGGACCCCGTTGCTGGTGGTTGGCCAGCCTGTTTGAGGTCTGTGGCGGCAGTAGCGGTACTGGTAAAAGATGCAGACAATTGACTATGGGGCAGAAGTTGACAGTCATTGCCCCCCATGCTTTAGAAAGCATCATCAGACAGCCCCCTGACCGGTGGCTGTCCAATGCCCGCATGACACATTACCAGAGTCTCCTATTAAACAGAGTCAGAGTCCAGTTTGGCCCGCCTGTCATCCTCAACCCAGCTACCCTACTACCTGATACCTCTGTCCAGGAGGATGTATTACACACATGCCAAGAAGTACTGGCTGAGGAGACTGGAACTCGGAGGGACCTCTGTGATCAGCCCCTGCCGGATGCCCAAATGACCTGGTTCACTGATGGGAGCAGCTCCATAATAGAAGGTAAAAGGGTGGCCGGGGCGGCAGTAGTGGACGATAAGCAGACCATCTGGGCAAGTAGTCTGCCTGAAGGGACGTCGGCCCAGAAGGCCGAGCTGGTCGCCTTGACCCAGGCCTTACGTTTGGCAGAAGGAAAAAAGGTTAACACATACACCGATAGCAGGTATGCTTTTGCTACAGCCCATGTTCATGGGGCCATTTACAGGCAGCGAGGACTGCTGACTTCAGCAGGAAAAGAAATTAAACACAAGGAAGAAATCCTAAGTCTACTGGAGGCTGTTCACCTCCCTAAGAAAGTGGCCATTATCCACTGCCCTGGACATCAGAAAGGGGGGTCCAGAGTTGCCGAGGGAAACCAAAGAGCTGACCGAGAAGCTAAGCTAGTGGCTCAAAGGCTCAACATCCTGCCACTATATGAAAACACTTTAAGGCCTAGCCTTAAAGAAATAGCACCCCCCCTTGTCAAACACTTTAAATATTCGGAGCGGGATCTCGAGAGAATGGACAGATTAGGCCTCCACTTAGAATCCCCAGAGGGGATCCGAGAAATCCCGGAAGGAAAAATCATCCTCCCTGAGAAGCAGGCGATCACCTTTCTCAGACAACTTCATAAATTAACCCATTTGGGCCCCAAGCATCTAAGAACTATTGTTCAGTCCTCCCCATACTATATTACGGAATTAAGTAAACTCGTTGACGCAGCTGCAAAAGAGTGCAGACCTTGCCAATTAGTAAACACCCAGCCTAGCACATTACCTTAGGGAAAACGACTCCGAGGAGATCACCCTGGAAGCTACTGGGAAACAGATTTTACTGAGATTAAGCCGGCCAAATACAGATACAAGTACTTGCTGGTGTTCATAGATACTTTCTCAGGATGGGTCGAGGCTTTTCCTACAAAAAGGGAGACTGCTCAAGTTGTAGCCAAAATAATATTAGAAGAGATTTTTCCAAGATTTGGGCTACCCAAGGTAATCGAATCGGACAACGGTCCCACTTTTGTTGCCCAGGTTAATCAGGGTTTAGCCAAAATCCTGGGGCTTGAGTGGAAATTACATTGTGCTTATCGGCCCCAAAGCTCAGGGCAGGTAGAGAGGATGAATAGAACCCTAAAAGAGGCCATGACTAAATTATCCTTAGAGACTGGCATTACTGACTGGACAGTCCTCCTTCCCTTTGCCCTGTTCCGTGTGCACAACACCCCTAGCACTCTCAAGCTGACCCCCTTTGAAATCCTATATGGAGCTCACCCCCCGCTCGTTGCCATGCAGCACTTCCCTTCCCCAGAATCTTACTCCTCTCAATCTCTACACACCAGATTAAAAGCCCTTGAAACTGTGCAAAAGGAGGTGTGGAGCTGGCTGATCAAGGCCTACAAGCCTGGGGATCTGCAAATACCTCACCAGTTCCAGGTTGGAGATTTGGTGTACATCCAGCGCCACCGGACAGCCAACCTTGAACCACGGTGGAAAGGACCGTACCTAGTACTGCTCACAACCCCGACCGCAGTAAAAGTTGATGGCATCGCAGCCTGGATCCACGCGTCTCATGTCAAACCAGCACCGCTGCCAGACTCCAGGTGGGAAGTGGAAAAGACGGACAACCCCCTCAAGCTCCGCATGCACCACAGTAGCCCTGCTCCTGCTGATACAACTCCCGGTGATAAGTAGCTCCGGTCCCAACCCCCATGCCCCCCAGAGGTTAACCTGGCAGGTTCTCTCTCAGACTGGTGATGTAGTATGGAGTACTACAAAAGAGGACCCTCCTTGGACCTGGTGGCCATCCCTCACCCCAGATATTTGCGCCTTAATAGCAGGGCTAGATAATTGGGATATCTCCGATGAGACCTTTAAGGAGGTTCCATCGAGCCTTGATCACCATTTAGCAAAGCGCTCGCTTACCCAAGGCTCCACATCCCAAGGCCAGTACGTTGCAGACGCCCCTGGCTGTGGCAACTTGCCCGCCCAGCACCGGATGCGACAAACGGAGTTCTATATCTGTCCCCGGGACGGGAGAATGAGAAGCCAAGCCAACAGATGCGGGGGTGGGGGTAGAAAATTTCTATTGTAAACAATGGGGATGTGAGACGACTGGGCAGGCCTTCTGGCACCCCTTCTCCTCTTGGGACTTAATAACCGTAAAGAGGAGCAGTACCGGGGCAGGGTCAAACCCCCTAAATATTTCCTTCACGGAGTGGGGAAACAAGCCCAAGATTGGATAAAAGGAAGAACATGGGGATTCCGTTTCTATATGTCAGGGTGGGATAAAGGATTTACCTTCTTCATCAAATTAAAAATAGAGACCCCCGTTGCTGTCCAGATAGGACCCAACATCGTACTCTCAGGACAGCAGCCGCCAGCCAGGCCGCCTATTTCCCCCCGTATGCCCCAGACCCCGGGGAGCACCCAATTAACTGAGGCCAGCACAGCCCCATCGCCTGCGAAACTGTCTCCCCAGGTAACATCCCCAGAGACTCCAAGCACCGGACAGAGACTTCTTAACTTAATACAGGGGCTTTCAATGTCCTCAATACTTCCAACCCTAATCTTACTGAATCTTGCTGGTTGTGTCTAGCCTCAGGCCCGCCCTATTATGAAGGGATCGCCTTCTCAGGTATCTTCCAAAATACCACCTCCCATAATTCCTGTGACTGGGGATCCAAGATCACCCTTACAGCAGTCTCTGGGCAAGGCATTTGCCTAGGCACGATCCCCGAAAATCGCCAGCATCTGTGTAATCAGACCATTAAAAGCCCGTCAACCACTACCAATTATTATCTAGTGCCCCCTAAAGGAGGATGGTGGGCTTGCAGCACCGGGCTAACCCCGTGCATTTCCTCATCAGTGTTTAACTCCACTGCAGACTACTGTATCCTCGTACAATTAATACCTAGAGTTATCTACCACGAGGCGAGTTCCTTCGAGGCAGAATTCGATCTCAGACCCCGTAGACAGAAGAGGGAACCAGTCTCTATTACCCTAGCTGTCCTGATGGGTATAGGGGTGGTGGCCGGAGTAGGAACAGGAACGGCTGCGCTTGTCCAGACCCCACAGTATCTCAAAGAACTGCGAGCAGCCGTAGATGAGGACCTAAAAGCCATAGAACAATCGATCACAAAACTAGAAGAGTCACTAACATCCTTATCAGAAGTAGTATTGCAGAATAGACGGGGACTCGATCTCCTGTTCCTAAAAGATGCGCTGCACTGAGAGAAGAATGCTGTTTCTATGTAGATCACTCTGGTATGGTAGAAGACTCCATGTCTAAACTCAGGGAGAGACTAGAAAAAAGACAACGAGACCGGGAGGCCCATCAAGGGTGGTTTGAGAGTTGGTACAGCCTATCCCCTTGGTTCACCACTCTCGTCTCCAGCCTAATAGGCCCCCTTATTATACTGCTTCTAATTCTTACCTTTGGGCCCTACATTTTCAACCATATAGTCACCTTTGTCTGGGAGAGAGTGAGTGCTGTACAAGTGTTAATGCTCAGACAGCATTACCAGTCTCTCCGCTGGGACGATAGCCATAAGAATGAATACATAGAGCCAGAAGTTCCATGATTAGAACTTCCCCCCCCCCAAAAAAAAAAATGGGGGAATGAAAGAAAGTATTACCATGAGAATGTGACCACCTCTCACCCCCTACCATAGGAATGTGACCACCTCTCACCCCCTACCATGAGAATGTGACCTTTTGTAACTGTTCCAGGAGATAGCCCCGAGCTGAAGCAGATAAAAGGACTAAGCAAATGTTTAACTGTTAATCTTGTCTTAAGACAGTTGAGTAATGAACCAGAGTTCTTCTTACCTAGAAAGCCCCTGCTATGTCTGCTCCCCCTCCTTACTTTATGGTTAAAGCCCCTGCTATGTCTGCTACTCCTGCTTACTTTGTGGTTTTTGCCTTTATAAGCTTGTAAAATCTGCTGTTCGGGGCTTCACTCCTCTGCTCCTGAGAGAGTCACGAGATAAGCCCCAGCATGCTGGAATAAAAACCCTTTTGCTGATTGCATCAAGTGTTGTCTCTTGCGGTTGATTGGGGGTCGTGTTAGCCCAGGACAGAGTGGGGGTCTTGTCCCAAGTCTTTCAATACCAGGTTTCACTGGGAAAGGCTCAGATTAACCAACCCACAGTCATTTACTTGGGGTTATCTCTAGGAAAGTGAGCTATAACAACCCAGCACAAACAATTTATTTTTTCTATGGATCCCTCCAGCAACCAAAAGCAGGGTTTTCTTGGGTAAACAAGTTACTTTCATATACAGATTTCCCAATACCGGCTCATTGATGAACTCCCCACCACCCCACCACCCCGGCTCTGAGACCTAGAAAAGAAAGCCTTAGATTGGAAGTCCCCTCTTCTGTAAGCCTTTAAAAGCTTGATCATGCATTGGTAGAAGCTCCCATTCTAGCCCTTTCTAACCTTGACCTTAACAAACTTTTCTATTTTTATATACATGAAAGGTGGGCAGTTGCTCTTACAATATTATGACAAAAGTCAAGACCTGATTTCAAGTCTGTCGTTTGTTTTTCTAATAATTTGGATAACCCTGCCAAGGGATTGGCTTCCTGTGTGAAAGTCGTAGCAGCCACAGCCTTCCTTGTCCAAGAAGCTAACAAAATGACTGACAGACACCCAACTTGGGTTTATGCCCCTCTTCGGGCTCTTGGATCTTAAACAGCACAACTCATTACTTCCCAACTTCCAACCATATTATCCAGTATCAAGCCTTCCTTATAAATAACTCTTCTGTCACCCTTCCTCTGTGTTCAGCCTTAAAGCCTGCTACCGTATTTCCCATTTCTCCCGAGCTCCTGGAACATTTTTGTCTAGAGATTCAGGAGGAATTGGCTACAGTAAGACCAGACCTCTGATTCCCCATTCCCTTCCCCAGATCATGTTTGTTACATTAACAGGGGTGGCTGCATTCAAGATGGTCATTGCAGGGCAAGATAGGCTATTGTCACAACTCAGACAAAAGAGAGACCTCCAGTTTCTGAGAACTGCAGACCCTTCTCAATCCTATTCAAGTTGTTGGATATGCATCACTATTTCTCCATAAAAGGGGTTTGTCATTCCTGTCTCACTCGTGAATGGAATCAGCTAAAGTCCTGTGTAATCCCCTCTTCTCTGATAGCCTGGGGTGGACTATGAACCCATATCTTGACTCAAAATAGATCAACTTCTCCTAAGTCATCTGTATAAGAGCATAACCTTAACCTCCAGGGAGCAATGTTCACCTTTCATTGGTACCACACTCCGCTCTGCCTTCTTAGTTCATCTCGCCCAGGCCTCTGGTGGGAAAGTTTTCCAGGGGCTCCCAGATTTGCAATCACACTTTCTAGTTATCTATTGACCGTGTTTTCCTTTTCACAGCATATACTTTCCTAAACCCCATCATGTTGCCACCAATTGGGATCAAACCTATAGCTCAGAAAATCCCATTTGTCCTTTATCTCCACATTGATGCCCCTATAAGGGACATAACTTTTGGTTTTGACCCAGTAATGGTAATGTCCAGGAATGCTGGAAACTAAAAACCCCTCAGGCCTATGAGATAGGAACCCTATTATTCCTTTTTCAAATTGGGCATGTAATCCCTCCACCGTTCCTGGGGATATCTTATGTTTCCTTCCCATTGGCTGGACTGACTCTAGCTTCCACTTTACAGACTACTTTATGAGGGCTTATTTCAAATATATCCATAGATATTTGTCTAGATCCCCAAAATTGAACTTGTTTTCTCTGTGGATCAAATGCATATCTATGCCTCCTGGCCAGCTATATGGAACTCACACTTTGGCCTCACTCTTGCCAACAAGACTCTGCCTCTTTCCATTTGTCCCTCATAGCACCAAACCAAGTGCGAGGCCTCTGTCATCCTGGCAGTAATTGAAGTAATAGCTGGACTATCTGTTGGCACCACTGATATACTTAATTCAATCTTTTTGGCACAGAGACTGTCTTTAGAAATAGGCCAATGTGCCATAGCATCAACCTAACAAATACTATATTACAACAACAGCTAAACTCCCTGGCAGGAGTTGTCTTACAGAAGAGCTGTGACCTCTACACTGCCAGTCACCGAGGCACCTGAGCCATGCTGGGAGAAGATTACTGTTTCTTTGTCAACCAACTGAAGAAAAACACAAACTAACATTCAAAACATTCTAGAGGGGGAGGGAGACAAGATGGCGGACTGAAGCCAGCTTTCAACAGAGGCTCCCGTCCAGAAGGAGAGTTAAGGGACAGGAATTTCGTAGGTGTCCTGGTGGACTTGAGCCTCACCAAGAGAGAAGGTTGAAGAACGTACATCAACACCGCTGAGGCAAGCTGTGATCACAAGGACGCAAACAAAAGGTACAAAATCCACCACCAGGCGGACGGGAGTCCCCCTCCCCCATGAGACCGGCTAAGAGCCCCACAATTGAACAAGCGGGCAGAAATTAAAGGCCCTCCCACTATACTCCAGGGAGAGACCTTCTAAAAACTGGACCTACCTCCCCTACTGGGGTGCCGTGGCGTTCTCCTGACGGACATAGGGCTGAATAAAACTTTGGGAATCCTTTGCCGGCAACCCTGAATCCCCGGCACACCCCTCCCGCCCACTGAGGTCTGGAGGCCTGTCCCCCAGGAATTCGGATCCTTGGGTGATTTCTCAAGGGGAGTGGACAGTCCCCGACTTGCGACTGGTCAGCATTGACTCTGAGGCGCGTGAGTGAGGAGAGGGCACCGGGCTGAAGGGGAGTCACACCTTGGCGGCACTTCCCTGCGGTGCAGTGCACCAACCCTCCCCGGGCAACATTACGGGGCACAAGACTGAATAAGACTCTAGCTTCCCCGCTGAGAGCTGAGAGCCCCTACTCTCACTCGGGGTCTGAGGGCCTATCTCCCCGGAGTTCAGATCCTTGGGTGATTTCTTAAGGGGAGTGCACAGTGCCTGAGCTGCGTCAGGTCAGCGCTGACTCTGGGACACGTGAGCGAGGAGAGGGCACTCTGCTGAGGGGAAATCAAGCCTTGGCGGCACTTCCCTGTGGTGCAGTGCAGGAGCCCTCCCCGGGCCGTAGTGTTGCGTAAAACTGAATGAAACTCTAGCTTCCCCCCCACACACTCCCAATCGGGGTCTGGGGGCCCATCCCCCAACAGTTCTGATTCTTGGGGGATCTCTTGAGGGGTGTGGACCCAGCACAAACTGCGGCCGCTCAGTGCTGACTCTGGGGTGCGGGACAGAGGAGAAAAGGGTCGCCTGAGTGCCCACACCAGCGCAGCAGTTCCCTGGAGGTAGATCAACAGCCGTTTTTTCTTTAACGGCAGAACGCTCACTTCTGGATATTCTGAGGCCACACCCCCTGTCTCCCTGGGCAACCAGAGGAGGCCACCGGTGAGCGGGGGATTTCCTGACACAGCTCACAAACCCAGGAAACTTCCAGGGCGGGGCCGACCCAGAGAGGTGTTCGAACACAAATCTCCAGCAGCAAAGATGTTTGAACTCCAAACAGCCCGTCTTCTGTAGGCGATTTCGACAGGAACAGAGACAGAACCCCGCAAAGTTGTCTGTTCTGTTCTGTTCTGTTAGCAGCATCCATCAGGGACGGGGCTAAGCCTGAGTGAACACCTCCTTCCCATCACCTGCATCAAACACTCAAAGATGTCAGGCCCCATCTCCTCCTGCTAGATAGCGGCAGTCTGCGGGGGCCTGGCAGACTTCCTTGTGATTCAGGCAGGTGCAAACCCCTGGAGTGTCTGTTCACTGCAGGCAACTGGGTTAGCCATCTGCAGAGATACCAGTGACTGGGTCCGACGGAGGGGCAAAGTGGGGAAGGAGACGTCAACCTTCTGCTCTGTTTGCTGGGTGGCTCCTCCTGACTCCACGCTGCACTGGGGTGAGCCGTGTCAGAGGAGTCACCAGGCCCCTGTGATCCAGTTCCCAGAGACCTCTTGAACTTTCCCACCCGAGACAAGTGCTGATTGAGACAGCTGATTCGGACCTTTTGAACTGGGCTAATAGACTGAGGACTTTTCAGGCGGTGCCCTGGGTGTGCGGTTGTAGGAAGGTTTGATTCTCCTTTTCCAACTGTGGCCAGAGGTGGGCAGGCGGGGTGACTTAATTGCTGATTTTTCCACACAGCTGAGACTTCAAGCCAGAGTAGAAGTTGCAATAGGATCGAACAGAAACCAGCTGAAAGCAAGACAGAACCACTTTGCTCCACCACACGAGACAGGGCCCCAGTTTCTCAGGCCACAACACTGTACGGGCCCTCGATAAAACCCCAGGGGAAAAACCAAAGGGAGTAAAATAACCATGGGGCGGAATCAGCGGAAAAACTCTGGTAACATGAATAACCAGAATAGATCAACCCCCCCCAAGAAAAGATACGACAGATGTGATTGAAGATCCCATTCATAAACAACTGGCTGAGATGTCAGAAATCGAATTCAGAATTTGGATTGCAGACAAGATTAATAAAATGGAATTAGGAATTCGAGGAGAAATTCAAAAATTGTCTCAAGAATTTAACGAATTTAAAGACAAAACCACCAAACACTTAGACACACTGAAGCAAGAACTTACAGCCCTCAAAGATATGAAAAATACAGTAGAATCCCTCAGTAACAGAATGGAGCAAGCAGAAGAAAGGATTTCTGACATTGAAGATAAAGTCTTCGAACGCTCCCAATCTCTCAAAGAGGAAGAGAAATGGAGAGCAAAAACGGATCACTCACTCAGAGAACTCTCAGATAATTCGAAAAAAAGCAACATAACGATTATAGGAATTTCTGAGAATGATGAAGTCGCCTCCAAGGGCACAGAGGCCCTTCTGCATGAAATTATGAAAGAAAATTTTCCAGACATGCCTAGAGAATCTGAAATTCAGATAGCAGACAGCTTCAGAACCCCAGCACGATTCAACCCCAATAAGCCATCTCCCAGACATATCATAATTAGCTTCACTAAAGTTAACATGAAAGAGAAGATTCTCAAAGCAGCCCGGCGAAAGAAAACTATAACATACAAAGATAAGAATATTAGAATAACTGCAGATCTCTCTGCTGAAACTTTTCAAGCAAGAAGAGGCTGGTCATCAACTTTTAATCTCCTAAAGCAAAAAAACTTACAACCCAGGATCTTGTATCCAGCTAAACTGAGTTTCATCTATGATGGAGATATTAAATACTTCAATGACATTCATATGTTGAAAAAATTTGCCATAAGTAAACCAGCTCTTCAGGATGTTCTCAGACCTATCCTCCACAATGACCAACCCAATCCTATACCACAAAAGTAAACTCACTCAGAAACTTCGGATCAAACTCCAACTTCCACACTGGCGAAAGGATTAAAAATGTCCACTGGACCTTTGAAAAACTCGATACCCAAAATTCCACCAGACTTATCAATACTCTCCATCAATGTGAATGGCTTAAACTGTCCTCTAAAGAGGCATAGGTTAGCTGACTGGATACAAAAACTCAAGCCAGATATTTGTTGCATACAAGAGTCACATCTCAACTTAAAAGACAAATACAGACTCAGGGTGAAAGGATGGTCATCCATATTTCAGGCAAATGGTAATCAGAAAAAAGCTGGTGTTGTAATTTTATTTGCAGATACAGTAGGCTTTAAACCATCAAAAGTAAGGAAGGACAAGAATGGTCACTTCATATTTGTTAAGGGTAATACTCAATATGATGAGATCTCAATTATTAATATCTATGCACCCAACCAGAATGCACCTCAATTTATAAGAGAAACTCTAACAGACACGAGCAACTTGATTTCCTCCAGCTCCATAATCGTCGGAGATTTCAACACTCCCTTGGCAGTGTTGGATCAATCCTCCAGAAAGAAGTTGAGCAAAGAAATCTTAGATTTAAACCTAACCATCCAATATTTAGATTTAGCAGACATCTACAGAACATTTCATCCAAACAAAACTGAATACACATACTTCTCATCAGCCCACGGAACTTACTCCAAAATTGATCACATTTTAGGTCACAAGTCTAACCTCAGTAAATTTAAAGGAATAGAAATTATTCCATGCATCTTCTCGGACCATCATGGAATAAAACTTGAATTGAGTAACAACAGGAATCTGCATACCCATACAAAAACATGGAAGTTAAATAACCTTATGCTGAATGATAGCTGGGTCAGAGATGAGATTAAGAAAGAAATCGCCAATTTTTTGGAACAAAACGACAATGAAGACACAAACTATCAGAACCTCTGGGACACTGCAAAGGCAGTTCTAAGAGGGAAATTTATAGCACTGCAAGCCTTCCTCAAGAGAACGGAAAGAGAGGAAGTTAACAACTTAATGGGACATCTCACGCAACTGGAAAAGGAAGAACATTCCAACCCCAAACCCAATAGAAGAAAAGAAATAACCAAAATTAGAGCAGAATTAAATGAAATTGAAAACAAAAGAATAATACAACAGATCAATAAATCAAAAAGCTGGTTTTTTGAAAAGGTCAATAAAATAGATAAACCTCTGGCCAACCTAATCAGGAAAAAAAGAGTAAAATCTCTAATATCATCAATCAGAAACAACAAAGACGAAATAACCACAGACTCATCAGAAATCCAAAAAATCCTTAATGAATATTACAAGAAACTTTATTCTCAGAAATATGAAAATCTGAAGGAAATAGACCGATACTTGGAAGCACGCCATCTTCCAAGACTTAACCAGAATCAAGTGGAAATGTTGAATAGACCCATATCAAGTTCAGAAATAGCATCAACTATACAAAACCTCCCTAAAAAGAAAAGCCCGGGACCAGATGGTTTCACGTCAGAATTCTACCAAACCTTTAAAGAGGAATTAGTACCTATATTACTCAACCTGTTCCAAAATGTAGAAAAAGAAGGAAGACTACCCAACACGTTCTATGAAGCAAATATCACCCTGATCCCCAAACCAGGAAAAGACCCAACAAGAAAAGAAAATTATAGACCAATATCACTAATGAATATAGATGCAAAAATATTCAACAAGATCCTAACAAACAGAATCCAGCAACACAACAAACAAATTATACATCATGACCAAGTTGGTTTTATCCCAGGGTCTCAAGGCTGGTTCAATATACGTAAATCTATAAATGTAATTCAGCACATAAACAAATTAAAAAACAAAGACCATATGATTCTCTCAATTGATGCAGAAAAAGCTTTTGATAATATCCAGCATCCCTTCATGATCAGAACACTCAAGAAAATTGGTCTAGAAGGGACTTTTCTTAAACTGATAGAGGCTATCTACAGCAAACCCACAGCCAATATCATATTGAATGGAGTTAAATTGGAATCATTTCCACTCATATCAGGAACCACACAAGGCTACCCATTGTCTCCATTGCTTTTCAACATTGTAATGGAAGTTTTAGCCACCGCAATTAGGGAAGAAAAGGCGATCAAGGGTATCCATATAGGGTCAGAAGAGATCAAACTCTCGCTCTTCGCAGATGATATGATTGTGTATCTGGAAAACACTAGGGACTCTACTACAAAACTCCTAGAAGTGATCAAGGAATACAGCAGCGTCTCAGGTTACAAAATCAACATTCATAAATCGGTAGCCTTTATATACACCAACAACAGTCAAATTGAAAAAGCAGTTAAGGACTCTATCCCATTCACAGTAGTGCCAAAGAAGATGAAATATTTGGGAATTTACCTGACAAAAGACGTGAAAGATCTCTATAAAGAGAACTATGAAAATCTAAGAAAAGAAATAGCTGAAAATGTTAACAAATGGAAAAACATACCATGCTCATGGCTGGGAAGAATCAACATTATCAAAATGTCCATACTACCCAAAGCAATATATAATTTCAATGCACTCCCTATTAAAGCTCCACTGTCATATTTTAAAGATCTTGAAAAAACATTACTTCGTTTTATATGGAATCAGAAAAAACCTCGAATAGCCAAGACATTACTCAGAAATAAAAACAAAACAGGAGGAATCACACTACCAGACCTCAGACTTTACTACAAATCGATAGTGATCAAAACAGCATGGTATTGGCACAAAAACAGAGAAGTAGATATCTGTAACAGAATAGAGAACCAAGAGATGAATCCAGCTACTTACCGCTATTTGATTTTTGACAAGCCAATTAAAAACATTCAGTGGGGAAAAGATTCCCTATTTAACAAATGGTGCTGGGTGAACTGGCTGGCAACCTGCAGAAGACTGAAATTGGACCCACACCTTTCACCATTAACTAAGATAGACTCTCATTGGATTAAAGATTTAAACTTAAAACATGAAACTATAAAAATACTAGAGGAGAATGCAGGGAAAACCCTTGAAGAAATTGGTCTGGGTGAGTATTTCATGAGGAGAACCCCCCGGGCAATTGAAGCAGCTTCGAAAATACACTACTGGGACTTGATCAAACTAAAAAGCTTCTGCACAGCTAAGAACACAGTAAGCAGAGCAAGCAGACAGCCCTCAGAATGGGAGAAGATATTTGCAGGGTATAACTCTGACAAAGGTTTAATAACCAGAATCCACAGAGAACTCAAACGCATCAGCAAGAAAAAAACAAGGGATCCCATCGCAGGCTGGGCAAGGGATTTGAAGAGAAACTTCTCTGAAGAAGACAGGCGCAAGGCCTTCAGACATATGAAAAAATGCTCATCATCTTTAATCATCAGAGAAATGCAAATCAAAACTACTTTGAGATATCATCTAACTCCAATGAGACTAGCCTATATCACAAAATCTCAAGACCAGAGATGTTGGCGTGGATGCGGAGAAAAGGGAACACTTCTGCACTGCTGGTGGGAATGCAAATTAATACATTCCTTTTGGAAAGATATATGGAGAACACTCAGAGATCTAAAAATAGATCTGCCATTCAATCCTGTAATTCCTCTGCTGGGCATATACCCAGAAGACCAAAAATCACAACATAACAAAGATATTTGTACCAGAATGTTTATTGCAGCCCAATTCATAATAGCTAAGTCATGGAAAAAGCCCAAGTGCCCATCAATCCACGAATGGATTAATAAATTGTGGTATACGTATACCATGGAATACTATGCAGCCTTAAAGAAAGATGGAGACTTTACCTCTTTCATGTTTACATGGATGGAGCTGGAAAATATTCTTCTTAGTAAAGTATCCCAAGAATGGAAGAAAAAGTACCCAATGTACACAGCCCTACTATGAAACTAATTTGGGACTCTCACATGAAAGCTATAACCCAGCTACAACTTAACAATAGGGGGAAGTGGGAAGGGGGGGGTAGAGGGAGGGGGATCGGTGGGATCACACCTGTGGTGCATCTTACAGGGGTATTTGCGAAACTTGGTAAATGTAGAATGTAAATGTTTTGGCACAGTAACTGAGATAACGCCAGAAAGGCTATGTTAACCACTGTGATAAAAATGTGTCAAATGGTTTATGAAGCGAGTGTATGATGCCCCATGATCATATCAATGTATACAGTTATGATTTAATAAAAAAAAAAAATTCTAAAAAAAAGACTAATACATGTCATGAACAAGCAATTTCTGTTGAATTTGACTGGTGGGAGTTTAAAATCCATGTGTTATTCCAGTTCTCTTGGTTCGCCCCTCTGACTGGGTCCCTAGTATTTTTGCTTTGGGTTCTCATTCCCAGACCCTGCATTTTTCTCTACCTAATAACATTCACGCAAAACTGAATTCAGTCCCTTGCTATTTCTCTGGACTGAAAACTCCATCTTGCCTCTAATCTAGTTTCAAGACTGTCTGTTTCCAACCCCTACCTCTTAATAATTGAAATGAACTCACTCCATCAATTTTTTTTCTTAATTACCTTCTCAGTGGAAAGCAGCCATAGAAGAAGAAAACTCTACCCATTTTCCCTGCTCCTGAGTCATTTAAATCAATATTTTAATTTTAACAACAGAAAGGGGGGAAATGAAAGAATGGTTGGTTGATAGTGAAATAACAGAAAAATTATTAACTCAGTTTTATGAAGAGCTAAAATAAATCTCTCTCTGCTTTTTTTTCCCCTTCCTTAACTGACCAGCTGCCAGGCACCCCAGAGAGTTCTGTTTTTACAGCATCTAAAAGGGAGCACAGCAGACAAAAAGGAAACGTAAATTTTCTTCATAACTGTTAAGCTAACAGTTAACTTGACTAGTCTACCTTTTAAAATTTGTTCCTAGGGCAGTGCCTGTGGCTCAGTGGGTAGGGCGCTGGTCCCATATACTGAGGGAGGTAGGTTCAAACCTGGCCCCGGCCAGCTAAAATAGCAGTGGCAACGGTAGCAAAAAATAGCCGGGCATTGTGGTGGGTGCCTATAGTCCCAGCTACTTGGGAGGCTAAGACAAGAGAACCACCTAAGCCCAAGAGCTGGAGGTTGCTGTGAGCTGTGATGCCACAGCACTCTACCGATGGCGACAAAGTGAGAATCTGTCTCTAAAAAAAATACATACATGAAAATAACCAGCAACCAGACCAGCATTTAACAGTCAAATATTAAATGATTTAACAGTCAAAATGTTGGAAGCTGGGTCTTCTTATTGATCTTCCTATCTCTAATCTTGTTCTGCCCGACTCATTTTTTTTTCCTTGATGCAAAAGGGACTGTTCTAAAACATAAAATTGAACATTCCATATCCCACTCCATAAAACCCTTTAGCATCATCCAAGTACCTTCAAACAAAAGTCTAAATGGCTCAGAATAATCTTCCCTTCACTACCTTTTCACCTTAATCCCTGATACTCCCTCCTGTGCTCTGTCATCCCAAGGCTTCAGATCAGTGATTCTCCACTGAGGGCAATTTTGCCCCTTGCAACATTTGGCAACATCTGGAGACGTTTCTGGCTATCATAACTCGGAAGGTGCTACTGGCACTTACTGGGCGGAGGCCAGATGCTGCTAAAGATCCTGTAGTGCATAGGACACCCCTCACATCAAAATTAATCAGCCTAAGTGTCAATAGTATAATAGTTGAGAAGTTTTACTTTAAATAAATAAATAATAATAACTTATATGCAGCAAACCCTGAGGGAAATCCCTTTAAAATAGCGCTGCTAAAACAAATTTGGCAAACTATGGGCCAGGGGCCAAATCTGGCCTACTGCCTATTTTTATAAATAAAATTGTATTGGAGTATCGCCATACCTATTTATTTACATATTGCCACTTTGCCTACAGCTGCTTTTGCAGCAGAGAGGAGTAGTTGCAAAAGAGACCATCTGGCCCACAAACCCTAAAATATTTTCTATCTGGCTGTTTACAGAGAAAGTTGCCAATCCTGATGTAAAATACTCATACTACTCTCCTGATCTTAAGATTTAAGAAATTATATTCAGTTATGACTTGCACCGGGGGAAGAAAATATTTCCCAACTGACATACCATTTATGGTTTAGAGCAGAAAACATGGATATAGGATAAGTTAGAAGTTATTTTCTAGGTTTTCCATTTAGTCTTCTAGAAGAAGTATTTCCTGGGAACAAATAATGAGTTTTGCTGGCAAGATACCATGAAACAAAGGAGTTCAGGGCTTTGGAAAGAGCAGATGCAGGCAGGGATGGCATGGGATAAGAAAAGCTCAGCAATCAGATCTTGCTCTTTCCTCCCTAGAAGCCTCTTCACTCAGCATATTGTGAATATAGCCTGTCATACCTTCTGAGTCAGGCAGACCCTGTTACTCCTCCGTTACCACCACTTGCTAAAGTTTGCAATAAGAGACACAGTAAGGCAAATGGCCTTTAGGAAGGAAGCTGTCAAACTCTTGGCAGCCTAGCTCTAGCTCCTCAAAAACATCAACTTGCTTTTTTGTTGAGTCTTCCTCTAATGTTAGCAGATTGTTAATAAAATGAGAAGCATGCACAGGCTGCAATAGATATGTGGCGCTGGAAATGTCTGCTGGGTTTCCCCACATGGTTATTATTGGCAAATGCAGCAGTTGAGCAACACAGATATCTTTCAGATGTACAATATACCAGTTTGGTATATAAGTACTTGTAAAAAATAATAACCATGAATTTATTGTTCTTATAGTGAAGGAAATGCATTCCTTATATCCACCAAATACCCTCATGCTCACATATAGTACACAATGCTTCTTAACTAGTGAGATGTTCATCATTTGGGTGGCATCCCAGAAGCTATACAAGAGAGAGAAGCTGGCCAAGTGAAGAATTTTCCCTCCAGGGACAAAACAGAGGAGAATGCTGCTCCTATAATTGGGACATCTGGAAATCACACAAACCAAAATCAGAATCTTCCCAGATATCTCTGAAAATCATGAGCTATGTGTTATAAGTTAGAATAGAGGTTCTGTCCTATAGAATAAATCCCAGTATCAGCTGTATGATCTACAAGGACACTGCAAATATACTGTAAAAGCATCAAACAATGTCTTTGTGCACACTATTTTAAAAAGCATTGTCTTTGGAGGATGTAGCTCTAAAACCAGGAGATGAAGCCTTGGAATAGCAACAAATTCAGATATCCTAAAGGGACATTTTCCTGGGGGAAAAAATACAACTTATTACTGTATTAAACAATAACAAGACTACCATAACCATGAAAGAAATTACCCATGGTAATTTCACCATTACCCATGGTAACGGTGAAAGAAATTACCCATGGTAATTTCACCATTACCCATGGTAACGGTGAAATAACAACAGACCCCTCAGAAATTCAAAAAATCCTTAACGAATACTACAAGAAACTCTACTCTCACAAATATGAAAATCTCAAAGAAATCGACCAATACCTGGAAGTACACCACCTACCAAGACTTAGCCAGAACGAAGTGAAAATGTTGAACAGGCCTATATCAAGTTCTGAAATAGCATCAACTATACAAAATCTTCCTAAAAAGAAAAGCCCAGGACCAGATGGCTACACATCAGAATTCTACCAAACCTCTAAAGAAGAACTAGTACCTATACTACTAAACCTCTTCCAAAATGTAGAAAAAGAAGGACTATTACCCAACACATTCTACGAAGCAAACATCACCTTGATCCCCAAACCTGGGAAAGACCCAACAAGAAAAGAAAATTATAGACTAATATCACTAATGAATATTGATGCAAAAATACTCAATAAGATCCTAACAAACAGAATCCAACAACACATCAAAAAAATTATACACCACGACCAAGTAGGATTTATCCCAGGGTCTCAAGCCAGGTTCAATATACGTAAATCTATAAATGTAATTCAACACATAAACAAACTAAAAAATAAGGACCATATGATTCTTTCAATTGATGCAGAAAAAGCTTTTGATAATATCCAGCATCCCTTCATGATCAGAACACTTAAGAAAATTGGTATAGAAGGGACATTTCTTAAACTAATAGAGGCCATCTACAGCAAACCCACAGCCAATATCGTATTGAATGGAGTTAAATTGAAATCATTTCCACTTACATCAGGAACCAGGCAAGGTTGTCCATTGTCTCCATTGCTCTTTAACGTAATGGAAGTTTTAGCCATAGCAATTAGGAAAGAAAAGGCGATCAAGGGTATCCACATAGGGTCAGAAGAGATCAAACTTTCACTCTTCGCAGATGATATGATCGTATATCTGGAAAACACTAGGGATTCTACTACAAAACTTTTAGAAGTGATCAAGGAATACAGCAATGTCTTAGGCTACAAAATCAACACCCATAAATCTGTAGTCTTTATATATACCAATAATAACCAAGCCGAAAAAACAGTCAAGGACTCTATACCTTTCACAGTAGTCCCAAAGAAGATGAAATATTTGGGAGTACACCTAACAAAGGATGTGAAAGATCTCTACAAAGAGAACTATGAAACTTTAAGAAAAGAAATAGCTGAAGATGTTAACAGATGGAAAAACATACCATGTTTAAGGCTGGGAAGAATCAACATTGTTAAAATGTCCATACTACCCAAAGCACTATAGAATTTTAATGCAATTTCTATTAAAGCTCCATTATCATATTTTAAAGATCTTGAAAAAATAATACTTCATTTTATATGGAATCAGAAAAAACCTCGAATAGCCAAAACATTACTTTGCAATAAAAACAAAGCAGGAGGAATCATGCTACCAGACCTGAAACTGTACTATAAATCGATAGTGATCAAAACAGCATGGTACTGGCACAAAAGCAAAGAAGTAGATGTCTGGAACAGAATAGAGAACCAAGAGATGAATCCAGCTGCTTACCATTATTTCATCTTTGACAAGCCAATTAAAAACATTCAGTGGGGAGAAGATTCCCTATTTAACAAATGGTGCTGGGTAAACTGGCTGGCAACCTGCAGAAGATTGAAACTGGACCCACACCTTTCACCATTAACTAAGATAGACTCTCACTGGATTAAAGATTTAAACTTAAGACATGAAACTATAAAAATACTTGAAGAAAGTGCAGGGAAAACTCTTGAAGGAATCGGCCTGGGTGAACATTTTATGAGGAGGACTCCCCAGACCACTGAAACAGTATCAAAAATACACTACTGGGACCTGATCAAACTAAAAAGCTTCTGCACAGCCAAGAACATAGTAAGTAAAGCAAGCAGACAGCCCTCAGAATGGGAGAAAATATTTGCAGATTATACCTCCAATAAAGGTCTAATAACCAGAATCCACAGAGAACTCAAACATATTAGCAAGAAAAGAACATGTGACCCCATCTCGGGGTGGGCAAGGGACTTGAAGAGAAACTTCTCTAAAGAAGACAGATGCACGATCTACAAACACATGAAAAAAAGCTCATCACCCTTAATCATCAGAGAAATGCAAATGAAAACAATCTGAGATATCACCTAAACCCAGTAAGAGTAGCCCACATAACAAAATCCCAAAACCAGAGATGTTGGTGTGGATGTGGAGAAAAGGGCACACTTCTACACTGCTGGTGGGAATGCACACTAATACGTTCCTTCTGGAAGGATATTTGGAGAATACTTAGAGACCTAAAAATAGACCTGCCATTCGATCCTATAATTCCTTTACTAGGTTTATACCCAGAAGACCAAAAGTCACAAGATAACAAAGACATCTGTACCAGAATGTTTATTGCAGCCCAATTCATAATTGCTAAGTCATGGAAGAAGCCCAAGTGCCCATCAACCCACGAATGGACTAGCAAATTGTGGTACATGATACCATGGAATATTATGCAGCCTTAAAGAAAGATGGAGACTTTACCTCTTTCATGTTTACATGGATGGAGCTGGAACATATTCTTCTTAGCAAAGTATCTCAGGAATGGAAGAAAAAGTATCCAATGTACTCAGCTCTACTTGAAGCTAATTTATAGCTTTCACATGAAGGCTATAACCCAACTATAGCACAAGAATATGGGGAAAGGGCCAAGGAAGGGGTATGGAGGGGGGAGGTTTTGGTGAAGGGAGGGTAATAGGTGGGGCCACACCTACAGTGAATCTTAGACTGGGTAGAGGTGAAACTTACTAAGTGTAGAATACAAATGCCTACATACAGTAACTAAGAAAATGCCGTGAAGGCTATGTTGAACAGTTTGATGAGAATATTTCAGATTGTATATGAAACCTGCACATTGTACCCCTTGATTACACCAATGTACACAGCTATGATTTAACAATAAAAATTAAAAAAAAGGAAATGTAATCAGCCATTTAAAATATTTTCCAGTAAAAAAAAAAAAAAAAATTTCTAAGGTGAATTCTATGAAACTTCCAAAGAACAGGTCATTTCAAGCTTTTCTAGAGAAGAAGGAAAGAGGAACATTTCCCAATGCTTTTTATGAGGCTAATATTTTATTGATGCCAAAATCAGAAAAGGACAGTTGAAAGGGAAAATAATAGAGAAAGTTTACTCAGAAACCCATATACAAAAGCCCTAAGTAAAATATTACTAAGCCAAACCCCACAGTTAAAATAGTATAAATAACATCATGACTAAATTGGGATTATCTCAGGAATTCAAGGGTGGTTTAATAGTCTATAAACGTCTTTTACAGTATTAACAGATTAACGGAGAAAAACCATATGATTTTAACTTTGCAAGGAAAAAAATCTCTCAATAATATCTGATATCAATTCAAAATATGAAATTTTGTTTGTTTGAAATTAAACATTTTTCTCAAAATGGAACAGAGCCCTGAGGTAGAGAGACACAAACAGAAATTTGAAATGCTATAAATATTACTATGCAAATCACTGGGGAAAGAAAAGAGCTACCCAATGAATGGTGCTGAGAGAACTAATTGGAATTGGAACCTCTTACCTCATACCATATACAAAAGTCAATCCCAGGTGGATTAAGGACACCATTTTAAGTGGCAAAAATTTGTTTTTCTTTTTTTTAAGTGGCAAAATTTTAAGATTTTAGAAGAAAACATGGAAGAATATCTTCATAAACTCAGGACAGGAGAGGTTTTCTTAAGATATAAAAAGCACTAACCATGAAAAAAATTATTAAATTCATTTATGTTAAAATTAAGAATGTCTGGGCGGCGCCTGTGGCTCAGTGAGTAGGGCGCCAGCCCCATATACCGAGGGTGGTGGGTTCAAACCCAGCCCCGGCTGAACTACAACAACAAAAAAAATAGCCGGGTGTTGTGGCAGGCGCCTGTAGTCTCAGCTGCTCGGGAGGCTGAGGCAAGAGAATCACATAAGCCCAAGAGCTGGAGGTTGCTGTGAGCTGTGTGACGCCACGGCACTCTACCGAGGGCAGTAAAGTGAGACTCTGTCTCTACAAAAAAAAAAAAAAAAATTAAGAATGTCTGCTCTTTAACAGATGCCATTAACAAAGTGAAAGGTTACAAACCAAATGTTAACTGCAACACATACATTTGACAAAGCTTGATTAACTAAAATATATAAGTCTTACAACTCAATAAGGAAAAGACAACCATTAGGAAAAAATGAACAACAGATTTGACTAGTTATTTCTCAAAAGAAAAATGAGAAATAGCTAATAAAATATAGCAAATGCCTGACTTCATTGGCGTCTTACTATGCATTTTCTTGGCTACTAATAAAATGCCATTTTATACCTATTAGATTCGCAAAACCTATGAAGCTTAGCAATACAAGTACTGGCAGGGATGTGGATCAAAAGGAATCATTACATACATGCTCATAGATCTATAAACTTGAAGAACCACTTCAGAAAACAACTGGGCCTTATCCTACAATGTTAAATATTAGCATACACTATGACCTAGCAATAGCAATTACACATCCACCATGAAAGGCATATATAAGAATGTTCATGGTGGCTAAGCTCATAACTTGAAAACATGGGAATAGGGCAGCACCTGTGGCTCAAGGAGTACGGCGCCGGTCCCATATGCCGGAGGTAGCGGGTTCAAACCCAGCCCCAGCCAAAAACCACAAAAAAAAAAAAAAAAAGAAAACATGGGAATAATCTGAAAGTTCATCAATAGGATATAGAAACATTTTTGTATAGTCTTAAAAGCAATATTGTACAACAGTTAATATGAGCGAACTACAATGCCATGCAACAATGATACAGGGTTTTTCCCTGCTCAGGGATAGAGAGGGACCCCCATTTTCTAAGCCTGGGTGAGTTCAGAAATTAGTCTTGTAATAGACTCCCATCCTGAGGCACAAACAGGCCTTTTCCAGGCCATAGTCAAACAAGGTCATGAAAATACAGCCAGATGAGTTCTGGGTGGTTCCTGCTTGAATAGGGAACTCACACCCTAATGCCTGGGGCAAGAACTGCAAGGACCAAATTCTTGTGCTAATTTTAGGATTATTTTCTGCCGTTATATTCTTAGCCAATTGTAGCATACTTCCGCCAAACCCCTCCCTGTAGGCTATTAAGAGCAGTATTTAAACCCCTAGAGTCTAGAGTCTAGACTGAAGACAGGAAGTGGGGAGAGAGGCTTTCCACTTGGGTTCTCCCCTCAGCTTCTAAAGGTTCTGTTGCCCTTCTTTCCTTCATTATTCCTTTCTCTGTCTATAAACTCTGTCTGGTCACTTATCCCTATGGTCTATGCGTTCATTCTTTGAATCTCCAAGATCAAGGACTTAGCAGAGAGAAGAAATTCCGGTAAGAATAACACAGAGGAATTGTAAAGTTGATTGACAAAACCAGGTTGAAAAAGGCTATACTGAGAATTAAAGCATCTCAACAAAGCTCAAACATAGCTCAAAAAAATATTTTTAAGATTACACATATATAACAACTGCTAAAAAGAAAACGGCAAAAAAAGGATAAGATCTAAGAAATGAAATTATGAAACTACTAGAAGAAAACATTGGAGAAACACTCCAGGACATTAGTCTGGGCTAAGATCTTTTGAGTAAGACCTCAAAAGCACAAGCAACAAAAGCACAAATAGACAACTGGGATCATATCAAACCGAAAAGCTTTCATACAACAAAGGAAATAATTAACAAAGTGAAAAGATAACCCACAAAATGAGAGAAAATACTTGCAAACTATCCATCTGACAAAGGATTAATAACCATAATATACAAAAATCTCAACTCAGTAGCAAAATAATAAACAATCTGGTTATAAAATGGACAAAAGATCTGAATAGACATTTTTAAGAAGACATACAAATGACCAACAGGTATATGAAAAAATGTTCAGTGTCACTAATCATTAGAGAAACACAAGTCAAACCACCCAAGTTAAAAATGGCTTTTATCAAAAAGAAAGAGAATAGAGAAGAAATGCTAAAGAGGAGGGTGTGGAGAAGGATAACCTTCATACACTTTTTATGGGAATGTAAATTAGTACACTGTCAACACAAATAAATGAATAAAGCAAAAATCTCAATCAATGGAGGTTTAGTAAGCCAACATTTTGAAGACTGACCCAGGAAAAACACAAACCACAGACAACCTGTGGTTGTTTTTCCAAAGGAGAGGTTGGGACCTCCAGCATTATAAAGGCATAAAGAGGGAAGGAAAAAGGTGGACGTGGGCAAAGCTGATGAGGTAGTAGCTTCATTCTTGTGAAGCCCAAGAAAGCCACATTTTACATAAATTAAGGGAGTGAAAGAAGCATCATTTATGTAGATGTCCCTGGGTAGGTGGAACAATGTCTAATTATGTCTTATCTCTAGTTCTGTTTCCTGTGAGATAAACTTGTAATTCATTCTTAGTGTCAAATGGGATAGGCTTTAGTTTTGCTACTGAGTTGAGTTTTTGTATATTATGGTTATTAATCCTTTGTCAGATGGATAATTTGCAAGTATCTATGGTAGACATAGGAATAGGAATAATTTGCATGTCCTCGCTTATGGAATAACTTTCCTTAATGAATGATCTATGCTATTTTCTTCTTACAATAGCCACTATGTAAAATTGTATGGAAGTTCCTCAAAAACAAAGTATAGAACTACCCTATGATCTAGCAATCTCACTGCTAGGTATATATCAAAAAGGAAGGAAATCAGCCGACACCTCAAAGAGCTGCACTCCCATGTTTATTATAGTACTCTTCCCAATAGCTAAAATATAGAATCGGTGTTTATCAGTGGATGAAAGGATAAATAGACACAATGGAATATTATTCAACGATGAAAGAAGTATGAAATCTTGTCATTTGCAATAACATAGATAGTCATTGTGTTAAGTGATATACACTAGACACAGAAAAATAAACATCACATGTCCTCATTCACATGTGTGAGCTAAAAAAAATAGATCTCTTCAAAGAGTAGACTAGTAATTACCAGAGGCCAGAAAGAGAAGGGGAGAGGATGAAGAAAGATTGATTAATAGGTACAAAAATACAGTTATATAGAAGAAATAAGAACTAGTTATTCTGACCTATCAACAGATTAGAATAACTATAACAATAACCTATTGTATATTTCAAAATAGCTAGAAGAGAATAATTCACATGTTTTCAGCATAAAGAAAAAGTGTTTAAGATGATGGATCTCCCAATAACTCTGATTTGATCATTATACATTATATGAATGAATCAAAATGTTACATGTACTCCAAACATGTGTGCATCCACATGTATCAAAAAGAAATCTAAAATAATTTTTTTAAAAGGATGGCATTAGTAAAATAAGCTTCAAGATAGTTGTCATCACTTATTAGAGGCAAAGTGATGAACAGAGAGAAAACACACATGCGTACACAATATGTATATGCATGCATTGCTAATGTTCTAGTTCTAAATTTGACAGTAGATTCATAAACATTCATTATATATTTGCTTCAGAACAATATTTTTGCATGTAAAAATATTGTATAATACAAAAACCATTGATGTAGAGAAAACTCAGGAAAAGAAGTCAGGGAACCTAAGCCTAGCAGAACACCTGGTTTAACTCAAGGTTAATCAATTAAAGATAGGATTGCTTCCACCAATATTACTAAGAAGGCTTATAGCAAAATAATTATAAATAAATACCTAGTCCAGAGAGTAAAGGCTGGTGAGATTAGATTGCTTCCTTAGATATTTACATAAATCACTAATGGGTTTGAAACAAATCAAGACCTTGCTATAAAAATTCACGGAATTGTGAAAATGGTAAGCTATGAAGATCAAGATTTTTTTTTTTAGTAGAGACAGAGTTTCACTTTATCACCCACGGTAAAGGGCCGTGGCATCACACAGCTCACAGCAACCTCCAACTCCTTGGGCTTAGGCTCCTCCCCTGCCTGAGCCTCCCGAGTAGCTGGAACTACAGGCACCCGCCACAACACCTAGCTATTTTTTTGTTGCAGTTTGGCCAGGGCTGGGTTTGAATCTGCCACCCTCGGTATACGGGGCCGGTGCCTTGCCCACTGAGCCACAGACATCACCCGAAGATCAAGATTTTTTAAAAGTCTCTCATAGTCGAAACAGAAATAAATGAGATTTTGGAGTGCTATCTTGGGCCAGTGAGCCTGCCTGGGCAGGGAAATGTAGATTCAATTCCTCATAAGGGGGAGGGTCTCCAGGCTGGGGAAAAGTGTGTCACCAAGTCACCCGAACTGCACAAGGATCTCAATTCTCTCCTCTCAGATTCCCTGTTCCTCAAGAATCATTCTGATTGTAGTTTTGTTTTCATTTTTCAAGTAGTTTTTTCTAACACGTTCCCTCAAATAAGTGATAAAACTGTGAGGTAAGCTTGATTTCTTCATTTGTATATGTGTATATGTGTTAGAATCTCACACAGCACACACAGACACACGTAATGAAACCTACTCCTATGTGAGTCTGGCAGCATGAAACAGCTTTCACTGGACAACAATGTCCCCTAGCTCAGTAAAGTATACAAAGTAAATAGTTTTGTTATATGTGCAAAACTACAAAATGATACAAAGACCATGGCTATAATGCATTCCACATAATGACTAAAAGATCTATAGATAATCCACCATGCCTCTCAGAACTTCCCTAAAAGTGAGCACAGTTTAGGCATCAAAAGACCTTTTTCACCAAGAGGAAAAGATCCTCGGCAACCATGTCCTGTGCAAGCATCTATCTAACTGGTTCTGAGGCTGCCTTAGAAGCAACAGTGGACTAAGCAACATCTCCTCTCTGCTTTCACATGGAAACATAGATTTGATATGGCATAATCTGGAGAGCAGTGGTGGCTTCAGCTGTTAGCTTCTAAATCTCATCAGGTTCTACACCCCTAGCCACATCATTACTGCCTTTCTCACAACAGTCATTCAGCTGGCACAGGATCAATTTCATCTTGGGAAAGAATTGCCAAACCATGTGTTTATTATTAGTTGATTCTAGAACACAGAGAGTTTTAAAGCGCAGCAGAAGAAATTATTTATAATGCAGCGAACAATGCAGCTCATTTACTTGGATAATGAATTGAGAGGATAACTTTCACAATGCCTTAAAAATTGATATCCATGTTTTGTTTCACTTCCAACCAAATGCATGTAACTGTTCTAAACAAGGAGAAAAAGTGACAATGGGACCAAGGTCAAATGGACAAACAGACTCCAAAGAAAATAATAAATTACTTCAGCACAAAATTGGGATTATAGTATCCCTTCATTCGTGTGGCAAGTTATTGCAAGAGACATGATAAAGCTCTCCGTTTCCAATGAAGGACCCAAAGGCCCAGCATGATGAGCAGGGAGCCTGGCCTTAACTGAAGCACTTGCCACAGACTCAGAATTCTCTAGTTTTTTATTTTATATTAAAAACCTCAGCTGGGCACAGTGGCTCACACCTGTAATCCCAGCACTCTGGAAGGCTGAGGCAGGAGGATTGCTTGAGCACAAGAGTTCAAGATCAGCATTAGCAAGAGTGATACTTAGTCTCTACTAAAAATAGAAAAAAATATCTGGGTGCTATGACAAGCATCTGTAGTCTCCCAGGAGACTTGGGAGGCTGAGGTAGGTCACTTGAACCCTGAGGTAGGTAGGTCACTTGAGGTTGCTGTGAGCTAGGCTGACATCATAGCACTCTAGCTTGAGCAACAGAATTAGACTCTGTCTAAAAAAGAAAATATCCTAAGTGAATTTTTTAATTTAGTCCATAACACATCCACAGGAAAGCAGAATTCCATTGGTTTTGCCTCCCCACATGTGAGTCACAAAACTTTTTAGGAATGTAAAAATTCAACAGACCCCAATCCCATATCTCAGAACAAAACTGAAGCACTGGGAAAATATGTCATACTTATCTGTTTTGTGTACTCCCGTGCAGAGGGTAGGAGCTAAATCAATTAGTACAATAGTCAAATATGAAGAGAGAGAATAAAGTCAGGTAGATAAAACAGGGAGAAAAGTCACTGAAACTTTAACCTGTGAGTTGTTTTATGTAACTCACCCTACAGATACCACCAGATTAAGGAGGGAAATAACAGTCAGACTTCCTAGAAAAGTAGGTCAGTGTTTTTAATCATCAAAAATCTAGCATTCAGCTTCCACAGAAGTATTGACTCTTCATGAATCCTTGGGGACTGGTATCTTAGAAACCTCAGAGCTCAGAGCAGTGAGCCAGGATGAATTTTTTTAAATGTTCCATTCTAGAACATAAAATAAGTGTGGCGATGGGCTCTTGAAATTCACTGGTCTTACTATGTTCCCCACCATCTGGATGCAGCTGGCTTGATAAGATGGTGGAATGGCCCTTTAAAGACCTAGTGATTGCCCAACAGGTGGAAAGACCTTGCAAGTCTGGTGTACCGGTCTCCAGGAGGCTGTGTGTGCTCTGAATCAGCATCCGATACATGGAGCTGTTTCTCTCATAGCCAGAGTTCATGGGTCTAGGAATCAAGGAATGGAAATGGGAGGGGCTCCATTTGGTATTACCCCTAGTAACTCACTAGCAAAATTTTTGCTTCCCGTTTCTGAGACTTTATGCTCCGCTGGCCTAGAGATGTTAGTCCCAGAAGGAAAAATGCTTCCACCAGGAGATACAACAATGATTCTATTGAACTGGAAGTTAAGCCTGCCACCTGGACACTTTGGGCTCCTTGTGCCTGTGAATAAACAGGTGAGAAGAGAGTTACATGCTGACTGAGGTGACTGATGCTGAATACTAAGGGAAAATAGGACTACTACTGCACAGTAGAAATAAGGAAGAGTATGTATGGAATACAGGAGGTTGCTTAGGGCATCTCTTAGTATTATCATGGCCTGTGATTAAGGTCAATGGAAAACTATAACAACCCAATCCAGACAGGACTAAGAATGGCCCAGCCTCTGCAGGAATGAAGTTTGGGGTCACCCCACCAGGTAAAACATCACAACCAGCTGAGGTGATTCTTGCTGAAAGTAAAGGGAAGACAGATTGGGTAGCAGAAGCAGGTAGGTGTAAATACCAGGTATGATTACATGTTGTAAAATAAAGAACTATAATTATTATGAACATTTTCTTATTTTGTTGTGAATACATTTGTATATATACATAGTACATATATTATGAAAATACTTTTATTATTCTTCTTCTATTATCCCTTTATTATATAACACAATATGTGTTAATTGTGTACCAGTATTTAAGTATTGTTAATATTACATCATGGTATTTAAGTTACAAAATACCAGGAGAAGAATAAACATTACTCAAGGACTTTACTTTCTCTTCTGGGGAAGAGGGTCACTATATTTTTGGTTGTACACAGAATACTTATATCATGTTAGGTGAAATTATGATTTTGTTTTCATCTTTATTTGAATATTAAATATGGCTTAAGGAGATGAACATGGTTGCCAAGTGGACAAGGAGTAGATTTATGATGATTAATTTTATCTGTTAACTTGACTTAGCTAAGGGATGCCCAGATAGCTGGGAAAATGTTATTTCTGGGTCTGTCTGTGATGATTTTTATTGGAAGAAGTTAGCATTTAAATGGGTATACTGAGTAAAAAATTACTTTCACAAAGGTGAGTGAGCATATTCAATTTGTTGAAGGCCCAAATAGAACAAAAAAGTAGAGAAAGGGAGAATTTGTTTTGATTGTTGGAGCTGGTACATCCAACCTCTCCTGCCCTCAGACATCTATGATCATGGTCTCCAAGTTCTTTGGACTTGGGCTGACTAATACTAACAGCTTTCCTGGTTCTCCACCTTGCAGATGACAAATTGGGAGCTTCTTAGTCTCCATAATCATGAGTCAATTTCTATGATAAATCTTTTATATCTATCTATCTATCTACCTACCTACCTATCTACACACACACATACACACACACACTCACATAATTTGTTGTTGATCAGTTCAAAGATAATTTTGATCCCAGTGTGAAGTGTCAACAATCCTCCACCTGTATTTTAAAAAATAGTTCAGTGGAAATAAACAGCCAAATCTCAATCTTTGAGGGGCTGGCTCCTTGAATTTCATTTCTCCCTCTCTCTTTCTCTCTAGCAATTTACTCTGGATCTTTTACTACCTCTCAGCATTTACCTCAGCATTCTGAAAAAAAATGGATGAAATTCAGGTCAAGCCATTTTGCCTTAAACTGCCAGTTTGAAAAGTCAATATCACAAATTTATTTTCATAGTAATAATATTATTTATCTGTAGTAATTATCTGTAATACATAGTAATTATCTGTAGGTGAATTTTAATTATCCCCACACTCATGGTGGTAACATCTGCTCATTACACCACTGTCCTTTTTCAGCCATTATACTTGCAATCTATTACTTCCTGAACATGAAAGTAATATTCTATCTCTCGAGGAAAGTAAGAACTATTTTTGCCATTCTTTCTTTGCTTAGTCCAGAAAACCAAACCAAACACCAGTTTCCTCCTCAGGATTCAAAGTAGTGTACTATGAAGTCTTTGTTGATCTCTAGTCTTCCTAGAGTAAATTATGATTTGCTACAGCGCATACTCAGGACTTTCAAATTCCCTCCAGCATGGTACAGCAAAGAGAGCTCTGGACTGAGAGTCAGAGACCGAGGTTCTAGACCTGTTCCAGCTACTATTCACATCACTTTCAGAAGTCATATATCCTCTCCCAAGTCTCATATCTCTCTCTGAGTTTTTGCTTAGACTTTAGCTAAAGTCTCTTCCAGCTGTAAACTTCCGAGTCCTTCCCTCTAGTAGCCCTATGCTTTGACTAAGACTTGGAAAAGTGCAAGATTCAGTTTTGAAGACTTAATAGCCACTGCAACCTCTGCCAAGTTGGGAATTACCTACAGATGTTACTCCAGCTTTGGGCTTCTAGGGAGACAATCAGGATCAGTTCTTAAGAAACAGGGCTAGCCCGTGGCTAAGCAGACAACTAGGTACAATTTGTGTTTTATGCTCCTTCCAATTTCTCTTTCAGAATACCATTCATTGAATACCATTCAATTTGTGTTTTATGCTCCTTCCAATTTCTCTTTCAGAATACCATTCTCTTTCAGAGAATGCCAGGACATTCTCTTATATCCCACAAAGTCAACCTTCAGCAATTAACTGAATTGTAGGAAGTTGAGACCTGATAAGCTGAGGTAGGATTCCTTCCAGAAACTGTGTTGGAATGTCAGATTCTCAGATAATTAAAAAGACCTTACAGTATTCCCAGCTCCGGCCTCTCTTTTAGCCTTCTCTTCCACACATCCAATTGCTCAGGCCCAATTTCTGTCACGCTTTGTTCCTCTTCCTTTCATACCCCTCATCTAGTCCACCATCAAATCCTGTCCACCGCACCTTTGAAGTAGATCCAACATCCCACTATTCTTCACCACTATTATTATTCTAGTCTAGGCCTTTTCTGTCAATCCTTCCCACTCCCTGAAAACTATTTGCTGATGGCAGCCAGAGCAATCCTGTTAGAAGGTAAATAAGATCATGTTCAAAACTGCCTCATCGTTTCCCATTTCTCTTGGACTCAGAGCCAAAATCTCATCCATGATATGCTCATCCCTTTGCTCTGACCCCACCATGCCTCTGACCTTGCCTCCTCCTGTTCCCCCTCACTCACTCTGCTCTCCCTGCACCAGCTCCCTTGTCATCCCTCAGATGCACCAAACATCCTTCTTAGGACTCTCATGCTTATTGTCACCTCTGCTTAGAAGCCTATCCCTCAAAGACCTCTAAGCATTGGTCCCTCATGACATTCAATCCTCTATTCTAATCTCTTTGCTAAAAACTTGTGCAGACCACCTTATGTAAAAGAGTACACCACTGCACCCCCAACACACATACACCCTCTTTTTCTCCTTATTGGTTTCTATATGTTATTATATTTAGTTCCACCTGACATCATATATATTTGCTTATTGGATTTACCCCCAAATCCAAAATTGCTCCAAAATCTGAAACAGCTTGAGTGCCACTATGACGCTCAAAGAAATTGCTCATTGAAGCATTTTGGATTTTAGGTTTTTGGACTAGGGATACCTATCTAGTAAATATGATGCAAATATTCCAAAATTAAAAAAGATTCATATTTGAAATACTTTTTCTCCCAAATATTTCTGATAAGAGATACTGAACCAGTATTTTTTAGTCCCCTACTCTCCTTTCCTCCACCAGAATAGAGATGTATCTTATTTATTGTTGGACTATGGGAGCTATGACAGTGCCTGACACTTGGTCAGATGGGGGAGTCAGTTCAAAACACCCATCAGATGAATGGACTGAAGAATGGATGAACCATCTCTTCTTCAAGGAAATACACATTGGTCCTTCTCCCAGGCACTGTTCAGGACACATCTACTGACATATTCCTGGAAAGTCATGATGGTATGGCACCCCTCCCTGATAGAGAAGCTTTGCTTATTTCCCTGTTGTAATGAGGTAGTATATTGCTAGCATATACTACCTCTACATATAAAATTTCTTCCCTTTTCCTTGCTCTGCTATCAGCTTTTTCCAGAAGGAATGCCTGACTGGTGGGTACTATAATCATACAATTCTTCATTCGAGTCTATCAAAATAATTTCTATGAATAAGCTCTAGGAAGGGGAAGTTTTAGACTGTCAAAACTCTAATTTCAATTGTCTGAGGGCCTGAATTCCATATCAAAGACAACTGAGCAGTTTATGTATATTGGCAGAAAAGTGAAAAGAACAAGAGTCTATCAAGTCTCCACTAGCAACAAGCACTGTGCTAAAAGCATGATCAATGTCATCTTGATGAATCGAAGATATCTGTGTTTATGTAAAGGTATCTCAATTTATATAATTGAGTCTATCTGATCTCAATTATATAAATGAAGAAACTAAAGTTTGGAGTAAAGAAAAAATGTGGTCAAAGTTAGAGTGAAAGAATTGAGATTCTACTATAGAGCTGAATCCAAAATCCATTCTTTCTATACCAAAGACACTCTATTCACGCTTTCATAGGAAAAATCATTTTCTTTCTAAGACTGTTTGGCTAATGATTTTTTGAGGGTTTTGAAGTGTTCTCAAAAGATTCCCAGTCACTAATTCCACAGCATTTGAAACCAAACCTATCTAACATGCACAAGGATCTGATCAATTTTCAAGGGAATGCATTTCCAGCTTAGGAAATCTCAAGCACAAAATGCTAACATAGCCACATATTTGATTCCTTAGAAATTTTCTTATTTATTTATTTATTTTATTAAATCATAGCTCTGTACATTAATGTGATCATGAGGCACCATACACTGGTTTCATAGACCATTTGACACATTTTCATCACACTGGTTAACACAGCCTTCCTGGCATTTTCTTAGTTATTGTGCTAAGACATTTACATTCCACATTTACTAAGTTTCATATATACCCTTGTAAGATGCACCACAGGTGTAATCCCACCAATTTCGCTCCCCTCCCTTTCCCCCTTCCCTCTATTCTTAGGTTATAGCTTTCATGTAAAAGCCATAAATTAGTTTCATAGTAGGGCCGAGTACATTGGATACTTTTTCTTCCATTCTTGAGATACTTTACTAAGAAGAATATTTTCCAGCTCCATCCATGGAAACATGAAAGAGGTAAAGTCTCCATCTTTTTTAAGGCTGCATAATATTCCACAGTGTACATATACCACAATTTATTAATCCATTCGTGGATCGATGGGCACTTGGGCTTTTTCCATGACTTAGAAATTATGAATAGGGCTGCAATAAACATTCTGGTACAAATATCTTTGTTATGATGTGATTTTTGGTCTTCTGGGTATATGCCTAGTAGAGGAATTATAGGATTGAATGGCAGATCTATTTTTAGATCTCTAAGTGTTCTCCAAACATCTTTCCAAAAGGAATGTATTAATTTGCATTCCCACCAGCAGTGTAGAAGTGTTCCCTTTTCTCCACATCCATGCCAACATCTCTGGTCTTGGGATTTTGTGATATAGGCTAATCTTACTGGAGTTAGATGATATCTCAAAGTAGTTTTGATTTGCATTTCTCTGATGATTAAAGATGATGAGCATTTTTTCATATGTCTGTAGGTTGCATGCCTGTCTTCTTCAGAGAAGTTTCTCTTCAAGTCCCTTGCCCAGCCTGCGATGGGATCACTTGTTCTTTTTTTGCTTATACGTTTGAGTTCTCTATGGATTCTGGTTATTAAACCTTTGTCGTAGACATAACTTGCAAATATTTCTCCCATTCTGAGGGCTGTTTGCTTGCTTTACTTACTGTGTTCTTGGCTGTGCAGAAGCTTTTTAGTTTGATCAGGTCCCAGTAGTGTATTTTTGAAGGGGATTCAATTGCCTGGTGAGTCCTCCTCATAAAATACTCGCCCAGACGGATTTCTTCAAGGGTTTTCCCTGCACTCTCTTCTAGTATTTTTATAGGTTCGTGTTTTAAGTTTAAATCTTTTATCCAGTGAGAATCAATTTTTGCTTATGGTGAAAGGTGTGGGTCCAATTTCAGTCTTCTGCAGGTTGCCAGCCAGTTCACCCAGAACCATTTGTTAAATAGGGAATCTTTTCTCCACTGAATGTTTTTAATCGGCTTGTCAAAGATGAAATAATGGTAAGTAGCTGGATTCATCTCTTGCTTCTCTATTCTGTTCCAGACATCTACTTCTTTGCTTTTGTGCCAGTACCATGCTGTTTTGATCACTATCGATTTGTAGTATAGTCTGAGGTCTGGTAGCATGATTCCTCCTGCTTTGTTTTTATTTCTGAGTAATGTCTTGGCTATTCGAGGTTTTTTCTGATTCCATACAAAACAAAGTATTGTTTTTTCAAGATCTTTAAAGTATGACAGTGGAGCTTTAATAGGGATTGTGTTAAAATTATATATTGCTTTGGGTAGTATGGACATTTTAACAATGTTGATTCTTCCCAGCCATGAGCATGGTATGTTTTACCATTTGTTAACATTTTCAGCTATTTCTTTTCTTAGAGTTTCATAGTTCTCTTTATAGAGATCTTTCACATCCTTTGTTAGATAAAATCCCAAATATTTCATCTTCTTTGGCACTACTGTGAATGGAATAGAGTCCTTAACTGTTTTTTCAACTTGGCTATTGTTGGTATATATAAAGGCTACAGATTTATGAACGTTGATTTTGTAACCTGAGACGCTGCTATATTCCTTGATCACTTCTAAGAGTTTTGTAGTAGAATCTGGGTGTTTTCCAGATATACAATCATATCATCTGCAAAGAGCAAAAGTTTGATCTCTTCTGACCCTATGTGGATACCCTTGATCGCCTTTTCTTCCCTAATTGTGGTGGCTAAAACTTCCATTACAATGTTAAAGAGCAGTGGAGACAACGGGCAGCCTTGTCTGGTTCCTGATCTGAGTGGAAATTATTTCAATTTAACTCCATTCAATATGATATTGGCTGTGGGTTTGCTGTAGATGGCCCCTATCAGTTTAAGAAATGTCCCTTCAATCCTTAGAAATTTTAAAAACATTTAAAACAGTTATCCCAGACCAATTTTCTGAAATAATAAAAAAGAACTGATTTCCAAATGTTGTAGAGTATCTTGTAGCTTCTGGAAGTAGAAAGTGACCCATCCTCTTTGTCTGTAACCATTCCAGAAGCTCAGCCTTTCACTCAAGTACTACTTGGGTACACAGGGTGGGTGCTGTGAACACAGTGGGAAACAGCAAGGACTTGCCTGTCAATTCACAGTCTTGTGGGGCAAACAAACAATTATATGAGAATTTAATTACTTTTTTGTCAAATGTTCTTGACAAGTAGAGATTTGGGCTATTACAGAACCTATAATGAGGTGATCATGGAAGGATTTCTTGAGAAAGTCATGTTTGAACTAAGAGCTACAGAATGAAGAGACATGTCTTAGGTGGAGGGATTAAGAAATGGTGAATGGGGAGTCAGTTTTACAGGCAGAGTGAGTAGGATCTTGCAAAGCCCTGAAGGAGGAAGGAGCTTGACACATTTGAGGAGTTAAGTGTGATCAGGAGCTGCATTTGGGAAGAGTGAGAAGAGGAGAAAGCTGAATTGAGATGAGGCTTCCAAGATGGGAAGAGAATAGATCCTGCAGAGCTTGTGAAATTCTGGGATGGACTCCTGAGCAATGGCAAGTAAGGAGACATTTTAAACAGGGGTGATACATTCAGATTTACATTTTGAAGGAGTCACTCTGGACATAGCATGGAAAATGGCTTAATGCAGTGGGGGCTAATTAAATATGAGGGGGAGGTAGGGATGATAACTATAGAGAAGACGATGAAGATGCAAAGGTTAGGAGATAAGTAGCAATAAATATGTATGAAAGTCAGTGCATTTAAGACATGTTTACAACAGAATCAATAGAACTTGTGTATTGGATATAAAAATAAAGAAGAGGGAGGTGTCAAAAATGACTCCTTAGTTTCTGGAAGGTTGGCTGGATGCTGACACTGTACCCGAGGGAAGAAAACACAGCAGAAATATTTTGGAGGTGGGGCATGGGAAGAGCATGAATTCAGTATTAGACTTTGACACTACTGAGTTTTCTGTGAGATGTCCAATGGGTATTAAGTGAGCAGTGGCCAATTTGAGGTATGAAGCTTAAAAGGGCTATCTGAACTTGAGATATAAATGTGGAAATAGATGGAATTACTTAGGAAAGAAACAGAGCCCTGAGGATGGAGTCATGAGAAACTAAAACATTTAAAGGTCAGGTAGAAAAGGAATGAGTTAGCAAAGGACCATGAGGGAATTGTGTAATAGGTTGCCTTGGTATTAGAGCACTCCTTGAAAATGCCAGTGAGGTTGTTTACATGGCACTATTACAATAGGGCACAGCCAGGAAGTCCTAGCAGACAGTGTTTTCAACACTTTCTCTGATAGCAGAGAAAGCCAAAAGGTCTTTGTGAATGAGTCAAAACCAAAAATTGTTTAAGTGCCCACCCATAATTACATAAGGCATTGAGTTTACTCTGTCCTCATACCTTCCAATAATGCATTTTTATTTTTTACTATTTCAATCTCAATTTTTATTATTTATTCTCATTCTTCTGTATACAATACTACTAGAAGTCTGGTTAATTAGTATCATTTGCTTGTCAGAGTAATTAAGTGTCTTTATTGTATAGTCATCCCTCGTTATCCTTGAGAGATTGGTTCCAGGACCCCCCACAAAAACCAAAATCCATGGATGTCCAAGTCCCTTACATAAAATGGCACAGTATTGAATATCCTTTGCACATCCCCCTGTATACTTTAAATCATCTCTAGATTACTTGTAATACCTAATATAATCCTGCACATCACTGCATTTGTATTGATTCAACATAGGACTCAGATTATGATAAATTTAAGCTTTGGTTTTTGGAATTTTGTGGAATTTCTTTTAGTAATATTTCATTTGACACTTGGTTGAATCCATGGATCCAGCACTGACAGATAGGGGAGACTGAAGTTTATTTTAAATAGAACATTAAGGATAATTTCCCTAAGCCCATTCTTCTTCTTCCCTTCCCAGAGTAAATACCTATTCTGAATTTTCTATTTGCAAATGTATTATCTGCATATTTGATTCATTTAGTAAGTGTTTTTAAAAGTATTTAATATTATTTTGCATGTTTTTTTATTATTATGGGTGCATAGTAGTTATTTATCTTTATATGCACATGTGATGTTTTGATACAGGTATATAATATAAATCAATCATTTATCATTTCTTTGTGTTATGAACATTTTGATTCTATTCTATTATTTTAAAGAATTCTCTAACTTATTGTTATTTATATTGCTTTGTTGTGCTATCAAATATTGTTTATTCTATCTATCTGACTATATTTTCAGATCCATTAATTATTCTCACTTTATCCTGTCCGCTTCCTACTTCTGATGAAGTCTCAGATATAAATGAGAAACTGAAGCAAAGATTACCCTTGATGTGGGGTAGTAAAGAACTTGGCTTCATCATGTCTGTGTCCTGGGGCTTTGTGGGAGGCCGAACTTAAAAGTGATAACCTAGTGGGTATCTAGTGGAAGAAATTCAAGAAGTGGAATGATTGCTTTTAATAGCTTACAATCAGATATGGCAGCAAAGGAATCAACTAAAGATGGAATTTATGATTCAAAAAGAAGCAGAGGAACAGCCTCGGTTCTACACTGTGCCAGAACCGTGTGTCCAGTGTGTCATCTTACTAGTGCAGACACTTGAATTGACAGTGTCAGAGGTTCCATGTGCTCGTGGTGACTTAGTGAGGCAGCAATTATCCCAACAATGCAACATTAGGAGTTTAATGTCATTTAGGAGTCAGGTCCTCTCTTCCTGAGACAAACATCCCTGGCCTCACAGTCACAGCTTATTCATGTAATCACTTTTTGGCAGTGCCTACATTTATGAGCAACAATGTTCAAGAATGAAGTACATTAAGAGTAACATTAGAACCAAAATGTCTGCAATGAAGTTTAAATGGGCTTCAGAATTTGGATTGTGCCCTTAACCTGTTTTAGGTTAATCCAGTTTGCCAATACTTTTAGGCATTCTCAAAAACATAAACATGCAAAAAGATTTGTTGGAAGAATACAACATCTTGGTTCTCCAGTCATTTCTTTAGTTTGTTGTTCATGTATACAAAAGATACTGGACCACACCAAGCAGGTTTCCCCAGCCTCAGACTGTAATACTGTACAGGTCCTTTGCAAAGCTTAAGGGGAAAAAGCTGCAATCTTCAGTCCCAGATCCTTAACAAAGGGCTGGTTAACCACAACCCCAGGAAACCCCAATCCAATCTCACCTTACCAGACCACCTAGCCAACAGTGAAAACAATCATGAGGTGGAATCAGTGGAAAAATTCTGGCAACATGAACAATCAGAGTAGATTGACTTCCCCAAGAAACGATAAAGCAGATATAGCACAAGATCCTATTCCCAAACAAATGGATGAGATGACAGAAATTGAGTTCAGAATTTGGATAGCAAATAGGATCAACAAAATGGAGGAAATGATGAAATTAGAATTTAAAGCAGAAATTCAAAAGATGTCTCAAGAATTTAACAAATTTAAAGACAAAATGACCAAAGATTTTGACACATTAAAGCAAGAATTTGCAGCCCTCAAAGATCTAAAAAATACAGTAGAATACCTCAGTAAAAGAATGGAGCAGGCAGAAGAAAGGATCTCCGATATTAAAGACAAAGCTTTTGAATGCTCCCAAACACTCAAAGAGGAAAAAAAGTGGAGAACAAAAATGGATCATTCTTTCAGAGAGCTTGCGGATAATTTGAAGAGGTCTAATATTTGCCTTATAGGAATACCTGAAAGTGATGAGGTTGCTGTAAAGGATACAGATGCTTTGCTTCATGAAATAATTAAAGAGAATTTTCCAGACATGCCCAGAGATACTGAAATTCAGATAGCAGACAGTTTCAGAACACTGGCATGACTCAACCCAAATAAAAATTCTCACAGACACATTATAATTAATTTTGCTAAAGTTAATATGAAGGAGAAAATTCTGAAAGCTGTAAGACATAAGAAAACCACTACATATAAGGGGAAGAGCATTAGAGTGATTGCAGATCTCTCCACTGAAACCTTTCGAGCTAGAAGAGGGTAGTCATTGACCTTTAATCTCCTTAAACAAAATAACTTTCAACCCAGGATCCTATATCCAGCTAATCTGAGTTTCATCTATGATGGAGAAATGAAATACTTTAATGAAATTCACATGTTGAAGAAATTTGCCATAACTAAACCAGCTCTTCAGGAAATTCTCAGACCTATCCTCCATAATGAACAACACAATCTTCCACCACCAAAGTAAAATCACTCAGAAACTTTTGATCAAATTCTAACTTCCATAGTGGCAAAAGGATTAAAAATGTCCACTAGACTTTTGAAAAATTCAATACCCAAAACTCTGTTGGGTTTATCATTACTCTCAATTAATGTGAATGGCTTAAATTGTGCTCTAAAGAGACACAGGTTGGCTGACTGGATACAAAAACTCAGGCCAGTCATCTGCTGCATTCAAGAATCTCACCTTACCTTAAAAGATAAACATAGACTCAGGGTGAAGGGATGGTCATCTATAATTCAGGCAAATGGAAATCAGAAAAAAGCAGGTGCTGCAGCAATTTTATTCACAGATACAATAGGCTTTAAACCAATCAGAGTAAGAAAAGACAATGATGGTCACTTCTTATTTGTTAAGGGCAACACTCAACATGATGAGATTTCAATTATCAATATCTATGCACCCAACCAGAATGCGCCTCAATTTGTAAGAGAAACTCTAACTGACATGAGCAATTTGATTTCCCCCAGCACCATAATTGTTGGAGACTTTAACACTCCTCTGGCGGTGTTGGATAGATCCTCAAAAAAGAAGTTAAGCCAAGAAATTTTAGAATTAAACTTAACCATTCAACATTTGCATCTAATAGACATCTATAGAACATTTCATCCTAACAAAACTGAATACACATTCTTCTCATCAGCCCATGGATCATCCTCCAAAATTGATCACATCTTAGGTCACAAGTCTAACATCAGCAAATTTAAAAGAATAGAAATCATTCCTTGTATTTTCTTGGACCGCCACAGAATAATAGTTGAACTCAGTAACAACAGGAATCTCCACACGCATACAAAAACATGGAAACTAAATAACCTCATGCTGAATGATAGCGGGTCATAGATGAAATTAAGAAGGAAATTACCAAATTTTTGGAACAAAACAATAATGAAGAAACAAACTATCAAAACCTCTGGGATACAGCAAAGGCAGTCCTAAGAGGAAAATTTATAGCATTGCAAGCCTTCCTCAAGAGAACGGAAAGAGAGGAAGTCAATAACTTAATGGGTCATCTCAAGCAACTGGAAAAGGAAGAACTTTCCAACCCTAAACTCAGCAGAAGAAAAGAAATAACTAAAATTAGAGCAGAACTTAATGAAATGAAAAACAGAAGAATCATACAACAGATCAACCAATCAAAGAGTTGGTTTTTTGAAAAGGTCGAAAAAATATATAAAATGTTAGTTATCTTTAGTTTGTTCTTTTTTTTTAATTTTTTTTATTAAATCATAACTTTGTACATTGATGCATTTATGGGGTTCAGGGTACTGCTTTAATATACAATATGAAATGCTTACATTGAACTAACACATCCATTGCAATTATACTCATTTCTTAATAGTTTTGAAATGTACCATTGCATCATGCACATTAGTTGATGTCCCCCCAAATACACTCCCTACTCCCAAATTCCCCTCCCCTCTCCTCTCTCTCCTCGTCCCTTCTACTTTCTGCACTATAGTTATGTTTTGCCATTCATATGAGTGTGTAGGTGGTTATATATTAATTTCATAGTAGTATTGAGTATATTGGATACTTTTTTCCCCATTCTTGAGATACTTTACTAAGAAGAATATGTTCCAGCTCCATCCAGGTAAACTTAAAATTTAAAAGATGTGAAGTCTCCTTCCTTTTCATGGCTGTATAGTATTCCATCGTGTATATATACCACAACTTGTTAATCCATTTATGGGTCAATGGGCACTTGGGCTGATTCCATGTCTTGGCTATTAAGAATTGGGCTGCAATAAACATTCTGGTACAAATGTGTTGGTTGTAAAATAATTTTTGATCATCTGGGTATATACCTAGTAGAGGAATTGCAGGATCAGATGGTAAGTTTACTTTTAGTTCCTTGAGTGTTCTCCAAACTTCTTTCCAAAAAGGTCGTATTAGCTTGCATTCCCACCAGCAGTGTAGAAGCATTCCCTTCTCTCCACATCCTCACCAACATCTGTAGTTTTGGGATTTAGTGATTTGGGCTAATCTTTTTGGAGTTAGATGATATCTCAAAGTAGTTTGATTTGCATTTCTCTGATGATTAAGGATGATGAGCATTTTTTCATGTGTTTGTAGGCCATGCGCCTGTCTCCATCAGAGAAATTTCTGTTCAAGTCTCTTGCCCACATAGAAATAGGGTTATTTATTCTTTTCTTATTGATTAGTTTGAGTTCTCTGTAGATTCTAGTAATCAGACCCTTTTCAGAAGCATAACCTGAAAAAATCTTCTCCCATTCGGATGGTTGTCTGTTTGCTTTACTTACTGTGCTCTTGGCTGTGCAAAAGCTTTTTAATTTGATCAGACCCCAGTCATGTATTTTTGGTGTTGCTTCAATTGCCCCATGGGGTCCTCCTCACCCAGGCCGATTTCTTCAAGTGTTTCCCCTGCACTCTCTTCTAGTATTTTTATAGGTTCATGTTTTAAGTTTAAATCTTTTATCCAGTGAGAATCAATTTTTGCTAATGGTGAAAGGTGGGGATCCAGTTTCAGTCTTCTACAGGTCACCAGCCAGTTCACCCAGCACCATTTGGGTGAAATGACCCAAATGGGGAGTCTTTCCCCCACTGAATATTTTTGATAGGCTTGTTGAAGATCAAATGGTGATAAGTAGCAGGATTTATCTCTTGGTTCTCTATTATGTTCCATAAATCTACTGCTCTGTGTTACTCCAGTAGCATGCTGTTTTGATCACTATAGATTTATAATATAGCCTGAAGTCTGGTAATGTGAAACCTCCTGATTTGTTCTTATTTCTGAGTAATGTATTTTCTTTTCAAGGTTTTTTCTGATTCCATATAAAAGGAAGTACTATTTTTCTAAGTTCTTTGAAGTATCACAATGCTACTTTAATAGGGATTGCACTAAATCTGTAAATTGCTTTGGGTAGTATGGACATTTTAACAATGTTGATTTTTCCCAGCCATGAGCATGGTATGTTTTTCCATTTCTTAACATCTTCAGCTATTTCTTTTCTCAGAGTTTCATAGTTCTCTTTATAGAGGTCTTTCACGTCCTTCGTTAGATACACTCTACAAAGAAGATATTTCATCTTCTTTGGCACTATTGTAAAGGGAATAGAATCTTTGATTGTTTTTTCCCCTTGACTATTGTTGGTGTATATAAAGGCTACAGATTTATGAGTGTTAATTTTGTATCCTGAGATGTTACTATATTCCTTGATCACTTCTAGGAGTTTTGTAGTTGATTCTGTGAGGTTTCCCAGATATATAATCATATCGTCTGTGAAGGGTGACAATTTGATCTCCTTTGGTCCTATTTGGATCCCCTTGATTGCCTTCTCTTGCCTGATTGCAGTGGCTAAGACTCCCATTACAATGTTAAAAAGCAGTGGAGACAGTGGGCATCCGTGCCTCATTTCTGATCTGAGGGGAAATGTTTTTAATTTTACTCTATTTAATATCAAATTGGCTGTGAGTTTGCTATAGATGGCCTCTATTAGTTTAAGAAATGTTCCTTCTATGCCTATTTTCTTAAGAATTCTGATGATGAAAGGATGCTGGATATTATCAAAGGCTTTTTCTGCATCAATTGAGAGAATCATATGGTCTTTTTTTATTTTATTGATGTGATGTATATTTATAGATTTACATATGTTGAACCAACCCTATAACTTTGGAATAAAATTAACTTGATCATGGTGCCTAATTTTTTTTGATGTGTTGTTGAATTCTATTTACTAAGATCTTATTGAATATTTTTGCATCAATATTCATTAATGATATAGGTCTATAATTTTCTTTCTTTGTTGGATCTTTTCCTGGTTTGGGGATCAGAGTGATATTTGATTCATAGAATGTGTTGGGAAGTATTCCTTCTTTTTCTATGCTTTGGAAAACATAGTATAATATAGGTACTAATTCCTCTTGAAAGGTTTGATAGAATTCAGATGTGAACCCATCTGGTCCTGGACTTTTCTTTTTAGGGAGATTGTGTATTGTTGATGCTATTTCAGTGGTTGATATAGGCCTATTCAAGGTTTCTAATTCTGGTTGAGTCTAAGAAGGTGGTGTGCTTCCAGGTATTGGTCCATTTCCTTCAGATTTTCGTATTTCTGGGAATAGAGATTTTTGTAGTAATCATTGAGGATTTTTTGAATTCCTGAAGTGTCTGTTGTTATTTCTCTTTTATCATTTCTGATAGACAATATTAGAGATTTTACCTTTCTGGTTAGGTTGGCCAAAGGTTTATCAATTTTGTTAATCTTTTCCAAAAACCAACTTTTTGTATCATTGATCTTCTGAATAATTCTTTTGTTTTCAATTTCATTTAATTCTGCCCTAATTTTGGTTATTTCTTTTCTTCTGCTGGGTTTGGGGTTGCACTGTTCTTCCTTTTCTAGTTGCTTGAGATGATCTATTAAGTTGTTGGCTTCCTCTCTTTCTGTTTTCTTGATAAAGGTTTCCAATGCTATAAATTTCCCTCTTAAGACTACCTTTGCAATATCACACAGATTTGGTAATTTGTGTCTTCGTTGTAATTTTGTTCCAAAAATTTGGATTTCCTTCTTACTCTTGTCTTTGACCCAGCTATCATTCAGCCTAAGATTATTTAGCTTCCATGACTTTGTATGAGTATGAAGATTCCCGTTGCTGTTGAGTTCAACTTTTATTCCATGGTGGTCCTAGAAGATACAAGGAATAATTTCTACACTTTTTGCTGAGGTTAGATTTGTGTCCTAGGATATGATCTATTTTGGAGGATGACCTGTGGGCTGATGAGAAGAATGTATATTCAGTTTTATTAGGATGAAATGTTCTGTAGAGGTCTGTAAAGTCCATTTGATCTAGGGTCAGGTGTAAGTCTAATATTTCTTTGTTTAGTTTCTTCTCGGAGGATCTATACAAAACTGTCAAAGGGGTGTTAAAATCCCCAACTATTATAGTGCAGTAAAATATAAAGTTGTTCAAATCCATTAGGGTCTGCTTTATGAAGTGAGGAGCGTACTGGTAGGGTGCATAAATGTTAATTATTGAAATCTCTTCATGTTGGGTGTTTTCCTTGACAGATATGTAGTGACCTTCCTTATCTTTCTTTATCTTTGTTGGTTTAAAACCAATTGTATCTGCCACTAAAATTGCAACCCCTGCTTTTTTCTGGTTTCCACTTGCCCATATTATACAAGTCCATCCCTTCACCCTTAGGCTATTTTTATCCTTTAAGGTAAGGTGAGATTCTTGTATACAGCACATATCCAGTTTGAGTTTATGTATCCAGTCAGCCAGCCTGTGCCTCTTTATAGGACAATTTAAACCATTCACATTATTTGACAGAATTGATAAGCCTGGTTGTATTTTGGGTGTCATGATTTTCGGATGTCCAGTGGACATTTTTAATCCTTTCACCATTGTGGAAGTTGGGTTTGTTCACAAATTTCTGGGTGAGTTTACTTTGGAGGTAGAGCATTGCACTAATCATTGAGGAAGATGGGTCTGAGAATATCCTGGAGAGCTGGTTTAGTTATGGCAAATTTCTTCAACATGTCTATGTCATTAAAGTATTTGATTTCTTCATCACAAATGAAACTAACTTTAGCTGGATGCAGGCTCCTGGGCTGGAAGTTGTTTTGTTTTAGGAGACTAAAGGTCAATGACCATCTTCTTCTGGCTTGAAACGTTTCAGCTGAGAGATCTTCAGTCATTCTGGTATTTCTCCCTTTGTAGGCGATGATTTTCTTATGTCTGGCTGCTTGCAGAATTTTCTCCTTCATCTTAACTTTGGCAAACTTAATCACAATGTGTCTAGGAGATGCTTTATTTGGATTGAGTCTTGCTAGGGTTCTGAAACTGTCTGCTATCTGAAGTTCTGTATCTCTTGCAATGCTTGGGAAATTCTCCTCCAAAATCTCTTGGAGTCGAGCATCTATACCTTTAGGACCATCTTCTTCTTCCAGAATTCCTACAAGACAGATTTTTGATCTTTTGGAGTGATCCCACAACTCTCTCAGGGTATGATCAGTTTTTACTCTCCATTTGTCTGCCTCTTTGGCGTTTGGGAATGTTCAAAAGCTTTGTCTTCAGTTTCAGAGATCCTTTCTTCTGCCGGATCAACTCTATTACTAAGGGATTCTACTGTGTTTTGGAGCTTCTCAACTAACTTTTTCATTTCCTTGAGTTCTGCTATCTCTTTTCTCATTATGTCAGTATCTTTGGGCTTTGAATTCATTAATTTCTTGAGACAACTTTAGAACTACTCTTTGGAATTCAATTTCCATCTTTTCTTTCATTCTATTTATCTTATTTGCAATCCATATTCTGACTGACATTGCTGCCATTTGTTTATGCATGACATCTTCAGTTGTATCTCCTTTGTCATTTCTTGGGGGGGTTGATCTACTCTAGTTATTCATGTTGCCAGAGTTCTTCTGTTGGATCCATACCATGTTTATTTTCCACCATTTGGTTATAGAACTGGTAGGGTGAGATTGAATTGGGGTTCCTAGGTGGTAGATATAGCACCTTACCAAAGCGCTAGGCTTTGTGATTGTGGCTTGTCTCCTACAACTTTACAAAGGCCCCTTTCAGAGTTTTAGCCAGAGACTCTGAGGACCTGTTGAGATAGCGCAAGTTCTGTTTGATATCAGCCAACCTCTATCCTATCCTAAGAAACCACAGTATTAGGTTTAAATCTCGACTGTGAAGAGATACAAATAGCTGCAGCACCCAGCCCCCAACCTTCAGTTCTTTTCTGCTACAGAACTCAAAGGTCAAACTCAGAATGTCCCCGAGTGGACAGCCCCAGACACAGGTTCCAACCAAAATGTCTTAGGGAGTGGAAACCCTGCCCAACAGAGATGGATTCAAGGGTCTCCAATAGCACAATTGGAGCCAGGAATTCCCACTCCCGCCCACCAGACTCAGTCCACATCCAACTATCCTCTGCTTGCCAGACCAGTTGGGGTCAGGGGATCATGCCCCTGCCTGCAAGTCTCAGTCCACAGCATGGCAAGCCTCTATTTGCAGGTTCTGCTGGAGTCAGGGACCAGCCCCGGCCTCCAGTCTCAGTCCACACACAGCTAGCCTCTGCTTGCCAGACCACTTTGAGTCAGAGGACCATGCCCCTGCCTGCCAGTCTCAGTCCACTGTCTGGCAAGCCTCTGTTTGCAGGTTCTATTAGAGTCAAGGCACCGCACTCTGCCCACAGGTCTCAGTCCTCACCTGGTAAGCCGCTGCGCACCAGCCCCACTGGAGACAGTGGGCCATGCCCTAGCCCTCAGGTCTTGGTTCCTTGCTTGTTTGCAGATAGCCTGTGGCAGGCCCCCTGCTTGGTGGAAGGGTCTCCCGTCCTCTAGATGATAGGCTTTGTATGCGTAATTTGGTTTCTTGAATGCTCTTTCTTGGAGTTACCACTTGCCAAACTTCTTTCTTGGCTCACATCCATGTGTTTGGCTTCATAGAGTCTGATTCAGTCTAGTATTTGTTCCTCTGGATCCCTTTCCCAAGGGTTCCTACTAGTCGGTCATCTTCCCAGAATTCACTTTCTCTTTTGTTTTTATTATTTATTTTTATTTTTATTTTTTTTTCAATTTTTTTATTAAATCATAACTGTATACAATGATATGATTATGGGGCATCATACACTCACTTCATAAACCATTTGACACTTTTTTATCAGAGTGGTTAACATAGCCTTTCCGGCTTTATCTCAGTTACTGTGCCAAAACATTTATATTCTACATTTACCAAGTTTCGCAAATACCCCTGTAATATGCACCACAGGTGTGATCCCACCGATTCCCCTCCCTCTACCCACCCACCCCTTTCCCACTTCCCCCTGTTGTTAAGTTGTAGCTGGGTTATAGCTTTCATGTGAGAGTCCCAAATTAGTTTCATAGTAGGGCTGTGTACATTGGGTATTTTTTCTTCCATTCTTGGGATACTTTACTAAGAAGAATATGTTCCAGCTCCATCCATGTAAACATGAAAGAGGTAAAGTCTCCATCTTTCTTTAAGGCTGCATAGTATTCCATGGTATACATATACCACAATTTATTAATCCATTCGTGGATCGATGGGCACTTCGGCTTTTTCCATGACTTAGCAATTATGAATTGGGCTGCAATAAACATTCTGGTACAAATATCTTTGTTATGTTGTGATTTTTGGTCTTCTGGGTATATGCCCAGCAGAGGAATTACAGGATTGAATGGCAGATCTATTTTTAGATCTCTGAGTGTTCTCCATATATCTTTCCAAAAGGAGTGTATTAATTTGCATTCCCACCAGCAGTGCAGAAGTGTTCCCTTTTCTCCGCATCCACGCCAACATCTCTGGTCTAGAGATTTTGTGATATAGGCTAGTCTCATTGGAGTTAGATGATATCTCAAAGTAGTTTTGATTTGCATTTCTCTGATGATTAAAGATGATGAGCATTTTTTCATATGTCTGAAGGCCTTGCGCCTGTCTTCTTCAGAGAAGTTTCTCTTCAAATCCCTTGCCCAGCCTGCGATGGGATCCCTTGTTTTTTTCTTGCTGATGCGTTTGAGTTCTCTGTGGATTCTGGTTATTAAACCTTTGTCAGAGTTATACCCTGCAAATATCTTCTCCCATTCTGAGGGCTGTCTGCTTGCTCTGCTTACTGTGTTCTTAGCTGTGCAGAAGCTTTTTAGTTTGATCAAGTCCCAGTAGTGTATTTTTGAAGCTGCTTCAATTGCCCGGGGGGTTCTCCTCATGAAATACTCACCCAGACCAATTTCTTCAAGGGTTTTCCCTGCATTCTCCTCTAGTATTTTTATAGTTTCATGTCTTAAGTTTAAATCTTTAATCCAATGAGAGTCTATCTTAGTTAATGGTGAAAGGTGTGGGTCCAATTTCAGTCTTCTGCAGGTTGCCAGCCAGTTCACCCAGCACCATTTGTTAAATAGGGAATCTTTTCCCCACTGAATGTTTTTAATTGGCTTGTCAAAAATCAAATAGCGGTAAGTAGCTGGATTCATCTCTTGGTTCTCTATTCTATTCCAGATATCTACTTCTCTGTTTTTGTGCCAATACCATGCTGTTTTGATCACTATCGATTTGTAGTAAAGTCTGAGGTCTGGTAGTGTGATTCCTCCTGTTTTGTTTTTATTTCTGAGTAATGTCTTGGCTATTCGAGGTTTTTTCTGATTCCATATAAAACGAAGTAATGTTTTTTCAAGATCTTTAAAATATGACAGTGGAGCTTTAATAGGGAGTGCGTTGAAATTATATATTGCTTTGGGTAGTATGGACATTTTGATAATGTTGATTCTTCCTAGCCATGAGCATGGTATGTTTTTCCATTTGTTAACATTTTCAGCTATTTCTTTTCTTAGAGATTCATAGTTCTCTTTATAGAGATCTTTCACGTCTTTTGTTAGGTAAATTCCCAAATATTTCATCTTCTTTGGCACTACTGTGAATGGGATAGAGTCCTTAACTGCTTTTTCAATTTGACTGTTGTTGGTGTATATAAAGGCTACCGATTTATGAATGTTGATTTTGTAACCTGAGACGCTGCTGTATTCCTTGATCACTTCTAGGAGTTTTGTAGTAGAGTCCCTAGTGTTTTCCAGATACACAATCATATCATCTGCGAAGAGCGAGAGTTTGATCTCTTCTGACCCTATATGGATACCCTTGATCGCCTTTTCTTCCCTAATTGCGGTGGCTAAAACTTCCATTACAATGTTGAAAAGCAATGGAGACAATGGGCAGCCTTGTCTGGTTCCTGATCTGAGTGGAAATGATTCCAATTTAACTCCATTCAATATGATATTGGCTGTGGGTTTGCTGTAGATAGCCTCTATCAGTTTAAGAAAAGTCCCTTCTAGACCAATTTTCTTGAGTGTTCTGATCATGAAGGGATGCTGGATATTATCAAAAGCTTTTTCTGCATCAATTGAGAGAATCATATGGTCTTTGTTTTTTAATTTGTTTATGTGCTGAATTACATTTATAGATTTACGTATATTGAACCAGCCTTGAGACCCTGGGATAAAACCAACTTGGTCATGATGTATAATTTGTTTGATGTGTTGCTGGATTCTGTTTGTTAGGATCTTGTTGAATATTTTTGCATCTATATTCATTAGTGATATTGGTCTATAATTTTCTTTTCTTGTTGGGTCTTTTCCTGGTTTGGGGATCAGGGTGATATTTGCTTCATAGAACGTGTTGGGTAGTCTTCCTTCTTTTTCTACATTTTGGAACAGGTTGAGTAATATAGGTACTAATTCCTCTTTAAAGGTTTGGTAGAATTCTGACGTGAAACCATCTGGTCCCGGGCTTTTCTTTTTAGGGAGGTTTTGTATAGTTGATGCTATTTCTGAACTTGATATGGGTCTGTTCAACATTTCCACTTGATTCTGGTTAAGTCTTGGAAGGTGGCGTGCTTCCAAGTATCGGTCTATTTCCTTCAGATTTTCATATTTCTGAGAATAAAGTTTCTTGTAATATTCATTAAGGATTTTTTGGATTTCTGATGAGTCTGTGGTTATTTCGTCTTTGTTGTTTCTGATTGATGATATTAGAGATTTTACTCTTTTTTTCCTGATTAGGTTGGCCAGAGGTTTATCTATTTTATTGACCTTTTCAAAAAACCAGCTTTTTGATTTATTGATCTGTTGTATTATTCTTTTGTTTTCAATTTCATTTAATTCTGCTCTAATTTTGGTTATTTCTTTTCTTCTATTGGGTTTGGGGTTGGAATGTTCTTCCTTTTCCAGTTGCGTGAGATGTCCCATTAAGTTGTTAACTTCCTCTCTTTCCGTTCTCTTGAGGAAGGCTTGCAGTGCTATAAATTTCCCTCTTAGAACTGCCTTTGCAGTGTCCCAGAGGTTCTGATAGTTTGTGTCTTCATTGTCGTTTTGTTCCAAAAAATTGGTGATTTCTTTCTTAATCTCATCTCTGACCCAGCTATCATTCAGCATAAGGTTATTTAACTTCCATGTTTTTGTATGGGTATGCAGATTCCTGTTGTTACTCAATTCAAGTTTTATTCCATGATGGTCCGAGAAGATGCATGGAATAATTTCTATTCCTTTAAATTTACTGAGGTTAGACTTGTGACCTAAAATGTGATCAATTTTGGAGTAAGTTCCGTGGGCTGATGAGAAGTATGTGTATTCAGTTTTGTTGGGATGAAATGTTCTGTAGACGTCTGCTAAATCTAAATATTGGATGGTTAGGTTTAAATCTAAGATTTCTTTGCTCAGCTTCTTTCTGGAGGATCGATCCAACACTGCCAAGGGAGTGTTGAAATCTCCAACGATTATGGAGCTGGAGGAAATCAAGTTACTCATGTCTGTTAGAGTTTCTCTTATAAATTGAGGTGCATTCTGGTTGGGTGCATAGATATTAATAATTGAGATCTCGTCATATTGAGTATTACCCTTAACAAATATGAAGTGACCATTCTTGTCCTTCCTTACTTTTGATGGTTTAAAGCCTACTGTATCTGCAAATAAAATTGCAACACCTGCTTTTTTCTGATTACCATTTGCCTGAAATATGGATGACCATCCTTTCACCCTGAGTCTGTATTTGTCTTTTAAGTTGAGATGTGACTCTTGTATGCAACAAATATCTGGCTTAAGTTTTTGTATCCAGTCAGCTAACCTATGCCTCTTTAGAGGACAGTTTAAGCCATTCACATTGATGGAGAGTAAGGATAAGTCTGGTGGAATTTTGGGTATCGAGTTTTTCAAAGGTCCAGTGGACATTTTTAATCCTTTCGCCAGTGTGGAAGTTGGAGTTTGATCCGAAGTTTCTGATTGAGTTTACTTTTGTGGTATAGGATTGGGTTGGTCATTGTGGAGGATAGGTCTGAGAACATCCTGAAGAGCTGGTTTACTTATGGCAAATTTTTTCAACATATGAATGTCATTGAAGTATTTAATTTCTCCATCATAGATGAAACTCAGTTTAGCTGGATACAAGATCCTGGGTTGAAAGTTTTTTTGCTTTAGGAGATTAAAAGTTGATGACCAGCCTCTTCTTGCTTGAAAAGTTTCAGCAGAGAGATCTGCAGTTATTCTAATATTCTTACCTTTGTACGTTATAGTTTTCTTTCGCCGGGCTGCTTTGAGAATCTTCTCTTTCATGTTAACTTTAGTGAAGCTAATTATGATATGTCTGGGAGATGGCTTATTGGGGTTGAATCGTGCTGGGGTTCTGAAGCTGTCTGCTATCTGAATTTCAGATTCTCTAGGCATGTCTGGAAAATTTTCTTTCATAATTTCATGTAGAAGGGCCTCTGTGCCCTTGGCTGCCACTTCATCAGTCTCCGAAATTCCTATAACTCTTATGTTAATTTTTTTCGAATTATCTGAGAGCTCTCTGAGTGAGTGATCCTTTTTTGCTCTCCATTTCTCTTCCTCTTTGAGAGATTGGGAGCGTTCGAAGACTTTATCTTCAATGTCAGAAATCCTTTCTTCTGCTTGCTCCATTCTGTTACTGAGGGATTCTACTGTATTTTTCATATCTTTGAGGGCTGTAAGTTCTTGTTTCAGTGTGTCTAAGTCTTTGGTGGTTTTGTCTTTAAATTCGTTAAATTCTTGAGACAGTTTTTGAATTTCTCCTCGAATTCCTAATTCCATTTTATTAATCTTGTCTGCAAACCAAATTCTGAATTCGACTTCTGACATCTCAGCCAGTTGTTTATGAATGGGATCTTCAATCACATCTGCCGTATCTTTTCTTGGGGGGGTTGATCTATTCTAGTTATTCATGTTACCAGAGTTTTTACGCTGATTCCGCCCCATGGTTTACTCCCTTTGGTTTTTCCCCTGGGGTTTTATCGAGGGCCCGTACAGTGTTGTGGCCTGAGAAACTGGGGCCCTGTCTGGTGTGGTGGAGCAAAGTGGTTCTGTCTTGTTTTCAGCTGGTTTCTGTTCGATCCTATTGCAACTTCTACTCTGGCTTGAAGTCTCAGCTGTGTGGAAAAATCAGCAATTAAGTCACCCCGCCTGCCCACCTCTGGCCCCAGTTGGAAAAGGAGAATCAAACCTTCCTACAATCGCACACCCAGGGCACCACCTGAAAAGTCCTCAGTCTATTAGCCCAGTTCAAAAGGTCCGAATCAACTGTCTCAATCGGCACTTGTCTCAGGTGGAAGGGTTCAAGAGGTCTCTGGGAACTGGATCACAGGGGCCTGGTGACTCCTCTGAGACAGCTCACCCCAGTGCAGCGTGGAGTCAGGAGGAGCCACCCTGCAAACAGAGCAGTCTGGGAAGGTTGACGTCTCCTTCCCCACTTTGCCCCTCCGTCGGACCCAGTCACTGGTATCTCTGCAGATGGCTAACCCAGTTGCCTGCAGTGAACAGACACTCCAGGGGTTTGCACCTGCCTGAATCGCGAGGAAGTCTGCCAGGCCCCCGCAGACTGCCGCTATCTAGCAGGAGGAGATGGGGCCTGACATCTTTGAGTGTTTGATGCAGGTGATGGGAAGGAGGTGTTCACTCAGGCTTAGCCCCGTCCCTGATGGATGCTGCTAACAGAACAGAACAGAACAGACAACTTTGTGAGGTTCTGTCTCTGTTCCTGTCGTCGCCTACAGGAGACGGGCTGTTTTGAGTTCAAACGTCTTTGCTGCTGGAGAATTGCGTCTGAACACCTCTCTGGGTCGGCCCCGCCCTGGAGGCTTCTGGGTTTGTGAGCCGTGTCACCGGTGGCCTCCTCTGGTTGCCCAGGGAGACAGGGGGTGTGGCCTCAGAATATCCAGAAGTGAGCGTTCTGCCGTTAAAGAAAAAACGGCTGTTGATCTACCTCCAGGGAACTGCTGCTCTGGTGTGGGCACTCGGGCGACCCTTTTCTCCTCTGTCCCGCGCCCCAGAGTCAGCACTGAGCGGCCGCAGTTTGTGCTGGGTCCACACCCCTTAAGAGATCCCCCAAGAATCAGAACTCTTGGGGGATGGGCCCCCAGACTCGGATTGGGAGTGGGGCGGGGGGAAGCTAGAGTTTCATTCAGTTTCACGCAATACTACGGTCCGGGGAGGGCTCCTGCACTGCACCGCAGGGAAGTGCTGCCAAGGCTTGATTTCCCCTCAGCAGAGTGCCCTCTCCTCGCTCACGTGTCCCAGAGTCAGCGCTGACCTGACGCAGCTCAGGCACTGTGCACTCCCCTCGAGAAATCACCCAAGGAGCCGAACTCCTGGGGGATAGGCCCTCAGACCCCGAGTGAGAGTAGGGGTTCTCAGTTCTCAGCGGGGAGGCCAGAGTCTGATTCAGTCTTGGGCCCCGTATGCCCGGGGAGGGTTGCTGTACTGCACTGCAGGGAAGTGCCGCGAGGCGTGACTCCCCCTCAGCCCGGTGCCCTCTCCTCACTCGCGTGCCTCAGAGTCAATGCTGACCAGTCGCAACTCGGGGACTGTCCACTCCCCTTGAGAAATCACCCAAGGATTCGAACTCCTGGGGGATAGTCCCTCAGACCCCGAGTGAGAGTAGGGGTTCTCAGCTCTCAGCGGGGAGGCCAGAGTCTTATTCAGTCTTGGGCCCCCTATGCCCGGGGAGGGTTGGTGCACTGCACCGCAGGGAAGTGCCGCGAGGCGTGACTCCCCCTCAGCCCGGTGCCCTCTCCTCACTCAGCGCGCCTCAGAGTCAATGCTGACCAGTCGCAACTCGGGGACTGTCCACTCCCCTTGAGGAATCACCCAAGGATCCGAAGTCCTAGGGGACAGGCCTCCAGACCTCAGTGGGCGGGAGGGGAGCGCCAGGGATTCAGGGTTGCCGGCAAAGGATTCCCAAAGTTTTATTCAGCCCTATGTCCGGCAGGAGAACGCCACGGCACCCCAGTAGGGGAGGTAGGTCCAGTTTTTAGAAGGTCTCTCCCGTGGAGTGTAGTGGGAGGGGCTTTAATTTCTGCCCACTTGTTCAATTGTGGGGCTCCAGAGCCGGTCTCATGGGGGAGGGGGACTCCCGTCCGCTTGGTGGTGGATTTTGTACCTTTTGTTTGCGTCCTTGTGATCACAACTTGCCTCAGCGGTGTTGATGTGCGTTCTTCAGCCTTCTCTCTTGGTGAGGCTCAAGTCCACCAGGATACTTACTAAATTCCTGTCCCTTAACTCTCCTTCTGGACGGGAGCCTTTGTTGAAAGCTGGCTTCAGTCCGCCATCTTGTCTCCCCTCCCCTCTTGTTTTTATTATTTATTTGTTTAATTTATTTTTTGGTTTGGTTGTATTTTTATTTTTTTCACTTTTATTTTTTCAATACCAAGGGCTCCTTCATTTTTGTTACAGTCTTTCAGCCCCTTTTATTCTTTCTTTTTTATTTCTCTCCTTTTTCTCTTTTTGTAAGTATTTTTTCTACTTTTCTCGTATTTCCCACATAAATTTCCCATACAACAGCTAAGGTATTCCCTTTTTACCTTCTTTAACATATATGATCATATTTTTAATTTTTAAATCTTTTTTTCATTTTTTTCTCTTCTCTGAGGGTTGGAGGGTCACGGCATTCATCTGGCTCAAGGAGGCCATGAGCTCACAGTCTTGGGTGTCCTTCTAGCTTTGGCCTTTGGAAAGAAGGTATTGATTGGTAGGCCCCTAATTTTGGTAGAGGTAGGGTGTTGCTTTTGCCAGGATGGTAAGGAGCTACTGACTTAGAGCAACCCACCAAGCATGGCCCCCCCAAAGTCCTAGAGCCTGCAGGTGTGGTTAAAACACCCTGCCAAGCACCACCATTTCTTCTGTTGCTCTCTTTCTTGCCTACAGTTTTTTCTTTTTACTTAATTTTTATTAAATCATAACTGTATACATTTATGGGGTACAATGTGATGATTTGATATACAATGTGGAATGCTTAAATCACACTAATTAACATAGCCATCACCTCTTACTTATTTTTGTGGTAGGACGTTTATAATATACTCTTAGTTGTTTTGAAATGTACCTTTGCATTGTGTACATTTGGTGAGACCCCACCAAATACCGTCCCTCCACTCGCCCTCCCTTCTCCCTCTCCTTTCCCTCCCCTCTCCCTCCTGTCCCCTCTTGCTTTCTAGACTTTCTTTTTGTTTTATCAACTTTCTTTTTGTTGTATGAATGTGTAAAGAATGTGTGAAGATTGGCTTCTCAATAGTATACAGTACATTGGATACTTTTTTGGATACTTTTTTCCCCATTCTTTTTACTAAGAAGAATATGTTCCAGCTCCATCCATGTGAACATAAAAGATGTAAAGTCTCCATCCTTTTTATGGCTGCATAGTATTCCATGGTATACATATACCACAATTTGTTTATCCATTCATGGGTTGATGGATATATATAGGCTGCTTCCATGACTAAGCTATTGTGAATTGGGCCACCATAAATATTCTGGTGCAAGTGTCTTTGTTGTAAAATGATTTTTGTTCATCTGGGCAGATACCTAGTAATAATATTGTAGGATCAAGTGGTAGGTCAACTTTTAGTTCCTTGAGAATTCTCTATACTTCTTTCCGAAAAGGCTGTGTTAGTTTGCAGTCCAACCAGCAGTGTGGAAGTATTCCTTTCTCTCCCATCCATGCCAACATCTGCGATTTGGGGATTTTGTGATGTGGGCTAATATTACTGGGGTTAGGTGATATCTCAAAGTGATTTTGACTTTTGATTTGCATTTTTCTGATGATTAAAAATGATGAGCATTTTTTTCATGTGTTTCTTGGCCATTTGCCTGTCATTTTCAGAGAAGTTTCTGTTCAAGTCTCTTGCCCACAAAGAAATGGGTTTTTCGTTCTTTTCTTATTGATTAATTTGAGTTCTCTGTCGATTCTAGTTATCAGACCTTTGTCAGAAACATAACATGCAAAAATCTTTTTCCATTCCAAAGGCTGTCTGTTTGCTTTACTTACAGTGCCCTTAGCTGTACAGAAGCTTTTTAGCTTGATCAGATCCCAGTAATATATTTTTGGTGTTGCTTCAATTGCCGGGGGGGGGGGGTCTCCTCATAAAATAATTTCCCAGGCCAATACCTGCACACTCTTCTAGTATTTTTAGTTTCATATCTTAAGTTTAAATCTTTTATCCAGTGAGAATCAATTTCTGTTAGTAATTGAAACCTTTACCTTTTCAGGTAAAAGGTGAGGGTCCAGTTTCAGTCTTCTACAGGTCGCTAGCCAGTTCTCCTAGCATTGTTTGTTAAATAGGGAACATTTTCCCAAATGTATGTTTTTGTTAGGCTTATCAAAGATCAAATGACAGTATGTGGTTGGGTTCATCTCTGGGTTCTCTATTTTGTTCCATATATCTCATCTCTATTTTTGTGCCAGTACCAAGCTATTTTGATCACTACAGCTTTATAGTATAATCTAAAGTCTGGTAACATTATCCCTTCTAATTTGTTTTTATTTCTAAATAATGTATTTATTATTTGAGGTTTTTTATGATTCCATATAAAATGAAGCACTAGTTTTTCAAGCTCTTTAAATTATCACATTGGTGCTTTGACAGGTATTGCATTAAGTCTGTAGATCACTATGGGTAGTGTGGACATTTCAACAATGTTGAGTCTTTGATTCTTACTGGCCATGAGCATAGTATGTTTTTCCATTTGTTAACATCTTCAGCTATTTCTTTTCTCAGGGTTTCGTAGTTCTTATTATAGAGATCTTTCATTTCCTTTGTTTGATAAATTCCCAGGTATTCTATCTTCTTTGGCACTACTGTAAAAGGGATAGAGTCCTTGACTATATTTTCAGCTTGACTATTGTTGGCATATATAAAAGCTACTGATTTGTAAGTATTTATTTTGTATCCTGAGACACTGCTGTATTCCCTGATCACTTCCAAGAGCTTTGTAGTGAGTCTCTGGGGTTTTCTAAGTATAAAATCATGTCATCTGTGAAGAGTGAGAGTTTGACCTCCTCTGATACCATTTGAATATGCTTGATCCCCTTCTCTTGCCTGATTGCAATAGCTAGGATTTCCATTACTATGTTGAATAGCAGTGGTGACAGTGGGCATCCTTGTCTAGTTCCACATCTGAATGGTAATGTTTTCAATTTTACTCCAGTCAATATGATATTGGCTGTACTTTTGCTGTATATGGCCTCTGTGAGTTTAAAAAATGTCCCATCTAAGCCTATTTTCTTAAGTATTCTGATCATGAAAGAATGCTGGATATTATCAAAAGATTTTTCTGCATCAATTGATAGAATCATATGTGTTTGTTTTTTATTTTATTTATGTGGTGTATTATATTTAAAGATTTACATATGTTGAACCAACCTTGAAACTCTGTGATAAAACCAACTTGATCATGGTGTATAATTTTTTTGATGTACCATAGAATTCTGTTTGTTAGGATCTTATTGAATATTTTTGCATTGATATTCATTAATGATTTTGGTCTGTGGTTTTCTTTATTTGTTGGGTCCTGTCCTGGTTTGGGGATCAAGGTGATATTTGCTTCATAGAATGACTTGAGGAGAATTCCTTCTTCTTCTATTTTATGGAAAAGGTTATGTCATATAGGTACTAGTTCCTTTTGAAGGTTTGATAGAATTCTGATGTGAAGGCATCTGGTTTCAGACTTTTCTTTTATAGGAGATTTTGTATAGTTGATGTATTTCAGTGCTTGATATAGGTTTATCCAAAATTTCTAATTCTTTCTGGTTGAGTCCAGGAAGGTGGTATCCTTCCAAGAATTGATCCATTTCTCCCAGATGATCATATTTCTGAGAATAGTTTTTTGTAGCAATTATTGAGGACTTTTTAAATTCCTGCAGAATCTGTTATTATTTCTCCTTCATCATGTCTGATTGATGTTATTAGAGATTTTACTTTTCTGTTTCTGGTTAGGCTAGCCACAGGTTTATCAATTTCATTAATCTTTTCAAAGATTCATTCAAGTTTTTGTTCTGTCAAACTTCTGAATGATTCTTTCGTGTTTAATTTCATTTAATTCTGTTCTACTTTTGGTTATTTATTTCCTTCTGAAGGGTTTGGGGTTGAATTGTTCTTCCTTTTCTAGTTGCTTAAAATGACCCGTTAGGTTGTTGACTTCCTCTCATTCTGTTTTCTTATTTATATTTTTTTATTTGACCTAAAAGGGACCCTCATAATTGAAAACTTCACTGATCTTTTTTCTTCTGTCTCTCTTTATTTATTTATTTTTTTATTGTTAAATCATAGCTATGTACATTAGTGCAATCAAGGGGTACAATGTGCTGGTTTCATATACAATCTGAAATATTCTCATCAAAAAGTTCAACGTAGCCTTCATGGCATTTTCTTAGTTATTATATGTAGACATTTGTATTCTGCCTTTAGTAAGTTTCACCTGTACCCATTCTAAGATGCACCATAGGTATGGCCCCACCCATTACTCTCCCTCCACCTTAACCTCCCCCCTCTTTTTCTATATATTGGAAGAGGTTTAGTAATACAGGTGCTAGTTCTTCTTTAAAGGTTTGGTAGAATTCTGACGTAAAGCCATCTGGTCCTAGGCTTTTCTTTTTAGGGAGATTTGTATAGTTGATGCTATTTCAGAACTTGATATAGGCCTGTTCAACATTTCCACTTCATTCTGCCTAAGTCTTGGTAGGTGGTGTACTTCCAGGTATTGGCCGATTTCTTTCAGATTTTCATATTTCTGAGAGTAGAGTTTCTTGTAGTATTTGTTAGGAATTTTTTGAATTTCTGAGGGGTCTGTTGTTATTTTATCGTTACCATTTCTGATTGATGAAATTAGAGATTTTACTCTTTTTTTCCTGGTTAGGTTGGCCAAAGGTTTATCTATTTTACTGATCTTTTCAAAAAACCAGCTTTTGGATTTATCGATCTGTTGTATAATTCTTTTGTTTTCAATTTCATTTAGTTCTGCTCTGATTTTGGTTATTTCTTTTCTTCTGCTGGTTTTGGGTTGGAATGTTCTTACTTCTCCAGTTGCTTGAGATGTCCCATTAAGTTATTAACTTCCTCTCTTTCTGTTTTCTTGAGGAAGGCTTGCAGTGCTATAACTTTCCCTCTTAGGACTTTCTTTGCAGTATCCCAGAGGATCTGATGATTAGTGTCTTCATTGTTGTTTTGTTCCAAAAATTTGGTGATTTCCTTCTTAATCTCATCTATAACCCATCTATACTTCAGCATAAGTTTATTTAGCTTCCATGTTCTTGTATGGGTATGCAGATTCCTGTTGTTATTGAGTTCAACTTTTATTCCATGATGGTCCGAGAAGATGCAAGAAATAATTTTTATTTTTTCTAAATTTTTGAGGTTAGATTTGTGGCCTAGGATGTGGTCGATTTTGGAGTATGTTCCATGGGCTGATAAGAATGCGTATTCAGTTTTGTTGGGATGAAATGTTCTGTAGATGTCTGCTAAGTCCAGATGTTGAATGGTTAAGTTTAAATCTAAAATTTCTTTGCTTAGCTTCTTTTTAGAGGATCTATCCAGCACTGCTAAAGGAGTGTTAAAATCTCCAACTACTATGGAACTGGATGAAATCAAGTTGTTCGTGTCTGTTAGAGTTTCTCTTATAAATTGAGGTGTGTTGTGGTTGGGTGCATAAATATTAATAATTGAGATCTCATCATATTGAGTATTGCCTTTAACAAATATGAAGGCAATACTTCATCCTTATCCTTCCTTATTTCGGTGGTTTAAATCCTATTGCTTCTGTGAATAGGATTGCAATGCCTGCTTTTTTCTGCTTTCCATTTGCCTGGAACATAGATGACCATCCCTTCACCTTAAGTCTATATTTGTCTTTTAATGTAAGATGCAATTCTTGTATGCAGCAGATATCTGGCTTGAGTTTTTGTATCCAGTCAGCCAACCTGTGCCTCTTTGGAGGACAGTTTAAACCATTCACATTAATTGAGAATATTGATAAGCCTTTCAAGAGTCCGGTGGACATTTTAAATCCTTTTGTGACTGTGGAAGTTGGAATTTGATAAAAATTTTCTGGGTGGGTTTACTTTTGTGGTGGAGGATTATGCTGGTCTTTATGGAGGATAGGTCTGAGAATATCCTGGAGAGCTGGTTTAGTTATGGCAAATTTCTTGAACATGTGAATGTCATTGAAGTATTTAATTTCTCTGTCATAAATGAAACTCAGTTTAGCTGGGTACAGGATCCTGGGTTGAAAGTTATTTAATTTTAGGAGATTAAAAGTCTATGACCATCCTCTTCTAGCTTGAAAGGTTTCAGCAGAGACATTTGCAGTTATTCTAAAATTCTTGCCCTTGTAGGTGATGGTTTTCTTTCATCTGGCAGCTTTCAGAATTTTCTCCTTCATATTAACTTTAGTGAAATTGATTATGATGTGTCTGGGGGATGTCTTATTTTGTTGAGTCATGCTGGAGTTCTGAAACTGTCTGCTATCTGAATTTCAGAATCTCTTGGCATGTCTGGAAAGTTTTCCTTCATAATCTCATGGAGAAGAGACTCTGTGCCTTGTGAAGCCACTTCGTTGCTTTTGGGGATCCCTATAAGACAAATATTGGTTTTCTTTGAATTATCTCAGAGCTCTCTGAGAGAATGATCTGTTTTTGCCCTCCAATTCTCTTCCTCTTTGAGAGTTTGGGAGCATTTGAAAGCTTTGTCTTCAATGTGAGAAATCCTTTCTCCTGCTTGTTCCCTTCTGTTACTGAGGGATTCTACTGTGTTTCTCAGATCTTTGAGGGTTGCAGCTTCTTGTCTCAATGTGTCAAAATCTTTGGTCATTTGGTCTTTGAATTCATTGAATTCCTGAGATACCTTTTGGGTTACTGCTTGGAATTCTAATTCAATCTTATTTGCTATCCAGGTTCTGAATTCGATTTCTGACATCTCAGCTATTTGTGCATGGGATCTTGTGCTGTGTCTGCCCCATTGATATTTGGGGGAGTTGATCTGCTCTGATTATTCATATTGCAAGAGTTTTTCTGTTGATTTCACCTCATGAATGTTTTCACCATTGCATCTGGCCATCCTCAGAGTTGGGGAGGTGTCTCTCCAAGATTAGACCCCAGTGGGATCACTCTATTATTGCTGGATCTTTGTAGGGAGTGACCCTGTGTAGTTCCTTTGGGGGGAAGTTCTGGTTGTGGAAGCAGCTCCGGAGTGTGACACACCCGGATCCAGCAACAGGGAGGGATGTGGTGCGCACGGTTCTGGGTGTGCCTGGGTCCCATTGACTTTGGCACAGAGAGCCCAAGGCTCTAGCAGTCTGTGGGCAGGAGAAGGGCTCTACACAGAGGCAGGGAGGGCTCTGGAGGGCAAGTAGCTACCAGTGTCAACGGCCAGACGAGTGGGCCAGTGTGGAGGCAGGGAGGGTACTGAAAGGAGGATGTGGGGTTGCACGCTCCCACAGTTCCTGGTCAGGGCATGCAGAGGCCTGGTGGGCACGGATCACAGGTCGGTGGTCACAGCACAGTTCTTATGGAGGTCCAGGCGGCACCAAGCCCAGGAGTTTGAGGTTGCTATGAGCTGTAATGCCATGGCACTCTACCAAAGGCAACAGCCCGAGGCTCCAATGTGCCAAAACTGGTCTCACTCTGCCCCTGAGGGTTAAGGCTGTAAGGCAGCTCAGTTCCTGCCTTCAGGCTACTCAGTCACTAGGTTACTAGCTCCTGCCCAATCCTTGGTCTGCAACCCTGAGGGCAGAATTTGCTGGGGCAATTCTCTCACAATGGCTCCCTGCGGCCCACAGCCAAATACTATTAGCTCCATCCGGTTTAGCGGCTCAGTCTGGGGCCCTAGACAATGCCCAAAGTTCTCCACACTCCTGCTCAAGCTCTTCCCAAGGCAGTTCAACTGAGTGCCAAGTCCAAAAACACTGAAGCAGTTCACAGGTAAGGCCTTTCTGGTTTGCAGTCACTGCTGCTTATACTTATGGTTGCCGGTGGGATTAGGTCAATCGAACACACAAAACCACTTGCCAGTTTTCCACTGTTTTTGTCCTCCTCTTGGGGTCCAGAAGTCCTTTGCTGACTCCCTGTATCCTCAAAGGGATGATTATAGGCAGATCCCACCAGCCAGAGATGCCTGGAGTCTTATCTCCCCAGACACACCGTGCCAAGTTTCAGGAAAGCTGTTACTCGGCTGCCATCTTGCTCCTAGCTCTATCTTTCTGTTTTCTTGATGAAAGCTTCTAATGCTATACACTTCCCTCTTAGGACTGCCTTTGTAGTATCTCACAGGTTTTGATAATTTGTGTCTTTATCATTATATTTTTCCAAAAATTTGATGATTTCCTTCTTAATCTTGTATTTGACTCAGCTGTCATTCAGCCTACATTTATTTAGTTTCCATGACTTTGTTTGAGTGTGAAGATTTCTGTTGCTGTTATTTTTATTCCATGACAGTCTGAAAATGTACAAGGAATAATTTCTATTCTTTTAAATTTGTTAAGATTAGATTTGTGTCCTAAGATATGATCAATTTTGGAGGATGATCCATGTGATGATGAGAAGAATGTATATTCAGTTTTATTACAATGAAATGTTCTATAGATGTCTGTTAAGTCCATTTGTGCTAGGGTCAAATTAAGTCTATTATTTCTATGGTTAGTTACTTCTTTAAGGATATTTTCAGAACTGACAAAAGGGCACTGAAATCTTCAACTATTATAGTGCAGGAAGATATCAAATTGTTCATATCTGTGAAGATTTGCTTTATAAATTTAGGAGCATTTAAGTAGGGCATCTAAATGTGAATTATTGAAATCTCTTTGTGTTGAATGTTTCTCTTGACAAATATGTAGTGTTCATCCTTCTCTTTCCTTATCTTTATTGGTTTAAATTCTATTGTATCTGCAAATAAAATTACAACCCCTGCTTTTTTGATTTTCATTTGCCTATATTATAGATATCTATCCCTTTACTCTGACTCTTTTTTTATCCTTTGAGGTAAGATGAGTCTCTTGTAAGGAACAGATACCTGACCTGAACTGTTACATCCAGTCAGCCAACCTGTGCTTCTTTAGAGGACAATTAAGCCATTCACATTAATTGAGAGAATTGATAGGTATAGTAATGTTTTGGCTGTCATGTTTAATAAAGGTCCAGTGGACATTTTTAATTATTTCATCATTGTGGAAGTTTGGTTTTGTTGATAAAATCTGGGTGAGTTTACCTTGATGGTAGACCACTGTTCTGGTCATTATGGAAAATGGGTCTGAGTATTTCTTGGAGAGCTGGTTTAGTTATGAGAAATTTCCTTTCTTGCTTACTGTGAAGGAGCTAAGGAAATTTTGCTCCAAAATATGACTTTTTGGCATAAAGAATATTTTGAATTAAAGGCAATTCATGATCAGGAAGCATTGGAAGATGCCTTTCCTCTATCTACATAAAACCCTAATTGAGAATCAAAAAGGAGCTACTGACTTCCTTATTACATGCTAATAGACCTGGCCCCAGGGGCATTTGAAGCAGATACCTGTCTCTGAGGTTAATCAACAAATCAATCTGTTTCCCTGTGTCTACAGACATCCCCCCTAGCAACAACTTGCTGCACCTATACTATCCACCTTCTCCCCTCTCCCTTCCAAAAGGCATCTACAAAAGGTCTCTGACCATCTATAAAAAGTCTCTGAGACTTTGAGTAATCATTCTTTTTTTTTTTGAGACAGAGCCTCAACCTGTCACCCTGGGTAGAGTACCATGGCATCACAGCTCACAGCAACCTCCAACTCCTGGGCTCAAGAGATTCTCCTGCCTCCACCTCCCAAGTAGCTGGGACTACAGGCATCCACCACAACACCCAGCTATTTTTTGGTTGCAGCCATCATTGTTGTTTGGTGGGCCCGGGCTGGATTCAAACCCACCAGCTCAGGTGTATGTGGCTGGCACCTTACCTGCTTGAGCCATAGGCTCCAAGCCTGAGTAATCATTCTTATGGTTCCCCCCATATGTATGGTTTTTAGAAATAAGTGTTTCTCTTATTAATCTACTGTAATTGTGAGTTGATCTTTCAACAAGCCAATAAAGGGAAAAGGGTAGGTTTCAGTGTAATCCCTACACTATACTTTTTCTCTCTTTTTCTTTAATTCTTTCCTTCCACTCTTCTTTTTTTCTCTCTCTCTCTTTATCTTTTATTTTCTTTTTCCCCTCTCTCTCTCTTTACCTTTATCTTCCTTATGGCCTGATACTAAAAGGCTACTTCAATCCCAAGGCTCTGACATATGCTAATTTTAATCAAAGGAGGTAGTGAGAAGGAAAAAGTGGGGGAAGGAATTGAACAAGAAGAAAACACACATAAGGAAGCACCAACAGAAAAATGCTGGCAACATGAAAAACCAGAATAGAGCAACCCATGCAAGGGATCATGAAATAGCTAACACAGAAGATTCCACCTATAGAATAATAATGGCAATGACAGAAAGGAAATTTAAAATATGGATGTCAAAAAAGGGGAGTTAATGAGAAAGTGGAAAAATAGAACCCCCAAATGGATGAAAGATGTGAAGAATATAGAAAGGAAATGGCACAGCTTAAAGAATTGAAAGAATCAATCAGGGAACTTAAAGATGCAGTAAGAAAGTATAAATAACAGATTACAGCATGGAGAAGAAAGAATCTCAGAGATAGAGGGTAAAGCTCTTGAGCTAATCCAGGCAGTTAAAGAGGCAGAAAAGAGGAGAGAAAAAGAAGAATATTCACTCAGAGAGTTATGGGACACCATGAAGCATTCAAACATATGAATTATAGGTATTCCTGAAGAATACCTCAAAGGAATGGAAGGCCTACTGGAGGATATCATAAACAAAAACTGATCAAATATCACTAAGGATTCCAAAATATTCCTTTTAGAGGGATATCAAACATGGGTCATCTCAACACAAATAGAGCATCTCCATGACACATTGTAACAAACCTGTTCAAAGTCAAGACAAAAAAGAAAATACTGCAAACAGCCAGGAGTAAGTGCCAATTGACCTACAGGGGCAGATAAACCAGGGTAACAGCGAATTTCTCAGCTGAAAATTTCCAAGCCAGAAGAGAATGGGGAGATACCCATAACCATCTTAAACAAAACAATTTTCAGCTCAGAATTTTGTATCCTACTAAACTAATTTTCAAAATTGATAGACAAATCAAATCTTTTATTGATATACAAACACTGAAGAAATTTGTCATAACAAGACCATCTCTACAAGAAATACTTAGACCTCTTCTCCACACTGAACATCATGATGGACCACCAGCAAAGTAAACACCCACAAACTAAAGGCCAAAACCTAACTTCCATAATGACACAAAGGGTAAAACAAAGCAAAAAACCTTCACAAAATAAGATGACTAGACCTCTACCATACTTAGCAATTCTTTTCTTTTTTTTTTTTTATTGTTGGGGATTCATTGAGGGTACAATAAGCCAGGTTACACTGATTGAAATTGTTAGGTAAAGTCCCTCTTGCAATCATGTCTTGCCCCCATAAAGTGTGACACACACCAAGGCCCCACCCCCTCCCTCCATCCCTCTTTCTGCTTCCCCCCCATAACCTTAATTGTCATTAATTGTCCTCATATCAAAATTGAATTTCAATAAATGTTAATGGCTTGAATTCCCCACTGAAGAGACACAGGCTGGCCAATTGGATAAAACACACACACACACACACACACACACACACACACCATACATACATTATCTCCAGGAAACACACATAACCTTGAATGACAAAACAAGGCTCCAGGTAAATGGGTGAAAAAATATTTCAGGCAAATGGAAACAATAAGAAAGGAGGGTTGCAATCTTATTTTCAGATACAACTGGATTTGAAGTAACTAAAGAAAGACAAAGATGGTCACTTCATATTGATCAAGGAAACAGTACATCGATACAATACAACAATTAGAGATTACCTGTGACTACTACAAGAAAATCTACTCCAAGAAATTTAACAATGTGGAGGAAAGAGACCAATATCTGGAATTATACTATCTCCCTAGACTTAACCAGAAAGAAATAGATCTCTTGAACAGACTAATATCAAGCACTGAGATTGAAGAAACAATAGCACTGAGATTGAAGAAACAATAAAAAAAAAAAAAAAAATCTTCCAACAAAAAAAAAGCACTGGACCAGATGCTTCACACCAGAATCCTATCAAACATTCAAAGATGAGCTTGTATCTACACTTCAGAACCAATTCCAAAACATTGAGAAGGAAGGAAACTTCCCCAGCATGTTCTGTAAAGCAAACTTCACCCTCATTCCAAATCCAGGAAAGGACCCAACTTAAAAAAAAAACTACAGGCCAATTTCACTAATAAATATTGATGCAAAAATACTCAATAAAATCTTAGCCAATAGATGACAGATTACACATTAAAAATATATACATCAAAAAAATTATACATCACAATCAAGTAGGCTTCATCTCAGGATGCAAGGCTGATTTAACATTCACAATCCATCAATGTAATTCACCATATTAATAGAAGAAAAACAAAGCTTATATTATCCTTTCAATAGAGGAGAAAAAGCGTTTGATAAAATTCAACATCTTTTTTCTTTTTTTTTCTTTTGAGACAGAGTCTCAAGCGGCTGCCCTGGGTAGAGTGCTGTGGCATCATTGCTCACAGCAACCTCCAACTTGGGCTCAAGCAATCCTCTTGTCTTAGTTTTTTCTATTTTTAGTAGAGACAGGGTCTCACTTTCGCTCAGGCTGTTCTCTTAAGTAATCAGCTTCAGTGTCCCAGAATGCTAGGATTACAAAAGTGAGTCAATGCACCTAGCCAAGCATCCTTTTCTAACAAGAACACTTAAGAATATAGGTATAAGTGGGACATTTCTTAAAACAATTGGATCCACCTATGACAAACCCACAGCTAATATACTGAATGGAGTAAAACTGAAAGCTTTTCTACTTAAAAGGGGAACCAAACAAGGATGTCCTCTATCATCCGCTACTATTCAACCCAGTGCAAATGCTGCTCTTTTGTGACAATATGATCTTAAGATCTTATACTTAGAAACCCCCAGAGACTCAAGCACAAGACTCCTAGAAGTGATCAAGAAATACACTAATATCTCAGTGTATGAAATCTATGTCCACAAATCAGAAGCCTTTGTATATGCCAATAAGAGCCAAGTTGAAAAGCTAATCAACAATACAAATTCCCTTCACAGTAGCTTCAAAAAAATTAAATACCTAACAAAAGAGCTGAAGGACCTCTATGAAGTGAATTGACATCAACAAATGGAAGAATATACCATGCTTTTGCCTGGGAAGAATCAACATTGTTAAAATGTCTTTACTAACCAAAGCAATCTACAGATTCAATGCAATCCCCTTTAAAATGCCAATATTATACTTTGAATAACTGGGAAAAATAGCACTTCATTTTGTATGGAACCAGGAAAAAAAAAACATGTAGCTAAGGAAATTCTTAGTAATAAAAATGAAGCTAGAAGATTCACTCTACCAGACTTCAGGTTATATTACAAGTCCACAGTGATCAAAACAGCATGGTATTTGCACAAAAATAGAGAGACAAAGAAATATGGAACCAAACAGAAAACAAAGAGATGAAACCAGTTTCTTATAACCATCTGATCTTCGATAAACCAAACAAAAGCATATGCTGGGGAAAAGAACATCTATCAATAAATGGTGCTGGGAGAACCAGATACCACATGTAAAAGACTGAAATTAGACTCGCATCTTTCACCACTGACAAAAATTGACTTAAGATGGGTAAAAGATTTAAATCTAAGACATGAAATGTTAAAATGCCTAGAAGAAAAAACTCTTGAGGATGTTGCCATGGGGAAAGATTTTATGAAGAAGCTGTCAGCAGCAGTCACAATAACAACAAAAATAAGCAAATGAGACTTAATTAAACTGAAAAACTTCTGCCCAGCTAAGGACACAATAAGCAAATCAAATAGACAGCCTTCAGAATGGGTAAATATATTTGCATATTACAAATGTGACAAGGCTTGATGACTAGGATCTATACAGAACTCAAATTAATCAACAAAAAAAGCAAACAATCCCATCTATCATTGGGCAAGAAGATGAACAGAACCTTCTATGAGGAAGACAGATGAATGGCTCACAAACATATTTAAAAATGCTCATCATTCCTAATCATCAGAAAAATGCAAATCAAAACTACCTTGAGATATCCCTAAACCCCAGTGTGAATAGCTCACAGCACAAAATCCCAGAGTTGCAGTTGCTGGCATGGGTGTGGAGAAAGAGGAGCACTTTTACAATGTTGGTGATCTTGCAAACTCATATAGCCTCTTTGGAAAGAAGTACGGAGAGTCCTCAAAGAACTCTAAGTAGACCTCCCATTTGATCCCCCAATCCCACTACTAGGGCATCTACCCAGAAGAAAAAAAATCATTTTATCATAACTATAATGTTTATCACAGCTCAATTTACAATTACCAAGATGTGGAAACAATCTAAATACCCATCAACCCAGGAATGAGTTAACAAACTGTGGCACATGTATACTATGAAGTACTACTCAGCCTTAAGAAAAGATGGTGACTTTACATCTTTTGCATTAATCTGAAGTTGAAACATTCTTCTTAGTAAAGTATCACAAGAATGGAAAAGCAAGTATCTAATGTACTCAATTTTACCATGAAGCCAGTATGATGTAACACATGCCCACATAGTAGAAAAATCTTAATTCTATTCAAATTGGGTGGAGGGGGATAGGAGAACAGGGCATCAGTGTGCTCCCACTTAAAGGTTACAAGATAGAGTGAACAGCACATCTTTTGGGTGTGGGACACAAATACAAGAGCAACTCTATCTAACAAATTCAAAAATTGTGACCTAGGAAAAAAAGAAAAAAGAAGAAGAAGGAAAAAAAAAAAAAAAGAAAAGAAAAAAAAAATTGTGACCTCGTTGTTTATACCCTCACAGTAACCTGAAATTAAAAAATAAATAAATAAAAAATAAATTACCCAACTTCAAACATTTATTTATAGTAATACAAATAGACCAAGACAAAATGGAATTGTTTTCTTTATTTCTTTTTCAACTAGTTTATTATTGGTGTATAGAAATGCTACTGATTTATCTTGATTTTTGTATCCTCAAACTTTACTTAATTTATCAGTTCTAAGAATTTTTTCACAGTCTTTAGGTTTTCTATATATAATATCATGTCATCTTCAAAGAGAAATAATTGGACTTCCTTTTTTCCAATTTGGATGCCTTTTGTTTCCTTCTCTTGCCTTATTGTTTCATCTAGGACTTCCAGTACTATGTAAAATAAGAGTGGTGAAAGGGAGCATTCTTATGTAGTTTCTGTTCTCAGAGGAAAGGCTTTTAGTTTTTCCCTATTTGCTTTGAGGTTAGCTGTGGTTTTGCACACATGCCCTTTATTATTTTGAAGTATGTTCCTTCTATGCCTAATTGAGAGGCTTTTATCATTAAGAGATGTTGAATTTTATCAAATGCTTTTTCTGTGTCTATTAAGATGATTTTTGTTCTTCATTCTGTTGATATGCTGTATCACGTTTATTGAAGTGCATATGTTGAAATATCTTTGCATCCTTAGGATATAGATATCACTTGATTGTGATGTATTATCTGTTTGATATGTTGTTAGATTTGATTTGCTAGCATTTTGTTGAAGTTTTTACATCAGTGTTAATCAGGTATATTGGCCTACAGTTTTTTTTTGTTGTTGTTGTTGTTGTTTTAAATAGTTCTTTTTTTTTTTTTGCAGTTTCTGGCCTGGGCTGGGTTTGAACCCACCCCCTCCGGCATATGGGACTGGCGCCCTACCCCTTTGAGCCACAGGCGCCGCCCTGGCCTACAGTTTTGTTGTTGTTTCTTTGTCTGGTTTCCATATCAGGGTAAACTAGACATTGTAGAATGAATTAGGAAAAGTTCCCTTCTCTTCAATTCTTTGGAATGACTTGAGAAGAATTGGCATTAATTATTCTTTAGAAAATTGGTAGAATTCAACCCTAAAGCCATCTAATCCTAGGCTTTTCTTTGATGGAAGAGTTTATTACTGATTTAATCTTATTGCTTGTTATTGGTCTGTTTAGGTTTTCTATTTCTTTCTGCTTCTTCTTGATAAGTTTTATGTGCCCAAGAATTAATCCATTTCATCTAGGTTTTACAATTTGTTAGTGTATACTTGTTCATAATAGTCTCTAATATCTTGATTGTATTAACAGTGGCTAATGATCCCCTGTATTTCTGTAGCATCAGCAGCAATGTTTGCTTGGTCATTTCTGATTTTATTTATTTGCCCTTATCACCTTTTTTCTGTTTAGTTTAGCTATAAGTTTATCAATTTTGTTTATCTTTTTTCACTTTTTAAAATTTCAGATTAATATGAAGGTACAAATGATTAAGTTACATTGTTTGTGTTTGTTAGCTAAAGTCCAAGTTGTACTTGAACTCTTCACCCAGGAGATGTGTAATATACCCTTACATTATTCCCATTAGGTGAGAGCTTACCAAATTCCCTCCCTCCTTTCCTCTCCCCTACATGCTTTCTTTTCCATTCTTATGATAATTTACTGCAGAGAATATTCTTCAACTCCATCCAGGTAAATACAAAAGATATAAAGTCTTCATCTTTTCTATGGCTGAATAGTATTCTATGGTATACATATACTATAGTTTATTATTCTGTTCATGGGTTAATGGGCACTTGTGTTGATTCTACATTTTAGAAATTGTGAATTGAGCTGAATAAACATTTTAGTGAAAATGTCCATAAGGTAAAAAATTTTTTCTTCTTTGTAGATACCAAGTAAAGACATTGCAGGGTCAAATGGAAGGTCTACTTTTAGCTCTTTGAGTATTATCCATACTTCTTTCCATAGAGGTTATATTAGTTTGCAATCCCACCAACAGTGTAAAAGTGTTCCCTTTTCTCCATATCCATGCCAGCATTGGCAGCTTTCTGACTTTGCGATGTGGGCTATTGTCACTGAGGTTAAGTGATATCTCAAGGAGGTTTTGATTTGCATTTCTTTGATGATTAAGATGATCTTTTTTTCACTTTTTTAAATTTCAGATTAATATGAGGGTACAAATAATTAGGTTACATTATTTGTGTTTGTTAGCTAAAGCGCAAACCTCTTCACCCGAGATGTGTAATATACCCTTACATTATCCCACCGACAGTGTAAAAGTGTTCCCTTCTGTCCACATCCAGGCCAGCATTGGCAGATTTGAGACTTTGTAATTTGACCATTTTTTATGTGTTTGTTAGTCATTTGTCTGTCTTCTTCAGGGATGGTTCTGTTCATATGCCTTGCTCATGGGTAAATGGTATTGTTTGCTCTTTTCTTGTTAATTAGTTTGAGTTCTCTGTAGATTCTAGCTATCAGATTCATAGCATGCAATTGTCTTTTCCCATTCTCAAAGTTGTCTGCTTTAGTTGTTGTGCCCTTAGCTTGATCATGTCAAGCTTTATTTATTTATTTTTGATGTTCCTGCCAATGGGGTCTTCATAAAATCTTTTCCCAGGCTGATTTTCTCAAGAGTTTTCCCAGCACTTTCTTCTAGAGTTTTTATTGTTTCATGTCTTAAATTTAAATCTTTTATCCAGCATGAGTCAGTTTTTTATAAGTGGTGAGAGGAGCAGGTAATTTCGATTTTTTACGTGTGGCTAACCAGTTCTCTCAACAACATTTATTAAATAGGGCCTTTTCCCTGCAGCGTGTGCTTGTTTGGTTTATTGAAGATCAGATACTGATATGTGGCTGGTTTCATCTGTAGGTTCTCTATTCCGTTCCATAGATCTATGTTTCTATTTCTGTGCTAGCACTATGCTGTTTTGATCACTGTAGACTTGCAGTATAACTTGTAGTCTGATAACATGATCCTCCTGATTTATTTTTATTTCTTAGAATTGTGTTGGCTTTTTTTTTTTTTTTCTGGTTCCTTATGAAACAAAGTACTATTTTCTTGGGCGGCACCTGTGGCTCAAGGAGTAGGGCGCCGGTCCCATATGCCGGAGGTGGTGGGTTCAAACCCAGCCCCGGCCAAAAACAAAAAAAAAATCACACACACAAAAAAAAGTACTATTTTCTCAAGGTCTTCAAAGTATGATGTTGGTGCATTAAAGGAAATTGCATTAAATCTGTAGATTCATTTGGGTAGTATGGACTTTTTTATAATGTTTATTCTTCCACGCCATGAGCATGTGTTCTTTGATTTGTTAACATCTTCTGCTATTGCTTTTCTCAGGGTTTTAAAGTTCTCTCTGCAGAGATCCCTCATTTCTTTTGTTAGATTTATTCCTAGATATTTTATATTCTGGAAGATACTGTGAAGGGTATTATGTCTTTGTTGTTATTCTGGTATGGTGTTTGTCTTTGACTATTGGCATATACGAAGGCTATTGATTTGTGGACATTAATTTTATAGCCCAAGATGTTACTGTATTTCTTGATCACTTCCAGAAGTCCTATGGTTGAGTCCCTGATTGCATTGGCTAGAATTTCCAGCACTGTGTTCAATAGTAGTGGTGAGAGTGGACATCTTTGTCTGGTTCCAGTTTCAAATTTTACTCCATTCAATATGATATTGGCTGTGGGTTTGTTATGGAAGTCTTCTGTCAATTTAAAAAATGTGCCATCTATGCCAATTTTCCTAAGTGTTTTTATCAGAAAATGATGCTGAATTTTGTCAAATACTTTTTCTGCGTCTATTCAGAGGATGGTATGGTCTTTTTTTGCTTCTATTTATGTGGTGAATTACACATATGGACTTAGGTATTTTGAACCAACCTTACATCCCTGGGATAAAATCTACCTGATCATGATGTACAATTTTTTTTTAATGTGCAGCTGTATTCTGTTTGCTGATACTTTTGTGTCGATATTTATTAATAATATAGGTCTATAGTTTTCTTTTTCTGTTGGATTCTTTCCTGCTTGTTGATATCAGGGTTATATTTACTTTACAGAAGGAGTTAGGGAGGGTACCTTCCTTGTCAAAGGAACAGGTTCTATAATACAGACAGAAATTCATTTTTATCCTTTTTTAAAAAACCTTTCCATTTTTGTTGATTTTTTTTTTTTTTTAGTTTCTGTTTAGCTCTACTGTGAGCTTTATGATTTATTTCCTTTTACTGATTTTTATTTTGAGATAGGGTCATGCTCTGTTGGCTGGGCTAGAATGCAGTGTGGTGTCATCATAGCTTACTCCAACTTCAAACGACTGGGCTCAAGCAATCTTCCTATTATCTGGGCTACAAGTATTTACCACCACAACGAGCTACTTATTCTTTTCTTTTCTCTGTGTAAATTTGTTTTTGTTTTGTTTTTCTGTAGAGTCTTTGTTGCTCAGACTTGTCTCAAATTCCTGGCCTCAAGCAATTCTGTTGCCTTGGTCTCCCAAAAGAGCATAAATTAACATGCCACCATCTCCTTCTAATTTTGAGTTTGGCTTGTTCTTGCTTTCCGGCTCTTTGAGGTGCATTTTTGCATTATTTATATAAAATGTTTCTTCTTGGCCTTCCTCCTGGGGCTGCTGGCTGCTGCCCGGGCCACACTTGGGTTTCTGCAGTGGTTCCTGTGCCCACTATAGTCAACTCACACCACAAAAGGATGGCCTCTGTGGTCTGTGGCCTGCAGCTTCTGGCAGTTTTGGCTGTTGGCAAAGCAGCTGGCAGGTTCTGCCAAGGGTGAGAGAGAAAAATGTCTAAGTGTAGGCCTCAGCCAGGGGCCAGGGTCTGTAGTGGCTGATCACCAGGACAATGTCTTCTTTCCCAGTGGGTGACTGCCTCACCTGGAAGAGCTATACATGCAGCCCAAGAGGGGATCTGCTCCCTATAGCACCAATAAAAACAGAAACACCCACAGAGTGGCTGGGACCATGGAGATACCCAGAGCATCCAGTTCTCTAAGATGGGGCTATATGAAAACAACATCTTCTGCAGCCAGGCCACATCCTAAGCAGCTGAGAGTTCCATGACAGAGGACACTCTTTCCATCAACTCAAAGATGATACAGACATCTGCTCTGGGTATCTGCTCACCAGATGATTTCATGGGTAGAGGAGAGGGGATAGTGGGTACCACTAGGTTCCAGAGACTGTAGCTTTTCCTTTTCCTCCTAATCCAGTATTTCCCTTGGCTTTGTGACTCAGTGAATTAAGGAAACACCTGGAAATTCACCATGCACATTAACTAAAATGCAGGACAATTCAGAGTTGGAAAATCTGGGTTTGAGGCCTGGTGTTGCTATTTGCCAGCTGTGTGACCTTGGGCAAACCCTTAACCCCTTAGAGATTCTATTTGATATTTCATAAAAATGAAGGTAATGAGTAACTACCTTATTGGAATGCCAAATGTTTAGGATACTGGCTAAACCATAATAATACATTCACTAATAATAAGCTACCACTAAATGGAAATTATCACTGTTAACTTAGTAACCTTCCAGAAGTTTTACAGAAAAGAAGCCTCCAGCTTTAGCCTATCTTACCCATATCTGGTTGACTGTGGAAATCATTTCTCATAGAGTTCTTAATAATATTCTCTACAAGTAGTGCTCTGTTAAAAAAAAAAAAAAAAAAGAAAAAAAGAAATCTTTCTTCTTTTGTGATGTATTTAGTACTATAAACTTCCCTTTAAGCACTGCTTTGCTGAATCCCATAGCTTTTGCTATGTTGTATTTCCATCTCCATTAGTTTCAAGAAATGTTTTGATTTTCTTCTTTCATTCTTCATGTATCCAATGGCATTTCAGGAGCATGTCATTTAATTTTTGTGTACTTGTACAATTTCCAAAGTTCCTCTTGTCATTGATTTCTAGTTTTGTTCCATTGTCATCTGAGAAGATACTTGATATAATTCTGATTCTTTAAATTTTGTTGAGACTTGTTTTATGGCCTAAAATATGGTCTATAGTAGAGAATATCTCATGTGCTGATGAAAAAAAAATATTTATTTATATATATATAATATATATAATTTGCAACTGTTGAATAAAATGTTCTGGAAATGTCTGTTGAGTCCATTTGGTCTAAAGTGCAGCTTAAATCCAATGTTTCTTGTTGACATTATGTCTAGATTATCTTTCCAATACTTATATGTGTTGTTGATGTTCACATTACTATAGTAGAGTCTCTCTCTCTCTCTTTAGATCTAATAATATTAACTTTATTATCTGGTTACTCTGGTGTTGGGTACATATATGTTTTATATTCTGTTACTGAATTGAGCTCTTTATCATTGTATAATGACCATTTACATCTCTTTTCACTGTTTTTGACTTAAAGACTGTTTTCTCTGATATAAATATAGCCACCCTGCTTGATTTGGGTTTCTATTTGCATATAATATCTTTTTCCATTCCTTGACTTCCAGTCTATTTGTCTTTACAAGTGAAGTGAGTTTCTTGTAGACAGCATATAGTTAGGTCATAATTTTTTTATTAATTTAGCTAGTCTATATCTTTTAAGAATTTAACCTACCTACACATTAGCTCATTATTCATCAGTGAGAACTAATTTCTGTCATTTTTAAAATTGTTTTCTGACTGTTTTATATATTCTTGGGCTTTTTTCTTCCTCTTTTGTTGCTTAACATTACAGTTTGGTGGTTTTATATATTGATAATGTCTGACTCCTTTCTCTTTCCTGTTTGCTGTATGTATGTATGTTTGCTGTATCAATGAGTTTTATATTTTCTTTTTCCTTTTCTTTCTTCTTTTCTTTTCTTTTTTTTTTAATTCTGAGACAGACTCTCACTTTGCTGCCCTTGGTAGAGTGCCATGGTGTCACAGCTCACAGCAACCTCAAACTCTTGGGCTTAAGCAATTCTCTTGCCTCAGCCTCCCAAGTAGCTGGGACTACAGATGCCCATCACAACATCTGGCTATTTTTAGAGAGAAAGTCTCAGTCTAGTTCAGGCTGGTCTCAAACCTTTGAGCTCAGGCAATCTACCTGCCTTGGCCTCCCAGAATGCTAGTATTACTGGGATGAGCCAAGTGTTTTCATGATAGTAGCTATCATTCTTTCACTTCCAGATTTAGGACTCCCTTGAGCATTTTTTATAGTGGTGATAAATTTCCTCAGCTTTTGCTTATATGAGAAAGACTATATTTATTTTTTATTTTTGATAAATAGCTTTGCTGAGTATATTTTTGTCTGGAAGTTTTGTTCTCTTTCAGAAGTTTGAATATATCATCCCATTCTCTCCAGGCTTGTAAGGTTTCTGCTGAGAAATCTACCATTAGTCTTATGGAAATTCTCTTATATGTGATTTGATACTTTTCTCTTGCTGGTTTTGGAATTCTCTCTTTGTCTTTGACTTTTGAAAGTGTGACTATAATGTGCCTTAGAGATGTTTTGGGGTTAAATCTATTTGGGGATATTTGAGTTTCCTGTATCTGACTGTCTATAGCTTTTAGAAGACCTCAGAAGTTTTCAGCTATTATTTTGTTACATAGATTTTCTTTTTTCTTCTTCTTCTTCTTTGGCTGGGGCTGGGTTTGAACCCACCACCTCTGGTATATGGGGCCAGCACCCTACTCCTGTGAGCCACAGGCGCCACCTGTTGCATAGATTTTCTATGCCTTTGCCTATCTCTTTTCCTTCTGTAACTCCAAAATTTCTAATATTTGGTTACTCTATGATGTCCCATTTGTCATGTAGGCTTTTTTCTTTGGTTTTCTTTTTTGTTTGTTTTCTTTTTCTTTTTCTCTTTCTTTCTGACTGGATTATTTCAAAAGATCCATTTTCAAGTTCTGAAATTCTTTTTTCACTTTGATCTAGGCTAGACTTGAAGTTCTTGATTGTATTTTTTATTTACAGAATTTTCTCTTCCAGAATTTGTTTGGCTCTTTTTTTATATCTGTCTCTTTGTTGAATTTCTTATTCAGATCATGGATTATTTTCCTGATTTATTTGCACTGCATATCTGTATTCTCCTGTAGCTTACTTGGTTTCTTTAGTATCTTTTTTAGGCATTTCATAGAATTTTTTGGATTTTGTTCCTTGAAAAATATTGTTTTTTGGTAGATGTCATGTTTCCTCACCTTTTATGATTCTTTTCTTCTTATGTTGATAATTGCATATCTGGTATAACAGTCACTTCTTCCAATTTTATGGATTGGTTTTTGTAGGGAAAGACTTTTTCCTAAAGATGTACCTACAGTGTTAGCTACTTAGGGCACTTTGGCTTTGATTTTGGGATGGGTGCATTTAGTGTAGTCTTTATATGATTTCTTCTGATTAGTGCCAGTGGTATCTGTCAGTTCCTCAGTGGTTTAGGCTGAGGTTATTAGGGGAGGCTATGGTGAGGCTTTGCTAGGGACAGAAACACCAGGTGGACTGGTCCTTAAGAACCAGTGGTGGCAGTAGCAGGCCAGGTTCACCCCGGGAATTCATGTGGTATGGGTGGGCACTGGTAGGAGCATGTCTGAGAAGGCCAATCCTTGGGCTTCCAGGCAGGTTTCTCAGGTGCCAGCAGTACCAGCATTGAGCTGGGTAGATGGGCAGTTGGTAGTGACAATAGCCATGGCACATCAACCCTCAGACATGAGAATTCCATGAGAATTCCAAAGCAGCATGCATGAACATCAGCAGAGGTTGTGGCCAGTGACTGGGTGGGCCACTCCCCAGGCTGATGTGCAGACTTTTTTTTTTTGATGTGCAGAATTCTAAAAACAAGTATGAGAGAGTCTGTCCAATTTTGATGTCTTATATACAAAATTTTCTTCTATTTTACAGTATTTTCTGAACCAAAGTTCAAGTCCTTCTCTTATTTTTTCCTCAAAATAAAATAATCATTAAATTTAATTTTTCAGCAGAACCAATTCCACACATTTTTTCCTTTATAGTGTTTGCCAAAATCTAAAATTACAAAATCTTCCTGTTCACTTTTCCAAATATTTAAAAATGCATTTTTGCTGATATTTATAATATTTATACAAAAAAATCAAGTTTGAATAAACAGACTATTACAACTAAAGCCACTATACCATAATGTTATTTGGGATGGATCACAAGAAAGCATTTATCTCAATGATACCATCCAAAGGAAATGATATCAAATGCTAGCTGCCAGCATGAACATGTAAGTGTCCTATTTCCTGTACTATGATCAAAATCAAACAAGGGGACTCAACTGAGTTATGCAATGGGCAACACATTTGGGTCAGATTTGGCACTCCCTCAAAGTTTTTGTTAAAACTTTTGAAACAAATACTATTTCTTGCTTTTAAGAAAGGCAACTTAAAGATACAATCATAAGACTTCTTAGATACATCAATACTCATTCAAAAGAACCCAAAAATTCTAAGCAATATTTGTTTAGTTAAGCAATGTTGGATCAATTCTACTGGGACATTCTATTGGGAGGAAATTTTTTTATAGTGTTAACAGCACAAACCAAATGCAGGCCTAATGGATATGTTTGTGGATCTCCTTGTAATAAAGCAAGAATTAAGGAAGGAGATAGTCATATGCAATCAAAAGAGATGATACATTCAAGAGGAAAAGAGGGACATGCCTTTATCAAATTCTTACTATGTATTAAACGTTGTGTAAAGGCTTCCTAAGATGTCTCTTTTAACCCCTAAAACAACTCTGTGTAAATATCATTATTCCTTTACTACAGAAAATAAAACAAGCTCAGAGTAGTAACTTGCCCAAGATTGCACAGCACCTAAAGAGAAACCAGGGTTGTAACTCAGGTTTACTTGATCCAGAGACCAAGTTTATTCTACTGTTCGGGGGAGTACAGGGGCGAGGAGACCATGTTATAGCAGAATTTCATAAAGACATGTCTGGGGTAACGCCTGTGGCTCAGTGAGTAGGGTGCCAGCCCCATATACGGAGGGTGGTGGGTTCCAACCTGGCCCCAGCCAAACTGCAACAAAAAATAGCCGGGCATTGTGGCAGGCACCTGTAACCCAGCTACTTGGGAGGTTGAGGCAAGAGAATCACCTAAGCCCAAGAGCTGGAGGTTGCTGTGGCACTCTACCAAGGGTGACAAAATGAGACTCTCTTTAACAACAACAACAACAACAAAAAGACATCTGTCTATTACACCCCTAGCAGCATATTCACAAATGCCTAAAGGAGAAAGCAACATAACTGGTCATTGAAAGATAAATGGATAAACAAAATGAAGCATATGCATGAAATAGAATATGATTCAGCCTTTAAAAGGAATAAATTCAGACATATGCTACAACATGGATAAACCTTGAAGATACCACAGAAAATAAAATAAGCCAGTATTTAATAAAAATATTGTGACATAATATAATTGACGATACAAATTGGAAAGTTATTCAAGTTTTATATTCTCTTCCATATACTGTTTCCATTTTAGAAACATGTCACCTTCAAGTTGGTGAACAATAGGCTCATTAATTTAAAAAATAATCTGCTCCCAGCTGGCCATATTCATGACTATATTTGTCTTCCTACTCCTTCATTAGCTATGGATAAAATTATTTCATTTAAAAAATCCCCCCCTGGACTACAGACTAATGGGGCAACAAAATGTAGAAAATAGGTATCATTAATCCAATCAACCATTTTATAACTTGCCCTGAAAAAATCATAACACTGAAAACACTAAGAACACAAATCTCCACTCCCCTTCCCAATAATAAGCAACTCTGTTGAAATTCTTGGAAATATGTTCAGACATAAAAGGAACTGAATCTAAGTCCAATCAGAATATAAACTCAAGTATTTCAAGCCAAGCCATTACATGAGTTGGTACTACCAGTACTCACCCAGTTCCATTCTCCTCCCTTTAGATCCAAAGGCAGCTACTCAGAGGAAATTGGCATGTCCCTTCCAGTTTAGCTTTTATACTTTTCCTACATTTATGAATATAAAAACAATATATACTTTGGGTTTAATTTATGTAAATACTATTTTATAATATGAATCATTCTGAAGCTTGCTTTTTGTTTCACCTTTAAGATTTCTCCATCCTGATATGTAGTATGTACTGCTTTAACTGCTGTTAGTTTTCTAACGATATGAATAAACCACCTCTTATCCATTTCCCCATTGATTGATATCAGATTACTTTCAATCTTTCACTATTACAAAAAGACAGCAATGAATATATCTTATATATGTTCCTGTGTACATGAACAAGAGGTTTCAGATCAGTTTACATCAGTCTAGATTGAGACTTCACTAATATTAACAAATGTCCCAACAAGTAGTGGGAACCTTTGCCCCTTTTAGCAATAGTGGATAAGATCTTTTTACACACATACTTGAAAACATTTTTAACTCTCTGACGCTTGTCAACATCTCAATGAGATATTATTTTAACTTTCCCTGATTTCTAGATAAATGTCCTTTTTATGTTTACTGTTCATTTTGTGTGCCTTTTTTTTGAACTGCTAGCTCATATATTTTATCCATTTTTATAGTTACCTGTGATTTTTCTCCAGAATTCTTTATATACTACATGTGTTTGTACACAAAGTGGCTTCAGATGTAAGACTATCTCCCAGTTGCAAATGAGATACAAAAAAATGTGTATACCTTGAATATAAAAACAAATAAAATAATCAAATGTTTGTGACCATAATTTATGTTAATGTCATTTCACATGCACATTTTAAATCATATTTTAGGCCAGGCACAGTGGCTCATGCCTGTAATCCCAGCACTCTGGGAGGTCTAGGCAGGCAGATTGCCTGAGGTCACAAGTTCAAGACTAGCCTGCACTACAGTGAGACCCCACCTCTAAAAAGAGCCAGATGCTGTGGTGGATGCCTGGAAGCCTAGCTACTTAGGAGACTGAGGCAAGATAATCGCTTGAGCCCAGGAGTCTGAGGTTGCTTGAACTATGATGCCAGGGTACTCTACTGGGGGTGACAAAGGGAGACGCTATCTTTTTTTTTTCTTTCTTTCTTTTTTTTTTTTTTTTTTTGGTAGAGACAGACTCTCACTTTATTACCCTCCGTAGAGTGCCATGGCATCACACAGCTCACAGCAACCTCCAACTCCTGGGCTTAGGCAATTCTCTTGCTTCAGCCTCCCGAGTATCTGGGACCACAGTCACCTGCCACAACACCTGGCTATTTTTTTGTTGCAGTTTGGCCGGGGCCAGGTTTGAACACGCCACCCTTGGTATATGGGGCTGGCCCCTTACCCACTAAGCCACAGGTGCCACCCTGGAGACTCTATCTTAAAAAACAATCCTATTTTATATAATAAATTATTTTAGAAACATTGCTTTCCCCCTCACTCACATTTCATTAAACACCTTTATTCAAACTTCTAATGAGCATATCCAACATCAAACCAGAATCTACAAAGGACTCAAGATAATCAACAAGAATGGAGCAAATAAGCACATTAATTATTGGGCAAGAAACTTGAACAGAAACTTTTCCCAAGAAGACAGACAAATGGCTAACAAACTCATGAAAAAATGCTCATTATCCCTAATCATAAGAGAAATGCAAATCAAAACTACTTTGAGGCAGCACCTCACCCCAGTGAGTATAGCTCACATTATAAGATCCCAAAGTTATAGATGCTCGTATGGGTGCAGAGAGAGGGACACATATGCACTTTTGGTGGGAGTGCAAAATAGTACAGCCTTTTTGGAAAGAAGCATGGAGACTCTTGAAAGAACCAAAAGTACACCTCCATTTGCTCTTGCAATTCCATTACTAGGTATCTACCCAGAAGAAAAAAAAATCATTTTATTATAAGGACATTTGCACTCAAATGTTTATAGAAACTTAATCACAATCACAAAGATGTGGAAACGACATTACTGTCTGTCAACCCATGAATGGATTAATAAACTATGGTACATGTATACCATGGAATATTATTCAGCCATAAAAAAGAGGGAGATTTTTCATCTTTTGTATTTACCTGAATGGATTTGGAGAACATTCTCCTAAGTATCACAAGAATGGAAAAACAAGCATCCCATGTACTCAATACTAAGCTGAAACTAGTAGATCAACAACTATTGGCCCAAACAAGAGAAAAACACAATTAATTTCAAGAAGGTGGGTGGAGAGGATTCAGTAAGTTCCCACCTAACAGGTACAATGTAGGGGTATATGGCACACTTCCTGGGTGAAAGACTCAATCAGGAGTCAGACTTTACCTTACAAATACAATGTAACCTAATTGTATATGCCCTCATGTTAAATGCCACCCCCACCCCAAAGAAACAAATGAAAAAGATGCATTGTCATTGAGCCACTTTTTGCATTGTTTACATTTTTCCGGAGTAGGTCACCTTTATTTCTATTCACGTAAATGTTGAATCTACTTGATATACTCACAAACTTTGTTCTAAGCTACCAAGTACTATTGGTTATTCATGATCGTCACAAAATAGGATCCCATGATAAGTTATTTTATGTGCCAGTTACCTTCCATTTACCCCTTCAGATCCACTCCCCTTTCTTCTCCACTGTGCTTTGTGCTCTGGAAGGCTGACCTCTCTGGGCTTTATCACTAGGATCCGTTAACTCTGGCTTCCTGTGAAAGTCAGCCAATGGGAGCCCTGGCAGGAGATGAGAGGGTGGTAGGACAGTGAAGTTGCGGTATTTATTCCTCTGAATTACACTCTCAAAGGTCACCTTTATCTGCCTGCATCACTAAGGATAAGCCATATACCTCTACATCACTAAGTGTGCCATATACCCCTACATTAGTGATGCATCACTAAGGAAGTCATTGATCCCCTCAAGGTCACTGCACCTTATGACTCTCTAGTGTCAAATCCAGAAACCTATCCATCCCCTCACCTTATCTTTGCAGACTTAGGAGTGGTCAGAGTTCTGGTCTGCTAGCCCTAGGTCCCTGCACTGTCCTCGTTCTTCCACTGCCACCCAACCACACCTTTATAATTGGTGTACTGATTAATAAACCCTCCTTGAATTATCCTAATGTGAACATGTGATTAACTTGCCATTGGGAAATGGTAGGGTGCAGGGAAGGGTTCTTCCTTGCCTCTTCCAGCTCCTGGTGGCTCCTGGTTTTCCTTGGGTTATAATTGACTCTGATACTTTTAAAGTAATCTTCAGAAGGCTTGCCAGAGCATACAATGCTTGCAATTTAAGGTCATACCCCAGGAATAAATGATCTATATTAATTTCCTTTTTATTCTTTTTTGGGGGGGTTGATGTTTTATTGACTCCATCTGGGATCTTCTATAAATTTGCAGAAACAGTGAGTGGGAAGTTTCAGACTGCCCATATGTTTCAGAGACTTGAAAAACTCTGATAAGCCCTTTTTTATCTGAGTGGTCATTTCAGAGGAAATATATCCCCTTGTATTTCAACATATACAGTATTCTAAATCCTAATCTCTCCTATCTGTGTTGCAAATCTCTTTTTCCCATTAGTCTTTTGACTTTCAATTTAGTTTAGCTGTGTTCCTCTCTCTCAGTTGAGTATGTTTTCCTTTAATTTTTCTCCCTGAAGCATTCCTTTTATTTTTTTGAACTATTCATTCGAAACATATTTTTCTTTCATTTTTTCTCAAATATTCTATGTTTGAGAGCTAGGGGAGCCATGTTTCCTCAAAGCTCAGCTTGTCACATGTCAGACAACTTTAAGATGACATTTGGAAAGGTATCACTGGTCTAGCACAATGGAAAATATTCGAATCATTGGTTCACTTACTGATTCACTAAGCAAATTGTGTGAGTGCCAAGTGTGTTTATATTTTTTGTCCCCAGAAATGCAGGGATTTTTAATCTTTGTTAAGATACCCACTAGGAACACATAAAAACTCATTAAAAATAAATTGTCACATTTCTCTCAGATATACAAAAGAAAGAAGAAACAAACAAGAACCTAATTGTTCTAATAGTTAAATTATGACCCTGACCCTTGCTATAAACTGGCCTTGGAAAGAACATCCTAATTCACTTGGAATTGTTCACATTTCCCATGACTTGATGTAGCAGCCTTTCGCTTCAGGGTGATTATCTACAGCTGTAATGAATGAGGCCTCTAAGTCTGACTGAATGTTGGAAACAGCAGAGAAGAAAACGTATTGTCCTTTGGCTTATTATTTTTTGTGTGTGATCACATGAATTTAAAAAACCCAATATTTATCTTTAAAAGTTTCACATTTAAAAAATATTCAGAGATTCCACATTTCCTAAGGGTTCAAAGTACCTCAGGAGAACTATTATTTGCTTTTAAATGGTGATTTTTTTTTCAACTGTGTAGAACAAATAAGTTAAAACTTTTCATTAACTGCCTTGAATGAAATTACATCAAAAAAGGTTAACTACAATCATAAAACTATCATCTTAAGATTATATAAATGTATAGTAAGACCTCAAGTTTTATGGGACAGTAACAAAGTAGAAATTTAAATCAAAGAGTAAAAATATCTGCACTTAGTCCCTTAGTACAATCTCTAACATCAACAACTGTATATTTTATTAACATATCTATGAGATTTTAATCAGTTCATTTGGTTATTTATTAACACTCACAGTCATGAAATGTCAACTTTTATAAACTCTGCTATCATCTAGAAAAATAGAATAGCTAATAATGTAAGATCTGTCCATTGTTCTAGCATGTCTCCATGTTAAATTAAATGGTGGAACATCAAACTTAGATTGGTTAATATACCTTCAACTGAGTTCTCCCCAACAAACTGGGATAGTCTCCATTCTTCAAATAAATTAGGAAAATTGATGTCACTTTCCTCCAAACATGTTTGGATGACTACAATAAGTGTCCAAAAGTTTGTGTGGAAAATTCTGATCACATAAAGCTTTATGGAGTGGATTTATTTGCCATAATATAATGGTATGCTCTGGATCATGCCAGAAGTATCAAAGTCGAGGGAGAACAAAGTCAAGGAGGAAAAAAGCAACAAGTAGTGAGAATTTTAGATTTCAAATTTTAGTACTATTAACCTATTAACTCTACATATTTGGTCCAGCTTTGTTATCAGCTTCTTACAATTTTTCCCACATCTAGTGTTCATTTAGGAAATCTTTTTAAGAAGAACAGATGGGAGTAATCACAGTGAAAACTCCCACTCCTCCATCTCTTTTGCTGGCCCAATTCTTTCCAAGGGCACATCTGGGCCTGGGATGGGTCTTTTTTTTTATAGTTTTCTCAAAAGCATATGATAATACATTTTGCATATTTAATTAAAGGCTTTTTTGTGTGCACTATGTGTAGTGGGGACTTCATGTGTTTCCAAGATCACATATCTAAACTATGACACTATGAGCTATTAATGTCTCACTCTGAAATCACATTCCTTATATCAGAATGAGTAGGTGGTTGAAATGGTGTCAGAAGAAGAGAAAATGAACAGCAGTAAATTAAGAATATGCCCTAGGATGTTACCCTTGGCAGATCTACTCAAGTTAATATACACGCCTCTCCTCCTAGAACTGTCATTTTTAGAACAAGATGAGCCCTAGAAAGCACCTAGTCCAACCTCCTCACTTCACAAATGAGGAAACCAAAGCACAGAGAGATGATGTGATACACCTAGGATTGTGTAGCTTAAGAATGACTGGCCCAGGACTAGAGCAGAGCTCTCCTAACTCGCCTCTAGTGTTCTTCTCATAGTACCCTTAAACATGGTACTGACATTTTAAATCCAGAGTTCAGGAAAGCAGGTAAGATAGTTGATTATAATGGAGTTTTGCCCAGGCTTTAATGTGGAAGTTCCCAACCCACTCCATGAATAATTGGGCAGGATCACTAATATTACAAAACTAGCATAAGGAACCTCCCACCTGACTTCTTTTTTCAGGGCTACACCCTAGTTTCCACTTGGCCCTGTCTCCCACCTCACCAAGTTAGAAACATTACAAAACCTTGCTTAATGCAGAAGACACATGGATTCCCCAAAAGAATCTGGTCCCCTAAATGGAATAAACAATACAAATCTTTATTTAAAGGAAAATAAGAATAACAATAATAATAAATATTCAGGAACACTTTCTTTGTACCAAGAATATACTGATTACATTATGTATGTTTGCCCTTATGATAATCCTTTTTTTTACAGACAGGATCTCCCTCTGTCACCCAGGCTGGATTGCAGTGGTACAATCATAGTTCACTGCAGCCTCAAACTCATGGGCTCAAGTGATCCTCTCACCTCAGCCTCCCGAGTAGCTGGGACTACAGGTAGATGTCACCATGCCTGGCCTCACAATAATCCTTTAGTGGGGGTACTACTTTTACCAGTTTTACTACTGAGAAAGGTAAATGTTCTTTCCTACCATTGAGCAGCTTAAAGTAGGGTTAGCAGGATTAAAGCTCAGGGACTACCTGACATGGAAACCCTGACCTCTTCTTATCCCGCACTTCACAGTCATTCGCCTACAATATGAGAACAACTTTCAAGGCATTTCAAGACATCCTTCCTCCCAAACTCACATCGACCATAACCCAAGGTAGCTGGGACTTACACAAAATGTAAGTGGAGGTATACAATGATGTGAAGTCTTTGACAAGCACAGGTAAAATAAAGAAAGAGGAGAGGGAATCAATGCCTTTGGGAAAACAGCAGTTGTTCTCAGACTATGCAGGAATAAACTCCCTTCTGAGTCAGTAAATTCAGCTGAATGGCAAAAGAAAACTAGAAAAGCTATCCTAAACCAATGATTCATTGACCTTGGAAACCTGGCTAGCAGAAGTCTAATAAAAACAATCCATTTCAGTTTAAGAGAAGAGAGATTTACTCCACACCCTAATGAACAGAACAGGAAACTTAGAGAAATTTAAAATTGCTCATTTTTTCTAAACACAGAACCTGGACAGATTTTTTTTTTCTCTTTTTCAAAGATGAGTAAACCAATACTGAAAAACCTAAGGAAAGGAAGAACTGAGTTAGGAATATGGAATAAACACATAAAATAATTAACCAAAAGAAACTGAAGATATTTTTAGAAATTATCTACTTTGTATGTTAACAAATTAAAACAGCCTGTTATAATAAGGTTACTAAAGAGATGAGTTTAAAATAAAATAAACCAAAATAAAAGCTAAGATTAAAATTAAAAAGGAATTGACCAATATCAGAAAAGAATTCATTAAATTCAGAGGAAAATCTTGTGCTCTGGTCATTACCAATTTGTTTATCAGAAACAATTATAAAATGCCAAATAAAAGACAAAGAAAGACTGTCTGAAAACAACCAAGACTATCAGAAGTTAAGGGTCAAATGTCCCATACATAAGGGGATAGACTAAGAAAAATCTAATTTTATGATCGTTTTTACTCTCGGAGGTGCTGGTGATTTGGAACCACCACTTCTAAGCAGAAAATGGTAACTTGGGGCTGTCAGCAGTTTTCCCAGGCTGGGGAGATATAGACCAAAGAGGCCAGAACATAACAGGGTGGAGAGAACACAGAAAGAATATCCTGAAATGTTACAGAGATTTGCTCTGAGGCCTTTAACACTCCTAAATTTTAACCATACAGAATGAGAAAAAACAAGCAAAAAACCTAGCTGAGATGCCAAACTGTGAAGCCAAGATTTTAGCAGTCTATCAATGCCAGAGACAGAAATTAGAATTCACCACCCGCTAAAGTAGGGTGGGGGGACTTCAGTATAAACCCCAGGCTTTCAGTTGATACATAAAATAGAAGCTATGTAAAAAACCCAACTTCCCATATAGTTAAAATGTCAATAAGTAAAATATGCCAAAGATTAGTCAGGCAGTATAAAACTCAGATCAGATCCCAATATGGCAAAACCTATAGGCTATAGCATTACACAATTTATCCATGTAACAAGCAACACTTAGACCATCTCATTCTATTAAAATTAAAAATAAAGCACTGACCTTGAAAAATGAGAAAGAATTAGTTAACCATTAAATTATAGCAGAAATCTATAAAGATAGGGGAAAAGGGCAGAAAGCACTGAAATACAAAAAAAATCACAGAATGGACAGACATGTCTAATTGACAAAGAATGAATTCTATAAAATAAACATAAAATCCTATAAAATAAACAAATGCTGAGAATATAAACAAGAGAATTTTTTTTTAAGAGACAGAATCTCACTTTGTCACCCTTGGTAGAGTGCCATAGCATCATAGCTCACAGCAATGTTCAGCTCTTGGGCTTTGGTGATTCTCTTGCCTCAGCCTCCCAGGGAGCTGAGACTATAGGCATCCATCACAATGCCTGGCTATTTTTTTTTGGTTGTTGCAGTTTGGCCAGAGCCAGATTTGAAGCCACCACCCTTGGTATATGGGGCCAGCACCCTACTTACTGAGCCACAGGCATCGCCCAACAAGAGAATTTTTAAATTTACCAATTCTAAGGTTAATTTGGGATGGAAAAAAACAGTCAGAAAAACAAAAGAAATTTTTAACAAAGTAGTAATATTAAAAAAGGAAAGCAATCGAACCAAATACTAGAATATATTTTAATCAAAGTACTACTTTGATAATAATACTGTTTACTGTTGTACTATTGTTGTATATAATATTATATAATAGTATTATGACATATAAGAACAGACTGAAGAGAATATAGAGATTATAGTATGCAAGAAATAAATAATTGATTAAGACAATGAAGATGGGGTGGGGGGGACTAGCATTTCTCTGTTTGATATAGTAGCCACTAGTCATACAGGACAATTTTAACATAAATTTAAATTAATTAAATTTAATTTACATTTCAGTTTCTCAGTCCAACCAGCCACATTTTAAATATCCAATAGCAGGGCGGCGCCTGTGGCTCAGTCAGTAAGGCGCCGGCCCCATATGCCAAGGGTGGTGGGTTCAAGCCCAGCCCCGGCCAAACTGCAACCAAAAAATAGCCGGGCGTTGTGGCGGGCACCTGTAGTCCCAGCTGCTCGGGAGGCTGAGGCAAGAGAATCACTTAAGCCCAGGAGTTGGAGGTTGCTGTGAGCTGTGTGAGGCCACGGCACTCTACCGAGGGCCATAAAGTGAGATTCTGTCTCTACAAAAAAAAAAATAAAAAAATAAAAAACATTCTCTACTTTTAAAAAAAATAATAATAATAAAATAAATATCCAATAGCACTTTGAAATAGCATTTGGCAGCACAGATACAGACCATTTCCATTATTTAGGAAGTTCCTAGAGCTGTTCATAATATCAGTGCTGGAATCAAAACCACCCTGAGATACCATCTAACCCACATCACAAAATCTCAAAACTGAAGATGCTGGCCTGGATGTGGAGAGAAGGGAACACTTTTCCAATGCTGGTGGGACTACAAACTAATACAACCTTTTTGGAAGGAAGTATAGAGAAACCTCAAAGAACTCAAGCTAGACATCCCATTTGATCCTGCAATCCCATTACTGGGCATCTACCCAGGAGGAAAAAAAATCCTTTTATCATAAGGACACTTGCACTAGGCTGTTTATTGAAGTTTCACTAAAATATGGAAATAGCCTAAATGCCCACGAACCCAGAAATGGATTAACAAGCTATGGGATTGAGAATGGAGACAAGATGGCTGACTAAAGCCAGCTTTCTACAAAGGCTCCCATCCAGAAGGAGAGTTAAAGGACAGAAATTTAGCAAGTATCCTGGTGGATTAGAGCTGCACCAAGAGAGAAGGTTGAAAAATGCGCATCAACCCCGCTGAGGCGAGGATACAAACAAAAGGTACAAAATCCATCACCAAGCAGACAGGAGTCCCCTTCCCCATGAGAACAGCTCGGAGTGCCCCATAAACAAACGAGCATAGTTCAAAGGTCCTCCCACTACACTCCACGGAGAGACCCTCTAAAAACTGGACCTACCTCTGCTACTAGGGTACCATGGCATTCTCCTGCCAGGCATAAAACTGTATAAAACTGTATATATTCTCTACCTGCAATTCTGAACTCCCAGAACTCTGCTCCACTCTCACTCTGAAGTCTGGAGGCCTATCCCCCAGGAGTCCAGATTCTTGGGTGATTTCTTGAGAGATGTAGACAGGGCCTAGACTGCAGCTGATCAGGGCTGATTCTGCGGCATGGGAGGGAGGAGAGGATGTTCGGCTGAGAGGGAACCACACCGGAGCGGCGGTGCCCCAAGGTGCAGAACAGCAGCCGTTTTGGGCAACAATATGGCTCACTCCTGGATATTTCAAAGATACACCACCTGTCTCCCTGGGCAACCAGAGGAGGCCGGGCATCTTCTCAGGTGGCAACCACTGCGGAACAGATCTGGGATGGAAACTCAGGCCCTGTGAGTAAAGGGTTTGCCTGAGGTGATAACCGCCTGGGTGGAACAAGGGGACTAGAAAATGCACACGCAGAGCCGGGAAATTCCCAGGGTGGGGTTGACACAGAGGACTGTTTTACTGTTCCTAAGACGCACCTGGCCCTCAGGGATTCATCAGCCTATAGACAAAGGAAGGCAGGAGGCTAGAACTGACAATTAACTGAATACAAACCTGTAGGAGCAAAGACAGGACCTGAGGCATAGACTCTGCGAACTCAAAACAGCTTCTCTTCTGCAGGGGAATTTAGCAGGGACAGAAACAAAATCCCTCTGTTCTGTTCTGTCAGTAACATCAATAAGGGGCAGGGCTGGAACTGAGTGAAAGCCCCGCAGCCTCCATCAAGTGCCCAAGGTTGTCAGGCCTCACCTCCCCCTGCTGTATACAGGCAGAGCGCAGTGGCCTGGCTGAGCAGATAAAGATTTCCTTGTGATTCAGGCACGTGCAAACTCCTGGAGTATCTGTTCACTACAGGCAACTGGGTCACAGCCCTGCAGGCTAACTGGGTGTGACAGAGATGCAAGATGGGGAAGGAGGCATCAGCCATCCCAGACTAATCTATTTGCTGGGGAGGGTCCTCCTGACTTCACAGAGCACCACAACAAGTCATATCTGAGTTGTTACCAGACCCCTGCAATCCAGTTGGCAGAGACCTTTTAAACCCTCTCACCTGAGACAGGTACTGACTGAGACAATTGATTTGGACCTTTTGAACTGAACCAATCACTCGAGGACTATTCAAGTGGTGCCCTAGCTATGTGGTTGTAGGAAGGTTTGATTTTCCTTTTCCAATTATTGCCTGTGGGGGGGGGGATGACTTAATTGCTGGTATTTCTCCACAGCTCAGACTTCAACCCAGAGTAACTGTTTCACTAGGGTCAGACAGAGACCAGCTAAAAACAAGACAGAACCACTTAGCTCCACCATACCAAACAAGTCCCAGTTTCTCAGGCCATAGCACTGTATGGGTCCTCGAGAAAGCCCCAGGGGAAAAATCAAATGGTGTAAAATAAACATGGGACAGAATCAGCAGAAAACCTCTGGTAACATAAATAACCAGAATAGATCAACCTCCTCAAAGAAAAATATGGCAGATATAACTGAAGATCCTACTCATAAACAGCTGGCCAAGATGTCAGAAATCAAATTCAGAATTTTGATTGCAAACAAGATTAATAGAATGGAAGAAAATTTGGAATTAGAAATTTGAGAAGCAATTCAAAAGTTGGAATTAGAAATTTGAGGAAAAAATCAAAAGTTTTCTCAAGAATTTAACGAATTTAAAGACACAACCACCAAAGATTTTTGACGCACTGAAGGAAGAATGTGCAGCCCTCAAAGATCGGAAAAATACAGTAGAATCCCCCAGTAACAGAGTGGATCAAGCAGAAGAAAGGATTTCTGATATTGAAGACAAAGCCTTTGAATGCTCCCAAACTCTCAATTAGGAAAAGAAATGGAGAGCAAAAACAGATCATTCTCTCGGAAAGCACTGGGATAATTCGAAGATGGCTAATATCTGCCTCATTGGAATCCCTGAAACTGATGAAGTGGACTTGCAAGGCACAGAGGCCCTTCTCCATGAAATTATGAAAGAGAATTTTTCAGACATGCCAAGAGATTCTGAAATTCAGACAGCAGACAGTTTCATAACCCCAGCATGACTCAACCCAAATAAGAAATCCCCCAGGCATATCATAATTAACTTCACTAAAGTTAATATGAAGGAGAAAATTCTGAAAGCAGCCAGACAGAAGAAATCCATTACCTACAAAAGGAATAATATTAGAATGACTGCAGATCTCTCTGATGAAACTTTTCAAGCCAGAAGCGGTTGGTCATCGACTTTTAATCTCCTAAAGCAAAATAACTTTCAACCCCAGATCCTGTATCCAGCTAAACTGAGTTTCATTTATGAAGGAGAAATTAAATACATTAATGACATTCATATGTTGAAGAAATTTGCCACAACCAAACCAGCTCTTCAGGATATTCTCAGACCTATCCTACATAATGACCAGCACAATCCTCTACCACAAAAGTAAACTCACTCAGAACTTTTGATCAAACTCCAACTTCCACAGTGTTGAAAGGATTAAAAATGTCCACTGGACTTTCGAAAAACTTGATACCCCAAATTTTACCAGACTTATCAATATTCTCCATTAATGTGAACAGCTTAAACTTTCCTCTAAAGAGGCACAGATTAGCTGACTGGATACAAAAACTCAGGCCAGATATTTGCTGCATACAAGATCACATCTTACCTTAAAAGACTAATATAGACTCAGAGTGAAAGGATGGTCATCCATACTTTAGGCAAATGGTAATCAGAAAAAATCAGGTGTTGCAATTCTATTTGCAGAAACAGTAGGCTTTAAACCAACAAAAGTAAGGAAAGATAAGAAGGGTCACTTCATATTTCTTAAGGATAATACTCAATATGATGAGATTTCAATTATGAATACTTATGCACCCAACCAGAATGCGCCTCAATTTATAAGAAAAACTCTAACAGACATGAGAAACTTGATTTCCTCCAAATCCATAATAGTTGGAGATTTGAACACTCCTTTGGCACTGTTGGATAGATCCTCCAGTAAGAAGCTGAGCAAAGAAATTTTAGATTTAAACATAACCATCCAACATTTGGATTAAGCAGACCTCTACAGAACATTTCATCCCAACAAAACTGAATACACATACTTCTCATCAGCCAACGGAACATACTCCAAAATCGATCACATGTCTAGCCTCAGTAAATTTAAAGGAATAGAAATTACTCCTTGCATCTTCTTGAACCACCATGGAATAAAAGTTGAACTCAATAACAACAGAAATCTGCATACTCATACAAAAACATGGAAGTTAAATAACCTTATGCTGAATGATAGCTGGGTAGAGATGAGATTAAGAAGGAAATTGCCAAATTTTTGGAACAAAATGACAATCAAAACATGAATTATCAGAACGTCTGGGATACCACAAAGGCAGTCCTAAGAGGGAAATTTATAGCACTGCAAGCCTTACACAAGAGAACGGAAAAGGAGGAAGTTAACAACTTAATGGGTCATCTCAAGCAACTGGGAAAGGAAGAACATTCCAACCCCAAACCCAGTAGAAGAAGAGAAATGACCAAAATTGGAAAAGAATTAAATGAAATTGAAAACAAAAGAATTATACAACAGATCAATAAATCAAAAAGTCGGTTTTTTGAAAAGGTCAATGAAATAGATAAACCTTTGGCTTAACCTAACCAGGAAAAAAAGAGTAAAATCTCTAATCTCATCAGTCAAAAATGACAAAGACAAAATAATGACAGACTCCTCAGAAATTCAAAAAATCCTTAATGAATATTACAAGAAACTATATTCTCAGAAATATGAAAATATGAAGGAAATTGACCAATACTTGGAAATACATCACTTTGCAAGACTTAGCCAGAAACAAGTGGAAATATTGAACAGGTACATATCAAGTTCTGAAATAGCATCAACCATACAAAATCTCCCTAAAAAGAAAAGCCTGGGACCAGATGGCTTCACGTTAGAATTCTACCAAACCTTTAAAGAGGAACTAGTACCTATATTACTCAACCTGTTGGAAAATGTGGAAAAAGAAGGAAGACTACCCAACATGTTCTATGAAACAAACATCACCCTGATCCCCAAAACAGGAAAAGACCCAATAAGAAAAGAAAATTATAGACCAATATCACTAATGAATATATATGTAAAAATATTCCACAAGCTTCTAACAAACAGAATCCAGCAACACATCAAACAAATTATACATCATGACCAAGTTGGTTTTATCCCAGGGTCTCAAGGCTGGTTCAATATATGTAAATCTATAACTATAATTCAGCACATAAACAAATTAAAAAACAAAGATTATATGATTCTCTCAATTGATGCAGAAAAGGCTTCTGATAATATCCAGCATCCTTTCATGATCAGGACACTTAAGAAAATTGGTATAGAAGAGACATTTCTTAACCAGTACAGGCCATCAACAGCTAACCCACAGCCAATATCATATTGAATGGAGTTAAATTGAAATCATTTCCACTCAGATCAGGAACCAGACAAGGCTTCCCATTGTCTCCACTACTCTTTAACATTGTAATGGAACTTTTAGCCATCGCAATTAGGGATAGAAAAGGCAATCAAGGGTATCCATATAGGGTCAGATGAGATCAAACTTTCGCTCTTCACAGATGATATAATTGTATATCTGCAAAACACCAGGGATTCTACTATAAAACTCTTAGAAGTGATCAAGGAATACGGCAGCATCTCAGGTTACAAAATCAACATTCATGCATCGCTAGCCTTTATATATACGAACAATAGTCAAGCTGAAAAAACAGTTAAGGACTTTATTCCATTCACAGTGGTGCCAAAGAAGATGAAATATTTGGGAGTTTATCTAACAAAGGATGTGAAATATCTCTATAAAAATAACTATGAAACTCTAAGAAAAGAAATAGCTGAAAATGTTAACAAATGGAAAAACAAACCATGCTCATGGCTGGGAAGAATCAACATTGTTAAAATGTCCATACTACCCAAAGCAATATACAATTTTAATGCAATCCCTATTAAAGCTCCACTGTCATACTTTAAAGATCTTGAAAAAATAATACTTCGTTCTATATGGAATCAGAAAAAACCTCGAATAGCCAAGACATTACTCAGAAAGAAAAACAAAGCAGGAGGAATCACACTACCAGATCGCAGACTATACTATAAATTGATAGTGATCAAAACAGCATAAAAATAGAGAAGTAGATGTCTGGAAAAGAGTAGAGAACCAAGAGATGAACCTAGCTACTTAACATTATTTGATCTTTGACAAGCCAATTAAAAACATTCAGTGGGGAAAAGATTCCCTATTTAACAAATGGCGCTGGGTGAACTGGCTGGCAAACTGTAGAAGACCTAAACTGGACCCACACCTTTCACCATTAACTAAAATAGACTCTCACTGGATAAAAAATTTAAACTTAAGACATGAAACTATAAAAATACTAGAAGAAAGTGCAGGTAAAACCCTTGAAGAAATCAGTCTTGGTGAGTATTTTATGAGGAGGACCCACTAGGCAATTGAAGCAGCTTCAAAAATACACTATTGGGACCTGATCAAACTAAAATGCTTCTGCACAATCAAGAATACAGTAATTAAAGCAAGCAGACAGCCCTCAGAATGGGAGAAGATATTTGCAGGTTATGTATCCAACAAAGGTTTAATAACCAGAATCCACAGAGAACTCAAACGTATAAGCAAGAAAAGAACAAGCAATCCCATTGCAGGCTGGGCAAGGGACTTGAAGAGAAACTTCTCTGAAGAAGACAGGTGCATGGCCTACAGACATATGAAAAATGCGCACAATCCTTAATCATCAGAGAAATGCAAATCAAAACTACTTTGAGTATCATCTAACTCCAGTAAGATTAACCCATATCACAAAATCCTAAGACCAGAGATGTTGGCATGGATGTGGAGAAATGGGAACACTTCTACACTGCTGGTGGGAATACAAATTAATACATTCTTTTTGGAAAGATGTTTGGAGAACACTTAGAGATCTAAAAATTGATCTGCCATTCAATCCTATAATTCCTCTACCAGGTATATACTCAGAAGACCAAAAATCACATTATAACAAAGATATTTGTACCAGAATGTTTATTGTAGCCCAATTCATAATTGCTACATCATGGAAAAAGCCCAAGTGCCCTTTGATCCACAAGTGGATTAATCAATTGTGTTGTATGTACACCATGGAATATTATTCAGCCTTAAAGAAAGATGGAGATTTTACCTCTTTCATGTTTACATGGATGGAGCTGGAACATATTCTTCTTGATAAAGTATCTCAAGAATGAAAGAAAAAGTATCCAATGTACTCAGCCCTACTATGAAATTAATTCATGGCTTCCACAAGAAAGCTATAACCCAGTTACAAGCTAAGAATAGGGCGAAGGGGGAGAGGGAAGAGAGGAAGGAGGAGGATGGGCGGAGGGACGGTGGTTGGTGGGATTACACGTGCAGTGCATCTTACAAGGGCACATGTGAAACTTAGTAAATGTAGAATAGAAATATCTTAATACAATAACTAAGAAAATGCCAGGAAGGCTATGTTAACCAGTGTGATGAAAATGTGTCAAACGGTCTATAAAACCAGTGTATGGTGCCCCATGATTGCATTAATGTACACAGTGATGATATAATAATAATAATAAAAACAAGCTGTGGTACATGTACATCATGGAATACTATTGAGCCATTAAGAAGAAATGGAGACTTTATATCCTTTGTATTAACCTGGATGGAAGTGGAACACATTATTCACAGTAAAGCATCACAAGAATGGAGAAGCATGAATCCTATGTACTCAATTTTAATATGAGGACAATTAATGACAATTAAGGACATTGTGGGGGTGAGGAAGGGGAGAGGAGAGAGAGAAAGAAGGAGGGAGGGATGAGGAAAGGAAGAGTGGTGATAGGGAAGGAAGGAGGCTGGTGGGGTCTTGGTGTGTGTCACACCTTTTGGAGGCAAGACACAATTGTAAAAGGAATTTTACCTAACAAATGCAATCAGTGTAACCTGGTTTCTTGTACCCTCAATGAATCCCCAACAATAAAAAAAGAAAAAAAAGAAAAGAAAAGAAAAATGAATAAATAAGTAAATTCAAAAAAATAATAATATCAGTGCTGGAAAATTTTAAACTGAACGCATACAAAAAAATTGATCATAAAGAAAAAGAATGATCTCTTTTTGGCCTATATTAAATATAAGAAGTTCTATTGGCCTATATTAAATCTAAGAAGTTCTATTCATCAAAAGACACCACTAAGAGAATGAAAAAGAAAGCTGCAGATGGAAATGGACATTTGTAATATGTACATACAATCAACAAAGGGCTTATATCCAAAATGTGCAGTGAACTCATACAAATCAGCAAAGAGACAACTTAAGGGTAAAATGGACAAGAGATTGAATAGACACTTTAAAAAGAGGATACCAAAGGAGTTTACTCTTCACTAGCTAAGGACAAAAACCATGCTGAGATACTATAACACATCACCAGGACGGATAAACTTAGGAGACTGAAAATACAAACTATTGGTGTATAGAAGGGATAATGGAAAGTCTATGAATGTTCATATGCTGCTCATGAGATTGGATATTAGAATAATAAACTTAGAAAATTGTTTGGCAGTATCAAATAAAGTTGATATATAGGATTATTCATATCTTATAATTAGCAATTTAACTCCTAGTTACAGACCCAATGAGATGCATGCACATGTACATCAAAAAGAGGAACAAAAATACTCCCTAGAGCAATACTATTTATAGTAGTCAAAACTGGAAACAGGGGAAGATAAGACTCCAGGCATCGCTGGCTGGTGGTATCTGCCTATAATCATCCCTTTGAGGATACAGGGAGTCAGCAAGGGACTTCTGGACCCCAAAAGGAGGACAAAAACAGTGGAAAACTAGCAAGTGGTTGCATGTGTTCAATCAACCTAATCCCGCCGGCAACCGTAAGTACAAGCAGCAGTGACTGCAAACCAGAAAGGCCTTACCTGTGAACTGTTTCGGTGTTGTTGGACTTGGCACTCAGTTGAACGGCCTAGGGTAGAGCTTGAGCAGGAGTGCAGAGAACTTTGGGCATTGTCTAGGGCCCCAGACCGAGCTGCTGAGCTGGGTCACAGGGAGCCATTATGAGAGAACTGCCCCAGCAAGCTCCGCCCTCAGGGTCCCAGAGCAAGGATCAGGAGGAACCTAGTAACCTAGTGACTGAGCAGCCTAAAGGCAGAGACTGAGCTGCCTTATAGCCTTAATCCTCAGGGGAAGAGTAAGACTGGGTTTTGGCACACTGGAGACTCAGGCTGTTGACCTGGGTAGAGTGCTGTGGCGTCACAGCTCATAGCAACCGCAAACTCCTGGGCTCAGTTCTGCCAGGACCTCCATAAGAGCTGTACCACAACCCCCGACCCACGACACGCACCCACTGGGCCTCTGCATGCCCTAACCAGGAACTTCAGAAGCCACGCAACCCTGTGTCCTCCAGGTCTCCACACTAGCCCATTAGTCTGGCCAGGGATACTGGTAGCTGCGTGCCCTCTGAAGCCCTCCCTGCCTCTGCAAAAAGCCCTTCCCCTGGCCAAAGACTGCTGGAGCCTTGGGCTCTCTGTGCCAAAGTCACTGGGTGCCAGGCACTCCCAGAACCGTGCAAACCACCTCCTGCCCAGCCGCTGGATCCGGGTGTGTCACATGATGGAGCTGTTTCCACAACCAAAACTCCCTAGCTGGGGCAGCCCCAGAAGAACTGCACAGGGTCACTCCCTACAAAGATCTAGCAACAATAGAGTGATCCTTCTGGGGTCTAATCTTGGAGAGACACCACCAGAACACTGAGGACAGCCAGAGGCAAAGGTGAAAAACAATCATGAGGCAAAATCAACAGAAAAACTCTGACAATATGAACAATCAGAGTAGAACAACTCCCCCAAAGATCAATGGGGCAGATACAGCACAAGATCCCAGACACAAAAAAATAGCTGAGATGTCAGAAAATCGAATTCAGAATCTGGATAGCAAATAAGATCGAATTAGAACTCCAAGCAGTAACCAAAAGATATATCAAGAATTCAATGAATTCAAAGACCAAATGACCAAAGATTTTGACACATTGAGACAAGAAGTTGCATCTCTCAAAGATCTGAGAAACACAGTAGAATCCCTCAGTAACATAATGGAGCAAGTAGGAGAAAGGATTTCTGACATTGAAGACAAAGCTTTCAAATGCTCCCAAACTTTCAAAGAGGAAGAGAAATGGAGAGCAAAAACAGATCTCTCTCTCAAAGAGCTCTGGGATAATTAGAAGAAAACCAATATTCATCTTATAGGGATCCCTGAAAGCGATGAAGTGGCTTCACAAGGCACAGAGTCTCTTGTCAATGAGATTATGAAGGAGAACTTTCCAGACATGCCAAGAGATTCTGAAATACAGATAGCAGACAGTTTCAGAACTTCAGCATGACTCAACCCAAATAAGACATCCCCCAGACACATCATAATCAATTTCACTAAAGTTAACATGAAGGAGAAAATTCTGAAAGCTGCCGGACAAAAGAAAACCATCACCTACAAGGGGTAGAATATCAGAATAACTGCAGATCTCACTGCTGAAACCTTTCTAGCTAGAAGAAGATGGTCATCAACTTTTAATCTCCTAAAACAAAATAACTTTCAACCCAGGATCCTGTACCCAGCTAAACTGAGTTTCATTTATGACAGAGAAATTAAATACTTCAATGACATTCACATGTTGAAGAAATTTGCCATAACTAAACCAGCTCTCCAGAATATTCTCAGACCTATCCTCCATAAAGACCAGCATAATTCTACACCACAAAACTAAACCCACCCAAAAAATTTTGATCAAATTCCAACTTCCACAGTCTCAAAAGGATTAAAAATATCTACTGGACTCTCGAAAGGCTTATCAATATTCTCAATTAATGTGAATGGTTAAAACTGTCCTCTAAAGAGGCAGAGGTTGGCTGACTGGATACAAAAACTCAAGCCAGATATCTGCTGCATACAAGATTCGCATCAAACATTAAAAGACAATTATAGACTCAAGGTGAAGGGATGGTCATCTATATGCCAGGCAAATGGAAAGCAGAAAAAAAGCGGGCATTGCAATCCTCTTCGCAGACACGATAGGCTTTAAACCAACCAAAATAATTAAGAACAAGGATGGACACTTCTTATTTGTTAAAGGTAATACTCAAAATGATGAGATCTCAATTATTAATATTTATGCACCCAACCACAACACACCTCAATTTATAAGAGAAACTCGAACAGACATAAGCAACTCGATTTCCTCCACTTCCATAGTAGTTGGAGATTTTTTTTTTTAATTGTTGGGGATTTATTGAGGGTACAATAAGCCAGGTTACACTGATTGCAATTGTTAGGTAAAGTCCCTCTTGCAATCATATCTTGCCCCCATAAAGTGTGACACACACCAAGATTTTAGCAGTGCTGGACAGATCCTCCAAAAAGAAGCTAAGCAAAGAAATTTTAGATTTAAACTCAACCATTCAACATCTGGACTTAACAGACATCTCACAGAACGTTTCATCCCAACAAAACTGAATACACATTCTTCTCATCAGCCCATGGAACATACACCAAAATCGACCACGTCCTAGCCCACAAATCTAACCTCAAAAATTTAAAGGAATAGAAATTATTCCTTGCATCTTCTCAGACCATCATGGAATAAAAGTTTAACTCAACAACAATAGGAACCTGCATACCCATACAAAAACATGGAAACTAAACAACCTTATGCTGAAGGATAGATGGGGTATAGATGAGATTAAGAAGGAAATCACCAAATTTTTGAAACAAAACAACAATGAAGACAGGAATTACCAGAATCTGTGGGATACTGCAAAGGCAGTCATAAGAGGGAAATTTATAGCACTGCAAGCCTTCCTCAAGAAAACGGAAAGAGAGGAAGTTAATAACTTAATGGGACATCTCAAGCAACTGGAGAAAGAAGAACACTCCAACCCCAAACCCAGCAGAAGAAAAGAAATAACCAAAATCAGAGCAGAATTAAATGAAATTGAAAACAAAAGAATTATACAACAGATCAATAAATCCAAAAGTTGGTTTTTTGAAAAGATCAATAAAATAGATAAACCTTTGGCCAACCTAACCAGGAAAAAAAGAGTAAAATCTCTAATTTCATCAATCAGAAATGGTAATGATGAAATAACAACAGACCCCTCAGAAATTCAAAAAATCCTTAACGAATACTACAAGAAACTCTACTCTCACAAATATGAAAATCTGAAAGAAATCGACCAATACCTGGAAGTGCGCCACCTACCAAGACTTAGGCAGAATGAAGTGGAAATGTTGAACAGGCCTATATCAAGTTCTGAAATAGCATTAACTATACAAATCTCCCTAAAAAGAAAAGCCCAGGACCAGATGGCTTTACATCACAATTCTACCAAACCTTTAAAGAAGAACTAGTACCTATACTACTAAACCTCTTCCAAAATATAGAAAAAGAAAGAATATTACCCAACACATTCTACGAAGCAAACATCACCTTGATCCCCAAACCAGGGATAGACCCAACAAGAAAAGAAAATTATAGACCAATGCCACTAATGAATATTGATGCAAAAATACTCAATAAGATCCTAACAAACAGAATCCAACAACACATCCAAAAAATTATACACCATGACCAAGTGGGATCTATCCCAGAGTCTCAAGGCTGGTTCAATATACGTAAATCTCTAAATGTAATTCAACACATAAACAAACTAAAAAATAAGAACCATATGATTCTTTCAATTGATGCAGAAAAAGGTTTTGATAAAATCCAGCATCCCTTCATAATCAGAACACTTAAGAAAATTGGTATAGAAGGGACATTTCTTAAACTAATAGAGGCCATCTACAGCCAACCCACAGCCAATATCATATTGAATGGAGTTAAATTGAAATCATTTCCACTTACATCAGGAACCAGGCAAGGTTGCCCATTGTCTCCATTGCTCTTTACCAATGTAATGGATGTTTTAGCCATTGCAATTAGGGAAGAAAAGGCGATCAAGGTTATCCACATAGGGTCAGAAGAGATCAAACTTTCACTCTTCGCAGATGATATGATCGTATATCTGGAAAACACTAGGGATTCTGCTACAAAACTTTTAGAAGTGATCAAGGAATACAGCAATGTCTCACGCTACAAAATCAACACCCATAAATCTGTAGCCTTTGTATATACCAACAATAACCAAGCTGAAAAAACAGTCAAGGACTCCATTCCTTTCACAGTAATGCCAAAGAGATGAAATATTTGGGAGGATACCTAACAAAGGATGTGAAAGATCTCTACAAAGAGAACTACAAAACTCTAAGAAAAGAAATAGCTGAAGATGTTAACAGATGGAAAAACATACCATGCTCATGGCTGGGAAGCACCAACATTGTTAAAATGTGCATACTACCCAAAGCACTATATAATTTTAATGCAATTCCTATTAAAGCTCCTTTGTCATACTTTAAAGATGTTGAAGAAATAATACTTCGTTTTATATGGAATCAGAAAAAAACTCGAATAGCCAAAACATTACTGAGCAATAAAAACAAAGCAGTAGGAATCACGCTACCAGACCTGAGACTGTACTATAAATCGATAGGGATCAAAACAGCATGGTACTGGCACAAAAATAGAGAGGTAAATATCTGGAACAGAATAGAGAACCAAGAGATGAATCCAGCTACTTACCGTTATTTGATCTTTGACAAGCCAATTAAAAACATTCAGTGGGGAAAAGATTCCCTATTTAACAAATGGTGCTGGGTGAACTGGCTGGCGACCTGTAGAAGATTGAAACTGGACCCACACCTTTCACCATTAACTAAGATAGACTCTCACTGGATAAAAGATTTAAACTTAAGACATGAAACTATAAAAATACTTGAAGAAAGTGCAGGGAAAACTCTTGAAGGAATCGGCCTGGGTGAATATTTTATGAGGAGGACTCCCCAGGCAATTGAAGCAGAATCAAAAATACACTACTGGGACCTGATCAAACTAAAAAGCTTCTGCACAGCCAAGAACATAGTAAGTAAAGCAAAGAGACCACCCTCTGAATGGGAGAAAATATTTGCAGGTTATAACTCCGATAAAGGTCTAATAACCAGAATCCACAGAGCACTCAAACATATTAGCAAGAAAAGAACATGTGACCCCATCTCAGGGTGGGCAAGGGACTTGAAGAGAAACTTCTCCAAAGAAGATAGACGCACAATCTACAAACACATGAAAAAAAGCTCATCATCATTAATCATCAGAGAACTGCAAATCAAAACTACTTTGAGATATCACCTAACCCCAGTAAGAGTAGCCCACATAACAAAATACCAAAACCAGAGATGTTGGTGTGGATGTGGAGAAAAGGGCACGCTTCTACACTGCTGGTGGTAATGCACACTAGTACGTTCCTTCTGGAAGGATGTTTGGAGAATACTTAGAGACCTAAAAATAGACCTGCCATTCGATCCTATAATTCCTTTACTAGGTATATACCCAGAAGACCAAAAATCACAATATAACAAAGACATGTGTACCAGAATGTTTATTGCAGCCTAATTCATAATTGCTAAGTCATGGAAGAAGCCCCAGTGCCCATTGATCCACGAATGGACTAGCAAATTGTGGTACATGTATACCATGGAATATTCTGCAGCCTTAAAGAAAGATGGAGACTTTACCTCTTTCATGTTTCCATGGATGGAGCTGGAACATATTCTTCTTAGCAAAGTATCTCAGGAATGGAAGAAAAAGTATCCAATATGCTCAGCTCTACTATGAAGCTAAATTATAGCTTTCACATGAAGACTATAACCCAACTATAGCATAAGACTATGGGGAAAGGACCAAGGAAGTGGAAGGGAGGGGGGAGGTTATGTTGGAAGGAGGGTAATGTGTGAGGCCACACCTACGGTGCATCCTAGAATGGTTACAGGTGAAACTTACTAAATGCAGAATACAAATGCCTACGTACAGTAAGAAAATGCCGTGAAGGCTACATTGAACAGTTTGATGAGAATATTTCAGATTGCATATGAAACCAGCACATTGTACCCCTTGATTGCACTAATGTACACAGCTATGATGTAACAATAAAAATAAATTATAACAAAAAAACATTGATGAACCTTGAAAACATTATGCTAAGTGAAATAAGCCAGATACCAAAGAACAAATATTGTACAATTCCACCTAGAATAGAATAGGTAGGCACAGAAAGTAGAACAGTGGTTCTATGAGTGTGGGAGGCAGAGATATTATTTAATAGGAATAGAGTTTCTGTTTGGAATGATGAAAAAGTCTCGGACATGGATAGGTGTTACACAACATTGTGAATATAACTGATGCCACTGAATTCTACACTCAAAAATGGTTAAGATGGCAAATTTTATGTTATACATTTTTAAACATAATAAACAAAAATTGAGTATGAAAAAAACTGGAAACAGTCCAATAATCATAAATCAGTAGAATAGATATACAAATTGTGATATTTTAATACAGTAGGCTAAAAATGAGTCAAATGAAACCACATGGAGTTATTTTAAACGCAATGCTAAGAAAAAAACCATATTGAGAAAAGTATATGAAAAGAAGATACAGAGTATTGTTGTTGTTTTTTTTCACATAACACTTTAAGCAGGAAAATTAGAATGTTAGGAGTCAGGATAAAGATTTCCTTGGGGGTAATGAACAATTGTTTCAGAAGGGACAAAAAAAAGAGGCTTCTGGTATGCTGACAGTCTTCTGTCCCCTGACCTTGCCATTTACGTTGGTATTTGTTTTTTTTTATGAATATATTACATATGTACATGTCTACGTATATGTGTTATACTATGTAATTACAAGGTTAAAAATTTTTTTATTTTTAAAATAAAATTTCAGAGACATAATTTTTTATAGAAATGTCCCTCTGAAATAGTGCATGTCAGTGACTATCAAGCTTTTAAAAAAAAAAAAAAAAGGAGGAGACACGATGAATTAATACGCTGTTCTTACTGATGTGAACATGCAATAGAGTCTAACCCCAACTGCTTAGCCTTTCTCTCCCTTATTTACCACTGTGACTGTCAAGTCTGGTGTATATCTGGAGAGTCCTGGATTTCCTGGGAATGCAAGTATAAAATGTGCCAATATATAATACACTCTGTTCAAATGTTTGAGACCTTCCTGTTAGGGGAATAGAAGATACATCAATGAAGGATGCCTTCATGGAGCTTACATTCTCACAAGACAGTGAAGTGTGAAAAATCAATTGCTTAGCTTGTTTTCTTAAGAAGAAGTTTATTTAATAGAAAATTAGGGCTTTGAATTGAAAAGAAGAAAGGGCAATTAATGACCACAGAAGAAATTTTGGCATGAACTGGTGCTTTTCAGTGGATATTTATTACCCAGATCTCTTTATAAGTATTTCCTTATTCCTATTCTATTTCAGGGACTACAGTGTGGCCAACATTGTACAAAGCCTCAGGAATAAACGACAGAGACTAACACAGGGGTGTTCCCTATGTTCAGAGAGCTTACAGTTTTGAGGGTAGGACAGACATTAAATAAAGTACACAATCTGTAATTGAATTTAAGGAAACAACAAATTAAGGATTAAACACTATTCTGCTTCTCACCAACTGATTACTGTATATGATTATAATATTGTTTAACTTTATAAAACACCTAAAGAAAGTTAATACACTCTAATTCATTTCAGTTTGTCAAGAAAGGCGGCCTTTGAAAGTCCTGATGTTTGGTATACACCCAAGACTAGATATGTCAGACTTAGGGATGGGATGCAGGTATCAACAGTATTTAAAGCTTCTCAGGTGATTTCAATTGCAGCCAAGGTAAGAATCACCAACTTAGGAAGAAATTTATGTTTGTAATTTATTTTATATTCACTTACAAATATACTTTCCACCACATCTAATGTCTAAGGATCTTCTAATTCATATGTCCTGTTAGTTTGAAAAACATTTATGCTTCATTGCTGCATGCAAAATTTTAAGGTAGGCTTATACCCTGTACTAAGTAGCTGGAATGCAAAACTGGTCATTTCAGAGAGTAATCTCAAGGAAACCAGAAGCAATTTGTTTATTTAATACTTATTTGGGGGGGGGGGCCAGAGGCAAGATGACTAACTAGAGCCAGCTTTCCATAGAGGCTCCCATCCAGAAGGAGAGTTAAAGGATAGAAGTTTAGCAAGTAAGCCAATGGTTTGGAGCTGAGCCAAGAGAGAAGGTCGAAGAACACACATCAACCCTGCTAAGTGAGCTGTGCCCCCAAGGAAAGAAGCAATAGGTACAAAATCCATAGCCAAGTGGATGGGAGTCCCTTCCCCCATGAGAACAGCTCACATTATACTCTATATAAATAAGCAAGCAGAGTTCAGATCCTCTCCTATTTTATCCCATGGGAGAAACCCTCTAAAAACCGGAACTCCTTCCCTAGAGAGGACTTACAAGAGTGCCATGGCACTCTCCCACCAGCATAAAACTGTATAAAACTGTACATATTCTCTACCTGCAGTTCTGAACTCTCAGCACTCCCCTCCAATCTCACACCAAGGTTTAGAGGCCAGTCTCCCATGGAGTCCCGATTCTTGGGCATTTTCTCGAGAGGTGTGGACAAGGTGTGGACTATTCCTGGTCTGTGCTGATTCTGCAGCATGGAGGTAAAGAGAAGATGGTGAACTGAGGGAACCATACTGGAGAGGGAGAGGTGGTGCCCCACGGCACAGAGCAGCAGTGGCAGTGGCAGGAACCTAGGGCGCACACCCCTGGGGATATTTTGGAGAGACACTCACTGCCTCTCTGGGCAGCCAGAGGAAGCTGGGCATCTTTTCCAGTGGCACCCACTAGCGTAACAGATATGGGACAGAAACACAGGCCCCATGGGTAAAGGGTATGCCTAAGGCAGTACCTGCCTGGGTGGGTGCAGTGGGGACGCGCACAGAGACAGCATACTCCCAGGGTGGGGCTGAGCCAGAAGGACTGCTCTAGTGAGCCTAAGAAGCACCTGGCCCTCAGGGGATCATAACTGAGACAAAGGCAGGCTCACTACTGAGTGTGAGCTCAAACTGCACCCACCCCAACACAGACTGCAGCCAAGACAGACATGCCAGCTGCAGGCAATGGCACAGACCGGAGCTGAGTCACAGTTTTTGTGAACTAAACAGCATCTGATGCACAGGGGAATACAGCCGGTACAGAAACAAATTCTGTGAAACTGTTCAGTTCTGTCAGCAACATCAATCAGGGGCAGGGCTGGAACTGAGTGAACCACCCCAGCCTCCATTAAGCACCCCAGATTGTCGGGCCTCAGCTCTCCATGCAGGATACTGGCATAGACTGGCAGCCTGGCCAAGGAGACATAGATCTCACTGTGACTCAGGCAGGCGAAAACCCATGGAGCATCAGCTCATTGGAGGAAACTGGGTCACAGCCCTGTGGGGTTACCAGTAACTGGGTGTGACTGAGCTGCAAGGTGGGGAGGAGGCACCAACCTTCCCAAACTAATTCATTTGCTGAGTGTGTCCTTCTGACCTCAAGCAGCACCAGAGAAAGTCATACTTGAGCTGCCAGCAGACCCCTGCTATCCAGTTGCTGGAGACCTTTTGAACTCTCCCACCTGAGACCAGTGCTGACAGGGACAATCAATTTGGAACACTTGAACTAGGCCAATCACCTGAGGACTATCCAAAGTTGTACACTGGGTGCGTGGTTGTGGGAAGATTTGATTTTCCTTTTCTAGTTATTGCCCATGGGGGAGTGGGGTGACTTAATTGTTGGTATTTCTCCAAAGCTGAGACTTCAACCCAGAGTAACTGATTCAATAGGGTAGGACAGAGACCAGCTGAAAACAAGACAGAGCCACTTAGCCCCACCACACCAAGCAGGTCCCCAGTTTCTCAGGCCATAGCCCTGTACGGGTCCTTTGCAAAGCTCTAGGGGAAAAAGTACAGACACCAGTCCCAGCACTTGGGCAAAGGGTTGGTTAATCACTACTCCAGGAGCCCCCAACCAAACTTCACCTCCTCTGCTCATCTAGCCAAATGGTGTAAAATAATCATGGGGTGGAATCAGTGGGAAAACTCCGGTAACATGAATAACTAGAGTAGATCAACTCCCCCAAGGAATGATATGGCAAACACAACTGAAGATCCCATTCATAAACAGATGCCGAGATGTCAGAAATTGAATTCAGAACTTGGATTGCAAATAAGATTAATAGAATGGATGTAAACTTGGAATTATAAATTCGAGGAGCATTTCAAAAGTTGTCTCAAGAATTCAATGAATTCAAACACAAACTCACCAAAGATGTTGACATATCAAGACAAGAATTTACAGCTCTCAAAGATCTGAGAAATACAGTAGAATCCCTCAGTAACAGAATGGAGCAGGCAGAAGAAAGAATTTCTGACATTAAATACAAAGCTTTTGAACTCTCCCACTCAATGTGGAAGAAAAGTGGAGAGCAAAAACAGATCATTCTCTCAGAGAGCTCTGGGATAATTCAAAGAAAACTAATATTCACCTTATAGGAGTTCCTGAAGGCAACGAGGTAGTTTCAAAAGGCATAGAGGCTCTTCTTCATGAGATAATGAAGGAGAACTTTCCAGACATGCCAAGAGATTCTGAAATTCAGATACTAGACAGTTTCAGAACACCAAGATGACTCAACCCAAATAAGACACCTCCGAAGCACATTATAATTAACTTTACCAAAGTTAAAATGAAGGATAAAATTCTGAAAGCAGCCAGACATAAGAAAACCATAACCTACAAGGGGAAGAATATTAGAATGACTGCAGATCTCTCTGCTAAAACTTTTCAAGCCAGAAGAGGGTAGTCATCGAGTTTTAATCTCCTAAAAAAAAATAACTTCCAACCCAGGATCCTGTACCCAGTTAAACTGACTTTCATTTATGATGGAGAAATTAAATACTTTAATGACATTCACATGTTGAAGAAATTTGCCATAACTAATCCAGCTCTTCAGGATATTCTCAGACCCATTCCCCATAATGACAAGCACAATCCTCCACCACAAAAGTAAACTCACTCAGAAACTTTTGATCAAACTCCAACTTCCACAGTGGTGGAAGGATTAAAAATGTCCACTGGACTTTCAAAAAACTTGATACCCAAAATTCTACCAGGCTTATCAATATTCTTCATTAATGTGAATGGCTTAAATTACCCTCTTGTTGGTTGACTGGATACAAAAACTCAGGCCCGAATCCGCTGCATTCAAGAATCTCACCCTACCTTAAAAGATAAACATAGACTCAGGGTGAAGGGATGGTCATCTATAATTCAGGCAAATGGACATCAGAAAAAAGCAAGTGTTGTAATTTTCTTTGCAGATACAATAGGCTTTAAACCAACAAAAGTAAGGAAAGATAAGGGTTGTCACTTCATATTTGTTAAGGGTAACACTCAACATGATGACCTTTTAATTATTAACATTTATGCACCCAACCAGAATTTGCTTCAATTTATAAGAGAGACTCTAAGAGACACGAGCAACTTGATTTCCTCCAGCACAATAATAGGCGGAGATTTTAACACTCCTTGGCAATGTTGGACAGATCCTCCAATAAGAAGCTCAGCAAACAATTTACAATCGCCAAAATGTGGAAACAGCCTAAATACCCACCAACCCAGGAATGGATTAACAAGCTGTGGTATATGTATACCATGGAATACTCTTCAGCTATTTAAAAAAATGGAGACTTTACATCCTTCGTATTAACCTGGATGGAAGTGAAAGACATTATTCTTAGTAAAGCATCACAAGAATGGAGAAGCATGAATCCTATGTACTCAATTTTGATATGAGGACAATTAATGACAATTAAGGTTATGGGGAGGGAGGAAAAGCAGAAAGAGGGACGGAGGGAGGGGGTGGGGCCTTGGTGTGTGTCACACTTTATGGGGGCAAGACATGATTGCAAGAGGGACTTTGCCTAACAATTGCAATCAGTGTAACCTGGCTTATTGTACCCTCAATGAATCCCCAACAATAAAAAAAATAAATTAATTAATTAAAAAAAAAGAAGCTCAGCAAAGAAATTTGACATTTAAACTTAACCATTCAACAATTGGATTAAACAGAGATCTATAGAACATTTCATCCTAACAAAACTGAATACACATTCTTCTCATCGACCCATGGAACATACTCCAAAATTGATCGCATCTTAGGTCACAAGTCTAACCTCACTAAATTTAAAAGAATAGAAATCATTCCTCGCATCTTCTCAGATCATCATATAATAAAACTTGAACTCAATAACAACAGGAATCTGCATACTCATACAAAAACATAGAAACGAAATAACTTTATGCTGAATAATAGCTGGGTCATAGATGAGATTAGGAAGAAAATTACCAAATTTTTGGAACAAAATGACAATGAAGACATGAATTACCAGAACCTCTGGGATACCACAAAGGTAGTCCTAAGAGGTAAATTTATAGCACTGCAAGCCTTCCTCAAGACAAGGGAAGGAGAGGAAGTTAACAACTTAATGGGACATCTAAAGCAACTGGAAAAGGAAGAACATTCCAATCCCAAACTGAGAAGAAGGAAATAAATAACCAAAATTAGAGCAGAATTAATTGAAATTGAAAACAAAAGAATTATACAATAGATCAATAAATCAAAAAGTTGTTTTTTGAAAAGGTCAATAAGATAGATGAAACTTTGGCTAACCTAACCAGGAGAAAAAGAGTAAAATTTCTAATTTCATCAATCAGAAATGGTAAAGATGAAATAACAACAGACTCCTCAGAAATTCAAAACATTCTTAAAGAATATTACAAGAAACTGTTCTCAGAAACACGAAAATCTAAAGGAAATAGACTAATACTTGGAAACACGCAACCTTTCTAGACTTAGCCAGAATAAAGTGGAAATGTTAAATAGGCCTATATCAAGTCCTGAGATAGCATCAATTATACAAAATCTCCCTAAAAAGAAAAGCCCAGGACCAGATGCCTTTACATCAGAATTCTACCAAACCTTTAAAGAGGAACTAGTACCTCTATTATTCAACCTATTCCAAAATATAGAAAAAGAAGGAATACTACCCAACACATTCTATGAAGCAAACATCACCTTGATCCCCAAACCAGGAAAAAAAACAACAAGAAAAGAAAATTATAAACCAATCTCACCAATGAATATTTATGCAAAAATATTCAACAAGATCCTAACAAACAGATTCCAGCAACACATCAAACAAATTATACATCATGACCAAGTCGGTTTTATCCCACGGTCTCAAGGCTGGTTCAATATATGTAAATCTATAAGTGTAATTCAGCACATAAACGAATTATAAAACAAAGATTATATGATTCTCTCAATTGATGCAGAAAAAGCTTTTGATAATATCCAGCATCCCTTCATGATCAGCACACTTAAGAAAATTGGTATAGAAGGGACATTTCTTAAACTGATAGAGGCCATCTACAGGAAATCCACAGCCAATATCGCATTGAATGGAGTTAAATTGAAATCATTTCCACTCAGATCAGGAACCACACAAGGCTGCCCATTGTCTCCACTGCTTTTTAACATTGTAATGGAACTTTTAGCCATTGCAATTAGGGATAGAAAAGGCAATCAAGGGTATCCATACAGGGTCAGAAGAGATCAAACTTTCGCTCTTTGCAGATGATATAATTGTATATCTGCAAAACACCAGGGATTCTACCACAAAACTCTTAGAAGTGATCAAGGAATACAGCAGCGTCTCGGGTTACAAAATCAACACTCATAAATCGGTAGCCTTTATATGTACCAACAATAGTCATGCTAAAAAAACAGTCAAGGACTCTATTCCATTCACAGTAGTGCCAAAGTGGATGAAATATTTGGAAGTTTACCTAACAAAGGACATGAAAGATCTGTATAAAGAGAACTATGAAACTCTAAGAAAAGAAATAGCTGAAGACGTCGAAAAATCAAAAAGCATACCATGCTCAAGGCTGGGAAGAATCAACATTGTTAAAATGTCCATACTACCCAAAGCAATATACAATTTTAATGCAATCCCTATTAAAGCTCCACTATCATACTTTAAAGATCTCAAAAAAATAATATTTCATTTTATATGGAATTAGGAAAAAACCTCAAATAACCAATACATTATTCAGAAATAAAAACAAAGCAGGAAGAATCATGCTACTAGACCTCACACTATACTATAAACCGATACTGATCAAACAGCATGGTACTGGCACAAAAACAGAGAGGTAGATGTATGGAACAGAATAGAGAACCAAGAGATGAATCCAGCTACTTACCGTTATTTGATCTTTGACAAGCCAATTAAAAACATTCAGTGGAGAAAAGATTCCCTATTTAACAAATGGTGCTGGGTGAACTGGCTGGCGACCTGTAGAAGACTGAACCTGAACCCACACCTTTCACCATTAACTAAGATAGACTCTCACTGGATTAAAGATTTAAACTTAAGACATGAAACTATAAAAATACTAGAAGAGAGTACAGGGAAAACTCTTGAAGAAATCAGTCTGGGTGAGTATTTTATGAGGCGGACTCCGTGGACAATTGAATCCCCTTCAAAAATACACTACTGGGACCTGGGTGAACCGGCTGGCGACCTGTAGAAGACTACCAGACCCACACCTTTCACCATTAACTAAAATAGACTCTCACTGGATTAAAGACTTAAACCTATGCATAAAACTATAAAAATACTAGAAGAAAGTACAGCGAATCGGTGTGGGTGAATATTTTATGAGGAGGACCCCCTGGGCAATTGAAGCAACACCAATAATACATTATTTGGACCTTATCAAACTAAAAAGCTTCTGCACAGCCAAGAACACAGTAAGTAAAGCAAGCAGACAGCTCTCGGAATGGGAGAAGATATTTACAGGTTATGTCTCCAACAAACATTTACTAAGCAGAATCCACAGTGAACTCAAACGTATTAGCAAGAAAAGAACAAGTGATTCCATCTCATGATGGGCAAGGGACTTTAAGAGAAATTTCTCTGAAGAAGACAGGCACATGGCCTACAGATATGTGAAAAAAATGCTCATCATCCTTAATCATCAGAGAAATACAAATCAAAACTACTTTGAGATATCATCGAACTCCAGTAAGATTAGCCCATATCACAAAATTCCAAAACCAGATATGTTGGTATGGATATGGAGAAAAGGGAACACTTCTACACTGCTGGCGGGAATGCAAACTAATACTTTCCTCTTGGAACAATGTTTGGAGATCACTTAGAGATCTACAAATAGACCTGCCATTCGATCCTACAATTCTTCTACTAGGTATATACCCAAAAGACCAAAAATCACATTATAACAAAGATATTTGTACCAGAATGTTTATTGCAGCCCAATTCATAATTGCTAAGTCATGGAAGAAGCCCAAGTGCCTACTGACCCACAAATGGATTAATAAATTGTGGTACATGTACACTATGGAATATTATACAGCATTAAAGAAAGATGGAAACGTTACCTCTTTCATGTTTACACGGATGGAGCTGGAACATATTCTTCTTAGCAAAGTATCTCAAGAATGGAAGAAAAAGTATCCAACGTACTCAGTCCTACTCCAAAACCAATTTATAGCTTTCATGTGAAAGCTATAACCCAATTATAGTCCAAGAATATAGGGAAAAATGACATGGAGGAGAGGGAGAATAAGGGGAGGGAGGGTAATTGGTGGGACACACCTACAGCACATCTCACAAGGGTACATGTGAAATTTACTAAATGTAGAATATAAATGTCTTAACGTAATACCTAAGAAATTAATGCCATGAAGGCTATGTTAACTAATGTGATGAAAATATTTCAAATGGTATATAAAATCAGTGTATGATGCCCCATGATTGTATTAATGTACACAGCTATGATTTAATTAAAAGAGAGAGAGAGAAAGATTCTACAAAGAAAAAGAAAAAAAATACTTATTTTGGCTATTTTTTTAACTCCATGCTTCAAACTTCAATAACATTACATGTGACTTTAAACAAGAGTCACATGTGTCTGAGAGTGGCCTCAGTGAAGGTTAATTGCCAACTCCCTTGTAATTACAGATTAATGTTCCAAACCTAAAGCAAAATATTAAGCTAATTGTCTATAATCTCTTTTTGTTGGAGTTTATCTGATATGCATATGGACAAAGATAAGTGTTAGGATTTGGAGAACCATTTCAAACACTGCAAAAAGAATGGAAAAAGTCTTAATAGCAGATAGGCAAAGGAAAAAACAGAAACAGAGACTAGGGGTTTTCCAAAATTTTCCTCAGTTATTTTCCTTTTTGATTATAAGATTGTCTTAGGCTGTGATGTTTGGAAATTAGCCTGCTGGACTCCAAAGCCAAGGGCAAGGCGTCTGGCTCCAAGCACGATGAGCTCCAATTATGTTGCCATAAAATTCTTTTCTTTTCTTTTCTCTTTTTTTTTAAATAAAACAAAGTCCTGCCATTTTGCTCTCAAGTTTCCAAGCTTTATTTTGCTTTAGGACTCTCCCCACAGTGGCAATTCTTGCATTGACACATTTACATTCTGAGTTCACAAGTAAATCCTTCATGAAGACTCCCTTATCCCATGTTGATCCCTCAAAAATCAAACCACAAGGAACAAGTTTGCAGTAGCAAAAGGATTGTCCCCAAAGTAGAAGAAATGTAAAGGAATTGCTTAGAAATTCGTGAAAAGTAATAGTCTACTTTCTAATTAGGGAGTGATTTTATGGCATTTAGAAAGAAATAAACAAAACATATATCATTCTTTGAAACTTTATTTTGTCTACTTATTTCTAAGAGTCAAAAAACTATAGGACTGTGAAAATGGATACAACAAATCTTCCAACAACTACTCTTTGCCAGGTCCCATTTAGAACCAGAGTTTACAATAGACTGAGTATAAGAGAAGCAAAAAGCTGCCATAATGAGCCATAAGGTAAACAAGAGAAGATATAAACAACTTTATGTGTAACGATAAGTGATTAGGCAATCTTATTTATCCAGATTCCAGCACTTTGCCCTGCTCCTGAGTTCCTGAGTTATCATACAGAATTAACTTCTCCTTTCTTTCTTGTTTCCCTTCCCAGAGTGTAACTTGGTATAATTAAAACCCCAATTTAATTTTTAGTTCTCTAGACTCCATCACATTCTCTTCTTCAGGGGCTGATTGGAAGGTTCGTGATTCCCTTGTGTATTAATTAATGTAAAGAATGGAAACTAACTCTACCTGACTTAAGCAAAAAATTTAATACTGAAGGATTTTGGAATCTCATGAACATGGGAAAGGTTGGAAAATCAGGCTCAAATAGTCAGAAACAAAAGAAAGCTCTGAAGCTCTTCTTTCCGTCACAACCTGAGTTGCAGCACAGAACCTCCTGTAACATGCTCCCCTTACTGAAGCCCCCAAGCAGGACCAGATCCATCATGGAGACACTCCTGATGCTGCCCTCAGGAAACTCCTCCCAACCTGTGCCTCTGGCTTCACTTCATTAAGTCCAGGTTGAAAATTCCAGCCACCATATTCAGTTAACCTAGTCCCATGGGAGGTAGAAAAGCAATTTCTGAGAATTTTCTTTTTCTATGGTGGAAAGGAATATTTTGCTTCTACTGTGGGTAGATTCTCCCACCAAGATTTTTAAGATATGGAATTATTAAAGTATAGGAAAGGAAGTAAAATGCTGCAGAGCTTTTTTTCTTGAAATTCAAAATATTAAGCAAGTACAAATGCTTTTGTTACTTGATTGCTTTTATAATGTTTCAGTCAGAGCTAGTAGTGTGTACATCACCAGAATAGTGTTCATTAAACCTGTTAAGTAGGTTTTACCCTCCACTCCTAGCCCTCCTTCCCTGCCTGATTTTAAGTGAATTTTACTTCTCTTTATGCCTATGTGTACCCATCAATTTGTTCCAAATTACTAGAGAATACATGTGGTATGCATTTTTCCATCCTGAGATAACTTCTCTGGAAAATGGTTTCCAATCCATCCAAATCGCTGCAAAAGACATTGACTCATTCGTTTTTATGACTTAATAGCAATTCATAGTGTATATATACTACCTGTTATTTATGCACTCATGAATTAATGAGCACTTAGGTTAATTCCAGATCTTTACCATGGAGAATTGTGCTGCAGTAAACATTCGAGTGCAGGTCACTTTTTGATAAAATGACTTTTTTTTCTTTTGGTAGATGCCTAGCAGTGATATTGTTGGATTGACTGGTAGGTCTACATTTATTTCTTTGAGGAATTGCCATATTGTTTTCCATAGAGGTTGTACTAACTTGCAGTCTCACCAACAGTGTATAAGCTTTTCTTTCCTTCCACATTCATGCCAGCATCTTTTGTTTTTGGACTTAAAAAAAAAAAACCCCATCTAACTAGGATTATAACCTAATAGTTTGTACCCTCATATTAATCAGAATTTTTTTAAAAAACACATCTAGCTAGGGTAAGGTGATATCTCATTGTGGGGCTTTTTTTGTTTTTTCTTTGTAGAGACAGAGTCTCACTTTCTGGCCCTCGGTAGAGTGCCGTGGCCTCACACAGCTCACAGCAACCTCCAACTCCTGGGCTTAAGCGATTCTCTTGCCTCAGCCTCCCGAGTAGCTGGGACTGCAGGCGCCCGCCACAATGCCCGGCTATTTTTTGGTTGCAGTTTGGCCGGGGCCAGGTTTGAACCTGCCACCCTCGGTATATGGGGCCGGCGCCTTACTGACTAAGCCACAGGCGCCGCCCTCTCATTGTGGTTTTAATTTGAATTTCCCTGATGATTAATGATGCTGAGCGTTTTTAATATATTTGTTGGCTATTGTTCTCTCTTTTTTTGAAAAGCTTCTGTTCTTATCTTTTTCTTTGCTTTTTTCTTCCTGTGTTGTTTGAATTCTTCATAGATCCTGGATATTAGCCCTTTATTGGATATATAGTTTGTGAATATTTTCTCTCACCCTATAGGTTGTCTATTTACTCTGTTTATTATTTCCTTGGCTGTGCAGAAGCTTTCTAGTTTAATCAAGTCCCATTTATTTATTTTTGTTGTTGCAATTGCCTTTGTGATCTTAATTATAAATTTTTTGTTTAGGCTGATGTCTAGAAGAGTATTTCCTACATTTCCTTCCAGAATTTTAATGGTTTTATGACTGACATTTAAGTCTTTAATCCATCTTGAATTAATTTTTGTATATGGTGCATAAAGGTGCTGTTTCATTATACTGCATGTGGCTATCCAGTTTTCCCATCACCATTTATCAAATAGGCCTTCTTTTCCCCAGTGTATATTGCTGACTTTGTCAAGGATCAGTTGCTTATAGGTAGATGATTTTATATATGGGTTCTCTCTTCTGTTCCCTTGGTCTATGTCTACTTTTAAATCAAACCATGCTATTTTGGTTACTATAGCCTTACAGTATAATTTGAAGTCAGGTAATATGATGCCTCCAGATTTGTTCTTTTTGTTTAAGTTTGTTGTGGCTAGTTAGGCTCTTTTTTAGTTTCAAACAAAGAGCAGAATTATTTTTTCTAGGTCTGTGAAATGTGACATTGGTATTTTGATGGGGAATCTATGAACCACTTTGGTAAGTATGGACATTTTATAAATGTTGATTCTACCAATAAATGAGCATGAGATGTTTTTCCATTCATTTGTGTCATCTGTGATTTCTTTAATAATTATTTCATAGTTCTCCTTATAGAATTTTTGAAGGAATATCCTTAGTTAAGTATATTCCTAGGTATTTTATTTGTAGCTTTGACTCTCTGCTTAACTGTTATTAGTACACAGAAATGTTGTTGATATGTGTGAATTTGACTTTGTAACCTGAGACTTCACTGAATTTGTTTTATCAGTATTTTGGTGGTCTTTAGGATTTACTAAATACTAGATCATGACATCAGTGATAAGCAATACTTTGACCACCTCTTTCTAGACTTGGATACCCCTTATTTCTTTCTTTTGCCTGATAAGAATTTCAGCACTATGTTGAATATGAATGGTGACAGTGGACACCCTAATCTTGTTCCAGTTTTTAGGAGAATGCTTTCAACTTTTCTTATTTATTTATTTATTTATTTTTTTGGTTTTTGGCCGAGGCTGGGTTTGAACCCGCCACCTCCGGCATATGGGACCGGCACCCTACCCCTTGAGCCACAGGCGCCGCCCAACTTTTCACCATTCAGTATGATGTTGGCTGTGAGCTTATCGAATATGGCTTTTAGAATTTTGAGGTACGTTCCTTCTACATCTAGTTAGTTGAATGTTTTTATCATGAAAGGATGGTGAATTTTGTCAAATGTTCTTTTTGCATGTATTGAGATGATCATATAATCTCTTTTTGTTTTTGTTTATGTAGTAAATTACATTTATCAACTTATGTATGTTGAACCAACCTTGCATCCCTGGGATGAAGCCCACTTGCTCATGGTGAATTATTTTTTGATGTACTTTTGAATTTGGTTTGCTATTATTTTGTTAAGGATTTTGCATCTATATTCATAAGGGATGGTGGCCTGCAGTTTTCCTTTTTTGTTGTGTGCTTTCCTGACTTAGGTATCAGGGTAATATTGGCTTCATAGACTGACTTAGGGAGGATTGCCCCCTTCTTGATGTTATGGAAAAATTTCTGTAGGATGGGTACCAGTTCTTTGTAGATCTGCTGGAATTCTGTGGTAAAGCCATCTGATCAAGGGCTCATTTTTATTGGGAAATTTTTTTATTGCGGCTTCCATCTCACTCTTTGTTAATGGTCTATTCAGGTTTTATATTTCTTCATGATTGAGTCTAGAGAGGTTGTGTGTTCCAGGAATTTGTCCATATCCACTAAATTTTCTGGCTTATGTATATAAAGAATTTGGGATAGCTCTATTTTCATTTCCAGTTGAGCTTATTTGGGTCTTTTCACTTCTATTTCTAGTTAATCCAGCAAAATTCTATCAATTATATTTATCTTTCCGAAGTATCAACTTTTGGTTTTGTTGATCCTTTGTAATTCTGTTTTCATTTCATTTAGTTCTGCTCTAAGCTTAGTTATTTCTTTTTCTTCAACTGCCTTGGGTTTTGGTTTGCTCTTCCTTTTCTAGTTTCTTGATATGAGACATAAGGTTTTTAATATATGATATTTCTTTTTTTGTTGTTTGTGTTTTCAGTAGTTTTATTAATAACCACACAACTTAGAAGCAACTAAGATGTCCTTCAGAAGGTGAATAAATTGTGGTCTACCAGGGGTCCTCAAACTTTTTTTTTTTTTTGTATTTTTTTTTTTATTGTTGGGGATTCATTGAGGGTAATATATGATACTTCTAATTATTTTACTTTTTGAGACAGTCTTTCTCTGTTGCTTTGGGTAGAGTGCAGTGGCATCATCATAGCTTGCTGCAACCTCAGACTCCTGAGCTCAAGTGAACTTTCTGCCTCACCCTCTCAAGAAGCTGTGACTACAAGCACACACTACTGCACCTAGCTCTTTTTTTTTTTTTTTTTTTGTTGGTAGAGATGTTGAACTCTTGACTGGTCTTGAACTCTTGACCTCAAGTGATCCTCCTGCCTCAGCCTCTCGAAATGCTAGAATTATAGGCATGAGCCAACGCTGTGCCTTGACCTCTTTCTGTCTTTATGATCTAGGCATTTAAGGCTATGAATTTTCTCCTTTGGACTGCTTTTGGTGAATCCCACACATTTTTTTTTTTTTTTTTTTGTAGAGACAGAGTCTCACTTTATGGCCCTTGGTAGAGTGCCATGGCATCACACAGCTCACAGCAACCTCCAACTCCTGGGCTTAAGCGATTCTCTTGCCTCAGCCTCCCAAGTAGCTGGGACTACAGGCACCTGCCACAACGCCCAGCTATTTTTTGGTTGCAGTTCTGGCCGGGGCCAGGTTTGAACCTGCCACCCTCGGTATATGGGGCCAGCGCCTTACCGACTAAGCCACAGGCGCCGCCCGAATCCCACACATTTTGATAGCTTGTGATCCCTATGTCATTCAGTGTGAGGAATCTTTCAATTTTCATCTTAATTTCATCATTGATTCAGCAGCAGTTGGTTAATTTCCATGGCTTTATGTAGATTTAAGTGTTACTCTGGTTGAATTACCCCCTTTACCACTATATAACAACCATCTTTTTCTTTATTATTGTTGATTTAAAGTCAATTTTGTCTGATATGAAAATGACTTACGCCTGCTTTCTTTTGGTTTCCAATTGTGTGGAATTTTTTCTTCCATCCCTTCACTTTGAGTCTGTGTGAGGCCTTGTGGTTAGATGTATCTCTTGGAGACTGCAGATGCTTGAGTTGTATTTTTCATTCATTCAGCCGGTGTCTGTCATTGAGACCATTGACATTGAATGACAGAATTTGTATGTGGGATGCTGTTCTATTCATCATGTTGAGTGGTACCTTATTGCTTTTTTGTGTGTGTGCTATTGTTTTATATAAGCTGTAAGGTTTAGATTTGGGGTGATTTTACACTGGTGCTAATCCATGTATAATGCTATTCTATTTCCTATGGGGTAGATTTAATTGTGACAAATTTCTTCGTATTTGCTTCTCTGGAAAAGTCTTTATTTCTCTATCATTTATGAAATTTGGTTTCGCAGGATACAAAATTCTTGGCTGGTTATTGTTCCGTTTAAGAACACTGAAGATGGGACGCCAATCCCTTCAGGCTTGTAAGGTCCCCACTGAGACCTTACAAGGTCTATTAGCCTGATGGATTTTTCCTTTGTAGGTTAGATGTTGCTTTCATCTAAATGCTTGCAGAATTTTCTTTCATTTTGACTTTGACCAGGTTGATTACACTGTGTCTTAGGGATGTCATATTTGCTATGAATCTTCCTGGGGTTCAATGACCATCTTGTATCTGGATGTCTGGATTTCTAGCAATACCAGGAAAGTTTTCCTCAATAAACCCTTGAATAATTTTCCAAGCCTTTAGTCTTTCTGCTTCTCCCTTAGGGATAACTATAATTCATAAATTAATTTGCTTCATATAGTCCCATATCTAATTTATTGCTTTGCCTTTTTTGTTCTTGTTTCTGCCTCTTTAAACAACTGGGTTAGTTTCAGAGCCTTGTCACCAATCTCTGAGATTCTTTCTTTTCCTTGTTATAATCTGTTGCTAAGCTTTCTGCTATATTTTGAAATTTCCTAAATGCCTCATTTCTTTAAGTTCTATTATGTCCTTTCTTGTTTTGTCTAGGTCTTTAGTGACTTTTACATTAACTTACTGAAATAATTTTTTGGCTTCTTTTTGCTGTCTTTCAAATTTCTCTTCAATTCCATTCATCTTCCTTGCCATCCATATTATGAATTCCATTTATGTCATTTTGGCAATTTCTTTGTGATTGGAGTTCACTACTGTAGTGCCATAATCATTCTTTCAGGATATTGAACTATTTTGGTTTTTTAAGTTGCCAGAATTCTTTTGCTAGTTTCTTCTCATCTGAAACCTTTTCCTTGCTTTGGGGGTAAGAGGGATGGGATGCAGGATACCTATGCTTTGCTGGGAACTCTTATACTTAATTAGAAAGTATAAGTAGAAAGTAGAAGTACTTAAGTAGAAAGGTATGTCCCATTCTTGACTTGGTGGGCATTTAGGCTGTTTCCACATTTTGCCTGTAATTTACACTACTTTCCTTGGGAGTGATGTGCTCACAGCCTGCTTCTAGATCACCATCTTCCTCTGTACTTTCGGAATAAATATTTTTTTTGTAAGCCTAAAATCATTCTCCTTCAACTGGTGTCTTTCCCTTTGAGTCCAGAGGTACAAAGCTTTTCTTGAGAGACATTCTGATAGTGGCTTCAGGATACACTCTTCCAGCATTGGTGGCTGGACCCAGCACCAACTCCCTCTGGCAGATATGGGAAACTTTCCCCAGACAAAAAGGAGTGCTAGCAACTTCCTTGGCACCTTCTGCCTTCTCAACAGCAACAGAGTATCCCAGAGCTGACAGTGCCAGGTAGGCTGGCAGCACTCACTTGGGTCTCAGGACTGGGGTGCAGCTTGGGCCTGGGTGGCCTTAGGTGATTACCTGTGGATAGCTCTTCTCAGAAGGAACATTGTGAAATCACAGAGAAGCAATGTGGGTCACTCAGTGGCGGGGGAGGTAAGAGGGTGTTACATTTGACAAGATTAAAGTGCACATGGGGAAAAATAAGAAGATAGAGTACATAACTGGGAGAAAAAATAAATCAGAATTTCAGCATCCAAAAATAGAATTATAGATTTACTTCAAAATATCTCATATTGATGTTCAACTCTTATATTGGACTCTCTATTAGAAATAAAGTAACTTGTAGAAACTCCTGTCAAAAAGGAAAAGAAATGGCTCCCTAATCAGTTTTAAGTCTTCACTGCTGGATGGGAAATACTTGTTTGAAGAAGCACTGAGAACCTGGAAAATTTCTTTTAGTATCAGTCATTCACAGGTAAGTGTGATTGAGTTCAAGATTCTTTTGGAAGATGTTAAAGAAGAATGGAAAGGACACATACATAGATGTGGGAGGCAAGCAGGTAGCTTGCAAGACCCTAGGAAGGAATCAGACGTACTTCAACTATTACCTAGACTTAACTAATGCCATTGCTGCTCACTTTATAAAGTGTTAGACTTTCTTTTGAGTGGCTTCTCCTTATTTGATGATTCTATGTACATGTAATATCATGGCTATTTAGAAACAATACTCAAAGAAAGAAAAACTGACTGAGAAAGGAAAAATCAAAGTTTACTAGACATGGCTTTTGGGCCAGCAAAAGGAAGGAAGGAAGAAGATACTATGGTATGTCACATAGTAATGAAACATAGCATACTATTACCCTGAGCTAGATTTTATAATTCAGAAAGTTGAGTGTGAAATGTAGGCCATGTCATACTGGATAGGGTTGTGTGGAAAAAAAATATCACCCAGAAAACTATTCTGCCCTTTGACCCTTGGGTGAAGTAGTTCACTTTTCTTTCCTTAATACTTGAGCTACTTCTAGTCCAGCATCTTTTTTCCCTCCTTATTACAAACCTTCCCTAAAGAGTTACCAGTCCCTGTAAGAGTTAGATACCAAGTTTTCTGTAACCAAAAAAATCCTAAAACAAAACTCACTGTGCTTTCTGATTAATTTTATTAGTTAGGTCTGCATTAGCTGAAAACCTGGTTCCCTGGCTAGATACAATAGCATACTTAAAAGCAAAAATTCATATTCATATTTGTACCTATTCTGATAATGAAATAAATTATCCTACCAAAAGGAACCCACCCCAATGCTCTAATTAGCATAATTTAGGCAGAAATTTGAACCCATTCATAAGTATCATGTTACTAAACCAACAATCTGGGGACACTAAGGCAGGAAAACATAACCAAACAACCAAGTTACTTATATAACTTTCCCTGGTATCTTATTTAATGAATGAAATTGTATTGATCCAATAACAAAAGGGAATGGAACAGGAAATATTAGGTCATCAAAGAGGAAATGTTTGATTTCAAATCAAACATTTAGTTGATTATATCTCAAATAAGAGGCAGTACAATCGATCAAAGTGTGCACCTAAGCTATTGACACAGTTTTGCCATCTAACAGTAGCTTGTTTATGCCTGCAATGAAGAAGTCTGGAAAGTGAGTGGTGATGAAATTGTAAAAGGTGTTTTTTCGCTTGTTGAGAATCAAATATTTTTTCTTTGCAAAAAGTGGTCCAAAGCCTGCAAATGGCACTTCACCGACTAGACACTTCTTAGAGCTTTGTAGCTAGATGTTAGCTAGATGTCATTTACTTCAGAGGTCTCAATCTGGCAGCCTGTTCTGCCCTTGTGTATTATTTGTTCTGCTATGTTTTCATTTACTTCATTGCTAACCTTAAATAATACACTTAATATAAAAAATTCAGACTTTTACTTATTCTGAAAGAACTAGTTACCTAGTATTTTACCACAAGGACTTTGGCACTAGAATGTTTATTGCAGCTCAATTCACAATTGCCAAGACGTGGAAGCAAATCAAGTGCCCATCAACCCATGAATGGATTAACAAACTGCAGTATATGTGTACCACAGAGTACTATTCAGCCATAAGAAAAGATGGAGACTTCACATCTCTTGTGTTCACATGGATGGAGTTGAAGCACATTCTTCTTAGTAAAGTATCATAAGAATGGGGCGGGGGCGGGAGTATCCAATGTACTCACTGCTATTATGAAACCAATATATAAACAACTATACACATGAAACAAAAAACACAAGTGTAGTCTAGTGAGGGGGAGGACAAAGGAGGAAGGATGATTGGTGGGATCTCGCCTAATATGCACAAAGTGAGGAAGCTTAGCACACCCCCTGAGTGAAGGGCTCAAGTACAACTTGAACTTTACCTTAGAAATGAAAACAATGAAACCTAAACATTTGTATCCATATCAATCTGAAATAAAAAAGGAAGAATTAGAATATCTGGCCCCATATCTCAAAATTACATAAAGTAAATATCTTCTCATATGCAAAAATCATCAGCTAATCCACAGGACTCATTTAATTTATCTGCGTGGCTTTTAATTTGGGGAATTACTGAGAGAATCTCCACCATCATGTCTCCATGCTGATACAGGTTAAGTATCTTAAACAAGACATTACAAAACAGACCACTGCTAAAAGGAATCATCGTTCTTAGTTTCTCTAGGACCTGACACTGGGTTGATAAAACAAAGTACTGCTCAGTAATGCTTCTTAATGCCACTAGGACATAAACACTTCATTCTAAAGCTCAGCACAAAAAATATTTTTTTGTTTAATATTGCAAGATTGGAGAAAGAGAACAGGCAAATCAAGAGAGAGTATCAATACCCAAATTAAGTCCATCTCTTAGATTGTTATGTGTGTTTGAAAGAAAAAAAAAGTGTTTGCAGTGTCATGTGCTTACTTTCATGGTATAGCAAAGAAAAGCAATAATTAGCTTTATAAAAAAGAACAACATAGGTTGCCAGAAATTAACTTTCTATGTTTATCCTAAATAAGTCTGGGATCAAAATTGTATGTTTTAATTGCTTTTATTATAAGAAAGTTCAAACTATAGAGAAAAAAAGTTTTGCATTTTAATTAAGAAATTTATTAATTTTCCTGTTTACTTGAATAACTTGGTCTAATACGTCAATTCAAGTGTCCAAAGGATTGCCAGAAAGCAGCAAGTTAGAACTCAAAATAATCTAAGAAAAATAACCTTCTAGAGTGTTTGTCTAATCGCAAGTAACTTGTGTGAAAGTTTATAAAACCTAAAATAACTCTCTTTTTAGAAACTTCTAAATTCTTCCCCTAAATTATTGTTATAGCTTCATAGAGATATATATTTAAGAGTATTGGGCTAAAAATAAAGAATAAAGAAGCAATGTTTTCCTCTTAAAGTAAAAAATGGCTATAAAAAAGATGGGTTGTTAGACTTAAACAGAACATAGGTATGCCTTAACAGTAGTTTCTTAATAGAGCAAAATTCTATAGTAGAATAATCAAAACCAAAACACTGACAACCATAGAGAGTAAAGATAGATTTTTTAAAAGGCATTTAACAACAAAGCCTATAGAAATAATACCTAAGGTCAATATAGTGCCACCTTTGGAATTCTACAGGCTGTTTCCCCACAAATGTAATCTCTATGAGAATGTATGGTCTATCAGAGCTTAGATTCTTATGAAAGTTTTCTCGTTTGTCATATATTATTTATCTCTTTGAGCCAGTAGCTCCAGTGCAGCTAATCCTAACAATGCAGTCAACTGAAGAAGTATTTAGGTACGTTTTGTAATGGTCCAAACTTCCTGGCACACTGACACCAAATCTATAATCCAGTTACAGCACAAGACAGAAGTCTAGAACAAAAGCTTCAAGGGCTGCAGAATAGTGAAAAAACAAAATTATAGGTATAGGCATGGGGGGGAGGGAAACAATGCTTAAAGAACATTGTACTCAGCACAGTTTAAGTCATGAATATGGAGATAGATGGGATTTCAAGTAATAACTATGACTTATTAATTTCTGCAGGTGGCATGTTGTATTGTAATAGTTACCCCAACATTATTACTATTCAGTAACCAATGATAGTCCAAATACCATAAATAGAAAGAGAATCAGTGCCCAACAGTCTGCATTCCTCAAAATGTAACAAGGGTCAGGATCCAATAGCTGCTGGGCATTAAGGAAGGTATCCCTGTGCCAGTCAATGGCTGCCTTCAACAGTGTGAAAGCTCTTGCCCCCGAAAGCCCAGAATTTCTTACACCATCTCTGGTGTATGATCACACTGAAAGCCTTTTTTTTAATGATATGGTCAGGCAGTCACTAGTATCACTGAGGCAATAACCTAAAAAATGACGATATAGTTTCCCCTCTAGACTACCTGATCCTCATCAAAGGGCTAAGAGTTCTTCCTTCCCTTATGGTCATCAGAGCATTGTCTAAAAGTGGCACCAGAGATGAATTTCTAAGAAAAATTCACAACAAACATTTTTGATAGAAAATGTCCCGGGTGGTTAAAAACACCTATTACAAATGCAATTAGTGTAACCTAATTCTTTGTACCCTTAATGAATCCCAGACACACACACACACACACACACACACACACACACACACACACACACACAAAAGAGGATGTAGAGGTGCAGTTTGTTATGGAAGAAAGTATTTCAGGCAAAGGAAGATGGGAACATGCTCATAACAAAAGGCTGGAAAGCCAGTGTGCTGATGGAAGGGCTGTCAGATACCTTTAAAGTTTTTTTTAAAGGGAAAAAAAGAAAAACAGCTATTACCAGTTTTTATAGTTAGCATTCTCATGGTATTAATGCCTAAAACATGGATGCCTAAAAGTGAACCTGTTCTTTTCCAAGAACTTCTGGCCATTTATTTCTATGCCTTCTGAAATCTACCTTAATCCCTAAACCAGGTTAGAAACTCCATTTACACTCTCACCAGGCCCTCTAGACCCCTCGTTCCTAGCACTAGCATCTGTAATCATATCAGTCATCCCACGTAGTAACTTCACCAACATCTACCTCTACGTTGCTTTGTAAGCCTCTAGGACACAGGCTCTGGTGCATAGTTTGCTATAATTATCAATCAATAAATATAGGTACATGTGAACAAATAAATCCCCATGAGAAAATAAAGGCATGTTAAAATCTTGTTGCTGGATTTCACTGGAACTGCAACATTAAGTTGACATTGTACTTTTAAATGACGCTGTCAAGAGACCCTAAAACTATTAATCATAAAAGACATAGTCATCATTTACTTACTTACATGTCATAACAGCATGAACTTTTGTTTTCATGCCTGGTTAATTACGAGCATTATTATAACCACTGAAACTCCCTATATCTACTATGAGTCTTATAATGTGCTATAGTAACAAACACTGTAATGCCTGTACTCCAAAATGTACATATCCCAAGCTCTGAAAGTTGTGACTATGCCACCCTGGATGATCAAAGGGACTTTGCCATGCGATTAAATTAAAGATTTTGAGATGGGAAAATTAACTGGATTATTTGAGTATCTAAGTCCATTTTTGATGCTGTATCACAACCTGACACTGGGCAATTTATAAAAACAGAAATTTATGCCTCACAGTTCTAGAGGCTAGGCTGTCCAAGATCAAAGCACTGGCAGGTCAGTGTGTGACTGGCTGCTCTCTGCTTTCAAGATGGCTTCTTGCTGCCGCATCCAAAGGAGATAAACACTGTGTCTTCATGTGGTGGAAGGAACAGAAGGGCAAACGGGTTCCCAGCTATTTCATAAGGCACTAATTCCAACTATGAAGGGAAAGAAAAGCTGTCATGACATAATCACCTCCTAAAGACCCCATTTCTTAATATGATTGTGTTGGAGATCAAGTTTCAATGTGAATTTTTAAAGAGACACAAACATTCAAACTACATCCTAGGGTAAGCCCAATATAATAGCAAGGATCCTTCTAATAAGAAGGCCAAAGTATCAGAGTCAGAGAAGGCAATGTGACAATAGGGGTGGGAGTTCAGAGTGATGTAATCCTGAGCCACGGAATGTAGGCAACATCTAGAAACTGGAAAAGACAAGGGAATGAATTCTTCCTAGAGCCTCCAGGAGGAGCACATCCCTACAAACCTATTTTAGACTCAAATTTAAAATAACAAATTTGTCATACTAATTTTGTGATAATCTGTTACGGCGACAATAGGAAATTAACACAACTACTGGGGGTGCATTAAAAATGTGACTGGTCATGAAAAAAGATAAGTGAAATGCACACCTAGCAAAGCTAAGATAGAGGGGCTAATGAAACTCACAAAGAGAGCAATACGAGCAACAGGTTATGGGGAAAGATCCAAGGTCCTCTGGAAGGTCCGTGAGTGGATGGAAAATTCTTTTTCCTCCCTGCCAGCTCATCCTTGTCTTTCCCAAGGAAAGTTAAACAATTTGTTGTTTCTAAAGGATCTACAATTCTTGTTTCATCTTTTCTACTTTCTTTTACATAAACCTAATTTTTTACAAAAGATTAAATCAATCTATAATTCATTCTGTTATAAGTGAGGGCTAATAAGTAATTATGTGTTGTTGAGTTATGTTTCAAAAGTCTTTGATAAATTCCAAACAGATTTATTTTTTTTTAGTTTCTTCTATAGTGTATTTTATTTTTTTATTACATCATAACCATGTTCATTAATGCATTTATAGGGTACAATGTGCTGATTTTATATACAATTTGGAATGCTTTAATCAAACTGGTTAACAGAGCCTTCACCTTGCTTACTTAATTGTTGTGTTAAGACATTTATCACCTATGGTGCATATTGCAAGGGTACATGTCAAATCTATTAAGAGTAGAGTATAAATGTCTTTCAAACAGATTTAAAACAGAACTACATTTTAAATAGTTATGAAGAAAAGCCTACAGAAGGCTTGGTTAAAACAATACTCATCTAAGGAAAATTAGAGTAACTTAAGACAAAAAAAAATTCAATACACAACAGTCTCAGTTCTTTCCAAACTGAAACTAGTCTTGACTATCTGGAATAGAATAACAATCCTAATAGTGATATAAAATGCTAATCATTAAATAAATTAATTAGATATTTGATAAGCACTAAATACATAATAATTTAGAATTATAAATGCATTATGTTCTATCAACAAAATGTATTAATTCTTTTTTCTTTAAGGGAATCATTATGGACTTGTAATTTTTAAAGATAAAGTTTAGGATGTTTGTGTTGCCATAGAATTTCATAGTAGTATCATTACCTAAGTCAACTTCTTCAATGTTTGTGTCTTAATTCTACCTGAGTTTTTATAGAAGTATATGACTTAAAACATGTTTTCTCATATCCAACTTTTGCCCCAGCAAAGGCAGTTTCTTTTCTACTTTCTGACAGAAACAGACATGGAGAAGTTAAGTAGCTTGCCCAAGTTATACAGTTCGTTAATAGCTTAGTCAAGGCTCCTGACTCCTGATCTAGGACAGTTTATAAACCACCGTAGCCAAAAACTGTGCAAGCGAGAACACTATGAAAAATGCCGCACACAATCAAACTATGCCTCCAATAAGAGAATTCAGGCCCCTGGGCATCCAGGTTACGAGCTTCTCAGATCAGCCTGGTCCACCTAGTCTGTATCTTGCACTATGACAGATTCGCTATACTTTGGAGAAGGAAGTGAAATATATTCCTACTTCCACAGAGAACAACTATGTGTTTTCCTTGTAAAGTCATACAGATGCAAAATATACTCACTTGCTAATACACTTTTTAATTTCAAACATGTGCAAACATAATCCATTGTTGAAACTAGCACAAAAGAGTATCAGGCCTCTATATAAAGGGACATTTTTTAAAAGAAACAATTCATACCAGCAACAATGCAGTAAACACCTCTTTTCACTTTTTTACACTACTACCTTCTTTGCTTCCTGCCGAAAAATGTCAAAGAATTTATTTTCAGATTGTTTAAGTTAGTTGAATGTTAACAGAGGTTAATCAGTCTCAATTGTTCAAAACTGGGTCACAGATTTTATATCCCCCTCAAATCAAAATGTCTCATGGCTGTTCATGAGAAAATATAGAAAGGTCACCAGCCTTGGGCAGCACCTGTGGCTCAGTGAGTAGGGCGCCAGCCCCATATATTGAGGGTGGTGGGTTCAAACCCAGCCCCAGCAAAACTGCAACAAAAAATAGCCAGGCATGGTGGTGGGCGCCTATAGTCCCAGCTACTCAGGAGGCTGAGGCAGGAGGATCACCTGAGCCCAAGAGCTGGAGGTTGCTGTGAGCTGTGATGCCACAGCACTCTACCAAGGGCAACAAAGTGACACTCTGTCTCTAAAAAACAAAAGAAAAGAAAGGTCACCAGCCTCTTCCCTTTGCTTCTAAGAATAAACAAGACACTTGAAAACATTTTTGCCTAATTAATTTACAAAAATTATTTATTAAGTCTAAAATTATAAAGTATTAAGAATCATCCCCGTACCATATTTTTCCTCAAATTATTTTAAGCCTAAGAACTCCCTGTAAAGCACTGCCCAGCTAGAACACTTTGAAACACTGCCAAGATTGGGTACAGTATCTTCACCTGCTCAGGCCCTATGCTGTGACCCACAGGGAAAATATGTGAGCTTCCAGAACCAGTGGCATGACCCCCTTGGAAGTGAATAGTCTCTGGTTAACTAGGGGCTTCCTGAGAGGTTTTAATTTAATGCTCAATAGAAGCCTAGTATATTGTCTTCAATTCAGTAATCATATACTATGGGATCACCTATATTAACCTTAAACCTAGAACATTCTACTATGCTATGGGATGGTTTCCTATTTCTAAAATGTTAAGACAGGCACCATATCTGAGTTAACTTGGTGTGTTAGCTTTTTATTTCCATTATACTAATTTGAGACTCTGTAAATGCAGTACTCAGTTTTTTTTATACCTCACAAGAACGACCAAAACAAAGAAAAATTTGAAATATGATTATAGATTTTGATTAGCTGTGATGTTTCATGTTTTGCAAATAATTTGAAAGAAATTTAACATTTTTCCTTTGGTCCCAGAAGGCATTAGCGTTGATAAGGACCATGTGTGCACATGCATACGAGCAAATCCTCAGCGGATACACACACATTTGAAGATTGTGAGGGCTCTGCTCTCACAGGAGATAGTCTCCATGCTATTATTTTGGCTCCTACACTGTTTCTGGGCAAGACACTGTGCCAAACACTAAAACAGAAGGAATAAGGGAGGGTGAAAGTCTTTTCTTCTGAGGCCCATTTAGGCTAAATCAATAGATATGATGTAATATAATAGAATATGTGGTATAGAAAGGAACTGACCAATGGAGAGCAGTATGAGGATGGGGAAGAGGGGAGACACCAGTGTGGGCAGGGTGAGGGCTATGGAGATTGAAGATCTGCAAAGCCCCTTACAAGACATCTACTTAAAGAGATAGTAGGATCATAGGCCAAGGTGCCCGGGAGTGTAACCTTTTAGGGGAAGGCACAGGGTTGAGACAGATACTGTCATTCACTCATGCATGAATACACACCCATTTTTTCTGTTTTTCTAAATTAAAAAAAATTCATAGAAACTCATAGAAATGTAACTATGTTTTCAGGATCATCTACTTAGATTATGAAATAATAGCCACATTTCTTTCTCTTACAACACTGTAAAAAATACTTTGAAATTAGAAAAATATATAGTTGTAGGGAGACCTACCATTGGTTCAAGAAATACAGGTCTCCTCTATCTCAATTTCACCAGCAAGTTCAGACACATTACAGTTTGCCTCAACTGTACACATGGCCAGTCTGAGAATCTCAAGTCCCTGGATTTTGATAGCGTAACAGCCATGCAACACTTGGGTGGAAGGAAGAGAGGGACCTGGGACAGTAAGAACTTATTTCCAAGGAGCATCCACTAAGAAGCTGAGGTTAGAATAGACATGAGCTTCAGACACTATTGCTTGCCTAACTAGTACTCAATCTAGCGGGGAACTCACCTACATTGGGACACCTTGTTCTATGAGAATAGAGTTGGTACGACCACTAAACTTCCCTATCTCATTCTTCCAACAGAAAATTAGTCTTTTATACTTGAAGATTCTTAGATGACACAACAATCTTTTATTTTTCAGTTTTTCTCTAAAAGTCATTTTTAAATGACATTGACCATCATCATTATGGAAGGTTTTTTCTACAAGTCATAATCCTAATGTGTTGATCAAATGCTACATGGTAGAAGTAAGCTGGCTTGGAGGACAGAGAGGAGAGACACAGAAACAGAAAAAAAAAAGCATAGGGTATTTTAGAGGTTCAGTAATCCAAAATCAAGGTAGGTATATATTTTATGGGAGGATAATGATGCTATATTTAGCCAGAAACTACTGACTAAAAGTCTAGTAACAAGAAGAGAAGGAGGAGCTAGCAGTTAAGGATCAGAAGAGAGGACACATGTGTGTTTAATGTCCATTCTACAGGTTACAATGGAAACTGAGTAAGACATACCCTGAGCCATGTACTTTCACCCACTTGCAGCCTGGCACATGCAGATGCTCAGTAAATATTTCTTTTTTTTTTTTTTTGTAGAGACAGAGTCTCACTCCATGGCCCTCCGTAGAGTGCCGTGGCCTCACACAGCTCACAGCAACCTCCAACTCATGGGCTTAAGCGATTCTCTTGCCTCAGCCTCCCAAGCAGCTGGGACTACAGGCACCCGCCACAACGCCCAGCTAGTTTTTGGTTGCAGTTTGGCCGGGGCCGGGTTTGAACCCGCCACCCTCGGTATATGGGGCCGGCGCCTCACCGACTGAGCCACAGGCACTGCCCTCAGTAAATATTTCTTGAACCTGGATGTGAGGAGCAGAGAGCAGGACGAGAGTTAAAGGCGAGAATTTGGTTGCTATTTAAGCACTAGCTGCATTGGAGGAATTCCAGGTAAAGGGAAGGATACATTGTGGCCACTGTAATAAATTCCCTTCATTTTATGACACATACACTAAAAACCTTTCTGTGTGAGTTCTCATTTTAAAACACTCCAGTTTTCCAAGTTACTCAAGTCTGAATTTGCCTGTTAATTCAATAATATATGTGACCAAATAGAGCAAAACTTTTTTAAAAACAAACTACAGACTGAATAAAACTCCTTGAAAATGAAAGCAAATTTAATGCAGCAAGACATAAACAGCATATGAAAATCAGGCTTTCCAGTCCTAAAATCCCTAAAATCTGAAGTTAAGAGACCTCAGTACAAAATTGGTTCTACCATCAGCTGTGTTACTTGGAACATACCATCAAGGAGGACTTCAGGTTTAACATATATAAAGCCATTGTGTGATATTGCTGATTATATTTTAAGATTATTTGCTGGGGAAGGCAGAGCAAGATGGCCAATAAAATACAGCAACTATCCACACAAGCCATCACTGTCCGAAGAACCCCAAATCAGAAAAGCAATTACGCTACCTGGTTTTAACATAATTTCAAGGAAAGAGGCACTGAAGAGAACAGAAAAGACAATCGTTCATTGCCCATGCCCCCACCCCCACTACTCCCCACCAGTGCCAGGCCAGCACACTCAGTGGAAAAAGACTCTGTGTGCCAGGAGGATAAATGAAGGGACTATGGCTTTGCCTTGAAAGTCGGGGGTGCCCTGGCACAAGGAACACAGCACAGGACAGAAGTCTGCTAGTGCCCAGAAAAAGAGCATTTACCAACATAGCCGGTGGGAAATCCTCCACCCTAAAACTGAAAATCAATGTGTAGCTAGCCCCATCTCCAGCTGACAAAAAGCAGCCCAGAGCCTGGAGTAAATTTGTATGGCAGGCAGGTTACAAAGGCTGTAGCCCTTGGCAATTCCTATAGCTGTGCTGGCTCAGGACCAATAAACTTGGGTTGAACATGACCCAGTGAGACACAAGAGTTAGTGGCCCTGCCAGTGCCTGTGTCACCCCTAGCCCAACTACAGGCAATGCAACCTGGGGAGTCTTCTTCACTTGGGGAGAGAAAAGGGAAGGGTTCAAAGAACTTTGTTTTACAACATGGATGCCAGCTCGGCCGCAGTAAAATAAAGTACCAGGAAGACTCCTGAAGCCCAAGCCGAGGCCATAATTCTTGGAGGCATTTCTGGACCCACCCAGGGTCAGAGGGAAACATACTATCCTGAAGAGAAGGACCCAGTCCCGGAAAGATTCACCACCTGCTAACTAAAAAAGCCCTTGGGGAGAGGGGGCTTGAGCTTTGCATAAACATCACTGGTAGTCAGGCAATAGTCATGGTGGACTTTGGGATGCGACTGGGCTGTTCAGGTATGACCTGACACTAGTGACCACAGAAAGTCTCCATGTCACCCCTCCCCTAATTTTAGCAACCCAGCACAGAAAATGAGGGAAAAAGAGTGGAAGACTTTGCCCACTAATCGAGGGGATTCTCCCATAACTTACCCACATCTATTAAGGTGGTACCACCAGGAGTCTGTGAGAGTCACAGCATTACTGCACTTGGGGCACCCTCAGTGCTGTTCACAACATTTAATTCTCTTTGAATATCTAGTAAGCCTTCCCAAGAAGGACAGGCTCAAACAAGCCCTTACTCTGAAGATTAAAATAAATGCCCAGACACTGATGCACATCTATAGAATGAAGAACTCCCAGGAAACATGACCAAACTAATAAAATACCAGTGAGCAAGCCTGGAGTGATGCAGGCAACACAGACACATAGACACTTAGAACAGAACAAAGGACACAGAAGAAAATTCCCACATCTACAGTGAACTTAATTTCCTTAAAGGCCACACACAGTGGGAAAAGTGCAGTCTCTTCAATAAATGGTTCTGAGAAAACGGAATATCCATATGCAGAAGTCTGAAACCAGACCCTTACCTTTTACCATATATAAAAATCAAATAAGAATGGATTGAAATTTTAAGTCTAAGACCTGAAACTACAAAATTTCTAAAAGAAAATATTAGGGAAATGCTTTAGAACATTAGTCTGGGCAATGATTTTTTCCATAATACCCCCACGTTACAGGCAACCAAAGCAAAATTGGACAAATAGGATCACATCAAGCTAAAAAGCTTCTGCACATAGGAAACAATCAACAAAGTGAAGATAAAACCCACAGAATGGGAGAAAACATTTTCAGATTATGGGACTGACACACTACCTACTATGCTAACGGGGCACCTGGGAGAAAACATTTTCAAATGATTCATCTGATAAGGGATTAATAACAACTCAACAGGAAAAAAGTCAAATGATCTGATTAGAAAATGGCAAAGGATCCGATACTTAACAGTGTGCAGTGCAAATACAAGATACACAAATGCCCAACAGGTATATGAAAAAAAGTTTAAAATCATTAGGCATCAGAGAATGCAAATCAGAATGACAATGAAATATCTCACCTCAGTTAAAATGGCTTTTATAAAAAAAAAAATACAGACAATAACAAATGCTGGTAAGAAAGTGGAGAAAAGAGAATTCTCATACACTTTGGGAACATAAATTAGTGCAACAACTGTGGAGAACACTATGGAGGTTCCTTGAAAAACTAAAAATAGAACTATAATGTCATATGACTCAGCAACTAACCTCCACTCCTAGGTGTACACTCAGTGCAAGGAAATTTGGAATATCAAAAAAAATCTACTCTCATGTTTATTGTAGCACTATTCACAATAGCCAAGATTTGGAATCAACCTAAGTGTCCATCAATATATGAATATATAAAGAAATTATGGGACATATATACAATGGAATATTTATTGCCACAAAAGAAGAATGACGTCCTGTCATTTGCAACAACATGGATGAGACTAGAGAACATTATGTTAAGTGAAATAAGCCAAGCACAGAAAGACAAATCTCACCTGTTCTCATTCATATGTTTGAGGTAAATACTAAAAACAATTGATCTCATGGAGACAGTAGAATGATGGGCTGGGAAGGGGAAAGGGAAAAGAGCGAGATAATGGGTGCAAAAATAGAGTTAGATAGATAGAATGAGCAATATTTGATAGCACAACAAAATGACTATAATCAACAATAAGTTATGGTATGCTTAAAAATAAATAGCATAGTGGAAATTGGTATCTTCCTAGTGATAGGTTCAAATTCCACCCAAATAGGGTGGACCCACCTAAAAGAATCAACCCTCTACCCTCTCCCACCGGATGTCCCACCTGGAAAAGGTAAATGGGCCAACCCCCACCCTTACAACCCAGGAAAGGGAATGTCCCAACTCCCACCTTCCTGATCTTTAAAACCTCCGTTCACCATTACTCACAGGTGGATTTCTTCCAGGCCTGGTTGGAGATCCTCCCCACCTGCACCCAGGTGAAATAAAGCCATTTAATTGCACAAACCAGGCCTCTGTTTTCCTTTCATCTTACACCTTGGAATAATCTTTCATCTTTGGCTCTGTAACCTTTCACCTAGCACAAAGAAATAATAAATGTGTGAGGTGATGGATACCCCAATTACTCTAATTTGGTTAATACACACTGTATGCCTATATCATAATGTCTCATGTACCATATAAAAATATACAAGTATTATGTACCCATAATAATTAAAAATGTTTAGAAAGATTATATTATGGTTCAAGGTAATAGATTTATAAATGTTTCATTTGTTCCATTGTGATTGGTATCTAGGGGAGGTAATATGGTGCAGAAGAAAAGAAGAAATAGTATAAACTTCTGACCAAGGATAGACTTCAGACTAGTTTCTTAGTCTCAGATGGTCAGAGAGAGAGACTTACACTCACTTACACTCACTTTTGTGTATCTGATCACTTTTGCATATTAACTTTATCAGTATCCATTTTATGAGATTATTATAAAATTTGAAGTAAACGCATATTAAAATAGATCACACCAAGAACTCTATTTTTTTACTGTTTGGAATGTAAAATGGAACAGCCCTTTTGAAAGACCATTTGGCACATTGTTACAAAACTCTACCAATTGTATTATTCCGTCTTGCAATCACACTTCTTGGTATTTATGCAAATGAATCAAAAACTTATGCCCACACAAACACCTGTATATTAATGTCTATAGAAACTTTATTCATAATTGACAAAACTTGAAGCAACCAAGATGTTCTTTAGTAGATAAATAAACAAATAAAATGTGGTACATTCATACAATGGAATATTATTCAGCAGTAAAAAGAAATGAACTATTATGCCACTACAAAACGTGGCTGAACCTTAAATGAATAACATATGCTAAGTGAAAGAAGCCAAGATGAAAAGGCTACATACTGTATGATTCCAACTCCACGACAGTCTAAAAAAGGGAAACCTATGGAAGCAATAAAAAGACCAGTGGCTAGCAGTGATCATGGGTAGGAAGGGAAGAATGGGCAGAGCATATTAAGGTAGTGAAACTATCCTGTGACACTATAATGGTAAATATATGTCATTATACATTTGTCAAAGCCTACAGTATACACAGCACCAAGAGTGAACTCTAATGTCAACTGTGAACTTCAGGTGATAATGGTGTGTGAAAGCAGGTTCATCAACTATAACAAACACACCATTCTGGTGCACGATGTGGATAGTGGGAGAGACTGTGCACATGTGGAAACAGAGGGAAATCTTGGTACTCTATCCTTTCTGCCCAATTTTGCTTTGAAGCTAAAACTGCTCTTAAAAATAGTTTAAAAAAAAAATCGCACAAAAGAGGCTTTAAAAAAATTCTTTTCAAAGTGATTATAATGACTACCACAAAATGCATTCAACAAAATAGTTACATTAATTGCAAAGGGATATATTTCAAGCTGCTTCAATTTACTAACAAGAAGTGAGGGGTGAGGAGGAAAAGAAAAATTCAATTTGTTTAACTAAGTACCAAAATACTTTTATCATTAATCAACTCTTTGTAACAATTAGATAAATCATCTCATAAAATATATTAGATGGCATACAGAAAAGGGAGAGACAGAATAAAAAGCTTTATCCTTGATTAAGCTCTTTATTTTGTCAAATAACCACAAACATCCTTTCAAAGAAGCATAACAAGATCCACTCCAGTCTGGCAGCTGCTTTCGGAACTGTGCAGCTGTGCTATAATTTGGGTTACTGGGAACTCTCAAAACTGTGATATTATAGCTTATGAAAAGTAAACTAAGGAGTTGGAGAAACTCCACTGATTTCCAACATGAGCAAAAAGTACCTTGCATTTGTACACGGTGAATCATGTGCATATTTATTTTTCAGTAGAGTTTAGAAATGCTTAAAAGCTCTTTGCTGCAAGTCTACAGAACTTTCTGTTTATTACGTAAGCAGATCACAGGCCAGCACTTCCTCAAATACTTACACAGGTGTTAAACCTGCCTGGGCTGACTGAGAAGACAAGTGTGATTATGGAATCCTAAACATCACCTAAGCATCTCTTTCAAGGCCAAGACCTTAGTCAAGAGCAGCTTCAATCTCTCTGTGGCCATTAATATGTAAAAAGAGAGCCTCCCATTCAGACAGTTCACTCTGGCACAAGTCAGAAAAATAAGAAGGGACAGAAATACAAATATTCAAACCTCAGCCTCAAAAAGAAATAAGAAAAACTGATTAACATTTACAAATTTTAAAACAAATGGGTTGGCTCTAACCATTTGGAGCCCATCTGGTCTGTACATTCAATCTTCAGTGAGTAGAGAACAATGTTACATCTACAACATATTTGGATCTTCCTCTACCTCCTCAAGGACCAAAATAGTTAAATTTGTCTTCTTTAAAAAACAGAAAGCAAGCACTAGGACTCGTTTTAGAAAAGCTCTTGTGAGAAAACTGAATTTCTCTCTTAGCCCTATTATTTTTTTTCCCAGCTCACACCAAAGAGGTAATGGGACAGGTTGAAGGTACAGTAGATTCCCTCTTACATAACATACTCAGGACCAGCAGATGGCTGGTTAAAGTAAAAGTTAGTTAATATAGACAATCAAAAATTGATTAGTACATTAACATTTTAACTAAAATATATAAATATACATTCATTTAACAATCCTCAGATATAGGCAAACTATCACAATATCACATTCAAATTTCTAATTAGTCTCAGATCAGAAAAGAAAACAGGGTACCTTATCAAGTATGGTGAGCACAAACACTTTTTAGAGTGGTATGACCCCTCCCTCCAACCTCAACCTCAATTCACACCTTTTTACACAGCGAGCATGGGGCCATATTTTTATCAACCCCTCAAAGAGTTTGCCTTAGTTTTCATAGAAATAATTCTCAAACATTTATTTTGATTTATAGAGTGCCTGATTAAATAATATAATTATAATAAATATGTATTAGATTTATAATAAAAGCGAACTGGATTAAACAGATTTTGAAACAAATAAGAACTTAACTGGTGGTAGCAGTAGACATACCAAAAAGTATACTACAGTCGTGTGAACTACAAGTTTAGTGTGCTGTATTAGAAACAGAACTTAAGAGGGAAAGGAAAATTTCAGCAGAAATTTAACTTCAAAGTCAAAATTACTCTTTGATGTATGGGTTGAAGAATGGATGTTGTGTTAGCACACATGAAAAAAACATTAATCTTAAAAAAACATAATCAGAGCTCTTAAGTGAGTAGGCACATTGTTGATGAACAGTAACATTTTTGAAAGTAATCATTTTTTATCTGAGCATTAGGTCTCAACAATGGGCTTAAAATATTTAGTAATCCATGCTGTAAACAGATGTCCTGTCATCTACTCTTTGTTGTTCCATTTACAGACATAGACAGAAATTATTTTTCAAACTTCTTAAGGATTTTTGAAATGGTAAATGAACATGCACTTCAATTTAAGTCTCCAGTTGCGTCAGCCCTTAACAGAAGCAATCTATCCTTTGAAGCTTTGAAGCCAGGCATTGATTTTTACCCTTTACCTATGAAAGTTGTTGGCATCTTCTTCCAACAGAAAGGCTGTTTGGTCTACACTGAAAATCTGTTCTTTTAGTGTAGACACCTTTGTCAATGATTTTAGCTGGATCTAGAAAACTTACTGCAGTTTCTACATCTATACTTTCCGCTTCACCTTGCACTTATTTTTAGCCATGGTCTACTTCTTTCCTTAAACTTCATGAACCAATGTCTACTAGCTACAGACTTTTCTTCTGTAGCTTTCTCACCTCTCTCAGCCTTCATAGAATTTAAGAGACTTATGGCCTTGCTCTGGATTAGGCTCTGGCAAAAGGGAATATTGTAGCTGGTTTGATCTTCCATCCAACCTCTAAAATTTTCTCCGCATCATCAATAAGGCTTTTAATTTTCTTTTCACCCTTGTGTTCACTGGAGTAGTACTTCTAATTACCTTTAAGAACTTGTCCTTTGCATTCACAACTTGGCTGTTCAGTGCAAGAGGGCTAGCTTTTGACCTATCTCAGCTTTAGACCTACGCCTTCCTTAATAAGCTTAATCATTTCCAGCTTTTGATTTAAAGTGAGAGATGTGCCACTCTTTCTTTGATTATCACTCTTAAAGACCGCCATAGAGTTATTGACCTGATTCCAATATTGTCATATCTCAGGGAATTAGGAGACCTGAGGAAAGGAAGAGAGATGGGCAATGGCTGTCGGTAGAGAAGTCAGAACACACACAAAATCTATCCATTAAGTCCCCATCATATGTGGTGCAGTCTGTGATGCCCCAAAACAATCCTAACAGTAACATCAAAGATCATGATCATGTACCATAACAGATATAATAATATGAAAAAAGTTTGAAATATTGGGAGAATTACCAAAATGTGACACAGAGGCGTGGAGTGAGCACATGTAGTTGGAAAATTTGTGCTGGTAGACTTGCTTGATGCAAGTTTGCCACATACCTTCAATTTGTCAAAACAGATTATCTGTGACATGTAATAAAACAAAGCACAACAAAATAGAGTATTCCTGTACCCCAAAGAGATTTGGATTGTATGTTAATTCCATGTTTAATTTTTTGAAGAACTGCCAAACTGTTTTCCAAAACTGCTATGCACAAGGTTATTCAATCTCTTTCTTCTCTAGTGCAAACTGGAAGAATGTGTCTTGGGCCACACATTAAACACACAAACACTAATGAAAGCTGATGAGCACAGAAAAAAAAAATAGTTCTGTGCATACTTTTCACCATATCTGACACTACAGATAAGCAGAATGGTCCTCAAATAACCAGCATGTGACTAACCCATGGGCCACAGGTCAGACACTCCTGTGCTATAGCATTTTATATTCTCACCAACAATACATGAGAGTTCAATGTCTCTACATTTTTGCCAACATCTATTTTCTGTTTGGGGGCATTTTTTTTGGTATGATAATAGCCATCTTGATGAGTATGAAATTGTGTTTCATGGTGGTTTGGATTTGCATTTGCATTTGCCTAACCATTAGTCACTGAGTATCTCTTCATGTGCTTATTATCCATTAGTTTCTTTGGAGATATGTCTTTCAATCCTGTTGAATGTCATTTTTCAATGCTGTAAGGCATTTTTCAAAAAGTGACACAATTGAATACAAAGTATCTTTGTAGACAAAGCTCCCAGCTGCCACATAATGTTGATTTTCTGGAATTTTCTTCCTATGCCTCTTAGGATTTTGTCAAAGGACTTTTATGGTTACTGAGATATTGGTATTTTCTTCTTGGCATCTGTGTTATGAAATGCTGATGACTGTACTTTCTGGAATGTATTCTAATTTATTTGCTAGTTGGACAACTCACTTTGGCTAGTTTGGCTAGTCCAAACTATATTTTATAAATTTAACATTTTAGTGGATAAAATTTATTTCTCTTAACTAATTTTCCAAATTCTTTAAATAGTGATATCCTACAAGTTCTTATAATACAGAAAATTGCTTCTTACTAAATTGGATGTAAGAAGAGTAGCAAAATATTGTGACCCTCCACTGAGTAGTATTTCGTAATCACTTAGAGTGATTGTTATTGTCCATGAGTAGATAGATGACTTGATACACTAAATTTATTGCCGAAATAGAGTAGCAAAATATTATGACCCTCCACTGAGTAATATTTCATAATCACTTGTTATTGTCTAAGAGTAAACAGATGACTTGATATACTAAATTTATTGACCAAGTACAATTAATTATTAACCTATGTATTAGTTTCCTATGGCTGTTTTAACAAGTCACCACAACCTTGGTAGCTTCAAGTCACATAATAAGTTCATTCTTTTACGGTTTTTAAGCTTAAGATTTCTAAAAACAGTTTCATTGTGCTAGAAGTAAGGTGTTGCCAGGGTTGTGCTCCCTCTGGAGGCTCAAAGGGAGAATCTGTTTTCTTGTCTTTTCCAGCTTCCAGAGCAGCGTTCCTTGCATTCCTTGGTGCATGGCCCCTTCCATCATCCTCAGAGCCAGCAGCATAGCATCTTTCATCAGTGGTCACATTGATCTTTTGTTCTGGGTGTGTGATAACTTGCTCTGCCTCCCATTTATAATAATACCTGTGCTGCATTTTAGGACACACCTGGATAATCCAAGATACACTCTGCATCTCAAGATCTTTAAATTATTCACATTTATAAAGATCCCTTTTCCTCCCAGATAAGACAACATTCAGAGATTCCAGGAGTTAGAATGTGGGTATCTTTTGGAGAACCATTTTTCTGCCTACCACAACCTACACGTGACTGTTGGACAATATTAAAAGAAACAATAAATGGAAGTTGTAAACATCTTAGATGACCTTGAATCTTAGTTCAGTAAACAAAATTTAAATTTTCATTCACGCTAATTGCCCACTTTTTTTCTCATTTTTTCTTTAACTATTTCCTGTCTGGCTTCTGCTCCATGGTAGTGATAAAATGACTACAGTGAGCATATCAATCCTGGAACATCTCTCCCTGGTTTTCATTTTTCCCTGATCTCTTTAAAGTATTCATCACAGACAACTTATTAATAAAGGAAATACAACTCTCTACTTTAAATGTGCGAAACACTCACCCGCCAACTCCTTTTCTGCTGCGGTAACCAAGCCTTCTTCTCTTTCCTTTGGAGTATCTCACCCTCTTTCCTAATGATACTGAAATGCTTTGAGGTTCTGTGAGTGGCTCTTTGCTTTCTTCTCATAACTCAATCTTTTTCCTCACTTGAGATTTATTACTGGATTAATGAAACTCATGGATCTTTACCTTTAAATCTGAATTCTAACTATGTACCTGTGACAGACACTTCCTGGTCCCTACAAGTCAAGCAAACATCAGTACCCTGATGTCATCTCAAAGCAAGCATTTATGAAGACCTCACCTTTCACACTCTCAACAAGGAAGTTTTCCCCCAATTTCCATGCAGGTGAACAACACCAATAGTGTCCTAGAATTTTTAGTGTCTTTTTCCTTAGATAATTTTGATTCTCAGTGAAAACTGGTTTGGGTTTTCTTGTTTTTACTTCAGTAGTTTATAGCAGTGCTACTCAGAGTGTGGTCTGTAGGTCAATCACATCAGTACCATCTGGGAGCCTTTTAGGAATGCAAATCCTTTGTCCCCTCCCAGACTCTGTCAGTTTGAATCTGTATTTTATCTGTTAGCAAGCTCTCCAGGTGATTCTAATGGTTAATGGAGTTCAGTAACCACTGGTCTAGAGTGGAGTCTAGACTGGCACTATTACTTCATGCTTAGATTACTCCAACAGCTTCTTTATAGGTCAGTATTCCAGCAGCGCCTGTGGCTCAGTGGGTAGGGTGCCAGCGTCATATACCGAGGGTGGTGGGTTCAAACCTGATCCCAGCCAAACTGCAACTAAAAAATAGCTGGGCATTGTGGCGGGTGCCTGTAGTCCCAGCTACTCAGGAGGCTGAGAGAAGAGAATCGCCGAAGCCCAGGAGTTAGAGGTTGCTGTGAGCTGTGACACCACGGCACTCTACTAAGGACAATAAAGTGAGACTCTGTCTCTACAAAAAAAAATAGGTGAGTATCCCTATTTTCAGTTAAATATCTTATGGACAATTACTTTCCTATTGCATTTTTAAAGGTTTATTATGTCCCTCCAGCTTTAGTAAGATATGTGTATGACTGATGAATAAAAATTATATATATTTAAGGTGTACAGCATGCTGTTTTGATATACACGTACCTTGTGAAACAATTACCACTATCAAGCTGACTAACACATCTGTCACCTCACATGGTTACCTTTTTTGTGTGATGTGGTGAGAATATTTAAGATTTACTCTCTGTGCTGCTTCAGGGAGGAAATGGTAGAAGCATAGACAGGGATGGCATCAAAAAGGGCTGATATACAAAATTACACAGATAAATAAAGATATCAAAAATCAAAACCCAACCAGGAACAGGTCAGATCTCCTTGTGTTTGTTGCTGCTGCTGCGGTTTCATCTTGCTTCCTGTGGAAATACACTATACCCCAATGAACACCAGGCCTACATAGGTATTATTCTTTTTAGGACTTATGGGAAGAGTCCCTTTTTTATTTTTACAAAAAATAGTACTCATAAAAATTTCACCAGGATCAAAGAGTATTTTAATAATATGTAAAAGTTTTCTTTACCTTTCCTATCTTTTTTTCTCCTCCATAAAAGTAAGAATTCTAAGTTTCCTGTGTATCCTTTTAGAAATGTTGTAGGTCTAGATTGGTGTTCTATATACTTCTAAACTTTCTTTACACAGACTGTTCTACAATGTGATCTCTTCACTAGAAATTATATCTCATATACATTTACTATGTATCCATAATATTTAGAAATTTTAAAAATATTCAGGAAATTCCAAATATAAACTATAGTATTATTAACGATAGTTAACACTGTTTACCTTAGATCTATAGAATGCAGATCTACTCCTGTCCAACTGAAACCGTGTATCTTTTGGCCAACACCTCCTGATTTTCCCCACACTTCAACCCCAAACTCTAGAAACCACTTTATCTCTGCTCCTATGAGTTGAACTTTTTTCAATTCTGCATGTAAGTGAGATCATGCAGTGATGCTCTTTCAGTACCTCATTTCACTTAGCATAACGACCAGGTTCACCCATATTGTCACAAATTCCAGTGTTGTTCTTTTATTTATTTATTTATTTATTTATTTATTTATTTATTTTTATTATTAAATCATAGCTGTGTACATTAATGTGATCATGGGGTACCATACACTGGTTTTATAAACCATTTCACTTATTTTCATCACACTGATTAACATAGCCTTCCTGGCATTTTCTTAATTATTGTGTTAAGACATTTATATTCTACATTCACTAAGTTTCACATATACCCTGATAAGATGCACCGTAGGTGTAATCCCACCAATCACCCTCCCTCCACCCAGCCTCCCCCCTCCCACTTCTCCATCCACACATTAGGTTATAACTGGGCTATAGCTTTCATATGAAAGCCATAAATTAGTTTCATAGTAGGGCTGAGTACATTGGATACATTTTCTTCCATTCTTGAAATACTTTACTAAGAAGAATATGCTCTAGCTCCATTCATGTAAACATGAGAGAGGTAAAGTCTCCATCTTTGTTTAAGGCTGCATAATATTCCATGGTGTACATATACCACAATTTATTAATCCATTCGTGGATCGATGGGAACTTGGGCTTTTTCCATGACTTAGCAGTTATGAATTGGGCTGCAATAAACATTCTGGTACAAATATCTTTGTTATAATGTGATTTTTGGTCTTCTGAGTATATACCTAGTAGAGGAATTATAGGATTGAATGGCAGATCGATTTTTAGATCTCTAACTGTTCTCCAAACATCTTTGCAAAAGGAGTGCATTAATTGGCAATCCCACCAGCAGTGTAAAAGTCTTCCCTTTTCTCCACATCCACGCCAACATCTCTGGTCTTGGGATTTTGTGATATGTGTTAATCTTACTGGAGTTAGATGATACTCAAAGTAGTTTCAATTTGCATTTCTCTGATGATTAAGGAAGATGCGCATTTTTCATATGTCTGTAGGCCATGTGCCTGTCTTCTTCAGAGAAGTTTCACTTCAAGTCCCTTGCCCAGCCTGCAATGGGATCCCTTGTGCTTTTCTTGCTTATACGTTTGAGTTCTCTGTGGATTCTGGTTATTATACCTTTGTCGGAGACATAACCTGCAAGTATCTTCTACCATTCTGAGGGCTATCTGCTTGCTTTACTTACTGTGTTCTTGGCTGTGCAGAAACTTTGTAGTTTGATCAGGTCCCAGTAGTGTACTTATGAAGCTGCTTCAATTGCCCGGGGTGTCCTCCTTATAAAATACTCGCCCAGACCGATTTCTTCAAGAGTTTTACCTGCACTTTCTTCTAGTATTTTTATAGTTTCATGTCTTAAGTTTAAATCTTTAATCCAGTGAGAGTCTATCTTAGTTATAGGTGAAAGGTGTGGGTCCAGTTTCAGTCTTCTACAGTTTGCCAGCCAGTTCACCCAGCACCATTTGTTAAATAGGGAATCTTTTCCCCACTGAATGTTTTTAATTGACTTGTCAAAGATCAAATGACGGTAAGTAGCTGAGTTCATCTCTTGGTTCTCTATTCTGTTCCAGACATCTACTTCTCTGTTTTTGTGCCAGTACCATGCTGTTTTGATCACTATCGATTTATAGTATAGTCTGAGGTACGGTAGCGTGATTCCTCCTGCTTTGTTTTTATTTTTGAGTAATGTCTTGGCTATTCGAGGTTTTTTCTGATTCCATATAAAATGAAGTATTATTTTTTCAAGATCTTTGAAGTATGACAATGGAGCTTTAATAGGGTTTGCATTAAAACTGTATATTGCTTTGGGTAGTATGAACATTTTAACAATGTTGATTCTTCCCAGCCATGAGCATGGTATGTTTTTCCATTTGTTAACATCTTCAGCTATTTCTTTTCTTAGAGTTTCATAGTTCTCTTTATAGAGATCTTTCACATCCTTTGTTAGATAAACTCCCAAATATTTCATCTTCTTTGGCACTACTGTGAATGGAATAGAGTCCTTAACTGTTTTTTCAGCTTGACTATTGTTGGTATATATAAAGGCTACCGATCTATGAATGTTGATTTTGTAACCTGAGAGGCTGCTGTATTCCTTGATCAGTTCTAAGAGTTTTGCAGTAGAATCCCTGGTGTTTTCCAGATACACAATCATATCATCTGTGAAGAGCGAAAGTTTGACCACTTCTGACCCTATACGGATACTCTTAATCGCCTTTTTTTCCCTAATTGTGATGGCTAAAACTTCCATTACAATATTAAAGAGCAGTGGAGACAATGGGCAGCCTAGTCTGATTCCTGATCTGAGTGGAAATGATTTCAATTTAACTCCATTCAATACGATATTGGCTGTGGGTTTACTGTAGATGGCCTCTATCAATTTAAGAAACCTACTAAATGCAGATTACAAATGTCTACATACAATAACTAAGAAAATGCCATGAAGGCTACATTGAACAGTTTGATGAGGATATTTCAAATTGTATATGAAACCAGCACATTGTACCCCTTGATTGCACAAATGTACTCAGCTATGATTTAACAAAAGAAAGAAAGAAAGAAAGAAAGAAAGAAAGAAAGAAAGAAAGAAAGAAAGAAAGAAAGAAAGAAAGAAAGAAAGAAAGAAAGAAAGAAAGAAAGAAAGAAAGAAAGAAAAGAAAGAAAGGTCCCTTCTATACCAATTTTCTTAAGTGTTCTGATCATGAAGGGATGCTGGATATTATCAAAATCTTTTTCTGCATCAATTGAGAGTATCACATGGTCTTTGTTTTTTCATTTGTTTATGTGCTGAATTATACTTACAGATTTACAGATATTGAACCAGCCTTGAAACCCTGGGATAAAACCAACTTGGTCATGATGTGTAATTTGTTTGATGCATTGCTAGATTCTATTAGTTAGGATGTTGTTGAATATTTTCGCATCTATATTCATTAGTGATATTGGTCTATAATTTTCTTTTCTTGTTGGGTCTTTTCATGGTTTGGGGATCAGGGTGATGTTTGCTTCATAGAACATGTTGGGTAGTCTTCCTTCTTTTTCTACATTTTGGAACAGGTTAAGTAATATAGGTACTAGTTCCTCTTTAAAGGTTTGGTAGAATTCTGACATGAAGCCATCTGGTCCCAGGCTTTTCTTTTTAAGGTTTGTATCCTTGGGGTCACATTTGGCCTCAGCAGGGTTGATGTGTGTTCTTCAACCTTCCCTCTGGCTCAGCTCTAACCCGCCAGGTTACTTGCTAAATTTCTGTCCTTTAACTCTCCTTCTGGACGGGAGCCTCTGTAGAAAGCTGGCTTCAGTCAGCCATCTAGTCTCTGCCCAGTTTTGTTCTTTTTAAAAGAGGAATTATATTATAGTGTTCTAGCCTGAGCCACAGGGAGACTTTGTCTCTAAAAATAGCTGGGCACTGTGGCAGGCACCTGTAGTCCCAGCTACTTGGGAGGCTGAGGCAAGAGAATCGCTTAAGGCCAGAAGTTTGAGGTTGCTGTGAGATTTGAGGCTTTGGCACTCTACCAAAGATGACAAAGTGCCCTCAGTGTGTATGTATACACACCATGTTCTTTATCCATCATTCTATGCTAGACACTGATGTTACTTCCACATCTTAGCTATTGTCAGTGATGGTACAGTGAATATGAGCATGCAGATCTCTCAAGCATACTGATTCCAATTCCTTTGTATATATACTCAGAAGTGGAATTGCTGGATCGTATGGTAGTTCTCCTTTTATTTTTTTGAGAAACTTCCATGCTGTTTTCCATAATGACTATACAATCACATCCCCAAAAAACAGTGTACAAGGATTTCCTTCACAGACTCTTCAGTACTTGTCTTTGTCATTTTGATAACAGCAATTCTAACAGGTGTTAGGTGATACCTCATTATTCTTTTAATCTGAATTTCCTTCATGATTAGCGATGTTGAACATTTTTTCATATACACGTACCTGTTAAAAATCCTGTATGTCTTCTTTTAAGAAATGTCTGTTCAAGTTACTTGCACATTTTAAAAGTAGGCTAATATTTTTCTTGTTGAAATACTCCAGTGGTTGTACCAGGGACTTGCCTCTAGGAAGGAAGGCTCCTCCCAAAGGAAACATGCAGCAGGGAAGAAAATTCTAGCCTTGCCCTGCCCTGCCCCAGTGACAGGGTTGCTTTTATACTTGGGGCACACAGAATTGCTTGTTGAAGCTTTTTAGAGAGAAAGGAGTGATCCCCACGCTCTGTGGAATCCTGGGCTATGACAAGGACTCTGTTAAAGGTGGAACAGCTGCTCCCAGGTGACATGGTTTAATTATGGCAGGTGGAATTCTTGCCATTTCTGAATGGAGACAGCCATGGCTGCCTCAGCAGCAGTGGGTGGGGGAGGGGAGGAGAAGGAGGAGACAGCCTGGATGGTGGGTACTGGTGCCCTGGTCCCCTTTGTTCTGAGGGGCTTCTGGGTTGCTGTAGTCTCTTCTTGGCTAAGAGCTACCTGCCCTGAATGGAGACACATGGTTACCCTAGGATCCCCTGATGCCCAAGATGGCTGTAGCCTTGCCCTCTGTGTAGAACCTGGGTGTGGTAAGCTGTACCCCACCCCCAGAATTGGACATCCTGAACCTCACCAGACCAAAAGTTCATGCCATGTACACAGCACTGAGTGTATGGAAATGGGGAGGTCCTCTTCTCCACATCCCTTCCCTGGGCTGCCCTGCTTTAAACTGGGCCTGTGAACAGGGAGGATGGGGCCTCTTCCAGACAAACAGCATGGGCAAGATGTTGAGTGGGGTGCTATCCACTCATGTCTCAGTCTCACTGCAGCTTAAGCAGGGTGGCGGAACTGGTACCAGGAGGTGTGTGCAGGAGAACTTGGGCTCCCCATTGCTCCTCAGCTGGGTGGCAGCTGCAATGCCATCACCGTAAACTCTGACAGATAGCGCGGCACTGTCCAATGTGGCAATATAAACTCCCAATATGGTACCTTGGGCCCCCGACCAGAGGGGGGGCCACTTCCAAGCAAACCATGCATGCAAGATGCAGTGGGGGACAGAATGGGGAGAATGCTGTCCATTCACATGTTGGGCTCAGGGCAGGCTGTAGCAGGATGATGGGAATTGTCCTAGGTGTATGTAGGAGAGCTTGGGCTCCGCTGTCCCTCCTCAGCTTGGTGGGGCTACATCGGCCTGTGTTCAGCAGGGGAGGTGCTGCCCAGCTTCAAACTAGCAAGCCATGCCTTAGGCCTGTGATCAGAGAGGGTGGGTCCCTTTTCCAGCAGGCTGCGTTGGCAAGAAACTCTAAGGAGCACAGTTTGCTTGAGAGTTGATCTCACAGTAGCCTGCAACAGGATGGAGGACACTGCCCAGATGCGTTCTGGGGTTTCTCCATTTCTCCCCAGCCAGGTGGGGGTTGTAGCTGTTTCAAGCCCACAGTCAGTGTAAGGGCAGAGCACAGATCAGCATCTGTAGACTGTGGTTCAGGTTAATGTTGCTGGGAAAGAACAAGCTTTGGAAACTCCTAGCCAACCATCTTGCTGACGTCACTCCAATTATTTTATAATTCCCCTTCTATCTTATTTCATGTCTTATAGCATTATTTATTCCATATTTGATGTTTTTGAGAAATGCCTTTTCTCCCAAAAAGTCACATATGCATAATTCTGTAGAAACTTGTCTACGGGTCATGTTAAAGTAAATAGACACCCAGGATTGGTTCATGCACTTTTAGTTTTTTAAATAAAAGTGACATGTTGTGCCTGTGTCCCCTGCTTCTCTTCTTTCACTGTGCTTAGTTTCTTCAACTGTAAACTTCAAAACAGAAGTCCTGCTTTATCTAGGAACACTGTTGACAGAGAGGAGAGGGAGGAACTTACATCCAAAAACTAAATTTAGATTGCAAATTTGAGTGGGAATTTTAGCACTGGACATATTCTTGAAGTTTGTCATGTATTAGTTTTATCTCCTTTTAAGGAAAATAATTTAAATAAAATGTCATAGGCCTTAGAAAAAATTAATATCTCTAGTTAACTTTCTTCATATAGTTATAATTCATGGTACTAGTTTATTTAAGATAGTCTTTTTTTATTTTTGACATTAGCTAAGGCCAAGGGCACAGTGTGGGGGTCCTTTTGTTGGGTTACTGGCATTTGGAAAGAATTTAGAAAGACAAGATTCTACAAATAACCTAATTACACACTCCGTATCTATGCCACCACTCCTGAATATATCAGTTTAACTAAAATTTAATGTTCTACTAACATTTTTTTAGAAAATGAATTGAACATTTGTCAGTATTAAGATTTTTGCTAGAAACAGTTGTAATGATGCTTAAGAGAGACCTTCTCTCATGTTGCTGTTTGATGTAGACATAGACTGATAGGCAGACACTTGAAATATAGCCTACATCAATGTAATTGGCCCAGGCTTGAAGGATGTCAGATTAATTCTGTCACATTAAAGTCAGATAAACATAAAGTCTGTCCTCTGAGTGGCATGCTCTGATGTTATGGAAGCAATAACAGCAGAAACATTTGTTTTGGGGAAAAAGCAGAATCAAAAGTCCTTTGAGATTGTTTGAAGTTATATACCTTATTAACTTACTCTAGGAGACAAAACAGAAGTAGTGTTCTTATCAACTTATGCCTGTTTAATTCCCCATGATTGAAAGTTAAATTTAATTGTTTCAGCAATGTGTGTTCAAGCTAAGGGACTTGAAATGACGGATCAACTCTTTCAATGGTATGATAACTTAAGATTCACTCTGAGCCAAAAGAAAGTCACTGCAGGATGTGCTGAGGTGGCTTACATCTTTGACATTTGGTTCAAAAGCTATTTAAATTCGTGGACTTTTCTTGATGAATTAAACTGATTATTCACACCTCTTCACAAAAAAAGCTGGAAAGGTAACAAGAGCCAAAGAAAATCATATATTCAGAGATTTCATACCTTCATCTATAAAACTGATTTCACAGTTGTCTATTTGGCAGCCAATAAAAATTGTGTAGTTTATACTCTCTTTATCACAAAACCATAAATAAGAGAGAAATAAAATGATAAGAACAGCTATGAAACAAAACTGAGTATACATGATCTAAAGAGAAAGCAAAAGACTTTTTAAATAGTTCAAAATTGATTTTCTCCTTCCTTCTTTTCTCTTTTCTTTTTTTATTGGTAAATTGAAAGAGAAAAGGTTATCCTTTATAAATTTCTGACAAATATAACTTGCCTAGGTATTAGTCTACCTTAAATTCTTCTTGGTCAATTATTGGAAAATATAGTAAGGGACCAACTTATCTCACATTTTGGATTTAATTCAATTGAATCCAAATGACAGAAATGAGGCATTTGTAAAATTATCTCAGGTATATATTATTAAAATCACATGTCAAATGCATATTCCATTGATTTGGAATATAAATATTGAGTTACAATATTTATAAATCCATTACTATCATTTACTTAAGAAATCGATGAGTACCCAGAGCACAATCCTTGGCACAGTGTACATGATTGGAAAACATCATTTCCCTTGAATTTACAGAAATTTTTTCTTGAGAAATCTAAACTGATCTGCAAAACCATGGAGAATATAAATTGCTGCCTCAAAGTAGAAACATTAAATGAACAGCCTGCTAAATAAGTAGAAAAATGAACACAGTTACCCTTAACTGTGAAGGTTTAAAAATAGTCCTTTGCAAGTTTGCTCTGCTGAATATCCACCACATCTGGACAGGTTGGTGGAGTTCCAGACTGATGTTTATGTGAAGTTGTGCTTATATGACATTTATGAACCATTGACACATTTCTCTTTGAAGTTCTTTGTAAGCAACATAAATCAAAGCATATGAAATGAATAAATTGTGGCAGCTTTCTACTTCTGGCGGATATTTTAAAAGCCCCATTTGCCTGTCTCAATATAGACTCTCCGGGAATCTGACGGTAGTGACATCTTAGTATCATTTCACACTTTCAACTATTTAATCTCATCCTCACTCCCACTTCATATCAATGATCTGTCTTGTCATATCCTGTTAGAATTTTTTCAACTACATTAATCTTTTGAAAAAATTAGTTTCTGCTAAGATAGTATTTTATATCCTTGTTAACCTTTATCCTGTTATGATAAATCTCACCTCCTTCTTTAATGTTATTTGCAATTTTAAAATAAAGGCTGTGACACTCACTGTTAGTAAAAACCAAATATTCTTTGCACTTATCTACATTTCTCAGTCTCCACTGCAGTTAGGTGAGACCATATGACCAGTTCTGGCAAAAAAAAGAATACATATATATGTATATATTAATATATTCAGTAGAACCTCCATAGTTGACTATCTCCCTACACTGACCACCTCCTCGAGTTGATGTAATTTTCACAGACCGGACATACCCCACAAATACGTTATCAGTGCAGTGGTCCTTGTTCCTTATGTTGACCATCTTACAGAGGTTCTACTGGACATGTATATAGTGATGGTTTCTGCGCTATGTCAGTAAAGGACCAACATGCCTTTACCACCACTTTCTTTTATCTGTGCGACTGGAAGTGAAGAAGTCTAAGTTGAGGGAGTTGCAAGATTAAGGAGCCTGGGTCTAGGTCACTGCTTGCCCACTTGATTTGCAATGGATTTACACAAGTGAAAAATGAGCCCTTATAGTTAAGCCACTAAGATTTCAGGATTTGTTACTGCAGCATCACCAAGAGTTACTTAACTAACTCCAATATCTAGAATAAAATATGAATCAGAGAAATGAGATGAAAGACTATTCACATGCCTATTTCACAATTTCTGGGTGATGTCTGGATTAAATCATGAATTTCTCAGTGGTACTTCAGGAGTTTCCTTAAGTGATGAAATATTTTCTGCCTGGTGATGAAGATTTAAACTGCCTAATAAAGCTGTTTCCCACTTGTTTTTTAAAAAATATATTACAATCCCATAATATTGATGCCAAAAAGACTTTGTTACTAAAAATTAATTTTAATTACTGGTTTAAATGACTGAAAGTAATTCTTTCCAAATATTTGCTTTTCCTAATTTTATTTCTGATTATAAAAGCAGCATATGTTCATTGTGAGAGAAAAAATTTAATATATACATGAAATAAAGAAAAAACCAATAATCCCTCCTAAGCTCATAAACAATTCAAGAGCTCTTATGGTGCCAACATGAATGTGTGCCATGTGTCTTGTCTGATCTTGTAAGTCCTTTACTCCTGTCTCCAAAAATACAAAATTAAAGTTTCTTTAGCTAATTAGTCATGGCTTTGCCCTCTTTCAAGAGAAAAATAGTTTTAAAATTATGAAGATTAGGCGTGGGGCTATGGGGACATGAAGATGTTGACGGATAAGAGACTTTTAGAGTGCAGGGGCCTAAAGAATGTAGTTTTTGATGTAAGTACATAACTAGAAATTGAAGGAACATGTGTCTTTACTTTCAGAATTATTGAGTAGGATTCTTAGGATTATAAGATTGTGTATCTTTGATGAGAGAATAAATCATTATTTTTTTAAAGTCTTCCTATACATGGCTTTTCTGCTGCTAAGGAATAAATTACAATTGTTCTATGATAAAATGGTTGACCCTTGAACCATAGGTTTGAACTGTGCAGGTCCACTTATACATGAATTTTCTTCTATTCCTGCCACACCTGAGACAGGGTAAGACCACCTCCTTCTTTTCCTTCTCCTCCTTAGGCTGCTCAATGTGAAGATGAAGAGATTTAAGACCTTTATAATGATCTGCTGCCACTTAGTAAATAGTAAATACATTTTCTTTTCCTTATGGTTTTCTTAATGCCACTTTTCTTTTCTCTAGCTTACTTTATGGTGAGAATACAGTATATAATACACATAACATACAAAATATGTGTTAATCAACTGTTTATGTTATTGGTAAGGCTTCCAGTCAATAGTAGGCTATTAGTATTAATAGTTAAGGTTTTAGAGTCAAAAGATAGACACAAATTTTTAAATGCATAGGTCTTAGTGCCCTGAACCACTGTATTGCTCAAAAGTCAATGAACTATGTAACTGAGAAATGAAAAAAAGTTTTTTTAATGCCTTGACCTCACTTTAGGTGAACTGAATGGGTCCCGCACTTCCTATATCAGTATGTTTTAAAAGTCTTCCAGATGATTTTAATGTGTATCTAGGGTAGAATGTGTATCTAGGGTAGATAACCACTACCCAACCCTAACTACACCATGAAATGACACTGTGGTGACTTAATTGTCTTGGAAGTAATTAGGGTATCATGTTGACAGCTCTTTATCACAGCATCTTATTGTTGTGTGACCTAGACACTAGCCCCATGTCCTAGGTGGGTGGTATAGTCAAATAGCAAAACATCTGGCCAGGTTCACATGCAGAACTCTGATGAAGGTTCAATCTGAAAAGATCCCTATCACAAAAAAATATTAGTCTTATTCATTTTCTAATATTTGCTAAAGTAATGATTTTATAAATTTTATGATGAACACATTTTTTTCTCCTTTGACTGAATAATGAATCATGTTAATAACACCCTAATATAACATTCTTCTTGCATTTGGGGGGATAAAACCAATTATGTCATCATGTTTCATTCTTCTAACATGTGGCTGGATTTGATTTTTCTGAAATAGTTTACATTATAATGACATTCTCTTTTTAAAAAAAGGTATTTACCACAAACTATCGATAACTTATATTGCAAATTTCTGTAGAAAATGAGTTTCAAGGCTAAAGGAGCAAGTAGGTAGTAAGAAAACAGAGGAATAAAAGTTAATTTCTAGTTACTCCTTCTCAAGGGTGGTAAGTTTAACTTGTATGTCAAAGGAACAAAATATTTATGTTGGAATCAAAATTCTTTTTATTCATGTACTATCTCTCATTCGAATCCATTCTATGAAGATGGTTTTCTCTTTGACTTTTGCTAAATCTCATGCTCAGATATTGTCTTCGAGTTGTATTATTTCAGTGAATAAAATATCATGAATTAGGAAATAGTCAAAACTAAGTTAAAACTTCTCTCCTCAGCTCCAGCCTTCCATTAAATGGTTGGGATCGGGTTAAGTTCCCCCACCTTTCCCATACAATCTCCTGTTCTTTTCCCTTCTCCTCATTTTTTATCCTAGGCTTCTGATCACCCCAAGTTTGAAATGTCGGGAAAGGAAGAAAGGGCAAGGAGCAGAAGAGGTTTTGCTTAGCCTCCCCATTTATGAGGACATTGGCTTTTTCTACCCTTGAAGCATATTCAAAGCTGCCCCTCACAGCAGAGGGACTTGTGGGTCTCCAGGGACCTCCTCACCACCAAACTCCAGCAACACCCCATGTGTAGTTTAGTACATATTTTCTCTAGTTGGTTACTTAGAATCCCCTTTTCAGTCTTTCAGCTCCTGGTGGTACAACTTGAGCCTTTGTGTACTGGCTTTCCCACCCTTCCAGGCAGTCCCCCAGGAAGTTTCAGACCCTGAGTGTCTCTACCCAGGAGAAGCACTAACACATCTTTTGTATCAAGCAACTCTGGGGTTGCAGACTGTCATGCACTGACTGTTTATGCCCACCCCCACCCCCAACTTATATGTTGAAATCCTTCCCCACCAGTGATGGAATGAGGAGGTGGGGCCTGAGAGAAATGATTCAGTTTAGATGAGAGCTTGAGAGTGGAACCCCTGTGATGAGATTGGTGCCCTTACAAGAAGAGGCACCAGAGAGCTTGATTCCTCTTCTTCTCTTTGCCATGTGAAGACGCTGAGAGAAGGCATATGTCTACAACCCAGGAAGAGGGCCCTCACTAGAGTGCAACCATGCCAGCACCTTGATCTTGGACTTCTCAGCCTCTACAACTGTGAAAAATAAATGTCTGTTGTTTAAGCCACTCAGGTTATGGTTTTTTGTCTTAGTAGCCTGAGGTGACTATGGCACATGCTATCTCAAATAAAGTTTTTGTATCTCCTCTATCTTCAAAGTAAAGGCTCCAGCCAAAGCCTCTGATTTTCAACCTGATGTCTGACACCCAACCCTAAGGATACATACCAAGTTCTCCAAGTGGTCTTCTTAAAGACTCACAAGGTTTGAGGATTGTGGAAGAACCCGCTTCCTGAGGCTCATAATCCACCAACAGTTCTCACTAACAGAAGTTTTCTCACCTTTTAGCTTCTCAATCTTTTCTAAGTGGCTGAAGGTTGTAACACTGGCTCTTTGTTGCCTGAGAAGTTCTGTAGTCTAGAATATTGCTTGGGAATATGGCAATGGTAGGTGCCTATCTCTCTGAAGTCTGAGGCAAAACAGGGAGAGGATTAATATTTCCTTGCCTTTTGGTGAGTTTTCTGCTTACTGATGTAAGCTCCCTCTGCCTGTTACTTAAAAGAGTTTTCAGAGTGTCTTTGGGAATATCATTCCGTCTATTTGGTGAATGTTGTACACATTCCAGATCTGTTTTTGAGGACTGACAATGTACAATGCATGTCCAAAGGTTTGAAATGTTCTGCAGAAAAGAAATTGGATTAACTTTAATTTAAAGCCAAGTACTCTGCAAACTTTTTAAATCATAGACTAATGTTACTCATAGTCATCTTGTGGGACTTGTGCTCTCCATAAGATACAGTTTGAAAATGTTCACTTACACCACCCTCTTGCATTGCTCAGGGCTTTGTTAGAATGTACTCTGGCATTACACACGAAGTCAAAGGGAGGCAGGGAAGAATGACTGTTATCTTCTTATCAATTTATCCTTTTTCTATCTGCATTATCTCAAAGCGGAGATCTACAGATCTGGTTTCTAGTTATGGACTTACATCAAAAGCTACATTCTTTAGGCCCCTGCGCTCTAAAAGCCTCTTATTCATCAACATCGTCATGTCCCCAGAACTCCACGCCTAATCTTCATAATTATTCTCTTGAAAGAGGGCAAAGCCATGACTAATTAGCTAAAGAAACTTCACATTGGTATTTTTGGAGACAGGAGCAAAGGACTTACAAGATCAGACAAGTCACACAGCACACATTCATGTTTTCACCACAAGAGCTCTTGAATTGTTTTTCCAAGTCAACAGCTTTGCCAGACAAAAGAAAAAAAAAAAGCCCGCTAGGAAGGCAAGAATATTTCAGTGTGAGCTTCTAGACTTTTCGTACATAAGCAAAAAAACACCTTCACACTGAGTACAGAAACTCAACTAGAGCTCGCTCTCCAAAGAGAAAAACATCCATAAGTTCAGTGTTATTTCTCTAATAACTTAGGAATGTGATCTCTAATAATCACCAAAAGTCTCTGCAACTGCCTTGGGCTAGGTTTAAATTCTACAGTGTTTTGTTCAATTTCTAAATTTTTGCAAAATTCTTTGAACTTTTGCTATGTTCATCCTACCTAAACTAGATAGCCTAAACTGGCTCCTTAAGGGTCAGGAATGTGCCCTTATATCTTTATCCCAAAGCAATTGCTCCCAATTAGCACTCAAATAATAACTGAATAACAGTTGCTTAAAATCTTCATCTTCTCCTGAAAGCAAGAGCATACATGCATATGAACCTCAACAACAGTCTCCTCAAATTCTGATTGTCAGAAGAATCTGCCTTGTTAAGATAATCAGTCCTGGGGCGGCGCCTGTGGCTCAGCGGGTAGGGCGCCGGTCCCATATGCCGGAGGTGGCAGGTTCAAACCCAGCCCCAGCCAAATTAAAAAAAAAAAAAAAGATAATCAGTCCTCGGAGAAATTGGAGGGTCAGTGAGAATTGGCAGAAAAGGCAGCTTTCTGTTTGGGGAGCATCACAAGAAAGCTCCCCTGCTCCCTCCATTCTTCAGGATCCTTCATTGCCACAAGAGGCTTCATATGGCACTAGAAGTACCAAAGAAAAGCAAGGAAGAAGCCCAAGTCTCGGAAGAATAGGCTTGGGTAACTATGGCTATCATATTGAGATTTGTAGTCACGTAAGCCCCCTTGAGGGAATCCCAGAAATATTAAAGGAGAGAGTCTCTTGAGAAGGTGTGGAAAGTTCTACGTAGGCAACTAGAGGGACAAACTGGAACTCTTACTTGCTGCTGTCATTATGACTCCATTTGTACCCTTGGCTGGGGCAAAATGGTCATGTTGAGTTTTTACCATATAGAAATGCCAGAGATGTGCCCATGTGCTTTCTCCTGATGCTCTCAAGCCCTCTGTCTATCTTTTCTACCCCTCTTAGCTTCCCCAAACCCCTTCTCCAACCACACAAACCATACATGGGTGAATGAAGTTTACAGAGCCAAGATCAAACCTAGTTTAGAAAGCAAACCCATATGATTTTGTCCAGACCATGATGACGTAATCCAGAATGCATAAAATTGAAACATAAAGTAAATTTTACTCTTTGTGGAATTCACTACTGCTAAGAAAAATGAAGTCTAAAACTAGAGATTCCAAAAACGGATGGCTGCATACCCTTTCAACATTATATTGAAAGATCCACTGGTGGGCCTATCCAAGAATTATTTGATTCTCTTAGAGAATGTCCCTTTCTTTGTCTTGCTATTTAATATTTATCCTGTGAGGATATCTAAATACTTGTGTATTTTTCTCTGTCAGAGATGCAAGTGATCTCTTTTCAGTAGAAAAATAGCCCCAAGTAGTACAATTCTATTGCACTTCAAGATCTTTTTTTTTAATTATTTATTTTTATTGTTGTTTTTTTTTTTTTGTAGAGACGGAGTCTCACCTTATCGCCCTCGGTAGAGTGCCATGGCGTCACACGGCTCACAGCAACCTCCAAATCCTTGGGCTTAGGCGATTCTCCTGCCTCAGCCTCCCGAGCAGCTGGGACTACAGGCGCCCACCACAACGCCCGGCTATTTTTTTTTTGTTGTTGTTGTTGCAGTTTGGACGGGGGCTGGGTTTGAACCCGCCAACCTTGGCATATGGGGCCAGCGCCCTACCCGCTGAGCCACAGGCGCCGCCCATCATAGCTGTGTACATTAGTGCAATCAAGGGGTACAATGTGCGGGTTTCATATACAATCTGAAATATTCTCATCAAACTGTTCAACGTAGCCTTTATGGCATTTTCTTAGTTACTGTATGTAGGCATTTGTATTCTGCATTTAGTAAACCCTTCACGATCTTGACCAGTTTTGTCTCTTAACTATCCAACTCATTGTAGCATGCCATTCACAGCAAATTGTATAATTTCCTGTTCATCAAAAGCCTTTCAAGCCAGCTGTTTTCATCATTAATAAGTTAAATAAATTTTTGACAAGGGCTCACTATGTATTTATAAGTGTCAAGTTAAAATTTTTGAAAATTATGCTTGCTACAACATATTGCAAATTCTTGAAAGAAGTAATTTTATGCAGCAGAGGCCAAGGCCAAGGTGATGTTTCACAGGAGAAATAGCATTGAGGAGAGCCTTGAGGGATGGGCATGGTTTCACTAGTGGCTGTGGGAAGAAAAGCTAATTCAGGCACAACTTCAAATGCTTGTATGTTTAGATGGAAAGCTAAGAAGAGGTTTTAGCCTGGACCATTTAAAAATAATTATGATCACTTTATGTAATCCTCTAAATATCATCAAATAGAATTTAGCAATGCATGAAAATAACAATACATTATGATCAAATAAAACTTATTCCAGGAGGCAAGGGAGATTCATCATCTGAAAATCTATCAACATAATAAAGGATATCAAGTAATCACATGAGAAACACTGTATGATATTGAAAAAAGACTCTAAATTAAAGCATCATTTCTAATAGAGACACTAGATCTACAACTGGTTTGCAGTGTGACTGGGCTATGGCAGTATCTTGATTCATGCGGCCCGGATAAAACCAGGTAAGGAGGAAAATGAACATTTGTAGGTGCAGGTTTTCCCAAAGATGCCAAAGAAGCTCAGGAACTTGCACCCCAAAATATGACTCCTTGGTATAAGGAGTATTTTTTTTTTTTTGTAGAGACTCACTTTACCACCCTCAGTAGAGTGCCATGATGTCACAGGACTCACAGGAACCTCTAGCTCTAAGGAGTATTTTTTAATTAAAGGCCCTTAGAGATCAGCAGGCCCTTGGAAGAGGCTTTCCCTCTATCTCCCTAACCAGAGAGAGCCACCCAAAGAACAATTTATTTCCCTTCCCCTGCTTGTAATCTCACTATATTGCAGGAAAGAAAATCAAGAAGGCAACCAGACTTGGGCCAAACAATTTTAAGATAATACCTGTCTCCCAAGTTAATCTAATCTGCAAAAAAAATTTATTTACAGGTCGATCTGTTTCCCCCATCCAGTCATCCTCCCTAGCAACCAGGTATTGGCCCTAAGCAGAATTGCCTGTATTCCTCATCTTCCCCACCCCTCTAAAAGGAAAGCATAAAAATTTCTGGACCCTATTGGGATATCGGGTAATCACCCTGTGATTCACCCCATGAACACTAAATAAGCCTCTTCCTCTTATTAAACTGCCTTGATTGTGAGCTGATCTTTCAGCAAACCTTGGGGATAGGTGAAAAGGAGGAAATTTCTCCCTCACCCCACAATTCTTAGAAGGACTAAAGCAACGAGAAGTCTGACACTGAATTCTTCATACTCTCTGGGTCATTTTGTCCACAGGTCCTAGGGATCCCTTTTGCCTCTCAATGACAACATGAACTTTACTTCCCTAAACTAATATTATGGTAAATTCTATTTCTTCTCATCAACACATTATTCCAAAACATAAGTAGAAAATACTAATGTCTCATTCAAAGATTACACTGTGTTGAAACTTCAATTTAAAGTTTTACAGAAAACAACAATTAATTTATTACAGGTCTGTCATGTCAGCATTATGAAACCACAAATACTATACTGCATAGGCATGCTTTTCTTGAAATCGTAGGGGGGGTTGTTGTTTTGTTATTTCTTAAATAAAAGAGCTTTGGCAGTTTCCAGGATCTCTGTTGCAAAATTAGCCTTTGGAAAATCAGCCATTTACACAGAACCATTAGAAAGTAGGCAGACAGCTTAATTTGCCCAATCGACAACTTTAAACCTTCATTCCCAAACCCACAGTACTTTCCAGCTCATTAAAAGAACCGCTTGTGTTTGTTGTCTATGAGTAGTGCCAGCTGATACTACAATGGATAGCAGTCTGAGCAAAGCATACTTTTTGGTAATAAAACCACAGCTGCTGTCCAGGAAACAATCTATTTATTATATTCAATTACTAAAGCAAAAGAAAATATACAGTGTTTAAAATGAGTCAGCTTAACACTCACTACTTAACTGCTTAAGCACCAGCCAAAAATATCTTTACATCACAAACATCAGCTGATAAAGAGGACATTTTTATTGTTCTCATTAAATAAACTGTTTCCCAGTCCACAGATATTAAATTCATACTTTAAATCTCACTCCTTCAACAGTAATCATTTACGAGCATCTACTATGTGCTAGGCACTCATCCTTTCTGAAGGATCCATATGTTTAACATTTAGTGAGCTCTAGATTTTCATATTCTAAAACGTACCTTTCACATCTGATCATTTTACATGAAATGCAGTTTCTTATGATATCAAGCAGTAGATATATTCTCTAAATTTATGATCACATTTTTATTTATTTTATTTATTTATATTTTTTGAGACAGTATCACTTTGTTGCCCTCAGTAGCATGTGATGGTGTCACAGTTCACAGCAACCTCAAACTCTTGGGCTTAAGCAATTCTCTTGTCTCAAAAAACAAATAAAACAACAACAAAAAGACAAATGTTTGGCCTCAGTTTTAGGAATACCCAAATCTAACCAGGGTGATCTAGTCAGTGAGTAGAATATGGGTCTAACCAAGGTGATCTAGGCAGTAAGTGAACTATATGGTTCTTTTTTTTTTGTTTTGAGACAGAGTCTCACTCTTGCCCTGGGTAGAATGTTGTGGCGGCATCATAGTTCACAGCAATCTCAAACTCTTGGGCTCAAGCAAATCTTTTACCTCAACCTCTGAAGTAGCTGGGACTATTCCACGCCCATCTAGGAATATGGTTCTTGATGCAATCAATGGCTAAATGGCTTGATTGGGTGAGATGCCTATGGTGGATATGAATATTTAGGAAGCAGTTTCCATTTACTGACTACGTGCTAGAAGCTTTACACACGTTATTTCATTTAAGCCTCACAATAGTCTTATGAGGGAATATTATTCGTGAGTGAGAATATTACAGAGAGATTAACTTGCTTAAAGTCACACCGTAGGGAGCACAGCTGTGAATATAACATAGTCCAGGACCGCACAACTGTTGTTCTTTTTTTTTTTTTTTTTTTTTTATTGTTGGGGATTCATTGAGGGTACAATAAGCCAGTTACACTGATTACAATTGTTAGGTAAAGTCCCTCTTGCAATCATGTCTTGCCCCCATAAAGTGTGACACACACTAAGGCCCCACCCCCCTCCCTCCATCCCTCTTTCTGCTTCCCCCCCCATAACCTTAATTGTCATTAATTGTCCTCATATCAAGATTGAGTACATAGGATTCGTGCTTCTCCATTCTTGTGATGCTTTACTAAGAATAATGTCTTCCACTTCCATCCAGGTTAATACGAAGGATGTAAAGTCTCCATTTTTTTTAATGGCTGAATAGTATTCCATAGTATACATATACCACAGCTTGTTAATCCATTCCTGGGTTGGTGGGCATTTAGGCTGTTTCCACATTTTGGCGATTGTAAATTGAGCTGCAATAAACAGTCTAGTACAAGTGTCCTTATGATAAAAGGATTTCTTTCCTTCTGGGTAGATGCCCAGTAATGGGATTGCAGGATTGAATGGGAGGTCTAGGTTGAGTGCTTTGAGGTTTCTCCATACTTCCTTCCAGAAAGGTTGTACTAGTTTGCAGTCCCACCAGCAGTGCAAAAGTGTTCCCTTCTCTCCACATCCACGCCATAACCAAGTCATTGCATTTTTCAAATGGATCTTGGGCAGAATCTATTGTTCAATATTTTTAAAGACATGATTTTTTAAAATACCATGAGCAGATCAGTTGGGAAATGCTGTGTGATTACTGTGCTACAACACTTCTTAGAGATTCTACTATAAATCTAAAGACCAGAGAAAATAGTAAATGGACTGGCTGGCCTTTTTACACAATCTCTCTAAAGACCAGAGAAAATAGTAAATGGAATGGCTGTCTTTTCTACATAATCTCTCTACCCTGTCACTCCTTTTTCTAACTGTATACAGCAAATAATTAATAGAAAATAATACTTCCAGGGTGTGGACTATATATGGTAGGAGTATGTAATTAGGGTACTCAAAAATGTCAACACTTAATTGAGGCTCAGCATAAAAATAAAAGTTCACATGTAACAAAAATTAAAAAGACATTTTTAAGATTTATAAAATACATTGGATAGTAATTGGTGTAAAGAATATGCTCTCAGAATGGGGATCAAAGCTGTTGGACTGGCTCCCCTTCCTACCAACATTTCATCACAGATCTTAGCTGTAAACAAGCAGAAAAATGATGCAACCTCTGACATAATTAAAACTGGGTAAACCACAATAGGTGTGTCCCGGCAAGTAGTCTGTCAAGTATTTGTCCAGGTCTATTATAGCTACTGAGCAAATGGATTGGCATGAATAGTTATGTCCTTTATGTGCACATCATTAAGAGGTCGATAGGTCTTCTCATTTGTTGGTAACTTCTCCAATTCATCTAGAGCAGGGGTCCTCAAACTACAGCCCGCGGGCCACATAAAGCTGTGTGACTATATTTGTTCCCGTTTTGTTTTTTTTTTTACTTCAAAATAAGATATGTGCAGTGTGCATAGGAATTTTATAGTTTTTTTTTTTTTTAAACTATAGTCCAGCCCTCCAACAGTCTGAGGGACAGGGAATTGGCTCCCTGTTTAAAAAGTTTGAGGACACCTGATCTAGTGTTTCCAGACCATCTATTACCTTTCCAAATACTGTGCATTTCATGTCCAAATGTGGCTGCTTGCCATAGGTGATGAAGAACTGAGATCCATTGGTGTTGGGGCCATTATTAGCCATAGATACAACACCTCTAACATTGTGCTTAAGATATTTACTATATTCATCCTCAAACTTCTTGCCCCAGCTACTGCTACTTCCTCTTCCAGTACTTTTGGATCTCCTGTTTGAACCATGAAACCCTTGATATTTCCATGAAATATATAGCCATTGTAGTAATTACTGGCACAAAGAACCAAGAAATTCTCACGTCTTGGGTGTTCTCTCACAGAAGACTTCTATTTTAATATCACCTACATCTGTATGCAAAGTCACAGACACTTTTCTTCTTGATGGCTTCAGGAAAATGGGAACAAATACAATATTTAAAATGAAGAACAAGTAAAGTTAAATCAACAAACTTACCAGTTTTTCAATGGGAACTATGGGCCTGCTTTTGGCTAATGAGATGGTCAATGTCCAGTTTCATGTTTGTCACTGCTAGTTGTAACAAGTGATGCAAATGTGCATCAGTTAGTCTAGATATGGTTGGAGATTTCAGATGTTTCATTCTGGGAAAAGTCTGTTCACAGACATAAGTGCTACCAAAGATGGTTGCCATTTTGAGTGCATGGTTCCTGAGATTAGGGTATGTCTCAGAGGGGAGCTTTGCATAGAAATTACGAAGGCTGCTTGACTTGAATGCATCTTTCAGAGAGTCACAATTCTGCAGTTCAGCCAGTTCCATTTGGTAAATCGTATCCACATTTTCAATGTCAATAGTAAATGGGTTATGGAAAAGCTGTATGTCCTGTTCATGGAGATGAAGCTCTTTAAATCTAAATTGGAACTCCTTTTGCAACTTTTCCAGTGAATCCACACATGTTTTTTGGGGGGGGAATGAAACCAATCGTTTTTCTGCTAACAGATTTTGAGTTGTGGAGAGATGGCAGAAATTTTCCTCCTTCACTTGTTTGATGAGGCCTAATTTTACTTCAAGTGCTTTCACATGTGATTGCATATCACACATGAGCTTCCCCTTTCCTTGATATTGCACATTGAAACTGAAGAGTAGCTCTGTTACATCTGTCAGAAAGGAAAGATGCCATTTCCATTCTGCATCATTGAGCTCTGGTACTTCTTTGTTTTTTAAAAGCAGAAAAGCTGTAATCTGTGGAAGTAAGTCATAGAAATGTTTTAAAACTCTCCCTTGACTCAGCCAATGGACTTGTGTGTGGTACAGAACATCTTCATAGGCAACGTTTAGCTCAAACAGAAATTCCTGAAGTTGTCTGTGGTTTAGTGTTAATGAAATTAACACAAGATACCACAATTTTCATAACAGAATCCCACTTCAGTGATTTACTACACAGCGCTTGTTGGTGGATGAGACAGTGTATGGCTATTGGATGAGAATGGTTATGTTTGTCCATCTCTTGGTTAATGGGAGCAATTACTCCTTTCTTAGACCCTACCATGCTAGGAGCACCATCAGTTGTCACACTGGCTAGTTTAGCCCAGTTCAGCTCCAAACCATTCACAATTTGGCAAACCTTTTCATAGATATCCTATCCTGTAGTTGTTCCTTTGATGCTTTGCAGTGCAGCAAGCTCTTCTGTGACTTCAAAATAGTCATTTGTCCCACAAATAAAAATTAGAAGTTGTGCAGAATCACGAACATCATTACTTTCGTTGAGTGCCAAGGAAAAGTAGGAAAGTTTTTTTGTGGAGTTTTGCAAATGCTGATGCAAATTGTCTTCCATTTCTTCAACCCTTCATGTAATTGTAGATCCTGAAAGACTCACTGTACTAAATAAATCAGCCTTCTCTGGACACATCTCTTTGGCAACAGAAAGAAGGCATTCTTTAACAAATTCTCCATCCACGAATGGTCTGCCAGTGCACGCTATTAGCTTGGCAACTTGAAAACTTGCTCACAGTGATGAAATATTTAGCTGCTTCTGCTTTACAAAAGTATTTTGCTGAGTTGTCAATGTATTTTTCAGTTTTAATATTTTATCTTTTCTCACTTTGCCGACCAAACAATCATATTTATCTTTATGTTGAGTTTGATAGTGTAGACGCAAATTGTATTCTTTGAACACAGACACTATATTCTGGCATACCAAACACACAGCTCTTTCCTTGTACTGCATGAAAAAGTATTCATAAGTCCACTGTTTTTTTGAATATCCTACACTCTGACTAAATTTTTCTCTTTCTTGATATCATTGTTTCCTAGGGATTCCAAATTGCTATTAGTAAAATACCAATATGTATATAGCTACAAAAACAATATACCAGCAATAACTTTGCCCACACAGAGAAATATAGACTGCACTGTCCATCAATGCAGTCTGATCAGTGTCCATCAATGCAGCCTTGCCAGTCCACATCATTTCAGCCTCACCAGTGCCCATATTGGTGGAAGTCTGCTTTTACCTCAGGCTTACACTGGTGGGGTGCGGGAACCAGCACGATTACAGAGCCAGTTCACACTACTCTGTGTAAGCTGCACTGCAATCTGTAAACTCGCACAGGAATCTGATCACATGGGTGAGAAGACCCATGTGATCAGATTCCACTGCAGGAAAAAAGAAGGCACATATACCTTTTTTCTTCAGAATCTAATATAAGTTCAGCCACACAGGCATATGGCTGAACTCGCACTGCTCAGAGATCACCTCAGGGTGAACCAGGGCTTACACAGCACACAACATACAACATCATATACAACTGAATAGCAATCAGAATATAAATGCAGGGGAGTCAGAGAGTTCAGTTCACATTCCACACTGCAGGCCAGGACGAGTCGGCTGCTAAGCAGGACAGGCAGCAGCAGGCCAGATAAATGTCCTCATCAGGCCATAGTTTGAGGACCCCTGCAGTAGATGATCTAATACAGGGTGGGGGGTAGGGGAATGAGAGATCAGGGAGAGGGGAGGAAGGAGGGGAATGGGGGACACAATGTATGGCACATCTCTTAGGGGCAGGACACAATTATAAGAGGGACTTTATCTAACAAATACAATCAGTGTAACCTAATTTTGTACCCTCAATGAATCCCAAACAATAAAAAATTAAAAAATAAAGGAATTGAAGTCTGGCTCTGCCTGACTAGATCACATTTCAGGCTAACTTACGCTCTTCAATTATTTCTTTTTTTTTTTTTTCCTTGTTTCACAATCACACTTCAATTATTTCTTATGTTTCTTCAAATATGATGCCACAAACTCTACTGAGTTAAATTCTAGAAACAAGAAGAAAGAGATGTCACCAGCCTAAAACTGATTTCTACCACATTGAGCTCTTGGTGTGAAAGAGTTTAGGCTAAGATTGTGAATAGTAATAACGTTACTGTGTTTCTCAGAAGGAGAGAACTGAAGTACTTAAAAGCAAAGAGTTGGAGCTCAAAAATGGATGGGAGAAGAACAGATGTATGTAGTGCCAGCTGTCTCCTTCATACCTCAGCTGGGTGCTTCTCTCTGACTGGGAGAAAGTCCCACACATCAGAAGGCCACACCAAGGGACAAAAGCCCACCCCATAACCCACCTTCACCTCTCCCACCTCAGTCTTCCCCTTCATTCTGGAAATGTGTGCTGTAAGCCAATGCCATTTTGCTGGATGATAATTAATTGGAAATGTTTTGAGATAGACATAGGTGTTAACTTTTTTAAGAATTAATTGTGTTGGTTAATTTTGTGTGCCAAGTTGCCTGGGATGGGGTGCCCAGATAAAACATTATTTCTACATATATCTGTGATGAAGGTTCCAAGTGAGATTAGTATTTGAATCAGTGGACTCAGTAAAGCAGATTGCCCTCCCACTGTGAGTGGGAGATGAAGGAGGAATTCATTCTCTGCCCAACTGGGACATTGGTCTTCTCCTGCGCTCAACTCAGACTTACACTATTAGCCCTCTGGTTCTCAGAACTGTATCATTGGCTTTCCTGGGTCTCCAACTTATATACAGCAAACTGTGAGACTTCTCAGCCTATATGGCTGCATTAGCCAAGTACTTCCATATTTTATTTATATATACTACTTGAAATTGCCAGAAATTGTAGTGATGCTTCTGGATACCTGCATTTCAGCTCAAAGAGTATGAATAAAAAGTCATGCCTTGGTATTAAGAAACCCCTATTTAAATCTAACTTACATATTATATATTTATATATAATAAATGTATATTATAATATATATATTATAAACAAGGCCTATCACTTGCACAAGATAACAAATGAGTCCCTGGATGTCAAGGGGCCTCGTCAGTTGCAGAGTTTAGTTAATATAAACACTAATTTTGTTTTATTATATTTATATTAATTAGTGTAAATCTATGACAAGGGTCTAACCCGTATTTCAGATATTCCCAGAATAAAAAAATAATTTTTTCAACCAAAAGAGTACAGTAATTATATCACATTATATCCAAAATCTCATTTGTTCTAAAACTTCTGTGCCTAACTTCTTAGACCATAAATGTCTATTTAAATGTCTATTTATTTCCTAGCCTTGGCTTCTATCCCAGGTTTGAAATCCTCCCTTGACACTGACCAAGTATGTTATGGTTCCCTGCTGGTCTTCACCTTTGCTCAAGCATTCCCCTTCCTAACTTCTTTTTCTCTTCTGCCTCTCCTGGTCCTATTGCATGAGGACCTATTGTATGGGACTCTCTGAATGCCAGGTGACAGAACCCCAACTCAATGTCTTAAGTAGAAGTGAGAACTAAAATGTACAGAGTGGGGCAGTGCCTGTGGCTCAAAGGAGTAGGGCACTGGCCCCATATACCAGAGGTGGCGGGCTCATATCCAGCCCCGGCCAAAAAATAAATAAATAAAATGTACAGAGTGCTCCTGTTTCAGGCATAACTGGATTCAGCAGCTCAAATGATACGACCAGATCCAGTTTCTCTCTGTCTCTCAGCTCCTCCCTACCCTGAGTTGACCCAGCATTTGAAGCCATGTTGCACCTCAGGAAGGCAAACGGCTACAGTTTAAAAGAGATGCTCTTTCATGATAACTTAAAAAGTCCTTATGTTGAAACATATTAGCTCTGAGCCACGTTTGCATCCCTGAACCAAGTGTGGCTATAGAAGTGGATTCCTGAGATGGCTCAGACCTTTGGTCATATGATGCCCATGAAGCCTAGAGTCAGCCTCATCTGAAGCACATGGGCTAAAGGTGACAAAAGGGCAGGTAGTTTCCCAGAGCAAATCAAAGGATTATTATCACAGAGAGGAGGAGTGAGTTTTGGGAACAAAGCAATAGAAATTCTCTCTATTCCTAAATATCCTTTGGGGGCCTAGTCATGTTTTCCATCTAATCCAAAATGGTTTGCTCCTCACTTATGGCTAATACCAAACAATTAGCTCATGTTATAGAAATTGCTTCGCTAACTGACATATGTGTGCCTGTTTTATTTCTCTAACTGTGTTGAAAGCTCCTTCTCGGCAAATATCATGGCACTTCTTCTGCATTCTTTTCTCGTAGGCACTTGGTAAATGTTAACTTTGTACTGGGTACTATACCTTGAGAATTTCAAAGGCATGATTTCAGCTCCCTAAAATCCCATAGTCCCAAACCAACCACAGTGGAGAAATATTACCACCTAAAAACATTACCCTGAAACAAGAAGAGGCAGAGTTTCTCAAAAGGCATTATCACTTATTGCAACCTGCACCTACTTCCCAAGGTTTTTCTCTTGTACACACGTATGTCTTGGGATAGCATTCCAAACACTGACAAGATGAAGACCAATGGTATAAATGTGGAAAGTGGCCCCAAATACCCTACAGGATGCAAACTTGACTATGACAAAAAGTTGATGAGATTACATCGTAAGTAGAGTTAGCCCTGCTGCAAACCCTGCATATAGATTCTACATTATTCCATGATTGTTGGGATAATATTTTAGCAGCGCTACTTCTCTACAAAAGCCAACAACCAACAACAACAAACACAGTAACAATAACAATGACTCAGAAGATTCTTTTTCTCTTTGGGAGTTCTACTCTGCTTCACTTCCATCTATAAAGGGGAGCAGAGCGTCCAGCTCCATGCCAGTGGTCCCGGGAGGCAGGCACACAGGTTAATGGATTCAAACTTCTGTCTCCCTCCTCAGAGTTGTTAACCACATTCCAAGTACCCGTTGGGAATTGGTTTGCCCACATGTTGAGGATTAGACAATACTGAGAATATCATAGCTGAGAGTGAAAACTGAGCCCTGGCTCCCAGCAAAGGCCTGGCCTATTAACCAGTTCCTTGAATCCAGTACAATTTTAGCCTTGGCATATTTCCAGCTCCTGGTATTTCCATTAAGTGGAAAAAACAGACTTTTGAAGCCAGGCCTCTCTCCCTTTCTCACTCTCTTTCTCTCTTTCTTCCCTTCTTTTAACAAGTAAAATGTTTTATGCTGGCTTTTCCAATACTACATTTTATAGAGCAACAGGAAGAAGCTGTTAAAGTGGTGGGGTATCACAAAAATTCCCGGAGGCCACTAGGTTGAGTTATTGGTGTGGGGGTGTGGGCCTTAGACCCCTCAGACTCTATTGCACCACCTTAATCTCCTTGGAGTCTTGGAAATACTATTGAAATGTACTAAGCTGCTTTCGTAAGTGTTAATGATGATAGATAGGGGTTCAAATTGCAGGTTCAGAAATAACAGATTGGGAGATTTAAAAATAAAGAGGATCTTATATGCATTCTTTTTTTTAAATCATTCAGCAAATATTTACTGAATTCCTGCTGTGTATTAGGCATTGAGGGGTACAACAGGGAAGCAGCCAGACATGCCGTGAGTTGTTCTTGTAGTACAGAGAAAGCGCACCCATTCTCACTGTGGGCTTAAGCTGGGTAAACTCACTAGTCCTTCAGGTTCTTGTTGGTTCTGTGATTCTAAGTGCTCACCCCCACCCCCATGCCCAGATCCACCATGGCACTAGTTTGAAGGACTCTTCTGAAACTATGAATCAGTCTCACTGATCAAGGCCCTTTTCTGAGTTTTCAAAGGTGACATCTTGAGTATCAAATCAAACAGGGTCATCTGGTTTGATATTTCTTAGGGGACATTAATTTATCAGACTGTAGTTTCCTTGAGGGCTTGCCTCGCTATTCAGATAATACCATTTGATAAGCACATTGATTTCTTCAGAGGAAGAGTACAGTACAAATACTAAACTTCTGATGTGCTTTCCTCATTGTCTATATTCCAACTCTTAGAATTGCTCTTCTTAGAATCATTTGATTTGCAGGATCTTGCATTCTTGCCATTGGTATTTACGCAGAGATGGGGGTGGTGATGGCACATTTTGCTATAAGATAGGGGCGTGACTGCTCTAAGCGTCAGCATTTCTTCCAGTTCTGTGATTCGGGAAAGAGCATACCACATATAGGAAACTACCCATAGCTATTGTTAGATCTCATTTGCCTTCAGGAGAGGATCACAGACCCAGCCTAATGCCAGTGGGGTTCTTAAGATCAGGCCAAGGAGAACAGAAAGTGACAAAACCTAAGGTGAGTTTAAATTCCACCCATCCAAAAATGTATCAAAACCAGGAAAGTGTCACAAAAAGAGATGATTCCCACTTATGTACCTAGAGTAGCAAATTCATAGGGGTAGAAATTAGAATAGTGCTTGTCAAGAGCTGGGAATATGGGAGAATTAGAAGCTGTCTCATGGGGGCAAAGTTTCAGTTTTGTGAGATGAAAAAGTTTTGAAAGTTGATAGCCCAACACCATGAATGTTCATAACACTACTGAACTGTACACTTAAAAATAGTTAGAATGGTAAATTTTATGTCATGTATTTTACTACAAACAAAACAAAAAGCAAGAGACAAGTATACTAGTAGATCAAAAATGCTTTAGTGAGGAAAAAATTAGAAAGCAAAATTCATAATGTCAAGAGCAGGGCAGGCACTGGGTGGGAGCAAAGGCTGCAGACAAGAGACAGTGCCCAGGACTGTTTTCAAAATCAGGATTTTATGTTCAAAATATGCCCTTTTTTGGGAGCTATTGTGCAATTCCATCTGGATGCCCCGGTTTAGAGGCACCAATCATGGTGAACACATTGGACAGTAGCAAATGCCTTCAGCCTGCAGAACAGATAAGAGGCATATACCCCAGAGGTACATGGTTTGAACCAACTTCAGAACCAAGCAAAACTTTTCAAATTGTGCTACTGTATTGTTCCTTTGGCCCTCGCCAAACTGAGCAGGACCCTCAGAAAGAAAAGCATTTCTTTGGTTAATGGACTCTAAGGAAACAAAGAGGAGATGGAAAGGATTAAAAAGACATGACAAAAAAGAATCAAACAAAACTACTGAGTGTCATATGGTACCATAAAATTTTTACTACTTATTTAGAAGCTCTTTGTAATGTTCACAACTTTGCCACCTGAAAATAATCTGGACCAATAATTGCACCAAATTTAGACCAATAAAAATTTTCAGGCTGTCACCCATATTATATGACCCTCTTCAAAGTTCCAGAAATGTGCTCTCTGAACTTTAAGCCCAACTTTTGCAAATTTGAAGACAGATCAAACATGCTTTTCCTCCTGAGTTCTCCTTCCCAGTATGAAACTAGCATCCCTACTGCTACCCTTGAACTGTTGCCATCAAAGAAATTTTCCTCAACTCTCAACAGTCTGTTTGCCAAAGCCTCTCCACTGTGCCCCAGGATACCTGCCATACCCAGCTCCTCCTTTCTCATCTTTGCCTCTGCTCTGATTCAGCTCATAACATCAATCTTTTGCTTGGTGTGTTGCTACAGCTTCTTAACCAGACCCAGCTTTCACTTTCCTGGTTTCCACTCCAACTTTGAAACAGCCACCTCAGGTATATGCTTATGCCCCTCCCTTAAATGCCTTTAGTGGTCCCCCAGTGTTCACCATTCAAAGTCCAAACTCCTGAGTCTCAATTTCACCAAAGTCCAAACTCCTAAGTCTCAATTCCATGTCCCCACACAATCTTTCCAAAACTCACCTGTTCAGGCCTTCTTCAACTGCCTCCCTTTGGTACCTCTGCTTTGCCATAACCCACTACTCACTATTCCCCAAACATGCTAGGAAATTTAACTCACCTGTGCTTGGAAATATGCTCTTCCCTCAACCAGGATGTTCTTATTATCTTCCTCATCTTTTTCACTGATTGTAATTCTACCCATCTGTTATAGTTCATCCCAAATCTCCTTCCAAAAACTCACCACAAGCCTTCCCATTGGAATGAATCACACTCAACTGTTATTAAATGCCTAATGCTATGTGTTCGGTACCAAGTCACAGGTACTATTTTCAGAAAGAGTATTATGAGCCATAAATAAAACATATTGTAGTCTTTATGTAATTCTTGCCTCTACTTGTTTACATTTTTATCTCCCCAACAAGATGATAATATTTCTTGATAGTAAAAAAGATGTCTCACTAACCTTCTTAACCTCCATGGATGTAGTAATAGTGTTTTGAATTTAGTAGGTACTCAACAAAAGTCAATTCGTTGAATGATAAAAATAAATAAACAAATAAATGGAATAATTCATCTTTACATGCCAACTTACTATGCCATCACATTCCAGACTTTAATGGCAAGGAAACTTCAAATATTTTTTACTTTTGTATTTCATTGCAAACAAGGAATTCAAAGTAACTCATTTTCACATTTTTTAAGCCTAGTTGATAGGTACAGTTTAATATATAATTAGTAGTAGCTTTTCCTTTTCCCAGCAACATCTAGTCAGAAATGAGGAGGGAAAAAATCTCATTCACATCAGCTACAAAATTTTAAAATATTTGAGAACAAATATTTGGGTACAGCACCAACTTGAAAGAAAATATAACTATTACATTCTATTAAAGAGCATAAAACTAGATCTAAATAAATAGAACGATACAGCATGTATCTAGAAAGGAATAATTAAGTAACAAAAATGTATTTTTCTGAACTATGACATAAATGTAATGCTGCTCCACTCAGCAAAAGATAAAACAAAAAAGCCAGTGGTATTTGCCAAGTTATATTTGACATAAAGCCATATATACATCTCAAAAATGTTACATACCTTACCAGAAGTAATAATTATTTTTCTTGACTTAGGTGCTAGTAGACTTATTTGCCAGCCAAGGAATATTATATACAACCATGTGATATAGACATTTCCTGAACACATTTCCAAGGATATCTTAGAAAAAAATTACATCCTCCCTGGTGTTGAACTGTATTTTAATTTAGGCTCTCTAGAGATGCTGGACGTTCAGTCATTAACAGCAAAATCTGCTTCTAACAATACATCCCAAATTCTTTTTTTTAATAAATGAATAACTCCATAGCTTTGATAAGGAGGGCAGTCCTGGAAAAATTTCCCTCAGTCTTATCAGAGAACCCCCTGACATTTGTGAGCATTCCCTTCAGCCAGCAGTCCCCAACCTTTTTGGCACCAAGGACAGGTTGCATGGAACACAGTTTTTCCACAGACTGAGGGGTGGAGGTGGGGGATGGTTGTGATATGAATTGGCAATTTGTCGACTATTTGACAAATAGTTACTATTCTCTCATTTGTCTATTTTGGGGCTTTTTGCATGTGCTTTAAGGTCTTAGCCATAAAATCCTTGCCTAGGTCAGTGTGCTAGAGCATTTTCCCTATGTAGTAAAGCATTTTCCTTTTAGTATTTTTATAGTTTCAGGTTTTACATTTAAGTGTTTAATCCAAATGAATCAGTTCTTTTGAAAAAAATTCAAAGACTTTGAAAATTTGAAAGCTTCTAAATCAGAGAATAGATGAAAATAAGTTGAAAATCTGAAACCACTAATATCTGTAAACAAGAGATAATAAAATCAGATGAACTACACAATAGAATAGGAAATGGTGAATATTTGCATTGCTTGGGACTAATAGCATTAATTAAAATAGTTGTGAAACCAAGGGGTAGCTTTCGGTAACCATGGACACTAGAAGGCAGAGGCAAAGGCAAAGAGATGCTCTAATGGATACATGGGGTTTGAGAAAATATTTGCTTTAATTACATCTGACAAAATGTACTACAAAAATGCTTCATTTGCCTAAGCATTTGAATTTTAAAAACTATATTCTATCTAGAAGCATAACTAATGCAGATTTTAAAAAAGAAAATTATTCAAAAGACCAATAGGAGGTCACTGCTCCTGTCATTTTGAAATGAATGAGTATGGAGTGCATAGAAGCAGTGGACAATTTAAGAAAACCATCCAAAAATATCTGTGGCATAGGGAAAGCCAGTCCTCAGCTGAGAGGCCGGGAGTTTATGGAAACTGACAAGACTCAGTAATTATCAACTTTTATTGTCTAAGCACCTATTCTTTTGGGCTTTATGCTATGCAGAGCTAGTAATTATGTCCCAGGAATTATGCTATGGATTTTATTAATAAAAATATATATTGATAATTTTACTAGTAAAAATTTATAATTATTAATTTTAAAATATAATAATTATTGAGTACTTGCTATGTACTTGGTCTTGAGCCAACAGTTTTATATACTTATCCAGTTTCTTGCCTGCAATTAACTACGTGTTATCCATTATTTATTCATTCATTTGTTACTTTTTCTTCCATATACACCTATACTGTATGAATTATTTAAAAGAATATTATGAATTTGGTAAAAAGACAAAATATATAGACCCATAGAAGTGTCTCAGTCCCTATGCTCCATCTAGAAATAGAGCCATAGCACCAACAAAACAGACAAGGGCACTGTTCTGAAGAAGCTCTAATAAGGAAGATGAATAATTACCAAAAAAAGCAAGTAAATACCTAATGTTTTGGATGGTGATCAGTCATGAAGTGACAAAAATGAAAGAGAGCAAGGAAGATAGATAAAACTGGTGGGGGGGCAGGTGACTAGAAGGACTCTTTTATACTATAAGGTGGTAGGAAAGGTCTACCTCTCTGAAAAGACATTTCAGCAGAGACACGAAAGAGGTGAGTGCAAAATTGTTCCAAGCAGAGTTAACAGAGGTAGATGCCCTTGTATGACCCATCCCACAAACAAGGACTCCAGGACTGATAAAGGCAGCATAGACATAACGTAACGTTCACCAAATATACCATTTGCTTCTCTACATTTCCCTGGACCCTTCCAGTTAAGCATAATGACTGGAAATGGTTACAATTTAATAGAAAAAGTTTGAATCACATATATTTTATTTACAGGATTCTATGGCCTTTATTACAAAATTAATAATGTTTTATAAATCATTCAAGCAATATGGGAGTATGCTAAGAAAAGGTGAAAGTCTCCCTTAGTCTAGCTTTCCAAAGATCATCATAATTAGTAGGCATGTGCCCTTCCAAACATTTTGTTACAGCAGAATACTATTACAGAGAAATAAGGAAGCCAATTTCGTAAAATCTATATAATTGATTGTGAATATCGTTTGACTAACTAATACCATAGTACTGGATAACAAAATATAAGTGAAAAAGATATGTGTCACTTCCAGGCTAAGGCAACAAAAAGCCCACACAAGTTATCTGGTTGCTTTCTTCCCCAGCATTTCAAGTGTAGAACCTCCATTCTGCAGATGCAACTGTGGGGTGGTGGAGCCTTTATCAGATTGCTCAACTAGCTGAAGAGAGCTGTTCCCCCGCTGACCTTTCCATGGCTTACGATATGAATGTCAACTAAACTTTATTATGTATTTTAAATTTCTGAGACTTGAGGACTGCTTGTCATTACAGCATAGTCTAGTCCATCCTAACTGATACAAAATGAAAACTGAGGGTGGCGCCTGTGGCTCAAAGGAGTAGGGCGCCAGCCCCATATGCTAGAGGTGGCGGGTTCAAGCCTGGCCCCAGCCAAAAACTGCAAAAAAGAAAATTAAAAATTAAATATGATTTTCCTACCTACTAGATGGAGAGTTAGCTTCAAACTCAAGTCTGTTTGAGTCAGTCCTCACTCAATTACATTGCTCTCCATAAAAATTCGTCTTTGATCTTGTTAAACTATCTGGCAAAATAGGTGTTACTAACTTCATTTTACAGAAGAGGAAACGGAGGTTTAGAGATAACATCATTTGTCTAAGATTACAGAGGTGGCAAGTAGCAGAGCTAAGATGTAAACTATCTACACCCATTGCCCATATCCTCTTTTCCTTCACACCAGAAATGAAAGCTTGTCCTATTTATGTAATGACTCAGAAATAGATATTGGTGTGATCATTTATTCTAGTAATCAATGTAGTCACGAATCATATAACCTTTAGGATTCCTCATTTACCTTCTTGAAGGAATATTACAAAATGTCTTGGGGTAAGTATCAGTATTGGGCAGTATACTGGCATTTCAATTTGTATGTTGATAACTTTATACATGTTTGGAATAAAGTAGTAAAAACATTGTCTCATTTAAAAACACACAGCAGAGGAGGCAATATGGCCAAATAGAACCCTCAAGTGATCATCCCCCTGGCAGGAACACCGAATTGAACAACTATCCAACTTAAAGCACCTTCAGAAGAATGAAAAATCAGCTAAGTGATGATGGTACCTGCTTTTAGCATCAAGGAAAGAGGCACTGAAAAGGATAGAAAAGATAATCTTGCATTGCCTACATAACTCCTCCCACATCCTGTGACACAGCCACATGGAGGGAGAATCTGTATGCTTGAGAGAGAGAGAGCAAAGTGATAATAGGACTTTGAATTGGAACTCAGGGCTGCCCTGTCACATTGGAATACAAAATAGGGCAGAATTCTGCAGGCACCCACGGAGGCAGCATTTAGACTATCCCCAGCCAAAAGGAAATCCTCTATTCCAGCCCCAGGAACCTGAGCTCTGGCTAGCTTCACCACTGGCTAACCAAAGTGGCCCAGGGACCCAAATAAATTTGAAAGGCAGACAGGCCTCAAGGACTGAAGTCCTTGGGCAAGTCTTAATGCTACACTGGGCTTGGAGTCAGTGGACTTGGAGTGCACATGACACAGCTATGGCAGTCAAGGGAGTGCTTGCAGGCAGTGCAGCTCAGGAAGAGTCTTCTGCTTGAGAGAGGAAAGGGAAGAGTACAAAGATCCTTATCTTGCAAGTTGCATACCAGATCAACCCCAGTAAAATAAAGTGCCAAGCAGATTCCTGAACACCTCTCCCCCTGATTCCAGGGCTTAACTCCTGTGCAACATTTCTAGACCCACCCTGGTCCAGAAGAGAACTCACTAACATGAAAGAAAGGACACAGTCTACACAGGGTTCACCCATCTGATGATTTTTTTAAACCCCTGGGCCAGGAATAAACAGCAGCAGCATCCAGGCAGTAGTTAACACAAGTCTTGAGCAAGACCCAGTATTTTATTGGCTTTAGGTGTGACCCAGTGCAGTCACAGCTGGGGTAGCCATGGGAATATTCACACTACTCCTCCCCAATTCCAGGCAGCTGAGCAGGAAGAGTAAGACTCCTCTGTTTAAGGGAAAGTGAGGGGAAAGCATGAGAAACTTTGCCCAGTCATCCAAGGAACTCTCCCACATCTTACCCAGGTCTACCAAAATGGTACCATCTGGAGTCTGCAAGTCATAGCTTTATTGGACTTGGAGTGCCCCCTAGTGCTGATATGGCTGCAGTGACCAAAGACTTAGATCACAGCAATCAATTTCTTGAGTATAAAGAAGTTCAGACTCTGACGATTAGAATAAAGACCTGACTCTTCAATGCCCAGACATCAGTGAACATTCACAAGCATCAAGAACATCTTGGAAAACCTGACCTCACCAAACAAACTAAATAAGGTGCCAGCGATCAATCCTGGAGTGATGGACAGGGAATTCAAAATAGCTGTCATGAGGAAGCTCAGTGAAGTCCAAAGCAACACAGAGAAGGAACTTGGAATTCTATGAGAGAAATTTAACAAAGATAATGGAACAATTTTTAAAAATCTAGCAAACATTCTGGAGCTGAAAAATTCAATTGCCAAACTGAAAAATATATCAGAGTCTTTCAAGAGCAGACTTGATCAAGCAGAAGAAAGAATTAGTGAGCTTGAAGATGAGCTATATGACAATACACAGTAAGAAGAGAGAAAAGAAAAAGAATAAAAGAGAAGGGACAAATCTGAGAGTTATTGGCCATAAAGAGGAGGCAGACAGAGAGATTGGGGTAGAAAGTTTATTTAAATAATTAATAATAAAGAACTTTCCAAACCTAGAGATAGATATCAATATTCAGGTACAAGAAGATTATATACCAAGCATATTTAACCCAAGTAAGATTACCTCAAAGCATTTAATAATCAAATTCCCAAGGGTCACACATGAAGAAAAGATCCTGAGGGTAGCAAGAAGAAAAACAAATGACACAGAAAAAAAATTCACTACATGTAACATCTTCCTCCCAGTGGAAATCTTACAGGCCAGGAGTAAGTGGCATGAATATATATTCAAAACACTGAAGGAAATAAAAATCTTTAATATGAGGATATTATATTCTGCAAAAATACCCTTAAGACAAAGAAGAAATAAAGACTTTTCCAGACAAACAAACGTTGAGGATTTCATGAATACCAGAGCTGTCCCACAAGAAATGGCAAGAGGAATTCCTCAATCTAAAAAAAAAAAAAAGTCATTAATGAGCAATAAGAGATCTGAAGGGATAAAACTCACTGGAAACAGTAAGTACACAGACACAGAGAATATTCTATTACTATGATTGCAGTGTGTAAACTGCTTGTATATTGAGTAGAAAAAAATAAAAGACAAATCTATCAAGAATAATAATTACAATAACTCTTTAAGAGATAGATAGCATGAAAAGATATTAATGAAAACAATATGCAAAAAAAGTGGGTGAAAAGGGATGAAATTAACGTGGAGGAGTTTTTGTGGGGGGGCTTGGGCTTTTGTTTTTGGTTGTTTTTTTGTTTTGTTTTGCTTTCTCTTTGCTTGTTTGTTCATTTGTTTTTTTGTAAGAAGAGTTAAGTTGTCATTATTTTAAAATAATTGGTTATAAGATTTTTTTCAAGCCTCATGGTAACCTCAAATTTAAAAAACCTACAACAGAAACATAAAAAATAAAAAGCTAGAAAATAAGGCATACTACTAGAGAGAATCATTTTTACACAAAGGAAGAGAAGTAGGAAGAGAGGACCACAAAACAACCAGAAATCAAACATATAGCAATAGTAAGTCCTTACCTGTCAATAGTAACATTGAGTGTAAATGGACTGTACTCTCAAGTGAAAAGACAGAGAAGGGCTAAATGGTGCTTAGGAAACTGCATGTCCTTATGCAGAAGAATGAAACTAGACCCCTATCTCTCATGATATACAAAAATCAAATGTAATGGATTGAAGACTTAAATCTAAGACATGAAACTATGTAACTTCTAGAAGAAAATATTGAGAAAATATTTCAGAACTTTGGTCTGGGCAAGGATGTCTTAAGTTGTACCCCGAAAGCATAGGCAACCAAAGCAAAATTGAACAAATGGGATCACATCAAGCTTAAAATGTTTGCACAGCAAAGAAATAATCAACAAAGTCAAGGCACAACCCACAGAATGGGAGAAAATATGTACAAACTATCACTTTGAAAGGGGATTAATAACCATAATACATAAGGAACTCCAACAAACGTAGACATACAAATGGTCAACAGGGATATGAAAAATGGTCAACATCCTTAGTGATTGGAGAAATGCAAGTTAAAACTACTATAAGATATCACCTCACCTCAGTGAAAACAGTTTTTATAAAATAGACAGGCAATAACAAATTCTGGCAAGGATGTGGAGAAAAGAAAACACCTGTACACTATTGGTGGGGATGTAAATTAGTACCACCAGTATGGAAAACAATATGGAGTTTTCTTCAAAAACTAAAAATAGAAGTACCATATGACCCAGCAATCCCACTGCTAGGTATATATCCAAAAGAAAGAAAATTGGTATGCTGAGCCAAGATGTGGAAACAAGCTAAGTGTCCATCAACAGATAAAAGGATAAAGAAAATACAATACATATACACAAAAAAATATTATTCAGCCATAAAAAAGAATTGAATCCTGTCATTTGTAATGACATGAATGGAAATGGAGGACATTATGATTAGAGATATAAGCCAAAAACAGAAAGATGAATTTTGCATTTTCCCACTCATATGTGGGAAATAAAAATTAAAACAATTGGCTCAGCATTTGTGGCTCAAGTGGCTAAGACGCCAGCCACATACGCCTGAGCTGGTGGGTTCAAATCCCACCCAGGGCCCACCAAACAACAATGATGGCTACAACCAAAAAAGAAAGAAAAATAGCCAGGTGTTGTGGCAGGTGCCTGAAGTCCCAGCTACTTGGGACAAAGGCAGGAGAATCACTTAAGCCCAGGAGTTGGAGGTTGCTGTGAGCTGTGATGCCACTGCACTCTACCCAGGGCTTGACGCTCTGTCTCAAAAAAAAAAAAAATTAAAACAATTGGTCTCATGGGGTTATAGAGAAGAACAATAGCTACCAGAGGGAGGGGCCAGGGAATAAAGTGGGGATAGCTAATGTGTGCAAAAATATAGTTAGATAAAAACGAACAAGATCTAGCACAATAGAGTGACTGTAGTCAACTGTACTATAGTGACTAGGAAAACAACTAGCATATAAAATAACTTAAAAAGTAGGCTTGGACTGTCCCTAAAACAAAGAAAGGATAAATTCTTGAGGTGATGGATACCCCTCAAAAAATATATACCTACATACCATTTTCAAAATCACATGTTAGACCAACCGTCCAAACGGTCCCGTCTCCATGTCAATATAGTTCAGGTTCACTGGGAGCTAGCCCAAAGGGCATCATAAAACAACATTTCCAAGATAATGCAGGCAAATTCCCAACCAGATCCCATCCATCTAATCTCTACCAGATGTGGAAGTAGTAAAGGCAATTGGCAATGGATTCAAAATGAAGGTTATCAGTTGTGCAGAAAAAGGCAAGATGGAAAGCCTTTTAGGAAAACTACAGTCAGAAAATCAGTGTCATCAGGATAAAGAGAGCACCAAGGTGGGAACATCAGAGACAGAAATATTCTCTGCAGTCATACCTCTGCTGGAATTGATAGAACTGATGGAGGTTTGCTAACAGTTCAGTCTGGCCACTGTACTTCACAGCAATAATTTTTGTTGGCAATCTCTCAATATCTATAGGTTACTAAACTCAAGCTTTAGCATGCATCACCATCAGCTGGAGAGCTTTTTAAAGCACAGATTTCCTGGGTCTCATCTCAAAGACTGATTGAGCACGTGTAATAGACAGAGCCAAGAACTTCTAACAAGTTTCTTGGGGCGGGGGGACCACACTTGGAGTCCCATGTTTAAGGGATTTGGGGGAAGATGGAGTGGATGGAGGAGAAAAAATGATAAAAGAAATCACTCTAAAAAAAGTGTTGTTTTTTTTTTCCCTGAGCTAAGGAAAAACTTCAATATTCAGAGTTAAAGAGCACCCTGACAATCAGAACATACACTGTAAGAATATATGTCTAGAGTATGTCCTAGTCAGATTTCCAAATTTCAAAAATAAAAAAAAAATCTAACAAATTAAATGAAAATACAAAATAAACATCTTACTGAGGGGGGACATACACTGATAGCACTTATTTATAAACTTAATATTAGGCAAAAACAGTATAATCTCTAAAAGAATCCATTAGATGATGGTGACCTTAGAATTCAATATAGAACCAAATCATATTCCAAATGTAAGGGCAAAGGAGCAACACTTTAAACGTGCAAGGACCCTAAAATTTTACAACTCTTAATTAAAAATATTACTTAGCGGTATCTACCAGGGAAATGGTTTAAAGTTACCTAAAAGTTAAAGAAAGGCAAAGTGATATATAGGAAATAGGGAGTGATGAGACAACTGGGGGAAAATATTTAATTCTAAATGATTGCTAATATTAACAATATGGTTATCATTTTAATACAATTAAGAAGGCATTCTCCCCTAATACTAGGCACAATACTTTTTAAAATCCAAATTAAAAAAAAAATTATTACTATCTTTTTTTTATTGTTGGGGATTCATTGAGGGTACAATAAACCAGATTACACCGATTGCATTTGTTGGGCAAAGTCCCTCTTGCAATTGTGTCTTGCTCCCCAAAGGTGTGGCACATACCAAAGCCCCACCCCCTCCCTCCTTGCCTCTCTCTGTTCATCCTTTCTCCACCCCTCCCTCCTTCTCTCTCTGCTCTCCCCTTCCCCCACTCCCACCATGACCTTAACTGTCATTAATTGTCCTCAAATCAAAATTGAGAACATAGGATGCATGCTTCCCCATTCTTGTGATACTTTACTAAGAATAATGTGTTCCCCAAAACAGGGAGGTAGATGTATGGAACAGAATAGAGAACCAAGAGATGAACCCAGCTACTTACCGTTATTTGATCTTTGACAAGCCAATTAAAAACATTCAGTGGGGAAAAGATTCCCTATTTAACAAATGGTGCTGGGTGAACTGGCTGGCAACCTGTAGAAGACTGAAACTGGACCCACACCTTTCTCCATTAACTAAGATAGACTCTCACTGAGAAGTCTAGAAGAAAGTGCAGGGAAAACTCTTAAATAAATCAGTCTGGGTGAGTATTTTATGAGGAGGACCCCCCGGGCAATTGAAGCAGCTTCAAAAATACACTACTGGGACCTGATCAAACTAAAAAGCTTCTGCACAGCCAAGAACACAGTAAGCAGAGCAAGCAGACAGCCCTCAGAATGGGAGAAGATATTTGCAGGGTATATCTCTGACAAAGGTTTAATAACCAGAATCCGCAGAGAACTCAAACGTATAAGCAAGAAAAAAACAAGTGATATCATCTCAGGCTGGGCAATGGACTTGAAGAGAAAAGTCTCTGAAGAAGACAGGTGCACAGCCTACAGACATATAAAAAAAGTGCTCATCATCCTTAATCATCAGAGAAATGCAAATCAAAACGACTTTGAGATATCACCTAACTCCAGTAAGATTAGTCCATATCACAAAATCCCAAGACCAGAGATGTTAGCGTGGATGTGAAGAAAAGGGAACAGTTTTACACTGCTGGTGGGAATGCAAATTAATACATTCCTTTTGGAAAGATGTTTGGAGAACACTTAGAGATCTAAAAATAGACCTGCTATTCAATCCTATAATTTCTCTATTAGGTATATACCAGAAAACCAAAAACCACATTATAACAAAGATATTTGTACCAGAATATTTATTGCAGCCCTATTCATAATTGTCGGAAAAAGCCCGAGTGCCCATCGATCCACGAATGGATTAATAAATTGTGGTATATGTACACCATGGAATATTATGCAGCCTTAAAGAAAGATGGAGACTTTACCTCTTTCATGTTTACATGGATGGAGCTGGAACATATTCTTCTTAGTAAAGTATCTCAAGAATGGAAGAAAAAGTACCCAATGTACTCAGCCCTACTATGAAACTAATTTATGGCTTTCATATGAAAGCTATAACCCAGTTATAACCTAAGAATATGGGGAAGGGGGAGAGGGAGGGGAAAGAGGGGAAAGGATGGACAGAGGGAGGGTGATTGGTGGGATTACACCTATGGTGCATCTTACAAGGATACTTGTGAAACTTAGTAAATGTAGAATATAAATGTCATAACACAATAACTAAGAAAATGCCAGGAAGACTGTTAACCAATGTGATGAAAGTATGTCAAATGGTATATAAAACCAGTGTATGATGCCCCATGATCGCATTAATGTACACAGCTATAATTTAATAAAAAAAAAGATTTAAATCTAAGACATGTAACAACAAAAACACTAGAAGAAAGTGTGAGAAAACCTCTTATTGATGTCAACCTGGGGAAAGGTTTTATGAAGAAGATCTATTGGTAATTGTAGCAACAATGAAAATAAATAAGTGGATCTGATAAAGCTAAAAAAAAAAAAAAAAAAAGAATAATGTGTTCCACTTCCATCCAGGTTAACACAAAGGATATAAAGTCTCCATTTTTTTTAATGGCTGAATAGTATTTCATGGTGTACATATACCACAGCTTGTTAATCCATTCCTGGGTTGGTGGGCATTTAGGCTGTTTCCACATTTTGGCAATTGTAAATTGAACTGCAATAAACAGTCTAGTGCAAGTGTCCTTGTGATGGAAGGATTTTTTTCCTTCTGGGTAGGTGCCCAGTAATGGGATTGAAGGATCAAATGGGAGGTCTAGCTTGAGTGCTGAGGTTTCTCCATACTTCCTTCCAAAACGGTTGTACTAGTTTGCAGTCCCACCAGTAGTGTAAAAGTGTTCCCTTCTCTCCACATCCACGCCAGCATCTTCAGTTTTGAGATTTTCTGATGTGGGCCATTCTCGCTGGAGTTAGATGGTATCTCAGGGTGGTTTTGATTTGCATTTCTCTAATAGATCAGATGATGAGCATTTTTTTTATATGTTTGTTAGCCATTCATCTGTCTTCTTTAGAGAAGGTTCTATTCATGTCTCTTGCCCATTGATATATGGGATTGTTGGCTTTTTTCATGTGGATTAATTTGAGTTCTCTATAGATCCTGGTTATCAAGCTTTTGTCTGATTCAAAATATGCAAATATCCTTTTCCATTGTGTAGGTTGTCTATTTGCTTTGGTTGTTGTCTCCTTAGCTGTACAGAAGCTTTTCAGTTTCATTAAGTCCCATTTGTTTATTTTTGTTGTTGTTGTGATTACCATGGCAGTCTTCTTCATGAAGTCTTTCCCCAGGCCAATATCTTCCAGTTTTTTTCCTATGAGAATAAACTCCAAATTAAACTTTTGAAGTATTTCAACAAAAACTTTAGGGAGATATCCCAGGGATGGGGTACTTCTTGCAGTTATGTTAGCTGCATTCCACCAATAAGATGCACACCCACTGTAGACTTGCATTGGAGAACTAGTGATAAAAGAAACTAGGGTCCATGAAGAACCATGCTTAGAACTGGGCCCTGGTGGTGGCAGAGCAATCTTCTGACTGGGTCTCTTTCTGGAATACAATTTGGGGGCATTATTCTTGGCTGCTTAGCCTCCAAGCCTGGTTCTCCAACTCTCGTTGTACTTCTGGAAGATGCCAAACTTCATTGGCAAATTGAAATGTTAAATTGGAAATAGAGATGGAAAAGCACCAGGATACAATTATCATAACATTCCTAAATGAGGAACCAAATAAAATTGCAAAAATTTCCAACCAGGTGGCTGAGAACCAATATGCTGTTTACACTGTAAAAAAGTTTTTCTGCTGAGTTAACCAGAGTTAATTTCCACTCCTTGCAAATAAGATACATGACAGATAAAATGACCTTAATGAACCCATGGCCATAGCTGATTGGTCAAAAGATGGGAATCCCTATTCCAGCTTGACTGTTGGTTGTCCAGTTCTGTGTTACAATACATAGTGGCCCAAGATGATAATTTGGTATCTCCCATGTTCAATGGGTTGCTAGATTTAACAAGGAAGGGTCCCTTGGAGTCTCTCCTATCCCTACAGTCAGATATCAGTGGGGCCTGCAGTCATCTGATGGCTCCGCTAAGCTGGGTGTCTAAGATGACTACTTACGCACCTGGCAGTTGTTCGCTTTCCACCAGGAGCTCAGCTGGGGCTGTCAACCAGAGCACCTCTACATGGCATCTCCATGCAGTCTGAGCTTCTCTCAGCCTAGCAGCTGAGTTCTGTTATAATTAGGAACATCTAAGAACTAGACTTCCAAAAGCCACAGGTGGGGACTGCAGGGCTTCAAAATTGACACATCCTCCCCCATTCAAGACTGAAGCACAGAGATGGCTCAGACTCAGAGAAGGGACCTACAGAAGTGTTTATGGTGAACAGAAAAATAGCCTCAAAGAGGTCCATGTTCCAGTCTACAGGACGTTAATTTATATGGCAAAAGGACTCTACAGATGTGATTAAGGGTATTGGCCTTGAGATGGGGAGGTTGCCTGTTCCCAATCTAATCATGTGAGTACTTAAAAGTGGAGAAACCTTTTTCAACTTCAGAAAATGGAAGAGATGGCAATGTGAGGACTTGGCCTGTCATTGCTGGTTTGAAGATGCAGGAAGGGAACCCTAACCCAAGAAGGAAGGTGCCCTTTAGAAGCTAGAAAAGGCAAGAGAATGGATTCTCCCCTAGAGCCTCCAGAAAGGACAGCAGCCTTGCTGACATGTTGCTCTTAGCCCCAGAGAGACCTAGACATAGAACTTACAGAAGTGTAAAATAATGAATTTGTGTTAAGCCACAAGATCTGCAGCAATTTGTTCTAGCAGCAATAGGAAATGAACCTAGACACAAATGGCTCACTGGGATATTATTTCTGGACCAAGTACTGAGCTACAAGAGCCCTTCCTTAGGAATTTAGAATTATTAAAAAGTTAGTCACTCTGCTAGATGAAAGAGATTCTATGGGGCAGCACCTGTGGCTCAAAGGAGTAGGGCACTGGCCCCAGGTACCAGAGGTGGCAGGTTCAAACTCAGCCCTGACCAAAAACTGCAAAAAAAAGAAAAGAGAGAGAGAGAGCGAGCTCTATGGCCAGAAAATGCTGGTGGCAGTGTATTTTCTAACTTGTGCTTTGCAATCAAAATATAAGATTATATTTTTTTCAGAAATAACTGTTTCTAACTTATTTTAGAAATAAATTAATGATATCAACACTAATTAAAAAGTGAAAACTCCAGACATTTAACCTGCTATATATCCTTCATTGTGAGAAAGAGCTTTTATTAATTTACCTAAGCAATCAATTTATTTCCTGTAATCATGAAACCATTTAAACCTAAAGACAGCCATTTGCCTTAATAAATTCTTTAGGTAGGAAAGAAATGTATACCTATGACTTGGTAGTTATAAAATAAATTTTCAAATGTTACTAACTTTGAGTGGGAACTAGCAGATGGGAAAAAGAGTATCTGGATATGGAAAGTTAAAGACTAAGAATTTAGGTATCTGAGTCATCCATGTGTATTGACAGCAACTGGTCTAAACTAGAGATAAAAAAGTTGAAAGGCAAGAAATATTCAGGAGTTTTTAAATATAGCTTTTTATATGATTGTATGTTAAGTTTGGTGATAGGACAATGAGGTAAAAATTAACTAAATTCTCAATAATAGTAACTTGCATTTCTTTCCTAATTGTTCTGTTATTCAAGTAAACAAAAACTGAAATATGAATTTCAAGAGTATGGAACTGGCTTGTCTTCAACTACTGTTTTACTCTTCCTCTACTCACCAGCACCCACTGGTGATTGGCTGATTGGATTAAAAAACACAAGCCATCTATTTGCTGTCTGTAGGAAACACACCTTACGTCAAAAGACAAATTAAAACTCAGAGTTAAAGGTTGGAAGTCAATTTTTCAGGCAAACAGAATTCAGAAGAAAAGAGGAGTTGCGATCTTATTTCAGATACATGTGGATTTAAAGCAACTAAAGTCAAAAAAGACAATGATAGTCACTTCATATTGGTCAAGGGAAAAATACAACAAGAAGACATTTCAATTCTAAATATTTATGGACCCAATTTAAATGTGCCCAGATCTTTGAAACAGACCTTGCTTAGTCTGAGCAATATGATATCCTAAAACACCATAATCACAGGGGACTTCAAAACCCCTTTCTCAGAGCTGGACAGATTCTCTAAACAGAAATTAAACAAAGATGTTAGAGATTTAAATGAGACCCTAGAACAACTGTGCTTGATAGATGTATATAGAACACTCCATCCCAAAGATAAAGAATATACATTCTTCTCATCATCCCATGGAACTTTCTCCAAAATTGATCATATCCCAGGACACAAAACCAACCTCAAAAGAATCAAAAGAATTGAAATTATACCTTGCATTTTCTCAGACCACAAGGCACTAAAAGTGGAATTCAACTCCAACAGAAATGCTCAACCTCACTCAAAGGCATGGAAGTTAAACAACTTTATGCTGAATGACAGTTTGCAGGAAGAAATAAAAAAGGAAATCATTAACTTCCTTGAATATAACAACAATGAAGACACAAGTTACCAAAATCTATGGGATACAGCAAAAGTAGTCCTGAGAGGAAAATTTATCTCTTTAGAAGCCTATATTCGAAAAACAGGAAGAGAGCACATCAAAAACCTCACAAGCCATCTGAGGGAATTGGAAAAAGAAGAACAATCTAAGCCTAAACCCAGCAGAAGAAAAGAAATATCCAAAATTAAATCAGAGATCAATGAAATTGAAAACAAAAGAATCATTCAGAAAATTAGTGAAATAAGGAGTAAGTTTTTTGAAAAAATAAATAAAATAGATAAACCTTTGGCTAGACTAACAAGAAATAAAAAAGTAAAATCTCTAGTAACCTCAATCAGAAATGACTGAGGGATTGATTCCTGTGAATTGAATAGTGACTAATTCTCACATAAATTGGATTTAATTTTGACCAAAGTACATTATTTAAACATTAATTTTTAATTCAACTTATTAATATATTGTTTAGGATATTGTATCCTTATTTATAAGTGACATGTTTGTATTTTCCCCTTTATAATAATATATTTTCTTCAATTTTAATATCAGATGTACTGAAATCAAGTAGAATGATTTTGAAGCATTTCTTCTTTTTCTATTGTCTATAAGATTTGGCATGATCTGTTTTTCAAAATTATCTGTTGCTTTTATTTATAAATATTAGTTTTGTTTTGAGACTTAAAAAAATAATAAGAAGAAGTTAACTGATGACTCCATACTGAAGCTCAGAGTCAAAGCATTCTATAATAGACATACTCTTATTTGACAATGTGAATGTTACTTTCTTTGCATTATTATTATTATTGCTTAATATTTCGATGTAGCAATTGTCTGATTGCTTTTCTGAATGTATTTATGTTCGTTCGTTCTTTATGAGGTTTTTGTTTCTAGTCCTTGTTTTAAACATTGTTATTGTTATTAAAATTTAAGCCTTTTTAATTTTGTGAAGGCAAAAAAATAGAAACCTAATAAACACATGTATATATAAAAATAAAATAAAATAAAAAGAACAGAGGCAGAGTCTTCCCTTGATACCAACAAAATTTTGGTGAGTGAAGGAAAAGTTCATGCTTCTAAACGCACGTGTCTTTATTCTTCTCATTTAGACAGACGGCAGAGATATAAGTACTGAGAAAATGTCGGAAAGTTACCTCAATAAAACAGATCTGGGTTATTTCTATAGGAAAGATGAAGTTAATAAAACTCCTAGGTGACCCAAGAAGATAAAGGAGGTCAAACTTTATGAATTCACTTGCAGAACTATTTATTATATTTTAGTTATTATACAGTTGAATTTGATTTCTTTTGCTTTCAGAGGAAAAACAAATACATCCCAAGAATCACTTCATCAACTTTATACCCTTCCAGCTTTATTATTCTAATAATATGTGTCTTACAGATTGCTTTTCCATTTAGTCATTTAAAAATATTATATAGGACCCAAAAATATATCATCAGATCATTTCAAAAAATACTTTTCCTATGACCAACCACTGCCAAAAAAAAAAATTAAAAGGCAAAATAAGTTGGTTCCTGTTCCTTTCTATGTCTACTGGTCACATAAGGTAATCTAACTCATTAAACTAAAGTCACAGGGGCAAAAGACTTTGGTTCTTCTCCTTCCTTTACCCTCCTACTTCCAAGAATAGTCAATTGCTCACATTCAGTGAACCTTCCTATCCAAGCTGTCTTTTCCATTGCCCTTGTACTCCAGATTTCAGGTCCTTGTTCTTTCTCTCCTGATTTTTTTTTTTTTTTTTCCTGAGATGGGGTCTGACTCTGTTACCCAGGCCAGAGTACAGCGATGCAATCATAGCTCACTGCAGTCTTGAATTTCTGGGCTCAAGCAATCCTTCTGCTTCAGCCTACCAAATAGCTAGGACTATGGGTGCACACTACCCTGCCCAACTAATTTGGGGTTTTCTGTGGGGACAGGGATCTTACTCTATGACCCAAGCTGGTTTTGAACTCCTGGCCTCAAGCAATCCTCCTGATTCAGCATTCAAAAGTGCTATGATTACAAGGGTGAGCCACTGCCCCCAGCCTCCTTCTGTACTAGCCATCCTTCATGCAAAGTTAGATCCTTAAATTTCAGCCTTGAGGGTTGAGTTAGAGTCTTAAAACCCATCCTCTGCTCCCCTCTTACAATGGCATCTATTGCCCACATATTAAAAACCAAATTCTCCGTAATAGACAAGGCCCCATAATTTAGGTTCAGTGTTTGCTGTCGCAGTTCCCCATCTCGCTCTCCAGCTCATCCTTCTTCTCACCTCTGGGCTCACCCTGTGCTACCTGAACATACACTGCAATTTACCACCTTCGCTTACACTGTTTTCACTGCATACCTTTCATCTTCACCTCAATGTTTTCAAATACTTCCCTTTCCTTGAAGCTTGCACACCCTCCCCCAAGGAAAAATAATCATCTCTCCCACACCTGTGTATGTGTTATTTCACTTGTATATATACCTTTTTTCTACCACACCCCCATCCAAGACTGTCCTGCAGTACCCACATTTGTGCACCTGAGAACAAGGATTGTGCCTCGCCTGCCATAACATAATGCTTTGCTTATGCTGAACCTTGGCCAATAAACTTTTGCTGAACTGAACTCAAAAAACCAACCCACAGGAAAAAAGGGAATTGGGAGGGGGGATATTCTATTGAAATGAAAGGTTCACATTTGTAACCTGACAAATTATAAATTCATTGCCATGTAACTATATGGTAGACTCTCTATGGCATATGGAGAGTCTACCCTATGGTTACTGATTAGGCCAAAGAAAAGCGAATCTCTAAGCAAAAAGATTCATAACAAAACCAATTTAATTCTTTTCACAATTTTTATTTCAAAATATTTGTTCCGTTCTCCTGGGAATTTTCTAAGCAAAAGCCGAGGGACTGGCTGGAACTAAGTCATGTTGTCCACATGCCTTTCATCTTTAACATACTCTCCCAGGTAATAAGTGTCCAGAATTATCTCCTCATTTGCTATGTACCACAGAGAGCCCACCTGTGACCCACCTTCAGGGGAGGGGAAGTGGGGAAGAGCTGAGGTCACCTGTGATGATACTGATAGTTTTATAACACCTCCATTCCAAGAATATCATGCATGAAATTAATTCTATTTATTAACATCCCTCAGTGATTCCATTTATTAGCAGCCACTGTGAACCACCCCAGTATGCTAGCAGACAATATCCACTCAGCCAGAAATAAGAACTGGAAGGCCCTCGGTCCATGAGCGAGTTACTATGTGACATAGAGGCTCTGGATTTAGATCCTCCCTGTGTACCTCTCACTAGCTGAGAAAATTTCACAACCAGTCTGCCTCAGTTTTCTCACCTTTTATTGATAAAGATTATAGTCCCTACCTTTGCTTTCTCCACTATTGTAAATATCATATGTATATGACCTAATTTACATATGTAAAATATGATCTTTACTGACCAGAGTAAGTACTCACTAAGTTTTAGTTTTCATTATCATCATTATTATTGTTTTAATTACTGGAGAGATATCTAAAAGAGAGCATAGCTAAAAACAACACTATGAAGGAGAAGATGGCATGACGCATATTTTCATTGCTAACATCTGCACACATAATCATGAAGGCTCCCAAAAAGTAATAAATCCACATCTGTACTCACCAGATTTATCTAACAAAAGTTCCAAATATCCTTATTTATGAAATTGATGTCTTTTCATCTCACCCTCTAGAAGTGCTCTTAAAATGTAATTGTTCTACTCTTTTCACCCTTTTCTCCATCAAACTCTAGATGGGTTAATGTAACACCAATTATTGACCTGGCACATTCTCTTTCCTCCACCAACAGTCTGTTAGGGAAAAATGAAGATGTTAGTGGGAGAAGATAGAGGCTTACAAGCACAGATGAACATGGGCAGAAGACAAATTCCCAAAACCAGGCAAAAATATCAGGTTGTCACTCGATCATCACTTTCTGAATAATTATGCATTGATTTTAGTAAATGACAAAATGAAGATGCACTTAATATTATATATTTTCAGCAACACAGCATATGAGGTGATGATGTGAATTTGGTATAGTTGGATTTCTATAGCTCTCGAGACTCTATCTCTGTGCCCAAATGGTAAAATAATCAGCAGATTTCATAAAATAGTATTACAAGAAGTCATCTGATTTCTAGAAAAAAAAAAGAGTATCTTGGCTTTCCCAGTGGAAGGCTGTTTTAGAATAAATTTTATTAGCCTGAATAAGACAGTAAATGAGCATTCCAGCTGTTATTCCATGAAATAGAGCAAGGTGATTGTCTTTCTTGTCTTGTTGCTCTGCTTCATTAAGTATATTTAATTATCAAATGCCAACTAGTCCTAACCCCAATTTAACTGTTAGACAACAGTAACATTAAAGAGCTGGACTCAAGGGGAAGGTCACAGTGTCCCAAAAGGCATAAGATAAATTAGTATCTTTTATTGATTGTCTTTACACATTTGACATACAAAACTATTACTTCTCCACTTCTGGAATTCATATCAGAAATGTATCTTCTTAAGAAAACCATTTTTTAAAAGTTATTTTTTTTAAATTGACACATTGAAATGTGTACATATTTATGTAATTCATTGTGATGTTCAGACACAGGTATATATTGTGTGATAATCAAATCAGAGTATTTAGCATATAAATTACCCCATACATTTATCATTTCTTTGTGGTGAGAGACAGTCAAAACCCTCTCCTCTAGGTACTTTGAAATATACAATATTATTAACCAAAGTCAACCTTACTGTACAATAAACACCAGAACTTCCTCCTCCTGTCTCATTGTAACTTTGTACCTGTTGACCAATCTCTCTCCACTGCCAACACCACCACCCAAGAAAATAAGAAAATGCTTGTTCTTTTTTTTGTTTTTTTTGGTTGGGGATTCATTGAGGGTACAAGAAAGCAGGGTACAAGAAACTGATTGCATTTGTTAGGCAAAGTCCCTCTTTATAATTGCGTCTTGCCCCCAAAAAGTATGGCACACACAAAAGATCCCACCTCCTCCCTCCTTCTCTCTCTCTGCTCTTCCTTTTCCCCACCCCTTCCTCCTTCTTTCTCTCTCTGCTCTCCCCTTCTCCCCCCCCCCACCGTGTCATTAATTGTCCTCATATCAAAATTGAGTACACAGGATTGATGCTTCTCCATTCTTCTGACGCTTTACTAAGAATGTGTTCCACTCCCATCCAGGTTACTACAAAGGATGTAAAGTCTCCATTTTTTTTAATGGCTGAATAGTATTTCATGGTGTACATATACCACAGCTTGTTAATCCATTCCTGGGTTGGTGGGCATTTACAGTGTTTCCACATTTTGAGGATTGTAAATTGAGCTGTAATAAACAGTCTTGTGCAAGTGTCCTTATTATAAAAGGACTTTTATTTTCATTCTGGGTAGAGAAATGGGACTGCAGGATCAAAAGGGAGGTCTAGCTTGAGTGCTTTGAGGTTTCTTCATACTTCCTTTCAGAAAGGGTGTACTAGTTTGCAGTCCCACCAGCAGTGTAAAAGTGTTCCCTTCTCTCCACATCCACACCAGCATCTTCAGTTTTGAGATTTTGTGATGTGGGCCATTCTCACTGGGGCTAGATGGTATCGCAGGGTGGGTTTGCATTTCTCTAATAGATAGGGATGATGAACTTTTTTTTATATGTTTGTTAGCCATTAATGTGTCTTCTTTAGAGAAGGTTCTAGTCATGTTTCTTGCCCATTGATATATGGGATTATTGGCTTTTTTCATGTGGATTAATTTGAGTTCTCTATAGATCCTAGTTATCAAGCTTTTGTCTGATTCAAAATATGCAAATATCCTTTCCCATTGTGTAGATTGTCTATTTGCTTTGGTTGTTGTCTCTTTTGCTGTATAGAAACTTTTCAGTTTAATTAAGTCCCATTTGTTTATTTTTGTTGTTGTTGCAATTGCCACGGCAGTCTTCTTCATGAAGTCTTTCCTCAGGCCAATATCTGCCAGTGTTTTTCCTATGCTTTCTTTGAGGATTTTTATTGTTTCATGCCTTAAATTTAAGTCCTTTATCCATCTTGAATCAATTTTTGTGAGTGGAGAAAGGTGCGGGTCCAGTTTCAGTCTTTTACATGTGGATATCCAGTTCTCTCAACACCATTTATTGAATAGGGAGTCTTTCCCCCAAGGTATGTTCTTGTTTGGTTTATCAAAGATTAGGTGGTTGTAAGATGTTAGTTTCATTTCCTGGTTTTCTATATGATCCCAAGTGTCTATGTCTCTATTTTTGTGCCAGTACCATGTTGTCTTGACCACTATGGCTTTGTAGTACAGACTAAAATCTGGTATGCTGATGCCTCCAGTTTTGTTTTTATTACTAAGAACTGCCTTAGCTATTTGGGGTTTTTTTCCAGTTCTATACAAAATGCAGAATCATTTTTTCCAAGTCTTGAAAATTCTATGTTGGTATTTTAATAGGGATGGCATTGAATCGGTAGATTGCTTTGGGAAGTATAGACATTTTAATAATGTTTATTCTTCCCAGCCACAAGCATGGTATATTCTTCCATTTGTTAATATCCTCTGCTATTTCCTTTCTTAGGGTTTATAATTTTCTTTATAGAGGTCCTTCACCTCTTTTGTTAGGTATATTCCTAGGTATTTCATTTTCTTCGAAGCTATGGTGAAGGGAGTTGTGTCCTTAATTAGCTTCTCATCTTGGCTGTTTGTTATTGGCATATACAAAGGCTACTGAATAGTGAATATTGATTTTATATCCTGAGACATTACTGTATTTTTTGATGACTTCCAGGAGTCTTGTGGTTGAGTCTTTGGGGTTCTCTAAGTATAAGATCATGTCATCAGCAAAGGGAGAGTCTGACCTCCTCTGCTCCCATTTGGATGCCATTTATTGCCTTGTCTTGCCTAATTGTATTGGCTAGAACTTCTAGCACTATGTTGAATAGTAATGGTGACAGAGGACAACCTTGTCTCATTCCAGTTCTAAGAGGAAAAGCTTTCAGTTTTACTCCATTCAGTAAAATATTAGCTGTGGGTTTGTCATAGATAGCTTTGATCAGTTTCAGAAATGTGCCACCTATGCCTATATGCTTCACTGTGCTAATTAGAAAAGGATGCTGGATTTTATTGAATGCTTTTTCTGGGCATCTATTGAGAGGATCATATGGTCTTTTTTTTTGCTTCTGTTAATACGGTGAATGACATTTATGGACTTGCGTATTTTAAACCAGAATTGCATCCCTGGGATGAAACCTACTTGATCATGATGTATGACCTTTTTTTATGTTAAGCTGTAATCTATTGGCTGGGATTTTGTTGAGAATTTTTGCATCTATATTCATTGGTGAAATTGGTCTGAAATTCTCCTTTTTAATTATGTCTTTTCTTGGTTTTGGTATCAGGGTGATATTTGCTTCGTAGAACATATTGGGGAAGATTCCTTCCTCCTCAATTTTTTGGGATAATTTCTGCAGTATGGGAATAAGCTCTTCTTTGACAGTTTAATAGAATTCTGGTGTGAAGCCATCCAGACAACAGCATTTTTTTGTCAGAAGAATTTTTATTGTTTCTTTGATCTCAGTGCTTGAAATTGGTCTATTCAGGACCTCTATTTCTTCCTGGCTAAGTCTAGGGAGAGGGTGTGATTCCAAATATTGATCCATTTCCTTCACATTATCAAATTTCTGGATGTAGAGTTTCTGGTATTCAGAGATGATCTCTTGTATATCTGTGGCATCAGTTGTTATTTCCCCTTTATCATTTCTGATTGAGGTTACTAGAGATTTTACTTTTCTATTTCTAGTTAGTCTGGCCAAAGGTTTATCTATTTTATTTATTCTTTCAAAAAACCAACTCCTTGTTTCATTAATTTTCCAAATGATTCTTTTGTTTTCAATTTCATTGACCTCTGATTTAATTTTGGATATTTCTTTTCTTCTGCTGGGCTTAGGCTTAGATTGTTCTTCTGTTTCCAATTCCATGAGATGGCTTGTAAGTTTTTTGATGTGCTCTCTGTTTTTCAAAGGTAGGCATCTAAAGCAATAAATTTTCCTCTAAGAACTGCTGTTGCAGTATCCCACAGGTTTTGTTTTTTTTTGTTTTGTTTTGTTTTGTTTTCAGTTTCTGGGGTGGGCTGGGTTTGACCCCTCCACCTCTGGCATATGGGGCCGGCACCTACCCCTTTGAGCCACAGGTGCTGCCATTCCCACAGATTTTAGTAGCTTGGGTCTTCATTGTTGTTGTGCTCAAGGAAGTTAATGATTTCCTCTTTTTTTTCTTCCTGCACCCAACTGTCATTCAACAGAAATTTGTTTAATTTCCATGCCTTTGTGTGGGGTTGAACATTTTTGTTGGAGTTGAGTTCCACCCTTATTGCCTTGTGGTCTAAGAAGATACAAGGTAAAATTTCAATTCTTTTGATTCTGTTGAGGTTTCTTTTGTGTCCTAGGATATGATCAATTTTGGAGAATGTTCCATGGGGCAATGAAAAGAATGCATTTTTTTTTTTTTATTGTTGGGGATTCATTGAGGGTACAATAAGCCAGGTTACACTGATTGCAATTGTTAGGTAAAGTCCCTCTTGCAATCATGTCTTGCCCCCTTAAAGTGTGACACACACCAAGACCCCAATTCCCTCCCTCCATCCCTCTTTCTCCTTCCCCCCCATAACCTTAATTGTCATTAATTGTCCTCATATCAAAATTGAGTACATAGGATTCATGCTTCTCCATTCTTGTGATGCTTTACTAAGAATAATGTCTTCCACGTCCATCCAGGTTAATACGAAGGATGTAAAGTCTCCATTTTTTTTAATGGCTGAATAGTATTCCATGGTATACATATACCACAGCTTGTTAAACCATTCCTGGGTTGATAGGCATTTAGGCTGTTTCCACATTTTGGCGATTGTAAATTGAGCTGCAATAAACAGTCTAGTACAAGTATCCTTATGATAAAAGGATTTTTTTCCTTCTGGGTAGATGCCCAGTAATGGGATTGCAGGATCAAATGGGAGGTCTAGCTTGAGTGCTTTGAGGTTTCTCGAAACTTCCTTCCAGAAAGGTTGTACTGGTTTTCAGTCCCACCAGCAGTGTAAAAGTGTTCCCTTCTCTCCACATCCATGCCAGCATCTGCAGTTTTGAGATTTTGTGATGTGGGCCATTCTCACTGGGGTTAGATGATATCTCGGGGTTGTTTTGATTTGCATTTCTCTAATATAGGGATGATGAACATTTTTTCATGTAATTGTTAGCCATTTGTCTGTCATCTTTAGAGAAAGTTCTATTCATGTCTCTTGCCCATTGATATATGGGATTGTTGGCTTTTTTCATGTGGATTAATTTGAGTTCTCTATAGATCCTAGTTATCAAGCTTTTGTCTGATTGAAAATATGCAAATATCCTTTCCCATTGTGTAGGTTGTCTCTTTGCTTTGGTTATTGTCTCCTTAGCTGTACAGAAGCTTTTCAGTTTAATGAAGTCCCATTTGTTTATTTTTGTTGTTGCAATTGCCATGGCAGTCTTCTTCATGAAGTCTTTCCCCAGGCCAATATCTTCCAGTGTTTTTCCTATGCTTTCTTTGAGGATTTTTACTGTTTCATGCCTTAAATTTAAGTCCTTTATCCATCTTGAATAAATTTTTGTGAGTGGGGTAAGGTGTAGGTCCAGTTTCAGTCTTTCACATGTAGACATCCAGTTCTCCCAACACCATTTATTGAATAGGGAGTCTTTCCCCTAAGGTATGTTCTCGTTTGGTTTATTGAAGATTAGGTGGTTGTAAGATGTTAGTTTCATTTCTTGGTTTTCAATTCGATTCCAAGTGTCTATGTCTCTGTTTTTGTGCCAGTACCATGCTGTCATGACCACTATGTCTTTGTAGTATAGACTAAAATCTGGTATGCTGATGCCCCCAGCTTTATTTTTGTTACAAACAACTGCCTTAGCTATACGGGGTTTTTCCTGGTTTCATACAAAACGCAGAATCATTTTCTCCAAATCTTGAAAGTACGATGTTGGTATTTTGATAGGAATGGCATTGAATACGTAGATTGCTTTGGGAAGTATAGACATTTTAACAATGTTGATTCTTCCCATCCATGAGCATGGTATGTTCTTCCATTTGTTAATGTCCTCTGCTATTTCCTCTCTGAGGATTTCATAGTTTTTTTTTTAGTGATCCTTCACCTCCTTCGTTAGGTATACTCCTAGGTATTTAATTTTCTTTGAAACTATGGTGAAGGGAGTTGTGTCCTTAATTAGCTTCTCATCTTGACTGTTATTGGTGTACACAAAGGCTACTGACTTGTGGACATTGATTTTATATCCTGAAACATTACTGTATTTTTTGATGACTTCTAGGGGTCTTGTGGTTGAGTCTTTGGGGTTCTCTAAGTATAGGATCATGTCGTCAGCAAAGAGGGAGAGTTTGACCTCCTCTGCTCCCATTTGGATTCCCTTTATTTCCTTGTCTTGCCTAATTGCATTGGCTAGAACTTCCAGCACTATGTTGAATAGTAAAGGTGACAGAGGACAACCTTGTCTGGTTCCAGTTCTAAGAGGAAAAGCTTTGAGTTTCACTCCATTCAGTAAAATATTGGCTGTGGGTTTGTCATAGATAGCTTCAATCAGTTTTAGAAATGTGCCACCTATGCCTATAACTCTTCAGTGTTCTAATTAGAAAAGGATGCTGGATTTTATCAAATGCTTTTTCTGCATCTATTGAGAGGATCATGTGATCTTTATTTTTGCCTCTGTTAATATGGTGGATAACGTTTATGGACTTGCGTATGTTAAACCAGCCTTACATCCCTGGGATGAAGCCTACTTGATCATGATGAATGACTTTTTTGATGACAAGCTGTAATCTATTGGCTTGGATTTTGTTGAGAATTTTTGCATCTATATTCATGAGTGACATTGGCCTGAAATTCTCCTTTTTGTTTGGGTCTTTTCCTGGTTTTGGTATCAGGGTGATGTTTGCTTCAGAGAATGTGTTGCGGAAGATTCCTTCTTCCTCAATTTTTTGGAATAATTTCTGCAGTACAGGAATAAGCTCTTCCTTGAAGGTTTCATAGAATTCTGGAATGAGGCCATCAGGACCAGGGCATTTTTTGGTTGGAATATTTTTTATTGTTTCTTTGATCTCGGTACTTGAAATTGGTCTGTCTGGGAGCTCTATTTCTTCCTGGCTGAGTCTAGGGAGAGGATGTGATTCGAAATATTGATCCAGTTCCTTCACACTGTCAAATTTCTGGGCGTTGAGACTCTGGTAGTATTCAGAGATGATCTCTTGTATCTCTGTGGGATCAGTTGTTATTTCCCCTTTATCATTTCTGATTGAGGTTACTAGAGATTTTACTTTTCTATTCCTCGTTAGTCTGTCCAATGGTTTATCTATTTTATTTATTTTTTCAAAAAACCAACTCCTTGTTTCATTAATTTTCTGAATGATTCTTTTGTTTTCAATTTCATTGATCTCTGATTTGATTTTGGATATTTCTTTTCTTCTACTGAGTTTAGGCTTAGATTGTTCTTCTTTTTCCAATTCCATATGATCTCTTGTGAGATTGTTGATGTGCTCTCTTTCTGTTTTTCGAATGTAGGCATCTAAAGCGATGAATTTTCCTCTCAAAACTGCTTTTGCAGTATCCCACAGGTTTTGGTAGCTTGTGTCTTCATTGTTGTTATGCTCAAGGAAGTTAATGATTTCCTGTTTTATTTCTTCCTGCACCCATCTGTTATTCAACAGAAGATTGTTTAATTTCCATGCCTTTGGGTGGGGTCGAGCATTTTTGTTAGAGTTGAGTTCCACCTTTAGTGCCTTATGGTCTGAGAAGATACAAGGTAAAATTTCAATTCTTTTGATTCTGTTGATATTTGTTTTGTGTCCCAGGATATGATCAATTTTGGAGAATGTTCCATGGGGTGATGAGAAGAATGTATATTCTTTATCTTTGGGATGGAGTGTTCTATATGCGTCTATCAAGCACAGTTGTTCTAGGGTCTCATTTAAGTCTCTTATATCCTTGTTTAATTTCTGTTTAGAGGATCTGTCCAGCTTTGTCAGAGGAGTGTTAAAGTCCCCTGTTATGATGGTATTATCAGATATCATATTGCTCAGACTGAGTAAGGTCTGTTTCAAGAATCTGGGAGCATTTAAATTGGGTGCATAAATATTTAGAATTGAAATGTCTTCTTGTTGTATTTTTCCCTTGACCAATATAAAGTGACCATCTTTGTCTTTTTTGACTTTAGTTGCTTTAAATCCACAGGTATCTGAAGATAAGATTGCAACTCCTCTTTTCTTCTGAATTCCATTTCCCTAAAAATTGTCTTCCAACCCTTGACTCAGAGCTTTAATTTATCTTTTGAATCCACGTGTGTTTCTTGCAGACAGGAAATGGATGGCTTGTGTTTTTTAATCCAGTCAACCAATCTATGTCTCTTCAGTGGGGAATTCAAGCCATTAACATTTATTGAGATAATTGATAAGTGTGGTAGTATTCTATTTGTCTCATTTGGTGAGAGTCCATTGCTTACTTTTATCTTTTGCATCAGTGTGGAGGTTAGGTTCTCTCCTTTAATTTCTGAGTTCTTACTTTGCTGCTCATGCATTGTGGTTGTCAGTGTGCAGAACAGGTTGAAGTATTTCCTGTAGAGCTGGTCTTGTGGCAAATTTCCTCAATGTTTGTATTGTGGAGAATTTCCTCAATGTTTGTATATCCGTAAATGATTTGATTTCTCCGTCAATTTTGAAGCTTAGCTTAGTAGGGTACAGAATTCTGTGCTGGAAATTGTTCTGTTTAAGTAGATTAAAGGTAGATAACCATTGTCTTTTTGCTTGGAAAGTTGCATTAGAGAAGTCTGCGGTCACTTTGATGGATTTGCCTCTGTAGGTCAACTTGCGCTTACTCCTGGAAGCTTGCAGAATCTTTTCTTTTGTCTTGACTTTGGACAGGTTCATCACAATGTGTCTTGGAGAAGCTCGGTTAGAGTTGAGGTGACCTGGGGTCTGCTATCCCTCTGAAAGCAGTGTGTCAGAATCTCTGGTGATATTTGGGAAATTTTCCTTTATAATATTGTCTAGTATGGCTTCCATTCCTCTGGGGCATTCTTCTTCCCCTTCTGGGATTCCTATAACTCGTATGTTGGAATGCTTCATAAAGTCCCATAATTCTGACAGTGAACGTTCTGCTTTCTCTCTCTTTTTTTCTGCCTCTTTTACTATCTGAGTTATCTCAAGAACTTTGTCTTCTACCTCTGAAATTCTTTCTTCTGCATGGTCTAACCTGTTGCTGATACTTTCCATTGCATCTTTAAGTTCCCTAATTGACTGTTTCAGTTCCTTCAGCTCTGCTATATCCTTTTTTATTCTTCATATCGTTCATCTCTTATTTGATTCTGTTTTTGGATTTCCTTTTGGTTATTTTCCACTTTATTAGCAGTTTCCTTCATTGTTTCCATCATTTCTTTCATTGTTTTCATCATGTGTATTCTAAATTCCCTTTCTGTCATTCCTAACATTTCTTTATAGGTGGAATCATCTGCAGTAGCTACCTCATGGTCCCTTGGCGGGGTTGTTCTGGACTGGTTCTTCATGTTGCCTGGAGTTTTTTTCTGATTCTTCCTCATGAGTGATTTCTTTTATCTGTTTCCTTGCCCTAATTTTCCTTTCACTTCCTCTTGCTCTTTAAGTTCTCATGCCTGTGGACTAAGGGTTACAGGACCAGAAGGGTGAGAAGGTTGAAGAGCAAAAAAGGGATGAAAGAAAGGAGGACCGAATGATAAGAAAAATAGAGAAAGGAGAGGGGGTGGGTAAACGGAATATTGACAAAAAGAAGAGAGGCACAGAAAGAGGGAGACAGAGCAATATAGGTGTACAGTAGGGTACTTTGACACAACCTTAAAAAAACCCCACCTTCTGGGGGTGCCCAGTTGGGTGGTTCCCTTGAGGTCAGTAGCTCTTTGCTAACCTGATCAGACACAGTACCCCACCTCCACCAAATAGAGAGGAAAGACAAAAGTGCTATAAATAAAACCAAAACAAGCAAACAGAAAACTTTACAGTATAAAATTGGGTGAAAAACCAAATAACAGTGGTAGAAACACTAGCAAAAATGAAGTTCTAGTTATTGAAAAAGGCAGCAATGGAAATTATAATTAAACTAGAAAAATTGAGAAAGAAAAAGGATCTGTATGGAAAAGGTTGAAATTAAAAAACAAAACAACATCAACAACATCAAAATAAACTACAAAAAAAACAAACAAAAAACAAACAAACAAACAAAAACACACAACCAAAAACAAAGCAGTATGTATATGTTATTGAATATTGTCTGGGCAACACGTGGTCTTCTGGGGTATGAGATGTTAATAACAGTTGTGATACGACTGGAGGCTGCTGATTTCTCAAACCCCAGCAGGTAGACACCCTAAATCTCTCTTCAGCCCACTTAAAAGGCACTTTGAATTTGTTCACTTGCTGAGCAGAAGCTTTCCCAGGAAAGTGCTTGTCACTGGAATCACTGCTGAAGTGGCTATCCACTTACCCAGTGTGCCAAAACTCGTCTCACTCTGCCCCTGAATGTTAAGGCTGCAAGGCAGCTCAGACCCCATCCTTGGGTTACTTGGTTGCTGGGTTACCAGCTCCCACCCAATTCTAGCTCTGCGACCCTGAGGGCGGAGCTTGTTGGGGCATAGCACTCACAATGGCTCCCTGTGACCCACAGCCAAACACTATTAGCTCCGTCTGGCTCAGCGGCTCAGACTGGGGCCCTAGACAATGGCCAACGTTCTCCGCACTCCCACTCAGGCTCTCCCCAAGGCAGTTCAACTGAGTGCCAAGTCCAAAGACACCAAAACAGTTCACAGGTAAGGCTTTCTGCTTTGCAGTCTCGCTGCTACTGAACTTACAGTTGCAGGTGGGTTTAGACGGATTGAACACACACGACCACTTGCCGGTTTTCCACTGTTTTAGTCCTCCTCTTGGGGTCCATAAGTCTCTCGCTGACTCCCTGTATTCTCGCAGGGGTGATGATAGGCAGATCCCACCAGCCAGAGATGCCTGGAGTCCTATCTCCCCAGACTCACGGTGCCCAGATGCAAAGACGCTGTTACTCGGCCGCCATCTTGCTCCCCACCCCCAGCGTCTCATTTAAATCTCTTATATCTTTGTTTAATTTCTGTTTAGAGGATCTGTCCAGCTCTGTAAGAGGAGTGTTAAAGTCCCCTGTTATTATGGTATTATAGGATATATTGCTCAGACTGAGTAAGGTCTGTTTCAAGAATCTGACACAGCTATGATTTAATAAAAAATATATATATAAAAAATAAAAAAAAGAATCTGAGAGCATTTAAATTGGGTGTATAAATATTTAGAATTGAAACATCTTCTTGTTTTATTTTTCCCTTGACCAATATAAAGTGACCATCCTTGTCTTTTTTGACTTTAGTTGCTTTAAATCCACATGCATCTGAAAATAAGATTGCAACTCCTCTTTTCTTCTAAATTCCATTTGCCTGAAAAATTGTCTTCCAACCCTTAACTCAGAGTTTTGTCTTTTGAATCTAGGTGTGTTTCCTACAGACAGCAAATGGATGGCTTGTGTTTTTAAATCCAGTCAGCTAATCTATGCCTCTTCAGTGGGGAATTCAAGCCATTAACATTTATTGAAATTGGGCAGCACCTATGGCTCAAAGGAGTAGGGCGCTGGCCCTATATACCTGAGGTGGTGGGTTCAAACATGGCCCTGGACAAAAAACTGCAAAAAAAAAAAAAAAAAAAAGCCCAAAATAAAAAAACAAAACAAAACAAAAACATTTATTGAGATAATTGTTAAGTGTGGTAGTGTTCTATTCATCTTATTTTGTGAGAGTACATTGCTTAGTTTTATCTTTTACATCATTGCGGAAGTTGGGTTCTGTCCTTTAATTTCTGAGTTCTTACTTTGCTGTTGATCCATTGCAATTCTCAGTTTGTAGAACAGGTTGAAGTATTTCCTGTAGAGCTGGTCTTGTTGTTGCGAATTTCCTCAAAGTTTGCATGTCAGTAAATGATTTGATTTCTCTGTCAATTTTAAAGCTTTGCTTAGCAGGATATAGAATTCTGGGCTGGAAATTGTTCTTTTTAAGTAGATTAAATGTAGATTACCTTCGTATTCTTGCTTGAAAAGTTTCATTAGAGAAACTGCAGTCACTCTGATGTATTTGCCCCTGTAAGTCAACTGGTGCTTTCTTCTGGCAGCTTGAAGAATGTTTTCTTTTGTCTTAACTTTGGACAGGTTCATCACAATGTGTCTTGGAGAAGCTCAGTTAGAGTTGAGGCAACCTAGGGTTTGATATCCCTCTGAAAGGAGTGTGTCAGAATCTTTGGTGATATTTGGGCAATTTTCATTTATAATATTCTCTAGTATAGCTTCCATTCCCTTGGGGCATTCTTCTTCCCCTTCTAAGATACCTGTAACTCGTATGTTTGAATGCTTCATGAAGTCCCATAATTGTCAGTGAAAGTTCTTCTTTTCTGCCTCTTTAACTATCTGAGTAATCTGAAGAGCTTTGTCCTATACCTCTGAGATTCTTTCTTCTGCATGGTCTAATCTGTTGTTGATACTTTCTATTGTATCTTTAAATTCCATAATTGACTGCTTTAGTTCTTCTGCTTTGTTATATCCTTTCTACATTCTTCATATTATTCATCTCTTATTTGATTCTGTTTTTGGATTTCCTTTTGGTTATCTTCCACTTTATCAGCAGCTTCCTTCATAGTTTCCATCATTTCCTTCCTTGTTTTCCTCATCTGTATTCTGAATTCCCTTTCTGTCATTTCTAACATTTCTTTATAGGTGGAATCCTCTGCAGTAGCTACCTCACAGTCCCTTGGGGAGATTTCTCTGGACTGGTTTTTCCTGTTGCCAGGATTTTTGTTGTTGTTGTTGCAGTTTGGCCAGGGCCAGGTTTGAACCCGCCACCCTCAGTATATGGGGCCAGCGCCTGACTCACTGTGCCGCAGGCACTGCCTATGTTGCCAGAATTTTTCTGCTGATTCTTCCTCATGCGTGATTTCTTTTATCTGTATCCTTGCCCTAATTTTCCTTTCACTTCCTCTTGCTTTTTAAGTTACCATGCCTCTGACCTAGGGTTTTGATTAGTCCTTTTGGTACAGGACAAGAAGGATGAGAAGATTGAAGAGGAAGCAGGGGGAAAAAAGATTTAAAAAAAAGAAAAAAGAGAAAGGATAGGGGGTGAGTAAAAGGGAATATTGACAAAAAGAAGAGAGGCACAGAAAGAGGGAGACATAAGCAATATAGGTGTACAGCAGGGTAATTTGTCCCAACCTTAAACACCTCCAACTCTGGGGGTGCTGGGTTCGATGGTTCCCTTGAGGTCAGCAGCTCTTTGCCAGCCTGTTCAGACATAGTACCCCACCTCCACCAAGAAGGGAGGAAAGACGATAATGCTATTAAATCAAACCAAACAAGCAAACAGAAAACTTTAAAGGATAAAACTGGGGGGAAAACCAAATAATAGGGGTAGAAACACTAGCAAAAATTAAGTTCTAATTGTTAAAGAAGGCAACAATGGAAAATCATATTTAAACTAGAAAAAGAAAGAAATAAAAAAGAAAACTCTAGATAGAAAATGTGCTGAAATTAAAAACAAACAAAACAACAAAACAAAAAACAAAGCAATATATATATCTTACTAAATATTGCCTGGGCAAGAGGTGATCTTCTGGGATGTGACATGTTATTCACAATGCTGATACAGCTATATGAGATGGAGACTGGAGATCTCTGCTGATTTCTCAAACCCTGCAGAGTAGAGAACCTAAATCACTCCTCAGCCCACTTAAAAGGCACTTTAAACTGTTAACCTTGGCTAAGCAGAAGCTTTCCCAGGAAAGCACTTGTTGCTGGGATCACTTCTGAAGTGGCTGCCCACTTACCCAGTGTGCCAAAACTGGTCTTGCTGTATGCCCCTGAGGGCCAAAGCTATAAGGCGTCTCAGTCCCCACCTTTATGCTGTTCAGTCACTAGATTACTTGCCCAAGGACTCCTGCCCAATCCTTGCTCTGAAACCCTGAGGGTGGAGCTTGCCTGGGCAGTTCTCCCACAATGGCTCCTTGCGGTCCACAGATGAACACTATTAGCTCCGTCCAGCTCAGCAGTGCAGTCCAGGGCCCTAGACAACACTTAAAGTCTTCTGCACTCTTGCCCAAGTTCTCCCAAGGTAGTTCAACTGAGTGTCAAGTCCAAAAAAAAAAAACCAGCTCACAGGTAAGGCCTTTTCAGTTTGCAATCTCACTGCTACTGTACTTACAGCTGCCAATGGGATTAGACTGAATGAACACATGCAACTACTTGCCAGTTGTCCACCACTTTTGTCCTCCCCATGGGGTCCAGAAGTCTCTTGCCTCTCCCTGTGTACCCAAAGGGATGTTTCTGGGCAGATTCCACCAGTCAGAGATGCCTGGAGACTTCTGTCCCCAGTCTCACCAGGCCCAGTTGCAAGGAAGCTGTTACTCAGCCGCCATCTTGCTCCTTCCTCCATACCTTATGCCTGTTAATTCTTTAGGTGTCTTATATGCATGTTGTGGCCTTTGCAATGACATGATTAATAAATTTGTTTGGGACCACACATAATTCAGTGTGGTGGTAATAAACGTGTTCCAAAGGAATGAACATTTATCAGAAAAAAACACCTGGAACCTGACAGCCTCATTTTTGATGCATTATCAGTCCTTTATAACCTCCACCCCCAAAACCCACAGGGATATGAAGAGTCAAGGAAGTTGTGTTCAATAATTTCTTTATTACTCAAGAGGGTGTTAATGAGAGTTATCCTTGGAAGTATGGAGATGTATCCTAGATGATTTTGTCCTTGCCTCCTCTGTCGGGAAGGGCAGTCTTAGGCATGTGCCTTTTGTTCCCAACTTGGCTGAATAAAAATGGGCCTTGGGCCTGGAATACCTCCTTACCAAAAGATAAAGAGTTTCCCAGTTTGTGCTGGGCCTGTTGCCTGCTGTGGATATCTTTCCCTGTTTCCACACTCAGTGTACACTCTTTCATTCTGCTCAAGCACATGTGTCATGTGGCAGCTGGCCAACCCCACTGCTATATCTGTTCCCTGGAAGAGCAAACAGGCCTTTTGTTCTACAGCCCCGTGGTAGCTGCAGAAGGGACCTGCTGGTGATGGGGGACCAATGCCCACCCCTGAAGCTGTTCTTGCTCTGCCTCTTCTCTATAGGAGTCAAATGTTGTTCCAAAAAGTGTTTGATTGCCTTGTGCTTTCCTTGGCAACTCAGATATTAAGGTGTAACAGGCAGAAGTGTGGGACTTCCACTTCTGTAATCAGGCAAAAGGTGCCACTTGCTTTGCATCCTCACATTGGGGACTTCCTGATACTTCCTACACCAGGCCCCACTGTGTGAGAAGGAGCTGGATGACAGTGTCTTTGAATATGGTTGACAATACTAAATTAGAAATAGCAAGAACTGAAAACTCATTAATTTGTTCCCTAACTTTCTAATGCCTAACAGTCTGAAACTGAGCAATTTATTTATGCTTGTCTGGGTGCTTTAATTTTTCCAGGAGGAAAATACTAGGAAAGGTTGTGAGAGCTAAAAAAAGCATAATACTCTACTTGGGAATGTTTCTGAACCATCCCTCTATAAACACAAAAATTTTATCATAAAAGACTCCATTTGCTGTGTTGCATAAAACAAGGAAAATATCTTAAAATTAGTAACAATTTCATACATGTAAATGTTTTTCTTAAAGACAGGCTGCTCAGCCACAACTGTAATGGTGGCCAAATGATTATTGTGAATTTTGTCAGCAAACACTTCAAAACAATCTGGGATCAGAATATTCATCACAAATGACTTCATATCCTCTCCTCTATTTCTATGGACAGGAAACGTGTAAGGATGTGTTTGGGGCCACAACACAGTCCTATTAGTACATGCAACAGTTTGAGTTTTTTTTTTTATTTTGCTAAAATGTGATGATCATTTAGAAAAAAAAATAAGAACATAATAGTTAGCTTCACCATTGACCTTGTTAAACAGCAAAGCAACTCTTTATTAGAACTTTAAGTTCCCTCATGAGCTAATAAACAATTGCTCTACAAAGCATACTCTAAAACTTTCCAAGGCAAAGTAGCAAAGATATTTCAATAACTCAACATCCTTAGACACTGATAGTAGGAAAAATAATTGGGAAAGTCAAGCTCCTGTATTGCCAGACTTTACACATGGACTTAAACCTTTGCTCTTATGTCAAAACTATTTGTTGAAGCTGTGGAATGAAAATGAAACATATTTCATATTGGATATGCAATGAATCAAATACTTGTATCTAATGGCGAAAATTCTAAATATTGCGAAATGCAAATTCCTATCCAAAATTTAAAAGAGGTACATTTGTTGATGTGTGCTTTAATGCGTAATCATTTTGTACAGCAATTTTCTGTAAAACACAGTATTGCGTAGTAATAGATTATATAAAAAATAAAACATGTATTTACTATCCTCAATGAATTTTCTAAGTTTTTTTATATTACAAGTTGTATTTGTATTGAATTCTAAAATACTTCTAGAATTGGTGCCATATTTCAGTAGGGGAAAAAACTTTCAGAAAAAATATCTTTCAGCTTATAATAATTATTTTGTGAATAAATGAATGAATAAAATCTATTTTAAAAAACACAAAAAACCTTGAAACTTAAACAGAATCCTTATATTTGTGAGACTAGTGAAGAAAGCATATGTTACAGAAACCTAATAATATGTCTCATAACTTTCCTCAGTCTCCCTCCAGAGACTATGGAAGAGCTGAAATCAGAGAACCACAGACACATACTGAGCAGGAGGCAGAGAAGAACCAAGTCCAGAAAGCCAGAGTGTGGAGTCTAAGAAGGCTCCTAAAACCAAGAAGCAAAGAAACACATAATATATTTTAATCTGGAATAACTCTGGAGTCTAGAATCTGGAATAACTCTAGAATTTCCAGAAGTTTCAGTGATGAACAGTCTTGAGTCATTGTACCTGGAGGATTTTGGTTAAAACTTAAAGGAAGTTTGGTTGCCCTTACAGGGAAAATGATGACTTAGAAAATTTTGGAAAAATCCACAATGTATCACTGCTTCCAATAATTGAACAATAGCATATCATTCTACAAGTCTTTTAGTTCAACTGTTAATTTAACATATAAATTCCTTGACACTCAGGTTGCTCAGAAGAAAGCACTTTTCCTAGGATGAGTTCATAAATTTCATTGTCAGACGTCGTGTGATGACAGCTATGATGGTTATTCCAGAAAAAGAGTTCCAAAATTGCTTTAAAGGGTGGACTAAAAGGTGGCATCAGTGCATAGCTTCTAAGGAGAGTGCTTTGAAGATGACCGTAGTGATATTCACCAATGAGGTATGTAGCAATTTTCCTAGGATGAGTTTGCGAACTTAATTGTCCAAACATATACAACTGCCCTTGTCTGTCCACATGTTCAGGGTCTCTAATGTCCATAAGTCTTTACTCTTTAAAATCAATATTTCTACATGACTAAAAGTATTATCATCCTCATTTCTTTCAGGGGTGTCAAACCTGTGGCCCATGGGCCACAAGTGGATTATGTGAGAACTTTTTTGCTTATCTGTGGTGATGAATGTCATGAAAATTACATATAGACCTTTACCTTTCATTTTTCTCATCAGCTTTTGTTAGTATTTGTGCATTTAATGTGTGGCCCAAGACAACTCTTCTTTTTCCAACCTGTGGCAGGAAAAAAAAAAAAAAAAAAGGATGGACACCCCTACTTGACTTTTCCCCATAAAGAAAAGCTCCATAGTGGAAGATGATTGGAGGAATGTAAGTGGACTATTACATCAAGCACAGGCTAGGCGATTAGCCACATGCTATCCCTTCCAGGACTTGCAATTTTCCATAACCTTCTGATCACATCCACAGTGGTTTTCTCATCCCAATAGAACCAGCCATGGTTCTATTGCAGAAACAACTAAGCTACCCTTACCTGTGGCTCAGTGAGTAGGGCGCCGGCCCCATATGCCGAGAGTGGCGGGTTCAAACCCAGCCCCGGCCAAACTGCAACAAAAAAAAAAATAGCCGGGCATTGTGGCGGGCGCCTGTAGTCCCAGCTGCTCGGGAGGCTGAGGCAAGAGAATCGCGTAAGCCCAAGAGTTAGAGGTTGCTGTGAGCCGTGTGATGCCACGGCACTCTACCCAAGGGTGGTACAGTGAGACTCTGTCTCTACAAAAAAAATAATAATAATAAATAAATAAATAAGCACCTGTAGGAGCTTTGAAAATGTACGAATTCTGGTTTGTAGTCTGACCACTTTGTATAATTTACCACCAAAGCAGACTCTGCCCTGAAAATTGTTTCGCAATATCAGCAAATGCACACCTAAAGGAAACAAATCTTAAAACCAGGCTCTTTTTAGGTAATGTCTCAGGACACTAATACCAAGTTCAATATAATATTTAGAACTTTTTCCAGATTAATTTGGTCATGACCTACATGGTCATTGTAGGTCATTTGAAAATTAGACAGAAATTTAGAGGAGGTGGAGCAAGATGGTGGCCGAATAACAGCTTCCTTGCATCTGGGCACCGTGAGTCTGGGGAGATAGGACTCCAGGCATCTCTGGCTGGTGGGATCTGCCTATTATCACCTCTGTGAGGATGCAGGGAGTCAGGGAGAGACTTATGGACCGCAAGAGGAGGACTAAAACAGTGGAAAAATGGCAAGTGGTCACGTGTGTTCAATCCGTCTAAACCCGCCCACAACTGTAAGTTCAGTAGCAGCGAGACTGCAAACCAGAAAGGCCTTACCTGTGAACTGTTTTGGTGTCTTTGGACTTGGCACTCAGTTGAACTGCCTTGGGGAGAGCCTGAGCAGGAATGCGGAGAACTTTGGCCATAGTCTAGGGCCCCAGTCTGAGATGCTCCGCCAGACAGAGCTAATAGTGTTTGGCTGTGGGTCACAGGGAGCCATTGTGAGCGATCTGCCCCAGCAAGCTCCGCCCTCAGGGTCGCAGAGCTAGAATTGGGTGGGAGCTGGTAACCCAGCAACCGAGTAGACTAAGGGTGGGGTCTGAGCCGCCTTGCAGCCCTAACCCTCAGGGGCAGAGTGAGACCAGTTTTGGCACACTAGGTAAGTGGATAGCCACTTCAGCGGTGATTCCAGCGACAAGCACTTTCCTGGGAAAGCTTCTGCTCAGCAAGTTTACAAGTTCAAAGTGCCTTTTAGGTGGGCTGAAGAGAGATTTAGGGTGTCTACCTGCTGGGGTTTGAGAAATCAGCAGTCTCCAGTCGTATCAGAACTGTTATTAACATCTCATACCCCAGAAGACCATGTGTTGCCCAGACAATATTCAATAACATATACATACTGCTTTCTTTTTGGTTGTGTGCTTTTTTTTGGTTGTTTGTTTGGGTTTTTTGGTTTGGTTCTTTTTTGTTTGTTTTTTTGTTGTTTAGTTTGATGTTGTTGACGTTCTTTTGTTTTTTAATTTCAACCTTTCCCATACAGATCCTTTTTCTTTCTCAATTTTTCTAGTTTAATTATAATTTCCCATTGCTGCCTTTTTCAATAACTAGAACTTCATTTTTGCTAGTGTTTCTACCACTATTATTTGGTTTTTCACCCAATTTTATACTGTAAAGTTTTCTGTTTGCTTGTTTTGGTTTGATTTATACCATTTTTGTCTTTCCTCTCTACTTGGTGCAGGTGGGGTACTGTGTCTGATCAGGTTAGCAAAGAGCTACTGACCTCAAGGGAACCACCCAACTGGGCACCCCCAGAAGGTGGGGTTTTTTTAAGGTTGTGTCAAAGTACCCTACTGTACACCTATATTGCTCTGTCTCCCTCTTTCTGTGCCTCTCTTCTTTTTGTCAATATTCCTTTTACCCACCCCCTCTCCTTTCTCTATTTTTCTTTGTTTTTCTTATCATTCAGTCCTCCTTTCTTTCATCCCTTTTCTGCTCTTCAACCTTCTCACCCTTCTAGTCCTGTAACCCTTAGTCCACAGGCACGAGAACTTAAAGAGCAAGAGGAAGTGAAAGGAAAATTAGGGCAAGGAAACAGATAAAAGAAATCACTCATGAGGAAGAATCAGAAAAAAACTCCAGGCAACATGAAGAACCAGTCCAGAACAACCCCGCCAAGGGACCATGAGGTAGCTACTGCAGATGATTCCACCTATAAAGAAATGTTAGGAATGACAGAAAGGGAATTTAGAATACACATGATGAAAACAATGAAAGAAATGATGGAAACAATGAAGGAAACTGCTAATAAAGTGGAAAATAACCAAAAGGAAATCCAAAAACAGAATCAAATAAGAGATGAACGATATGAAGAATAAAAAAGGATATAGCAGAGCTGAAGGAACTGAAACAGTCAATTAGGGAACTTAAAGATGCAATGGAAAGTATCAGCAACAGGTTAGACCATGCAGAAGAAAGAATTTCAGAGGTAGAAGACAAAGTTCTTGAGATAACTCAGATAGTAAAAGAGGCAGAAAAGAAGAGAGAGAAAGCAGAACGTTCACTGTCAGAATTATGGGACTTTATGAAGCATTCCAACATACGAGTTATAGGAATCCCAGAAGGGGAAGAAGAATGCCCCAGAGGAATGGAAGCCATACTAGACAATATTATAAAGGAAAATTTCCCAAATATCACCACAGATTCTGACACATTGCTTTCAGAGGGATAGCAGACCCCAGGTCGCCTCAACTCTAACCGAGCTTCTCCAAGACACATTGTGATGAACCTGTCCAAAGTCAAGACAAAAGAAAAGATTCTGCAAGCTGCCAGGAGTAAGCGCAAGTTGACCTACAGAGGCAAATCCATCAAAGTGACAGCAGACTAATCTAATGAAACTTTCCAAGCAAGAAGACAATGGTCATCTACCTTTAATCTACTTAAACAGAACAATTTTCAGCCCAGAATTCTGTACCCTGCTAAGCTAAGCTTCAAAATTGACGGAGAAAATAAATTAATTACGGATATACAAACATTGAGGAAATTTGCCACAAGACCAGCACTACAGGAAATACTTCAACCTGTTCTGCACACTGACCACCACAATGGATCAGCAGCAAAGTAAGAACTCAGAAATTAAAGGACAGAACCTAACCGCCACACTGATGCAAAAGATAAAACTAAGCAATGGACTCTCACAAAATAAGACGAATAGAATACTACCACACTTATCAATTATCTCAATAAATGTTAATGGCTTGAATTCCCCACTGAAGAGACATAGATTGGTTGACTGGATTAAAAAACACAAGCCATCCATTTGCTGTCTGCAAGAAACACACCTGGCTTCAAAAGACAAATTTAAGCTCCGAGTCAAGGGTTGGAAGACAATTTTTCAGTAAAATGGAATTCAGAAGAAAAGAGGAGTTGCGATCTTATTTTCAGATACATGTGGATTTAAAGCAACTAAAGTCAAAAAAGACAAAGATGGTCACTTTATATTGGTCAAGGGAAAAATACAACAAGAAGACATTTCAATTCTAAATATCTATGCACCCAATTTAAATGCTCCCAGATTCTTGAAACAGATCTTACTCAGTCTGAGCAATATGATATCTGATAATACCATAATAACAGGGGACCTTAACACTCCTCTTACAGAGCTGGACAGATCCTCTAAACAGAAATCAAACAAGGATATAAGAGATTTAAATTACACCCTAGAACAACTGTGCTTGATAGACGCATATAGAACACTCCATCCCAAAGATAAAGAATATACATTTTTCTCATCACCCCATGGAACATTCTCCAAAATTGATCATATCCTGGGACACAAAACAAATATCAACAGAATCAAAAGAATTGAAATTTTACCTTGTATCTTCTCAGACCATAAGGCACTAAAGGTGGAACTCAACTCTAACAAAAATGCTCGACTCCACCCAAAGGCATGGAAACTAAACAATCTTCTGTTGAATAACAGATGGGTGCAGGAAGAAATAAAACAGGAAATCATTAACTTCCTTGAGCATAACAACAATGAAGACACAAGCTACCAAAACCTGTGGGATACTGCAAAAGCAGTTTTGAGAGGAAAATTCATCGCTTTAGATGCCTACATTCGAAAAACAGAAAGAGAGCACATCAACAATCTCACAAGAGATTTCATGGAATTGGAAAAAGAAGAACAATCTAAGCCTAAACTCAGTAGAAGAAAAGAAATATCCAAAATCAAATCAGAGATCAATGAAATTGAAAACAAAAGAATCATTCAGAAAATTAATGAAACAAGGAGTTGGTTTTTTGAAAGAATAAATAAAATAGATAAACCATTGCCAGACTAACGAGGAATAGAAAAGTAAAATCTCTAGTAACCTCAATCAGAAATGATAAAGGGGTAATAACAACTGATCCCACAGAGATACAAGAGATCATCTCTGAATACTACCAGAAACTCTATGCCCAGAAATTTGACAATGTGAAAGAAATGGATCAATATTTGGAATCACACCCTCTCCCTAGACTCAGCCAGGGAGAAATAGATCTCCTGAACAGACCAATTTCAAGTACCGAGATCAAATAAATAATAAAAAATATTCCAACCAAAAAATGCCCTGGTCCAGATGGCTTCACTCCAGAATTCTATCAAACCTTCGAGGAAGAGCTTATTCCTGTACTGCAGAAATTATTCCAAAAAATTGAGGAAGAAGGAATCTTCCCCAACACATTCTATGAAGTAAACATCACCCTGATACCAAAACCAGGAAAAGACCCAAACAAAAAGGAGAATTTCAGACCAATCTCACTCATGAATATAGATGCAAAAATTCTCAACAAAATCCTAGCCAATAGATTACAGCTTATCATCAAAAAAGTCATTCATCATGATCAAGTAGGCTTCATCCCAGGGATGCAAGGCTGGTTTAACATACGCAAGTCTGTAAACGTTATCCACCATATTAACAGAGGCAAAAATAAAGATCACATGATCCTCTCAATAGATGCAGAAAAAGCATTTGATAAAATCCAGCATCCTTTTCTAATTAGAACACTGAAGAGTATAGGCATAGGTGGCACATTTCTAAAACTGATTGAAGCTATCTATGACAAACCCACAGCCAATATTTTACTGAATGGAGTAAAACTCAAAGCTTTTCCTCTTAGAACTGGAACCAGACAAGGTTGTCCTCTGTCACCTTTACTATTCAACGTAGTGCTGGAAGTTCTATACAATTAGGCAAGACAAGGAAATAAAGGGAATCCAAATGGGAGCAGAGGAGGTCAAACTCTCCCTCTTTGCTGACGACATGATCTTATACTTAGAGAACCCCAAAGACTCAACCACAAGACTCCTAGAAGTCATCAAAAAATACAGTAATGTTTCAGGATGTAAAATCAATGTCCACAAGTCAGTAACCTTTGTGTACACCAATAACAGTCAAGATGAGAAGCTAATTAAGGACACAACTCCCTTCACCATAGTCTCAAAGAAAAAGAAATACCTAGGAATATACCTAACGAAGGAGGTGAAGGATCTATATAAAGAAAACTATGAAATCCTCAGAGAGGAAATAGCGGAGGACATTAACAAATGGAAGAACATACCATGCTCATGGACGGGAAGAATCAACATTGTTAAAATGTCTATACTTCCCAAAGCAATCTACCTATTCAATGCCATTCTTATCAAAATACCAACATCATACTTTCAAGATTTGGAAAAAATGATTCTGCGTTTTGTATGGAACCGGAAAAAAACCCGTATAGCTAAGGCAGTTCTTAGTAATAATAATAAAGCTGGGGGCATCAGCATACCAGATTTTAGTCTGTACTACAAAGCCATAGTGGTCAAGACAGCATGGTACTGGCACAAAAACAGAGACATAGACACTTGGAATAGAATTGAAAACCAAGAAATGAAACTAACATCTTACAACCACCTAATCTTCGATAAACCAAATAAGAACATACCTTGGGGGAAAGACTCCCTATTCAATAAATGGTGTTGGGAGAACTGGATATCTACATGTAAAAGACTGAAAGTGGGGGCGGCGCCTGTGGCTCAAGGAGTAGGGCGCCGGTCCCATATGCCAGAGGTGGTGGGTTCAAACCCAGCCCCAGCCAAAAAAAAAAGACTGAAAGTGGACCCACACCTTTCCCCACTCACAAAAATTGATTCAAGATGGATAAAGGACTTAAATTTAAGGCATGAAACAATAAAAATCCTCCAAGAAAGCATAGGAAAACACTGGAAGATACTGGCCTGGTGAAAGACTTCATGGAGAAGACTGCCATGGCAATTGCAACAACAAAAATAAACAAATGGGACTTCATTAAACTGAAAAGCTTCTGTACAGCTAAGGAGACAATAACCAAAGCAAAGAGACAACCTACACAATGGGAAAGGATATTTGCATATTTTCAATCAGACAAAAGCTTGATTACTAGGATCTATAGAGAACTCAAATTAATCCACATGAAAAAAGCCAACAATCCCATATATCAATGGGCAAGACACATGAATAGAACTTTCTCTAAAGACGACAGACGAATGGCTAACAAACACATGAAAAAATGTTCATCATCTCTATAGATTAGAGAAATGCAAATCAAAACAACCCTGAGATATCATCTAACCCCAGTGAGAATGGCCCACATCACAAAATCTCAAAACTGCAGATGCTGGCGTGGATGTGGAGAGAAGGGAACACTTTTACACTGCTGGTGGGACTGCAAACTAGTACACCCTTTCTGGAAGGAAGTATGGAGAAACCTCAAAGCGCTCGAGCTAGACCTCCCATTTGATCCTGCAATCCCATTACTGGGCATCTACCCAGAAGGAAAAAAATCCTTTTATCATAAGGACACTTGTACTAGACTGTTTATTGCAGCTCAATTTACAATCGCCAAAATGTGGAAACAGCCTAAATGCTCACCAACCCAGGAATGGATTAACAAGCTGTGGTATATGTATACCATGGAATACTACTCAGCTATTAAAAAAATGGAGACTTTACATCCTTCGTATTAACCTGGATGGACGTGGAAGACATTATTCTTAGTAAAGCATCACAAGAATGGAGAAGCATGAATCCTATGTACTCAATTTTGATATGAGGACAATTAATGACAATTAAGGTTATGGGGGGGGAAGCAGAAAGAGGGATGGAGGGAGGGGGGTGGGGCCTTGATGTGTGTCACACTTTATGGGGGCAAGACATGATTGCAAGAGGGACTTTACCTAACAATTGCAATCAGTGTAACCTGGCTTATTGTACCCTCAATGAATCCCCAACAATAAAAAAAGAAAATTAGACAGAAATTTAATTTCATCTTGTATTTGTGTTTCTCTCTTCCTCTCTCTCTCCTTCCCAGCTTCTCTTCTCCTTGCTTCTGAAGACCTAATAATTTCAAGATTATAAAAGTATTTCATGGTTATAAACACCCAATAAAGGCAGCTTTTTTATGAAGAACTTTATCCATGAACAGATGGCTGCAGCTGGGTTAATAGCAAACTAACTTGGGTTACAGAGGACTATGTGTATGTTAAGCACATTTGAACAATTGCTTATAAGTACTTTGTGACTTGCTTAAATATAATAATTTATTGATTATAGAAATTTTAAAAAACAAATAACTAAAAAACAGACAAAAATCATTCATATCAATACTTCGAAGACCTTCTATAGTTTTCTCTATGTAGATATCATACTTATTATTTAAAAATCTACTTTAAAAATTTGAACATATCTGTTTTTCTGTCTTTAAATATTTATATTAGTCAAGGTTCTCCAGAATGACAGATCCAATAGGACACATACAGATGTAGAGAGACCATATGAGAAGGGGTCTGTTAGGAAATTGGCCCACACCATTATGGAGGCTGAGATGTCCCACTATGTAATATCTGCAAGCTGAAGACCCTGGGATTCTGGTACCGTGGCTCAGTCTAAGTTCCAAAGCCTACAACGACAGAAGCTGATGATGTCACTCCCAGCATGAAGCCAAAGGCCTAAAACCCAGTGATCTGATATACGTCCTAGAGTCCCAAGGCCAGAGGGCCCGGAGTTGTGAGATCTAAGGGTAACAGAACAAGAGTATCTCAGCTCCAAGAAAGGAAGAATTCACCTTTCCTCTGCCTTTTGTTCTCTCTGGGCCCCCAGCCAATTGGATGGTGCCTATCCACACTGAGGGCAAATTTTCCTCAGACCACCAATTTACACACCAATCTCCTCCTGAAATACCCTCACAGATACACCCAGAAGTAAGGCTTTACCAACTCTCTAGGTATTTCTTCATCTAGTTAAGTTGACTGCTAAAATTAAGCATCAGATATTCTTCCATGGTCTTTTTAAATACTTGCATGATATCTCCTTACATAGATAGTATCACCTTTATTTAACCAGCCTAATATATTTTAATATTATAAACAATACTGCAGTGAACATCCTTATATCTTTGTCACTGTATCTTTCCATATATTAGCTTTTCCTTCAGGATCTAACACAGTAAATTTTTGTAAATGTTATATATAAACTTGAAAGCCATATTTATTCAGTCTTTCTTCTAATATAATTATTTCCTTACCCAAAAAAAGTGGAAGACTGGCCAGGTCAATGGTTATGCAAACTCTAAATGCCTTTCATATGTTTTGCAAAGTTGCAGTCCAGAAAGGTATGCTGATTTCAAATCCGCCCCAACATTCATAAATGATCTGTACCTCTGAAAACTGATATAAAGCAAATGATGAAGAATTTAAATTTACAAGGCCCTTGGAAATACTACTTCAACTAAGATGCAATGAATATAATTTAGGAATATAAAATTTAATTTCTGATGCCATCAGATTTATTTTTACAAAAATGGCTACTTATGTAAAGTGCCAGAAAGACCTTTAGCAGGTTTTCTATTTTCAAAAATAAATAAGTTAAGCAAAGGACATACTGTGTTCATCTTGTCTTAAATGAACATATTTAGAGATTTCCACAGCTCACAGTATATTAAAGAAAAATAAATGAATGTTAGTGTGTGTGAGTGTGTGTGTATGTGTGTGTGTGCGCGCTTGCGCACGTGCGTAGCAGGGAGTTCAGGTGTCATATTCATCTTCTTTGATGGTGTCCCTTGCCAGCTGGCTAAGCTTCAAAAATTCTGAACACAAGTTTTGCCAGAATCCCACTCCACAATCTGGCTGACAGCTTTATCAACAACAAGCTGGGAGAAAGAACAGTCCCCAGTCTGCCTTCCCATATCTGTAGTGCCAACTGCAGCCTGAACATTTGAGCTTCACTGGTAAACAGAAGCAGACAGCCCTTAAAGATCTAAAGTGACAGATATTACTGTTACTAACAATGAAGAAATAAGAAGTAAATAAATAAGCAAGCTTTGACAATCAGAATGCTTATGCACTTTTAAGCCAACAATCAGTAATTTAAATGTGTCTAGTAATCACATGGCATCTTTTTTAAAATGTGTTCATTAAACAAATATACCTTTTGGCTCGGCGCCTGTAGCACAGTGGCTATGGCACCAGCCACATACACCTGGGCTGGCGTTTCGAATACAACCCGGGCCTGCTAAACAACAATGACAACTGCAATAACAAAAAAAAAAATAGCCGGGTGTTGTGCTGGGCACCTGTAGTCCCAGCTACTTGGGAGGCTGAGTCAAGAGAACCACTTAAACCCAAGAGTTTGAGGATGCTGTGACCTCTGACACCATAGCACTGTGCCAAGGGTAACATTGTGAGACTCTCTCTCAAAAAAAAAAAATGCATATTTATATATATATACCTTTCAACTGTCTAGAATAGTAGACTGGTATTGGTCTGTGAATGTTAGGAACCTGGCCAACAGCAGGGTAGCAGGCAAAGCTTGACCTGTATTTACATCCACTCCCAATCCCTTGCTTACCACCTTAACTCTGCCTCTTGTCAGATCACCACCCCTATCCCACTACCCCACCTCCTCCAGGCCATGGAAAAATCGTCTTCCATGAAACTGGTCCCCATTGCCAAAAAGGTTGGGGACCACTGGTCTAGAAGGCAAATCATACCAAAAAGAACAAAACTATTAGCATAGCCCTCTTTACCTACACCACAGTCAAAGCTGATTAGGATGGGGCACTAGAGAAAGGCCCTGTAAAGGAAGTTGATCTCAACTTATCTTTGTTCCTTACCTGTTCTAGTAGAATGTAATTATGCTAGTGGTTCCAAATTACCTAGCAAGCTCTCTGTTAATCATCTGTCAATTACCTCAAAAAGTTGGGTAGAAATGACAAGAGGGAAGTGCCATCAACAAAGCCCTCCAAAGAGAGAGCTCAGCAGCTCGGTCCTGGCAGTTTCACCCCACAGATAAGACTGTTCCAGATGCAAGGCTGGTCCAGAAAGATGAGACTAGCTGCTCAGAGGGAAAAGCTAATATGTAGTAAAATACATGGTAGTAACCGTTTTGTTATTTAATAATGAGACACTAAAAAATAAAGCCCCATTGGGATACAATTATATTTTTAAAAAATGAAAAATATTGCCAAATTATCTGATAATTTGGCAATTTCTTTCTTTCTTTTCTGTTTTTGAGACAGGGTTTTGTTTTGTCACTCTGGCATCATCACAGCTCACTGCAACCTCCAATCACCTGGGTTCAAGTGATTCTCCTGCCTCAGTTTCCCATGTAGCTGGTATTCCAGGTGCCCACCTGGCCCAACTAATTTTTCTATATTTTGTAGAGGCAGGGTATTGCTTTTCCTCAGGCTTGTCTTGAATACCTGGCCTGAAAAAATCCTCCTGCCTTGGCCTTCCACAATTTTAGAATTACAGGCATGAGCCACTGCATCCAGCCAGTAATTTCTTAAAAAGGTTAATACACCTATCATATAATCCAGCCATTCTAATTCTATGTATTTACCTAAAGGAAAATAAAACTTAAGTTTTTACAAAGACTTATGCAAAAAAAAAAGAAAGAAAGAAAGAAAAGAAAAATAACAAGTGTTGGGTGGTGCCTGTGGCTCAAAGGAGGAGGGCACTGGCCCCATATGCCAGAGGTGATGGGTTCAAACCCAGCCCCGGCCAAAACTGCAAAAAAAAAAAAAAAAAGTGTTGGCAGGAAAGTGGCATTTTTTTGTTGTTGTTGTTGTTGTTTGTTTGCTTGTTTGTTTTTGCAGTTTTTGGCCAGGGCTGGGTTTGAACCTGCTACCTCCGGTATATGAGGCCAGCACCCTACTTCTTGAGGCACAGAAAGTGGAGATATTGAAATCCTTATGGAATTTTTATGGTAAGAATGTGGAGTTTTTATGGTAAGAATGTAAAATTGAAATTCTTGTGGAGTTTTTACGGTCACCATGTAACCATGGTTCCTCAAATGGTTAAGCATAGAATCATCATATTATCCAACAATTCCACATCTAAATACCCAAAAGAACTGAAAGCAAAGACTGACAATGTGTACAACGGCATTATCACAATAGGCAATACCCAGAAACAAATCAAATGTCTATCAATAGACAAAACGTGACATATAAACACAACGGAGCACTACGGATCCTTTAAAAGAAATGACATTCAGATACATGGAACCTTGAAAACATTATGCTAAGTGAAATAAGCCAGACGCAAAAGGACAAATATTATGATTCCATTTATGTGAGGTACCTTAGAATAGGCAAATTAATAAAGATAGAAAGTAGAATGGTGGTTACAGTGGCTAGGGAGAGAAGAGATAAAGAGTTATTATTTCATGAATGTTTGTTTCTTTCTGGGATGATGAAAACATTCCTTAGAGCAGTGGTTCTCAACCTTCCTATTGCCATGGCCCTTTAATACAGTTCCTGTGGGTCGCTACCCACAGGTTGAGAACCGCTGCTTTAGAGGGACAGTGGTAATAAGAATGTGAATGTAGTCGATGCCACTAATTTGTGCACTTAAGAACAGTTAAAATAGTAAATTTTATGTTATATATATTTACATTAACAAATAAAAAATTTAATCCATTGAATACTTAAAGAACCTGATTAAACATGTATTCTTCTCCATAAATTAAATGTGAACAATAGTAAAAAGCAAAAAAAAAGGGGGGGCCCTAAGAATTGAAAGTGGATCTTGGACAGTGTAGGTACTAGGGACCATTTTGTGTATTTGTTTGTTTTCTTCATCCTATTCGTTTTGCTTTTTTTCTCTATTCATTTTGTTTGTTTTTTGCTCTATTTGATTATTACCTAAAAAAATACAAAAGATCAAACATACACAAATCAAAACCATACTGAGTGTCAAGTATCAACCAAGTATCAGTCTTTCATAATGATGTGAAAGATTCAGATAACTTCAAGGCTCCAACAAAGCAGAGAGGAGTGGGGGACAGTGAGGACAGCTCCGAAGGTCCCTCGTGCTCACGACAATAATACACTGTCTGGCCCAGAGTGATAGATAAGGTCTCCAATGGAGTTTTTGTGGTGTGATCTCACAGCCAGGGAACATTTCATTTACGAAACATCTCTGTGTTATACATCAACTTTCCCATCATTTTCCAAGCACATCCTGCTGGCAGCATTCCACAGAAAAGACCCTTCTGCGTGTATCATTAGTATATTTACCTCCAGGTCCAGAATCATATTGATTAGGGGAGTTAATTAGGGCACCTGCCTTCTTCTCCTCACCCCACTTGAAGCAACCCTTGATAGTTGGGGGAAACTGAGTTACAGTCAACTGCATCAACTCTTTCCTCCTTGTTATGGACTAGATGTTTGTGTGCTCCCAAAATTTATATACTAAAGCCCTACCCCCTACTAATATGATATTATTTTGAGGTAGGGCCCTTGAGAAGCAATTAGGTTTAAGTGAAGACAGGAGGGTAAGGCCTCTAGGATGAGATTGTTGTCCTTTGTAAGAAGAGGAAGGGAGACTTCTATGATGTGAGGATAGAGCAGGAAGGCATTGGTCTGCAAGCCAGGAGAGGTACTCACCGGGCACTGCATCTACTGACACCTGGATCATGGATTTTCCAGCCTCCAGAACCATGAGAAATAAATGTCTGTTGTTTAAGCCACTCAGCCTGTGACATTTTATTATAGCAGCTCAAGCTGACTCTTCAATGACTAATTATTTTGATTATATAAGTAAGCTAGTATATAGGTGCTTGTCTTTAGAAATAATGATTTACTTCTAGAATTCTTATGGTTTCGTGCCTTACATTTAAATATTTTATCCAGGAAGAAGAAAATGAACAACCCCAATAACAAGTGGGTAAAAGACGTGAATAGAAGCTTTTCAATGCAAGATAGACAAATGATATCGAAGCAGTACCCTGAAAACCATAAATGCATCAGTGTACAAAGTTATGATTTAATAAAAAATAAGTTTTTTAAAAAAGATAGACAAACGGCCAATAAACACAGAATAAAAACTCATATCACTAATCATCAGATAAATACAAATTAAAATCACAATAAGATAACACCTTACCCTTCTTAGAATGGCTTTTATAAAAAGTCCCAAAACAACTGATGTTGTCATGGATGCAGAAAGGAATGCTTATACACTATGGATGGAATGGCAAATTAGTAAAAACTCTATGGAAAACAGTGGGAAGATTTCTCAAAGAACTGAAAGTATCATTTCATCCAGCAATCTCACCACTGGGTATTTACCCAAAAGAAGAGACACCATTTTATCAAAAAGACACCTACACTCAAATGTTTATTGCAGCACAATTCACAATTGCAAAGATGTGGAATCAACCCAAGTACCCAACAGTACATGAATGGATTAATAAAATGTGGTTTGTGGGGAGGAGGAGCAAGATGGCAGCCGAGTAACAGCTTCCTTGCATCTGGGCACCGTGAGTCTGGGGATATAGGACTCCAGGCATCTCTGGCTGGTGGGATCTGCCTATCATCACCCCTGAAAGGACACAGGGAGTCAGTGAGAGACTTATGGACCCCAAGAGGAGGACTAAAACAGTGGAAAACTGGCAAGTGGTCACGTGTGTTCAATCTGTCTAAACCCGCCCGCAACTGTAAGTTCAGTAGCAGCGAGACTGCAAACCAGAAAGGCCTTACCTGTGAACAGTTTTGATGTCTTTGGACTTGGCACTCAGCTGAACTGCCTTGGGGAGAGCCTGAGCGGGAGTGTGGAGAACTTTGGCCTTTGTCTAGGGCCCCAGTCTGAGCTGCTGAGCCAGACGGAGCTAATAGTGTTTGGCTCTGGGTCACAGGCAGACATTGTGAGCGATCTGCCCCGGCAAGCTCCGCCCTCAGGGGCACAGAGCTGGAATTGGGTGGGAGCTGGTAACCCAGCGACCAAGTAGCCTAAGGGCAGGGTCTGAGCCACCTAGCAGCCCTAACCCTGGGGGCAGAGGGAGACCTGTTTTGACACACAGGGTAAGTGGATAGCCACTTCAGCAGTGATTCCAGCGACAAGCACTTCCCTGAGAAAGCCTCTGCTCAGTAAGTGAACAAGTTCAAAGTGCCTTTTAAGTGGGCTGAAGAGAGATTTAGGGTGTCTACCTGCTGGGGTTTGAGAAACTAGCAGCCTCCAGTCGTATCAGAACTGTGATTAACATCTCATACCCCAGAAGAACACATGTTGCCCAGACAATATTCAATAACATATACATACTGCTTTGTTTTTGGTTGTGTTTTTTTTTTTTTTTTGGTTTGGTTGTTTTTTTTGTTTATTTTGATGTTGTGGATTGTTGTTTTGTTTTTTAAGTTCAACCTTTTCCATACAGATCCTTTTTCTTTCTCAATTTTTCTAGTTTAATTATAATTTCCCATTGCTGCCTATTTCAATAATTAGAACTTCATTTTTGTTAGTGTTTCTACCACTATTATTTGGTTTTTCCAGCCACTTTTATCCTGTAAAGTTTTCTGTTTGCTTGTTATGGTTTGATTTATAGCATTTTTGTCTTTCCTCTCTACTTGGTGGAGGTGGGGTACTGTATCTGATCAGGTTAGCAAAGAGCTGCTGACCTCAAGGGAACCACCCAACTGGGCACACCCAGAAGGTGTGTTTTTTCTTTAAGGTTGTGTCAAAGTACCCTACTGTACACCTATATTGCTCTGTCTCCCTCTTTCTGTGCCTCTCTTCTTTTTGTCAATATTACTTTTACCCACCCCCTCTCCTTTCTCTATTTTTCTTTGTTTTTCCTTATCACTCGGTCCTCCTTTCTTCCATCCCTTTTTTGCTCTTAAACCTTCTCACCCTTCTGGTCCTGTAACCCTTACTCCACAGGCACGAGAACTTAAAGAGCAAGAGGAAGTGAAAGGAAAATTAGGGCAAGGAAACAGATAAAAGAAATCACCCATGAGGAAGAATCAGCAGAAAACTCCAGGCAACATGAAGAACCAGTCCAGAACAACCCCGCCAAGGGACCATGAGGTAGCTACTGCAGAGGATTCCACCTATACAGAAATGTTAGGAATGACAGAAAGGGAATTTAGAATACACATGTTGGAAACAATGAAGGAAACTGCTAATAAAGTGGAAAATAACCAAAAGGAAATCCAAAAACAGAATCAAATAAGAGATGAACGATATGAAGAATATAAAAAGCATATAGCAGAGCTGAAGGAAATGAAACAGTCAATCAGGGAACTTAAAGATGCAATGGAAAGTATCAGCAACAGGTTAGACCATGCAGAACAAAGAATTTCAGAGGTAGAAGACAAAGTTTTTGAGATAACTCAGATAGTAAAAGAGGCAGAAAAGAAGAGGGAGAAAGCAGAACGTTCACTGTCAGAATTATGGGACTTTATGAAGCATTCCAACATACGAGTTATAGGAATTCCAGAAGGGGAAGAAGAATGCCCCAGAGGAATGGAAGCCATACTAGAGAATATTATAAAAGAAAACTTCCCAAATATCACCAAAGACTCTGACACACTGCTTTCAGAGGGCTATCGGACCCCAGGTCGCCTCAACTCTAACCGAGCTTCTCCAAGACACATTGTGATGAATCTGTCCAAAGTCAAGACAAAAGAAAAGATTCTGCAAGTTGCCAGCAGTAAGCGCTAGTTGACCTACAGGGGCAAATCCATCAGAGTGACAGCAGACTTCTCTAATGAAACTTTCCAAGCAGGAAGACAATGGTCATCTACCTTTAATCTACTTAAACAGAACAATTTCCAGCCCAGAATTCTGTACCCTGCTAAGCTAAGCTTCAAAATTGAAGGAGAAATCAAATCATTTACGGATATGCAAACGTTGAGGGAATTCGCCACAACAAGACCAGCGCTACAGGAAACACTTCAACCTGTTCTGCACACTGACCACCACAATGGATCAGCAGCAAACTAAGAACTCAGAAATTAAAGGACAGAACCAAACCTCCACACTGATGCAAAAGATAAAACTAAGCAATGGACTCTCACAAAATAAGATGAATAGAATACTACCACACTTATCAATTATCCTCAATAAATGTTAATGGCTTGAATTCCCCACTGAAGAGACATAGATTGGTTGACTGGATTAAAAAACACAAGCCATCCATTTCCTGTCTGCAAGAAACACACCTGGCTTCAAAAGACAAATTAAAGCTCCATGTCAAGTGTTGGAAGACAATTTTTCAGGCAAATGGAATTCAGAAGAAAAGAGGAGTTGCGATCTTATTTTCAGATACATGTGGATTTAAAGCAACTAAAGTCAAAAAAGACAAAGATGGTCACTTTATATTGGTCAAGGGAAAAATACAACAAGAAGACATTTCAATTCTAAATATCTATGCACCCAATTTAAATGCTCCCAGATTCTTGAAACAGACCTTACTCAGTCTGAGCAATATGATATCTGATAATACCATAATAACAGGGGACTTTAACACTCCTCTTACAGAGCTGGACAGATCCTCTAAACAGAAATTAAACAAGGATATAAGAGACTTAAATGAGACCCTAGAACAACTGTGCTTGATAGACGCATATAGAACACTCCATCCCAAAGATAAAGAATATACATTTTTCTCATCACCCCATGGAACATTCTCCAAAATTGATCATATCCTGGGACACAAAACAAATATCAACAGAATCAAAAGAATTGAAATTTTACCTTGTATCTTCTCAGACCATAAGGCACGAAACGTGGAACTCAACTCTAACAAAAATGTTCGACCCCACCCAAAGGCATGGAAATTAAACAATCTTCTGTTGAATAACAGATGGGTGCAGGAAGAAATAAAACAGGAAATCATTAACTTCCTTGAGCATAACAACAATGAAGACACAAGCTACCAAAACCTGTGGGATACTGCAAAAGCAGTTTTGAGAGGAAAATTCATCGCTTTAGATGCCTACATTCGAAAAACAGAAAGAGAGCACATCAACAATCTCACAAGAGATCTTATGGAATTGGAAAAAGAAGAACAATCTAAGCCTAAACTCAGTAGAAGAAAAGAAATATCCAAAATCAAATCAGAGATCAATGAAATTGAAAACAAAAGAATCATTCAGAAAATTAATGAAACAAGGAGTTGGTTTTTTGAAAAAATAAATAAAATAGATAAACCATTGGCCAGACTAACGAGGAATAGAAAAGTAAAATCTCTAGTAACCTCAATCAGAAATGATAAAGGGGTAATAACAACTGATCCCACAGAGATACAAGAGATCATCTCTGAATACTACCAGAAACTCTATGCCCAGAAATTTGACAATGTGAAAGAAATGGATCAATATTTGGAATCACACCCTCTCCCTAGACTCAGCCAGGAAGAAATAGAGCTCCTGAACAGACCAATTTCAAGCACTGAGATCAAAGAAACAATAAAAAATCTTCCAACCAAAAAATGCCCTGGTCCAGATGGCTTCTCTCCAGAATTCTATCAAACCTTCAAGGAAGAGCTTATTCCTGTACTGCAGAATTTATTCCAAAAAATTGAGGAAGAAGGAATCTTCCCCAACACATTCTATGAAGCAAACATCACCCTGATACCAAAACCAGGAAAAAGACCCAAACAAAAAGGAGAATTTCAGACCAATCTCACTCATGAACATAGACGCAAAAATTCTCAACAAAATCCTAGCCAATAGATTACAGCTTATCATCAAAAAAGTCATTCATCATGATCAAGTAGGCTTCATCCCAGGGATGCAAGGCTGGTTTAACATATGCAAGTCTATTAACGTTATCCACCATATTAACAGAGGCAAAAATAAAGATCACATGATCCTCTCAATAGATGCAGAAAAAGCATTTGATAAAATCCAGCATCCTTTTCTAATTAGAACACTGAAGAGTATAGGCATAGGTGGCACATTTCTAAAACTGATTGAAGCTATCTATGACAAACCCACAGCCAATATTTTACTAAATGGAGTGAAACTCAAAGCTTTTCCTCTTAGAACTGGAACCAGACAAGGTTGTCCTCAGTCACCTTTACTATTCAACGTAGTGCTGGAAGTTCTAGCCAATACAATTAGGCAAGACAAGGAAATAAAGGGAATCCAAATGGGAGCAGAGGAGGTCAAACTCTCCCTCTTTGCTGACGACATGATCTTATACTTAGAGAACCCCAAAGACTCAACCACAAGACTCCTAGAAGTCATCAAAAAATACAGTAATGTTTCAGGATATAAAATCAATGTCCACAAGTCAGTAGCCTCTGTGTACACCAATAACAGTCCAGATGAGAAGCTAATTAAGGACACAACTCTCTTCACCATAGTCTCAAAGAAAATGAAATACCTAGGAATATACCTAACAAAGGAGGTGAAGGACCTCTATAAAGAAAACTATGAAATCCTCAGAAAGGAAATAGCAGAGGATATTAACAAATGGAAGAACATACCATGTTCATGGATGGGAAGAATCAACATTGTTAAAATGTCTATACTTCCCAAAGCAATCTACCTATTCAATGCCATGCCTATCAAAATACCAACATCGTACTTTCAAGATTTGGAGAAAATGATTCTGCGTTTTGTATGGAACCGGAAAAAAACCCATATAGCTAAGGCAGTTCTCTCTAACAAAAATAAAGCTGGGGGCATCAGCATACCAGATTTTAGTCTGTACTACAAAGCCATAGTGCTCAAGACAGCATGGTACTGGCACAAAAACAGAGACATAGACACTTGGAATAGAATTGAAAACCAAGAAATGAAACTAACACTTTACAACCACCTAATCTTTGATAAACCAAACAAGAACATACCTTGGGGGAAAGACTCTCTATTCAATACATGGTGTTGGGAGAACTGGATGTCTACATGTAAAAGACTGAAACTGGACCCACACCTTTCCCCACTCTCAAAAATTGATTCAAGATGGATAAAGGACTTAAACTTAAGGCATGAAACAATAAAAATCCTCCAAGAAAGCATAGGAAAAACACTGGAAGATATTGGCCTGGGGAAAGACTTCATGAAGAATACTGCCATGGCAATTGCAACAACAACAAAAATAAACAAATGGGACTTCATTAAACTGAAAAGCTTCTGTACAGCTAAGGAGACAATAACTAAAGCAAAGAGACAACCTACACAATAGGGAAAGGATATTTGCATATTTTCAATCAGACAAAAGCTTGATAACTAGGATCTATAGAGAACTCAAATTAATCCACATGAAAAAAGCCAACAATCCCTTATATCAATGGGCAAGAGACATGAATAGAACTTTCTCTAAAGACGACAGACGAATGGCTAACAAACACATGAAAAAATGTTCATCATCTCTATATATTAGAGAAATGCAAATCAAAACAACCCTGAGATATCATCTAACTCCAGTGAGAATGGCCCACATCACAAAATCTCAAAACTGCAGATGCTGGCGTGGATGTGGAGAGAAGGGAACACTTTTACACTGCTGGTGGGACTGCAAACTAGTACAACCTTTCTGGAAGGAAGTATGGAGAAACCTCAAAGCACTCAAGCTAGACCTCCCATTTGATCCTGCAATCCCATTACTGGGCATCTACCCAGAAGGAAAAAAATCCTTTTATCATAAGGACACTTGTACTGGACTGTTTATTGCAGCTCAATTTACAATTGCCAAAATGTGGAAACAGCCTAAATGCCCACCAACCCAGGAATGGATTAACAAGCTGTGGTATATGTATACCATGGAATACTATTCAGCCATTAAAAAAAATGGAGACTTTACATCCTTCGTATTAACCTGGATGGACGTGGAAGACATTATTCTTAGTAAAGCATCACAAGAATGGAGAAGCATGAATCCTATGTACTCAATTTTGATATGAGGACAATTAATGACAATTATGGTTATGGGGGGGGAAACAGAAAGAGGGAAGGAGGGAGGGGGGTGGGGCCTTGGTGTGTGTCACACTTTATGGGGGCAAGACATGATTGCAAGAGGGACTTTACCTAACAATTGTAATCAGTGTAACCTGGCTTATTGTACCCTCAATGAATCCCCAACAATAAAAAATAAATAAATAAATAAAAAATAAAATGTGGTTTGTGTATACCATGGAGTACTACTTAGCCATAAACAACGATGAATTAATGCCTTTTGCAACAATTTGTATGGAACTAGAGATGATTCTCCTAAGTCAAGTATCTAAAGAATGGAAAGACAAATATCATATGTACTCACTATCAAACTGGAACTAACCAGTGAGCACACAAGAGCACAGAGGGAAGTAAAACTCAGTTGAAATGAAGCAGGGAAGAGGGGGAAGGAGGATTGAGGTGAAAACCTACCTAATGGGTACAATGAACATTATTTGGGTGATGGGCACACTTACAGTTGTGACTCAAGCATTACAAAAGTGATTCATATAACCAAAAGTATGTGTACCCTCTTACTATTTAGAAATTTTTTAAAAAACATAAAATAAAGAGAAAAATAATCATTCAATGAACAACCTGGGATATTTCCATGGGAGTTTTTCTACTCCTGAAGTTCAATGTCTAGACCTCTGTACTTGGAATACTTCTCAACCAAGTGCATCAAAATCACCTGGTGAAGGTAAGGATGAAATGACAAAGCTCCCCAAGTCCTAATATGGCTCAGCAAGGTCTCAAATCTAATTATTGAGACATAAGGAGCTATAAGTAATAAATGCCTAAAAGAAAAAAAAAGTTGCTCTCACAACAGTCATATTGAAGGGGTCAGTGCATCATTACTTCCAGAAAGCTCCCCAGGATCTTCCCAGCTTACTTCATCCTTCACATTCTCTGTTGCTAACCTTTCATATCAGAGCTCTTGTATTCTAGCTCCTCTTTTGAACTACAGGATTCAGAGGATTCATTGGATCCTGGGTCAATCTTGCCTTTGATGGGAACATAAATTTTTCTTTGCCCCAAAACCTTGGTTTGGCCTCAGTTAATTATGTCCCATCCCAGCTCTTGAGACCTGAAGCCAAATCAAAGAGTAAAAGCTCTGTGGAAAACAGTTTGGATATTTCTCAAAGAACTAAAAGTAGATGTCTGTAGATGTCTTCTACAGATCCAGGAGGAAAAGCTGGAAAAGAACCCCAAAACCCCAGGGCTGGTGGCAGCTGTAGGAGCCACCTTAATCTGACCACCATGTAGATGACTTTGCCCTTTCAACATCACTTGCCCAGGCATAGGGCTCCCAGCCCTGTTCCTCCTACCCAAGTGACTCCTTGGCTAACACGGGCAGAAGAACATTATCAGGAAGATACCCAGGCCCTAGTGTCTTCAAACTCTCTTCAAAGTGCCTTCATGGTGGTGGTGAGTCTGGACTCCACCATCACGCCTAAAATTTGGAGATTAACGGTGGCGTCAGAGAGACATGAGAAGGGAACCAAAGCTGATGCCTCAGTCGTAAGTACACAGGGTCCCTAATTAATCCCATTTAGATGCATATGATTATCTGAGCAGAAGTGTTTTGGCACTATTTGAATCACAGAATTATCCCTGGCTTCTGCTGGTAGCTATAGAGCCCTTTCTTCAAAGTATGCAGCAATGCAAGCAGAGGAATAATTTATTTCTTATACCTATGTACCCTGGACAAGAGACATATTCTGGGTGAAATACAACCCGAAACATAATAAATGAGAACTAAACAAACAAACAAACAAAACCTTGTTGTACTTAGTGCCAAATGCAATTTTTTAAACTTTCAAAAACATGGCAGTTTAAACATGAATGGTATTTCTCAGCTTACAAAGAATTTCCACCAACATCCCCACATGAAAGGAAAATAGGAAGCCAATGTCACAGTATCTCCAATCTAAAAACAACATAAGAAAACATAAGCCTGATTGCACAGGGTTGCTTTGCAGAAATTTATAATGCTAGATAACTCATTCAGGGGAAGAAAATGATTTGGTTTAAATTATAGACTGCTTTCAAGAACTGCTATGTTATGATGACATCCTTTCTTCATAACTTTTATATTTTAGACTCTGAAGAAAGCAAAATAAGATTGTCACTTCATTTATACGCATCCAAGAAGTGCAAGAAAACATTTCCATGAAACTTGCTGTGGCATAAATCTACTTAATTGCAGCAATGTATTTGATGTGGGCGCTGGACGTAAGGCAAACTCCCAAAGTTGGAAATGATAACTGATGTTTTTGCCAATGTTTTCCAGCAGCTGTTGACCACCACTAGCCTGATTTTGAGTGGTTTCTTTTAGTGGTGGTTTCCTGTGTGTATGTGGACCTCATCAGAGTTCTCTGTGTGGTCTGTGGAATACATGGAATTTATGGCTGGGCCTTTTCCACAGACAGTCAGGCAAACACTCCAAATGCTATTGCTTGATTGTGGAGTGGTACCTGATTTAGTTGCTTCAAAATCAAATGAAACATGAAGAATGCTATGACCTCCTGGCTGCTGTTAGCATGACTCCTTCATGAGAAAGGGAAGGAATCACCAGGAATCGCCTAGATCTGAAGGATATCCAGGACAAGAGAGGAAACATCCTTTGCCATTTCAAAACACAAGAGGAAAGGAGAAACATAGATTCTATCCAGTGTAAATCTATAGATACCTTCTCTTCACTGCCGAGACTGTCATTCTCTCTGCAGGGTCCTAACATATATTAAATCACTTTGCACTGTATTTCTTTATATTGTGAATGTCACTATGATTTTCAAAGCAAAAACAATTCTACCATTGGAAAAGAAATCTTTCTCCCTAATGAAAATGATGATTCGAATTCAATACTAAGACATCATTGGAAGAGTAATACCATAAAATATTTGATGCTATTTGCACTTGATATGAATGAAAGTTCTAAAAATTTATTTTAATTATGAAAAGGAAGAGAAGATAAAGAGTTGGAGGATAAATAAGATAACTGGCTTAACACCAAGCTTCAACGTCAATTTAATGTGTACCCCTGCAGAGCCAATGAGGTGTGGTCCCAACCTGCTTGGCCAGAGGGTTCACCTGGGTTCAGGTGTTTCTGGTGTTCTTAACTTCGTCTTTGAAACAGTGTATTTATTCACTTGTTCAACATTTATTGAGGATCTATAAATATCTATTACGTTCTAGGCACTGTTCCAGATGCGGGCATACAGCAACAAAATAGGCAAGTTGCTGACTTTGTTAGATGCTTTCACAGCACTATAGTTTTAATAGTATTAAAATTAAATGCTAAAGGTATACTGATATTCAAATTTATAAAACAGCCACCCTACATGCACCTACAACTCAATACAAACAGTACACGGCTGTGATCCTCATTTTGGTCACCAACTCTCCTTTCCTAGAGATTGAGCCAAGGTGACAACATCTTCAGTTACAACATCAAACATTTGAGCCAATTCCTGTGCCTGTTCTGGCCTCTTCTTTTCAGCCTTAGTCTGTATTTGGACTGCCAGTCTCCATTCCCGAGCTCCAGAGAGCTGTCCTTCTCCACAGATGGGCTCCCTGCAACACAGGCCAACAGTAGGGACCCACCAGCCACTTCTGACCTGCTCAGTGTCTTCAAAGGCTTTCCCTCTCACCCACTTCCAGGACATGAACATTGCTAGCAACACAGAACTACCTTCTTGAGTTCACAATCTGTCTTCATAGATGAGTGACAAACAATTCCAGTCTTCTTTGTGCATAGTACTGTGAACTCTTGAGGTCACCCGTCTGTTATGCAGAGGCAGAAACTAGTTTCTTGACCTTTGCAAAACGATTCCTCTGGCTCAAATAACCCTTTCTCAACACACCTCCTCAAAAGCTTTCTAAAAGTACAAAGGCTACCACCAGAGATTCTGAGTCAATACGTCTCAAGCAGGATCCAGACAGCTGTATCTTTTTTTTTTAACAACATGGTCATTCGAATGTGCATCTAGATTTGAGACCATTTCCCAGAGCATGTATCAGTTAAACTACACTTAAATCAGTAACCTCAGCACAATTTGACCTTCCCTCACGTGCACCTAGCTGCTTATGTCCCTAGATTTCCTCCAGATTGAATCACTTACCCATATCTTCAACCTGAAGATTCATATTTGTGACCACACTTGATTCCATCATTCCAATCTCCCTTGCCATCTCTTTTACAATCCTAAGTGATCTTAGCCTAGGCACTGCTTCTATTTGGCTCTTTTCATACTTTGTTTCTAATCGGTCTAGACAACATTAAGGATAACACCTTGCTCTACACGAAGGTTGATTTTCAGGCCTTTAAAATAAGCTCTGAAGCAAACGATAACCTAGAAATTGAAGTGTCATTCTGCTGTCCCACAACATCCATTCAAAACAATTACTGGCCTGGGCTTACTGGGGCTTGGACACCAATAGGCCATCTTGGCTTCCAAAGGAAAAGCAAGGTGAGAGGAAGAAGTGATAGGAGATGGCAACAGAGCCTGCAGGGTTGGATAGTCCCCATCTCCTGTCATCAACTCAGGACCAAACTAGACAGTGACAGCTGCAAGAATAGTAGAGAAAGATGGCAGTTCAGCCGCCAGCTTACAGAATGGATTGTGGCACTGGGTACACAAAACCAAACATGTCACAGACACAGAGCCACCGTTTATTATTCCTTTATGTATTTCCATCAAAGAGTGAGCAAAAGGAGGCAAGCAAGCTCAAAAGAGGGTTTACGAACAGGGCCAAAATCATAGACTTCTTCACTAGGAAGTAAGCAACAGAAAAAGACACAGATAGGAGAGAAGGAGGCACTTCTGTCCCACCTGGAACCGAGGGATATGTGGTGGCAAGTGCAGTGAGTGCTTTCTGGTCACAGGACAAACTATCACATATTTGATTCTGCAACTGCTCAGAGGCTGAGAAGTAGCAATTCCTCTGCAGCATCTGCTACAGCAGTAAAGGAGCACTATAGTTACGTCTGCCCAGATTTAGTAAAAGAATTTAACAAGCATGACACAGATGGGCCAAGTGGATTAAACAGTATACTAGAATCAAGGCAATCTCAAAGAAAGAATTTTCCATTGACGTTGGTTATGAGAGATCTGTGGGACTTGAAATATTTGTTCATGCAGAATTTACTAATTCTGACTTCACACAACCTGCCTAAGAGGTAGTAGGGGAGGTGATTCAGAATTACCTTATTGATATCTCAGTTCTCTCTACAAAAATATTGACTCACTGACTTGAATATGTAGGGAACGTGAGTGTCATTTTTATATTCTGTAGGGAAAAAGTGACCAAGTAAAAAATAAATTTTTAAATTTAGCTCATACACAACTATGTGGATGTATTTAATGCCACTGAATTGTACACTTAAAACTAGTTAAAATGGAAAACTTTATGCAATGTATTTGTCACCATAGCAAAAATAAATGAATAAATGGCATTTTTTTTAAAAAAAGTATCTTCATGACACTTAGCATTATTCATTCATGGGACAAGGGATTCTAGTAATTATAAATTCCTATCAACATCCCCACAAAAAAGGTTTGGGTTTTGTTGCAAATGTTTTCAAAACTAAGAAGTTAGTATCTCAGACGAAGTCTACTCATATTCTTTTCCTTGTTGGGGAAAGAAAAAGAAAAGGCAATGTTAACTGCCTGTAGTGTACCGCACAGGATTCAGCCTCTGGTTACTGAGATTTCTTCCAGGTTCACTCATCTAATCGGGTGTCACATCCAGTGTGTGAGGGGGGGACAGAGAGAGGAGTGATGTGTGTGCAAACAGTTGTCTGCCTCTCAGAAAGAACGTGTTAGCCTCTCTGATTTTCTCTCCTATGGGAGAAATGACTAGCCAGGCTGAGGCCTCCTCAACTCTCCATTAACTAATTAACTGATTTGGGGTGATTTTAATGGACTTGTGCCGCTCTCTCTTCGATGGTAATATAAAACACAAAGATGGCACATTTCATGGGCAAATATTTTTATAATAATTCTGAAAGTATAATTTGCATTATTCCATTCTTGCAGTGGTATGTAATTTATCTTTTTTGAGAAAGTTTCCTACTGATTTTGGTGGGACTTTCATGAAACCTTTGTTCCCAAAGCACTTTGTTATTTCTATTTTTCCCCAAGAAAGGGACTGAAACGTTAAATAAATCTAAACATGAAGGGGCCTCATGTTAGGTCTCGGCTCTGATAGATTTAGAGTCACATCTCCCATAATTTGTATGCCCTTCATTCTCCAGTTGCTTTTGAAAAGAAAGGAAGTGCTGCTGGGTGATGCCCTTTAGTGAGAGAGTCTTGATCTCGTTGAGTCTCACCTTCCTACCCATTGTGCTGACTCCATCAAGCCAACCCCAGTGTGTGTGGTGAGTCATCTATGCCCAGAAATTTATAGACAATAGAGACACCTACAGTGGAGAGCAAAACCTTCATCACTGTCACTGACCCTGTGTATTTGTTTGTTTACAGTGCTGAAAAGAATAAGGAGGCCCTGAGTGGCATGACAAATCAGTGGTCTGTTTTCATCAAGCGAGCAAGCAAGAACTGACTAAAAATGTGCCATGTCCCCACATTGTGCTGAAGGAATTTAAGCCTAAAACGTGGCCACTATTCTCAAGAAGATTGTCACACTGTTGGAAAGGCAGGATTTGCATACAGTAACTTTTAGGTAGCAAGAAGTAGGCATCAGGAAAAACAAGGTGAGGTGCCCCCGGCTTAGCATGTTGCCTGCCTCTGTGTCAGTCAAACTTGTTTGCTTCTGACACTCCACACAGATTCCAGGTCCTTTTCGATCCTGCATGTCAGCTAACTAAACAGAAATTGTCCCTGTGGCTTTCAAAGTATCATGCTCTCCACTGGGTGCTACAAATATCTGAGACTCATATCCTCCATCTCCACAGACACAGAAAGACGACTCCATTCATCCAATCTCCTCTCTTTTTACTATGTATTATGGGTTGACACTGTCCCCCAAAAGAGGTCAAGTCTTAACCCTTGGTACCTGTAAATGAGATCTTATTTGGAAATAGAGTATTATGCAGATATAATTAAGGATCTCTGGGTGTGGTTATCCTGGATTTAGGGTGAGCCATAAATCCAATGATCAGTATCTCTAAAAGAGAAAGGTAGGAAGTTTTGTTTTTCTGTTTCAAAATTTAGTGTATTGTCTTTTTTTATTATTAAGTCAAATACGCATAGATCATGAATACATTTATGCATATGTGAGATACCACGTGTTGATTTTTTTTTATACACTCTGACGTGGTTAGATCAAACCAATCAACATAGCTTTCACCTCATTTACTTGATTATTGTGCTAAGACATTCATGTTCTGCAGTTGACAGATTTAACTTGTACCCTTGTCATATGCTCCATAGGTGTGGTCCCACCTTTTACCCTCCCTCTATCAAACCTCCCCCCTTCCCACTCCATTTCTTTCCTTCATCCTGGGCTATAGTTGTGTTCTATCTTTCATAAGAAAGTGTGAGTAAATATAAGTAGGTTTCATAGAAGTACTGAGTACATTGGATACTTTTTCCTCCATTCTTGGGACACTTTACTCAGGAGAATATGTTCCAGATACCTCCATGTAAACATAAAAGAGGTAAAGGCTCCATATTTTTTTAAGGCTGCATAGTAGTCCATGGTATTCATATACCACAATTTATTAATCTATTCATGGTTCAATGGGCACTTGGGGTTCTTCCATGACTTGGCTATTACAAATTGAACTGCAATGAATAGTCTGGTGCAAATATCTTTTTTGCAAAGTGATGTTTGGTCTTTTGGATATACCCCTAGTAGAGGAAATGCAGGATCCAACAGCAGGTCAATTTTTAGATCCCTGCGTGTTCTCCAAACTTCTTTCCAAAAGGAATGTACTAGCTTGCATTCCCAGCAGCAGTGCAAAAGTGTTCCCTTTTCTCCACATCCACACCAACATCTGTAGTTTGGGGATTTTGTTATGTGGGCTACTCCTACTGGAGTTAGATGGTATCTCAAAGTGGTTTTGATTTACAATTCTCTGATGATTAAAGAAGACGAGCATTTTTTCATGTGTCTGTATACCATAAGGTGGCAAAGACACAGGGGATGAGGCCATGTGAAGACAGAGGCAGAGATTGGAGTGATGCTGGACAAGGCAGGGAGCACCAAGGATTGCAGGCAATCCCCCAAGGCTGGGAGAGACACACAGAACACTTTCTCCCTCAGAGCCGTGGAGAAAAACTAACCCTGCCAACATGGTTTGGTGTTGTCATTATTTGTTTGTTTGTTGTTTTGTTTCTGTATGTAGCTCAGTTTAGTGGGAAGAACTCAGGTCTTTCTCTTTTTTCCCAATTTCAGATTGGTATGAGGGTATAAATGTTTAGGTTACATTGTTTTTATTTCTAAGGTAAAGTATAATTTATAGTTGAGCCCCTCACTCGGGGGCTTGCTGAACACCTTCACTTTGTGCGTATTAGATGAGATCCTGCCAATTGCCCTCCCTCCTCTCTCCCCTCTTCTCTATCCCCTCCCCCTCACTAGAGTATACTTGTGTTTTTCTTTCCTGTGGGCTGTAGTTGTTGATATATTGGTTTCATATTTGTATTAAGTACACTGGATACTTTTTTTCCATTCTTATGATACAGTACTAAAAGAATGTTCTTCAATTCCATCCAGGTAAACACAAAAGATGTAAAGTCTCCATCTTTTCTTATGGTTGATAGTACTCCATGTTATACATACACCACAGTTCATTAATCCATTCATAGGTTGATGGGCATTTGGGTTTATTTCCTGTGTTGGCAATTGGGAATTGAGCTGCAAAAAACATTCCTATGCAAATGCCCTTGTGGTAAAATGATTTTTTTCTTCTGGGTAGAGACCAGTGATGGGATTGTGGGATCAAATGGAAGGTCCACTTTTAGTTCTTTGAGAATTCTCCATACATCTTTCCATAGAGGTTGTATTAGTTTGCAATCCCACCAGCAGTGCAAAAGTCTTCCCTTCTCTTCACATCCATGTCAGCATCTGCAGCACCTGCACTGGGGTTAGGTGATAACTGAGGGTGGTTTAGATTTGCATTTCTCTGATGATTAGAGACAATGGACATTTTTTCATATGTTTGTTGACTGCCAACATCTTGAATCTGCGTCTCCTAATCCACAGAATTGTGAGAGAATAAATTTCTCCAGTTTTAGCCGCCAAGTTTATAGTAATTTGTTATAGCAGCTTTAGAAAACAAACACACTAGCTAATAATCTCATCTTGTCCCTAAAATATGTCATCCTCTTTTCCACCTCCATACCTTTACTTAACCATTCTCCCAGGCAAAACACCGTATCTTTCTTTTTCTTTTTTTGTAGAGACAGAGTTTCCCTGTACCACCCTCGGTAGAGTGCCGTGGCGTCACACGGCTCACAGCAACCTCTAACTCTTGGGCTTACGCGATTCTCTTGCCTCAGCCTCCCGAGCAGCTGGGACTACAGGCGCCCGCCACAACGCCCGGCTATTTTTTTGTTGCAGTTTGGCCGGGGCTGGGCCTGAACCCGCCACCCTCAGCATATGGGGCCAGCGCCCTACTCACTGAGCCACAGGCGCCGCCCAACACCGTATCTTTCACCTCTTCTCTCAACCTTCTTAGCCTTTAGGATCCTTCTCAAATCCTACATACTCAAGCAGTTTTCCCCAGCTGACCCTACCCACTTACAAGATCTATGAGGTCAGACAATTAAGTTTGCAAACTCATCCTAGAGAAAATGCTACACACCTCCTTGTTAAATATCACTACAGTCACCTTTGAAGTACTCCCTTTGGGAAGCTAGGCATTAACACCAGCACCTAGTCCACCCTTCAAAGCACTTTTTCTAGGATGAGTTCAAGAACTTAATTGTTAGACATCATATACTGTCTCCTCTTGCTACTTAAGTTTCCATGTTTCCTTAAAGAAACCAAAAGTTCTGTGAGTACATATTCTTATTCTGCATCTACTAAACTAGCAAGTACTTGGGAAGACATTGAATTATTGCACATCCCTGATAGTCCAAGGAGCTGGGAATTAACAGCTGCAGCACCACTGACATTAGTAACCAAATCTCAGTGACCTGACTGCAGACTCACTCCCTGATGATCATCTGGACCAAATCTGCTACAGCTCAATTAGAATGGAATGGCAAGACCCGTGTAACTCCCAGGAGGGGCTGCTCATCACTGAAACTGCACCCCAAAAGCTGTGATTACCACCCAGTTACCCTGTTACTGTTTTTGTAAGATTAAAAGGGACATAGAGGAGGTTCTCACAGCAAGACTCCACAAACACTGTTATAGTAATTAGTAATATATAAGGCCATTGATACATTTCAGTCACAGAGGTCTGAGGCTGGGTTATGAATTAAAAGGAAAACTAATAGTAAAACAAAATGAAATGAAAATGACCTCAAGAGAAATGTTCAACTCTTCCTTTGTGATTCAAGCATGAATAAAACATTTTCTTGGTGTGGAATGGCCTCAAAAAGATACTTGCCAATAATCTTTCTTTCCAACCAATAGTTTTAGGAAAACCATGTGACTTCCGCTTTCTTGCCTGCATATTTTCAGGACTCTTGGGTATTTGCTCATGACCCAGCTCTTTGTAAGAGGCAGGTGACCTGAGACCTTCAAGGGCAGAGCTGACCCAGAATGCGGTCATGGATGAACTGTCAGAGACAGACCCAACACACAGCAGACGCTTCTCCCTCCAGCTTCAATTCCTAATAGAAGTGAGTTGTGCAGTGGCTGAGTGGGTGGGAATGGGAGGACACCCTAGAAAACACCATATTGAGAAAGAAAATCAACAAGGAATTTCTTTCTTTCAGTCAGTCTCGGGCCAGGACACTGCCTGCCTCCCATGGTGGAATAGAATCCATGTAGTCAATAAAATCTTCTAAGATTCTCACAGCCAACAAGTCGCTGCCTTCCCTGAATGATTCCAGGATCCCAAGGAGAATAGACAGTAGCACTAGGTCCTGTCCTGGTTGGGGCAACTAAGGATACGCTTTCATTTACCACCAAGACACTCCACACCCAGGCTCCACATGTGCCACAGAAAGGACTCTGCAGCTCATCAGCCCACTCCTGCTGCCACCGCACCAGGCCACCACCACTGGTGCTAGAGAACTGCCACTGTAACCTCACCTGGCTCTCGTGGCGGCGCTGCTTCCGCACAGTGCAAACTTCCCCTCTCTGTTTTACACTGGGTCAGAAAAATGGTGTCTTGAGCAATTCTTGTATTCTCTCCCTTTCTCTTCTTCTTCCCTTCCTCTCTCTCCTCTGTCTCTGTCTGTCTCTCTCTCTCACTCACACACACGTGCATGCATTTGGGAAACCAGATTTGGCTCATTATTTCTTTTTCCATAATTCACATTCATTTAGTAGATTGCTAAGCATCAAAATCCTTGCCTAATATACTGGAAGGGGAAAAATAACCCAAGCGTTGGTCTCCGTGTGCGTGGATGATTGTGACATGCATGCAGCTGTTGCTGGGTCTGTGGGTCACACCGTGCTCTCACACACAGAGCTGGTGGGACAGCTTCTGGCACAAGTGGGGCCACCACCACCTCGCTGTGGCTTCTCAGGCTTTGTCCAGAGCTGTCTTGCAGAGACCTACAGTCCTTTTCTGAAACCTGGTCTCTATTGTCAACACTCCGAATTTACAAATAGTTTTGTACATTCCAGAATAATAGTTCTCAGCCTCAGTGAGACATTAGAATCACCATTAGTAAATTTATTAAACGCTGTGGCTGTGCCTCAACCTAAAGATTCTGATTTAATTAGCCAGGGATGGTTCTCTGGGATCAGGGGATTAGAAGTTTCTTGGGTGGCTCTAATATATAAAGTGAGGTTAAGTAAACCTGGGGTGGGAAGTGGGGGTGATAGGAAGTGGGTCAGAGTTCCAGCCTCCTTTTCTAAATGGCATAGCCTTTGTGTAAATTCATATTTAGAAATAGATTTGGGAGAAAAGTGAGATGTTGACTAATGCTTCTCATGATAAGTATCTTACCCCTGCTTCTGTTCCCCATTACAACTATTTCCTTTTTAATTACAGCCCAAAACAAATATAAAAAATTTTGTGATAAACAACATTGTTTCTCTTTCCATTTACCTGCTCAGCAGGAAGATGTAAATGTTGCCGTTGCATTAGATAGTAAAGAGAAAAAAATATGGGCAGCACCTGTGTGGGTAGGGTGCTGGCCACACATACCCCAAGGGTGGCAGGTTCAAACCCAGCCCCGGCCAAACTGCAGCAAAAAAATAGCTGATCTTTGTGGCAGGCGCCTGTAGTCCCAGCAACTGGGGAGGCTGAAGCAAGAGAATCGCCTAAGCCCAGGAGTTGGAGGTTGCTGTGAGCTGTGTGACAGCCACGGCACGGTACCAAGGGTGATAGAGTGAGACTCTGTCACTACAAAAAAAGAAAGAGAAAGAGAAAAAAATATACCAATCTAAGGGACATTGGAATGTGTTTGTCATACACTGTAATTTCATTCACTCATTTTCCTCCAAATCCAGAGCAGGAAGAAGGGTCCCACCTTTCCTATTTTGTCCAACCATAGGTTATTTTAATCAAAAAGTGTAGATAATTATCTGGAAAAAAATCTTATTCTGTTACAAAAAAATAAGTAAATCATTTCTTTAAAAAATACTAGTAAATAACACCTTTACAGGACACATTGTTATAACTCTGCTCCAAATGAGGACAAGAGCAGTTTATCAGATTTTCCTCTGTCCCATAAAATTCTCCACTCCTTCGAGGCCTGCAATTTAATTACAGAGAGAAACTATAAACTACCCTACCCTGTAGAGTGCAGGAGGAAGAATGAGCCAGCATCTTTATTTATGAGTGTTCTAAACAAAGTAGCTGGCAAATATGAATACAGTCGATGTCTCCCAGTCCACACCAACCAGGGGGTAAAAACAGGGTCACCATATGTTATAATCAGGAATTGCTGGCTCTGCTCTCCAGCTGCTCTGCCAAAACTCCAGTCCCCTCTTAGACAACGCTCAAAGAATCCTGGGAGCCTTCTGGGGGTACAGGAACTAATGCTAACATTTTTTCCATGGATGTCTATCCTTTCCATTTCTTCCGCTCAAGCTCCTGGAGGTGACAGTGCCTGCCTCCAGCAGAATCCAGAGTTGAGAGCTACACTGTCACCCCCCACTAAAGATGATGGCACAGCTGCCCCTGCTAGGAGTGCCTCAACCACACTCCAAAGGCACAGTCTTCACTGCTGGATCAGCTGCTACTACAGAGCTAAAGATAACTTGTGAAGTCAGCATCCGGGGAGGTTGACAGAATGGCTGCCCCTCAGCCGACTATTTCTTGGAGCCCCCTTACCCTGAGACTTAAGCAACCCATGGGCCAGAGAACGATATGTGAAAGGTATTTTCTCTGTTTAAAATCACTGTTCTCCTCTGGTTTGGGTTTCTTCTCCTAGAACCAAGCACGTTTGTCTTCATTTTCTCTTATGAAATTTTTATTTGAGACTCAAGTCCCCCAGTCCTCAGGATGCATTCACACTTTCAGGGACTGTGCTAGACACTAAGGACACAACCTTGACCCAGAAGACACATCTTCTCCTCACTGAGAAGAGGGGCAATGAGCAAGTCCCCGAGTGGGGAGTGTGGGACGGTGTGAGGATGAACTCTCTCTCCCCGAATTTGTATAGTTGAGGAAATGTTCTCAAAGGAAAGAAATGGCCTTAAAACTGAAACTCCAAGAAGTATCAAAAGTTAAGCAAGCAGACGGGGGTGGGAGGAGGGCAGAGAAACAATTCTAGACATAAAGAACATGAGGCACAAAGCCCCACATAGATGGAGCACATTGAACTCCACAGATAACCCTGGAAGACTCACTTTCATCACAAGTTAACTTTCCACATCAACAACCAGTAACCGCAAAGGGGGCAATGTGACTGATTGAGCTTGAACTTCTGAGTTTTTCTTTGAGAAGATGTTAATTCAATAGGGGTAGATCCTGAAGGCAAAAGTCAGATGAAAAGCTTGCCAGATAAAATACAGAATGCCCAATTATTGAATTTTAGTTAAACTTTTGCTAATTCTATAGTGTAAGTATGTCTCAAATATTGCATGGCATACACTACTAGTATACTACAAATTTCTTGCTGTTGGTCTGGAATTCTAATTTAACTGGGTATACCGTATCGCTATTTGTTAAATCTGGCAACCCTAGATCATGAATATGACCACAAACTTTGTCATCCTCACTGGAAAATCAATTGGAAAAAGAAGAGATAAGATTACAAGACCAGACATTAATGGCAAAAACATAAAAATGCAACCCACCAAATAAAATAAAAAAAAAAGGATGACAATAGGCCAAGCCAAGTTTCTTGTCTGAATTCTAAATAAATAAAACCCATGGAGATTGCTCTACAATAGCAAATGGAGGGTTCATTGCCAGAAGCCCTTCATAAGAGCAGGATTACAGAAGAAGGACCCATTAAGACTGAGTCCCCAAGTCACTAGTAACCATCTGCCTGGGCAATGAACCTGATACTGACAGGGAAATAAAAAGCCCTGCAGTGATGGAGCAACAGGGCGGCCATTCCTGAACTCATGGTCACACACAGCCAAGGTGGTGACTGCGTCAGGTCCTTAAGCACTGTGCAGGGTGGAAGCATGTCCAAATACATGCACGTTTGTCTTCTGGCGTGTCACTGCTACACAGCCCTGTGCCCATGTTTTACAGGCCAGTCTTGATATGTGGACCCTACCTCGGCACATCAACCAGGGGGAGGAAAGTTCACAATAGCAAGAAACAAAACAGACCCAATGTGGGGAGGGGAGAGGTCTGCTGCTTTCCTAGTCTTGATCTGACAACAGCTGTGTTAATGAAGAAATTAAAGGGGAGGGCGGAGAGTCATGATAAAACATTTCCTAGATAAGGTTATAGCAAGTCTGGGCTTTTAAAATCTCCATAGCGCTGGCTTTAGATGTGTGTGTGTGTGTGTGTCCATGTATAAAAGAGAAGGAGTGGAAGGGTAAGAGGGAGGGAAAGTGTAAGAGAAAATATGATGGATACAAGAGAAAGACTGAGGAAAAACATTTTATTCTGCTGAAACGTCCATAAAATTGTTGAGCTTTAATGAACCAAATTTGAGGACAGATGAGAACAAAACTAAAAACTTTCACAGAACCCTAGTGAACACCAGATGTTGAAAGTTTTACTAAACCAGACAAATGCTTTCATGTCTAAGAAACAAGACAGATGTAAAATATACCCCAAAAGACAAAAAAATGAGAAGCACCAGAGATGACAAAGTGAAAATTCACGGCTCCAGATTTCCAATCAGCAGCCGTTGTTCCTTTATTCCTCACACCCAAATCTTCTGCCCCGGATTCCTGGGCTTCCACCAGGATCTGCTAATCTCGGTTCCTCATGTTCAATTCTATCTGAAATTATGGTTTGGGAGTCATCTTTAAACCATTCAAAAATAAAATGCCTAGCAACTCCAAAGTCTCAGTCTTTTGTGACTTCAATTACAAAATACCTTAGACTGGATAATTTATAAACAACATAAATGTATTGCTCATAGATCGGGAGGCTGAGAAGTCCAAGATCAACATGTCAGCAAATTCAATGTTTAGTGAAGACTCATTTCTCATTAAGGGCATCTTCTGTGTGTCCTCACATGGCTGAAGGGGAAAACACTCTCCCTCAGCCTCTTTTCTAAGGACACGAATCCATTCCCCAGGGCTCCAGCCTCATGACCTAATCACCTTCCAAAGGCCCCGTCTCTCACTACTATTGCAGTGGGATTACGCACCAGCATGTGACTTGAGGGAGGAGATACAAACATTCAAGCTATAACACCTCCCTTCTGATTCCTTACCTCCTTCAATCCACCATTTACCCCAATAAACCCATATTTATTCATTCCTGGTTCCAAGATAGAGATGGACCCTTCTTTCCAAAAAGCAAGCAGAGCAAGTAGTGGTGATGGTGCATGGCAGGAAGGGTGGTAGATACAGTTTTTTACACTGTGCTAAAACAGAAAATAGGTTTTCCTCATAAGGCTGATATGGTACACTAGAATGTGCATATTTTTATAGACTTGAACATAAATTATATATTTTTTACAGTTAAGAAGTTGGATTTTTCCGTAGACATTAAAAAATGTACTCAAGAAAAAAGGAAAGTTAAGCGGTGCTCCTAATGTACAATAGAGGCAAACTGTGTTAAATATTATCTCAGATGGATGCTACAGTGAAATGACTTACTGACCCAAAGCTGCTTTACTTTCAGATCAAATTATCTGTTAAAAAATGAATGTGTCAAAAAAAAGAAATGAGTGTCCTTTGAAACAGGCAATTACTGCCTATACATTTTTTAAAGAAATACAGAGGGTGCCAAAAAATGTATACATATTTTAAGAAAGGAAAAGACTGTATTAAATTTGTAATACTCAAGTCACATTTAACTTTTGCAATTACAAGAGTGTTCAACATGACTTGTATCACCTTTAATTATGTATGTATTGATTACAATTTCAATATAGCTTTTTCCTTTCTTAAAATGTGTATACATTGTTGGCACCCTCTATAATTTTCCTATTTTAAAACAATATCAGAAATTTAAGAAGCAAAAAGCACAAAGAAGAAAATTTGCCTCACCCATAATTCTACCACTTAGAAGTAATCATTAGTTAACATGTTGCTATTTAGCTTCCTGGTCTTTGTCCTGTATTACATAAGATTGTTCTAAAAATGAGATCATCCTGTGTTATTGTTTAGCGACAGCTCTACCAATAAACAATATGCAGGCAATATTTTCACATTATTAAATATTCTTCTAAAACATATAGACAATTTTTAAACACTGTAAAATATGTCATTGTTGACTGTGAGTGGAAATGCACTCAATTTGAGGACAGAAGAAGACAATGAGGTGCTTTCGTCTTACTCACAGGCCTTAATTCATTCAAACAATCCTTCTACAACTACTTCTTTTCTCTCTCACTCCCCCTTCCCATCATGCCATAGCTATGACAAATGTAACATCTTGGTAAATAAATCTTTTTACTCATCTAGTAATTTCCTTGAGATAAATTTCTAGAAGAGTAATTCTTGGATCAAAGAGAATTTACTATGCTTTTTCAACCAAATGTTTCTTGTTTTTCTCCTGAAATTTTGTAGAATTAAGTAAAAGTACCGTGCAGTTTTTTTCACTCATGTATCTCATTTATTTGAGTATCTTCTCCAGTTTACAACACCTAATTTCATGTTACCGTGTAATAGATATCGAGCACAGGTATATGTAACTACTTTTTTTAAAAAAAATCAGAGTCACTCAATTATAAGAGGGACTTCATCTAACAAAGGCAATCGGTGTAACCTAATTCTTTGTACTCTCAATGAATCCCAAACAATAAAAACATAAATAAATAACAGAGTCACTACAATTCTCTTATGCTTACAAGTCTCAGTCATTGTCATTTCATAAATACTCTATCACAAAATCAAATCAATTCATGAAAGCTATTTACACAGAAAAATTAAAAGGAAGCTAATTTCTGTTCAAAGCAATATAGAGAACTATATCATTCTTAAATCTCAAGCCAATGAACTACACGTACACACACGGATGCATTTCTCAGGCATTATGCAGAGCAGAAGCTACCAGACAGTAACAAGCACATATTCACAATCCCATTTATGTAAAGCTCAAGAATGAGAAGAACCATAGAGAGAGATAGAAGTGAAAACAGAGTTTACCTCTTGGGGTCAGGAAAGATGATATTGACTGGAAAGCAGCCCAAGGGAGTGTCTTGGGGTCCTGGAGGTATTTTATCTATGGATCTGGATGACAGTTACATTAGTATATATAAAAACTATTGAAATATACATATACATAATTGAATGACATATTTAAAACATGCTTATTTTCACTTTATATACTTTACTATTGTTATATCTCAATTTTTTATTTTTATTTTATTAGAGACAGGGACTTGCTCTGTCACCCAGGCTAGAGTGCAGTGGCACAATCACAGTTCACTGGAACCTTGAACCTCCTGGGTTCAAGTGGTGCTCCAGCCTCAGCCACCTGGGCAGCTTAGACTGCAGCTGTGCATCACCACATCCTGCTGGATTTCTTTCGTTTTCTCTTTTTTTGTAGAGACAGGGTCTTGCTATATTGCCCAGGCTGGTCTGGAACTAATGGGCTTAAGCAATCCTCCCACCTTGGCCTCCTAAAATGCTGGATTTAGAGGTGTGAGCCACTGCACCAGGCTCAAAACCAAAATAATCTGAAGTATAAATGGTTTATGTAATAGGTTCCTAGGGCTGCCGTAATAAAGTGGGTGGCATACAACAACAGAAATTTGTCTGGAGGCTAGAAGTCCATTATCAAGCTGTCAGCAGGGCAGACTCCCTCTAAAGCCTGCAGGAGAATCCTTCCTGGCCTCTTCCTACCTATGGGTGGTTTGCAGCAGTCTCTGGCATTCTTGGCTCATGGACACACCTCTCTAAACCTCCATCTTCCATATCCTTGTAAAGGACACTGCTAGATTGGGTTAGCAGCCCACCCTATTCCCGTATGACCTCATCTAATTCCATCTGCAATAACTCTCTTTCCAAATAAGGTCACATTCTGAGGTACTGGTAGCTAGGATTTCAACAAAAACGGGGGGTGGGGGTTGATAGTTTACAATCTTGCTTTTAAATTTTCTCTCTGAAGTTTGAGTTCTGTAAAAGGGACAGAAAGCAAGAAAATGGTGCCTGGAAGCATTTAGATCAGTGACAGCAGTGAACAGGCTCTATTTGCAAGGACTGTAGATTTGTTGTTAGTTTCCAGAGTATATATCAAGAGGGAAGAAAGACATTTGGAAAAAATTACACAAGGGGAACGTTTAAGATATTAAGAGATAGCTCACTTCAGCAGCAGTGTAGCATAGAGCTTCTGAGATACTAAGATACGTTATGCTCGTAGCTTTCCCAGTACCCAGCCAGTTGGCGATCTCAAAAGAAGCTTTGGCAGGGCAGAAAACAGAAATAGATCTTGTATTCCCAAATGGGGAGAAAATTAGGAGTGGAGATACAATGTCTTAAGCAAAAAAAATGGAGGGGGAATTCTCTCTGTGTTCATTAGATGTGAGGATTCTTTCAGCCTTGGGCTGGAAGGAAACGGTCAGGGACTGATTTCTGACTTCCAGTAGAGCACTGGGGGCTGCGGGGTGGCGTTCGGCTGCCAGAAAGGGAAGAACTGCAGCAGAAGGGCCGTGGAGAGCCTCACAATATCCTGTGTCCAAAGTGGGACATGGCATCAGCACACAGCACTGCAGGGCGCATGGGGGCCACGTGCACAGCCCAGGGTTACCTTAACAGAGACTCAAAAAACTGAGGACCACATGGGCCCCTTAATACATGGGCCCAAAACAAAGTATTTCTTTAAATTGACAACTGTCTGACGTAATTTGTCCTTCCTTATGAAGTATTTCAAATAAATAAACACACAAATTCTAAAAACACATCCCTTGTCAGATCAGACCTCCAGATCTTTGTTTCAGACATCATGGTCATCTAAAAAATACAGCAAAAGAGAAAGATATTTAATGGTTCTGAGAGCACCAAGAAGGACAGGAACTAAAATTGAATTCGAGCTGGGACCAGGGGTCTGAGCTTTCATCAACTGCTCAGGGCAGAGCTAAAGAAGAAGAAACAAGAAGTACCTGCTGTCTGTCCAGGACACAAGACATAAAGGAGCTCAGACTGCCAATGGCTGGTCCAGTATTGCCCACGAAAATCAACACTAAAGGACAAAGTGTTAACGGGGATGTGAAAGGGATGCTGTGCAGAGAATGCCGGTGGGTTCAGGGCACGTCTTGCTGTTTCTCTTAACTATATCTGCCAACCTCACCATAATTGTGAGACGTTCCCCAGCTTTACAAAATGCTCTCTCCTAACAAAACCACTTTCAGAAGAGCATCGCTTGAGAGCAGGCGTTCTTACACGTACTTGATGCTGTCTTTAGCTGTCAGGACTAGCCTAGGTTACTTTGTTGTTCAACGGTTGAACCTTCTCATCTTAGCACCAGTGAATAGTTCTGACTTGTTGGACGACCATGATTTCTAAACTCAAATTTGGAAAGTCTGACCTGACAAGGGAGATTTTTCTCTCTGCCCTATGAAAATGTTTATATCACATTTATCGTCTTACAAGTGAGGATTCACTTTGTCAGATTTTGTTAGAGATTTATTCATTCCATTGAAAAGAATAAAATTACACATAATTGGGTCCAGGCTGGGAAATTTAGGACATGTGGTCATCATACGAGAAAAGCTGGGCTTTGTAGAGGAGGAAGCAGCAGTCACCTGGAGTCTGTCACTCGCTCATTGGCAGCACAGGAATTTGCTGCAGGGATGTTGATTGTTATGTGAGTGCAGGGTCAAGGTTGGCATCCTGTGCCAAGGAAGACCTAACTGTCATCTGCTGATGGTAATGAGAGGAGAACGGTTCCACACAGGCATTTACTGGGATCCAATTTCCTTTAACTGCCTCAGTACAGCCCCCGATGGGTGCCAGTGGCTACGTGCGTGTCCCTTTCTGCCCTCGGCGCACTGTACTGTTCCACAGTGTCTGAGTTTTCTTCCCAGCAGACCTAACAATGAGACAACCTTTTCTGCACGTTTGCCACTTCTGTTAGTTACATCTTGTGCTTTGCATCTCAAATTAATTCATCAGCAGGCAAAGATTTTGGCCAGAGCAAGATAGTGAACATTTTCATTTCTAAAGAGCAGGAAATCATTAAAGAAAATAAATGTTATTTCCATTTATTTATGACTTTCCACCAGGTACTTATGCATTTAATCTTAAAATAAAAAATAAATAAGCCTATGGGTATACATGGTCATACAGAGAGGTATAATGGACTTTGGAGACTCAGAGAGAAGGAGGAGAGGAAGGGGGATGGGCAGGGATCAACAATTATCTGTCAGCTACAGTGTACTCTACTCAGGTGACAGGTACACTAAAAGCCCTGACTTCACCACTATACAATTCATCTTCGCAACATAAAACTACTTGTACCCCCTAAATCTACAGAAATTTAAAATAGTAAATAAATGCATAAGCTGATTTCTTGGTTAAGGGTAAAAGTATGAGTCTCATAAGTTTTGGTTGAGCATAAATTATGATATACTTGAAACTTATTTTTCCATCATTTATCATTTATCATTCTCCTATATAAGACATCTTGACAAATCTAATAAAACAAGCTGTTTTACAGTTGAGGAACTTGAATGTTTCTCCAACTTGAATGTGCTTCAGAATCACTTAGGATACGTGTTGACAAATGAAACTCCTTGACACCAGCATCAGAGATTCTCCGCTGGGTCTGGAGAAAGAGGCCAGGAATCTGCATCCAGCAGGGTATAAACTACACATTTAACCATCGCTCCAGGTGATTCTGATGCAGGTGGTCTCCAGAATGCTCTGTGAAAACAACATAATGAAACCACCTCTGGGATCCCACAGACAGAAATAGCAAAGTCTTAGTGAAGACCTTCAGCACTGTGACAAGGCACAAGGAAGGCAGGTAGGGGCCCTGGAGGCAGGTACAGTGCAAGGGAGGCCCGTGAAGTGCCAAGAAGGTAGATGGGGCACAACGAAGGCACGTACGATCCAAGGAATGCCAGTGTGGTGCCAGGAAGGCAGGTGGTATGCAAGAAAGGCAAGTGGGGGCCATGAAGGTAGATGAGGTGCAGGACGTCTGGTGGGGTGCCACAAAGGCTGGTGAGGTCCAAGGAAGGCAGGTACAGGGCAAGGCACCCCTGCCCTTGGACCTGACTCTCCTTCCTGTGACCTGTTCCTCATAGCTGCTCTCACCCTTGTTTGGAAAACCCTCTAAGTTAATGATTGTTTAGAATTAATTTGAACGGCAGTGTGCAATATACCTCAACATATATTGGATTCTTAGATCCTCATACAGGGATGTCCAATCTTTTTTCTTTTCTCTTTTTTTTTTTCAAGACAGAGTTCCACTATGTTGCCCTCAATAGAGTGCTGTGACATCAGAGCTCACAGCAACCTCAAACTCTTGGGCTTAAGTGATTCTCTTGCCTCAGTCTCCAAAATAGCTTGGACTACTGGCACCACCACAAAACCCGGCTGTTTTTTGTTGCAGTTGTCATTGTTCTTTTAGCTGGCCCAAACTGGCTTCAAACCCTCCAACTTCTGTGTATGTGGCTGGTGCCGTAACCACTGTGCTATGGATGCTGAGCCTCTTTTTCCTTTTCTATCACACATTGGAAGAATAAGAGTTGTCTTGGGCCATACATTAAATACACAAACACTAACAAAAGCTGAGGAGTAGAGAAAAAAGGTCCATGCAGACTTTTTGCAATACCCGACACCACAGATAAACAAAAGAGGCCTTGAATAATCTGCAGGGGGCCTACGGGCTGCAGGTTGGACACCACTGCTAGACAGTTTTTTTTTTATTAAATCATAACTGTATACAATGATATGATTATGGGGCATCATACACTCACTTCATAAACCATTTGACACATTTTTATCACAGTGGTTAACATAGCCTTTCCGGCGTTATCTCAGTTACTGTGCCAAAACATTTACATTCTACATTTACCAAGTTTCGCAAATACCCCTGTAATATGCACCACAGGTGTTATTAATACTATCTTTTTTAACAAAAGTTTGAAATGTGACTATAGTTAACTTATCTAAAGTCACACAGCTGGAAAGAGTCACATGCGAACCCACATTGTAAGCACACAACTCTACTACCTTCCTGAGGGATCCAAGCTCAGTTTTTCCTACTTGAAACTTTTCTCCCATCATTCCTGCAATTTTTCTTCTAGGCCTTCCCTTAGGTGGCCAGTGACATTGTCTGGCACCTGCTTTGTGCAGAAGGCCGAAAACAGGAGCTATAAGGAAGGTCTACAATTGCTCTTAGGGCAGCTCTGAGGTACTTTTAGGGTACTCTGAGTACTTAGGGTACTCTGAGGTACTCTCAGGCCTCAGGGTGCTTTTCATTTGCACCACTGTGCTTTTTTTGCTTCTTCAGAAGTACATCGGGCTTTCTGAATAGAGTTAACAGTGGGTCATAATAAAACTTTCTCAAAGTTGCTTCTGAGTTACATTCAAATTTTCCCATAGAACAATATGGTTTAGGGTATGCTATGGGATGAATTGTGCCCTTCCCCAAACTTATATGTTGAATCCCTAAACCCAGCACTGCTGTTTTTGGAGATAAGACCTTAAGAGAAGTAATTAAGCTTAAATGAGGCCATGGGGGGAAAACCCTAATCAGATAAGACTGATGTCCTTATAAGAAGAGGAAGAGAGACCAAACACACTTTTCCCCCCAACAGTACACAGAGGAAAGGCCATTATGAAGAGGGAGTAAAAAGGTGGCAGTCTACAACCTCGTAAGAGAGGCCTCACCAGAAATAGGATTTTCCAGCACCTTGATCATGAACTTCTAGCTCCAGAATCATAAGAAAATAAATGTCTGCTGTTTAAGCTACCTAGTCTGTGGCATTTTGCTACAACAGCCCCAGAAGAGTGATACAGAGTCGTATTTAACTTATGCTAAAAGCAGAACCAAACAAGTTCAGGCACATTTGGGTAAAATATCTCTACAAGAAAGAGTATAAAATACTGATGAAAGAAATTGTAGATGACACAAAACAAATGGAAATCCAACCCATGCTCATTGATCAGAATTAATATTGTTAAATGTTAAAAATCAGAATTCTACTCCCAAGCGATCTACAGATACAATACAATCCCTACCAAAATATCAATGTCATTTTTTTCATAGAATTAGAAAAGCAGTTCTAAAACTTACATGGAACCAAAAAGTAGCCTGAATAGCCAAAGCAATTCTAATAAAAAAGAACAAATCTGGAGGCATCATGTTACCTGACTTCATATTACAACACAAAGTTCATAATAAACATTAAACAATTTTATTTCAGTAAGTCTGAAATAAAACATATAGGGTATGAAATATCAAAACAGCATGGTACTGGTATAAAATATACACATGGATCAATGGAACAGAACAGAGGACCCAGAAATAAAGCCACATATTTATAGTTGTCTGATCTTTGACAAAGCCAACAAGAGCATACTTTGGTCCAGGACCCTCTTTTCAATAAATGATGCTAGGAAAATTGGATTGCCATATATAGAAAAATGCAACTGGACCCCTATCCCTCACCAAACACAAAAATCAACTCAAGGTGGATTAAAGACTAAAACATAACATCCAATACTAGAAGAAAACCTAGGGGAACCTCCTGGACGTTGAGGATTTATGACTAAGATCTCAAAATTATAGCCAACACACGCATACATACAACACACACTCACACACACACACACACACACACGACTTAATTAAATTAAAAAGCTCTGCACAGCAGAAGGAATAATCAGCAGAGTGAAGAGACTTGTTGAAAGAAATAAAATATTTGCAAACTCTTCATCCAAAAGGAGATTAGTATCCAGAATTTACAAGGAACTCAACTGAACAACAACCAAAAAAAACAACTAGTCCCATTAAAGGGGGTAATATCTGAATAAACATTTCTCAAAAGAAGACATCCAAATGGCCAAACAGAAACATGGAAAAAATGCTCAGAATTACTAATCATCAGAGAAATGCAAATTAAAACCACAATGAGATATCATCTTACACCAGTTAGAATGGATGTTATTAAAAAGACAAAAAACTACAGGTACTGGGGTAGATACAGAGAAAAGAGAACTATTTCGCACTGTTGGTGGGAATACAGATTAGTATAACATCTATGGAAAACAATGTGGAGTATTCTCAAAGACCTGAAGATAGGACTACCATTTTATCCCATAATACTACTGCGTATCTACCCAAAGGAAAAGAACTCATTACATCAGCATTCTACCTGCACCTGTATGTTTATTGCAACAGTATTCATGATCACAAAGATATGGAATCAACCTAAGTGTCCTTCAGTGAGTGACTGGACAAAGAAAATATAGAAAATTCACAATGGAATACTGTTCAGTCATAAGAAAGAATGAAATTTTTGTGGCAATATGGATAGAACCGAAGGTCATTATCTTAAGAGAAACAAGCCAGACAGAAAGTCAAATATCACATGTTCTCATTCACAAGTAAGTGCTAAAAAATGTGGACATGGACGTGGGAGTAGAATGATGGACAGTGGCGACTCGGGGAGGGGGAGGAAGTGGGGAGTAGAGCCCTTTTGCCATGTGAGGTAACATGTTAACAGGTTCCGGGTTAAGATATGGCCAAATGTAATCACCATTTTCACTTGGAAGAATGAATAATAGACAAATCTAAAGGATAATAAGGGATATTAAAACTTTAAAATTAGAACTTTATTTTGTTTATTTATTTTTGTTTGTTTTACTTTTTGAGACAGAGTCTCAAGCTGTCACCCTAGGTAGAGTGCCATAGTATCATCATAGCTCACAGCAACCTCCAACTCTTGGGCTCAAGTGATCCTCTTGCCTCTGTTTTTCTATTTTTAGTAGAGACAGAGTCTCACTCTTGCTCAGGATGGTCTTGAACTCATGAGCTCAAGCAATCCACCTGCCTTGGCCTCCCAGAATGCTAGGATTACAGGTGTGAGTCACCACACTTGGCCAAATTAGAACTTTAAATCTGATAGATCCTTAGTAACCAAAGGATTGCTTGAGGCCAGGAGTTTGAGAGATTAAAATATGGTGAGTCGTGGAAGCCTTCGCATTCAAGCAGGTGAGTCTTTGAAACCATTTCAGTTGCTAACTTTTCTTCCTAATAGTGTTCAAAGTTTCTGGAATTTCTCAAGAGCTGGATGGTACATGGTTTCTGGGTCTATGTACTTCTCAAAGTGATAACCACTTAGTAGTGTCTATATGGAGCATCACATTGAGAAGGACTCTGAAGCCACACCCATGCCCTGTGAAAAAGTGCAGCAATGCAGTCATAAGGTCATTCATGGCTGTGGGAGAAGAGGTTAGCAACATTTGTGCCTCCTCGTCCTCATCCTGACCTAGTCCTTTAACCTCAGGCTCAAAGGCTACTTTTGAGGGAGTTGAGCCACTTACAGACCTGAAACCAAAAACCGTGGCTCTTCATCTTTGCCCCACTCTCTGGCCAATCCAGCCTTCCCACCTAAGGTTCCCTCTTGGTGACAATGCTTGACTCTTAGTGACCCAGTAACTATGTACCATCCAACAAGCACCACTGGCTTCAAGGTCAGGTTTAACAATTGCTCCTTCACAGTGTTCTTAAGACCAATTTTTCACCATGTTCTGAACACCCAGACTGAGAAAGGAGAGGGCACAGGTAGGAATTAATTTCCCCATAGTGCTGTGCAGACATCTGCACCCCTAGTGGTCCAGGAGCGTTAAATTTCACCTTCAAGGTTCTGATCGTATTGCCACCAGTGGCATGTTTATTATGTACCATACATTGAGCTAAGTACTTCAGAGTTCATGCCAACTCTATACATGACATAGAATCATCAGCCCCATTTTATAAAGGAAGAAACTGTCTCAGGGTAAAGAGGTTAAGAAACCAGCCCAAGGTTGAGCCAAGTTTTAAGTGGTTTGCCTGAGTCCAGAGATTCCATTCTAGATATAACATTATGTTGCTTACATCTTGCAAAACATAGCCACATATGGTTGTGTTCTGTGCTTTAAAAATTGTATGGATTATGTATTCTATTCTACAATAAATTTGGGTGTACTTGAATATAGAAAATTATATTATTTCTCAAACATCTTCATAAAGTTGATACTCCCATAAGAGATGACGTGTTTATCCTGAGGTTCAATGTTCCCCTTGGGCTACAAGTACAGTGTGAGAGAAATAGCACCAAGGGAGTAGATTTTGTTCCCCCTGATTATAAAATCTTAAAGTCAGAAAGCTTGTTATCCTTACTGCATCCCTGCTACGTGTGAGACTATGAACAACAAGGGAGAGGGGCTAGAAGGAAGCGTTACAATATCCTAGGCAAAAAGAAATAGATAAATATTTTCATTTGAATAATAAATACACAAATTGACAGCAATTGAAAATTATCCCACTTCTTCTATAGAGAAAACGGAGGAAATAGTCATTATTAATTATAAAGATCCCATTAACTATGGTTACAAATAGTCTTCAAAGTGAATACTTTTGTTAAACTCCCTAGGTTCCACTTCTTCCTCCATCTAAGACCCTAGGACCTCTGTCCTATCACCTTTCCTAGCATCAATGACACGTTTCACATCTATATACTTCAAATCCTCATAAGCAGAAACTTGCAGGCTTAATAGTAACAATGTATTATATAGTAGGTTACGTATAATTATAAGCATAAAACAATACATAGCATATGTCAGCAATATATTCTATCCTGAGGCCAAATTGCATAAAGGTAATTCTCTGGGGATAGGATTATATTGTGCACATGAGGTAACAGAATTCATACCTCCAGTTATATGTCCTCTCCCGAGGTATGTGATATTAATCTTCAGTATTTGATGAACAACCTTCTGAAATGTATATAATTAATCCTCAACATGTTATGCATCAGAAATTTGGCAACAGAAACCTAAAACCTAAAAGCTGACATTTGCTTGGCTGTAGCAGATGGCACTCTATTGGGAAAATAATCAAATAAACCAAACCACAGGCCAAAATAGGAACTATTTTTCCCTTTTTCTATATTCAAGAGCACAGGAGTATTGTTCCATGAACAGAGTGTACATTTTAACAGTCATACCAACTGTGTATTATATTACATACTCTGTTCTTCTGTCCAAGTGGTGAGCCAGTCTTGGACTTATATAAACCTGAGGCCAATGGGAGGTCAAGCTTGCTCGCGTAGAGGAAAGTAAAATGACATGTGAAACCCCTGCTCCCAGCCCGGACCAATGGAAGCACCAGATTCGAACACCGTCACAAAGACAGCTGGCAGTCAGTTTTGCCCAGCCTCTGGTGCCACCATCAGCAATGGCCAGAGGCAGGCCTGACACCACAAAGTGCAAAGGAGTAACAGGGCAGAGGAGGAACTTGGCACTGCCCAGTCGGTCCCAGACAGAAGTGTGGGGAAGACACAGAAGGTCTCTGGGTCATAGCTCCCGTCCTTTTAGCCCTTGACCGAATCACTTTCCACTGACAGTAACCAAGTGCCACTAAGGGGGATGGCAGAGTACCCGGTACACACTCCAACGTGGTGTATTAGTTTGCGAGGGCTGTCACAACAAAGTACCATCACCTGAGTGGCATAGACAACAGAAGTGTATTGTCTCACAGTCCTAGAGAATACAAGCTCAAGATCAAGGTGCTGGCGGGTTGGCTTTTTCTGAGGGTAGTGAGACAGACTCTGCTCTGGGCCTCTCTCCCAGATTTTGGGTTTACCAACAATCTTTGGCACTCCTTCATTTGTAGGCGCATCATCCAGGCCTCTCCTTTCATCATCACATGACATTCTTCCCATGTGGGTCTGTGTCCAAATTTTCCCTTTTTATAAGGACATCAGACACACTGGATTAAAAATCACCCTAATAAGTTCATCTTAACTTGATGATCATCAAAGACCCCACTTCCACGTGAGGGGACATTCACAGGTACTGGGAGTTGGGACCTGAAAATCTTTGGAGGTACAATCAGAAACATGCAAGGTAAAAATATCTCTAATACAAGGCCAATTGAATTCTGTAACTCAGCTTAGGGTCTAAGTGCTCCCTTCTCACTAAATAGAAATGGCTCAAGTTTAAGAAGAGTCCTGAGTCCACTTAACATGGACTTGTGGAGTAGGAAGGAAGAAGATGAAGAGGAGGGGGCTGCCTGCCCTGTGGAGACAGGACCTGAGTGATGTGCTTAACATCTGGAGACAGGAAGGGGAAAGAAAGTCTTGGTTCTTTAAGGTACGATTATCTATCTTCTAGTTAAGTCTGACCCAATCAATGTCCTGAGTTCTAACCTGCAGGATGAAGATTCTCTTTTTTTTTTTTTTTTTCAGACAGTCTCACTACATCCCCCTGGGTAGAGTGCTGTCACAGCTCCCAGCAACCTCAAACTTCTGGGCTTAAGTGATTCTCTTGCCTCAGCCTCCCAAGAAGCTGGGACTACAGGCACCCACCACAACACCCAGCTATTTTTTTTTATTGCAGTTATCATTGTTTAGCAGGCCCGGGCCAGGTTTAAGCCTGCCAGTCTTGGTACATGTGGCCAGTGCTGTAACCACTATGCTATGGGCACTGAGCCCTGGATAAAGATTCTTGAGAACATGCTAAATTTAAGTGGCAACACCAGAAAATATTTTGCCCATTTTAAATCACAAAAAATAAATCTGTTATCCATTTTATTCAAATGGCAATTACCAAACAAGGTCTTGCAAGGATTTTTATGTCTTTGCACCAGTCCTGGACTTTCTTTGACCACTTCCCCCACTTTGCTTTGCGTCTCAGGGGGCTGACTATGTGGACTTTGCTTCTCAAGCTCACATGTCAGCTGGACTTCAGCCAAGTCAGACCAACAGGAGGTACTGAGAGTACATTGAAGAGCAGGAAAGAGAGAAGTCTCCCTTCTTCTCCTCCCCAGATAGCTTTTCTTATAGAAAATGCATCTCCACTATTGCTCAAGTTTCCTCTGGACAGGTCCAGTGTGTCTCTAGCTTCTTCCAGAAAATCTTCACCCTTGGGTACAATACATACCCTCTTCGTCCTTCCACCCTAAGGGTGTCAGTGGTTTCGCTGGGTTGCCTCACTGACCTCTATTCGGCTCCAACTTCCCTATCACCACTTTCATCAATTTCCTGATTAAAGTCCCTCAGTTAGGGTCTGAAGGCAGCAACATCCCAACAGCAATGAGAACACTCAGAACAAGATGCAGGTCTCTACAGACTATTAAAATACCACTAAAATAAGTCAGAGATGCTGAGAGATATAGTTGATTTCAAGGCTAGGGCAGGTAAAAATTAAACTGAGCCTGGAATATCTTAGCCACTTATTTATTTATTTTTTTGGAACAACTACCTGGCCGAGTCACCTTACAGGCACTCCCCTTTCCCAGTTCTTCCCAGGCTCAGAGATGTTAGGGCCCTGACCACATATACCAGGTCTGGTGGGTTCAAACCTGGCCTGGGCCTGCTAAACGACAATGACAACCACAACAAAAAATAGCCAGGCTTTGTGGCGGGTGCCTACAGTCTCAGCTACTTGAGAGGCTGAGGCAAGAGAATCACTTAAGCCCAAGAGTTTGAGGTTGCTATGAGCTGTGACACCCTGGCACTGTACCAAGAGTGACAAAGGGAGACCCTGTCTCAAGAAAACAAACAAAAGCACACATAGTACAAACATTTTAACTAACTTAAATTTTGTTTCTTTCTTTTTTTTTTTTTTTTTTTTGGTTTTTGGCCAGGGCGAGGTTTGAACCCACCACCTCTGGCACATGGGACCGGCGCCCTACTCCTTGAGCCACAGGCACCGCCCTAACTTAAATTTTGTTTTCCATAATGTGCTTTCCTAAATTTTCACAATGTCTTCTATTTATTTATTTGATTTTTGTTGTTGTTGCATTCCCAACATTGATTATTATAGATAATTAATTAAGGGAACATTTGTTAAATTGATGAGCCAATAAATCAATCACAAATAGAATAAAAAAGGCTGGGTAGGGTAGCTTACACCTGTAATCCCAGCATTCTCGGAGGCCAAGGTGGGTGGATCACTTGAGCTCACAAGTTCAAAACCAGCCAGAGCAAGCATGAGACCCCTGTCTCTACTAAAAGTGAAAAACTTAGGTGAGAGGATCACTTGAGCCCAAGAGTTGGAGGTTGCTGAGAGCTGTGACACTAGGGCACTCTACCAAGGGCCTGTGTCAAAAAAAATTAAAAATTAAAAAGTAAAATTATGAAAAAAAGGGCGGCACCTGTGGCTCAGTGAGTAGGGCACCGACCCCATATACTGAGGGTGGCGGGTTCAAACCCGGCCCCTGCCAAACTGCAACAAAAAATAGCCGGGCGCTGTGGTGGGTGCCTATAGTCCCAGCTACTGGGGAGGCTGAGGCAAGAGAATCACATAAGCCCAGGAGCTGGAGGTTGCTGTGAGCTGTGATGCCACGACACTCTACCAAGGGCGATAAAGTGAGACTCTGTCTCTACAAAAAAAAAAAAAAATTATGAAAACAAACTAGGTTTAATATTAAATTTTTATTTCACATACTTTTCTTCATGTTTACACTTTGGAAATCAATACTGATTCAGATTGGTATACATTCCAACAAGAAATTTTAAAGCAAAATTGTTAAAGTTGTTGCATTTATATTTAGTATCATACTTAATGACTCCATTAAAATGAAGACAGAGAGAGACAGGATTAGAGAATATAGGTATGGTCCTCCAAATATAGATTTCAGAAAAAGAAAAATAGAGTCCTGCAGCTAGAGTAAGGAATCTAAGCAATGACCTCATCCTTTCCCCTGTTCTTTTAAGTGAAATTAAGGCAATTTCCAGGGATGTGTAGACCTGACTCCAGACTTCAACATCTAGTACAAGCTGGCCCAACTAGAAAATCCTGTGGCATTAAATCTGGAGCCTGGGAGGTAGGCAGGGAAAAGAGAGCATGGACAGGAAGTGCCTTTTACCCTCAGGGTAGATGTAGGGAGCCAAAGGGCAAAATCTGAGTTACTGGTTGCATTGGAAGCTAGAGCAAGAAATTCAAATAAAAACCCTAGGTGAAGAACAGAAACCTTAAGCAGAGCCAAAATAAAGTCAGTAAACCAGGAAAGAAGGTGACAGTTATTAGGGAAAGGTCTTTCATAAGTTCAGGTGTTGATGCCAACCAAATCTGTCCACTGGAGAAATTTTCCCAGTGGAAGACTGAAGCCTGGGGTACATAGAAAAATGATACCCCATAAAATAAGGTGGCTCTATACACTATACACATGTCAGTAACCAAGGTAAACAAGAGTGGATGAGGAGAGGGCAGGCACAAATGGGCACAAAGTTACAGTTAGAGAGGAGAAATAAGCTCAGGTGCTCTGTTGCACAGCAAGGTGACTCATATAGTTAATAAAAATTTATATTTCAACATAGCTAAAAGACAGGATTTTAAACATCCTTACCACAAAGAAATGATAAATATTTGAAGGGATGGATATGCTAATTAGCCTGATCTGATCATATCTCAATGTATACATGTATTGAACCATTACATTGTAACCCATAAATATACACATCTATTATACCTGTGGCTCAGTCGGTAGGGCGCCGGCCCCATATACCGAGGGTGGCGGGTTCAAACCCGGCCCCGGCCGAACTGCAAACAAAAAATAGCCGGGTGTTGTGGCAGGCGCCTGTAGTCCCAGCTACTCGGGAGGCTGAGGCAAGAGAATCGCTTAAGCCCAGGAGTTGGAGGTTACTGTGAGCTGTGTGAGGCCACGGCACTCTACCGAGGGCCATAAAGTGAGACTCTGTCTCTACAAAAAAAAAAAGAATAAAGTAAAACTATTTTTAAAAGTAAGAATATTCAAAAAATTACATAACTTTCAATCTGGAAAACATCTTAGATACAACCAAGGTCAACTGCATGATGTGTTCTACCAAGTGCAGCCTCCATTTATAGATGAGAGCACCTAAAGCTAGAAATGTTGAGGGTCTTGCCCGGGATGCATAACTGCTAAGCAGCAGAACTAGGACTGGTATAATCGGTGTTCAAGTCCCAGTTGAGTACTCTTTCTGCTTTCTCATATTTTCCATAATTTCAACTTAAAATATAGATATAAGAGAAGAGCAGGGCTTAGCTACCAAGACAGTAAATAATTTAGGCTTTTTAGGCCATGTGGTCTCATATGGTCACAGCCACTCAACTCTGCCATTGTGGCATGAAAGCAGCCACAGACAAAACACAAACAAATGGATTTTCAACAAATCAATGTGTTTCAATAAAACTTTATTTACAAAAACAAGTAGTAAGCTGGATTTGGGCCTGTGAGCAGTAGTTTGATGATGCCTGGTCTAGAGAAATGGTACTCTACTTTCTCAAACTTCTGATTCACTGTCCTGCAGGCTATAGTGTAGGTGAGTGTGGAAGAGCAAAATTATGTTTGACTCTATAGTCCTAAAGCTTCTAGAAAAGTCAGAAAACCTTTCCCAATTAGTGTCATGAATCATTAAAATCATATACACAAACATACCCCAGAGGCAGAAAAGATGAAAGGGTATAGAGCAGGCATCCTCAAACTGCGGCCTGCAGGCCACATGAAGCGGTGTGAATTGTATTTGTTCCCATTTTTTTTTTACTTCAAAATAAGATATGTGCAGTGTGCATAGGAGTTTGTTCATAGTTGTTTTTTTTTTTTAAAACTATAGTCCAGCCCTCCAACGGTCTGAGGGAAAGTGATTGGCCTCCTGTTTAAAACGTTTGAGGATGCCTGGTACAGAGAGAAGCTAACATATCAATGTTTTGGTTATTAATCAGCTGCCTCTTTTTCTTCTTAGCCATTTAATTAATGAGATCAAATCGAGTGCCCAAGCTTTCCTGTTTATTGGTACTTGTTAACTACCTATAAATCTCTGCTGCTCTCTGGTGGTAGCATGAAGCTGTTAGAAGACATTCCAGTAAAGTTAAGTGTAAAAGAATTTAGGAAATGAATTCACAAAATGCTTTGGTACACTAAAGAATTAAATAAGAGTGAGGTAGAGTATTTTGAAACTTTCTAGTTAGAACCATAATCAAATCCCTTAAACATTTCTATAGTTTTCCTTCATCATAAATCCTTATTATTTTTTTCTATTAGGTGCAAGCATCAGCTTTTCTGACACTTGAAAGTTCTGCATTTTTTTCTTTTTCTAAAGCAAGAGCATCATAATTAATAAATGATGCCTCAAAAAAAGCTTTAAGGGGGTGGACACACGATGGCTGACTGAAGCCAACTTTCTGCAGAGGCTCTCATCCTAAAGGAGAATTAAAGGACAGAAAATTAGCAAGTAACTTAGTGGATTAGAGCTGTGCCAAGAGAGAAGGTTGAAGAACGCACATCAACCCTGCTGAGGCAAGCTATGACCCCAAGGATACAAACAAAATGTACAATATCCATCACCAAGCATATGGGAGTCCCCACCCCCATAAGAATGGCTCGGAGTACCCCATAAACAAACAAGCAGAGTTCAAAAGTCCTGCAATTATATCCCACAGGAGATACCCTCTAAAAACTGGACCTACTTCCCCTACTAGGGTGCCATGGTGCTCTCCTGCTAGGCATAAAACTGTATAAAACTGTACATATTTTCTACCTGCAATTCTGAGGTCTCAGCACTCCCCTCAATTCTCACTCTGAGGTCTAGAAGCCTGTCCCCCAGGAGTCCAGATTCTTGGGTGTTTTCTCGAGAGGTGTGCGCAGGTCCTGAACTGCTGCTGGCCAGTGCTGATTCTGCAGCATGGGAGTGAGGAGAGGACAGTCAGCTCAGAGGGAACCACACAAGGAGCAGCGGTGCCCTGAGGTGTAGAGCAGCAGCTATTTTTGGAAACAATAGGGCTCACCCCTGGATATTTTGGAATCACAACCCCTGTCTCTCTGGGCAACCAAGGGAGGTCAGGCATCTTCTCAGGTGGCAACCACTGGTGGAAAAGATCCAGGATGGAAAAGCAGGCCCCATGAGTAAAGGGTTTGCATGAGGTGGTACCCGCCTGAGTGGAACACAGGTCTAGAAAACACACACGCAGTGTCGGCTGACTTCCAGGGCACGTCTGACCCAGAGGACCGCTTTACTGAGCCTAAGATGCATCCAGCCCCCAGGGGATCATCAGCCTAGACAAAAGAAGGCAGGAGGCTAGAACTGACAGCTAACCGTGCTGCGAATACAAACTACCCGGCAGCTGCAAAGACAGAGCCTGAGGCACAGGTTCTGTGAACTCAAACAGCTTCTCTTCTGCAGGGACAGAAACAAATTCCACAAAGTTGTTCTATTCTGCAGTAACATCAATCAGGGGTGGGGCTAGAACTGAGTGAATAACCTCAGCCTCCATCAACCACCCAAGGTTGTCAGGCCTCACCTCTCCCTGCTGGATAGTGGCAGAGAGCAGTGGCCTGGCTGAGGAGATATAGATCTCCTTGTAATTCAGGCAAAGTGCACAAGACTATGGGGAAAGGACCAAGGAAGGGGAAGGGAGGGGGAGGTTAGGGTGGATGAAGGGTAATGGGTGGGGCCACACCCACGTTGCATCCTAGAATGGTTACAGGCAAAACTTACTAAATGCAGAATACAAATGCCTACATACAGTAACTAAGAAAATGCCATGAAGGCTATGTTGAACAGTTGGATGAGAATATTTCAGATTGTATATGAAACCAGCACATTGTACCCCTTGATTGCACTAATGTACACAGTTATGATTTAACAGTAAAAATAAATTAATTAATTTTAAAAAAATAAAAAAATGTTAACAAATGGAAAAACATACCATGCTCATGGCTGGGAAGAATCAACATTGTTAAAATGTCCATACTACCCAAAGCAATATACAATTTTAATGCAATCCCTATTAGACCTCCACTGTCATACTTTAAAGATCTTGAAAAAAATACTTCCTTTTATATGGAATGAGGAAAAAAACCTCAAATAGCCAATACATTACTCAGAAATAAAAACAAAGCAGGAAGAATCACACTACCAGACCTCAAACTATACTATAAATCGATAGTGATCAAAACAGTATGGTGCTGGCAGAAAAACAGAGAGGTAGATGTATGGAACAGAATAGAGAACCAAGAGATGAATCCAGCTACTTACCGTTATTTGATCTTTGACAAGCCAATTAAAAACATTCAGTGGGGAAAAGATTCCCTATTTAACAAATGGTGCTGGGTGAACTGGCTGGTGACCTATAGAGGACTGAAACTGAACCCACACCTTTCACGATTAACTAAGATAGATTGTCACTGGATTAAAGATTTAAACTTAAGACATGAAACTATAAAAATACTAGAAGAGAGTGCAGGGAAAACTCTTGAAGAAATCGGTCTGGGCGAGTATTTTGTGAGGTGGACCCCCCGGACAATTGAAGCCCCTTCAAAAATACACTACTGGGACCTGATCAAACTAAAATGCTTCTGCCCAGCCAAGAACACAGTAGGTAAAGCAAGCAGACAGCCCTCAGAATGGGAGAAGATATTTGCAGGTTATGTCACCAACAAAGGTTTAATAACCAGAATCCACAGAGAACTCAAACATATAACAAAGAAAAGAACAAGTGATCCCATCTCAGGCTGGGCAAGGGACTTGAAGAGAAACGTCTCTGAAGAAGACAGGTGCACGGCCTACAGACATATGAAAAAATGCTCATCATCATTAATCATCAGAGAAATGCAAATCAAAATTACTTTGAGATATCATCTAACTCCAGTAAGATTAGCCCATATCACAAAATCCCAAGACCAGAGATATTGGCATGGATGTGGAGAAAAGGGAACACCTCTACACTGATGGTGGGAATGCAAATTAATACATTCCTTTTGGAAAGATGTTTGGAGAACACTTAGAGATCTAAAAATAGACCTGCCATTCAATCCTATAGAAGACCAAAAATAACATTATGATGAAGATACTTATACCAGAATGTTTATTGCAGCCCAGTTCATAATTGCTAAGTCATGGAAAAAGCCCAAGTGCCCATCAATCCACGAATGGATTAATAAATTGTGGTATATGTACACCATGGAATATTATGCAGTCTTAAAGAAAGATGGAGACTTTACCTCTTCCATGTTTACGTGGATGGAGCTGGAACATATTCTTCTTAGTACAGTATCTCAAAAATGGAAGAAAAAGTATCCAATGTACTCACCCCTACTACGAAACTAATTTATGGCTTTCATATGAATGCTATAACCCAGTTATAACCTAAGAATATGGGGAACAGGGAGAGGGAGGAGAGGGAGGGGGGAGGATGGGCAGAGGGAGGGTGATTGGTGGGATTACACCTTATGGTGCATCTTACAAGGGTACATGTGAAACTTACTAAATGTAGAATATAAATGTCTTAACACAATAACTAAGAAAATGCCAGGAAGGCTATGTTAACCAGTGTGATGAAAATATGTCAAATGGTATATAAAACCAGTTTATGATGCCCCATGATCGCCTTAATGTACACAGCTATGATATAAATAAAAAAAAGAAAAAAGAAAAAAAGCTTTAATTCTTCCAGAACTTTGGGATAAGATACAAAAAAGGTGAAGCAGCAAGTCAAAGGAGATTGAGGCTCCCTGGCAGTTCACAGATGGCAAAGGTGTCTCTAATGCAAATTGCAATTCCAAGTGGTACATGTAGCTGAACATCAGCAGATTTTCCTTCTCTCTAATGCTGAAAAATAGATTCCTGATTTCCAGCACCTAAATCACACCAGTAAATCAGAGAACAATATCTTAAGTTTTCTTACCACTGGAAACTGATATACCATTTCTCTAGAACAGGCATCCTCAAACTATTACCCACAGGTCCAAATCCAGCTCACTATCTGTTTTTGTAAATAAAGTTTTATTGAAACATAGCTATACCCATTTGTTTATGTTTTCTCTGTGGCTGCTTTCATGCCACAATGGCAAAGTTGAGTCGCTGTGACCATATGAGACCACGTGGCCTAAAAAGCCTAAATTATTTACTGCCTTAGCCTTTACGAAAAGCATTTGCTAAACCCTGCTCTTCCCTATACCTATATTTTAAATTTAAATTATAAAAAACATAAGAAAGCAGAAAGATTCCTGAACAACTATTGTACAATAACTTTTTTTTATCAGGAAATAGGATCAGACTACTATTTTCCTATCAGTGAGTACGTGGCTCCTGGTGACTCAAACCATACAAGGCACAGGGGAGTCCAGAAAACACAATTAAGAATGAATAGGAATAAATGAGATGGTGTAAATACACTGTGCACCCAGGGGCCATGTCTGTCTCACTGTGTCTAATAGGTACATTCCAGCTCCTGGCACGGAGACAAGTCATACATGGTAGGGACTAATACACTTTACTGAATGAATGAGGAAATAATTAAATTATTCATTAGTGTTTATGAGCATGGTTTATAAACTATATAACACCCTATCAGTGGTCATTTTATTCACATTAAAGATCACAAAGAGGTAAATTACAAATCAAGAGATAATGGTAGGAAATGGAATGTTTAATATGAAAAGAAATTCTTTCCAAACCCATAATTTCATGTCTCTTTTCTCAGTATCATATCATCACAGAATGTAGGAATTGAAGGGGACTTTAAGACTTTTCTTGGTTAAGCATCTATCCAATACTCTTTGTTCAGAGTTCCTCAATATTCCCACCAAGGAGTGGTCACCCAGCTTCTGCTCAAACACTTCCAGAGACAGGGATCTCAACATATGCAAAACCATTTTGTGATTTTGATGGGGAAATGAAGTTGGAGCTGAAGGTAAGGGTAGAAAAAGAAGGTTCTAGAGTTGTGCTGTGGCTATGGAGCACTTGACCTGTGGCTAATTCAAGTAAGTGTGCTGTGATTTTGAACACATAATACAGAAAAAAGGATGTAGAATATCTCATCTATTTCTTATCATGACAACATAGGGAAATCCTACCTTGTACCATTGAGTTAAATAACGTATATTATTAAAATTAATTATACCTGTCTCTCCTTACCTTTTTGATGTGGTTATTAGAACATTAAGGTATCTATGTGACCCACATTACATTCCTACTAGACAGTGTAGCTCTAGAGAGCACATTTTACCTTTCTCTAAATTTATCAGAACAAATGTGATGACTTAAGGAGACACTGACTTAGAAACTCCGGCCTACTTTTGGTATGAAACTCAAAATCATTACTTTATAATTGGAATCCTGTCCACTATTTCATGGTGCTTCTGTCTCTGTTCCCTAAGTGTAAAATGGGAAAAAAATACTTTCTTCTGTCTATCTCTGCAGAGAGTCGTAGACTCAATATGAGCCTCTTGTAATGACAGACTTGGGTTGTCCTGGAAACAGGAACAAGAAGATCTGCCCGAACTCAGTGAAAGGAAGAATTTTCTAAAAGAGCTCTCCAGAAGGAGAATGGTCAGCCTGAATGGACACTACTCCAGACAGTAGGCGAACTCTGTATTTGATAATACCTGAAGTGTCATCACAGCTAAAGGAGGAAAGGAAAAAAGATGTTCTCAGAAGCTCCCTGTTAGCAAAAACAAAAAAATTAATCAGTCATTATAACATGCTCTGTTATTTTACTAAATCACCACAGTTTACATACATTTATCATAAGCAATAATTCTTGAGTTGAAAGTGCCTGTGATATTGAAGACAAAAATAATCCTTAAGTAATACAGTGGTAATTCTCTTCTTAAAAATTCATTTGCATATTATTTGACATTGTGCCTGCGCCTTATAAGTTTGAGCCTTTTTAACTGGTTTGATGAACAGTCTTAAGACGGTAGGTAAAACATGAAATTATTTCACTCTGCTTATTTTACTCTCTGCCATGAATGTATGCAGGTCCTGTGAGTGACTCCCACTGGCTTTGGAGAGGAAGCACACACACACGCACACACACACACACACACCCCACACACCACTTGCTAATGACCCAACTCCAAACATTTCTCCATTCTCATTATTCAGACTAAAGAGATTTGGGTTGGGGTGAGGAGAGTCTGTATTGATTTGGGCAGGCTCAGATATGCCCCCTTGTCAAAATCCCTGCAGGGTTATCTGCCCTCAAACTACGTTTTCACTCTGAGCATTTGGAATAACAGAATTCAGCCAAAATGTGTTCAAAATTTTAACTGTGAACCCTAACCAAAAGAAAAAAAAATGTCAACTGTGAAAATGGTTTTAAGCAATACTTAAAATTCCCTGTGATCCTAACACAGAAAATAGTATAGGAAATGTATTTTCTGATCTTTATAGCTAATAAACTTCAAGTTTAGTAACAAAATGATTACAGGTGATTGTGATTATCTTTGAAGGTTGTTAAGATCAGATAAAAATCTTAAATATTCGAGCAGAATATTCCTTTGGAGGGCAATAAAATAAACGTTTTCTAAGCTGCTTCCAATTACACAGTTTTAGGTTGCTAAGCTATTTCGTTCATGCAGCCCTTCAAAGAATGAGAATTTTCTCATGTTCAGTAATCTCTTTAAGGGTATTTCTCTCTATTTTAGTAAAGAGAATTTGATAGAGCTACTTAGTTAAGTATTTTTCTATCGGTATAAGGTATAGGCATTCCACAGTTTCAAAAAAAAATAGCAAACAATTTATTCTTTTATATGAGTGGAGAAAACAACAGTGAGGTTTCTCTTAGCCAGGTACATATCTTGACAGACTAAGTTCTGCGATCACTTATAATCATAGTAGAAGTGGAGACTTCTCCTCATTCTGTTCCATCAGAATTTGGCCTCGTAGTACTGACTAAGTCAATAAAGTTTGAAGTAATCTAGCTCTCTATGGTTCTCAAACTTAGCATGCAACAGAATTACCTGGAGGCATGAAAACACACAGTTTGACCTCACGCCCCCAGCTTCTGATTCAGCAGGTCCAGGATCAGATCTGTGATGTGCATTTCTGACACAGACCTAGGTGATGCTGCCAGTTCACAGACCACATTTGTAGGGCCAGATGCAGAGAATTAACAAGTGCAGAAAGAAATGTGAGCAAGAGCTGTTCTTTCAGAATTCAGACTGAGTTTCTGAAAATCTTTTCAAACAACTTATTGAGGTCATTTTATAAAATATACAAACTAACCATTAAAAATATGGCTCAGAAAAATGGTTTTTCTATGCCTGATCAAATGAACTACTTGCAAATGTGGAGCGTAACATTTGATTTGATACATAGTCATTGTCCATAGTGATCGTTTCCAGCGGGGAAAGCCCTGGGAAAAAATGAAATGTAGTACTCACATTTTAATCAGTGTAAAAAATAATTCTCATCTTATTCTTCAGTGGTTCTTTTTGTTCTCATATATTTTTATACTTAAATATGCTCAGCTTCAAGTAACTATGAAAAATAATTTTTCAATACTATCAAATACCCCCAGGATCTATATTTAAAATATGGTTCACCTTAAAAAACTTAACAATTTTCTAAATTATCTAAGTTTTGTCAAAGTACTTGGAAATAGGACATGTAACTTTTATAAGACTGGATATTCAAGTTTTTTCTTTTTTTAGAGACAGAGTCTTACTTTGTCACCCTCTGTAGAGTGCTGTGAAATCACAGCTCACAGAACCTCCAGCTCTTGGGCTTAGGTGATTCTCTTGCCTCAGCCTCCCAAGTAGCTGGGACTACAGTGCTTGTCACAATTCCGGCTATTTTGTTTGTTGTTGTTGTTGCAGTTTGGCCAGGGCTGGGTTCAAACCCGCCACCCTCAGTATATGGGGCCAGCGCCCTACTCACTGAACCACAGGAACTGCCCCCTATTCAAGTTTTTAAATCTTTTTTTTTTGTATATTCTTTTTTTTTTTTTTTTATTGTTGGGGATTCATTGAGGGTACAATAAGCCAGGTTACACCGATTGCAATTGTTAGGTAAAGTCCCTCTTGCAATCATGTCTTGCCCCCATAAAGTGTGACACACCCCCCTCCCTAATAGCTGAATAGTATTCCATGCAAGTTTTTAAATCTTAATTACCGCTAGAACATTTATCCAGGCTACAAATGAATATTAAATGATTAATGTCACCAAATAAGGCTCTAATAAAGCAATCTCTTTTTTTGTGTGTGGTTTTTTTTTTTTGGCCGGGGCTGGGTTTGAACCCACCACCTCCGGCATATGGGACCGGTGCCCTACCCGCTGAGCCACAGGTGCCGCCCATAATAAAGCAATCTTTTTCAAATGATATTTGGAGGTGGTGCCTGTGGCTCAAAGGAGTAGGGTGCTGGCCCCAAATACCGGAGGTGGTGGGTTCAAACCCAGCCCCAGCCAAAAACTACAAAAATAAATAAATAAATAAAATAAAATTATATTTGAACATGTCTTTCAGAAGAAAAATAAACCTACGAGCTTTATTGACAATAAATTAAGCCAAGAATGTGATGAGGCTGCCACTAAAAACAAATGCTTTTCAGGTAAAGAAATGCCAAGCCCATTTAACTTGACAGAAGCGGGACCACTTCTGGAATGCTGTGTTGATTCTGCAGACAATATCGGAGGAAGTCATCAACAACAGGAGGGACCTAAGAAGAGTAGGATGATGAGGGGTCTGAAAAACATGTGTTTGGGGAACATTTAAAGGAAGATAGAGTGGGTAACTAGAGAAGAGTTGGATATAGCAGGGAAGGGGCACATAGGTAACTGAAGGTTCTCTTGAAATATTGGAAGAGCTTCTGTGAGAAAGACATTAAGCTTGCTCTTTTTCTCTACAGATAGGAGAAGAAATACACAAAGCATGGAGGAGGTTAAAAACACAATTTTGATGTCAGACTATGGATTTAAACCTTGGTTCGACCATTATTGGATTTAACTGTTTAACTTCTGTGAGCTACAGTTGTGATCTGAAAAGAGGGATATTAAAAATACTTACTTTTACTTAAGTAAAAAGTACTCTTAAGTACTCTTACTTAAATGAGATAACAAATATAACAGACCCAGAACAATGCCTGGCAAGTATTAAGATAATACTAGTTAGAATCAATTAATTTAACAAAGATGACTAAAAATGCAATGAGCTTGCTAGAGGGAGGTGTTAGCCCAGGCTAGTGACCATCTGCCACAGTTGCTGTAGAGCAGTGATTTCCAGGTGGTGTGCCATGAAAAATTTTAAAGATCATTAATTAAATTATTTTTGAAGAAGTTCAAAGCACAATAAATACATTCTTTTTTTTCTCTCTCTCTCTCTCTTTTTTCCATCAACATAATTTAAGCGTGCCCTGGAAGTTTAACTATAGGTTCAGTGTGCCATAAGATAAAGAGTTTGAAAACACTGCTGTGGAGTATCCCAGTATTGGGTAGAATTAGGCAAACTGTAAGCATCCTCTCAGCTCAGAACTTCACTGTTGTTAGCCAGCACTTAACCTTCTTTTCCCAGTGCTCTCTGCACTTTGTTCATACCGCGGTTGCAGGACTTACCATACTTTCTCACCACTAGTTATGAACCAGTTCTGCATGGTCTGACTATGCCATCTTTGTTCCCCAGGCAACTTGCCCAGTGCCTGGCACCGACCAGGCACTCAGTGAACACTTGCTGAATGAAGGAAGACACCCGGCTCCAGGCCTGACTTGGGCTCCTGGCTGCTTCTTTGTGTGCGTGGCGATTCCTCCAGGAAGGGGCCCAGCAAACATTCAATCCAGGAAGTTTTAGAATTCTTGTGATTGTACCAGAAACATTACATCCTGGGGATTAATTTTATGGGTGAATAAAGCATTCTGATTGCACAATATCAATCAAGTACGTTGTGAATTTATGGAGTTTGGGCCAATTTCTATTTCCCAGCATGTGAATTCCCCTCCTGGCCATAGACTCCGGCTCTTTCAGTTGATGTCCACACTCTCTACAATCTGGTTTTCCAGCTGATAAAGTGGTTCAGTCCACATCCATAGAAATCCTTATGTATATCTTCCTTGCGGTCCAGCCATGGTATTGCACTCCTGCTCATCTACCAGAAAACTGTGCTTGCATAATTACCAGCTCAGATTCTTCCAGTGCCTGAGTTCTTCTCTGGATAAAACTGAAGCATCTTTCAGAACCCCAGACTTATTAATCTTTAATATGCTTGTCCAAGTACTCACCAAACTATTAATGTTCCTTTGGCTACTCAACAAATACTGAATGAGTAACTAAAAAGTATACTAATGGCATGGCAGCTTTTAAATTTGCTTAAATTATAACTATGGAACAGCTTAGGCATTTAGGGAAAGTGGATTATATGTCATTCAATGCAAGATGAAAACTTTATATTCTGAATTAAACCCAAAATTAAAGAACCAAATCTCCCCAAACTACTCAAAACCTGAGAATATTATATGAAGAAAAGTAATGAATGAACTGCCAGCCTTGGTGACCAACATCTCCATGTGATTCTAAACAGTAGGTCTGTTCCAACCCCACCCGCACCTCTGCTTTGGAAGGTAGTGTAGGGAAAGTGTGAAAGTAAAGCCAATCTTGCCAAAACCTCTTTTGTTCTTTCACATATTCCACAGATGTGAGACTCAGTGGGCACTCAAATCCCCAACCTTTGGCCTGGCTAAATCTGACTTTTACAAACTTCATAACAATTCCCCTCTGCTTCCAAGAGTATGTGCAAGACTGAAAGTACAGAACCTACCCGAACTGCAAGAACAAGAAAGCACATGTTTTCTCTCAGGGCTAATTTCTTCAGTGATAATGTGCTATTTCTTTATGATATTCTTTCTTTCTTTCTTTCTTTTTTTTTTTGAGACAGAGTTTCACTATGTTGCCTGGTACAGTGTCGTGGCATCACAGCTCACAGCAAACTCAAACTCTTCAACTTAAGCAATTCTCTTGCCTCAGCCTCCCAAGTAGCTGGGACTACAGGCACACGCCACAACACCTGGCTATTTTTTGGTTGTAGTTGTCATTGTTGTTTGGCAGGCCCGGCTGGGTTCAAACCTACCAGCTCCAGTGTTTGCAGCTGGCACCCTAGCCACTGAGCTATAGGCACCAAGCCTCTTTATGATATTCTTAAAGCCTGTTTTCTTTCTATTAACTGGGTATGAGTTTTTTGGTGAGGAGAATTATAAACGCTTCCCCATATAACTTTCTAATTCTTTCTGTCATTTGTTCTAATACATTATGTGATTTATGTCCTAACTAGGACATTTTCTATCCCCGTAGTTCACATATCTATATGCAGTCTATTATCTTTGGCTAGTCCTGATCAAAAGGACTTTTATTCACTTTTCTGATAATTATCAAAAGAATGAGTAAGGAAAGTAAGACACAATGGTAACCACCTCCTACCTAGTGACTCTCTCATTGTTACTATTTATTGCTGTGAGGTACGTGGTGACTTGTTTGTAGGTTTAACAGTTTTGTGTCCCTGCTCCTCAGTGCCGTGAATTTAGGGTTGGGTTGATTCAGAGTAATTTTTACAAAACTAAAGAGCTCTCTAGACAACATTGTTAAGGGATTAGCTTGTATGCAGAGTTCATCAGCCAGGGCCACTTGGCTAAATCAACTTGACGTTTGTAATGAGCCAAGAAAAGGCCTGAAAATTTTTTAAGCCTCACAGAAATTAAAGGGGAAGGAATGAAGATAAATGCTACCCACAAAAGTCAAGGTAACATGCTCTTCTCAGCAGGGCAAGCAAAACCCAGGAATTGCAGGATATCTGGAGACCACTTAAGAAACATCAACCCCTGTGTAAACTGAACAATGTGGTACCAGTGTTCTGCTTACATACGCAAGGAGGTTTAAAATGGGAAGGAAAGGAAGGAAAGACCACCTTCAGAGAGGTATGTTCATTATAGTCATCAAAATAATATCAAGATGGCCCCGTACCTGTAGCTCAGTGGCTAGGGTGCCAACCACATATACCAGAGCTGGCAGGTTCGAACCCAGCCTGGGCCTGCCAAACAACAATGACAAATACAACCAAAAAATAGCCGGGCATTGTGGCAGGTGCCTATAGTCCCAGCTACTCGGGAGGCTGAGGCAAGAGAATCACTTAAGTCCAAGAGTTGGAGGTTGCTGTGAGCTGTGATGCCACAGCACTCTACCCAGGGAGACAGTGAGACTCTGTCTCAAAAAATAATACAATAATAGTGTCAAGAATTTTCAAAGCTAGCTATTCATCTGGCAGTGAATAACTTTGAATATAGCCAAGCAAACTGTCCAGCATAAACTGAATTTGTTACAGGACTCATAAATGTCCACAAGTGAAGTAGAAGTCGCTCCAGCAGTGATAAAACCATACTACTAATAAAGATAACTTTCACGAGGTGCTGTCTATCAAAGATGTTAAGTCACCAGCCTTTCTCCAAGATGACAGAGTTCTTACTGTTCACATGGCCAGAACTCAAAGTGTGGTCTTACATATGGCTCTTCCAGATGGAAGAGACTTCTTATAAAAGGTGTTGCTAAAACTCTGTTGAGAGGAAACCATTTTGGCTTGGCGCCTATGGCTTAGCAGCTGTGGTGCCAGCCACGTACACTGGAGCTGGCGGATTTGAATCCAGCCTGGGCCTGCCAAACAACAATGGCAACGACAACCAAAAAAATAGCCAGGCATCAGCGTGGGCGCCTGTAGTCCCAGCTACTTGGGAGGCTGAAGCAGAAGAATCACTTAAGCCCAAGAGTTGGAGGTTGCTCTGAGCTGTGATGCCATGGCACTGTACCGAGGGCTACAAGTGAGACTCCATCTCAGGGGGAGGAGGAGGGAGGAAACCATTTTGTGATACATACTAGTAATTAGTGCTACTGTGTAAATACTAGTGAGGTAATCCAGCTATAGAAAATAACAAATTTTCCTAGATATTCCAGAAGGAACTCCAAACATATGAAAGAAGAAAATAGTGCCAACCCATGAGGATAAATCTCTTTCTTCAATTCATTTAATCTTCTTTAAAAAGGAATAAAAAAGATTGATGCAAAGCCTAGACATGTATTGTATGTACTCACATGATTACACTGGTTACACTATCAACAAATAATGGTGATAAGCAGGACTAAGGGAGTGAGGTATATTCTGGGAATAAGGCCCTTTAGTAGCATACATTCCCAACAAGACCAACCCTAGATTATTCTTTTGGGGATCCTTGTAAAGCCTGACCATGCCCAAGTAGATCAACAAATACAGGAAACTATAGGGAACATAAATATTTCTCATTCTGTGAAGAGCATTCCCAATTAGGAAATGATTCACTTAAAAATTCTTTTTTGCCCTTAAATTTATTCATTGTTTTGCATTCCAGATCTGCCAATGATGCAATAATTATTATATAACACTTGCAGTTTGTTATATAATTTTTCATAAATATTATCTCATTTAATACCTATGAGATTGGATTTATCTTTCCCAAGTAACAGATGAGGACATGAAGACTCAGAGGGGTAAATTATCTTCCCCAATATAACATAGTGGAAAGAACCCTAGTGCCCATCAAAACATGAGTGGGTTACTAAAATGTGGTTTTTATATACCATGGAGTACTACTCAGCCATGATACAGGGGTCCTCAAACTACAGCCCGCGGGCCACGTGAGGTGGTGTGATTGTATTTATTCCCGTTTTGTTTTTTTACTTCAAAATAAGATATGTGCAGTGTGCATAGGAATTTGTTCATAGGTTTTTTTTAAACTATAGTCCGGCCCTCCGACGGTCTGAGGGACAGTGAACTGACCCCTTGTTTAAAAAGTTTGAGGACCGTATCTCTTGTAACAACCTGGGTGGAACCACAGACCATTCTTCTAAGTGAAATATTGCAAGAATGGACAAACAAGCACCACATGTACTCAATACTAAATTGGAACTAGTCATTCAACACCCCTGTGTACATACGGAAGTAATACTCACTGGGAATCAAGTAGATGTAAGGGGAAAGGAGAGGGTGAGTAAATTCACACCTAACTAGTACAATGCACATATTCTGGGAGAAGGGCACACTTATAACTTCGACTTAAAATGTGCAAAAGCAAGTTATGTAATAAAAATGTGTGTACTCCAGTAATACTCTGAAATAAAGAAAAAAATAAATAAAAATTTTCAAAAGGAACAATTTAAAAGCAAGCACATCTTTCAAATCACATCTTGAAAGCAAGAGATATATAAAATGATAACTATGCAACTTGTATTCACTCCCCAAAATAAAACAATAGTTTTTAGCCTTCTTTGTATTACCACAATGTCCTTTTACGAAAGGCAGCCACTACTAAGTCATCATTACCTAATGGGAAAGGTTGTCCTTGGCAGGTCTCTGCCTGAGGACAATTTCCAAAATTTCAAGCAATATTTTACTTCAGTTTGGGGATAGCATATTAGAATAAATACAAATTTCTGTTTCTTATCACTGACATTTTATCTAATAATGTTGGAACTGAGCTTAGCCACAAAATGCCAGCCATCATGGAGGTCCCTTGCTCACCACCTGGAAATTATGTCCCAGACAGAAAAACATTGCACTCAGATTAACAAAGAAGCTTTTGGGGTTATCATGGAAGGCAAGAATTTTCATAATAATCCTACTGTCAAGACTTGACAGTGTGTTCTATCTTTGTGCTGTTGATAGATCTTTTTTCTAAAAGTAAGCCTTTTCTGATACATTTCTTACCATACGGTTTGCCTGCAGTCCTCTACCTATGATTTCTTGCCTATATTTAAACATGGAAGGCTACAGTTGCTTACTGATGCCACCAACATTACCAGACCTTTGTCAGGAAATTCCATGAAAGAGAAGGGCTCAACTAAAACTTGAACTTTACCTAACAAATGCAAACAATGTGACCTAATCGCTTGTACCTCCATATTAATCTAAAATAAATTTTAAAATAAAATTAAATATTTAGTTTGAACAAAAGAAAAAAATTCAATATAAGAAAATCTATTCAAATCATCTTTGCAAGCTTATCAAATCCTGGGATGACTGTGTCATATTTTGAGCTGGCTATTGGTAAAAGACTCTAGTAGAGAAATGTGTTAAGTTTTCACAAATAGTGGAACCTGTTCACAAAGGTCTTTTATGGGAAATCACACTGTTATCCAAAAAGCCGTTGTTTTCAGCACATTCTGGAGTTTGTGTGAACAACTGTATTACCTTCAAACTACATCTGGAAACCTGACATTGATTTTGATATGAAAAGACTGTAAGTAACTGTAAAACATGCCAGGTCCCTCAGTACAGCCCATGAAATGCACACACATTCCATGCGAATCAATCAAAGAGGCACGGTCAAGCATATATTGACTTGGAAAATCATTTCAAGAGAAGAAATTTCTGATTCATAAGACTCCACAAAACAATTGAAAACAATCCTAGCTCCAACCTGCAGAACCACAAAATGAATCACATAATTTTGGAGTAACAGAGACTTCACCATTCTGTCCAACCTCTACATTTTAGGTGGATGGGAAGGAGCTAAATGACATTTTCATTTTTTAATGTGCATTCCAAATTGTTTTACTTTTCATTATGGATATTTTAAAATATACTTAAAAGTAGGAAAATTAGTAAATTAACCCCCATGTCTGAATCCCAATCATACCAATTGAGTTGGTATGATTTTAGCTTTTAGCTTCCTTACTTGTTACCTAAGGAATTCAAAATTCAGACAGGTAACTTGGCCAAGGTTACTTAACCATTTTGTGGCTGATCCATGACTCCATAGCTGAAAGTTGAGTCCTAACCACTCTCTTCCCCTAAATACAGCTTTTTCCATTCTGCCTCACAGTTCTTGCCAGTTGTGATACAAATTTCAGATATTTTCATTTCTGATAGGAGTCTATATCTGTCATCCTCATCCTCCACTCCACTTAAATTGAAGGGATTTGTCTTCAAAAAATGTATCTGAACTACCTCTATTGTGCCTCTCCATTATCAAATAAAGAGACGTTATGAACAAATGGCACAGAAGTCTAGGGACACCCTGGTCTGGATTGGGAGAACACCCCAGCCAAAGAGAGCTATTCAAAATGCCCCTCTGGGCTTGGCAACAGAAGTAGTTCTGTTGATATATTATACAGCAGTTTTTCAAAAGTTGTCTTAACTATCTTCTTTCAGGTCTGGCTGAGAATGTTTCACACAAACCAAAATACATGACCCTGTTTTGTTTCTCTTTGCTTATTTTTAACCCGTGAGATCAGGACCTATGGAATCAAATCAAGGCAGTGCTATCTCACTACAATAAGGTTTCTGAGTACTGCACTGTCCTTCTCATTCTTTAAATTAAACCAAACTCACCACGCAGCGTCTAGCAGCCTAAAAATGTAAGTCTCAGGCATTCCTGCTCTGTAAACCTGAATCCTCTTGTTTTTTTCTATCATAGTTTGGTACAGTTTCCAATCCCTCTCCTACTATTTGCGGTGGATTACTAATGTGTCTTAACCAATTTAATATCTTTGTTGCTCTTTAAAGTACCAGCTCCTCTGGGCCTAAGTGCCTCAACTCACCCTTCTTTTGCCATTCTTTTGGACCCCAAATCCTTCCAAAGAGGGATGTAGGAATATGTTATATTAGGTCAAGGCTGCAGACAGGTCAGTGTGTGGCAATGCCATGTTTATAAGCTATGAAGTCATTATTGCCTCCCAGAGAAACTTGGTTACCACTGCTATTTGATGATGCTTTTTCACTTAGACAAACTAAGAGCTCATCTGTCCAAAAGAGTGAAGAAAGGTATCATTGTTTTCTGCCTTTTACAGCCGTTGAAAGAAATAGTTACTTACGGCCTCTTTTATGCTCATTTGATGACATAGAAATAGCCTTTTAAAAGGATCCTAACTTCCTTATTAAAAGCAATGCTCTTATTAATTAATTTCCTTGCTGAGGGGTTCAAAATTAGTAGTTTTGTTCCTTATAAGCGTATGCAATGATATGCTATAGTGATTTAATGTAAAAGTATAAAGAGTAATATATATAGCAAAGGAAGTGTTGCTGTCCACTGGCCTAGTCAGAGACACAGAGGCAGACACTGCAGACGAAATGAATGATTTATTAAGGGATGGCTGGTGCTCGCTCGGGCACAGCAGCAATTGGCCGTCTTTACTCACTTTCTTATATACCCAAACTCATCATATAAAAATAATCCAAGAATAGCCGGGCGTTGTTGTGGGCGCCTGTAGTCCCAGCTACTCGGGAGGCTGTGGCAAGAGAACCGCTTAAGCCCTGGAGTTGGAAGTTGCTGTGAGCTGTGTGAGGCCACGGCACTCTACCGAGGGCCATAAAGTGAGACTCTGTCTCTACAAAAAAAAAAAATAATCCAAGAACAAGGAAGACAAAAGGTAAAGATTCCTTATCAGAGTTAATCCAGCAAAGTATGTACACACCTTTCTAAACCAAGACTATCTTGTTTAGAGATAAACAGAATGGAGATGAACCACAAAGGGCTGGGTTGCCTGTTCTGTTTGCCTACTTCTCTATATGAGTAACTGAAAGTTTTTGTGTAAATAGAGGTAGGAGATTAAGTGCAACAGTCCATTGCCCCAGGCAGATGCTCTGTCTCCAGCTACGACTTGGTGAGAGCCCTCTGGGATATTCTTTCCTTTAAGGCGTGACTGCAGCCCAAGTACTGGAAATGTTCCTTCTCAGAGCCTCATGACTTCACAAATGAGACTGAGCCTCATGACTTCACAAATGAGACTGATTCACCTTAGAAGGGTGAGGTGGACTGTGACCCTTCAAGGAAGACTTGTTTATCCCTCTCCTGTCTTCTACAACACATTTCAACATTTTAAATATTAAGACACACTATTCACTTTTAGTCATCCCTATTCCTTCTTTGACCTTTGTTGCTGAAAGATAAATTAGTCAATTAAGAAATATTGGTCAAAGCCCTAAAAAAGCACTAATCCAGTCTGGGTAGGCATGGATCTGGATGAGGGTGTCTGTGCATCTACATCCATGTGCATATGGGCACACATATGCATGTTTCAGAACCTGAAATTGATTCACATTAATTCATTCCCTAAAACTCCCAATCTCCCTGGTATCAACAGCATGAATTTATGGCTTGGTGAGTTCACAATTAGGACCAATTTGAGTGTGAATGTCCACACTCAAAGAACAAATTGAGTTACTTTGTTTATCTTAAAACAAAAAGAAATAAAACTTAAGGTCTTCAAATCAGTAACACTATGCTAATTAGGTAATTAGGCTGGAACATAAATGGCTCATTTATAAGAAAAACTTCCTACTTTTCAAGACTAAACTGTTAGCCTACCAGTCAACTATCTTCCCACTCCCAAATTTACAATCTAGCACTCTAATAACAAAACCTCAGAAAACAGGGGCCCATGGAGAAGCAAAATCTATTTTTTTTTGGCGTCGTTATGAATCAGCTTTATTCCACTTTAACTAGGTTGCATACAATTACATCAATTGGTTCAATTGTTTCAATACACACTCTAGAACTAATCAAGACAAAGTTTAGCATAGAAAAGTTGTAAGAAATAGGTTCCTAAACTACAGAAGTTACAAAATTCAAAAAGAGCATTAAAAACTAAATTTGAGAACCCCCTTTATTGTTCAAAGAAATACTTTCTGTAAAAATATATGCAATTTTTACAGACATACAAGTTGTTTTTGTCTTAAAAACTGAGGATCGCCGGAAAGGCTATGTTAACCACTGTGATAAAAATGTGTCAAATGGCTTATGAAGTGAGTGTATGATGCCCCATAATCATATCATTGTATACAGTTATGATTTAATAAAAAAAAAAAACTGAGGATATTCCATACCTGTAAGTAATTATTAAGACTTAAATCAAGTATTCATGGTCATTACACTAGGCTAATAAACTAAGAATCATTCAAACGAAGCTAAATCAAGTTCAGTTCAACAACAAGCAAACGGGCCATGGAGGAGGACTTTTAGATTTCATGAAGACTGTAGGCTGAAAAGACATTTTCTTGTTGAGACCAGGAGTGTGGCCAGTAGTTGGATTAGTCATAGAATTCATTAAATATGCTCACAAATTCTTGTTTTCTTGAGGAATAGAAAGTTCAAGTGTTCAGGCAAAATCTATTTTTAAAGCTGCCATAAAGTCACACCAAATCTAAGCTTTCCTGTTTCTAGTTAAAGACTCCTTAATGCTCCTAGGACCCAAAATCAGAAAATTTAGAATTGATTTTTTTTCCTTTTCCTTTACTTCATATCTAGCCAGTCTTCAAATCTTGTCAAATTTTCTCTCATAAAATTCCTTAAAAGCATTCATTTCTCTAAAATCTTCTGCTTCCATATCTTCATCACCTCACACCTGAACTATGACAACAGTCATTTAACTGGCCTCCTTACCTCCATTCCTTTGCTTTTCTAATATGATACACCACAGAGGCAGGAGGGAAAAATGACAAGGTCCCCCAGTGCTGCCATCAGGATGTTTCTTTCCTCCATCAGAGCAAGTTTAAAATGCTGTCTGGGGCTCCACAGCGGATGGCCACTGCCCCTCCCACCCAGCTAAAGTTATCCCCCCACTACTTTCCACCCTGAATGCCCAGCCTGGTGAGGCCAGTCTCCCTCCCTGCCCTTCTCACCTATAACATCCACTGGACACAACCACCCTTCCTGGTTCAGCCTGTGGATCCAACAGCGTGTCCTCACTGCCTCTGAGCACTGGGAGGGAGTAGCCTGCTCCACTGAACTAGTGGAGTCATGTGCCACGTACTAAGACAAACTACTTATATGATAGTGGCCCTGGAAGATCACAGTACCGTATATTTGCTGTAACTTCTCAACATTTAGGTGCACAAATACTTCTGTCATGTCATGACTGACTTCAGTGTTCAGCACAGTAACGTGGGGATGTGCTTGCAGCCCAGGAGCCGTGGGCTTCAGTACACAGCCCAGGCGTGCAGCAGACCATGCCCGCTCGGTTTGTGTAAGTGCGATCTGTAATGTCCACCCGGCAAAACTGTCTAATGACACATTTCTTAGCATATAACCCTGCCGTAAGTGACACATGAATGTACTTGATTTTATTCCCTGAAACTTTTCATCTATTTGTGTCTTCCCGACTAGATTGTAAACTCTGTAAGAACAAGGATTGTGTTTCATACATCTTGGACTTTCTCACAGGGTGCTGAGGATATGGAAAATATTTAATAGCAGTTTTTGAAATTATCTTCTTAGAATGTTAAATTAAAAAAATAAAATCTAAGGCCAGGTGCATGCCCATATTCCTAGCACTTTGGGAGGCCAAGGTGGAAGGATTACTTGAGACCAGGAGTTCAAGAACAGCCTGAGGAAGAGACCGTACCTCTACAAAAAATAAAAAGACTAGCCAGGCATGTTGGGGCTTGTAGTCCCAGTTACTCAGGAGGCAAAGGTAGGAGGATTGCTTGAGCCCAGGAGTTGGAGGTTGCGGTGAACTATGATGATACCACTGTACTCTAGCCTAGGTGAAAAAGCAAGACTCCATATAAAAAATAATAATGACAGAAGATGAGTTGTAGGATGTAATCTAAAGAAATGAGGATGAATGGAAGGGAAGAAACAGTTTTCCCTTAATAAAAATATCAAGATCAAATGAAAGTTATTCATCTTTCTATATTGATAGTTTCATATAACAGGCTTCTCATTTTGTGTGGAAAAATTTTCATTCAATAGAACTTTTATCACAGAAAACAGATAGTATTCCAAGCATTATAGTCATACACTGAACTTCACCCGAGCCCTAAACTCGAAATTTCTCACAATTCAGTGATAAAAGGTGATTTTAAATGTAATTTGTCTGGGAAAGGTTAGTTCAAATAATGGCCAACTGATTTAAAGTATATGTTTATTATAACCTATTTCCCTTTTTGCTTCCTATTTTGTCAATATGGCTCATTCTAGTCTTTATTTTCCACTCTGTATTGTTCTAGAACAATTTCTAGACAACAATTTCTTTGGAGAAAGAATTTTTGGAGATTGAAATAAATTCTAATGAAGCAAATTCACCTGTATCCATTTTGTTTTGATTAGTCAAATATGGAAATTACATTGCATTCTCTAAACCCAGATTAAATAATAGCAAAAGCAAATTTACCTTACCTGTTAAGAAGATATAAAATATTACCCTGGGTAAATAAGGGTTGCTTGTTGTCATATTTTTCAATAATTTCACAATCATATTGGATACCCAAACAAGTAGGAGACCAAAGAGAGGAATGTAACCAAAAACAGCAGAACTCTCAGAAAAAGCATTCCTTTGGGAATGGAAATTTGACGATAATAGTCACAAGAGACCACCTGATTTTATGTAGTAGTGTTCATCTAACAGGAGTGGTTAGCTTCTGGGCTGTGGAGAAAGATGTAGTATCGTTTATCTGCCACATTTCTACTGGACGCTTTAACAACAGACTGTACTTTCAGCCTCTGTTTGCAGCCACTCAGTCCAAGGAACGCTGGGCACTCATCCACTCAGCACAGTGTTTCACAACTTCAAACACAAGCCTTCTGTGAGGGTGATGACTCTGAAACTCAGACGCTGAGCTCACTTAGAAACCACAAGTATACATGGGTCACTATGGCCAGAGGAGAAGAGGATGCCAGAGCTGGAAGCCATCAGCAACTCACAACATGCAGATGAACAAGAAGCACAAAAGGGGGAGAGGCCAGATCGGACGCACCCATCAGTACAACATCACCTCCCCCCCCAGGGGCAGCTCAGACAAGAGTTAGGTTTACAGGCCTAGGTGGGTTTATGAGTTCTGTACCATCATGGTTGAGGTTTTGGGGAAGCAGATTAATACTAGAAAACTGAGTCTCACATGGCCACCTCTGCTGTCTAGAGTGACTGTTCTTTCCACTCTTATGGATAACAAGAGGAAACTTGCAGGGAGAGAGTTGTCAAGATATTTTACTTATTTCTGCTGCTGAGGCACAGTTTGGGAGTATGTAATATTCCTGGACTGTGTAATATTCTCTCCTCCTTAAATTAGTATAGGAGAGGTTAAAGAGATTACATTTTGGTTCACAGGATTTGGCAATAAAAGATGATCTCAACAGTGAATGTCTTAGGTAATAATTTAACCCGAACCTCTTCTCTACATCAAACCATACTGGGCACAGAATTTTCTAAGACAATTAGATGGAATCACTCTAGGAATGGAATTACAAGTTAACACGTATGTGTATCTACTCAGGTAACACTGCCCTCTTTCCCCAGAAAGTTCCTGAACGGGGAGCAAGGGCTTCAGTTGGTGCCCTGCTGAGCATTCCAAGTGGAGGAGTAAGGTGCTGATGTAAACGTGTTCACAGAAAGCAGCATGTGTCTCACAGGCCAGGAACAAGAAGAAATGATTCAAGCCATCAGTCAGCGTGGCTCTTGCCTGGGCACCACAAAAATACTGGCAAAGCTAGTATTTTTATAACAAGTTCATTAATATTATCAGATTCCTAGTCTTTCTACCATGGCTTAATAAAACTGAGAATCATCTGATTTTATAGATCTTTCCAAATTGTCCATTTTATGTTTTTAAGTTAAAATTAATTTAAGATTGTCCTCAAAATAGAATAATGTCTAAACCTTTTCATTAATGGAAAGACCATTTAAGCTTGCAGCTTTGCTATTCCAAGTTAAATTTTGACTTTGAAACATCACTGGCAAATCTGAAAGTAAAATAAGAAAAAGTGAAGCAATGGAAAAATCTCCCCTGGCCCATAGAGTTGTATAGAAGGCATTTCCAATCCTCACATGTGTTTTAGAGCTTTCTTTTGTGAAGAAGAAAGATCATTCCATTGCCATGTCATGGAGATCACTTTATAACCCAAATAAATCTCTCTAGAAGTGGATTACCTTTACTTTTGCATTTCCAAAAGAAACAGACAACATTTTTAAAGGGCAATTTCAACTTAACAGTCTCCTAATAAAGACATTGAAAAGTGTCACCTGCCCTGGTAATAGCCCATAAAATCTTTTTTCCTGGTAGCAACTGCAGCACAGATTACTGATTATCTACCTAAAAGGAATTGTCACTAAACGGTAGGAGGAGTTACAAATGCTCATTTTATTTGTGGCCTCTCAAATTCAAATAGTATTTCTTTTTTTTTTTTTTTAAGACAGAGTCTCATTATGTCGCCCTCAGTAGACTGCCATGGCGTCACAGCTCACAGCAACCTCAAACGCTTGGCCTTAAGCAATTCACTTGCCTCAGCCTCCCAAGTAGCTGGGACTACAGGCACCTGCCACAATGCCTAGCTATTATTTGGTTGCAGCTGTCATTGTTGTTCAGCAGGCTGGGCCGGGCTCGAACCCACCACCTTTGGTGTATGTGGCCAGCACTCTACTCACTGAGCTACAAACGCCAAGCTTCAAATAGTATTTCAAAAAGAAAAAGCAAAGAACATTTTTTCATCAACTTCTCTCATTTATAGTAAATAAGTTACTGAGATATGAGAAAGCATAAATTATTTGAGGAAAAAATATTTCTCAAAATCTTTCTATATATTAACTTCAAAGGTGGAAAAATGGTGTCATGGTAAAAGAAAAAGGCGGCAGGGAAAGGGATAGCTGAACCAATTATCACTAAAAAGCAATTAGAACAAGGGCAGCACCTGTGGCTCAAAGGAGTAGGGCGCTGGCCCCATATGCCACAGGTGGTGGGTTCAAACCCAGCCCAGGCCAAAAACTGCAAAAAAAAAAAAAAAAAAAAAAAAAGCAACTAGAAGATTAGACTAAATTCTGTTCTTAAGTAACTACAGTTTAGTTTTCCCTCACATTTTGAAGAATTCCTGTTTTATTTATTCCGAGCAAAAGCAATTTAAAATTTGAATCAAAAATGGGCTGTTCAGGCAAGTGCAGTGGCTCACACCTGTAATCCCAGCACCTTGGGAGGCCAAGTGGGGGGATCACTTTAGGCCAGGAGTTTGAGATCAGCCTAGGCAACACAAAAAGAACTTTCATTACAAAAAAAAAAAAAAAAAATTAAAAATAGCCAGGTCTGGTTACATGTGTACTCCCAGCTGCTCAGGAGGCTGGGATTACTTGAGCCCCAGAGTTAGAGGCTGCAGTGAGCAGTGATTGTGCCACTGTGCTCCTGCCTGAGCAAGAGAGTGAGATCCTGTCTTGAAACAAAGCAAGGAAGAAAGGAAGCAAGGGAGGGGGGAAGGAAGGGAGCAGGGAAGGAAAGGAAAGAGGGAGGGAGGGAGGAAATGAAAGTTAAAAATGAATTTTCTACAGTCATTATAGCAAATAGTTAACATTTGTTTTGTTGTCACACAAACCTTTGGTGGTTACACAGTAGTAGCAGTATAATCCTTGTTGAGTTTTGCCAATTATCTAACACTGAGCAAAATGAATACCTGTTCCTGAAGAGTGTAGAACCAAATAGATGTTTCCAAATACCTGCATCAAGCTGGGGGCAGTACAGGAATCTGTCCTGAAGCCTTCTCTCTGAAGGGCCTTTGTTGTGGAGCACCTGAACACACGGATGGAAAGTCAAGCAATTTTCCCCTCACAGTAAACCTGGGGAAACTTAGAGGAAATAACAAAATTGGGAGCTGCTAGGTTCAGGACAAACAGGAACAATTTTGAAGGCATATCCGGACTAACTTTCAAGAAAGATAATTACAGAAGCTTAAATAAAACTAATGGGTTTAACCAGCTACTTATCACTCCAGATGGTAGTGTTTTATTAAGAAAGGGAAAAACTGGCTCAGCACCTATAGCTCAGCGGCTAGGGGCACCAGCCACATACACCAGAGCTGGCGGGTTCGAGCCCAGCCCAGGCCTGCCAAACAACAATGACAACTACAACCAAAAAATAGCAAGCATTGTGGTGGGCGCCTGTAGTCCCAGCTACTTGGGAGGCTGAGGCAAGAGAATCGCTTAAGGCCAAGAGTTTGAGGTTGCTGTGATGCCATGGCAACTTACCGAGGGTGACATAGTGAGACTCTGTCTCAAAAAAAAGAAAGGGAAGAACCAAGTGACACCTTCATCCACATCCTGCTGATACCTAGGTTATTTTTTCTTGCTCTACACAATAGAATAAACGAGGAATAAAATCGCTCTTTTGTAAAAACTGTTTTTTAAGTTTAAACAAATGCCTTCCATGTGCATCATACTCCCGACTCTAAAGACAGAAAGTTGAATATTTGTCCCTACACACCCACCTATCTTTTCAAGCTTCTCAATCTTTACCCCGCCCTCTACCCCAGCACCTGAAGCTTTTTTGTGCTCTCTCAGCACCACTTCTCAAACCCCTCCCCCTCTGCATCCTGCCTTCTCCTTGAGTCTATGGTTAAGAAACTCAGGTCACTAAATCCGCATATAGCGGTCCATACATTCTGTGAATTACTTAATGAGCATAAGATAGATATAAACATATCAATCTGATCTCTTGAAATACTTAGGGTTATTTTGAAATCTCTATAAACCATTTCTTTAAAAGTGTTCTGGAAACCACTCATAGGTCCACCTAATCTCTTCTTGGAATACAAGGTAATCATTTGCTTGCTGGTCATGAAAGAGATATCTGTCCATTATTTCAAGACAATACAATTACTAATTATTGTAAACGAACTCTGTATCAAGTACTCTTTGGTTTAGAAAATAACAAATGAGCACAACATGGCCCCAACATCAAAGAGCTGTTTAGTGAAAATTCAGTGATGTAAATAAAAAATTATAATACAGCTTCGGTGAATAACAGAATGGAATACATATACATAAAAGGGCATAAACAAACAATTTCTTGAGGTTCATGGAAAGGCCCACCTGACAAAAATATGCATGTCCTTCCCCCCTCCTGCCACAATGTGTGCAATATTGACAATCAGAGTTACTCATTTGGGGGGTGGCACCTGTGGCTCAAAGGGGTAGGGTACTGGCTCCATATGCTGGAGGTGGCGGGTTCAAACCCAGCCCCAGCCAAAAACTGCAAAAAGAAAAAGCAAGTTACTCATTTGGGGTAAGGAACTGTTCTCCCAAAGTCCATATGCAATGTAAGCGTTACTTGGAAAGACTAAGTATCTAATTAGCATGGTTTCATTTGTTCTTAAAAGGGGGGCAGGGTGGGACACAAGATATGTGTGTTTGGATGAAGATAATTTAATGGTTGGTTCATGGGGTACAGCCAGTAAGGACGAGCTCAGAAGTCTAGAGAGCAGACCAGCATCGTGAGGGCATGAACTGAGATGAACAGGACTTGTCCAGAACAGCCCTCTTAAAAACAGGGTTATTACTGTTTCTCCTTAAACTAGGTCACTAATTAATCAATTAGGCACATTTCTCCCACATTGTGTTTTCATAACATGGCCTTTGGAGTCAAATCAAGACCACCCTCATATTTTGTAAGATGGATTTAGGATTTCCTCATGTCCTATTGCCAGCAAGACACCATGCAGATGTGGGAAGGAAAAAATTCTGAAAACTGTGGTTTCTGATGCTGCCATATTAGGAAATTGTGTGCTTAGATAACCAGTAGCTGATTTTCCTTCTGTCCCTCCCAGGCAAGTTTGCTTTGGGTTGTTGTTTCCATACGTACGTGTTCTCTGTCCTCTTTAAACAGGTCACCAACTTCGCTTCTCCTTACAGGCAGCTGGAACTAACTACGCCATCTAATCTTTGTTTAATCCGCTCCATCAGTTTCTTTCCATCCTACTTTAAGCAGATGAGGGTGAAAAATGAAAGTTTCTAAAACTTTAAAAGAGAAGCCAAAAGTTTAAAAGTTCAAGAAAGGCCAAATAATCACTAATTTTCACCAAAACTCAAGGTAACAATTAAGCTCCAGATTTGACTCCTGTTCTTATAATCCTGTATAAGGATAAATCTAATACTGATCTTCATTTTCACACTGTGTTCACACAGTATGTGTCTTTGAATGGTAATTACAATTCAACTGTTGCTAAGATCTATGATTTTTCTTCTAATTGACAAAAAAAAAAGATGTAGACAGATTCTTGAAACAGATGTTTATTACTAACGAAAATAGTACAATTATATACATGGGAAAAGAAAAGATCCTTATATGTACACAAAAACTTTAAAAGCTTTCTTTTTCATTAGCCAATAATAAGACCAGAAAATTTCAACAAAATCGTACAGTAATATGAATTTATGTGATCTACAATCTAGATAAAATGTCAGTATAAACAAAATGAAAAAGAAAAGTCTTTCACTATCCATACTCTGTATTAAACACACATTATGTACATTACCACGGAAGTGTCATCACATCAAGCTGATATAAAAATTACACCTGTATTCTCTGATATCATGATTATTTTTTCCCTATAGATGTGCTTAATCTTTAATTAAATATAAGAGAACAAAAAAAAGGATGACGAATCACTTAATCTATGCTGTGGCTATTAATTGTGGCTGAGGGTAGTATTTTTAACCTGTGTCCTACTATCCTGAGGGGAGTGATTTAATCTTTCTCTTATTAATTCACAAGTGTAGTGTAAGGTTTTAGAAAATGCATGAGTCAAGGAAATTTCCTGGCAAATTCTTAACATCATCAATGACATTATGGTACCCTCCCACCTTCCCACCTCTAGCCTGGACCCTTTGTGGAACACAGTGCAACGGAGTTGAGGATTGCGACCTTCACATCATTTTTCTGCATTTATTACACAACTGGGAACAGAGGGAGCTAGAACCCTGATTCATTGCAGCTAGATTGTAAATAAGGAAGGCTTGCCCCACCCATTCCTGCTGGGAATTGATAGAAATATTTTAGAAAAAAAGAAAAACACACAACGACCCATATTTTTCCTGGCTAAAACAATCCTTACTTTGATACACTTACTCTCCTCTATCAACTCTTTTCTTATAGAGTAAATATATTGTCTTCTCTTCCTCTTGCAAAATGGAAATTCAAATCAGAGACTAAAACATGTCAAAGTATTTGTTACTGAAAACAGAGAAATGACACAAAAATACCACCTACCTAAAAAATGAAAAAACGGAAGGCAAACTTAGAAAACAAGCATGCAAACCAATAGTTCAAGAATCATATTTGAGTCAATCTATGTTTAGAGCCTACAAAGAGTATTTGTACAGTTCAATTTTTTTGTTAGAAGTAAGAGTAAGACAGTGTTGTTCAACTACATTCTAATTCACTACGGTGGCAAATATAAAAAAAATTAGGAGGCAGGGAGCCAACTCATGGTGACTAGACAATGCGAAAGAAAAATCAGATAAAACCTGCACTCATTTTATTATGTAAAGTAAATAGTGAACAAATACCCTCAAGCCATTGCAATACTGAAAATGGAGCCCTATTTATCAAATAAATTTACCTTTATCCATAACCCATGAAAAAATAATAGTGTACTAACTCAATTATAAAGGCTATGTTTGTAAAACTTCACAGTAACTTCTGAATCAAAAAAGAAAGGTTATTTACCATCCATTTTTAGTGCTAACTGCATTTTACATGTATTGTTTTCAAAGAAAGTGATAGGCTTATTTGAATATTATGTTGCTAGGTTAATGAGGATGTTCTTATATTGAGAACATTTCATTCCTCAATTGTATAGCCTAAATGAGAATTTAGCCTAAGACTTTCAAATGAATACATGCCATCCTACCACCTTGAGAAAGCTCTTTTGAAAGGAAGGTCTTTCACACTGGTAGCTCCTTCCATGTTTTACTTCCAACGTGAGTGAGTCTTCTTCATGGAGACTGCCTTCTTCGATCAGTTACCAGTGATTCAGTTATCACAAAGGTAGGACTTAAGCCTTTATTCCTGAACTGAGACCTCCTTTTTCCCTGATTGTTGAGGGGTTCTTTGACTCTTCCATTTCATTGGTGTAGAGCATACATTCATACAGAGCAAAGTATTTTACTCTTGCATGAAAAGGTCACATGAAAAGAAATTAGAGATGCTCTGGGAGGCTGAGGCAGGTGGATTGCCCTGAGCTCAGAGGTTCAAGACCAGCCTGAGCCGAAGTGAGCCAGAGTGAGACCCCGTCTCTACAAAAAAAAAAAAAAGAAGAAGAAGCCGGGTGTTGTGGCCAGCTTCTCTATTCCCAGCTCCTTGGGAGTCTGAGGGCAAGAGAATTGCTAAAGAAAGAAAAGAAAATTTTTAAAAATCTTCAAATGAAGACAATTGAAAGCCAGTTGAAAGCAAAAAAATTTAAAAAAAAGAAAAGAAATTAGAGATGTGACATGTGTCAGAATTCCCCAATTCCCACTTCACTGTTTGGCTTGCAAAAACCAATGATCTCCTTTGGCTCAGTCTGTGCTTCTCCTAAGTGTTCTGCATGGTGACCAGCCTTTGATGGATTTATGTCCATCTAGAATTCTTCCAGCAAGCACAGATTCAAAGGGTTGCATTCTAGGATTAATTTGTGATAAAAAAAAAAAAAACGCATTTTCATCTAACACAAATCATTCAGTAAAAATGTTAAAAATAATTAAGCAGAAAACTTTGAAGGTTTACATTTACAATCAAACATTTAGTGGCGATAGATATTATTAGCACTTATAATGCTTTAAAGATAATGGTCAATTACTTTTCAAATGAGCCCCGTCGCAAGTGTCCCAGGCATGGCTTATATCACAGGGTGTAAGTGTCCCAAGAGTGCTTATACCTATGGTGAACTCATGGAGGATCCATTATGTGAGAAAGGAATAAAAGGGAATACTGAAATAAAGGAGCTATCTTGATACATACAAACACACACCAAAAAAACCTGTTATCCATGCATACTTTGCAAAATATCGAGGCTCTCTTTTGTAAGCAAGAATTAATGTCGACAGGAGGCATTATACAAAGGAGAAGCAATGCAAATGAGCTAATCTATAGTATGTGAGGTAGTGAAGTGCTGTTTCTCAAATTAATATACCAGGAACTAGGAGAGATTCAGGATTTTTTCCACACTTTTAGGTCTCAGAAGCAATCAGGGAATGTATTAGTTCCAACTCAGTCCACCAGTCAGTTGGCCAAGTTTATTTTCAGCACCATGGCCTTGACTGATACCTACACCCTTCCTGCCCATGTGATCAAATTCATCTTTACATTCTTAAGGATCTTCTAAACTTTATACATATGTGTTGTTCCTAAAAGCTTATAAAAGTAGGATATTGACATACTCAACATAGCAACAGTGCGATCTTAAATAAGAAGCTCAGGAAATTAAAAACGCTGGTAGAAGCACAAAATGCAAGCTTAATTCTATACTGCAGCAGCAAAAAGGTTGCTTTTTCTTTAGCAATTTGATGATAAAAAAAGAAGACATCTTATTTAGACGAATATCTGATTATAAATTATATTATGACTCCTTCAGGCTCGGCGCCTGTGGCTCAAACAGCTAAGGTGCCAGCCACATACACCTGAGCTGAAAGGTTCGAATCCAGCCCGGGCCGCCAAACAATAATGACGGCTGCAACCAAAAAATAGCCGGTGTTGTGGTGGGCACCTGTAGTCCCAGCTACTTGGGAAGCGGAAGCAGAAGAATCGCTTAAGCCCAGGAGTTGGAGGTTGCTGTGAGCTGTGATGCCACAGCACTCTACCCAGGGTGACAGCTTGAGGCTCTGTCTCAAAATAAAAAAAAAACTCCTTCAAAGGCTTCCCCATTTCACCTGACAATAACAAATATGCTACAAAATATTCACTTTCTGATTTCACCTTGTTCCAACGGTATCCGCTTGTTTTCCTGCCGGGAACCCTGAGGCACGGTTCTTAGGAGACATCCTCAAAGATTCAGAAGCAGACAGTAATTGCAGCCCTAACTCCAAGGTCCAGCTTTTTTCTTATAGAATATTTTCCAGAACTCACATAGTTTTGAATTTCTTTAAACACAGATTTGGGTGTTTGAAGAAATAACATCTGTTACTACATTCTGAAATTATAAGCCAGGGATAAAAGTGTACCCTACATTTAACTTTTTTAAGGAGAAAACTCCTCTTCCAACAGTGTTCAAAATCCAGATTAATCATATAACGTAGATATCAAGCAATCTCCATCTTCTCCAGGCTTCTAATCCATTTCAAAATAGGAGTGGGTTAAAGCTCTTCCCTGCCATGAAAAAACAGAGAGTAATTCATTGAAAAATTAAAGAAGTACTGAAATGCATTTTCATTGTAATACATCACTAAGCTATATTCCTAAAATCACCAGTACTTTCTGTTTTTCTTTCTTTCTTTGAAGGAAAGTTATCCTGTGCTATGCTAAGTTTAAAACAAAAATTCAGTCTACAAGACTCTGTAATGCTTTCACTAAATCCTAAATCAAGTTGATTAACATTTTCTTGGGCTACCTAGTGGGAGAAAACTCTGAAACTAAGTGGAAATGCTGTATGGATTATGTACCCAACATGTTTTCAATGCCATGCTCCCTCTGCGAACATCTCCCTTAAGGTTGTAGTATGTATGTGGGCTTTCTTTTTTGCAGGATTTTCTAGTTCCAATCTTTATTTTGTGGATTTTTTTGGTGTATTTTAATGTCATGGAGTTCACCAGAAGAAACTAAACCATGTAATCAATTTTCCTGTCCCTTGTTAGGTTCTTCTAAGTCCTTTCTTCAGATATCTTAGCCTGGATGAGATACATTTTTAATTTAGGGAACACATTCAGGCCTGTGGCTCTGAGAGGCTTATAAAGGGTCTTAGGAAAGACAAAAATTTCATCCATGTTCTTTCTATTGGATACTACAGAAATGGAGCCATGGGCTATCTTCTGGCTGAAGATGCAGGGATGACTGTATGGTTCGGTTTAAAAGGCAGATTTAAACTGGCACGCGGTGACCCATGCCTGTAATCCCAGCACTCTGGGAGGCCGAGGTGAGTGGATTGCTTGAGCTCAGGAGTTCGAGAGTAGCCTGAGCTAGAGCAAGATCTCATCTCTAAAAAAAGATATAAAAATAGTCAGGCATTGTGGCAGGTGCCTATAGTCCCAGCTACTTGGGAGGCTGAGGCAAGAGAATCCCTTGAGCCCAAGAGTTTGAGGTTGTTGTGAGCTGTGATGCCACAGCACTTTTTTTTTTTTGTGGGTTTTGGCCGGGGCTGGGTTTGAACCTGCCACCTCCGGCATATGGGACCGGTGCCCTACCACATTGAGCCACAGGCACTGCCCGATGCCACAGCACTTTACCAAGGGTGGCGCAGTGAGACTCTTTCTCCAAAATAAGGCAGACACATAGTGATATCGCTCTGACAGCATTCTGCAAGGTTGGTAGCGCCTCCTGGGGGGCAAGTCAGACATTCAGAGGTTTTTTTAGATGAATCTCCATCATGTATAACAAATTGAAAAAAGATCGTCCTCAGTTTCCTTAGGTATCAAAGTTTCCCTTTGATATCAGAGAGGGACATAAGTAAAGAAGCTGCCTATCAGAGAAAAAGGACATGGAGCAGAGGGGCAGAGGTTCCACTCAGGACCATGGATATTATTTTGATCCTTTGTCGATTTATTTTACAAGCACATATGAATTGCTCTTGTTTCTTCTTCTAAAATCCAGGTGAAAAATGCCTGGCTCACTCTCCTGTGGGCAAGCACCTCTGTGAAGACAACATTAGGAACTAACATCAGTACCAGATTGCAATCCCATCCACTCCACTCAGCTAATGCCCACGATGATCTCTTTACAAGATAGCTTATTTGTGCAACCTAAATCTGGTTATAGATCCTGCAGAATAAAGAAAAAACATGACAAGCACTTGCCTAAAACGCATGCTTGAGAAAAGCAAATGGAAAGAAAGAGTGAAATTGATATAAACTTGATAGAGGCAAGAGATGTGTGATTCAAAGCACCCTGAAAGTGTCTATGGAGATGGAAATGGAGGATATGTTAAAACGTGAGGATTTATGGCTGTTCAGATACTTCTCATTGAAATCACCTACAAAAAAATGAACCATGAAAGATTGAAAGCAACTGAATTCATGCAAAGTTATGTGTTCCTGCCACAATGGCATACAACTAAAAACCAGTACCTGTGAGAAAGTCAGATAGTCTCCAAACACTTGCGAATTAGTCAGCACACTTCTACACAATCCATGGGTGAAAGAGGATATCTCAAGGTAAATTTGAAAAATATATAAACTAATGGAAAATTAAAATACAATGTATCGGGCGGTGCCTGTGGCTCAAAGGGGTGGGGTGCAGGCCCCATATTCCGGAGGTGGCGGGTTCATATCCAGTCCTAGCCAAAAAAAAAAGAAATCACCTACAAAAAATATTTTATAGCATTAGATTACTAGTGAGATTTAAGATAACAAGAAAGTAAATAAGGCATAGCCCAGGGATCTCTAGTTGAAAACAGTGTCTCAGTTTTAAATCTTCTCTGCCACCTCCTATCAAGTAAGTCCCTTCAACTTTCCAAGGCTTCCTTTCTTCAGACAAAAACACTCAATTTATAAAGTCATCATACTTAGTAAATGAGATCATCTGTGTGGATATGCACAAACTTTAAAGAGTTGAAGAAATGTTGGGTAAGTCAAGTCCCCCGTCACACGGACAGGAATGGCGCGCTCACCCTGGTGGCACCACTCTAAGGCAAGCAGTGTAGACCCTGGGTTGGGAGTTTCTTTCAAATGCTTACATTTGATGTTCTCTCACAAAAGCTGCAAACTCAGGGTCATTGGCATACAGCTCCAGAACCCTCATTCTCTCTTGAATTTCCTTAAGGAAAAGAGCATACACATTGCATTAGAAAAACCTCAACAGGTTTATAAGAAATTGTGAGTTTCTCGGCTATTCAGGGGAGAGCTCTAAGAAAGAATTGCCCTTTCAGAGAAATGGAAGGTTCCCCACATAACATTTCTCTGGATATTGCATATACTGCTCTAACGCAGAAATATTTCTTAAAGAAGAAGGAGGGAATATAGAATATTCTGCTACTACCCTATTTCCCTGAAAATAAGACAGCTCCCAAAGATGTGCTAGGTCTTATTTTCAGGAGATGTCTTATCTTTCCTATAAGTAGGTCTTATTTTCAGAGGATGTCTTATTTTCAGGGAAACAGGGTAACAGGAAAAAGAGCCACTGGGTGGGAAATAGGAACAGCTGAGAACGGAATACCTTCTATATGTTGCACTGGGAGGTAAGAGGTAAAAAACAATCATGGGATAATTTTCACCTTTTCTGGAAGCCCATGTACCTGCACGCACACACACACACACACACACACACACACGCACGCCAGCAGCAGCAGTGCACCAGCAGAAATGCAGTTTCCTACCTCTCTAGAAAGCTCACTGCTCTCATACATCTGTCTGATTTCTTCTCTGCTCAGGCCACCAATCATCTCTCCACCAGCAGAGCTGCAGAAGGGCAACTGGGGATAGAGTCCCTCATACTGCTCACATCTGGCCATGTGGCTTTCATACACGGGGTTGAACTTCAAAGCATTCTCAATGGATGAGAGGCTGTCAGGCTCCCTGATGGAGGCACAAAAAGAAAGATGTGATTAATTCAGGTTCTTCTTAGTAGGCCCAACTACTTGGAAGGCTATTTACCTGGAACAATACTTCTGTTGGAGAAGAAAAGAGGTAAACTGGACACATGTTGGGGGTGGGACGGTAGAGCGTGCAGTGTGAAAAATAGCCAGATCATCTCACAAATGACTTATCAGGTGTTATCATTCTCTCTCAAGGACCCAGCAAGTCGCCTGTGGAAGTGACCCATGTCTCATCTACCTTATTTTCCCTCAGTGCCTGACACTCAGTAAATGTTGGTTGGGAGCCATGTTTGCCAATATACGATATTTCATTAAACAAAGGCAGGTCTCTCATTCATAGAATTATACATATCAAAAATCAGTGTGTAGCCACACAGAGAATCTGATCAAACTATAAACTTTGGGGTTGGGGGTAGCTGGGCCTCAAATTTGATTCAAATCTATGAATATTTACTAAGCATTGATTATGTGCCTAGGACTGTTCTAGAAGCTGATGATACAAAGAATTTGTTGCAATCTCTACCCTGAATGAGACTACAGTCTAATGAAAAGTCAGACTCGATAAACAGTATAAGAACAATGATGGAAGTATCTCCTGGGTGCTCTGGGAACCCAGGAGGGGTATCTCTTTAGGCAAGGAGGGAAGGTAAACTAGCCGTGAAGTGGTAGTTCTTGTAGACTCTAGCACAGAAGCAAAGTGCAACCCAGGATTACGACCACATAACAGCTCAAAGGATCCTTGGATGCCTAGCAGAGCAAATGGACCAGGTTTTATCTCCCTTACCACTGAAGCAACACTTAACTAACAGAATCAGATTTCACATAACAGCCCTGGATGCCTAGCCCAGCAAATGAACCAGGTTTTATCTCCCCTGCCATCGAAGCTACACTAACTAATAGAATCAGATTTCCTTTCTTGCCAGATTCTTACCTAGATTTAAAATCTGGCTAACTGCCACTGATATGAGCCAAAGGGGAACAAGTTGTCACAGATCTGCTTCTCACACAAGGGAAACTAAACTTTTCCATCTCCTCTCCACCAACCTCTCTCCAAAGGCTCCCCACTGTGAAACAGGCATTCTGGGCATATGTAACAATACTTCCCTGCCCTCCCCCTAAGATTCATGCTTGCCTCCCCAACTTTGCTCATGCTCATTCAACTAGCTAGAGATTATCCCACCCCAAGAGTAGCAAAAGCCTACTGTTTGGTCCAACTAAATGTTTACCGGTCAACAACTATCATTAAAAATTTTAAGACCTCTCCCCCAAGCAAAACTAATTTGTGCCTATTCTGGGCTCATTAGCATCTTACTCATAGTGCTTTTTGATTTGACACCCTTTGAGGTCAGTAGCCATGCTTTTATTTTACCTGATAGCTCTCTCCCACCCAGTCCTTGTCCAATATTTGGCACATGGGAAGTCAAAATGAAGAATAAATCAAATGTGATTAATTTTTGAGTTCTTCAGAGAGTTCTTTTTCTTATTTACCTGGAGGGCCTCTCTCTTTCTCTCCTGGCATGCTGTGCTTGAAAAGTTCTCACAAGGAAAAAGATGACAGCAGAAGACAGCAGAAGAAGTCCAACCACCGAGGCTATGGTGATGCCTATGACCAAGGGCTCAGACACAAACTCCTCACAGTGCTCTCCTCGGTACCACCAGTTCTCACCCACTCTGCATCTGTAACCAACAGTCCAAAATCTGAATCCATCTGCTCAGGGTAACACTTAACAGCAGAAACTTCAGCGGGATTGAGAAAAGGTTGAGAAATAAATGCTGACCACAAGAAGCTTCATTACCGAGTCAAATATGCAGGTTAAATGACCATACAATTCAAGGCTGTGTATAATGCCTGGCAGAGACCAAACAGGCCCTCAATGACTGTAAATGATTGAACAGAATATTGAATAGATTTAAATTATTAATACCTCCATATATGTACATAACAGAACAGCAGGCCCAGGAAAGGCAGAGCCTGGCCTTAGGTCACACGATTAGCTACAGAGCCAAGTCTAGAGCCCAGGCCTCCAGACTCCTCACATCCTCTCACCGTACGTACTAAAGAGGTCCTTCAAACCCAAAGGGCTTATGAAACTAATTTATAGCTTTCAAATGAAAGCTATAACCCAATTATAACCTAAGAATATGGGGAAAGGGGAAAGGGAGGGGAGGGGAGGGAGAGGATGGGCGGAGGGAGGGTGATTGGTGGGATCACACCTACGGTGCATCTTACAAGGGTACATGTGAAACTTACTAAATGTAGAATATAAATGTCTTAACACAATAACTGAGAAAATGCCAGGAAGGCTATGTTAACCAGTGTGATGAAAATATTTCCAATTGTATATAAAACCAGGGTATGGTGTACCATGATTGCATCAATGTGCACAGCTATGATTTAATAATAAATTAATCTAAAAAAAAAAAACCCTAAGGGCTCAGACTGGTGAGAAAACATTTTCAATCCCCACAGCAGCAAGGAAATCACTGCATTTCAAAATAATTCTCATTTCTCTGAACACCAAGATTGTTTTTACTCTTAGTAATCCAGCTAAATTGTATACTTTTTTCACATTCTAACATTTTATTCTAAAATAATTGTGTACCTACAGAAAAATTACAAAAATAAAAATAAATAACATAGAAGCACTAGCATACTCTTTATGCAAATTTACATTTTTAACATTTTTAATGCATTGTTTGAAGATGTTACATAAGAGGAGGGATATTTTCTTACATAACTACTGTGTACTTTTTCATGTGGAAGAGGCTAACTCATCTCTACCTGTCTTCCTCTATTTTTGGCATCCATGCCAACATTTTCCCATTTTGACTTTACGAATTTATGTTTCTCCTGCTTATTCTCAGCATCCTCTTCTCTTACAATACATCTTTGTTGTGTGTGGTTCACAGGCTAATTTGTTTGCCTTTGTTTAAGAGAAGTGGCAGAAAAGGGTATTTAGGCTGAGTCTGCAACGTTCTCCTTGCTTCTACCTTTAAAATGGATCTCAGAACTGCTTTCCTTTGTTTTACCTGTCATGATCAATAAAGTGAGTTCTTTGATGGAGTGAAAAAAAAAATGGATCTCAGGTGTACCTGAAAAACATTTTTGTCTCCACTTTGAATACTTCAAATACTTGCTTTTCTTTATTTTTTAATGAATACTCAGTAGGACTAAAAGGAGTTCAAAGTCATTAAGAATATAATCCAAGTAGAACAATAAAATTCCTTCATTTTCACTTTATGCCTAAACCTCACTTAAAAACCTTACAATCACCATTAAAAACTACAACACGGGCTTGGCGCCTGTGGCTGAAGCGGCTAAGGTGCCAGCCACATACACCTGAGCTGGCAGGTTTGAATCCAGCCCAGGCCCGCCAAACATCAATGATGGCTACCAAAAATAGCCAGGCATTGTGGCGGGTGCCTGTAGTCTCAGCTACTTGGGAGGTGGAGCAGAAGAATCGCTTGAGCCTAGGAGTTGGAGGTTGCTGTGAGCTGTGATGCCACAGCAGTCTACCCAGAGGGACAGCTTGAGGCTCTGCCTCAAAAAACAAAACAAAAACTATAACACAAAGCTTTCCAACTACTCTAAGTAGGAGCAAATATTTTAGATAATATAGAGGGTGCCTAAAAATATATACACATTTTCAGAAAGGAAAAAATGGTACTAAAATTGTAATACTCAGTATATAGCAACAATAAAAGATGAATACAAGTTACATTGAGTACCTCCTATAATTGCAGAAGTCAAATGTGACTTGAGTATACAATATAGCTTTTTTCCTATCTTAAAATATCTATACATTTATTTGGTATTCTCTGTATTTTTTATAGCTCCCTAATGCATAAAATAACCAACTAAACTATGCAAAATCCTGTCCTATTAAATGACTTGGTTTTTACATGATAATTAGATGTCATCCAACGATTGGCTAGATGTAATTTCTATAATAAATACTATCATAATTATCCTAAAATTATACATGCAGATCCCTTTTCTTTAGAGGAAGTATCTACAGCCTACATAGCCAAATTCCCTAACTACAGCATACCTACAAATGGCCCCATGCCCAGGCATAATGTCACACTTCCCATCGTTCAAGCAGAAGTCAGGCTGTAGGTCACAGACACTCTGACAGGGCAGTTCTTCCACACTCAAGTACCCAGGGTAGCATCTGCACATTGCTTCTCCACTCCAGGGGTTGACCAGACACTCTGAAAATTCATTGCATGCCTGAAACTTGCAAGGGTTAGCTTCATCACCTAAAACATCAAACAAACCAAAGAATAATACAAGGAAAAGCAAAGCACAGAAATTGGGGTACACAAAACCCCTTACTGAAGCTCTCCCCAAACCTATCATGGGACAACACCCTTCCTGAACCATTAAAGTACACTATTACCACCAATACCATGAAAAGTTTCTGGGTCGACGCCTGTAGCTCAGCAGTTAGGGCACCAGCCACGTACACCGGGGCTGGCCAAAAATAATGACAACTACAACAAAAAAATAGCCGGGCGTTGTGGTGGGCGCCTGTACTTCCAGCTACTTGGGAGACTGAGGCAAGAGAATCGCTTAAGCTCAAGAAAGAGAGTTGGAGGTTGCTGTGAGCTGTGACGCCACAGCACTCCACCAAGGGGGACATAGTGAGACTCTGTGTCAAAAAAAAAAAAGAAAGAAAGAAAAGTTTCTGATTCATCTTAGATTGATCAAGCTTTTGTCAAATTACTCTAAAACCCAGAGCCAGATTATAAAACCTATGATGTGGCTAAGCTTTAATATGTTTTATCTGGGGGGGGGGGATGTAGAAGCTTTAAAATCCATGCTGTGTAACTGCAGATCTAAATTGAACACAGTTTTCATGTACCACTCTTGAAGGGTAGGCTTCTGCCTACCCTAACCTGCTGTAATGGACTGCCACTCTGTATACACTGCTACATGTCCCACACAACACCGAGAGTATGAGGTGGAGAGCCCAGAGAAGAACTGGTAGGAGCCTAGGGAATGGATATAGGCCAGTAAGATCAGTCAAGGAACAGTCAAGATTGGCAGAAGCCAATGTTAGAAAAATAAACCAGCCCTGCACCTCCTCAGGCCATTCTCAATAATATTTTGACTTCAGTAACTTCATTTTTCATTGATGGGGTGAAGGAAAATAACTATTTTCAAAAAAATTAATTAGGACGGCTCCGTGCCTGTAGCTCAGCAGCTAGGGCACCAGCCATATACACTGGAGCTGGCAGGTTCGAATCCAGCCTGGGCCTGCCAAACAACAATGATAACTACAACCAAAAAGTAGCTGGGTGTTGTGACAGGCACCTGTAGTCCCAGCTACTTGAAAGGCTGAGGCAAGAGAATCCCTTAAGCCCAAGACTTTGAGGTTGCTGGGAGCTGTGATGCCATGACACTCTACCCAGGGTGACATAGTGAGACTCTGTCTCAAAAACAACAAAAAAATTAATTAGGAAAATAACTGTGAAAAATGGTTGAAGACATTGACCATGGATGGGCCTTTCATTCTGGTCTCCCCGTGTTCCTCACTAGTGTGTGGCAATCCATGAATGCCAAATGGGCAAATGATAACACAAACACTGAAAACAGAGGAAATTGGTGGAAGTGATCCGTGGAAGCACCCATATAAAAAAGTATAAAGTTTAGCTAGAAGCCTACAGGGAATAAAAAGAAATAGCATAGTCTTTTACTTTACAGAAAAATTAATATTGCTTTGAAAATCAATGATTTTCTTGCTAGTCTGGAAATTTAAGACAACTTTGCACAAGGCCACCCTCTTGGAGTTTAAATGATCTCAGAAGCTGATCTCCTTTGGTCCTACATGGGAATAGGGGGATGTACTTGGTTGAATAGTGTTCCCCAAAAGTTCACATTCACCCAGAACCTCAGAATATGGCCATATTTAGAAATAGAGACTTTTTAGATAGACCAAATTAAGAAGAGGCCATACTAGATACTAATTCAATTAGGGAGACCCTAATCCTTATAAAAGAAATATTTGGACACAAAGACACAGGCACACAGGAAAGAAACTATATACAGACAGAGGCAGAGATTGGAGCAAGACACTGACAAGCCAAGGGATGTCAAGGATTGCCACAAACCTCAGAAGATGGGAAAAAGCGAGACAGGCTCCTTCCCTAGGGCTTTCAGAGAGAGCAACACTGATTTTGAACTTCTAGCCTCAAGAACCATGAGAGAACAAATTCCTGTTGTTCTAAGCCACCCAGTTTGTGGTTGTCTTCTCAGCAGCCCTAGGAAACTAATGCAGGGGACCACTACCAAGGTGCTTACACAACAGCAAAGCAGACAAATGTGCTGCAGAGGGGCCGTTTCGACAGGGAACTCAACAGCAGGACTTCGCTCTGTATTTCCTAAGGCTGCACCTCTATATCCAAGTATTCATTTTGTGATTTTGCAATCAAAAAGTAATATAATCCTGACCAGCAGTGAGGAATGGGAGTGTATACTGAGGTTGGGAAGATGGCATTGCATAGATTCACTTTGTTAATGGAAGTTCAAGAGTTTCTGAGACATTACATGTGAAAATAAATTAGGCAAGAGAAAAGTGTTGCTCTACGTGGGCATGGTGCTCATGCCTGTAACCCCGGCAATCTTGAGACTGAGACTTGAGGTGGGAGGATCCCTTGAGCTCAGAAGTTCAAGACCACCCTGAGCAAGACTAAGACCCCTATCTCTACTAAAAATAGAAAATTTTGACAGGTGTTGTGAGTACCTGTAGGCCCAACTACTCATGAAGCTAAGGCAGAAAGATAGCTTGAACTCAGGAGTTTAAGATTGCTAAAGCTAGGCTGATGCCACAGCACTCTAGCATGAACAACAGAGTAAAACTCTTCCTCAAAAGGGTACATGTCAAATCTACTAAATGTAGAGTATAAATATCTTAACACAATAATTAAGAAAGTGTGGTGAAGACTATGTTAACCAGTTTGATGAAAGAATTTCAAATTGTATATAAAACCAGCACATTGTACCCCATATATGCATTATTGTACACAGCTATGATGTAATAAAAATAATTGTCTTTTCTCTAGTCAGGGAGATATGGGGAAAAAGAGCTCACTCCTAGGTATCTTAAGTTTGAAATGTGCAGAATACATCTAAGTGGAGAGTAACAAGAAAATAGTTACATACTGATTCTGGAGCTCAGAAATAAGTTTGATCAGCTTATAAAAATGTGGAGAGTTATTGATACTCATATAAGACTTAAAACATTAGATCAGGAACCAGGCAAGGTTGCCCATTGTCTCCATTGCTCTTTAACATTGTAATGGAAGTTTTAGCCATTGCAATTAGGGAAGAAAAGGCGATCAAGGATATCCACATAGGGTCAGAGAGATCAAACTTTCATTCTTCACAGATGACATGATTGTATATCTGGAAAACACTAGGGATTCTATTACAAAACTTTTAGAAGTGATCAAGGAATACAGGCTACAAAATCAACACCCATAAATCTGTAGCCTTTATATATACCAACGATAACCAAGCCGAAAAAACAGTCAAGGACTCTATTCCTTTCACAGTAGCACCAAAGAAGATGAAATATTTGGGAGTATACCTAACAAAGGACATAAAAGATCTCTATAAATAGAACTATGAAACTTTAAGAAAAGAAATAGCTGAAGATGTTAATAAATGGAAAAACATACCATGCTCATGGCTGGGAAGAATCAACATTGTTAAAATGTCTATACTACCCAAAGCAATATATAATTTTAATGCAATTCCTAATAAAGCTCCATTGTCATATTTTAAAGATCTTGAAAAAAATAATACTTCATTTTATATGGAATCAGAAAAAACCTTGAATAGCCAAAACATTACTCAGCAATAAAAACAAAGCAGGAGGAATCACACTACCAGACCTCAGACTATACTATAAATCGATAGTGATCAAAACAGCATGGTATTGGCACAAAAACAGAGAAGAAGATGTATGGAACAGAATAGAGAACCAAGAGATGAATCCAGCTACTTACCATTATTTGATCTTTGACAAGCCAATTAAAAACATTCAGTGGGGAAAAGATTCCCTATTTAACAAATGGGGCTGGGTAAACTGGCTGGCAACCTGCGGAAGATTGAAACTGGACCCACACCTTTCACCATTAACTAAGACAGACTCTCACTAGATAATATATTTAATCTTAAGACATGAAACTATAAAAATACTTGAAGAAAGTGCAGGAAAAACTCTTGAAGGAATCGGCCTGGGTGAATATTTTATGAGGAGGACTCCCCAGGCAATTGAAGCAGTATCAAAAATACACTACTGGGACCTGATCAAACTAAAAAGCTTCTGCACAGCCAAGAACATAGTAAGTAAAGCAAGCAGACAGCCCTCAGAATGGGAGAAAATATTTGCAGATTGTACCTCCGATAACGGTCTAATAACCAGAATCCACAGAGAACTCAAACGTATTAGGAAGAAAAGAACATGTGATCCCATCTCAGGGTGGGCAAAGGACTTGAAGAGAAACGTCTCTAAAGAAGACAGACACACGATCTACAAACACATGAAGAAAAGCTCATCATCCTTATTTATCAGAAAAATGCAAATCAAAACTACTTTGAGATATCACCTAATCACAGTAAGAGTAGCCCACATAACAAAATCCCAAAACTAGACTTGTTGGCGTGGATGTGGAGAAAAGGGCACACTTCTACACTGCTGGTGGGAATGCACACTTATACGGTCCTTTTGGAAAGATGTTTGGAGAATACTTAGAGATCTAAAACTAGACCTGCCATTCGATCCTATAATTCCTTTACTAGGTTTATACCCAGAAGACCAAAAATCACAATATAACAAAGACATCTGTACCAGAATGTTTATTGCAGCCCAATTCATAATTCCTAAGTCATGGAAGAAGCCCAAGTGCCCATTGACCCACGAATGGACTAGCAAATTGTGGTACATGTATACCATGGAATATTATGCATCCTTAAAGAAAGATGGAGACTTTACCTCTTTCATGTTTACATGGATGGAGCTGGAACATATTCTTCTTAGCAAAGTATCTCAGGAATGGAAGAAAAAGTATCCAATGTACTCAGCCTACTATGAAGCTAATTTATAGCTTTCACATGAAGGCTATAACCCAACTATAGCACAAGACTATGGGGAAAGGACCAAGGAAGGGGAAGGGAGGGGGAAGGTTAGGGTGGAGGAAGGGTAATGGGTGGGGCCACACCTACGGTGCATCTTAGAATGGGTACAGGCAAAACTTACTAAATGCAGAATACAAATGTCTACATACAATAACTAAGAAAATGCCATGAAGGCTATGTTGAACAGTTTGATGAGAATATTTCAAATTGTATATGAAACCAGCACATTGTACCCCTTGATTGCACTAATGTACACAGCTATGATTTAACAATAAAAAAACTTCAAAATTTGTACATTTTAAATGTGTATTAGTTATTTTACATATTAATTATACCTCAATAAAGCTAATTGGGCTTTAAAAAAAAAGACTTACAACAAGTGGAATGGAAAAACAATATAGAAAGGCAGGTAGTCCAGATATTTTGGGCTTATTTGGGCTGGACAACATAAAGACATAGCAAGAAAAGACTCAATGGCTAAGTAAAAGAGAAAAGCCAGATAGAATAGACAGAAATGGGAATGAGAGGTGAGATAGTAAAGATAGCATGTGGACATCACTTTGAAAAGAGACTAATATTGATGTCCTTAAAAGAAATATCTAATTATCAAAATGTGGAAAATTTGTCTGACATAGAATTCTTTTTTTCCTACAAGTATTGGATTCACCTTGACTCAGTGAGGGAGAAAATCCATAAGAATAATCACTGGATTCCACTAAAAAACCACAAGGGTAGGCAATGTCATTACCTGATTCCACATCAAGGGAGTATTTATCAATAGCCAAGTTCATGGTCTGGTAGGCAGTGGTACAAAATTCTTCCAGGATCATGTATACAGCACTGTTGACATTAGGAGGGACAGAATTGACAAACTTCATCCGGCTGTTCACCACAATGCTGCCATTTCTGAAGTTGAGGATTTCCAAATTCTGGAACCCTGTGAGATTTGACTGGAGGTAGGGAACCAGCTACAAGACATGGAAAATGGTAAGATTATCGACAGGGTTTTGCATTTTGTTCAATATATACCAAAAAAAAAAAAATGAGCTCTTCCCTCACTTTTCTAGATTGTATTCTATTTACATTTAAACTTTTAATTAACAAAAGTATCGATTAGGAATGATTTTGAGAGCATAAATTAGGAATATCATGAGATTTTCATAGTGATATTTAGGAACCCCATGGAACTCATAAACTGTTCTATGAGAGTTTTGCTCTCTGTTTCACTGAAGGATCACAACAGTGAAAGCATCAGAGATATCCACAAAACATTGGTCTCACAATAACATGTGAAAAGAATTTTCAAACTTATTGCATTCCCACAATTCATGGAATACACTCTTCCATGTAACCTGTCACATCACCATCACTTCACTGTTGTGTTCTCTGTCTCTTACTGTTTTCCTACCAACCTTGACACTCTGTGGGTGACAGAAAATGAATGTCCACAGCAGATCACACTTTCTTGGGTTGGAGGAAGGGAGGGGTGGCTCATACATGATGAGTCCCTAATGCCCATGTTTCACTTTTTGTGCTTACCAGTTCTAAGAATCTTTGCTCCAGGGCTTTGTACTCCAAAGAGTTTTTATTAAATAGATCTTCTGAAAACAACATATTAGTCACTCGGAGGCTGAAGAAAACCACCAAAGCTCCTGCAGTCTGAGAATAACTCAAGTCACCTCCTTTTGTTGGCCGAGCCACACTAGCCATCCCTGTGGGGTGGACTTTTGTAGACATTTCCACATAACTACCAACCTTGCCATTTTGTTCTTGGATTAGCTCAGGCTGGTAGTAATCTGTGCCTACCCGGTCCAGTTCTAATGAAATATCCTGTACGCCAATAATTACTTCATCTTCCAACAGGGTGGAGCTTGTGGTTGGAGGCAATTTTGGAGACTGTGTCATGGAAGCTTTCAACCAGAGTCTGTCAGTACTTTGGGGTATACTTGCCAATGTGTCTGTGGACAATTTCCCTAAGGAAGAAGTTCTTGCCCAAACTATATCTGATTCTGGCAATGCAGTCCACAAAGGTTGCATATCAGGTTTCACCTTGCTGTCAAACCATTCTAGGTTGGGTGACTCTGTAGTTTGTTCCATATCCTCCCTTAGGAAGGTATCTACTTGATCAGGCTTATCAATAGAAGCAGAGAATGCCACAGATGCCAGTAGAAGAGGGCCTTTTGTAACTGAGTAATCATCAATGTCGGGAACCTCTGAGGTGTGCTTGGGGAGAGTTAGAGATGCTGACTGAGTTCCACCAAGGGGCTCTTCCTCTGTAAAGTTTGTGGACCTATCATCATGCCCATATTTTGAATGGTCAATAATTTGGTCTGTGGAGTCCATTTTGTCTACCATAACTAGTTTCTCATCTTCACCCTCAGTTGGCAAAAGTGAATCCTCATCTTCTGGCCATAACTTAGACAGAGGTTCAGTGCTCTTCTCTAATGAAATCTCACTCCAGGGCCAAGTGATCAGATCTGCCTGTTGCCCAGACCCTGAACCTAAGCCACTCTCTGATATGAAGTCTTTCTCCATGGATGTGTCCGGCAGCAAAGGGCTCACTTCTAATTGGTCTTTGACCAAGCCAAAAGGTACAGTTATTTCTTTAGCAAGATCTAAGCGGACAGAGGAGGTCAGATATGGTGAGGATGTTAAGGACACACCATAGTCTTCCAAGAATGGGACTGTTTCTTTTGGCACAGGTTGAGTGAATGAACTTGAAGGCAATGAATCAAAAGGAAGAAAATCTTCTGACTCTTCAACATTGGCTAATCCTAAAAATAAAAAATTTTATTAATTAATCTACAGAGATACCAAAATATATTTCTAGTTCTTCTAAAACAACTATTTTCTGTTTTTCCCATTAAGTTGGTAGGGATACTTGCTGACTTTACTGGGCTATATCTAGCAAACAACAAGAAGATATAATATATTTTTAATATAGTCACTCATGAAAATACCCTCCTTCTTCAGGAGGACTATAAAAATAATCTTCAAACACTTAATTTTTTTATTCCAGAAATATAAAGAGCTAATAACAACATTGATACCAAAGACTAAATTCAGTGGTATTTCAGAAAGAAAATTCCCTTAAAAATGTGTTTCTCTTTGAATCCTCATTTTTTCTGTTGTTTATTGTCCCTCACCCTTCCAATTTACATAATGTTCAAAATCCTGAACTCACTATTTATATCTGTGTTCACCTTCATCTTTGAAGTCACACTGATTTTTCCTTTCCTCTCTACAACATCTAGAAGACCATCTGTTTCATTTTCACGTCTTTATCTCTTTTGTGGCTGCCCTAGTTAAGGTCCTCTCCTCAAGCTAAAATCTTTAGACTTGGCCTCCCACAATTAATCCTATTATAAGCTCCTGGAATAATCTTCTTTGATGCTGTTTGTTTACCACTCTAAAATTAAGTAAGGTGGTTCTTTAGTAGTAGTAGTAATTGAACTAAATTAAATATTCTTCACTATTACCTTCAAAATATCTACTAATTGATCCCCAACCCAGGTCTCCAAGTTTATTTGTTACTACTTTACCAATCTGGACTCTCACTTACAACCAATTAAATCTGACTGATTCCTCTCTCACACAAGTTTCTAAAGACATTTTCCCCTTAATAAATGCTTTTCTCATAACCACAGTCTTGTCCTCTCATCACAACCCTTGTCATCTAATATGATAAAGAAGTACAAAAAGTGATTGGAGCTCCTCACCATCTTCTAAGAAGTGAGATCCAGAAGTCCTCTCCTCAGGAGCCACAGGCACGCCAGTCTGAAGCACTGCCGGGGTGACAGAAGGAAGAGTCAAGCTGCTAACCTCTAAACCCTCTGGGGAAGAGCCGAGGCCCATTTCCGAGGGGAGGGCTAATTCGCGTGTAGACACTAAATCACCCAAAGGACTTTCTGACCAGAGTTCCCTGTCAGTGGCTGAGGGAGGACCAGAGCTGAAATCAAGTGGTGAGACACTGCCGGAGGTGGATTCATCTGCTGAGGGCCATGCAGCTTGAAGGGTATTATCCTGGGGGAAAAAAAGATAAATCACATCATAGATAAAAGAAACACATAGAAAATTATTTCAAACCCCTCCTATCTATATTCCTAGGTTTCCCAGGGACAAGGGAACAATGTAATACGATGGGTGGAAGCAGACATGGGCTTTAAAGACAAACAGATCTGTAGTCAAATCCCAATTTAGCCACATACTATTGGAAACTGCAGAGAAAATTTGTTATATGTAAGCTCTCAAAACTCATGTGTAAAGTGGGGAGAGATGAGATAGCATATTTAAGAGACCCCCCAACACCGTGAATTTGTGGGAGAAATGTTTCTCTTGCTTTACATGCTTCATTTCCATCTTTTTAGCTTAAATGAGTTACACAGAAGTTACTAACACCTGTAAAGCCCACAGCAGTAAGATTAGCAACTTTACCCATCATTCTGAAAGCTATTCAATTAATTAAGGCCCTCCGTGTTGATCAGAAATGTCAACACATCAGATGAATAGAAACACCTGTGAAATGGCATCACACGTACAAAATAGAAACAATCTCCTCTTTCTAGTGACTTTTTACTAATGTAGTACTAATCTTAAATTTTAGCTTCAAGAATAGAAAAGTAGAAAGAAACATAATCTTGAACATAGTAATTATTTAATTTTTTTTAGGTTTTTATTTTTATTTTTTTGAGACAGACTCTTACTATGTCGCCCTCAGTACAGTGTCGTGGCATCACAGCTCACAGCAACCTCTAACCCTTAGGCTGAAGTGATTCTCTTGCCTCAGTCTCCCAAGTAACTGAGACTATAGTAGCCCGCCACAACGCCTGGCTATTTTTTGTTGCAGCGGTCATTGTTGTTTAGCTGGCCCCAGCCAGTTTCAAACCCGCCTGCCTCGGTGTATGTGGCTATCGCTGTAACCACTGTGCACAGGCGCTGAGCTGATGGTAATTATTTAATCTTATGAAAAATAGCGTATGTAAAAAGAAGGTTAATGATGATATCAATAGGTAAAATGGCCATGGCATTTGGCAGTTTATGTATTTCCATCCAACCTGGGGGATATGAATAACAAAGAACAAGAAGTACCAGACACATAGAAGGAAATCATAAAATATTTCATGGGTATATGAAAACTAAAGAATGAAAATAGAAAAGAACAATCATTCTCAAACATAAACAGGTATTAGAAGAAATCACACTGAAGCTTTTTAGAAACACCACTTCCCAGGCCCCCTACCCGGGCACTCAAACTTAATTGGCCGGCGAGTAGGACCTAGATACTTTTAAAAGCTCCCTAATACAACAAACAGCCTGATAATGTTCTGGGTATGCTATTCCTGCCTGGGTTTCTAACACACTTCTATCAATTGCTAAATAGTTACATTTCTTATCAACTGGAAGATTTAAGAAATTCCTCATATTTATAAACCTATCCAAAGACTAGATAGAATTCATAGAAGAGAATAAAGTGAAGCCCACGAAAACTAATAAGAAACTCTGAATCTAACTCTCCATCCCTCCTCCAGGACATTCCTATCAGTGGAAGTGAATTTGCACTGGTAGACGCTCTCAAGCCTAATATGCTTTTTGAACAAAAGCACACAATTTTAAGGTGGCTAACTAGAGTTCAGTCTATGGCCATGAAATAAAACAGAACCTTCTGGCCTATGGAGGAAGTCAACCCAACACATGGCCTCTTCTACACACCTCAACATCCCGTTTTTGCTTCCTTAACCCTGTCCACACCTCCATTTAGGCAATTGGTCCACTAATCCATCAAGGCAATTCTGCTACTATTGAGACCTTACAGACACCATATTATACAAATGCACCACCATTTTTTAGCGCAGGGCATTTAAAATTTTATAAATGTTTGAATCATTTCTGTCAAAAGGGATAATTTATAATGAAATATAAATGTCCAGAAATAAGCAATGAAACTCAATTAAAATAACATCATCAACCAAAAATGATATCATTCTGCTTAAATATAATTAGAATTTAAAATCTGGAAAGGAGTGATTAAAAGTGTGTGGTATAATATTAGTAAATATTTTTGGCAATGTAGCTTTGATTTAAAAAAAAATAAAAAGGAATAGAAGCAAAACCTATCTGGGCATTAGACCGGAGTTTAATAGCCTGAGTCTGTTGACGTGAAGTATATGGGGGAAAAGGTGAGACATTTATAAAGAAAGAAGAAGCTGAAAGCCACCCTCATATGATTAGATATAATAGCAAATGGGCTACAAAGGAATGGAAAGGCTTCAAGATAATAAATTCCCTCCTGAGGAATCCCATACCAGAAAAGAACTTGAGGATAATATGACTTGGTTCATGAGTCAGCCCCCTCAAAATGACGTAATCGGAGAGACTACTTCTGGCAATTTTCTAGTAAACTTTAAGTGCATGCAATCACCAGAAGTAGATAGCCTTATATTACTTCATACAGGGGAAGTGACTTGGGACTGCTGATCTGTGTACAAGGAGCATGTATACAACTTAAAACTAAATACACAAATAGCTGTCATGATCTAAGTCTTTCTGCCTACAAGGTTTAAGTTATTTTGGGTCTTCAAGAATTGACCAGATGGCAAAAGCAAGAGTTCAAATCCAGATAAATAGAAGACAACAAATTGAAGTTTAGAAAGTGAAAGAAAAAAAATTAAGTAAAAATATTGGCTTTTATCTTCAGAAATGTTCATGTGTTTTACAAGACCATTCATCGTTTAGTTTATAAAAATCTGATGTTGGGAAGGGGTGCTGAGCATGCACATGCAAGTGAACATAACAAAAGTATCAAGTTTTAAGAGGCAGACTCTTAAGAATCATGTAGTCCAACCCTGTCTGTTAAAGTCAAAAAACTTGGGTCCATGCTCATTTAGGTTAGCCTAGTCCAGGACAAGGCCCAGGTAAATACAGAGGGGAAGGACAGAAGGAGGCCATTTCCTAATAGTTAAATGTCTGCTCTATGGAATGTGGAGGCTGTTTATATAGAGAGAGGGGTTTCTTCCTTTTTCCTTTCTTTTTCTAGTATCTAAAATCATAAATGTATTCAGAGGAAAGTAAGAAGGCTATTGGCTCAATATCAAGTTCTGTTTTTCAAAAAAGAAGTTACAGTGTGCCAGGAACTGTTGTAAACATGACATATATTAGCTCATTTAGACTTAGAAAATCAAACTGACATAATTTCTTTTTTTTTTTTTTGTAGAGAGAGAGTCTCACTTTATGGCCCTTGGTAGAGTGCTGTGGCCTCACACAGCTCACAGCAACCTCCAACTCCTGGGCTTAAGTGATTCTCTTGCCTCAGCCTCCCAAGTAGCTGGGACTACAGGTGCCCGCCACAACGCCTGGCTATTTTTTGGTTGCAGTTTGGCCGGGGCCGGGTTTGAACCTGCCACCCTCGGTATATGGGGCCAGCGCCTTACCGACTGAGCCACAGGAGCCGCCCAAAATGACATAATTTCTATTACTTTTTCATTTTTTTTTAAAAAAAAGTAGACTCCATGACAGGAAATTCCCTTTTTTTCCTCTTAATTATCTAAAAGTATTTTAAGAGATATGTTAAAGCTATTCACACTTCCAGCTGAATCAAGCATATTTACATTCTTGCAAAATCCAAATGTGCATCTCCTTTAAATTCCACGTCAGATGGTGTAAGCCCTTTAATCCATGCTTAAGAAATTAAGTTTTTTCAGAAAGAGTCTATGACCTGACACACATTCCAAAGGCAGCTTAATCCTTGGGGGAGAAGTACTCAAGCAATATACTATACTGTTTCATTTTACCTATAAACTAAATGCCTTTTTGTTTTGCAAAAAAATCAAAGGCAGAACAACATATAAAGACTGTAATAAAAATCAAGTCACCCATACACAACATAAAATATGAAAGTAAACAATTTAACTTCTTTAAAGAAGAAAGACCACCCATTCCAATTAAATACTCCCTAAGAAATGGCATGGCAATGAAGCTTTCTTATACATTTTGAAAGGTAGGCACTTAGATGCCAGAAATATACTCCATTTATTTTTATATCATTAGATGTTCCCATAGTAACAAATTCAACTCATGAATTCTTTAAGTTCAATGTAGTATATTGACAAGTTTAATACTATAGTGGCCAGTTTTGTTTCTGCTAATGCCAACTGAAAAGTTTGGTAGTGCTATGGAAAGCATACTTTGTGATAAGTGATTTTCCAAGTCAGGGTGCCAGAAAGTTGTCAAGTACAATAATCCAACATTCCTATCTCTAAAAAAAATTTTTTAAATCAAATCCAGTAAATAAATACCCTGTTTCCTCGAAAATAAGACATCCTGATAGGTCAGGGGGGGAGACAAGATGGCGGACTGAAGCCAGCTTTCAACAAAGGCTCCCGTCCAGAAGGAGAGTTAAGGGACAGGAATAGTAAGTATCCTGGTGGACTTGAGCCTCACCAAGAGAGAAGGCTGAAGAACGCACATCAACACCGCTGAGGCAAGTTGTGATCACAAGGACGCAAACAAAAGGTACAAAATCCACCACCAAGCGGACGGGAGTCCCCCTCCCCCATGAGACCGGCTCATGAGCCCCACAATTGAACAAGCGGGCAGAAATTAAAGGCCCTCCCACTCCACTCCACGGGAGAGACCTTCTAAAAACTGGACCTACCTCCCCTACTGGGGTGCCGTGGCGTTCTCCTGCCGGACATAGGGCTGAATAAAACTTTGGGAATCCTTTGCCGGCAACCCTGAATCCCCGGTGCTCCCCTCCCACCCACTGAGGTCTGGAGGCCTGTCCCCCAGGAATTCGGATCCTTGGGTGATTTCTCAAGGGGAGTGGACAGTCCCCGAGTTGCGACTGGTCAGCATTGACTCTGAGGCGCGCAAGTGAGGAGAGGGCACTGGGCTGAGGGGGAGTCACGCCTTGCGGCACTTCCCTGCGGTGCAGTGCACCAACCCTCCCCGGGCACAAGACTGAATAAGACTCTGCCCTCCCCGCTGAGAGCTGAGAGCCCCTACTCTCACTCGGGGTCTGAGGGCCTATCCCCCCGGAGTTCGGCTCCTTGGGTGATTTCTCGAGGGGAGTGCACAGTGCCTCAGCTGCGTCAGGTCAGCGCTGACTCTGGGACACGTGAGCGAGGAGAGGGCACTCTGCTGAGGGGAAATCAAGCCTTGGCGGCACTTCCCTGCGGTGCAGTGCAGGAGCCCTCCCCGGGCACAAGACTGAATAAGACTCTGGCCTCCCCGCTGAGAGCTGAGAGCCCCTACTCTCACTCGGGGTCTGAGGGCCTATCCCCCCGGAGTTCGGCTCCTTGGGTGATTTCTCGAGGGGAGTGCACAGTGCCTGAGCTGCGTCAGGTCAGCACTGACTCTGGGACACGTGAGCGAGGAGAGGGCACTCTGCTGAGGGGAAATCAAGCCTTGGCGGCACTTCCCTGCGGTGCAGTGCAGGAGCCCTCCCTGGACCGTAGTATTGCGTGAAACTGAATGAAACTCTAGCTTCCCCCCGCCCCACTCCCAATCGGGGTCTGGGGGCCCATCCCCCAAGAGTTCTGATTCTTGGGGGATCTCTTAAGGGGTGTGGACCCAGCACAAACTGCGGCCGCTCAGTGCTGACTCTGGGGCGCGGGACAGAGGAGAAAAGGGTCGCCTGAGTGCCCACACCAGAGCAGCAGTTCCCTGGAGGTAGATCAACAGCCGTTTTTTCTTTAACGGCAGAACGCTCACTTCTGGATATTCTGAGGCCACACCCCCTGTCTCCCTGGGCAACCAGAGGAGGCCACCAGTGACGGCTCACAAACCCGGGAAGCTTCCAGGGCGGGGCCGACCCACAGAGGTGTTCAGACGCAATTCTCCAGCAGCAAAGACATTTGAACTCAAAACAGCCCGTCTTCTGTAGGCCACGACAGGAACAGAGACAGAACCTCACAAAGTTGTCTGTTCTGTTCTGTTCTGTTAGCAGCATCCATCAGCGACGGGGCTAAGCCTGAGTGAACACCTCCTTCCCATCACCTGCATCAAACACTCAAAGATGTCAGGCCCCATCTCCTCCTGCTAGATAGCGGCAGTCTGCGGGGGCCTGGCAGACTTCCTTGCGATTCAGGCAGGTGCAAACCCCTGGAGTGTCTGTTCACTGCAGGCAACTGAGTTAGCCATCTGCAGAGATACCAGTGACTGGGTCCGACGGAGGGGCGAAGTGGGGAAGGAGACGTCAACCTTCCCAGACTGCTCTGTTTGCTGGGTGGCTCCTCCTGACTCCACGCTGCACTGGGGTGAGCTGTGTCAGAGGAGTCACCAGGCCCCTGTGATCCAGTTCCCAGAGACCTCTTGAACCCTTCCACCCGAGACAAGTGCCGATTGAGACAGTTGATTCGGACCTTTTGAACTGGGCTAATAGACTGAGGACTTTACAGGCGGTGCCCTGGGTGTGCGATTGTAGGAAGGTTTGATTCTCCTTTTCCAACTGGGGCCAGAGGTGGGCAGGTGGGGTGACTTAATTGCTGATTTTTCCACACAGCTGAGACTTCAAGCCAGAGTAGAAGTTGCAATAGGATCAAACAGAAACCAGCTGAAAACAAGACAGAACCACTTTGCTCCACCACACCAGACAGGGCCCCAGTTTCTCAGGCCACAACACTGTACGGGCCCTCGATAAAACCCCAGGGGAAAAACCAAAGGGAGTAAACCATGGGGCGGAATCAGCGGAAAAACTCTGGTAACATGAATAACCAGAATAGATCAACCCCCCCAAGAAAAGATACGGCAGATGTGATTGAAGATCCCATTCATAAACAACTGGCTGAGATGTCAGAAGTCGAATTCAGAATTTGGTTTGCAGACAAGATTAATAAAATGGAATTAGGAATTCGAGGAGAAATTCAAAAATTGTCTCAAGAATTTAACGAATTTAAAGACAAAACCATCAAAGACTTAGACACACTGAAACAAGAACTTACAGCCCTCAAAGATATGAAAAATACAGTAGAATCCCTCAGTAACAGAATGGAGCAAGCAGAAAAAAGGATTTCTGACATTGAAGATAAAGTCTTCGAACGCTCCCAATCTCTCAAAGAGGAAGAGAAATGGAGAGCAAAAACGGATCACTCACTCAGAGAACTCTCAGATAATTCGAAAAAAAACAACATAAGGGTTATAGGAATTTCGGAGAACGATGAAGTAGCTGCCAAGGGCACAGAGGCCCTTCTACATGAAATTATGAAAGAAAATTTTCCAGACATGCCTAGAGAATCTGAAATTCAGATAGCAGACAGCTTCAGAACCCCAACACGATTCAACCCCAATAAGCCATCTCCCAGACATATCATAATTAGCTTCACTAAAGTTAACATGAAAGAGAAGATTCTCAAAGCAGTCCGGCGAAAGAAAACTATAATGTACAAAGGTAAGAACATTAGAATAACTGCAGATCTCTCTGCTGAAACTTTTCAAGCAAGAAGAGCCTGGTCATCAACTTTTAATCTCTTAAAGCAAAAAAACTTTCAACCCAGGATCTTGTATCCAGCTAAACTGAGTTTCATCTATGATGGAGAAATTAAATACTTCAATGACATTCATATGTTGAAAAAATTTGCCATAAGTAAACCAGCTCTTCAGGATGTTCTCAGACCTATCCTCCACAATGACCAACCCAATCCTATACCACAAAAGTAAACTCACTCAGAAACTTCGGATCAAACTCCAACTTCCACACTGGCGAAAGGATTAAAAACGTCCACTGGACCTTTGAAAAACTCGATACCCAAAATTCCACCAGACTTATCAATACTCTCCATCAATGTGAATGGCTTAAACTGTCCTCTAAAGAGGCATAGGTTAGCTGACTGGATACAAAAACTCAAGCCAGATATTTGTTGCATACAAGAGTCACATCTCAACTTAAAAGACAAATACAGACTCAGGGTGAAAGGATGGTCATCCATATTTCAGGCAAATGGTAATCAGAAAAAAGCAGGTGTTGCAATTTTATTTGCAGATACAGTAGGCTTTAAACCATCAAAAGTAAGGAAGGACAAGAATGGTCACTTCATATTTGTTAAGGGTAATACTCAATATGACGAGATCTCAATTATTAATATCTATGCACCCAACCAGAATGCACCTCAATTTATAAGAGAAACTCTAACAGACATGAGTAACTTGATTTCCTCCAGCTCCATAATCGTTGGAGATTTCAACACTCCCTTGGCAGTGTTGGATCGATCCTCCAGAAAGAAGCTGAGCAAAGAAATCTTAGATTTAAACCTAACCATCCAATATTTAGATTTAGCAGACATCTACAGAACATTTCATCCCAAAAAAACTGAATACACATACTTCTCATCAGCCCACGGAACTTACTCCAAAATTGATCACATTTTAGGTCACAAGTCTAACCTCAGTAAATTTAAAGGAATAGAAATTATTCCATGCATCTTCTCGGACCATCATGGAATAAAACTTGAATTGAGTAACAACAGGAATCTGCATACCCATACAAAAACATGGAAGTTAAATAACCTTATGCTGAATGATAGCTGGGTCAGAGATGAGATTAAGAAAGAAATCGCCAATTTTTTGGAACAAAACGACAATGAAGACACAAACTATCAGAACCTCTGGGACACTGCAAAGGCAGTTCTAAGAGGGAAATTTATAGCACTGCAAGCCTTCCTCAAGAGAACGGAAAGAGAGGAAGTTAACAACCTAATGGGACATCTCACGCAACTGGAAAAGGAAGAACATTCCAACCCCAAACCCAGTAGAAGAAAAGAAATAACCAAAATTAGAGCAGAATTAAATGAAATTGAAAACAAAAGAATAATACAACAGATCAATAAATCAAAAAGCTGGTTTTTTGAAAAGGTCAATAAAATAGATAAACCTCTGGCCAACCTAATCAGGAAAAAAAGAGTAAAATCTCTAATATCATCAATCAGAAACAACAAAGACGAAATAACCACAGACTCATCAGAAATCCAAAAAATCCTTAATGAATATTACAAGAAATTTTATTCTCAGAAATATGAAAATCTGAAGGAAATAGACTGATACTTGGAAGCACGCCACCTTCCAAGACTTAACCAGAATCAAGTGGAAATGTTGAACAGACCCATATCAAGTTCAGAAATAGCATCAACTATACAAAACCTCCCTAAAAAGAAAAGCCCGGGACCAGATGGTTTCACGTCAGAATTCTACCAAACCTTTAAAGAGGAATTAGTACCTATATTATTCAACCTGTTCCAAAATGTAGAAAAAGAAGGAAGACTACCCAACACGTTCTATGAAGCAAACATCACCCTGATCCCCAAACCAGGAAAAGACCCAACAAGAAAAGAAAATTATAGACCAATATCACTAATGAATATAGATGCAAAAATATTCAACAAGATCCTAACAAACAGAATCCAGCAACACATCAAACAAATTATACATCATGACCAAGTTGGTTTTATCCCAGGGTCTCAAGGCTGGTTCAATATACGTAAATCTATAAATGTAATTCAGCACATAAACAAATTAAAAAACAAAGACCATATGATTCTCTCAATTGATGCAGAAAAAGCTTTTGATAATATCCAGCATCCCTTCATGATCAGAACACTCAAGAAAATTGGTCTAGAAGGGACTTTTCTTAAACTGATAGAGGCTATCTACAGCAAACCCACAGCCAATATCATATTGAATGGAGTTAAATTGGAATCATTTCCACTCAGATCAGGAACCAGACAAGGCTGCCCATTGTCTCCATTGCTTTTCAACATTGTAATGGAAGTTTTAGCCACCGCAATTAGGGAAGAAAAGGCGATCAAGGGTATCCATATAGGGTCAGAAGAGATCAAACTCTCGCTCTTCGCAGATGATATGATTGTGTATCTGGAAAACACTAGGGACTCTACTACAAAACTCCTAGAAGTGATAAAGGAATACAGCAGCGTCTCAGGTTACAAAATCAACATTCATAAATCGGTGGCCTTTACATACACCAACAACAGTCAAATTGAAAAAGCAGTTAAGGACTCTATCCCATTCACAGTAGTGCCAAAGAAGATGAAATATTTGGGAATTTACCTAACAAAAGACGTGAAAGATCTCTATAAAGAGAACTATGAAACTCTAAGAAAAGAAATAGCTGAAAATGTTAACAAATGGAAAAACATACCATGCTCATGGCTAGGAAGAATCAACATTATTAAAATGTCCATACTACCCAAAGCAATATATAATTTCAACGCACTCCCTATTAAAGCTCCACTGTCTTATTTTAAAGATCTTGAAAAAACATTACTTCGTTTTATATGGAATCAGAAAAAACCTCGAATAGCCAAGACATTACTCAGAAATAAAAACAAAACAGGAGGAATCACACTACCAGACCTCAGACTTTACTACAAATCGATAGTGATCAAAACAGCATGGTATTGGCACAAAAACAGAGAAGTAGATATCTGGAATAGAATAGAGAACCAAGAGATGAATCCAGCTACTTACCGCTATTTGATTTTTGACAAGCCAATTAAAAACATTCAGTGGGGAAAAGATTCCCTATTTAACAAATGGTGCTGGGTGAACTGGCTGGCAACCTGCAGAAGACTGAAATTGGACCCACACCTTTCACCATTAACTAAGATAGACTCTCATTGGATTAAAGATTTAAACTTAAGACATGAAACTATAAAAATACTAGAGGAGAATGCAGGGAAAACCCTTGAAGAAATTGGTCTGGGTGAGTATTTCATGAGGAGAACCCCTCGGGCAATTGAAGCAGCTTCAAAAATACACTACTGGGACTTGATCAAACTAAAAAGCTTCTGCACAGCTAAGAACACAGTAAGCAGAGCAAGCAGACAGCCCTCAGAATGGGAGAAGATATTTGCAGGGTATAACTCTGACAAAGGTTTAATAACCAGAATCCATAGAGAACTCAAACGCATCAGCAAGAAAAAAACAAGGGATCCCATCGCAGGCTGGGCAAGGGATTTGAAGAGAAACTTCTCTGAAGAAGACAGGCACACGGCCTTCAGATATGATGAAAAAATGCTCATCATCTTTAATCATCAGAGAAATGCAAATCAAAACTACTTTGAGATATCATCTAACTCCAATGAGACTAGCCTATATCACAAAATCTCAAGACCAGAGATGTTGGCGTGGATGCGGAGAAAAGGGAACACTTCTGCACTGCTGGTGGGAATGCAAATTAATACATTCCTTTTGGAAAGATATATGGAGAACACTCAGAGATCTAAAAATAGATCTGCCATTCAATCCTGTAATTCCTCTGCTGGGCATATACCCAGAAGACCAAAAATCACAACATAACAAAGATATTTGTACCAGAATGTTTATTGCAGCCCAATTCATAATAGCTAAGTCATGGAAAAAGCCCAAGTGCCCATCGATCCACGAATGGATTAATAAATTGTGGTATATGTATACCATGGAATACTATGCAGCCTTAAAGAAAGATGGAGACTTTACCTCTTTCATGTTTACATGGATGGAGCTGGAACATATTCTTCTTAGTAAAGTATCCCAAGAATGGAAGAAAAAATACCCAATGTACACAGCCCTACTATGAAACTAATTTGGGACTCTCACATGAAAGCTATAACCCAGCTACAACTTAACAATAGGGGGAAGTGGGAAAGGGGGGGGTGGGTAGAGGGAGGGGAATCGGTGGGATCACACCTGTGGTGCATATTACAGGGGTATTTGCGAAACTTGGTAAATGTAGAATGTAAATGTTTTGGCACAGTAACTGAGATAACGCCGGAAAGGCTATGTTAACCACTGTGATAAAAATGTGTCAAATGGTTTATGAAGTGAGTGTATGATGCCCCATAATCATATCATTGTATACAGTTATGATTTAATAAAAAAAAAAAAAAGAAAAAGAAAATAAGACATCCTCCGAAAATAAGACCTACTTACAGGAAAGATAAGACGTCCCCTGAAGATAAGACCTAGCACATCTTTGGGAGCACACCTTAAAATAAGACACTGTCTTATTTTCGGGGAAACAGGGTAAGTAAACCTTAATTCTATAATACAGTATAATCTTGCTAATAGTTGGGAAAGGAAGAGAGGGATAGAGGGTGGGTTGATGGGAGGGAAGGAAGGAAATAGAAAGTAATAACCAGATGTAATAACTAAATGTCTCCTTGAATTATTAATGCCCTAGAGTTACCACTATTCAAAAATAAGGAATTGGCTTAAACGCAAATGGAACCAATGCAATATAAATGAACAAATGAGCCCAGTTAGTCAGTGCTTGCCACCATCTTTAATGGGGAAGCCACAGCCAAGCTCTAGCCACCTGCCACAAAGAAATCTGAACTTAATGGTATCAGATCTTCCTGGTTTTCAAAAGAAACTAGCAATCTTTATTTTTTATGTAAAAATCTCCTGATTTTTAAAAATTGGCTTCTTTTTTAAATTCTGGCCCCAAAGTGCATGTCTAGAGCTAGATCTAGTGGGTCTCTAGTTTGCAACCTCGGGTTTCTGTAGGAATTCCTGTCTTTACACTGTGATTCTAAAATATCAAAGCTCCTCCCTGTGTTTAGAGAAATCCCAGGCTCTAAACCTGGGGGTGATTAGAAGTAGAAACTAGTGGTCCCATCACCATTTCCTGCCACCGCCCCCTGGATGGACTTCTAGGGCAGCATCTGCATCACCTTGTTTGTTTAGAAATCTGTCTACTGCTACCAGACTGGAAATTTCTTGTAGCCAGGGACACACCTCATTCATCTTAGTTTCCCCAGCATTTGGCACATGAAAAGCACAAAATAAATACATTTGAATGGATGAATAAGTGAATGAATAAATACACATCAAATGAATGTACTCTGTCAATCCCCCCAATCATTTTTTTCTCTAATATTTAACTCAGTGAAAAAATTATTTCCAGTGATTCCATATTGCAAAGTTTAATTGCTCTATAACTGAGTAGCAGAAATGACTAGAGAGATCAATGATCAAATAACTTGGGAGCAGGCTTTCTAAATTTCCATTGCTGGATTAAATTTAAGAAACAAGTATTTCAAACAGATGGTCTGAAACACAGGAGAAGTCTTAAGAGGGTGGAAGGAGGCAATATAGATGAGTCTACTGTGTCTGTGGACAATCAAAGATTTCTGTACTCATTATAGACAGGTAAGTCTCTAGTGGTGTTGTAATTGTAGTTGTTATTGCTGGTGTCCTTTAAGAAACACTTTAAGGACACTTTAAGAAAGCCATTTTCTTTTCTACCTGATGCCTCCCTATAAGTGAAGTGGCAGGTGAAGATGTGGAAGGGAAAGGCAATTCCTGATGGAGCTAAGTGGTAAGAAAGAAAAGTAGCTTATTCCATGCTGTTTCTGCGCAAATGGGACAGTTTTCAGTCCAGGTTACAAAGAGGCCTGATTTAGAATCTCAGTCACTTGTCACTAGCTAATATTTTTACTTTTCTTTGTCTTCTTTCCACACCACACACACTATTCTCCATGCTTTCCAGTCTAAACTTTTTTTTTTCATATGAGCCTTGACACAAAAATCCATACTCTGTACCTATATACATCAATTTATAGTCTTGGCTATAAAAAATCTTTCTGGATAACTCTTAGAAAACAACTCAGTGGGCATTTAATAGCTTAATTACCTACCACCAAAGTAGGAACCATAAATAAGTTTTCTACCATGTGTGGAGTTTGGCAATGCAGACATTGTGGAAGGCTTAAATTTTTTGAACCAACACTTGGTACCTAGGAGCTGACAACTATGAGTAATGTTCCAAGGATGATGAGAATATCTGAAATGAGAACAGCTTGGGAAAATCATGATGCCAAAGTAAGGGGGTAAGAATACAAAGAAGAGAAAATTGAGAGCCTGGTTCTAGGCATAAAACATAGAAACATACCGGAATAGATGATGGCGTTGCCTGAAGACTTGAACTTTGAGTGTTCCAAACTTCTTCAGCTTGGGGAAGCAAAACTCCTCTCACTGGGAAAAGAACAATATTAAAGAACACTTTTATTTTTTGTTTATTTTTTATTAAATCATAGCTGTGTACATTGATATGATCATGGGGCATCATACACTAGTTTCACAGAGCGTTTGACACACTTTCATCACAATCGTTGACATAGCCTTCCTGGCATTTTCTCAGTTATTGTGCTAAGATATTTACATTCCGCATTTACTAAGTTTCACATACACCCTTGTAAGATTAATTAAGACATATTGGATTTGAGGTGCATAAACAACTTAAAGCCAAGTTCTGCAATTTTGGCAGAACAGGTGGGGCAGACTTGCTTGAGAACATTTGCTGCTTTATTCAGATACTTTATATATATATTAACACAATCTGTCTGAATTCTAAAAATCTAACATAAAATAAATGTTCTTTCCATTATTATATTTAGGACACTCCTCTACTATTTCCTTTCCCTTCTCAAGTCAGTTATTTTTTTGGTGTCTGTTTGTTTGTTGAGACAGAGTCTCATTCTATTGCCTAGCTAGAGTGCCAGGACATCAGCCTAGCTCACAGCAACCTCAAACTCCTGGCTTCACATGATCTTCCTGCCTCAGCCTCCTGAGAACTGGGACTACAGATGTCTGCCACAATACCCAGCTAATTTTTTAATTTTTCTCAAGTCAGATTTTCCTTTTTTCAAGATTCATATGAAAGTTATTTTTAAATAGATTTTTTTATTTTAGGTTTAAAAATTGTCTTGAAATTTCAATTCATTTGGTTGATGCTAACAATGGTAGAAAAGCATGAAAAATTATTTTTTTTCTGTAGTCCCAGCTGCTCGGGAGGCTGAGGCAAGAGAATCGCCTAAGCCCATAAGCTGGAGTTTGCTGTGAGTCCTGTGATGTCATGGCACTCTACTGGGGGCAGTAAAGTGAGACTCTGTCTCTACAAAAAAAAAAAAAATGAAAAATGATTTTTTTATCGACAGAAAGCATCTTTGAGAAACAGGCTAGGACACAAAAAAACTTTACTGCTATAACAATATTAAAGACCAAATAAAGAATTGGGAGTAGATTGTAAAATTCAGCAAAGATTTACTGGATGCTTGCTATTTATCACAGACTTTACCAAAGTTGAGGCAATAAATATTAATAAAGCTAAATATTAATAAAGCTCTTCTGACAGCGCTGCCTGTCAGATAAGCACAAATTATAAAACTAGTGAGGGGAACACAGACACAGAAGTAACTGATTTTTCCTGGAGGGAAGAGGGAATTAATTAAAAGCTAAAAGGAAGGGATTTCCAGAAGGGTGATCTAATGTTTGCAACCACAAATGTCAGCAGAGTCTCTTTATTCACCTGTTTCCACTGACCCAAGAGAGAGAGATCAAGCAGAAGCCAAAATCCCTATTTGGTTTAAGCATTTTCCAAAACTCTTTTCAACTGAGTATACAATTATCTTGTCATCTATGGAAAATTAGCTCCATGAGATCAAGGATGATTCTATCTCTTTTGAGAGATGATCAGGTTACCTAGAAAGCTGCAGCCATCCAGAACTATGAAGTTGGCATCAACAGAAATGGATTTTAGGGACAAAGTTCTGAGTAATTGAAACATACATCTAATGAAAAGCCAAGGCACCTGAATTAGTTGGTACTAGATATTTTAAGGTATTTGTTGAACTTCCTTTCAAATTCTAAGAGAGTTGTCAACCTCTTTTTTAGGACACCTTTTAAGAGGTAACTCCTCCCCCAGTCTCCATATTAAAGAAAGATCTGGCAAGAACGCTTAGTGTTTCCCAAAACACTTCACTTTGCCTATCACGTAGTATTCCTCACACCATTCTCTCACCACTCTGGTTACCAATCTAGTGTTTACATCTTCTGCTCCACTTAGGTTCCAATCTCCTTTAGGAGACCTCTTGACTATGTCCTTTCTCTGTTAGATCCCAATATTCAGACTCCTAGACCTTTCTGCCCATACACTGTCCCTATGGTTAGCACCTAGCTAGTCTCTATTAGCCTTGCACAAAAACCTTCTGTAGTTTGAGATCATAACAAGCTTCTCTTGTTTTATCTAGCCCAAGTATTCCAACAAGATTCAACAATGAAAAAGGAGTATATGAGGAAGTGGTCCCAGGGTACCCAGCTTCCAAAATACAAAGACTCTCTAATGTTTAAGAACAGATAGCTTTATGTCACTGTCACCCACTGGAGAGAGAGTTTCTCCATCTCAAAGTCCTAAGAAACTCACATAAGTTCAAGCCAATTTGTGGCCCTGTCTCAGCAGAATATCACATCAAAGAAACATCAGTCCAAAAACCAAAATAGTTAAAAAGCAATTTGAAGTTTTACTCTAGCCTCTCAAAAAACAAACAAACAAAACTCCTATTTGGAGAATAAAGGATTCTATCACACACCATAAAATTTTATTGAAGTTTTTCTCATTCTTCCTCTCTCTCTCTCTCACACACGCACAGATAAACACATACACACCTGCCTGAAAAGGCAAGACTTTCCTTTCTCTGTCTAAAAATCTTTCCTCCAAACTCCAACCCAAAAAGTCTTGACTCCCTAAGTACTTCTCTATCTCACTTTTCAAATCTATTTTTTTCTTTTCCATTAATAATTTTCTGTTCTCCCTGTGTCAATCCAACTAGCCTCTCTAGCATCTGTTTTTGTTTATTTGCCTTCTCTCACACGCACACACACACACAGAGACCTCCAGGTGATAGCTGCCTTAAAGGATAGAGGCTCTTTTCTCTTTAAAATGTGTGGGAGATGGAGAGGCCATCAAAATGTATCATTGTTAGTTTTGCTTCTCACATGAGGATTTTCTTCTTTGGCAGCTGGTACTTCTCTGATACTGCCATTTAAATAAAACATACTAGTCTCAGCTACTCAGGAAGCTGAAGCAAAGAGATCTGCTTGAACCCAAGAGTTTGAGCTAGGTTGCTGTGAGCTAGGACACCATGGCACTCTACTCAGGGCACAGAGTGAGACTCTGTTTCAAAAAAATATAAATAAATAAATAAAACATACTCCACTGAACATCGTAATAGCTAAACTACCAGTGAGCAAAGAAATCATGGAGAAGCAAATATGAAGTAGCAAGTAAGATAACAGGACACCATGTCGCTGATAAGACATTGGGCACTAGTACCCAGACGCTAAGCAAGCTTCAGACCTAGGTTGACCAGGCCACCCTTTAGCCTCCAAATCCAGAGTAAAGGCTCTCTTTGTGATGATCCTGGACCCACCTATTCATTATAGATCATAACTGGATCTCTACAGCTATCTGAATGTAAAGTCAGCATTGGACTCTCTTGGGTTCTGCCCAGCCCCCATGATCAGTTCTTTGACCTACATGTTCCATTAACTTACCTGCTCCTCTTCTAATCTCTGACTGTTAAGCCTTTACCAGCTGACTGACTTAATGGGAGACGTCATGTCTTGGTCATCCCAGCAGCGTTATAATAGCCTGTTTCAATTCAGACTTCCAGGTCCTACTTCCCATTTTCTTACACTTCTCTCCCACTTCTCTAACCTATTTCTGTCACGCTGTTCTCCATTTCTCCCACTCCATGGGCTTCTGTCTACAGATACTCCAGACAGCCCCTGATTAATCTTTCCAAAATAGCTGCATGGCTAAAGCTCTATTCATATCAGGATGCCTCCTATTTCATACAGTGTAGAGAATGCTCAGAACCATATATATTTAGGGAAATTAGTTTTAACCAGAGCATATTGGAAAAGAAACCAAAACTGTACAAGGACTTCATGATAGATATCAAACTCACCATTGATAAGCTGAAGGGAGTGAGGATCTGGATTCAAGGAGACATTCCCCAGCAAAAAATTCTGGTGCAGTGTCTCAGCAATATAATCTCTGAAGTTACTAATTGTATAAACAGCAGTGGGCTTATCATCCAATTCCACAAGGCCATGGTTTTCTACCTTGTTGGAGTGAAGGCTAATGAGATCCCAGGTGGTATTGCTGATGGCCTGGCCATTGAAAGTAACAGCATAATGAACATCGATGCCGCTGTAGATGAAAAGAGAGAATAGATTAGGTCCAGCTAAGGAAGCACAAAGGAACACAGACCCCACGAAAAACAAACATTAAACTTGGAGAGGGAGTCTCAAAAAGCATGGATTCACCATTTTCTGCAGACTCTGCAATGCTTTGCCATCCCTTGTCCTTTTTTAGAGGATAGTCAACTCTGAGAACAGGAAGAGTTCTGAGGAGGCTGGAGAAGCAACCCCCACGTTCTCACCCCATCTACCCTCCTTCAAAACCAAATCCATCCTTCACGATCAGCCTGCTTCCTTCGTTCCCTATTAGCATTTCTCCTTCCAATTAAAAAAAAAAGCCTCTTCTCCACAATGGCATATCCTCTCATATCATTTTATTGTTGTTGGATTAATGATAAACTCAAACACAGTTATTTACTATGAAAGGAAAAACATGAAAACTTGGAAATAAAGCAAATTGATGATTATTTTCTTTTCAAATGTCGTGCTAGAGTATTTTCTAATGACAGTTCTTTCAGGAGACATATTTTTGTTTGATAGCCCAGACAATTTACAGTTCTATAAAGTTTAAGATTAAATTGTGAAAAATTATTATGATGTGATTTTTGTTCCTTGGTCTGGTAGGAAAGGCAATTCTAAAGTTTATGATTTTACTACCCTCCAGGGCATTAACCAATTTTGTGTCTAACTTAGTAATCCTTTCCCAATAACAAATACTCTAAAAATTAGCTTTTTCTTTTTTCTCTTTTTTGATGACATCCTCATTAATGAATTATGTAAAACCTTACCAAATGCAAACAAATAACTTTGGGAATTAGACTTTTTCCATCAACCATCTTTCATAAGCAAACAAAGAAAAGACTTGTTGGAATAAAAGAAAAGAAAATAAATAAGTAGGACATGATGTGTATTTGACATTTTGTTAGTCATTTGAAGAAATGACACCAAAATATAAAATTTCAAAGCAAATAGAAATACTCCTCTAGACTCTAACTCAGATTTCTCTATCAACAAAAAGCTAACATTTTGTAAGTGCTTATAATGTGACAGGAATTTTACAAACTTGATCTCACTTAATTTTCATAATAACATGAAAATGGCTTTATTATCATCAGAATATTGTTGAGAAAACACAACTTTATAGTACTTAAAAGACTTCTTTAAATTTCATAACAGAAATGTGGTAGAGCCAGGAATTAAACATAGGAGCTGTTGGACCCTGTCACCTACATTCTGAACTATTACTATGTTACAACTCTCAGTAGCTCTAATTAAACTTATTACTAGAAAAAGTCATTCTGAGGACAGGCATCACTCTGACTTCCAGCCAGTCCCTGGGCACAGGCAGTACCCAGAGCAAGCCGTGCCAAGATCCCTCCAGAGGAAAAGAGAAGGCCACCTGCCCAGAGATAAACCGCTTCAGACAGACACGCAGTAAAAGCAATTTGCCACCTTCAAGTTGCCACTATCTCAGTCTCTCCTTGACTTTTTTTTTTTTTTTATTGAGACAAAGCCTCAGGCTGTCACCCTGGGTACAGTGCCGTGCCATCACAGCTCACAGCAACCTCCAACTCCTGGGCTCAAGCCATTCTCCTGCCCCCACCTCCCAAGTAGCTGGGACTACAGACACCTGCCACAACACCCGGGTATTTTTTTTTTTTATTAAATCATAACTGTATACATTGATATGATCATGGGGCATCATACACTCGCTTCATAGACCATTTGACACATTTTCATCACAATGGTTAACATAGCCTTCCTGGCATTATCTCAGTTACTGTGCCAAAACATTTACATTCTACATTTACCAAGTTTCACAAATACCCCTGTAAGATGCACCACAGGTATGATCCCACCGATCCCCCTCCCTCTATCCACCATCCCCCTCCCTCCCCTCCCTTTCCCACTTCCCCCTATTGTTAGGTTATAACTGGGTTATAGCTTTCATGTGAGAGCCCCAAATTAGTTTCATAGTAGGGCTGAGTACATTGGGTACTTTTTCTTCCATTCTTGAGATACTTTACTAAGAAGAATATGCTCCAGATATTTGCAGGGTATATCTCTGACAAAGGTTTAATAACCAGAATCCACAGAGAACTCAAACGCATCAGCAAGAAAAAAACAAGGGATCCCATTGCAGGCTGGGCAAGGGATTTGAAGAGGAACTTCTCTGAAGAAGACAGGTGCACGGCCTTCAGATATATGAAAAAATGCTCATCATCTTTAATCATCAGAGAAATGCAAATCAAAACTACTTTGAGATATCATCTAACTCCAGTGAGACTAGCCTATATCACAAAATCCCAAGACCAGAGATGTTGGCGCGGATGTGGAGAAAAGGGAACACTTTTGCACTGCTGGTGGGAATGCAAATTAATACATTCCTTTTGGAAAGAGATATGGAGAACACTCAGAGATCTAAAAATAGATCTGCCATTCAATCCTGTAATTCCTCTGCTGGGCATAGACCCAGAAGACCAAAAATCACAACATAACAAAGATATTTGTACCAGAATGTTTATTGCAGCCCAGGTATTTTTTGGTTGCAGCCGTCATTGGTGTTTTGTGGGCCCGGGCTGGAGGCGAACCCGCCAGCTCAGGTGTATGTGGTTGGCATCTTAGCCACTTGAGCCACAGGCACGGAGCCTCTCCTTGACTTTCTTATTTTTTTATAATTTCTATTTTGAAATATTAGAGTGTACAAGTGTTGTTGTCATATGGATGAACTGTATGATGGTGAAGACAGGGCTTTTAGTGTGCCCGTTATCAGAATAGTGCACCCAGCAGGCAAGTTTTTATGCCTCACCCCTCCCACCTTTCCCCTTCTTAGTCCCCAGTATCCTTTTCACCACTTTATGAGCAGCTGTACCCATGGTTTAACTCGCACTTATTAGTGAAAAAATATGGTGGTTTTTTTTCCATTGCTGAGGTACTTTACTTAGGAGACTGTTCTCCAGGTTCATTCAAGTTGCTGTAAACGATATTATTCCATTCCTTTTTATGGCTGAGTAGTACACACACACAGTATACCACATTTCTTTATGCACCTTATCAACTAATCGGCATTTAGGTTGACTCCAGATATTTACAATTATGACTTGTGCTGTGATAAACTTTTGGGTACAGGTGTCTTTTTGACATAATGACTTCTTTTCCTTTGGGTAGATATGTATGGCAGGATTGCTGGATCAAATAGTAGGTCTCCTTTTAGTACTTTAAGGAATCTCCATACTGTTTTCCATAGAAGTTGTTCTAATTTACATTCCCACCAGCAGTGTACAGGCATTCCTTTTTCACCGCATCCATAACAAATTTACTATTTTTTGATTATTTTAACCCTGACAATTAGTGATATTGAACATTTGTTCATATGTCTGTTGGCCATTTGTATATCTTCCTTGAAAAACAAGGCTAGGGGCTGTCCTAACGTGTGGCTCCCGGTGACTAGGAGCCACCCAGCAGGCAAGGTTGGATGCTGGGGGTGTGGTGGTACAGTTGCCGGCGGGCATCCTTGGCCCTGCCCTCTGCTCCCCACCGGTGTGGGAAGTTAAAATAAAACCCAAAGGGAGGGAGGCATGGTGGTAGGAACAGATGGAGTGATGGGAAGCACGTGAGTGGAGTAAAGAGGACAATCTGCTGAGTTTGATTACCTTTCCCACCTCCTCTGAGTAGATAAATATCATATTGTTTGGTTTCTGGTTATATGGATCACTGATTGAATAACAGATGACTTTATCCTCAGTCTCACAGGAGCCTTGCGCTCCTTTTCAAATGTCACCAAGCAAGAAAATTATAATGAAGACATAGCTGACTTAAAGCCATCCAAACTTCATGGACAAGTTTTAGATTTGGGCCTGACATGGAAGAAGATAATAAAATTTTTGAATAAAAAACTGGAGAAGAATAAAATGCAATATGTAAATGAAGAGTTAAAAGAAACATTACATGCTGGAAAACAAATAGCTGCAACGGACAGTGGGAGAGAAGCGACTGAAACTGCAGCTGCGTTTCTCCTGATGACATTTACATTTCACTTGAAGGACACTGTTGGGCACGAGGAGACAAAGACTATAAAACCGAAGTTTGGCCCTTTTCCGTTTCATCTGCCACTGCAGCTTGTAATGGTACTAGTCTAATTATTTCTCATTTTAGTCAAGATGACAGAAAAGGAATATGGCGATAGTTTGTTTTGGTAAAAATTTAGCATGTTCATTTGACATGCACGATTTGTACCACTTTGATGAACTGCCAATAAATGGTGAATCTCAGAAAATTATAGGCCTAAATTACAAGAAGTTTCTGAATAAACGTCTCCAGGAGCACTGCACTCCAGAGCTCAAGCCTGTGGAAAAAACAAATGGCCCCCTTTTTGGTGTGAAGCTGGGAAATACTTACATGCAACTATGAAGGAAATGATTGAAGCACCAAGAACTGAAGATCTTTGCTGCATTTTACATGATACGCTTTCTTCCGTTAAAAGTGGTGATGAACTTCAGGATGAGATACAGTTGAAGTTACAAAGTTTTACACTATTGTAAACTACCATTATGAAATAGCCTTTCTAAACATGGGTAGTGAGCAAAAAATGTACTCTTATAACATTGGGTAAAGTAATCCAATATATTGCCAAACGGTTTCACATCAAAAATGTTTTATATACTTTCCCACTGGATAGTTAAAGGAAGAAAGCAAGGGGAATGAGGGGAAAAAGAGTCAGAGGGCAACAGCTGGTTGTCTACATGTCCTGGTTACTGGGACGGTTCTGGTTACATCTGTTCTTCCCTTGTAATAACTAATTAGTGCCCCTTTTACTCCAAAAACTATAGAGGTTTCAATGATAAACTATGTGCTCACACTAGTCATAACTGTTAAACTGTATGTCATTTTGGCTCTGTGCCCGTAGCTCAGTGGTTAGGGCGCCAGCCACATACACCGAGGCAGGCGGGTTCAAACCCAGCCCGGGGCCAGCTAAACAACAATGACAACTGCAAAAAAAAAAAAAAAAACAGCTGGGCGTTGCAGCAGGCGCCTGTAGTCCCAGCTACCTGGGAGGCTGAGGCAAGAGAATTGTTTAAGCCCAAGAGTTGGAGGTTGCTGTGAGCTGTGACACCACAGCACTCTACCAAAGGCAATATAGTGAGATTCTGTCTCAAAAAAAAAAAGGTTCGCAATTTTATATTTCTGAGCATTTTCTAATGAAAATATAATAAACTTTAAATTTTAGAAAGAAAAAATGTTGTTGATTTCTTTTGCCCACTTCATAATGGGGTCATTTGTTCTGTTTGTTTTAAATTCTTTGTGAATTCTGGATATTAGCCCTTTGTCAGATATATAGTTTATGAATATTTTCTTCCATTCTGTAACTCATCTGTTTACTCTGTTGATTATTTCCTTTGCTGTGCAGGAAGGTTTTAGTTTCATTAGGTACCATTTATTTATTTGGCGTACAGTTTAACAGTTATGACTAGTGTGAGAACCAACATTTTGTTTCTTTGATCCTTTGTATTATATTTTTGGTTTCCATTTGTTTATTTCTGCTCCAACCTTTGTTCTTTCTTTCCTTCCACTAGCTTTGGGTTTGGTTTTCTCTTTTTCTAGTTCCTTAAGTGTGACATTAGGTTGTCAATTTGTGATCTTTCTGTCTTTTTCAGGTAACCATTTAAGGTTACGAACTTTCCTTTAGCACTGCTTTTGATCTATCCCATAGAAGTTTATATCCCCTTTCTCGTTCAATTCAAAAAAATTTTATTTCCATCTTGACTTCTTCAATAACCTAAGGATCAGCAGGAGGCTGTTTGCTTTCCATGAATTTGTGTAGTTTTAATAGTTCCTCCTGAAATTGAATTCTAATTTTAGCCCAGTATGGTCTGAGGAGATATATGGTATGATTTTAAGTTTTCTAAATTTGCTGAGATTTGTTTTGTGTCCTAACATATGATCTATCTTGGAAAGTATCCCGTGTGCTGATGAGAAGAATGTATATTCTGCAGTTTAGCGGTAGAATGTTCTGTAAATGTTTGTTAGGTCCATTTGTTCTAGAGTCCAATTAATTCCAGTGTTTCATTGTTGATCTTCTTCCTCAGTGATCTGACTAGCTGTGTCAGAGAAATGTTGAAGTTCATCACTCCTATCATGTGGTTGTTTCTTTCTTTCCTTAGATCTGGTAGAATTTGCTTCCTGAGTCTGGGAGCTCCTGTGTTGTGTGCATATATATTTAAGATTACTATATCTTCTTATTTAATTGACCCCTTTATCATAAATAATGACCATCTTTGACCTTTTTTACCATTGTTGATTTAAAATCTATTTTATCTGGCTTGGCGCCCATAGTACAGTGGTTACAGTGCCAGCCACATACACCAAGGCTGGCAGGTTCCAGCCCGGCCCAGGGCCAGCTAGACAACGATGACAACTGCAACAAAAAAATAGCCAAGAGTTGTGGCAGGCACCTGTAGTCCCAGCTATTTGAAAGGCTGAGGCAACAGACTCACTTAAGCCCAAGAGTTTGAGGTTGCTGTGAGCTGTGATGCCACGGCACTCCGCCAAGGGCAACATAATAAGACTCTGTCTCAAAAATAAATAAATAGTCTATTTTATCTAATATGAGAATAGCTACTCCTGCTATTCCCATGTATATGAAATATTTCTTCCCACCACTGTGTTTTGAATTTCCCTAAATGAATTTTTTATTTCCAGAAATTCTATTTGCCTTTTTTAACATACCTATCTCTTCAGTAAATTTTTCATGCATCTCCTGAATTATTTTTCTGATTTACTTGAGTTGGTTTTCCTTTTTCTTTTGGATCTCATTGAGCTTCCTTAATCTATATTTGGAATTCTTTATCTGTCATTTAGTAGTTTCATTTTGGCTGGGATCTCTTGATAGAGAGCTGGTGTTCTTCTTTGGGGAGGGCAGGGGAGTCCTTTCATTATGATTTTTCATACTTCCACAGTTCTTGTGCTGATTTCTTCTCATCTGGATGGAGCAGCTGTTGCTTCTAATTTTTGGATTGTCTTTTGTTTAGATGAGACTTTTTTTCCCATAATGGGTATGCTTGTAGCATATATTGGGTAAAGACCTTTGGCTTTACTTGTGTGTACTTTGATGAGGGTGTAGGTCCTGTATGGATACCCTTGATTATAGGTATTCTTCATGTGGTGGTTTTCTCTGTTGCTATTTATTTGTAGGCTATAGCAGGGGTATACCATGTGCATGGACAGATTCCCTCTCTGTTGTTGACAACAGAAGCCTTTGAAATCCTTTCTCTTTCCCCAGCCCTGTCGTCTTCTCAACAGTGTGAATTCCATTTGGACACCTAGTTTAATCTCTGAGACAATAGTTGGTGCTTATGAGTAAGAATCAGCCATGCCCTGTATGATGAGTCAGTAAAATGCTATAATAGGCTATACAACTTATATTCCCTGCTAGTAGGAGGTGCCTACCAGAAAGAGCCAGCTGCAGTGTTGTTTGGGGGGAACCTGTGACTGGAGCTAGTCAATCAGGAATATATCTGCAAACCTGATCATTTATTGCACTGGCTGCTCATCCATTCTGTCCGCATAGGGAAATTTACGCAGCATTATAATAAAATGTTTTCCACTGTAAAAGCTTGAAATCAGAAAAGAGAAGTTGCATGATCTTAACATCCAGTACCAGCAAGCCATGCTAGCTACTGAAGTGTAGGTGGGACCTTGGAGCTCCCAGGTTACTCCTTCTTGTGCTCCACCACAACAGAGGCTATGGAGAGAGATGGAGGAGAGGGGCTGGGCAGGGCTCTGTCAGTTGAGCCTGGGTTCAGGCTCCATAAAGGTTAGTACTATGAGAGCTATCTCTGCAAGTATCAACATAATAAGGATGATATCATGGTGTTTTTTCCAAAAAGGAATTAGACAACTAATTCATGTTACAGCTTAGTGGAAAGCTTCTGACCAATACATTGGAACTCCCTTATAGGTTAAACCTGCAGATTGGGATGTCAACAACAAGCTGGCATGGTTTTGATGGTATTAGATGTCAAGATCATGCAGCTTCCTTTTTCTGATTTCAAGCTTACAGAGGAAACTTTTTATTATAATGCTGTATAAATTTCCCTATGGGACAGAATGGATGAGCAGCCAATGCAATAAATTTTAAATAGACCAATGGGCATCCTAGAGAATTCATTATCTCTTGTAGTTTGAGGTTAAGAGACCTCTCCTTCCTGGGAGTCCTGACTGGACTGGACTTCTCCTGGCCGGAATGGTACAGATCACATACCCTGGACTGCAAGGGATGCCATGGAAGGTGACACCCCCACCTGTCATACAAGCAGCCAGACCTCTTTGATGTTCCTTTCTTGCTCTGAGTCACCTCTACATTGTTTTCTTCCCAGATCTGATAAGCTGCCTCATCTAATAGGATGGTTCAGGGCTCTTGAAAGTAGCAACTGAGCACTTTGACAGTTTGATTCTCTAATGAGTAAAAACATCTGCTTATCTCTGAAACTTCCTTCAATCCCTTAAGCAATTAAAGTCTTTTTAATTTTGCACATCAGAATATGTTAATTCATACTTAATTCCCAATGTTATTTACAAAGGAATAAATTCAGTAAAATATACTAAAATAACCAAGTGGCAGTTCCAGAGTGAAACAGTAAGAGGGACACCTACTGGTCAGAACTTAGCACAGCATACTCCCTTATGAGCGTTCAGTCAATCCAATCTGTGGCAGGCCACAGGCCCCACACACGGCTCTGTCTCCCGATCTTTGCACATACATTTCTTTCTGTCTGCAATGCCTGTTATTACCTTCCATCCCATACATCCTCCACACACATATCTACACACACATACACACAGCTTCTTCACCCGATATTTCTTTTTGCCTCAAGTGACATCTGCCACCTCCCAGGGGAAACTTCTAACACTGAAGATGCAACTGGTGCTCATGTTTTATCTCCCCACCAACCAAACAGGCACAGTTATTATTCAGCTCTGTGTCCCACACATCTAGCACAATCTAGCACAAAGCTTGGCTCATGGTAATTCATAAATACTTTTTTAAAGATATTAAGTAATGCATTTTATAAAATATTTGGTATCCACAGCTTTTTTCTTTTTTTTTTATTGTTAAATCATAGCTGTGTACATTAGTGCAATCGCCTGTACCCATTCTAAGATGCACCATAGATGTGGCCCCACCCATTACCCTCTCTCCACCAAAACCTCCCCCCTCCCTTCCCCTTCCTTGGCCCTTTCCCCATAGTCTTGTGCTATAGTTGGGTTATAGTCTTCATATGAAAGTTATAATTTAGCTTCATAGTAGGGCTGAGTACATTGGATACTTTTTCTTCCATTCCTGAGATACTTTGCTAAGAAGAATATGTTCCCGCTCCATCCATGTAAACATGAAAGAGGTAAAGTCTCCATCTTTCTTTAAGGCTGCATAATATTCCATGATATACATACACCACAATTTGCTAGTCCATTTGTGGGTTGATGGGCACTTGGGCTTCTTCCATGACTTAGCAATTATGAATTGGGCTGCAATAAACATTCCGGCACAGATGTCTTTGTTGTATTGTGACTTTTGGTCTTCTGGGTATAAACCTAGTAAAGGAATTACAGGATCGAATGGCAGGTCTATTTTTAGGTCTCTAAGTATTCTCCAAACATCCTTCCAGAAGGAACGTATTAGTGGGCATTCCCACCAACAGTGTAGAAGTGTGCCCTTTCCTCCACATCCACGCCAACATTTCTGGTTTTGGGATTTTGTTATGTGGGCTACTCTTGCTGGGGTTAGGTGATATCTCAGAGCAGTTTTGATTTGCATTTCTCTGATGATTAAGGATGATGAGCTTTTTTTCATGTGTTTGTAGATATTGCGTGGGTCTTCTTTAGAGAAGTTTCTCTTTTAGTCCCTTGCCCACTCTGAAATGGGGTCACATGTTCTTTTCTTCCTAATACGTTTGAGTTCTCTGTGGATTCTGGTTATTAGACCTTTATCGGAGGTATAACGTGCAAATATTTTCTCCCATTCTGAGGGCCGTCTGCTTGCTTTACTCACTATGTTCTTGGCTGTGCAGAAGCTTTTTAGTTTGATCAGGTCGCAGTAGTGTATTTTTGATACTGCTTCAATTGCCTGGGGAGTCCTCCTCATAAAATATTCACCCAGGCCGATTCCTTCAAGAGTTTTCCCTGCACTTTCTTCAAGTATTTTTATAGTTTCATGTCTTAAGTTTAAATCTTTTATCCAGTGAGAGTCTATCTCAGTTAATGGTGAAAGGTGTGGGTCCAGTTTCAATCTTCTACAGGTTGCCAGCCAGTTCACCCAGCACCATTTGTTAAATAGAGAATCTTTTCCCCACTGAATGTTTTTAATTGGCTTGTCAAAGATCAAATAACGGAAAGTAGCTGGATCCATCTCTTGGTTCTCTATTCTGTTCCAGACATCTACTTCTCTGCTTTTGTGCCAGTACCATGCTGTTTTGATCACTATGGATTTACAGTACAGTCTCAGGTCTGGTAGCGTGATTCCTCCTGCTTTGTTTTTATTGCTCAGTAATGTTTTGGCTATTCGAGTTTTTTTCTGATTCCATATAAAACGAAGTATTATTTTTTCAACATCTTTAAAATATGACAATGGAGCTTTAATGGGAATTGCATTAAAATTATATATTGCTTTGGGCATTATGGACATTCTAACAATGTTGATTGTTCGCAGCCATGAGCATGGTATGTTTTTCCATCTGTTAACATCTTCAGCTATTTCTTTTCTTAGAGTTTCATAGTTCTCTTTGTAGAGATCTTTCACGTCCTTTGATAGGTATACTCCCAAATATTTCATCTTCTTTGGCACTACTGTGAAAGGAATAGAGTCCTTGACTGTTCGGCTTGGTTATTATTGGTATATATAAAGGCTACAGATTTATGGGTGTTGATTTTGTAGCCTGAGACATTGCTATATTCCTTGATCACTTCTAAAAGTTTTGTAGCAGAATCCCTAGTGTTTTCCAGATATACGATCATGTCATCTGCGAAGAGTGAAAGTTTGATCTCTTCTGACCCTATGTGGATACCCTTGATCGCCTTTTCTTCCCTAATTGCAATGGCTAAAACTTCCATTACAATGTTAAAGAGCAATGGAGACAATGGGCAACCTTGCCTGGTTCCTGATCTAAGTGGAAATGATTTCAATTTAACTCCATTCAATACAATATTGGCTGTGGGTTTGCTGTAGATGGCCTCTATTAGTTTAAGAAATGTCCCTTCTATACCAATTTTCTTAAGTGCTCTGATCATGAAGGGATGCTGGATATTATCAAAAGCTTTTTCTGCATCAATTGAAAGAATCATATAGTCTTTATTTTTAAGTTTGTTTATGTGTTGAATTACATTTATAGATTTATGTATATTGAACCAGCCTTGAGACCCTGGGATAAATCCAACTTGGTCATGGTGTATAATTTTTTTGATGTGTTGTTGGATTCTGTTTGTTAGGATCTTATTGAGTATTTTAGCATCTATATTCATTAGTGATATTGGTCTATAATTTTCTTTTCTTGTTGGGTCTTTCCCAGGTTTGGGGATCAAGGTGATGTTTGCTTCGTAGAAAGTGCTGGGTAATATTCCTTCTTTTTCTATATTTTGGAAGAGGTTTAATAGTATAGGTACTAGTTCTTCTTTAAAGGTTTGGTAGAATTCTGACATAAAGTCCTGGGCTTTTCTTTTTAGGGAGATTTTGTATAGTTGATGCTATTTCAGAACTTGATATAGGCCTGTTCAACATTTCCACTTCATTCTGGCTAAGTCTTGGTGGGTGGCGTGCTTCCAAGTATTGGTTGATTTCTTTCAGATTTTCATATTTGTGAGAGTAGAGTTTCTTGTAGTATTCGTTAAGGATTTTTTGAATTTCTGAGGGGTCTGTTGTTATTTCATCATTACCATTTCTGATTGATGAAATTAGAGATTTTACTCTTTTTTTCCTGGTTGGGTTGGCCAAAGGTTTATCTATTTTATTGATCTTTTCAAAAAACCAGCTTTTGCATTTATTGATCTGTTGTATAATTCTTTTGTTTTCAATTTCATTTAATTCTGCTCTGATTTTGGTTATTTCTTTTCTTCTGCTGCTTTTGGGGTTGAAGTGTTCTTCTTTCTCCAGTTGCTTGAGATGTTCCATTAAGTTATTGATTTCCTCTCTTTCCGTTTTCTTGAGGAAGGCTTGCAGTGCTATAAATTTCCTCTTAGGACTGCCTTTGCAGTATTCCAGAGGTTCTGGTAATTCGTGTCTTGATTGTCGTTTTGTTCCAAAAATATGGTGATTTCCTTCTTAATCTCATCTATAACCCTTCTATCCTTCAGCATAAGGTTGTTTAGCTTCCATGTTTTTGTATGGGTATGCAGGTTCCTGTTGTTATTTAGTTCAACTTTTATTCCATGGTGGTCTGAGAAGATGCAAGGAATAATTTCTATTCTTTTAAATTTGCTGAGGTTAGATTTGTGGCCTAGAATGTGGTCGGTTTTGGAGTATGTTCCGTGGGCTGATGAGAAGAATGTGTATTCAGGTTTTTGGGGATGAAATGTTCTGTAGATGTCTGTAAAGTCCAGATGTTAAATGGTTGAGTTTAAATCTAAAATTTCTTTGCTTAGCTTCTTTTTGAAGGATCTATCCAGGACTGCTAAAGGGGTGTTAAAATCTCCAACTACTATGGAAGTGGAGAAAATCGAGTTGCTCATGTCTGTTAGAGTTTCTCTTATAAATTGAGGTGCATTGTGGTTGGGTGCATAAATATTAATAATTGAGATCTCATCATATCGAGTATTGCCTTTAACAAATATGAAGTGTCCATCCTTATCCTTAATTATTTTGGTTGATTTAAAGCCTATTGCATCTGCGAACAGGATTGCAACGCCTGCTTTTTTCTGCTTTCCATTTGCCTGGAATATAGATAACCATCCCTTCACCTTGAGTCTATATCTGTCTTTTAATATAAGATGCGATTCTTGGATGCGGCAGATATCTGGCTTGAGTTTTTGTATCCAGTCCGCCAACCTATGCCTCTTTAGAGGACAATTTAAACCATTCACATTAATCGAGAGTATTGATAAGCCTTTCGAGAGACCAGTGGACATTTTTAATCCTTTTGCGACTGTGGAAGTTGGAATTTGATCAAAAATTTTTGGGGTGGGTTTACTTTTGTGGTGGAGAATTACGCTGGTCTTTATGGAGGATAGGTCTAAGAATGTCCTGGAGAGCTGGTTTAGTTGTGGCAAATTTCTTCAACATGTGAATGTCGTTGAAGTATTTAATTTCTCTGTCATAAATGAAGCTCAGTTTAGCTGGGTACAGGATCCTGGGTTGAAAGTTATTTTGTTTTAGGAGATTAAAAGTCGATGACCATCCTCTTCTAGCTTGAAAGGTTTCAGCAGAGAGATCTGCAGTTATTCTGATATTCTTCCCCTTGTAGGTAATGGTTTTCTTTCATCTGGCAGCTTTCAGAATTTTCTCCTTCATATTAACTTTAGTGAAATTGATTATGATGTGTCTTATTTGGGTTGAGTCATGCTGGAGTTCTGAAACTGTCTGCTACCTGAATTTCGGAATCTCTTGGCATGTCTGGAAAGTTCTCCTTCATAATCTCATGGAGAAGAGACTCTGTGCCTTGTGAAGTCACTTCGTCACTTTCAGGGATCCCTATAAGATGAATATTGGTTTTCTTCAAATTATCCGAGAGCTCTCTGAGAGAGTGGTCTGTTTTGCTCTCCATTTCTCTTCTTCTTTGAGGGTTTGGGAGCATTCGAAAGCTTTGTCTTCAATGTCAGAAATCCTTTCTTCTGCTTGCTCCATTCTGTTACTGAGGGATTCTACTGTGTTTCCCAGATCTTTAAGGGATGCAACTTCTTGTCTCAATGTGTCGAAATCTTTGGTCATTTGTTCTTTGAATCCATTGAATTCTTGAGATAACTTTTGGAATTCTAATTTGATCTTATTTGCTATCCAGATCCTGAATTCAATTTCTGACATCTCAGCTATTTGTTTGTGCATGGGGTCTTGTGCTGTTTCTGCCACATTGATCCTTGGGGGAGTTGATCTACTCTGATTATTCATATTGCCAGAGTTTTTCTGTTGATTTCACCTCAAGATTGTTTTTCACCGTTGCCTCCGGCTGTCCTCAGAGTTGGGGAGGTGTCTCTCCAAGATTTGACCCCAGCGGGATCACTCTATTGTTGCTGGATCTTTGTAGGGAGTGACCCCATGTAGTTCCTCTGGGGATGCTCTAGCTAGGGAGTTCTGGTTCTGGAAGCAGCTCCGGTTTGTGACACACCCGGATGCAGCAACAGGGCTGGGGGTGGTGCGCACGGTTCTGGGAGTGCCAGGTGCCCAGTGACTTTGGCACAGAGAGCCCTAGGCTCCAGCAGTCTCTGGCCAGGAGAAGAGCTCTGCGCAGAGGCAGGGAGGGGTCCAAAGAGCACACAGCTACCGGAGTCCCTGTCCAGATGAACGGGCTAGTGTGGAAGCTGGGAGGACACAGGAGGGAGGACGCAGGGTTGAGTGGCTCCCGTAGTTCCTGGTCAGGGAATGCAGAGGCCCAGTGGGTGCGGGTCACCGGTCGGGGGTCGCTGCACAGCTCTTATGGAGGTCTGGGTGGTGCCAAGCCCAGGAGTTTGAGGTTGCTATGAGCTGTGACGTCACGGCACTCTACCCAGGGCAACAGCCCAAGGCTCCAGTGTGCCAAAACCATCTGACTCTGCCCCTAAGGATTAAGGGTGTAAGGCAGCTCAGTCCCCGCCTTTAGGCTGCTCAGTCAGTAGGTTACTTTGACCCGCCCAATCCTAGCTCTCAGACCCCGAGGGCGGAGCTTGCTGGGGCAGTTCTTTCACAATGGTTTCCTGCGCCCAGCTCAGTGGCTCCGTCTGCGGCCCCAGACAATGCCCAAAGTTCTCCACACTGCTGCTCAAGCTCTCCCCAAGGCAGTTCAACTGAGTGCCAAGTCCAAGAACACCGAAACAGTTTACAGGTTTGCAGTCTCACTGCTTTCCGGTTTGCAGTCTCACTGCTGCTTGTACTTACAGTTGCCGGCATGATTAGGTTAATTGAACACACAGAACCACTTGCCAGTTTTCCACTGTTTTTGTCCTCCTCTTGGGGTCCAGAAGTCCCTTGCTGGCTCCCTGTATCCTCAAAGGGATGATTATAGGCAGATCCCGCCGGCCAGAGATGCCTGGAGTCTTGTATCCCCAGACTCGCTGTTCCCAGTTGCAGGGAGGCTGTTACTCGGCCGCCATCTTTTATCTCCCTTTTTTCTTTTTTTTAACAAAAATAAATTCAGGGTTGGAACGAGTTTGTTGTGGTTCACAGGTTGTAATTGCCCTCAGTCTTAACCACTCCTGGGCCAGAAACAAAAGTTTTCACAAAATTCCTAGTTAAAGTCCAGCTTTACCAATCAGACAACATGGGTTGAGCATGGCACACACACTACAGAAGCACACGTGTGTTCTAAGCCCTCAAAGCAATCATGTAGATGGGCAGGGACCCCTCCGCTCCAGACCTCAGCACCAGCCGGACAGGAGGCTGGACTGCCACCACCCAGTACTTCCTGTTAACTTCTAGAATCTTCTAACAGAGAAAAAGATTATATACTTTCACTTTGTTTGCTGCATTATGGCAACAAGATTACTCTGACCTGGGACATTTTGAGAGAACTCAAAAGAATGACTATCCTTAAAGCCTTCAATAAAGTTTTATGCCACAGCTGCGCATAAACATTGTCGTTTTTGGAAAGCTCTACAAAGTGAAAATTTTGACCATGCACTATTTAAATACACTTAGAGAAATCTGCCACAGGCAGCTTTTCATAGAGTTGAAGAAGCATTTGGTAAGAAAAAGCTGGTGCATTAAAGACTGGGAGAAAAAGATCAAAAAGGTCAAGACCTAGGTTTTTAAAAAGCAGTCACTCAAATCAGTCTGAATGTTTAGCTGGTCCCCCCAGGCTTGAAGGGTAACTAAGTATATAGCAATATACTTAAAATAGCAATAAAATAAAAATAGCAATTCCAGGCTCTGCACCTATAGCTCAAGCAGCTAACATGCCAGCCACATACACCAGAGCTGGCGGGTTCAAGCTCAGCCCGGGGCTTGCCAAACAACAATGACAACTACAACCAAAAAATAGCCTGGTGTTGTGACAGGCACCTGTGGTCCCAGCTACTTGGGAGGCTGAGGCAAGACAATCGCTTAAGCCCAGGAGTTGGAGGTTGCTGTGAGCTGTGATGCCACAGCACTCTACGGAGGGCAACAGCTGAGGCTCTGTCCCAAAAAAAGTAAAAAATAAAAATAGCAATTCCATACACTTAATTAGGTTATTTTATGCCCTTCACTCTTCCCATGCTTGTAGTAATGGAGAGTAGATGAGACGAAGGTACAGACGCCCCACTCAAATCTGAGCCACACACCACCTCAAGCTGCAGCACAGGGAAGCTCACCTCCTGACTTGGGAAAGTTTTGGCTGGCAGAGCCCAAGATGCAGGAGTGACCATCTACTCTCTAGGGTTCTGACGACTCGACTCCAGAAAAGTGCATGAAGAGGTCCCCAAGCTCCGTCATGTCAGCATCTTTGGTGTTGGGGACATGCTGGCTCTCTCGGTTCTCGATGAAATCCCAGAGCCTCACTGAATTAAAAAAGCTCACGGTGCCTTCAGAACTGAACTGTTCCAAGGTTTCTCAGGCTCTGGTAACTGCCCATCAGGGTCAGCATGGCGATAAAGGCATTTGCTTCCAAATGGGCAGTTCCTTTCCTTGCTCAAAATATTTATAAGGTTTTTTTCCCAACCCTTGTTTGAAAGCCTCAATCAATTCATTCCACCCAATATACACTTGGAATCACAAACTCTGATATCACATAGCATTCCAGACAAGACTTAATGATCATGTTTTCAAACTGCTTGGCTCACCGCCACTGCTGGATGCAGGACAAGCAGTCCGTGTGGTTGCAGTTGGAGAGGATCCCAAACCTCCTCTTGAAGGCAGAGGCCTTCTCAAAGATCACTTCCATGCAGATACTGCACACTTTGTCCTGACTTGCCTAGAAAGCAAAGGCCTTTTCCATTTCGAGTTCAAACATGGACGTGCAGACCTTCTCAGGAGCTTTCCTCTGCTCTGGGTAGAGGGATGCAGGACTCACAAGCTACATATGTCACATACTTCACCATGTAGGTAGACACAGGAATCCCCAAACTGGCACTCCCCAGTGGCCACATATGGGCACAGCTGCTTCTTGCTGCTGTAGGAGCTGCTGGTTTCCAAGCGATCAAGGCCACTCCTGATGACATCCAGGTAGGACCGCAGTTTCATCTGAGGGCTGGGCTGGGGGTCACAGTAGCTGCCTGGATTACTCACCAGACTCGAGTGTGTCTTTTCTGCAGCCATGCCAGAGAGATTTCAATCTCTAAGTACCAACGTTCTCCTTTCACGCTTCCCAGGTTCAAGTGAATTAGTTTTCACAACAGATGTGGTGAGATTGAAAGAAGGGTGAAGGCTGTGGAAACCTGAGGAGGGCACACTATGGGGCACGGTGCCCACGGCACCACCAGATGCAGCAGAGGGCCTCGTGGGATCGTATCTGCACTGAGTTCGGTAGGCCTCGTACCCCTTCTGATAGTATTTATAGGTAGTGGACAGCTTGCTGTTTGCCAAGTCATGTGACAACAGGCACTGGCTTCCTTCCCGACATACATATGCATAAATGACCTGCAAGTGACCTGTTTGGTACTCATGGTGTTTGGGCTGGAGGGCAGTCGTCACTCCGCCGTCTCTCTTTACTGCCACTACCGCCTCCTCGGCCCTCCAAAAAATATTTTTGATAATGAAAAAAATGGTCAATTTTGTTCTTTAATGCAGGCAAATAATTGAATTTGTGCCACTTACAGTATGTGATACTCACGACTTAATCAGAAATATTTTCAGGCTTTCAATATAAACGGGCAATTTTTCGCCCTAAAGAACATGCATATAATCTTCATACATTTGTATCTTCTGAGTAATCATTTTGGAGACATTATTTCATGGCCCAGCTGTGTGAGGATGTGCACGTTCTTCCCAAGCTCAGCAGGATGGACCAACCAAGAAAGATGGGCTTCTCCTCAGGATGTGTGTACAACCTATTAAGCTTACTTCTAGCATTAACGTGACTCTAAAACAGGAATCATTGATAAGGAAAAAAAGGAGCAGGAACATCTCTGCCAGTTAGCACTTAAGTTGGTTCCTAGGCAATGCAGAAAATCAGACACAGAGTCCAGTATTACCAGGAACCTGCCAGGTGCCTTGCACGACTTTCAAATATTATAAGGAAAAGGTCAGGAGAAATGATCCCGCTCAATCTGGAATAAATTACTGGCCTTACTTTACTGGCAAAATACTCTTTGCCTCCCAATGTTTCCATTGGACATCTAAACATAATACTTCTATTACAATGAATCTACCTAGTCTAGTGAGGATAAATTCATTAAAGAAGATAAAATGCCTCAGAGAGATGCTGCAATTTATTATCATGTTTCTGTCCTGGAAGGAGAACTCAAAGAAATGCTTGAGATACCAAAAAACCATCTACTCTCAGGGCCAAGAACATCACTGTGACCCAGAACAGACTGAGTTCTGGAAAGGAAAATGGAGGACAGAGATGTCTCAGGATGAGGGACAGAATAAAAGAAAGGCAAGAGGCCACGGAAGTACATAAAAAGCAGAACACACACTGGTAGACAAAATATCATTCGATTGAAGAAAACTGTGCTGGCTCTCCACGCTCAGCCACTCTGAGTTAACCAACCATCACCATGTTGTGACTGTTCATCTTCTGAGCTGGACTGAAATGGGAATGTCTCTGCGTTTCTAACAGCTGTTTCCAGAAAAACATCATGTGAAAGTGAAGGTCACCGTTTCTTATTCTCTTAGCTCAGATGCCCTGATTGGCTGTTTGCACATACATATTTTTAAAAGTTAAAAATAGTGCTATCATAGTTCATTAAGATCAACCAAAATAAGAATATTTCAGAGAAATTCAAACACTCCTTCTCTAACACTTCTTCTAGGAAGAGGTATACACTTAAAAAGCCTGGAGCTAAATGGATGAATTGTGTCTACCAACTGGAGACATTGCTGATTCAATTCAAATGGGTTCTACTAAGTTAACATAACGAACGCATCTTGAAAGATATAAAGAGCAAATAGAAAATTTCATGTGCGTATAAATACTAATGGAGAAAGGGCAAGAAAAAGGGTGAGAGAGGTGTTATGTTTTTAATGAATAGACTATTTCTGTACCACATATTCATTCATATATAGTTTAGAATATAAGTATGCCAGAAAATTACAAGTAAACTTCATCAACTGGTAACTCCTGACAATGCTGAACAACTTTGAAAACTGTTCCTAGGTTAACAATTCCATCATGAAATCCTGATACTAAATAATGCCTACGTCCCTAAAGAGGACTGTTAATACTTCGGAAATGTGTACCACTGTTGTGATCATAGGATTAATATCAATATTTGGGTTGTTTTAACATTCTAATCACTCTAAGAGGGCAAAGAGTTAGCAAGCATGCCTTTTGGTTGCATATAGACAACCAACACATCTACCTGTAACATACATACACAGAGCAGTTTACTACAGTAAAAGCATAGAAAACAAAATTCTGATTACCAAGCTCAAAATATCTGATTCTTCCCAGTTTTATAACTTTTAGCAAGTCATATTGCCTCTCCAAGGCAAAATTTTCTCACCTCCAAAAGGAAAATGAATATTAATTCTCATTTTTACTATTTCATAGGGATACTAAGAAAATAAAATGTAAGAAAAATACCCCAGTACTTTGACATATCTCTGAACGTTCTTTTCTTTTTTTTTTTTTTTTTTGTAGAGACAGAGTTTCACTGTACCGCCCTCGGTAGAGTGCCGTGGCGTGACACAGCTCACAGCAACCTCTAACTCTTGGGCTTACGCAATTCTCTTGCTTCAGCCTCCCAAGCAGCTGGGACTACAGGCGCCCGCCACAACGCCCGGCTATTTTTGGTTGCAGTTTGGCCGGGGCTGGGCTTGAACCCGCCACCCTCGGCATATGGGGCCGGCGCCCTACTCACTGAGCCACAGGCGCTGCCCGCTGAACGTTCTTTCTGAACGTTCTTTTCATTCAACTGTGTTCTTAGAGTATGAAGCCCAAGAGATATTTATGTATTCATAGGGCTTGCCAAATTACTAGGCGCTTAATAAATATCCATTAAAATAATGCAAATAAAAATTAGAAAGTCAGAAAACTCTTTTCAAATATATTACAGTGAAATTCTGTATACTAATACTGTAATTCTAAACATATCCAGTTAGCCAATGAATTTGCTTCAGAAATTCCATATTATATTTAATCAATCTTCTAACTGAAAGTTAATTTTAAATAAATTTGGTATCCAAAGTAAAAAGTAATAAGCAACCTTCACAAAGCATATTGACTATGCTTTTATATTATTCTTCTAAGAAATTCCAGACAGCAGCTGTTTTCCCAAATGAGCTATTACACAGATCAGCTTTCTTCTCTTCATTTACCACTTAAAATAACACTTGATTATACTATTTAATGATGTAGTGTACTTTAAAATATTAAAGTACTGTAAGTTATCCCTATTTTAAATTAAGTATAACTCAGTATTTTAAAGTACTTATCAGTCAGCAGTCTGTAACAGGGGACTGTAAAACTGTACCCTCTGAGCTAAATCCAGCCCATTATGCACAAATGAATGGATTTTACATTTATAAATGGCTGGAAAAAATTTAAAAAATTTTGTGTGACATATGAAAATTATATGAAATTCAGATTCCAGGGTCCATAATAAAGTGTTACACAGCTAAGTTCATCAGCTTATAATGTATTGCCTACTTTCACCTGATAGTGGCAGAGTTGAGTAGCTGCAACAGAGTCTGTAAAGCCTACAAATTATTTGCTACCTGATCCTTAATAGAAAAGTTTGCCAACCTCTGATCTATAAGGAGCTAGACAGTGGTATTGGAAGTGACATAAAATATGAGTGATGCTCCCTTAGACCCAGGGTCCCGTATTTTCTACACTACCTCCTGACTCAACGAACAGTACAGAAATTGACAAAAAGTACTCTACCTGTCATTTTCCTTTGGGGACCTGAAAAAAAAAATGAAAATATTTAACAGAATTTGAGACAGTTATTATAGTCATGTTAATCATCAAAGTGCAAATATTTCTTTTTATTTTCTTTGAAATGCTTCCTGAAATGAAAACCCCTGTATGGTATCAGATGTTGACAAACTCCTATAGATTAAAAGGAGTAAGGTGGAAATGCTTTTTCAACCCAGTGTCATTAGTGTCTTTTAAACAAATCGCATGTAGTTATCACTTCTTTTTTTTTTAGAGATGGAGTCTCACTTTATCACCCTTGGTAGAGTGCCATGACATCACAGCTCACAGCAACCTCCAACTCCTGGGTTTAGGCAATTCTCTTGCCTCAGCCTCCCCAGTAGCTGGGACTACAGGCACCTGCCACAACGCCCGGCTATTTTTTTTTGTTGCAGTTTTGGCCGGGGCTGGGTTTGAACCCACCATCATTGGTATATGGGGCTGGTGCCCTGCTCACTGAGCCACAGGCACCGCCCGTAGTTATCACTTCTTAAATACACTATTTTTAGTAAGTCAGCAAAGAATTTGAGTTGTTGGCATAAACAAAACTGAGAATCTTCTTTTTTGAGATAATGTGTTATGTAGTATTAAAATCGTATGACACACAGTGAGTTCTTAAGGGACTAACTTAATGTCAGGATTGACTAATCCATAGAATGTTGTACAACTTTTACCATTTATTTTATGTAGCAGATGCTTAAATAGAATTTTCCTTTTCCAGGAACTGTGCTAATCATTTTATAAAAATTCATTTAATCTTAATTAAGATTTATTAGTATCCCCACATCACAGGTAAAGAAAGTAAGGAAATAAGAAGCTAAATAATTTTCCCAAAGTATTTCAAAAGCATTTTTTTCCTTGAGACAGAGTTGACCTCGGTAGAGTGCTGTAGTGTCACAGCTCACAGCAACCTCAAACTCTTGGGCTTAAGCAATTCTCTTGCCTCAGAGGCCTCCGTGTAGCTGGGACTACAGGTGTCTGCCACAACGCCTATTTTTTCTTTGTTGCAGTTGTCGTTGTTTAGCAGGCCCGGGCCAGGTTCAAACCCGCCTGTCTCAGTGTTATTTGGCCGGCACCCTAAACACGGAGCTACAGGCACCGAGCTCAAAAGTATTTTTTAAAAGCAGGATTAATATATACAAATGAGAAGTTAAGTCCTGACAATATACCCAAAAGTATCCAGTCAGAGACTAAAAGCAGAATTTAAAGCCAGACAAGTTGGCTCCAAAGGCCACACTGCCCTTCACGCGCTGCCAAAAGAGGGAGGTCTTCAAAGGCCTCACATTCTGAGGTTCTCATCTGAGCTGAGTCAGAGCTGGAGGCGACATTCTGTGAAAAAACCTAAAACTGAACTGGAGAGAATGGTCATTGTGTAAGAGTGGGTAGAGGGTGCATTTTTCATGCTCAGCCTCTCTTCCTTAAGCCTGCATCACTAACTAGCTAAGCACCCTTGTACAAATTAAATTCCTTCTCCTCTGATTTCCTTATTAGAAAAAAAAAGAAAGTAATACTGACTATCTCACAGCATTGATACCAGAATTAAATGAGTATAAAGTATATATATATATATAGAGAGAGAGAGAGAGAGAGAGCGCCTGGCATGGTATAAATGCTATTTAAGTGCTTCCTGTTATTTTTGGTAAACCCAGAAGTTTTGACAAAAACATGGCAAAATTGAGATGTTACGTTAGTTATGCCAGCATGCTGCAAAGTGCTGCCGCCTGTCCTCCCTAGCACTGGAGCACTGGGACAGCTATCACCTAAATCACAGTATTGAATCTAGTATGAAGATTCAATACTTGGTCAGAGCAAGAGCTATAAAGTCAACCACTTCGTTTCAAAATTCTTCATCCACCTTTTTTGTAAACCACAGAGTTTACAAACTCTGACTTTGAGCTAATATTTCATCCCTTTAAACCTGTTTCCTCCCCTATAAAATGAGTATCTATCCTGAGAAAGTTGAAGATTAAGAGAGCTAAGGAATGTGAACTGCCCAATACAAACCATTCGCTCATAAATGTTCACAGACATTATGTTCTGAGTCTTTTTCCTTTTTTTTTTTTTTTGAGACAGAGTCTCACTTTGTTGCTCTTGGTAGAGTGCCATGGCATCACAGCTCACAGCAACCTCTAACTCCTGGCTCAAGCAATTCTCTTGCTTCAGCCTCCAGAGTAGCTGGGACTACAAGTGCCTGCCACAACACCCGGCTATTTTTTTTTTTTTTTTTTTTTTAGAGATGGGCTGGGGGTCTCGCTTTTGCTCAGGTTGGTCTCGAACCAGGGAGCTCAGGCAATCCACCGCCTCAGCTTCCCAAAGTGCTAGGATTACAGGCATGAGCCATTGTGTCTGCTATGCTCTAAGTCTTAAGCAGGGAAGAAATATCTTAAAAAGAAGTCTTTTTGATTTACTCATAACTGTTATATTTGGAATGAGGACTAATGCATCACTTCCAAAGTGTCCTTACACCAAGATATCAAAATCACAACATCGACAAGCTTTAGGAGGACGCTGAGGTCACTTTTAATCTGACTTCAGGCTCCCACCAATGCCAAATAAGAGCTGTATAACTTGTCAACAGCAAGCTGTAGACGTGAATTCCTAAGTTCCTATCCCAGCTCAACTACAGACCTATTATGTCTCCTTGAATACATTTGTCATTTTCTAATTTAGTTTCCTGACCTGAAACAACAGCATGAAGAATACTACTTTACTCTATGTAGCGCTGAGTTATAGCATTCGAATACTTTGTTGTTAGAGTGTATGTGATAAATACAAAGGACATTCCGTTTGGAATAAAGAGTGCTTCTCTATCAGTAAGTTTACTTACCTGAACTCAAGTACACGGATACCCTTGTAGCCTGGTAACCCAGCAAATGCATTTTCAATCTGTTAAAAATAAAAATTATAACAACATCAAACATGAAAAAGTATATTAAAAATATTTTTAAGAATAGAGTAGGAAGTGTGAATACATAAGGACAGAGGAGTCAGAAAGCAAAAGTAAAAAACATTTACAATAGTTACAGTGTTAGAAAATAGTTTTTACCACCGCACTGCCGCATTCTTTTGTCTTGTAAGGTTTTAGTGTGCTTTAATATTCACTTTTTTCCAAATGATAAAAAGCATACTTGTTGGCAAAGCATTGTTTTTTTCCACATGTGATGAAATGTGAAAAAAAAGTTCGCTTCAAAAGAAACCATAATAGCATTTTTAAATAGTTTGGATTAGAACCTGGCCACAGCTCACACACTGACCAACAGCCTAGTGTTTGTTTTCTGTTAAGTGTGAAAGTGCCTGGTAGCGTCTGTTTCCTGCTCCTACAATACACGAGATCATGGACATGGACACACTCAACATTAGAAAAACATCTGCGAGCCCTGAGGAGCCTCTGGAGGGAGACCTTGAGGACTGCTTAGCACAAAGGAAGATGCCAAGCAGTGGCCGGGTAACTCAACTGGTCAAAGATCAATTTATGAGCATCACATCTGCAGGAGCCCCTTTTATTACTGGGTCTTTAAAATCCAGTGACTGGAGGGGGAAAAAAGAATTGCTAGACTGGAAGAAATGTGCAAAAATAATCAGGTTGTGCACAAATACATATTTTAACAAAATTGAATATTTAATTCATAACATTCCAGAAGGGGAGAACTTCACCAGGTGAGTCACCATGGGGCCAACATCAAAACAAAGGAAGTAAGTTAATGGACCTTGGTGACAACCCTGGGCATCTGCTTTTAACCAAATCCTCATATAATCAGGAGAATGGGATTTTTTTTTTTTTTAACCTTGGTTCACTGAAGATCTTCATGCCTTTAAGAATAGGGGAGGGAATAGAGTCCTTAACTGTTTTTACAGCTTGACTATTGTTGGCATATCTAAAGGCTACCGATCTATGAATGTTGATTTCGTAACCTGAGACGCTACAGTATTCCTTGATCACTTCTGAGAGTTTTGTGGTAGAATCCCTGGTGTTTTCCAGATATACAATCATATTGTCTGCGAAGAGCTAAAGTTTGATCTCTTCTGACCCTATATGGATACCCTTGATCGCCTTTTCTTCCCTAATTGCGATAGCTAAAACTTCCATTACAATGTTAAAGAGCAGTGGAGACATTGGGCAGCCTTGTCTGGTTCCTGATCTGAGTGGAAATTGTTTCAATTTAACTCCATTCAATACAATATTGGCTGTGGGTTTGCTGTAGATGGCCTCTATCCCAAGTGCCCATCAATCCACGAATGGATTACACCATGGAATATTATGCAGCCTTAAAGAAAGATGGAGACTTTACCTCTTTCATGTTTACATGGATGGAGCTGAAACATTCTTCTTAGTAAAGTATCTCAAGAATGGAAGAAAAAGTATCCAATGTACTCAGCCCTGCTATGAAACTGATTTATGGCTTTCATATGAAAGCTATAACCCAGTTATAACCTAAGAATATGGGGAAGGGGGAGAGGGAAGGGAGGGAGGGGGGAGGATGGGCAGAGGGAGGGTGATTAGTGGGATTACACCTGCAGTGCATCTTTCAAGGATACATGTGAAACTCAGTAAATGTGGAATATAATTGTCTTAACATAATAACTAAGAAAATGCCAGGAAGGCTTTGTCAACCAGTGTGATGAAAATGTGTCAAACTGTGTATAAAACCAGTGTATGGCGCCCCATGATCGCATTAATGTACACAGCTATGATTTAATTAAAAAAAAAAAAAGAATAGGGGAGAGGAGAAGAAAGGAAGAGCAGAGAGAGGGAAGGAGGGCGAGGGTGGGGCCTTGGTGTGTGCCACACCTTTTGGGGGCAAGACACGATTGCAAGAGGGACTTTGCCTAACAAATGCAATCAGTGTAACCTGGTCTATTGTACCCTCAATGAATCCCCACCAATAAAAAAATAATAAAATAAAAATAAAAAGAAATAAAAAAAAAAAGAATAGATATCCAAACCATGAAACTTTTTGGCTATAGTAATTTGCCTTGTTTTACTCTCTGAAAGGAAAGAAAGAAGTATTATAATTCTTATAGGAAGGTGGGAAGAGTAGAATCAGAAGATCGAGGGTTAGTCTCAGCTCTTTTTAGCTGGCACAGTGACCATGCATATGTCTTCTTTTATGGAACTAATACTGCCCTACCCACCCACCACATCTATTTTTTTTTTTGTCTTTTTTTTGCAGTTTTTGGCCAGGGCTGGGTTTGAACCTGCCACCTCCAGCATATGGGGCCAGCACCCTACTCCTTTGAGCCACAGGCGCCGCCCCACATCTATTTTTATAAGATTAAAATGAATGTACCTAAAAGTACTCCATTAACTAAAAAATGTTCTATGACTATGTATTATTACTAACCCCATCTCAGCCTGGTATTGCCATCTCTTGAGTCTAATGTGCAGGTATTGTATTCTAATCTATCATATCCATGAACGTACCTCAAAGTACTTCAGTAAGTGAAAAATGTTCTACGACTATGTATTATTACTAACCCCATCTCAGCCTGGTATTGCCATCTCTTGAGTCTAATGTACAAGTATTGTATTCTAATCCATCATATCATACTATACAAGTGCCCGGTTGTAAGAAGTTATTCTACTTTATTAACATCAATATTAATAATAGGTACAATTTATTGAGCAACTACTATGTGTCTGGTGCTTTGCAATATTATTTCAAGTCCTTGCAACAATCCCAAGAGATACATATCATCACAATTTTATGGATGAGAAAACTGAAACCATAAGATATCCACTAACTTGGCCAGAATCACACTGAAGCCCATATTCTTCCCACTGAATTACACTGCCTCTTCCTCTTTCACCTGCCTCATGATAAATACACTTTAGAATTGGGACCAGAACTGGGAAAACTATGAAGTTCACCACAACTCCCCTCCCTGAATTAAAATGAAGGGGTCTGTAATATATAAAGGAAGGGGCACTTTAACAGGCAAGAGGAAACCTGATTTTCCCTCTGCTTCCCCAGAGGCCAAAGTGAACATGAAGAAGTTACTTGGCCTCTGAGGCCTTGTCTGTCACATGGAGATGCTCATCCACATCACTGCTGTGCGCAGACCAACAGCAGCTACAGAGCGTGAAGCACCACGTGAAGACACTGTGTGTTGACACTGTCACAGCCTTCAGGGACCAACACCCCCAAGCCTCTCGCACGAACCTTTCCCTTTCCCGATGTCATCGTTTGTGTCATCCCAAGCTACTCATCACCTCTCTTTCTCTTACTATTCTCTTCACAAAGAAAAGCAGTAATAGCTCCTGAACCTCACCCTCTCCAAGCAAGCATTCTTGCTTCCTGTATGCCTTCAGTAATACCTACAGAAGCTGAGGGAACAATCTGACTGTGCCCTGAAGGGTGAGAGTTGGAGGCCCCTTTGGTTTGTAGTAAACACAGTGCCAGAGATATGTCCTCCCTCTCCCCCCATTCTACATAAAGGGGCTGTTAGTGGACATTTCACTCCCAGTAAGGGGGCAGGGGTACAGCCATAAGCCAGAGAAAGAGGTATTTCATTGTAGAACTAGACCTTCATCACCCTCAAATCACCTCAAGCCAATAGCTACCTACTTCATAAAGTCCCTGCTGCCAAAGTTTTCCAGACTGTTTATAGGACTTTCTCCAAATCTGCAGTCATTCCATGCAATTGTTTACCAAAGCACCCAGGCATATTAGAGATTCCTTAATCAAAGCGCAGCAAAAACCAGACAGTCAATCCAAGACACGATCTGATGCCAGGTGGCCACTGGCCTGGCTGACATTTCTTCCACATACCATACAGCCTTGCAAGTTGAACTTGGCCACACAGCTAGGAAAATGAATTGTCTGGCCTACACTCCCCTTGTCTGATGGCTGCAATGATGCTGTTTGCCTGACACATGCACATTTTATTTCCCATCTGGACACAGTGTCCGGGGAAGGAAATTAATCCAAGGTAATGGAATTGACAAACTTGGCCAAACAGAACCACATTAAGAGAGAATGGAAAATAAATAAACAGGAAGGAATGATGTATCTTCAGAGCGGGTCAGATGGGCATTCAATGCCTCATTACACAGGAACACTGACTTAATAATCTCATGCTTCCACGGCACTCGACTGAGGGTGACTCTCACTATGTCACCCTCAGTCGAGTGCCGTGGAAGCATAGCTCACAGTAACCTCAAACTCCTGGACTCAACTGATCCCCTTGTCTCAAATCTCCTGAGTAGCTGGGACTACAGGTGCCTGCCACAATGCCCAGCTAGTTCATTTAGGGATACTCTTGCTCAGGCTGGTCTTGAACTCTTGACCTCCAGAAATCTACCCATCTTGGCCTCCCAGAGTGCTAGGATTACAGGTGTGAGCCACCAAGTCCAGCCCCCAAAATCTATCTTTTAAAAAAACACCTCCAACCACCAGCCACATACACCTGAGCTAGTGGGTTCGAATCCAGCCCTGGCCCACCAAAACAACAATGACAGCTGCAACCAAAAAATAGCCAGGCGTTGTGGCAGGCACCTGTAGTCCCAGCTACTTGGGAGGCAGAGGCAGGAGAATCACTCGAGCCCAGGATTTGGAGGTTGCTGTGAGCTGTGGTGCCATGGCACTCTACCCAGGACGACAGCTTGAGGCTCTGTCTCAAAAAAAAACCAAAAAAAACACCTCCAACTAAGGAATAGAGATAAAAAAAAAAAATTATTTTTCACTGGGTATTCTTTTGTATTTCAAAACTTTGTACCAGGTATTACCTATGCTTTAACTATTCAAAATTTTTCAGTTTAAAAAATAATACTAAAGATGAAATTAAAAGAAATCAAATTTAATGTTTTCTTAAGAAAAACAATACACCATATAGAGTTTCTCAAAGAACTTCATTTCTCCCTATAGTGTTAAGTCAAACCCTGCCACAGAATACATTTTTCCTTGGCTACACAGTAAAGGTTGGCAATAACATCTATTTATTAGCAGGGAAAATTTTTGTTCCTATGAAAGAACTCCTCTATTTTGTGAACTTTTCACAGTTTTCCATAGAAATGGCTAAGTCAACACCCCAGGAACCAAGTAAATAAACAGTTTGAATCCTAAATTTACCTTTTAACACTGTTGTGAATATGAAAAAACTCAGATCGCCAGCAAACTATCTTCTTTACTTAAACAAACAAACCACCCACCTCTGAAATAAACTCTTCTATGAGGTGCTGGTAGTGGACACTGGAGGGGTCCTGTAGTTCCTCCCTGTATTGCTTTCCCAAAAGGTGGATGCTGAATTCTGCAATCTGTTCTGTTGCTGGGTTTGTGGTTTCTTCTATCACACTCTCAATTTCATTGCTAATCTGGATTTTAGCAGAAAGAGAAAGAACAATAAATGTCAATGTGTATTCATTCAGCAACAAATATTTCTTGATATTGCCTACAGTGTGCCAGATACAGTGCCAAAGGCAACTTCTAATGACAACCTTCCATATATTTGACTTTGGAACAAATTGGGTATACTTTATAAGACATAGGTGAATATTAAAATTACTATGCATTTGTACATTCCTTTGAACACAAACTAAACAGTTCAGAGTAAAGTAAAAAAAAAAAAATGTAAAAAGCGAGTAAAAAAGTAGTTGACTATGCTATAATTATCATTTAAAATTAGCCTAGAAGAGTGGTTCTCAAACTTTTGGTCTTAAAGCCCCTTTAAACTTTTAAAAATCATTGTAGAGCCCAAAGAAGTTTGGTTTACATGAGTTTTACCGTAAATAATAACAAAACAAAAAGTTTACAAAGAAATGCTTTTTAATACAGGCATTTATTATTTTGAAATAGTAATCCTAATACATGTAAAAATAAAATATTCTGCAAAATCCAGAGCAGTGATTCAGTGTTGAAGGTGGCAGTTTCCATGGAGCATCTGCAATCCTTTGTGACCTGGACTTTGGTTCTGGACATCCTGAAGGGGTAGAACACGGAGTAGAAGGCCTATACACGTTGGAAAGTGAGACCAAATACTCCCACTCAGGCTCGGCGCCTGTAGCACAGTGGTTAAGGTGCCAGCCACACACACCAAGGGTGGCAGATTCAAACCCAGACTGGCCCAGCTAAACAACTGCAACAAAAAAAAATAGCCGGGCGTTGTGGCAGGCTCCTGTAGTCCCAGCTACTTGGGAGGCTGTGGCAAGAGAATCGCTGAAGCCCAAGAGTTTGAGGTTGCTGTGAGCTGTGACACTACGGCACTCTACTAAGGGCAACACAGTGAGACACTGTCTCAAAAAAAAAAAACAAATATTCCCACTGAGTTCCAAAAACTCAATCAACAGTTTGAAGAACACATTAGACTAAATTGAAAGAAAAATAGAAGACAGAACTAAATGTAGCACAGAAAGACAAAAAGTGAAAGTTATTAGCTAAGAAACATGAGAGAGAAAATGAGGCCAGACACATAACCTAATCACAAGAGATAACAGCTAAGAATTTCTCAGAATTTATGTTAGACATAAAGCCTCACATTAAGGAAATGCAACAAATCCAAAGCAAAATGAATAAACATCAATTTAGACCTGTACCCACTTCTGTGAAACTGCAGAATCTCAAATATAGATGTATGTGTGTGTGTGTGTGTGTGTACACCCACACATATACACACATATATTTGAAGATATATATCTTAAAAATAGCCAAAGAAAACAACCAGATTACCTGAAGTGAAGACTGAAGTAGTAACAATACAAGTCAGAAGATAATAAAACAATAATTTGACAGCAAAAGCTCTCATCCAGAATTGGATATAGATTTAAGATATCTTTCTACAATTAGAAGATAAAGAAGAAATTTTCAGGTGATCAAAACTGAGATTGAACCAGTGAGAAACTCCTTTTTTTTTTTGAGAGAGAGAGTGTCACTTTGTTGCCCTCAGTAGAGTGCTGTAGCGTCACAGCTCACAGCAACCTCAAACTCTTAGGCTCAAGCAATTCTCTTGCCTCAGCCTCCCGAGAAGTTGGGACTACAGGCGCCCGCCACAACACCCAGCTATTTTTAGAGATGGGGGTCTTGCTCTGGCTTAGGCTGGTCTCAAATCCGTGTGCTCAGGCAACCTGCCCACCTCAATAATACCCAATAAATGCTGGTATCACTGGCATGAGCCACCATGCCCGGCCAAGAAACTTTTGATAAAGTAACACAAGAATTGTGTATATCAGAAGGGAAATCATCCCAGAAGAAAAGTCTAAAATGCAAAAAATAACTTTAAGAAAATGAAATACTAAACATCTGGGTAAATGGGAAACAAACTTTAACTATATAAATCAAATATAATACAGTCTAATCTGTAGGATTAGAGAGGTAGGCTGGGTGCGGTGGCTCACGCCTGTAATCCTCACATTCTGGGAGATTGAGGAGGATGGATCGCTTGAGCTCACGAGTTCGAGATCAGCCTGAGCAAAAGTGAGATCCCGTCTCTACTAAAAATAGAAAAAAGTGAGGCAAGAGGATCGTTTGAGCCCACGAGTTGGAGGTTTTTGTGAGATATGACACCATAGCACTCTACCCATGGCAACAGCTTTGAGACTCTGTCTCAAAAAAAAAAGAGAGGGAAAGAGAAAGAACAAACATATTGAAAAATAGCATATAAGTCAGGGGGATGATCATTTGAATTACAATTTTCTAATGTTCCTACATTGCTCAGAATAAAACAAAAATGTTGAAAAGCTTAAGCTTTTGTTAAGTTAAATACACATTATCATTTATAGCGTAACTACCAACAAACACAAATACAGCATACAATCTCTAGGAGAGAAGACACAAAAATACATTAGGAAAATAATCGAACTATAAAACTATCCCTTGGGCTTCATTTTAAACTAGAGGTACAGGTAATCTAACTTTTGTCAGGCATCTCTATACCGTTTTGTTTCCCAATGGTACTCTGCTTTGGATATTAATTCATTCCACACAATTCCTTTATTTCTATTACAATGAATGCTATCTCATACTATAAGGGGAGTCCAACCATCTGACCTTTTCTTTTCTGCTGCATATTGAAAGAAGAGTTTGTCTTGGGCCACATGTTAAAAATGCAAACACTAAAAAAAGCTGATGAGTTAAAAAAAAATAATAATAAGTCGGCTCAGTACCTATAGCTCAAGCGGCTAAGGGGCCAGCCACATACACCAGAGCTAGCAGGTTTGAATCCAGCCCGGACCTGCCAAACAACAATGACAACTACAACTAAAAAATAGTCAGGCATTGCAGTGGGCTCCTTTGTAGTCCCAGTTACTTGGGAGGCTGAGGCAAGAGAATCATTTAGCCCAGGAGTTGGAGGTTGCCGTCAGCTGTGATGCCACAGCACTCAACCCAGGGCAACAGCTTGAGGCTGTGTCTCAAAAAAAAAAAAAAGTCCATGCATAATATTTGCAATATAGGCTCAAATAACCTGCATGCAGAGCAGCCTGCAGCTTGGACACCCCTTAAATTGACCTAATATTCAGAGATTGGACATGTATCACATGTACATACCACTACCGCAGACTTAGTTCCTTATGTTGATCAGTTTTTTACAGTCCCTTGGGTGATCAACTTACAGAGGTTCTATTGTATTTATAAAATGCCAATATTTTCTAGCACTGCCTACTTGGGACATGGTTATACTTTGGGTGAAAGTATTGAATCAGGTGTTCACTCTAGGGATCTCAAGTTACCACCAGCCTTGTTCAGTGACAGGCAGGACAATGAGAGGCAGGTTGACTTCACCTGATGTCGTAAGTTAAAATGCTCCAGTTGAGAAGGGAAGGAACAAGGTAACTAAATTGCATCTTTCCTGGGAATATGTTCAGTTAGCGTTTACTCTGTATTAAATACACTAGGATTTATGAACTGCCAATTTTTAAATACAGAATTTAACAAAATATCTAACAAAATATTTTTCTATCTTCCTGGGCTGTGTGTAATATTTTTGTTAATGTGTAATATTTTTTATCATGGTGACTTAGCTAAAGGATCTGATGTTGTGTGGTGGACAGGTTCCTGCTAATAATGGTGCCCTTAAATGCATGGTAATTTCTGATTTCTAAACTACAAAAAGTCTCTATTCTTTCTCCCTATTGAAGAGAAGACTAACACCTGGTCTATTAAAGGATAGAAGAACATAAGCCAAAACCACCTTAGTAAATCACATTGCCTAGCCCACAAGACGCAATGGGCTTCCCACATGACAGTTCTCCAAGCCCCATGTCATTTCATTCACAACTTGAAGCCCTCCCCACCTAGAACTCACAAATAAAAGATTTATTCAGCTCTCTAAGGAATCTCAGATTTTTGTAATTCTATTTTACTTTTTTAGAGATGGTAGTCTCTGTCACCCAGGCTGGAGGGCAGTGGCACAATCATAGCTCATTACAGCCTCAAACTCCTGGACTCAAGTGATCCTCCCCCCTCAGCCTCCCAAGTAGTTGGGATTATAGGCTTTTGTCATCATGACCAGCTTCAGATTCTTTTCAACGTACTGGTTTTAGAATCTACAACATTGCTATAACAGGGTTCTACATGAAGTTCTGTGTAGTCCAGCAGTGAAATATAAACTCTCTCTTAACCACTATTCTTCACAATCAATTCTTCTAAAAATTGATTTACAGAACAGAGCATAACTCACACTCTCATCCGGCCTTTCCAAGCTGCTCTCTGAGGCACCTTCGTGGGAGGCCACCCCTGGGTATGAAACACTGAGAGCAGCACCTAAATAAGAAAACAAAAAAATATATATGAATTCAGTCCCTAAGTTGAAATTCGCATCAGGAATAGGAACTGACTTTAATCGCTTCTCAGCCTTCTGGCTAAGATCAAGTGTAGGAACTGACTGCAAAAATCATTTCTATAAGTTGCTTGCTTTTTGTAGAAATTCAGTACCTTCTAACATCAAAACACATTTCACAGAATCTTCTCAGAACAAGAAATAATTACGACTCATTCAATAAGCATTTATTGAATACCTACTACATGCCAGGGTCTGCACAAGGTGCTAGGGATAGAAAGACTAAGTTCCTACCCTTATGGAGCTATCCCATTAACAGGACACATAATGAAAGAAGTAACTCTACCAGAGGGGAAGTGGGTGACAGTTGGAGATTGGCCACAAAATGACAATTGTTGAAAATGGGCCTCATTTTGCTAGTGTGCTTTTGTACATGTTTGCAATTTCTAATACAGGCATACCTCAAAGATATATTTTTTTTTGGCTTCCTAGGGCATATAAAAGATAGGTTTACACTGTACTACAATGTGGTAGTGTGTGACAGCATTATGTCTATAAAACAACGTACATACCTTAATTAAAAATGTTTTATTGATAAAAAAAAGCTTACATAGGGACACCAAATGAACGTGTGCTCTTGGAAAAATGGTACTGATAGACTTGCTCGGTGCAGGATTGTCACAAATTTTAAATTTGTAAAAACACAGTATCTGCAAGGCACAATAAAGCATAGTGCAATAAAATGAGCCTGTACAGAGACATCTGTGGTTTTTTAAAATAAAAATAAAGCTACTACTGGCAGGGCATGGTGGCTCATACCTGTAATCCTAGAATTCTGGGAGATAGAGACAGGTGGATTACTTGAGCTCAGGAGTTTGTGACCAGCCTGAGCAAAATCAAGACCCTGTCTCTACTAAAAATAGAAAAACTGAGACAAGAGAATCACTTGAGCCCAAGAGTTGGAAGTTGCTGTGAGCTATGATGTCACCACACTCTACCCAGGACAAGAGCTTGAGACTCTGCCTCAAAAAAATATATAACATAAATAAAGCTACTACTAATGTACATGAATTATAGGGGTCAAGGAACATGTTAAACTATATCACAAAATGCAATCATAAAAATTCTGACTTTGAAAAACTCTGCAAGACAAATGTCAAAGGCTGAGGCTAGAAAGGTTCTACTTTTTGCCATACGTAGTGGTTACAGAGTGTTTGCCTTAAAAGAATTCATTAGGTCACACATTTGTTTTAAATGGTGTTTTGATTTGTATTATACCTAACAATTTAACATTTTTAAGTGCCCACGACATAATGAAATTAGAGAAAATAATTACTTTTTCTTGATACTCTCAAACAGCATAGACAGAAACCAGATATTTTTTTAAATGTGAACTGAAAAAAAGTACTCGCTTACAAGATTCTCTTAAACTATAAATAATTTAAAAAAGAAAAATGAGTAAAGGCACAAAAGCATACCTCCCAATGTTGAGGTATCACCAACAGGAACTGGAGATGATAGTTCAGGGCTAGGGAAAAAAAATGTTTGCTGTTAATAAAATGTTAGAAATGTGAGGATTTCCTTTGGGTTTGGGGGTTTGTTTTCTGAAAAGGAAATAATTAGTTCTTCAAACAAGGATTCCCCAAACAAAGTACCATTTAACAGGCTCAGCGCCCGTAGCTCAGCAGCTAGGGCGCCAGCCATATACACAGAAGCTGGCAGGTTCGAATACAGCCTGGGCCTGCCAAACAACGACAACAACTACAACCAAAAAATAGGGTGTTGTGGCAGGTGCATGTAGTCCCAGCTACTTGGGAGGCTGAGGCAAGAGAATTGCTCAAGCCCAGGAGTTTGAGGTTGCTGTGAGCTATAACACCACAGCACTCTACCAAGGGCAACAAAGTGAGACTCTGTCTTAAAAAAAAAAAAAAAAAAAAAAGAAGAAGAAGTACCATTTAGCAAAGTTAAAAAAGAATTAATCCTCATAATCATCTATTTTACATTTATTGATGCTTATTCAACTAGAAGCACCTACTTAAAGTACTTCCCAACTATTTCATCATCCTGTTTTATTTCTTTTCAAGTCTATCACTATGTTAAATTATTTAATTTATCTACTTATTTCTATCCCCATCCCTTAATTCTCTAGAACAGTATTGTCTAATTATGGAAGCCGCTGGACATGTACAGCAATTTAAACTCATTAAATTTAAGCAAAGTTAAAAATTCAGTTCCTCATTCTCATTGGCCACATTTCAAATGCTCAATAGCCACATGTGGCCAATGGTTACCATACTGGACTACAGCAAAGAACCCTTCCAACATCACGGTAACTTCTACTGAACAAGAATGCATTCAGGATCTAATTCCATGAGTTTAGGGACCTTGCCTGCCATATTCCTGTTATATCTCCACCACCTAAAACGGCATCGGCCTTTTAGTAGGCATTAAAAAGATACTGTTGAGGGCGGCACCTGTGGCTCAGGGAGTGGGGCGCTGGCCCCATATGCTGGAGGTGGCAGGTTCAAGCCCAGCCCCAGCCAAAAACTGTAAAAAAAAAAAAAAAAAGATACTGTTGAAATGAATGACTACATGATACTATATGCCAAGCAATGAGCAAAACATCTGTGGTTGATGAAAGTTACTGTCCTATAGGTTAGCTGACTGGATACAAAAACTCAAGCCAGATATTTGTTGCATACAAGAGTCACATCTCAACTTAAAAGACAAATACAGACTCAGGGTGAAAGGATGGTCATCCATATTTCAGGCAAATGGTAATCAGAAAAAAGCAGGTGTTGCAATTTTATTTGCAGATACAGTAGGCTTTAAACCATCAAAAGTAAGGAAGGACAAGAATGGTCACTTCATATTTGTTAAGGGTAATACTCAATATGACGAGATCTCAATTATTAATATCTATGCACCCAACCAGAATGCACCTCAATTTATAAGAGAAACTCTAACAGACATGAGCAACTTGATTTCCTCCAACTCTATAATAGCCGGAGATTTTAACACTCCTTTGGCAGTGATGGATCGATCCTCCAACAAAAAGCTGAATAAAGAAATTCTAGATTTAAATCTAACCATCCAGCATTTAGATTTAGCAGACATCTACAGAACATTTCATCCCAACAAAACTGAATACACATACTTCTCATCAGCCCACAGAACTTACTCCAAAATTGATCACATTTTAGGTCACAAGTCTAACCTCAGGAAATTTAAAGGAATAGAAATTATTCCATGCATCTTCTCGGACCATCATGGAATAAAACTTGAATTGAGTAACAACAGGAATCTGCATACCCATACAAAAACATGGAAGTTAAATAACCTTATGCTGAATGATAGCTGGGTCAGAGATGAGATTAAGAAAGAAATCACCAATTTTTTGGAACAAAACGACAATGAAGACACAAACTATCAGAACCTCTGGGACACTGCAAAGGCAGTTCTAAGAGGGAAATTTATAGCACTGCAAGCCTTCCTCAAGAGAACGGAAAGAGAGGAAGTTAACAACCTAATGGGACATCTCACGCAACTGGAAAAGGAAGAACATTCCAACCCCAAACCCAGTAGAAGAAAAGAAATAACCAAAATTAGAGCAGAATTAAATGAAATTGAAAACAAAAGAATAATACAACAGATCAATAAATCAAAAAGCTGGTTTTTTGAAAAGGTCAATAAAATAGATAAACCTCTGGCCAACCTAATCAGGAAAAAAAGAGTAAAATCTCTAATATCATCAATCAGAAACAACAAAGACGAAATAACCACAGACTCATCAGAAATCCAAAAAATCCTTAATGAATATTACAAGAAACTTTATTCTCAGAAATATGAAAATCTGAAGGAAATAGACCGATACTTGGAAGCACGCCACCTTCCAAGACTTAACCAGAATCAAGTGGAAATGTTGAACAGACCCATATCAAGTTCAGAAATAGCATCAACTATACAAAACCTCCCTAAAAAGAAAAGCCCGGGACCAGATGGTTTCACGTCAGAATTCTACCAAACCTTTAAAGAGGAATTAGTACCTATATTACTCAACCTGTTCCAAAATGTAGAAAAAGAAGGAAGACTACCCAACACGTTCTATGAAGCAAACATCACCCTGATCCCCAAACCAGGAAAAGACCCAACAAGAAAAGAAAATTATAGACCAATATCACTAATGAATATAGATGCAAAAATATTCAACAAGATCCTAACAAACAGAATCCAGCAACACATCAAACAAATTATACATCATGACCAAGTTGGTTTTATCCCAGGGTCTCAAGGCTGGTTCAATATACGTAAATCTATAAATGTAATTCAGCACATAAACAAATTAAAAAACAAAGACCATATGATTCTCTCAATTGATGCAGAAAAAGCTTTTGATAATATCCAGCATCCCTTCATGATCAGAACACTCAAGAAAATTGGTCTAGAAGGGACTTTTCTTAAACTGATAGAGGCTATCTACAGCAAACCCACAGCCAATATCATATTGAATGGAGTTAAATTGGAATCATTTCCACTCAGATCAGGAACCAGACAAGGCTGCCCATTGTCTCCATTGCTTTTCAACATTGTAATGGAAGTTTTAGCCACCGCAATTAGGGAAGAAAAGGCGATCAAGGGTATCCATATAGGGTCAGAAGAGATCAAACTCTCGCTCTTCGCAGATGATATGATTGTGTATCTGGAAAATACTAGGGACTCTACTACAAAACTCCTAGAAGTGATCAAGGAATACAGCAGCGTCTCAGGTTACAAAATCAACATTCATAAATCGGTAGCCTTTATATACACCAACAACAGTCAAATTGAAAAAGCAGTTAAGGACTCTATCCCATTCACAGTAGTGCCAAAGAAGATGAAATATTTGGGAATTTACCTAACAAAAGACGTGAAAGATCTCTATAAAGAGAACTATGAAACTCTAAGAAAAGAAATAGCTGAAAATGTTAACAAATGGAAAAACATACCATGCTCATGGCTAGGAAGAATCAACATTATCAAAATGTCCATACTACCCAAAGCAATATATAATTTCAACGCACTTCCTATTAAAGCTCCACTGTCATATTTTAAAGATCTTGAAAAAACATTACTTCGTTTTATATGGAATCAGAAAAAACCTCGAATAGCCAAGACATTCCTCAGAAATAAAAACAAAACAGGAGGAATCACACTACCAGACCTCAGACTTTACTACAAATCGATAGTGATCAAAACGGCATGGTATTGGCACAAAAACAGAGAAGTAGATATCTGGAATAGAATAGAGAACCAAGAGATGAATCCAGCTACTTACCGCTATTTGATTTTTGACAAGCCAATTAAAAACATTCAGTGGGGAAAAGATTCCCTATTTAACAAATGGTGCTGGCTGAACTGGCTGGCAACCTGCAGAAGACTGAAATTGGACCCACACCTTTCACCATTAACTAAGATAGACTCTCATTGGATTAAAGATTTAAACTTAAGACATGAAACTATAAAAATACTAGAGGAGAATGCAGGGAAAACCCTTGAAGAAATTGGTCTGGGTGAATATTTCATGAGGAGAACCCCCCGGGCAATTGAAGCAGCTTCAAAAATACACTACTGGGACTTGATCAAACTAAAAAGCTTCTGCACAGCTAAGAACACAGTAAGCAGAGCAAGCAGACAGCCCTCAGAATGGGAGAAGATATTTGCAGGGTATATCTCTGACAAAGGTTTAATAACCAGAATCCACAGAGAACTCAAACGCATCAGCAAGAAAAAAACAAGGGATCCCATCGCAGGCTGGGCAAGGGATTTGAAGAGAAACTTCTCTGAAGAAGACAGGCACACAGCCTTCAGACATATGAAAAAATGCTCATCATCTTTAATCATCAGAGAAATGCAAATCAAAACTACTTTGAGATATCATCTAACTCCAATGAGACTAGCCTATATCACAAAATCTCAAGACCAGAGATGTTGGCGTGGATGCGGAGAAAAGGGAACACTTCTGCACTGCTGGTGGGAATGCAAATTAATACATTCCTTTTGGAAAGATATATGGAGAACACTCAGAGATCTAAAAATAGATCTGCCATTCAATCCTGTAATTCCTCTGCTGGGCATATACCCAGAAGACCAAAAATCACAACATAACAAAGATATTTGTACCAGAATGTTTATTGCAGCCCAATTCATAATAGCTAAGTCATGGAAAAAGCCCAAGTGCCCATCGATCCACGAATGGATTAATAAATTGTGGTATATGTATACCATGGAATACTATGCAGCCTTAAAGAAAGATGGAGACTTTACCTCTTTCATGTTTACATGGATGGAGCTGGAACATATTCTTCTTAGTAAAGTAGCCCAAGAATGGAAGAAAAAATACCCAATGTACACAGCCCTACTATGAAAGTAATTTGGGACTCTCACATGAAAGCTATAACCCAGCTACAACTTAACAATAGGGGGAAGTGGGAAAGGGGGGGTGGGTAGAGGGAGGGGAATCGGTGGGATCACACCTGTGGTGCATATTACAGGGGTATTTGCGAAACTTGGTAAATGTAGAATGTAAATGTTTTGGCACAGTAACTGAGATAACGCCGGAAAGGCTATGTCAACCACTGTGATAAAAATGTGTCAAATGGTTTATGAAGTGAGTGTATGATGCCCCATAATCATATCATTGTATACAGTTATGATTTAATAAAAAAAAGAAATTAAAAAAAAAAAAGAAAGTTACTGTCCTATGGACAATGCGGACACCAAATAAATGATTAAAAATGCAATAAGCAGCCGACAGGAGAATACTAGCTGCCCGGGGAGGCAAATGTCCATGAATCACATCCACTTGGGGTGAATCTCTTAACGTAAAGAAAGCCAAGCTTAGAGGAATGACTTGTATCGGCCACACTGTTGACAGGTGTTCTTTAAGTCTCATAGCTGACTTTCACCACGCCGTCCTGCGACTCCAAGCAAAGACCAGAAGAGATGACAACCTGGGAAAGTCCCTGGTCTTAAAGGAAAGACTGTAGGTTTCCTCAAGCCCAGACTTTCACAGATCCCAAAGCATAAGGTTAAAATATAGCGATTTGGGGATGTTAACACTAACATTTGTATATGTTGGTCACTACAAAAGTTTCGAGACAGACTATGTTGTGGTCCATTATTTCACTTCCAAGAAACCCAGTCAACAGTGTCCTTTCTGATCCACCCGTCCAAGTTTCAACTTGCTCAGTTTATTGATGCTGCTGGGAGAGCTTCATTTATGTCCATCCATGCAAATTTTACATTTCTTAATTTTTGTGTATCTCAAAACTTTAATGACCCACAACCCTAAGGTGAAAGGTTGTTCCATTAACCTTTTCCAGAAGTACTGGATCAGTGGTAACAGTGTCAGTTTTCAAATCATAGCTGAAATTAAAAACTGACCAACATTACACAAGCCAGCCTCCTGTGGTGATCTGATCACAGTTAAAAATGTCTCCCTCCTAGGGTGGTGCCTGTAGCTCAAGGAGTAGGGCACCAGCCCCACATACTGAAGGTGGCAGGTTCAAACCGGGCCCTGGCCAAACACTGCAAAAAAAAAAAGTCTCCTTCCTAGACTTGCCCAGGTGCCAGTAAGTCCCATCTCCAGAACCACTCTTTTAGATTACCCTGCTGCTCAAAATTAGGTCATAAGAACTCAAAAACAACAAATAAATAAGACATTTTAACATTATAATAAACATGGCTATAGTATACAGTACAATATAAAGTTTGAATGAATATTAAGAGAAAATATGATAATTCAAAGGCATTTTGCAATTGAAGCTGGAGTGGGAGGGTCAACTAGAGGCATGTTCTCTAAACCTCAGGCTTTGGAAGGAAAGCTGAGAATCAGCAGGTTAAGGAAAAAAATATGAGTCAGTGTGGTGACTTCCACCTGTAATCTTAACACTTTGGGAGGCTGAACCAGGAGGATCACTTGAGGCTAGGACCTCAAGACCAGTCTGAGCAAGAGTGTCTCTACAAAAAAATAGAAAAATTTGCTGGGCCTAGTCCCAGCTATTTGGGAGGAACAAGGATCACTCAAGCTCAGTGAGCTACGATGATGTCACTGCATTCTAGCCCTAGAGAAAGAAAGCATGACCCTATCTCAGAAAAAAAAAGAAAAAGAAAAATCTCACCATAATTATACTTCTGATTTTTAAAAATACTATCTAAAAAATATATTTAACTATTAAACTAAACCTATCACTATTGGTTATTTAAAGCACACTTACATGAAATTACTTACTAAGTGAGCTATCATCTAGAAGAAACTAAAGGAAAATAAAATATGGACAAATCGCTTTGAAGAGCAGAAGAAGGCCTGAATGATGAAAAAACATCAGGAGGCTTCTTGGACTGCAAGAGATAGAGCTAAAAAAAATGGGATTCAGATGCATTTGGAACAGATATCAGCTTAAGCCTGAATAGTGCCTGTCAGTTTTCCATAAGGCAGTACCCACTTCTCAATACCTTCATTTCACTGATGAAAAACATGAGGTCCAAATTGGTAAAGCAATTTTCCCAGGCTCACACAAAAGTTCTGTCTCCAGTTCCCTTTCACAGAAAGACTAATTACAACTGAATTAACTGAGCCCTCATCATGTGTCAAGCACTGTGCTGAGGGCTTAATTTGGTTAAATCACTTAATTCTGGCAACCGCCTTAAAAAAGAGATCTTATTATCCCCATTTAGACAGATGAGGGACTAACGCTAAGAGAAGCCGTGATTTAAATAGGCCCACTGAGCCCTATAAACCTCCCTCTCACCCACTTCAATTCACTGCCTCACAACATGGCCCCTGTGTGGCTCAGACTCTTCAAAAGACTCTTAACCTTCATGATTGTAGCCTATGAAAACTAAACACCCCAAAAAATCAAAGTATGTAAGGTCCTAAAAAGAGGAAGGGAAACCTGGTCAGAGCTGGAGACCTATGGACAGCAACCAGGTAGTGAGGACTAAGGTAGACAGAGGGAAAACAGCACAACCACAGTAACTAGCACAGGATATTGGGATAAGACAATTATCCCCAAGAGAAATTAAACCTCACCTGGGGTGGGCCAAATGGTCCCTCACATGAAAATCAAATTTAAACTCGTTCTCTAAGCAAGCATTCAGAATGGAGAAGTTTGATTACTTCAGTGGAACTAGATTCACCTTACTAAATTCAAAATGACATTATTTTAATGATGGTAAGTAGAAAACTGTCAGAAATTTAAATCACTTGTCTGACACTCCAACTCTTACTCTTTCCACTCTCCTTTCAAAAGACAGTCAAGAAGGGTGCTGCCTGTGGCTCAAAGGAGTAGGGCACAGGCCCCATATGCCAGAGGTGGTGGGTTCAAACCCAGCCCCGGCCAAAAACTGCAAAAATAAAAGACAGTAAAGAACACTTAACAAAAAGAATGTTTTTACATGTTTTCATTAAGTACACCTCTTGCAAGGATCCCTTAAAATGTCACTCACAACAGCACTAGAACACATAGGTGTATGGAGTTTAGTGACAGAAATACTACTTCATTTCTAAGCCAAACCACAAATTTGAAAGTTGTTCAACTCAGACCTTTAGCTTAATACCAGCAGCAAACAACCCTCTACTGTCTCATTTCCTCATCTCACCCAGCACATCTTTCATTCTTCACCACCACTTCTTAATCATGTGAGTGGAATTCAGGTGGGATTGTGTCAAAAGACACATAGAAGGTAAGTTTAAAGACACCATGAAACGAGCCAGACATAGGTTCATATGCAGATTATTACTTACCTTCATTACTTTCTAGACTTTGCTTTGCTCTTGAATCTTTTACTATCATCAGCATGTGACAGACAGCAAAAGAGCTCAAGGCGAGGAGTCTCAGAATCCTAGGTGCTAGTCCAAGTCGTATCATTAACTTTGTGAAAATACCTTAGCTGCTTTGGGCCTCAAGTATTTAACCTCTAAGACAGAAACAGCCTCCTAAAAAAAAAATTCTATTTGGCTTTGTGATCCATGACAGACCTCCTCAACTACAATGTTAACTGAGGCATGCACTCATAAAAATTCCCAAAGAGCAGTCCTTATGCTGAGAATATCACCAGAAATCTGACTTGGGTGACCAGCAGAAATTTAGTATCATTTAACAAATATTTAGCAACCACACATCCTAGGCCAGGCCTTGTACTGGTTTTTTTTTTTTAATCAGGAAAATGCTTTTATTCAGAAGGATTCGGCAGATGTGCACACTGCCTAGGGCTCTCCGTGCTTCCTGAGGCAGTGTGGGACTTTGAAACAATCTTTCAATCTATGAAATGGGCACAAGATAACCACTGCCTACAGACAGTACAACCCCCCCCCCCAAGTAATTTATCTCTACCCCTGCTTTAGTCTTGCTCTGTTGTTCATCTTTTATCTCCATCAGAAGGAAGGAGGTCTGCACCAGGGTACTGAGAATGATACTTTCCTCCTCTTGGAGCTCAGCCTCTGCTGAGCCTTGTTAGCATTGGAGCAGAGCTGAAAACGTCCCTCACTTAGGGGTGTGTGGGGCCCTGGAGAGTCCTCTTCCTGCAGATCAGTATTCAGAAAAGGTTTGTGCCTTTTACTGAAAATCTCTGCATGATAGGAGTTGGTCTACAGGCTTGAGGTTTCTGCGTTTGGGCCTGGATGAGTGGATGAAATGGCTCATCAGCGGTGCCTGCTGCTGCCACAAGTCTAGTTCAGTGGGCTCCTTTGAGAGGGTCCCATTCTGCGATCAGAGCTTGGCAGATCTCATCTCACCATTGTACAACATAAGATAAGTCAATGTTGGGACCCAGATGAGTCCCGTCCAGGAGAAAGGACAGGTTGATTTGGTGCTGCTGAAACAGTCTGATCTGGTGTTCTGTTTGGGGCATCTATCGAGAAAGGCACGGGCTCCCTTTTGCTCTGCTTATCACACAGAGATCTTCGGTTCTGAAACCACATCTGAATTCTTGATTCCCGAAGGCATATTTGTTTAGCCAGTTTCTTCCTGGTAGCAATATCAGGGAATGGGTTTCTCTCAAAGGCTTGAACCAGTTTGCTTCTCTGATTTCTTGTGATGGCTTCCAGGTCTGATTTGGCTTTTTTGGGTATGCATTCCTGACACCAACACTGAGGCTGGTCGTGCTTCTGGTTTTCATCTTTTCCTGAAGAACATTCTGAATTTAATTGTCTCTGTCGTTTTATTCTGTAATTTTTAAACCAATTCTGGATTTTAGATTCTGGAACACCAATTTCTTTGGCCAGTTGTTCCCTGGCAACTTTATCAGGGTGAGAGTCACGGCTAAACCATGCTAGGAGGGTATCCTTTTGATTCTGGTTATAAAAAACCCGGTCTCCATGGGTTTCTGTCTGTAGCATGCCACTTGAAGGGCTGTTCGAATTCATCTTGGGAAGAGAGTCTAGTCTGGGAGATACCAGGCCTTGTACTGGTTATTGAGGGCGTAACAGTAAAACCAGATAGCAGAGAGTTAAACAGTCACTGGGAGATTCTTTGAAAATGGCTGGCTGTAGTAGAGACAAGTGCTAGAGGAGAGGTTTTTTTTTTTTTTTTTTTGGAGACAGAGTCTCACTTTGTCGCCTTCAGTAGAGTGCTGTAGTGTCATAGCTCACAGCATCCTCATATTCCTGGGCTCAAGAGATAAATCCTCCCCAGCTATTCAAGAGGCTGAGGCAAGAGAATCGCCCAAGCCCAAGAGCTGGAGGTTGCTGTGAGCTGTGACGCCAAGGCACTCTACTGAGGGCGACAAAGTGAGAATCTGTCTCTTTAAAAAAAAAAAAAAAACTGCTATGTTTAAAGAGACCAGGAGGTTTCATCAATGAGTCCTGTCCAATCTTTAAGGCCAAAGAAAAATATTAAAATATCTCCAATTTATTTTGTAAAGTTAACAATACCTTAGTACCCAAACCTGATAATAAAAGTATAAAAAATACATTTAAAAAAAAAGATAAATCCTCCTACCTCAGCCTCCTAAGTAGCTGGGACTACAGGCACCCAGCACAATGCCCACATATTTTTAGAGACAGGGTCTTGCTCTTGCTCAGGCAGGTCTCAAACTCCCAAGCTCAAGCAATCCACCCACCTCAGTCTCCCAGAGTGCTAGGATTACAGGCGTGAGCCACCACACCCGGCCAAGAGAGAGAGCCTTTTTAAAAAGAGGTAACATGGAAGAGACTTGAGCATGTTTAAATACTAATGAGGAGTTAATAAAGAGATGTTGAAGACTCAGGAGAGAAAAACAGGCAGAGGCTTCTAAGAAAAGATGGAATGCAGTACATTCTGAATACAGGTGAAAAATGTTTAATTAAGAGATTGGGCAAATGATAGTGGGGGAAGCTTAAAATGGGATATAGCAGGATATTTGTTATAAGTCATACATTAGCAAATGAGTTAGAATTCACACAGAGTCCTACAATTTAAATTACACAGAAGAATTGTGAGAGGCAAAATAATAGCCTTCCAAAGATGTCCATATCTTAATCCCCAGAACATGTGAATGGGCCAGGTTACATGGCAAAGAGGAATTAAGGCTGCAGATAGAATTAAGATTGTTAATCAGCTGACCTTAAAATAGACAGAGTATACTGGGATATACAGTAGGCCCAACGTAATCACAAGATCCCTTAAATTTGGAAGAGGAAGGTAGAAAAAAGTTAAGAGTGCCATGATGGGAGAAAGACTTAACCAGACTTTAATTGCTGGCTTTGAAAATGGAAGAGGGTGTTTAGCCAAATGTGGGTGGTCTCTAGAAGCTGGAAAAGGCAAGAAAACAGATTCTCCCTTATGGCTTCTGGAGAGAAATGCAACCCTATCAACACTTTGAAACCCCCTGAGAGATTTCTGAACCACAAAATTATAAGATAAGAAGTCTGTGTAGTTTTAAGCTGCCAAGTATGGGTTAATTTGTTTCAGCAGAAGTAGAAAACTAATACAAGAATCCCTTAACATGGAGAATATAAAAATGATCCCCCAAAAAATCACAAAAATAAATTTGAATATAGACACGTGATAGGCAAATTAGGATTTTAATGGATGACTATTGAGAGAACCAGACCAACGCCATCTTGGGCAGCTGACGCTATCTTAGGAGTTAAGCTTCGTTTTCTCCACCATTTTGTTTTGGAAGTTTCACTTTCCTGTAAAAGCAGGCATTTCCCCGAAATCATGAGGCAACCGCCTCCCAATCAGGAACTGCCCTCTGGATCAGGCCATATGGCAGGTCCAATGGCAGCCAATCCAGAAGCAGCTCCTTTGTTCAAGTTGTATACACCCCACTTGCTGCACTGCATTATAAAAATCCCCTGCTTCAGAGCTCGGGGCTCTTGGCTTGGATCCATTGTAGCCGAGCCCCCTGGAGCCCAAGCTAGAGCTTGCAATAAAAGGCTCTTTTGCTTTTGCATCGGAATCGGCTGCCTGGTGGTCTTTGGGGACTTCGTGATCTGGGCACAACAACTATAATACCTAATTGGAGAAAGACCAGCTTAGTAAATACTTAGGTCACTCCCTTGTTTCCCCTCCCTGAGCAACCTCACTCCAGGTCACCCCCTCTCACCAGCTAACACAGTTGACAGTTTCCATCTGACGCCAATCTGATTTGCCTGAGATTCATGGGAAGATACAAAGTTTTAAATTCTCGAAATTCACTTATATTTTAGTTTGCATGTATTGTTATTTTTGCATACTCCCTATTTCCTAAGAATAATGAATAATATTTTGAGTCCCCTATTATACCTAACATAGGCAGTGCCTTATCAAGAAAAATACAAGATACAGCCGATTCTGCTATGATATTTACTTGTGAATTTGCTTCAACATGATTAATATATCAGGAAAAACTGAGTATAACACAAATTTCTCCATTACTTATGCACAATTTCACTGTGAGAAACAATTAGGTGAGAAACTATACCCAGATGAAGAGAGGTCACATAGGAATATACAAAGCGCTCACAGGCACCATACCTCAAATATTTTCTAGTGACTTCAGTTTGCCAAAAATGTGTTGGGAACAACGCTCATCCTCACCTGGTATTACAACTCCCCAGCTGACTTCAGATCACCCTCCTTCCATCACTTTGTAGTAACTCACAAGCTACAAACTTCCAAGCTGCTACTTTCACAAGCACATGTTAGGGATTCTTCCAAGTTAAGTGACATATTTATTAGGTAATTTATGTATTTCTAACCACATGGGATATTTAAACTGTGCTGCCATGTTTATTAGGTTTCTCTCTTTTTAAGTATTATTAACAAAGGTTTTGATTGTTGTGCTCATAGCTTTATTTTTCCCATTGGCCCTGTAGTTTTTATTGCATGATTTTCAATAGTTTTTAGGAAAGCATATATACCGTGTAGCAGAACTAACTGTATGATGAATAAATTCTGCTTTCATAGAAAGTTTCTGGGTAAACCCTCATGTGTTTGTTTGTTCTAAGGCTATCTTTGTAACATAGTATGATATTCACAGTACTTAGCAGTTTGTCAAAGCCACAGGATAAATTCTACTCCATTCCCCTAAAGCTGCCAGTTTTCTGTAGTAGTTGAGGAAATAAATCATTGTATATAAAACACATACTGACCTATTATAAAGTAAAACACAAGAGTACATGACGTTTTAAGAAAAGAAAAGGAAGTCTGAATTTCTGAAAAAACTCTTAGAGCTATTCTATTCATACTTTCTGCCCTTGGGGAACTCAATGAGAGAAAAGTTGATAAACACTGTTCTAAGCAAATTTTAAAATTCCCTTTGCTGACAAAGAATAATAAAAGAAATAACAAAATCACTCTGGCTGCTGTGTTGAGAATGCACTGTAGAGGGAAAGGGTTAGAACTGTTAAGAAGCTATTGCAAAAGTAAAAGATGCTGGTTGCTCCATTCAATGGTAGCAGATGGTGAAAGTGCTCAGAGTCAAGGTGTATTTTGAATATAAAGGCAGCATAATTTCCTTATGGATAGGATGTAAGGTATGAGAAAAAGGGGAAAATAAAGAATGACCACAAAGGTTTGACAGATATAATGATGTTGTCACTATAGGGATAGAGAAGGCTGCAGCTAGTAGAGTTAATCAGGGTGGGAGCATGGGAGGATCGGGAGTTCAACTGCAGATATGCTGGGTTGGAGATCCCTATTGGACATTCAGGTAGAGATGTCATCATAAATATGAGCTGTCTTCCTTTCACTTAATAGATAAGGACACTGTTTTAAGTGATTCATCTAAAACCAAGTGGCCAGTTAGACGTGGAAAGAAAAGTTCTTTTGACCACCAGGCCAGTTGTATTCCTACGCTATCCCCAGAGAGCGGAGTACGTTCCATTAAAAGAGACTCATTGTTTTTTTTTTTTTTTTTTTTTTTTTTTTTTGTAGAGACAGAGTCTCACGGTACCGCCCTCGGGTAGAGTGCCGTGGTATCACACAGCTCACAGCAACCTCTAACTCTTGGGCTTACATGATTCTCTTGCCTCAGCCTCCAGAGCAGCTGGGACTACAGGTGCCCGCCACAACACCCGGCTATTTTTTTTGTTGCAGTTTGGCCGGGGCTGGGTTTGAACCCGCCACCCTCAGCATATGGGGCCGGTGCCCTACTCACTGAGCCACAGGCGCCGCCCGAGACTCATTGTTTTAATGAATCTGACGAGACTCATTGTTTTAATGAATCTGACAAACAACATTTTTATTGGTAAACAAATTCTAATATTCAATGTAAAAAACTAAATGAAGATCTATTTCTCAACATAATCAGCAACAGAAAATTCTTTGAATGGCAAAAGCAGAACGTGATTATATTGCCTAGGCAGTCAACAAACAAAAAAAGTTTAAACATATTAAGTTTAGCAAAGATAAAATGTGTGCCTAACGGTTTCCTAAATAAAGTTAAATGAGTCGTCCTAGGTGTGCACGTAGGATTTCAATGCACTCCCTACGCCTTGTTCGCCATGTCCGCCATCATCTCCTAGAGCACAAGAGTCAGAGCAGGTTTGTCTATATGTCTAAGGTATTTCATAATTTAACTTTTTTTCAGAGAAAAAATATTTTTAAATAGAACTATTACTGAATTTGGGGTGCTTTCTAATAAACCCCAACTCAAAATTTTTATACTATCAAATCAGTTAATTTTCCTTTTCCTCACATTGCTATACAGAGAGTCAACCACCAACCAGTCCAGCAAATTCACAGATAACAAAGAAACATCAACCAAATGCCATCTTTCATCAACACAGGTCTCTGAAGTAGAATACCCAACCCAGAACACTTTATCACAGCAGACTCTTGATGCCGCACAATTGACCCTCTGCTCCATCTTTCCTGTCACACGAAATAGGGGCAAGCATCTCAGAGAACCCTGAAGTAACTAGTATGGAGATTCCAAGAATAGTCAAGTTCCTTTAAGTTCCTCATCATTTCAAGCCCTTATTTAAATTTCTTTCTCTGTGTCAGGACCAGCATAGGCCTTTACCATACAACCGTGAAAATTACTGGGACTGGTAGGACTCTCCAGAATATTTAATCCACTGTCTATTGTGATGGCAATCACAAGGAAACTGAGCTCTGCCTCTCTGTGGTGAAGAGACCCTCCCAAAAGACCACATGGCCTCTCATCTAAGTAGATGCTTAATCCCAAGCCTCAGTATTGGCTGTAGGAACAAATCCTCGGTAGTATTGGCTGCATGAACAAAACCACAAATAGTCTACTTCCTTCCTATTCAAATGCTCAAGTTCAATTCGAAACCTAGATATACCCCACTACCACACACATGTAAACTCCAACTATGCTTTTGCCTTAACTCTGCAGCCCAAGCTATGTCTCTGGACACTGACTCACCTACTTAGTTTTTCACGCTTTCCTTACCTCTAATTTGAGGCAAATTCTGGACTTTGATCTAGATTGCATGCCCTAATGGTACTTTCCTATGCAACCACCCCCACAATGTAGATATTCCGAGGGTGGATAGTATTGGGTAAATCCCTATAAACGTGAAATCCCACACTTTCTGTGATCTACTATATACTACTACTGCCTAGGAGCCAGACATGGCCTTAGCCCTAAGCCTAAAGGTCAATAGAGCCAACAGTCACGACAATGACACTGATGGATTCATCAAGGTTGTGCTTTTCCTATATTTCAAGACTGTAAACATTAATAGTCAAGAAATTGATGCATACTACCTCCCATCCTTTTATTAATAATAAACTATCCTCCACTATGGTGTACCATTTCAGAATAATTTCATCCCTAGCCTTTAAACCTCAACAACAGTAGATGATTCTGTATAAACTATAGACCTGTTTTCTTATCCGACAGAGGAAAAGTTCTGCCTCTTGATAAAGTCAGACAGTAAACAGCACAGTGGCTACAGGGCAGTCTAGAAAGGGAGGTGGCCTGAAGGTGAGAAAAAATATTTGGAACTTAGCCACAGGCCTGGTCATTGCAGGAAATAGCAAGAAAATAGAAACACATCATTAAATTTGGGGTGAGTCTTGAATTAGGTGTGACGCATCTATGTTGCCAAACATGAACTTAGGGAAAAAGAGACACTCACCTACTTACAGTTTCATCTGCATCAGTCAGTTTCTAAGGAAAACAAAGATATAAAAATGACTGAGTTAACAAGTTATTTAGTAGTAAATAAAATTTATTCCATAGAGAACTCTACTGTCCTATCATGGTAGAATCTATGTTACCAATCTCTAAGGTTAGACAAATTATAAAACCAAGTACTAACATGCCAAGTTTGTTTTGTAACTGAGAGTGGCTCAATATTCAGTCTCTGTTTTTGTGCCCCAAAGTTTCTGTGCTCTCTCTCTCTCTTTTTTTTTTTTTTTTTTGTTTGAGGCAGAGCCTCAAGCTGTCACCCTCAGTAGAGTTCCCTGACATCACAGCTCACAGCAACCTCCAACTCCTGGGTTTAAGCAATTCTCTTGCCTCAGCCTCCCAAGTAGCCAGGACTACAGGCGCCTGCCACAACCCCCTATTTTTTTGGTTGTAATTGTCATTGTTGTTTGGCGGGCCCTGGGCTGGATTTGAACCCGCCAGCTCTGGTGTATGTGTCCGGAGCCTTAGCAGCTTGAGCTACAGGAGCTGAGCCTCTGTGCTCTCTCTTAATGGGCACAGATCTACAGACTTTACCTGCTTATCATTGCAACACGGTCAACAAGTTACAGATTGGTGGAGTTTTACATAAACCTTGTAGGATAATATTTAGAAATAAACATATCCTACATCAAGCACACAAAGTGAATTCAGTGTGAGTTTAAAATGGCTTGCTTTTTTTCCAGAGGCTTAAGGGACCTTGGCCTCCCCAGTACACACGCAGAGTTGGCTTCCTTGGAGTTAAAAATTCCACAAGCCCATTCTCTGAAGCTGTGCACCCCGTGAAGCCTGAGATCAAAGGGCATGCCACCCTTTCCTCAGAGATACGGGCCAGAGGGTTGATGTATGTTAAAAACATATTGTCAGAGGTCTATAGGTGCTCTGCCCTGAGGAAAAGACACAGTCATTACTTCATACTGAGTAAACTGAGTGAACACTTGAAGATACTCTTCCATTACCTCTGTTCCCCTGTGGCTACTTTCTTCTTTGTGCTCTTTATTTAGATACCTGCCCAGAGATTAGTCAGTGTCTAGAAGAAGATGTTTACTACAAAAGTGATTTTGTTGATATGGTAACAGGATATTTCCTTTCAAGTTAATTTCAGATAGGTAAAATGAGGCAATGGTGAAACTAACAGATGATAGATTAAGTGTGTACGTGACTAGAAAGGTATAAAATCAAAACCCTGAATAAAGAATCTCACTACACGCCATCCCATCCTATGTAGTCTGTTTCTTGACTTAATAATACAGGAGCGAGTTTACACCCACGGCAAAGCTGCTGTTCGTTCGCGTCTCCGGTCACACAACAAACCTGCCATGAACGAACGTACAATAAATAAATTTTGTGATCTAATGTATTTATAGTAACTCTCATTCTAGAACTACATAAATGTGGAGAAAATAACTATTAAAACTGTTTCTGGGCGGTGCCTGTGGCTCAAGGAGTAGGGCACCGGTCCCATATGCCAGAGGTGGCAGGTTCAAACCCAGCCCTGGCCAAAAACCAAAAAAAAAAAAAAAAAACTGTTTTACAGAACTCAGACAAAAAGACATATCAATATTTGGATTATTGCTCAGGGGCCTTCCAAAGCAAATAAGCAAATTGTATGCATGTTTTCTCTGTATTAGTGGTTTTATTTTGAAACCAACATGATGAAAAGAACACTAAGGGTGGAATCAGGAAACCTAGTTTCAAACTCCAGTTTCCTCTCCTTAGCTATACGAGCAAATACCAAAGTCTCTCTGATGCCAGGCCTCTATTTCCTCATCTGTAAAACAGAGAGACTGTTACTTTAAATACCTCTCAATGTATTTACAAGTGATTCACTGATCTTCTTACTCTACTCTCTCAAAATAATCTCAGCCACTCTCACAATTGCAATTACAGTTATTCCCCCAATATACTGCAGGTTCAGCTCCAAACCAAATGAAACACAATAAAGTGAACATTGCAATAAAGCAAGTTACTCAAATTTTTGTTTTTCAGTGCATATAAGAGTTACATTTACACTATAGTCTGTTAAGTGTATAATAGCATTATATCTAAAGAAAAAAGTACATGCCTTAATTAAAAAATAATCTAATTCTTTTACCCCATAAATCTATTTTTTAAACTTTTTAAAAATAGAAAAAAAAAACTTTATTGCTCAAAAAAATGCTGACAACCATTTGCACCTTCAGCAAGTCATCATTACTTTTGCTGGTTGAGGGTCTTACCTCAATGATAATGGCTACTCACTGATCACGGGGGTTGGTGGTTGCCGAAGGCTGGATATGGCAATTTCTAGTCTCAGACTACAATGAAGTTTGTTGCATCAATTGCCACTTCCTTTCATGAAAGATTTCTCTGTAGCATGCTATACTATTTGATGGCATTACCCACAGTAGAACTTTCAAAATTGGAATCAATCCTCTCACCCCATGCCACTATTTTACCAAACAAATTTATGTAACATTCTAAATTCTTTGCTGTTGTTTCAACAACGTTCATAGCATCTTCATCAAGAGTTTATTCTATCTCAAGAAACCATTTCTTTGCTCATTCATCTGTTCATGTTTGGTCATGAGATTACAGCATCTCAGCCCCATCTTTAAGCTACACGTCTAATTCTAGTTCTCTTGCTATTTCTACCACATCTGCAGTTACTTCCTCCACTGAAGGTGGGAACCCATTCAAGTTATCCATGAGGGTTGGAATCAACTCCTTCCAAACTGCTATTAACGTTGATATTGTGATCTCCTTCCACGAGTCAAAAATGTTCTTAATTCCATCTAGAATGATAAATACTTTCCAGAAGGCTTTCAATTTATTTTTCCCAGTTCCATCAGAAAGTTCACTATCTACAGCAGCTTTAGCCTTATGAAAACAATTTCTAAAAAACACTTGAAAATCAAAATTACTCATTGGTCTACAGAATGGATATTATGCTAGCCGTCAAGAAAACAATATTAATCTCCTTTATGTCTCTACTGGACTTGAGTGACTAGGCAAATTCTCAATGAGCAGTGATGTTTTGAAAGAAATCTTTTCTTCTGAGCAGCATGGCTCAACAGAGGGGTTAAAAGATTCCGTAAATTATGCTGTAAACAGATGTACTATCATCCAATTTTTGTTGTGCCATTTAAAGAGCACAGGCAAAGAAGATTTAGCATCATTCTTAAGGGTCCTAGGATTCTGGAATGGTAAATAAGCATTGGCTTCAAATTAATGAGCAATTCACATTTCACACAGGAAGTTCAAATGAACACATTCAAAGTGAATTCATTATCCCTGCTAATCTACAAACCTACTTTTCTGCCTCAGTTCTCAGCTGTAGTCACCCAAGCTAGAAACTGAAAGGCTTCCTGAGCCATTGCTTCACTGTTTACCACTCCTATCTAATCAATCAGAGCCAAATCTTGTTCCTACTTAAGTCTCTCAAATTCCCTTTCTCTATCCCATTGTCTGGTTAGGACCCTCATCATCTTAGGCCTGGGATACTAAAGCAACACCCTACCTGGTCGCTCTACTCTAGTCTTATCCCCTGTAATCCAACAAATGGCGTGTGGAAGCCATAATGACCTTTTTAAAATTTAAAACTATCGAATCAGCCCTATGATTTACCTACTCGCAACCCTTCAATGGTTTTCTATCATCTACAGAGTCAAATCCAAGCTTATTATCTACTTTTCTAGTCTGAACTCCTGTCATGTCTAATCTACCCTTCTGGCATACTGCCCACACTATTCCCTATAAACAGCTGGCTCATGCTGTCCTCTCTGCCTGGAATGTCCATCTCCTATTCATCTTCATTTAACTAACCTATAGTTACCATTTAAGAATTTCTCCAGGCAACACATCATCCCCTTTGCCTGTTCTACTAAAAATCATTGAAAGTGTATTTTCTATGCCTTCAAATCTAAACTTACTAAAAGTTCCACTTGTAAGAGAAACATTCCAATGTAACATCCCCGGACTCTGTTGTAATAGCAACACTAACTTATTATATATATTTGCTGCTCTAACAGCTGATCCTGTATTGTGGGCACAAATGAGATAGACTATGTTGGGTAGTGCCTGCAGCTCAGTGGGTAGGGCACTTTTCACATACACTGGGGCTGGCAGGTTTGAACTCAGCCCAGGCCTGCTAAACAACAACAACTACAACAAAAAAATAGCTGGGCGTTGTGGCAGGCACCGGTAGTCCCAGCCACTTGGGAGGCTGATGCAAGAGAATTGCTTAAGCCCAAGAGTTTGAGGTTGCTGTGAGCTGTGATGCCTTGGGCACTTTACCCAAGGTGACAAAGTGAGACTCTGTCTCAAAAAAAGAAAAAAAAAATGAGATAGACTATGTGTTATAAGCATAAATATATATGCATGTGTATATGTTTTCCTTTGAGTTCCATGTTAACCATTGCCATTTGTAAAATTGGTAATGATTGAGAAGGGAGGCCCAATGGTATGGGGGAAAGAACATGAATTTTGCAAAAGAGAAATGGGTTTGTATTTAAACTCTATCACATCTGCTTTTGTGATATAGGATAAAGAATTTAATAAGCTCTGATGTCCTTATCTGTAAAATGGGGACCTTACCACCTCCTTCTATGCTCGCTATTTATTAGATATAATGTTTTTAATGAGCTTAATATATGGCCAGGTAATCCTAGATACTGAATAAATGGTAGCTTTTATTATCAATATTGAGCACATAAAAATCTGACGGAGAAAACATATTCAATTTAAAATTCAAAACTGTTGAATCAGCCCTAAAAGTCTAAAGAGACAAACTTTTAGACACGACTTTTAGAGACAACTCTAAAAGTAGAGTTAATTTCAAAACATGCAAAACCTCCACAATTTCAAAATGCTTATTACCCTGCAAAATTTATCTTTGGTCCACCCATGTTTATTAGATCATCCTTCTCTCTCCAACTTGCCCCCACTTAATGAAATCATCCCTCTGTAGGACTAAATATTAAAAGAAAATAACAACATTGCCTCTACTATAAATAAAATTTAAAACAGAAAGAATAGGATGATATATTTTATTACTTGTTACTATCTGATTGATTAGACTCAAAATAACTCAGAGTTATTCAGTCAGTAACTCAGTTCCTGTAAGGTATATGATACTTAGAACAAAATAACATTTATAAAGCTTATGTTGTATAGCAAGTAAGAAAAAGACAATGTGGTTATCGCTTTTAACCTTTAACAAGTATCTATTGCATATTTACTATATCTTAGAAATGAAAAAATGAAGAAATGACATAATCCTTGCCCTTTGAGTTATAGACTAGTAGAGGAATTAGTCACATATGTAGTTAATAACAATAAAATTTTAAAAGTAAAATATTAAAGAATAAAAAAAAATTATGAGAGATCAAAGAATTGGGCTCAGCACCTGTAGCTCAGCAGCTAGGGCACCAGCCGCATACACCGGAGCTGGCGGGTTCGAACCCAGACTAGGCCTGCCAAACAACAATGACAACTACAACCAAAAAATAGCTGGGCGTCGTGGTAGGGCGTTGTGTGAGGCTGAGGCAAGAGAATCACTTAAGCCCAAGAGTTGGAGGTTGCTGTGAGCTGTGACACCATGGCACTCCGCCAAGGACAACATAATGAGACTCTGTCTCCAAAAAAAAGTGTGGGGGGGAGATAAAAGGAGAGATCAAAGAATTATGGAAGCTAAATCTGCTAGGCTAAGGGTAACAAGGGATGTTTCTTCAGAGGTGAGGATATATATGACCTGAACAGGAGGGCAGGGAGACACAGAGAATATAAGACAGCATGAACAATTTGCCATATGTACACATATCTGAATATTTCAATTTCCTTGCCATGAATACATGCATGTCAGGTGAAAAAGGAAAGTTTGGCAGGTAATTTGTATATATGCATGCTTATTTTTTATTTATTTATTTTTTTTTTTAGAGACATAGTCTCATTTTATCACCCTCAGTAGAGTGTTGTGGCTTCACCGCTCACAGTAGCCTCCAACTCCTGGGCTTAAGTGAGTCTCTTGCCTCAGCCTCCCAAGTGGCTGGGATTACAGGTGCCCGCCACAACACCTGGCTATTTTTTTGTTGCAGTTTGGCCAGGGCCTGTTTCGAACCTGCCACCCTCAGTATATGGGGCCGGCGCCCTACCCACTGAGCCACAGGTGCTGCCCAATATGCATGCTTATTTATCATTTCTTGAGAGTAAATCAATGTCTAAAACAAGAAAAATAAGAAAAGTAATTTATTAGAATCATATTTATACCTCATTAAATCAGAGTTTTTGGTACCACTCTGAACATGTAAAACTTTGTCAAAAATGTTTGACTCTCACAGATTTATATTCTTAGCCTAAACCTTTGCTGAATGTTATTTCTAAATATTTACACTTATAAACAAGGTTGAGGTCTTTATCTTGGTTAACAATGTTTACTATAAAGGCCAGAGCTAGGAATAAAAGTCTAGGCCATGCCCTAGGGCAGCTCACTTGGATAGCCCCATTCAACAAAAAATAATAATACAAGGGGGCAGCGTCTGTGGGTCAAAAGAGTAGGGCACTGGCTCCATATGCCAGAGGTGGTGGGTTCAAACCCAGCCCTGGCCAAAAACTGCCAAAAAAAAGAATAATACAAGGATTTGCCCCTTGCTTTTTCTTAGGCCTTAGCTGTATACAAATTCCTACAACAGTTCAGCAATTCTTTCCCTTATTATGACACTTACCTTCATAATTAAGCTTCTATGTTCCACAGACTGACTAAAATTTGTGCCAATCTCAAATATACTGGTTGTTCCATCCTCACACAAATTCATCCAGTAATGATACTCCTCACGCCCAGGAAGTCGATTCCAAAAAGTTCTGAAGGCTTCCCAGACAGCCTCCTGGCACACTGAAAAATGGACAAAGAGACATTTTTATAAAAAGCTAACATGTTCTGAGGATTCTCACAATGATCATGGACTGATTCATTCATATTCCCCTGAGACCCTCTTGCCCATAGGTCCTTTCTGGTGGGATGCAGGTATAATCCTCTGTCAAAGCTCTTCTGTATGTATAAACTTTTCAGATTTGAAGATAATTTATACTCCCCTCAGAAATTAAAACAGTGTGGTACAGGCAGAAGAACAGACGTATAAATCAATGGAATAGAATTTTGAGTCCAGAAAGAAATCATGCGTCTCTGGTCAAGTAATCTTCAGAAAGAATGCTAAGACTACTCAATGGAAAAAGAATCATTTTTTTCAATAAATGGTGCTGAGACAAGTGGATCACATACAAAAGAAAAATAAATTTGGACACTTACATCATATACAAAAAATTAACTCAACGTATTTCAAAGACTTAAATGTATATGCTAAAACCATAAAACCCTTAGAAGAAAACATAGGAGTAAATGTTATGACTTCAGATTTGGCAATTGATTCTTAGTTATGACACAAAAGGCACACCAAAAAAAATAGATAAATTTGACTTCATCAAAATAAAAACTTGTGCATAAAAGACCCAGGGAAGTGAAGAAACAAGCCACAGAACAGGATACTTTTAAATCATTTATCTGATAAGAAATTATGTCCAGAGTAGATAAATGACTCTTACAACTCAATAATAAAAAGACAAATAGCACAACTAAAAAAAGACAAGAATCTGAATAGACTTATTTCAAAAAAAGATATATGAATGACCAACAAGCATAGGAAGATTCCTAATGTATTTAATCATTATCTAAATGCAAATAAAAATCACAAGGTACCACTTGACGTGCAGTAAAATGGTTATAACCATTTTTTTTTTAAAGGAAAGTAGACAATCCAAGATGGCGGCCAAGTAACAGCCTCCCTAGAACAGGACACGGTGAGCCTAGGGAGATAAGACTCCAGGCATCTCTGGCTGGTGGGATCTGCCTATAATCATCCCTTTGAGGATACAGGGAGGCAGCAAGGGACTTCTGGACCCCAAGAGGAGGACAAAAACAGTGGAAAATTGGCAAGTGGTTGCGTGTGTCCGATCTACATAATCCCGCTGGCAGCCGTAAGTATAAGCAACAGTGAGACTGCAAACCGGAACGGCCTTACTTATGAACTGTTTTGGTGTTTTTGGACTTGGCACTCAGTTGAACTGCCTTTGGGGAGAGCTTGAGCAGAGATGCGGAGAACTTTGGGCATTGTCTAGGGCCCCAGACTGAGCTGCTGAGCTAGACGGAGCTAATAGTGTTCGGCTATGGGCTGAGGGAGCCATTCTGAGAGAACTGCCCTGGCAAGCTCCGCCCTCAGTGTCACAGAGCAAAGATCGGGGGCAGGAGCTAGTAACCTAGTGACTAAGCAGCCTAAAGGCAGGGACTGAGCAGCCTTACAGCCTTAACCCTCAGGGGCAGAGTGAGACCGGTTTTGGCACACTGGGGACTTGGGCTGTTGCTCTGGGTAGAGTGCCATGGCATCACAGCTCATAGAAACCTCAAACTCCTGGGCTTGGCGCTGCCAGGACCTCCATAAGAGCTGCGCCATGACCCCCGACCTGTGACCCATGCCCCCTGGGCCTCCGCATGCCCTGACTAAGAACTGCGGGAGCAGGGCAACCCTGCGTTCTTCCTCCTGTACCCTTCATGCCTCCACACCGGCCTGCTCGTGTGTAGGGACTCTGGTAGCCATGTGCCCTCCGGAGCCCTCCCTACCTCTGCACAGAGCCCTTCTCCTGACCAGTGACTGCTGGAGCTTTGGGCTGTCTGTGCCAAAGTCACTGGTCACTAGGCACTCCCAGAACCATGCGCACCACCTCCCGCCCTGTTGCTGTTTCCGGGTGTGTCACACTCCGGAGCTGCTTCCACAACCAGAACTCCCTGCTGGGGCAGCCCCAGAGGAACTAAAAGGGCCACTCCCTACAAAGATCCAGCAACAATAGCGTGATCCTGCTGGGGTTTAATCTTGGAGAAACACCTGCCCAAATCTGAGGACAGCCAGAGGCAATGGTGAAAAACAATCATGAGGCGAAATCAACAGTAAAACTCTGGCAATATGAATAATCAGAGTAGATCAACTCACCCAAGGAACCAATGGGGCAGACACAGACAAGATCCCATGCACAAACTAATAGCTGAGATGTCTGAAATCGAATTCAGAATCTGGATACCAAATAAGATCGAACTAGAATTCCAAGCAGTAACTCAAAAGATATCTCAAGAATTCAACGAATGCAAAGACCAAATGACCAAAGATTTTGACACATTGAGACAAGAAGCTGCAGCCCCCAAATATCTAAGGAATACAGTAGAATCCCTCAGTAACAGAATGGAGCAAGCAGAAGAAAGGATTTCTGACATTGAAGACAAAGCTTTCAAATGCTCCCAAACTCTCAAAGAGGAAGAGAAATGGAAGGCAGAAACAGATCACTCTCTCAGAGAGCTCTGGGATAATGCGAAGAAAATCAATATTCGTCTTATAGGGCTCTCCAAATGACAAAGTGGCTTCACAAGGCACAGAGTCTTTTCTCCAGGAGATTATTAAGGACAACTTTCCAGACATGCCAAGAGATTCTGAAATTCAGATAGCAGACAGTCACAACTCCAGCATGACTCAACACAAATAAGACATGCCCCCAGACACATCATAATCAACTTCACTAAAGTTAATATGAAGGAGAAAATTTTGAAAGCAGCCAGAGGAAAGAAAACCATCATCTACAAGGGCAAGAATATCAGAATAACTGCAGAACTCTCTGCTGAAACGTTTCAAGCTAAAAGAGGATGGTCATCGACTTTTAATCTCCTAAAACAAAATAACTTTCAACTGAGGATCCTGTACCCAGCTAAACTGAGTTTCATTTATGATGGAGAAATTAAATACTTCAATGACATTCACATGTTCAAGAAAATTGCCATAACTAAACCAGCTCTCCAGGATAGTCTCAGATCTATGATCCATAAAGACCAGCGTAATCTTCCACCACAAAAGTAAACCCAACCAGAAAGTTTTGATCAAATTCCAACTTCCACAGTCGCAAAAAAATGTCCACCAGACTCTCGAAAGGCTTATCAATATTCTCAACAAATGTGAATGGTTTAAATTGTCCTCTAAAGAGGCACAGGTTGGCTGACTGGATACAGAACTTGAGCCAGATATCTGCTGCATACAAGAATCGCATCTTACATTAAAAGACAAATTTAGACTCAAGGTGAAGGGATGGTCATCTATACTCCAGGCAAATGGAAAGCAGAAAAAAGCAGGCATTGCAATCCTATTCGCAGATGCAATAGGCTTTAAACCAACTGAAATAAAGAAGGATAAGGATGGACATTTCGTATTTGTTAAAGGTAACACTCAATATGACAAGATTTCAATTATTAATATTTATGCACCCAACCAGAATGCACCTCGATTTATAAGAGAAACTCTAACAGACATGAGCAACTTGATTTCCTCCAGTTCCATAGTAGTTGGAGATTTTAACACCCCTTTAGCAGTGCTGGATAGATCCTCCAAAAAGAAGCTAAGCAAAAAAATTTTAGACTTAAACTTAACCATTCAACATCTGGACATAACAGAAATCTACAGAACATTTCATCCCAACAAAACTGAATACACATTCTTCTCATCAGCCCACAGAACATTCTCCAAAATTGACCACATCCTAGGCCACAAATCTAACCTCACCAAATTTAAAAAAATAGAAATTATTCCTTGCATTTTCTCAGACCATCATGGAATAAAAGTTGAACTCAATAACAACAGAAACCTACATACCCATACAAAAACATGGAAGCTAAACAACCTTATGCTGAAGGATAGATGGGTTATAGACAAGATTAAGAAGGAAATCACCAAATTATTGGAACAAAACAACAATCAAGACACGAATTACCAGAACCTCTGGGATACTGCAAAGGCAGTCCTAAGAGGGAAATTTATAGCACTGCAAGCCTTCCTCAAGAAAACGCAAAGAGAGGAAGTTCATAACTTAATGGGACATCTTAAGCAACTGGAGAAGGAAGAACACTCCAACCCCAAACCCAGCAGAAGAAAAGAAATAACCAAAATCAGAGCAGAATAAACTGAAATTGAAAACAAAAGAATTATACAACAGATCAATAAATCCAAAAGTTGTTTTTTTGAGAAGATCAATAAAATAGATAAACCTTTGGCCAACCTAACCAGAAAAAAAGAGTAAAATCTCTAATTTCATCAATTAGAAATGGTAACGATGAAATAACAACAGACCCCTCAGAAATTCAAAAAATCCTTAACGAATACTACAAGAAACTCTACTCTCAGAAATATCAAAATCTGAAAGAAATCGACCAATACCTGGAATTACACCACCCACCAAGACTTAGCCAGAATGAAGTGGAAATGTTGAACAGGCCTATATCAAGTTCTGAAATAGCATCAACTATACAAAATCTCCCTAAAAAGAAAAGCCCAGGACCAGATGGCTTTACGTCAGAATTCTACCAAACCTTTAAAGAAGAACTACCTATATTACTAAACCTCTTCCAAAATATAGAAAAAGAAGAAATATTACCCAACACATTCTACGAAGCAAACATCACCTTGATCCCCAAACCAGGGAAAGACCCAAGAAGAAAATAAAATTATAGACCAATATAACTAATGAATATTGATGCTAAAATACTCAATAAGATCCTAACAGAATCCAACAACACATCAAAAGAATTATACACCACGACCAAGTGGGATTTATCCCAGGGTCTCAAGGCTGGTTCAATATACGTAAACCTATAAATGTAATTCAGCACATAAACAAACTAAACAATAAGGACCATATGATTCTTTCAATTGACGCAGAAAAAGCTTTTGATAATATCCAGCAACTCTTCATGATCAGAACACTTAAGAAAACTGGTATAGAAGGGACATTTCTTAAACTAATAGAGGCCATCTACAGCAAACCCACAGCCAATATCATATTGAATGGAGTTAAATTGAAATCATTTCCACTTAGATCAGGAACCAAGCAAGGTTGCCCATTGTCTCCATTGCCCTTTAACATTGTAATGGAAGTTTTAGCCATTGCAATTAGGGAAGAAAAGGCGATCAAGGGTATCCACATAGGGTCGGAAGAGATCAAACTTTCACTCTTCACAGATGATATGATCATATATCTGGAAAACACCAGGGATTCTACTACAAAACTTTTAGAAGTGATCAAGGAATAAAGCAATGTCTCAGGCTACAAAATCAGCACTCATAAATCTATAGCCTTTATATATACCAACGATAACCAAGCCGAAGAAAAGGTCAAGGACTTTATTGCTATCACAGTAGTGCCAAAGAAGATGAAATATTTGGGAGTATACCTAAAAAAGGACATAAAAGATCTCTACAAAGAGAACTATGAAACTTTAAGAAAATAAATAGCTGAAGATATTAACAAATGGAAAAACATAGCATGCTCATGGCTGGGAAGAATAAACATTGTTAAAATGTCTGTACTACCCAAAGCAATATATAATTTTAATGCAACTCCTATTAAAGCTCCATTGTCATATTTTAAAGATCTTGAAAAAATAATAGTTCGTTTTATATGGAATCAGAAAAAAACCTCAAATAGCCAAAACATTACTCAGCAATAAAAACACAGCAGGAGGAATCACACTACCAGACCTGAGACTGTACTATAAATCCATAGTGATCAAAACAGCATGGTATTGGCACAAAAACAGAGAAGTAGGTGTCTGGAACAGAACAGAGAACCAAGACATGAATCCAGCTACTTACCGTTATTTGATCTTTGACAAGCCAATTAAAAACATTCAGTGGGGAAAAGATTCCCTATTTAACAAATGGTGCTGGGTGAGCTGGCTGGCAACCTGTAGAAGATTGAACTGGACCCACACCTTTCACCATTAACTAAGATAGACTCTCAGTGGATTAAATATTTAAACTTAAGACATGAAACTATAAAAATACTTGAAGAAAGTGCAGGGAAAACTCTTGAAGGAATCGGCCTGGGTGAGTATATTATGAGGAGGACTCCCTAGGCAATTGAAGCAGTAACAAAACTATACTCCTGGGACCTGATCAAACTAAAAGGCTTCTGCACAGCCAAGAGCATAGTAAATAAAACAAGCAGACAGCCCTCAGAATGAGAGAAAATATTTGCAGATTATACCTCCGATAAAGGTCTAATAACCAGAATCCACAGAGAACTCAAACGTATTAGCAAGAAAAGAACACGTGATCCCATCTCAGGGTGGGCAATGGACTTGAAGAGAAACTTCTCTAAAGAAGACAGACGCACAATCTACAAACACATGAAAAAAAGCTCATCATCCCTAATCATCAGAGAAATGCAAATCAAAACTACTTTGAGATATCACCTAACCCCAGTAAGAGTAGCCCACATAACAAAATCCCCAAACCAGAGATGTTGGCGTGGATGTGGAGAAAAGGGCACACTTCTACACTGCTGGTGGGAATGCACACTAATATGTTCCTTCTGGAAGGATGTTTGGAGAATACTTAGAGATCTAAAAATAGACCTGCCATTCGATCCTATAATTCCTTTACTAGGTTTATACCCAGAAGACCAAAAGTCACAAGATAACAAAGACATCTGTACCGGAATGTTTATTGCAGCCCAATTCATAATTGCTAAGTCATGGAAGAAGCCCAAGTGCCCATCAACCCACGAATGGACTAGCAAATTGTGGTATATGTATACCATGGAATATTATGCATCCTTAAAGAATGATGGAGACTTTACCTCTTTCATGTTTACATGGATGGAGCGGGAACATATTCTTCTTAGCAAAGTATCTCAGGAATGGAAGAAAAAGTATCCAATGTACTCAGCCCTACTATGAAGCTAAATTATAGCTTTCACATGAAGGCTATAACCCAACTATAGCACAAGACTATGGGGAAAGGGCCAAGGAAGGGGAAGGGAGGGTGAGGTAAGGGTGAAGGGAGGGTTAAGAGGGGCCACACCTACTGTGCATCTTAGAATGGGTACAGGTGAAACTTACTAAAGGCAGAATACAAATGCCTACATACAATAACTAAGAAAATTCTATGAAGGCTACGTTGAACAGTTTGATGAGAATATTTCAGATTGTATATGAAACCCGCACATTGTACCCCTTGATTGCACTAATGTACACAGCTATGATTTAACAATAATAAATAAATAAATAAATAAATGTTTCTCAATCCTAAATAAAAGGAAAATAATGCCGGCTAAGATGAAAAGAAATCAAAACCCTCATACACTGCTAGTAGGGATGTAAAATGTTACAGCCACCTTGGACATCTGTCTGGTAATTCCTAATATAGTTAAACATAAGGTTATGAGCAAGAAATTTTACTCACAGGTTTGTACTTAAGAGAAATAAAAACAAACCAAATGGCCATTCACTGGCAACTGAGTAAACTTAACGCGATATATTCATATGATAGACTATTATTATTGGGCTGTAAAATGGAATAAAGTATTGATACACATACAACATTGATAAACCTTGAAAATAATATGCAAAGCGAAATAAGCCAGTCATAAAAGACCACGTATTATATGATCCATTTTTATCATATAGCCAGAATAGGCCATTCTATACAGACAAAAAGTAGATCAGGCTGGGTGCAGTGACTCACGCCTGTAATCTTAGCACTCAGGGAGACAAAGGTGGGTAGATTGCCTGAGCTCACGAGTTGGAGATGAGCCTGGGCAAGAGTGAGACACTGTCTCTGAAAAAAAGCTGGGCGTTTTGGTGGGTACCTGTAGTCCAAGCTACTTGGGAGGCTGAGGCAGGAGGATCACTTGAGCCTAAGAGTTTGAGGTTGCTGTGAGCTGTGATGCCCTAGCACTCTTTCGAGGGGGACAGAGTGAGACTCTGTGTCAAAATGAATAAATAAATTTAAAAAAAATTTTAAAGTAGATTAATGGTTACTGAGGCCTGGTGAGAGGTGGGAGAACAATAAAAGAATTGATAGAATGAGAGCTAAAGGGCATGGAGTTTCTTTTTGAGGTGATGAAAACATTCTTAAACTGACTGTGGTGATGTAGTGTATCTGTAATTATACTATAAAACCACTACATTTTGTATTTCAACTGAGAAAATTATATGATATGTGAATTATATCTCAATAAAAGCTGTAAAAATGCAATTCCCTCTGAAAAGTTAATGCAACCTTGACTTACCCAATGGCTTTTGGTTGGGAGCTATCTAACAAGAAGGTCCAGTTAATAACTAACATGGAATTATAGAATCCAGAATAATTTAATAGAGAAGGAGAACTGGGGGCAGTCTGGAGCATTCACACAGCTCAGACAGGAGACATTTAAACAGAACACTGCCGTATAGACAGACAAGAGCAAGATCAGCATGATTCCAGGGGAAGTACTAAGACAGACAAATCTCCACTACAAGCAAAGGCCACATACTTTGCTAATTTGGCCTATGGCTAGACCTGTTCAGAATTCTCATCCTTGCCAAACAATTTTCATTCAGCCTTTAGTAACTGCTGAAAAGGACGGAGGGAGGGGGGTGGGGCCTTGGTGTGTGTCACACTTTATGGGGGCAAGACATGATTGCAAGAGGGACTTTACCTAACAATTGCAATCAGTGTAACCTGGCTTATTGTACCCTCAATGAATCCCCAACAATAAAAAAAAAAAAAAAGAACTCTATTTTTGAGAGGATAATGAATCTACAAATTTCTCTCTTCTTGAAGAGATCAACTGCCCTGTAAGCTGGTAGGGGAAGGGGAAAATGTGATGATAACATTGTGAAGAAGAAAATGCTAGGGTTTAATCTATATTTAATCCTTTTACTAGGTCGCAGGCGGTGTGCCTTCTCTAACACATAGAAATCCAGGAACCTAGTATGGAGCTATCTTTTTTTTAGCGTAATGTATATTCCTTTCAGAATCGTGGAGCCCAAAACCTGTGGAACAGTCAACCTTGGAGCAATTAGGCTAGAAAAAGAAATAAAAGACATACAAATGGAAACAGTAAAACTCCATTTCCAGATGAAATAATTATCTATCCAGAAAACCCTTAGGAATATACAAGAAGCTGTTAGGACTAATAAGTGAGTTCAGCAAAGTTGCAGGTCAATATACAAAAATCAGCCGTACATGTATATATATGTACAGACATATATATATATATATAAAATAGTGATGCCAAACACCACAGTACATATATCTATACATGGACAGCTGGGTATGCAGCTATGTAGGTGTATATATATATACACACATACATACACATATATATACACACACACATATATATATATACTAGGAAGGAATAATCAGAAATTAAATTTTTAAAATTATCACTAACAATAGCATGAAAAACTGTGAAATCCTTATAAATAAATCTGATGAAAGATTTGCAAGATCTGTCCACTAAACAAAGCTGGTTACTGGTATGCTCCTTCCACTTAACCAATGACACTAACATCAGTTTGGGATATCCAATGGCCCTAGCAAATAACAATAATAATATTCTTAATGGTCTTAGCTAATATTCACTAAGACCATTAAAAATAATATTATTATTTGTATTTCAAGGGTAAAGAAAATGAGATTTTTGAAAATTGAATAATTTTTCTAACAAACCTGCAGATCAAACTGAGATTTGTATAGTACTGTGTCCCAGATATTGCACAGGACATATAAACTAAAAAGATTACTTTTAGTTTCTCTCAAATCCAAATTTACTTTAGTGCCCTGCATTTATATTTGCTAAATCTGACAACTGCATGTGTGGGTCAAGTTTGGGCTGTGAATGGCCTCATCCCTGAGGACTCTACCTACCCCTACCATAGTGAGTTTTAAACAAATAGAGCTAGATCCAGCTTTGGGGTCCTGAGACCTTCCATAAGCTGTTTCCCACTCTGATTCACTAGAAAGTGCCACATTCTCCAAATCAGGACTTCGACCACCCCTGCCATGCACAGTCATTCCCATTTGTGTCCTTACTGCATGGATCACAGTCAAAAGACAGGCACACAAAAACAGACTCTCCCAGTCTCCTTCAGGATAACAATATATCTTTTCCTCCCATGCCCAGATTCTCCCACCAACACACCACAAAGGGTAATAAAATGGCACCTGTGTAGGCCAAATGCACCAACATCAGTCATAAATAAAATACAGTAAACTTTTAATCAAAACATAGCATCGGAAGGGGAGACTAAAAGCTGCCATTGTTGCTGCTATTATTTAACAGCTGATACAGGTATTCTGGTGATGATACTGTTCTGCTTAGTTAACCTGAACACATTATTTTTTCACTGGATTAATGCTATGTTTAATTTTTTAGCGGTAAAGTACTTATGGTGAATAAATATAAGAGAATAACTGCTTATTGGTGGCATATAAATTCAGAGTCAGGAATAATAGTGACGCCAAATAACCACAGATCGTCCACTGGGGTGACTGAGATAGTGAAACCTACAATGGTTCAATACACATGAACTTTGTTTCATATATAAAACAATCCAGAATATTGTAGGGAGAGGGGAGAGGCGAAGAGGGAGGAGGATCGCTGTGCTCCCACCTAATGGGTACACTGTAAGGGTATATGGCACAGCTCCTGGGTGCACTACATCAGGGACTTTACCTAACAAATGCAAACATTGTAACCTAGTCATTTGTACCCTTCATGTTAATCTGAAATCTTAAAAAAAGAAAAAATGTGCATGATGCAAGGGTACATTTTAAAACTATTAAGAAATGAGTATAATTGTGATGGATGTGTTACTTAGTTCTATGTAAGCATTTTACATTGTATATTGAAGTAGTACCCTGAACCCCATAAATGCATCAATGTACAAAGTTACAATTTAATAAAAAACAATTTAAAAAATAAATAAAAAATAAAAAGCAATTAAAAATGAATAAATAAATAATAAAATGAAAAAAGAAATTAGTAGAAGTGTAAAAAAAAAAAGAATATTGTATTAGATCCTGTTCAGGCTATAATTTCACATTTGGACTTGGGTCCCATCCCCAAGATACCTCATCATGTATATGCAAATGTTCTAAACTTTGAAAAAAATTAAAACCTGAAATATTTCTGGTCCCAAGCATTTTGGAAAAGACAACCTGTTTTATTAAGATGACAATTTTCCCCAAAGTGATCTAGACTCAACACAATCCCAATCAAAATCTCAGCAGCCCTTTTTATAGAATTTGGCAAGCTAATTCTAATATTTATATGGAATATAAAAGTCTTAGCATAACCAAGCAAATTTGAAAACAACAAAGATGAAGAACTTACATTATCTGATTCAAAGACTCATTATAAACTATATAGTAAGAAAAACAGTATAGTATTAGCATGAAAATAGTCAAATAGATCAGCAAATCTGAATGCAGAGCACAGAAATAGATCCATCAGAGACAGAAGACTAATTCTCAACAAAGGTGCAAAGGCAAGAAAGAATGATCTTTCTAACAAATGGTGCTGAAACAATTGGCTAAGCATATGCAAAAAGTATCTACAAAATATTATCTATAAAAATTAACTCAAAGTAGATCATAGACCAAAATATAAAATCTAAAAACTACGAAACTTCTATAGAAAAATATAAAAGAAAATACTTGGTGATTTTGGATTAAGCCAACATAGATCCAACACCAAAAGCATGACCCCCCAAAAACTGATAAACTGGACATTATCAAAATTTAAAACTTCTCCTCAAAATATTTCATTAGTAAAATAAAAAGACAAGCCACTGACTGATTGGGAGAAAATATATGCAAAAAATATATTTGACAAAGAACTTGTACCTAGAATACATTAAGAATCCTTACAACTTAATGACAAACAACACATTTTTTTAAATGGGCAAAATATTCAAAAAGACTCTTTACTAAAAAGATACACAAATGACAAATAAGCACGTAAAAAGGTGTTCAAAATCATTAGTTACTAGTCATTATAAAAATGCAAGTTAAAATCACAGTAAGATACAGACCACTAGAATAGCTAAAGTTAAAAAAGACTGACCCTACCAATTGTTGCAAGGATGTGAAGAAATGAATCCTAAGACACTGCTGATGGTATAGTCACAGGAGGAAAGTTTGACAATTTCTTAAAAAGTTAAACATATACCCATTATGTAACCCAGATGCAGTAGTATTGTTTCTCAATAGAAATAAAAATATCTTCTCACAAAAACTTTTATCCAAAAGGTCAAAATTTCTTTCTTTGTAATCAAAATTGAAAACAATCCAAACATCTCAAATTATGTTATATACACAAAATGGAATATTACCCAACAATAAAAGATAAACTATTGATACACACAAAAAAAGGATGAATTTCAAAATAATTACAATGAGTAAAAGAAACCAAACCAAAAAGGAAGGGTACATAATATGATTCAATTTATATACAGAAGTATAGAAAATGCAAGCTAATATATAGAGAAGGCAAATTAGAAACCACTTCAGTAATAGGGTATGAAGCGGTAGTGATTATAAAGAGTCATGAGGAAATGTTTAGAAGTGATTGATATCTTGGGCAGTGCCTGTGGCTCAGTAGATAGGGCACCGGCCCCATATACCAACGGTGGCGGGTTCGAACCCGGCCCCGGCCAAACTGCAACAACAAAAAAATAGCCAGGCGTTGTGGTGGGCACCTGTAGTCCCAGCTACTCGGGAGGCTGAGGCACGAGAATCGCCTAAGCCCAGGAGTTGGAGGTTGCTGTGAGCTGTGTGACACCACGGCACTCTATTGAGGGCGATAAAGTGAGACTCTGTCTCTACTAAAAAAAAAATTCATGATTGATATCTTAATTGTAATGATGGTTTAAAGGATAAATTTTTCAAAACTAATAAAATGAAATACTTTAAATATCTGTAACCTGGTGGCGCCTGTAGCTCAGTGGGTAGGGCGCAGGCCACATACATGGAGACTATGTTGAATACAGTGGAGAAGTTAAGCTTCCTTGTCTTGTTCCTGATAGCAGAGGAAACACTGGAGTTGTTTCACTGTTGGGTACAATGGTATCTGAGGGCTCGTTTACATGACCTTATTATGTTAGATGTATACTTTTGAATGTATACTATTTTGAATTTTTAATCATGAAAATGTGGTGAATTTTGTCAAATGCTTTTAATGAAATTTTGAGATGATTAAAAGAATAATAATAATAATGATATAAAGTAAAAATTCAGGTAGTAGAAATCACATCTTGATAAATTAACAACTCAATTCTCCTTCACATTCAGTGTCTTTATTCTCTTCCCATGCTTTTAGGAATTTTCCATTTCTGGCATACGCCCTATACACAAAATGTTAGGTCTATGGATTCCACTTAAAAAGGAAAAGGAAAGTTTACTGTTTACTAATGTTTGATAGCTCCCAAATACAATCAGGAAATATAAACACACTCATAAAAAAGAGCTGCAAATACCTTGTACCACTTTAACAAACAAAAGTATCAAATACATAAACAGATGTAATATCTACTATTAAATTTAAAATTTTATTGAAGTAAAACTTTTACTTTATTTCAAAAGCTCTGGTGAGGGAGAAGAAGAAGAACATGAAAGGAAAATAAAAACAATAAAGTAACAACCCAGACAGGTATGCCTTGAAAATAGTAGGGGTTCAAAAAACATTTGTTGAATAAATGAATGAATAAATGCATGAATAGATAAGCTTGATTTCATAATCATTTCATTATCTATCTCCACTTTATTAACATCCTATTCATATTAAGGCTTTTTATTAGCTCTTGAGCAGCAAAACACAAAGTTGGGGAATCCTCCAAATGTAAATTATATACTATGTTCGATTAAGCAGTGTTGGTACATAAAAGAAACAGAATAAATTCACATAACAAGAAAGTATAAAATCAAGGATAATACTGTTTAATTAAGAACCAATTTAAATAAGAACCAAAATTAAATTCAACTTGTATTGCTTTAAGATCCATTGTGAGAAGTGTCATAATTTTAGATGTAAGAATTTTAAGTATATCAACTAGAGAACAACCTGCAGGAATCTGTGGAATATCTAAGCTATAAAATATAGAAATTGATTATATTTTCGTGTATATAAAATAAATAAGTGGGCAAGCAGGTGAGTATACTTTAGTAAATACATTATGTTGGTATATTTAGGTAAATTACTGTAATAAAGTAAAAACTGTAATGAATTTATATAGTAACATGAACTCGTATTTTTGAAGTGCTTAAAAAGATCTATAACATTTCCTCTCTTAAAATAAACTTTAAAATAAAAATAATCTTTTCTCTGTAGTTAATACTATATTCTTAGCAAGTCCTTTTTTTAACAACTAGTAGAAAGAATATTTGGCTCAGCCCTACCTAAATTACCACAAATTTCAATACAACAATGTGATTGAACTATATTTGAACTTCATTATAGAGCACAAGGATTTGGATGTCTGCTTACCTCGGACTTTAAAATACTTCACATGGTTTGCCACAGCCTCTGTAACACTTTCTTCAGGGCAGATTTTTACTCCATTAGGAAACAGAATAGATCTCCGCCTTCTGAGTAACCACTGTCTCTCAGCTTCTCTGTCGTCCAGAGGCTGTTTCTTTTCAGTAGATAGAGAAGGGTCTGTTGATTCTTCAGGCAGAAGAAAGGAAATTGCACTCTTGGGTTCTTGGATCTCCTCTAAAGATAAGTAGGTTTGTGCTACAGAGGGAAAGCATAAGCAAGTCTTCCTCTGATGAGTGAAGATACGGTACAAAAAGTAACAAAGAAAAACTGAGGCATGCTACATCTGCAGGTTAGAGACAAGCATGTGTGTCTAAGGAGGAGAGGAGGGAGGCATTCATTCTTCTTCCATTTAATTCCCACTCCTTTAATTCAAGATTGTTACTGAAACCAAGTACACATCCAATTTCAACATAAGAAATAAAAGGAAGTAAGACTTAGAACAGGAATGAAGAAGGAAAAACAACATTATCAGATATATTTTAAGTTTAAATGAAGCAATATCACAGATTACAAAGTAGTATTTGAATTCAATTTCCTACAGCAATCACATCAAATAATGCTATTTTTGAAGAGAATATACTACCGATATATAGAAAGATGAAAACAAATGTAGACTTTTAAATACCTGTTAAAGATGGAAGGTTTCCTTCTATCAGAACAAGTATCAAAATACCCAGAGAAATCTTCCTAAAAAGAGGAAACATAATCATTTGGGCCCAAACCAAAGGAATAAGGAGAGGGCAAAATCCTTAATTGAATGTCCAAAGCCTTGAAACTTCCAATAATAAATCCTTACAGGAAAGACCTAACATTTAAAAGTTTATGTTTAAGAATGGACAACCACTCCAAAACCATTATAAATTAGCATGAAGAAAAAGCTTGTCCTTTCAAAGTAGCTCTCACTTCTTTTCTGAAATAACCAGCATGCTGTAAAAGCTGGTGAGATAAGCTAATTAGAGCAGATGGAGAGAGACAATTTCTTTATTCTAATCTAGCTAGCTAAGCTCTTTACTAACACTCTCCTTGCCTTTAACAAGCAGCCGATTCAAGAATAATGTTTCACGTATAACTCACTGATTTTTCCAACTATTCTGAATTTATTAGTTGAAATCTGATAGATTCATATGTACTCTAGATTATCCTAGGGGATAATATGTATACACATAAAATATCTAGACTGACTATATCTATGTACTTCAGTAATACAGAGCTACATTCAAAACAATTAGTTTTTGTAATAAAAATACTGTCTTGTAAATTTCCCTCCTTGATAGAAAAATTTGAAATCTTTCACTATAGCCACTTACTTTGTCTCTTTCCTTACCTATAAAATCGGATAGAAATAGTAAACCAAACTCATGGTAGAGCTATTTGCAAGGATTAAATTAACTAATTAACTTTATCCTTACATTGTTTAGAATACTGCCTGGAACATATTAAGCATTTAATATAAATAATAGCTACGTAATGTTTACTTTCTTGTTTAATTTACTATCAAATGTGATATCCAGTTATTCAGTGTGTTTATCTACAGAACTTTTTTTTTTATTGTTGGGGATTTGTTGAGGGTACAAAAGACCAGGGTACGCTGATTGCATTTGTTAGGTAAATTCCCTGTTATAATTGTGTCCTGCCCCCAAGAGGTGTGTCACACACTGTGACTCCCCACCCCTCCCTCTTTCCTCGCCTCTCCCCACTCCCCTATACCCCACCATGTACTAGGTCATCAATTGTCCTCATATCAGAATTGAGTATACTGAATTCTTGCTTCCCCATTCTTGTGATGCTTTGCTAAGAGGAACACGTTCCACCTTCATCCAGGTTAATACAAAAGATGTAAAGTCTCCATCTCTTTTAATGGCTGAGTAGTATTCCATAGTATACATATACCACAGCTTGTTAATCCATTCCTGGATTGGTGGTACATGAAAAACTCTTAACCAAGAAAGTATTTCCTCCACCCCATAGGATCAGATGAAAGTCTCTAAATAGGATAGTTGTTTTTATCAAATAAACCTAGTAGAAAGCAATTAAGTTAGTCATAATCCCTGTGGAAGCTAAGATTTGCTAACAAATAGTAATGAATTTATATTTTATTTCATGCATCTCTGGAGAGATTCTCTGAAAAAAAAAACGTTTTATAAAGCTCTAAGCCACATTTCTATTGAGAATCCTTAATTAATGTATTAGCTAAATCACCTTCAATGTTATTTTACACTTGAGGAAAAGCTCATTGAGTGTATTTTTCAATACAACCTCAAATGAACCATATTTTCAGCTCTTGTTTATAAAAGCTAACAAATCTAAATGACCATTAAATACATTTGCATAGTTCCATTTGCAAAACGTTGGTGAGTTTATACACCAATTGTATTATTCTCCAAATATTGGAGAAATTATTTGCAATACTTTATTGTATGAGTAGGAGAAAAAAGCTGAAATTTTTGTTCACTAAGCCAAATTTTAAAGTCTTAAGAAAAGCTTCATGTTGACAATTCAGAATAAGAGAGAACTTCTGGGTAACAAATATTAGTTGGATATTATTATTTTTTTTTCTTTTTTGCAGTTTTTGGCCGGGGCTGGGCTTGAACCCGCCATCTCCGGCATATGGGCCAGCACCTACTCCTTTGAGCCACAGGTACCGCCTGAATATTATTCTTTTTGATGGCCTAGTCCAAAAGGCTGGAAAAATCTTCTGAGAATCACAGCAATCTAGAAACAGTTCCATATCCAAATTGAGAAAACCTGGGTTCAAATCCTGTCTTTTACCACCTAATATTTGATTTTGGTAAATCACCTAAGCTCTTTTAGCTGGTTTACTTACAAGAGAAATTAGGTATAAGTTCTGTATTACAGAGTTGGTGTTAAGAATTACAAAATATGACAATTTTTTTTATAAACTAATGTATTGCATACTAGTTGTCTTGTATTACAAATGGAAAATTCCAAAGAGGCTTCCAGCTTTGGAATTCTCTTTTGTTCAAGATCCAGAATGAAATAAGTTTTTTGGTTTTTTTTAGACAAAATCTCACTGTCATCCTCAGTAGAGTGCCATGGCGTCACAGCTCACAGCAACTTCTAACTCTCGGGCTTAAGCGATTCTCTTGCCCCAGCCTCCTAAGTAGCTGGGACTACAGATGCCCGCCACAATGCCCAGCTATTTTTTTTGTTACAGTTGTTATTGTTGTTTAGCTGCCCTGGGCCGGGTCTGAACCCGCCAGCCTGGGTGTATGTTATTGGCATCCTACCCACTGAGCTACAGGCGCCGCCCAGAAGAATGAAATAAATTTTTCCAAACTTATATTACAAGTAGAGAATTTATGTTAAGAACTTCAAAAATATTCATTATATTCTATAAAACATTGTTTGTAAAATTTCAGAAACCTGAATATACTCCTTTTTAAAAAAACAACAGTATAAAAAAATTAGCTAGGTTCACGTTTCCAAATAGGGTCATCATTTGATCAATTCATTTTGACATTTGATGTAATTGTAACTTTGCGCCATTCTTAGAATAACTGTATTTGTGATAAAAAAAAAAAAAAGTAAATGATAACTGCCAAAAGTTTGTGCCATGAGAACTCAAGATTAACTCCAAAGTGGAGAGGGTTTATTTCAGCTGGGCCTTCAGTGGGTATAGGTGGGCATAGTTAATGGGTCAAATTAAAAATTAGTAAAGAAATTCATGGTCATGATCAATAAACTGGAAAAGTATACTGTTTATACAGAAAATACACAGTTACTTGCTGGAGCAGGATTGGCACACACAGTAAACAGGCTAGAAAAAAAGGCTGACAAGTTTATAAAGATAATATAATACCTTGAAAGTCTTACCAAGAATTTCGCATTTTTACCTACAGGTGACACAGATGATCTCTTTAATGTTTAAGTACTCAGAAAAAAATATTTCTTGAGTTTTTAAGGAGATTCTTAAAAAAATATTTCAAAATATCATATGATAGTTCTTGAACCTTGTTGTGCTTCAAGAAATAGCCCCAAATCAAAAGATGTAAGAAATTAAACATAAAACTCCTTGCTCTGGAGATAAGTACAGATTCCTTCATCTATACTTAATTCCAACTCAGCTGAGGATCATTTACTGACTCAACAAAATTTTCTGAAATGTTTATTGTATTTTACTAATATACTTAAAGGAAACAGAAAATGTTTCCAGTCTTGAGGAGTTCACAGTCTAAATGGAAAAACATGTATACAAATAATGTAATAAAAGTGATTACAGAGGTACATATAAATTGTTATGGGACAGCAGGAAAATGAATCATTTTGTGTAAGCAGGTGTGGGAGTGGTGACATTTGAGATAGATTTTGAGAAAAATTAAGTTCACAAGGAGTAGTGAAAGGGAATACCATGTGTGAGGCCCATAGGAATAAAGATATAATTTCATAACTACCACCCACACAACGATTTATGGTTTGGGGCTTAAAGTAACATTTACATTCATGGGGCAACAGTCCATAACCTGGCTTTGGGCTTACTTTGTAGATACAGCACAGGAAATAATGTTATCATGATAATTTCAGATAAAGTGCCTCTTGATCTGGGGTCTTTATAGGAGTTCTGACTCTGATTTCTCCAGCCGCCAAAAGTTATGCTCTAAGTTGTGAGAGAAGAGACCACCCAGGTGAGTATAGGTCACAGCAGCCTCATACACACAAAACCATTATCTCTCAACAACCCATGGGCAAAGTTTCCACATCTCCACAAGGACAAGTTCAGTTACAAGAGACTCCAAAGTGACATACTTAATGCATAAATGAATTTTTTTTTTTTTTTTTTTGAGACAGAGTCTAACTTTGTCACTCTGGGTAGAGTGCTGAGGCATCGTACCTCACAGCAACCTCAAACTCTTGGACTCAAGTGATTCTCTTGCCTGACCCTCCTGAGTAGTTCACTCTGGCTCAGGGCTGGTCTTGAACTTGTGAGCTCAGGCAATCCTGTCACCTTGGCCTCCCAGTCCTTGGATTACATGCATGAGCCATAAACGAATAATTTTATATGACTGAAAAATAGGGGACAATGGAAAGATGAGGATAAAATGCAGGCTGGAACAAGATTCAAATGGGCTCTACATGACAAGTCTAAATCTTTTTCCTCCTGACATAAAAAGAAGCTAATTTTAAAAGATATTAAAGTCATAATTCAGTAAATGGAAATGTTTTTTAAAAACCTGCATTTTGTTTAATCACATTATCTTCTCTAGAAAGGATTGCTGTGTCCATGAACAAACCTCTATCTACCTCTCAACCTCCTGTTACTAACACTCACAACCTCCTCTAGGCTGAGTTCCCCTCTGTATTGCCAAAGAAACTCTATGATTGTTCTTACCAGAGAATATTAAAATCATTCACACGTCCATAAATGACTCAGGAATAAAAGCTGTAATTCATTTTTTTGTGTCTAGGAAAATGCTTGCTAGCAGTAAATGCTAAAAAAATTTCCATGAATTAACATTCAAATAAACTATACAGTTATGAAAATAGGAAGGAAAACTAATTTAAATGTTAATTATATGATATGCACTGGGCATCATACAATTGGAAATTCATTCCTAACAATGGTTCATGTTTCTTAAGAAAAATATTACACTTCTTTGCAATGAATTGGAAATATTTTTAATATAAAATGTTGATATCATCAAGGCATTATTTGTACATGAATTTAGGAAAATGAATTTTAAACAATCTTCCATACATGATAAAGGACAGTGGTATCTTTGAAAAACATACAAACAAAAAAGTTCAGAAATCACAAGGTATCTTACTTGCTTTCCCAAAATTAGATGTACAAAACAATTAATAGTCACCTTAAAAAGTCTCACACACACAAACACACAAATTGGGAATGAAATATGTAATTATGATCATTTTTCTATGAAACCTCCAAAAGACAACTATCTTTAATAATATAAAGATGGTGACAAGATAACAAAAGCTTAGGACACAGGCTTAACTGACAATCTCAATTCACATGATTTTGAAATAATACGTCCAAATGTTTTAGCTTTATCTTAACTTGCTTTGCTTCACTGCTTTACACACAGTTACAATGTAAATCCAAGAGACGCTTAACACAGAGGATTAAAATAATATTGTTAAAAAGTATTTTTCTTATCTGAGAAAATACACTATAATCATGTCTCCCTCAAAATATTCCTGATAACTTCAGAAGGTTCTGAAATGTTTAATCATAGGTAATACCACCATCATCACATGAATTTAGAGCTGTTACCTTAATATCTGATAAAAAAAATTAAGCTCAATGAGGATCATAGGTCTCTTAAAAACTACAATTTAAAAATATAAAGGCAATGACAGCAATCTGGCTTTGCAGATGAATACTGGCTAAACTGAGCTATAAAATTATATATTTATTTCTAGCAATAAATAGGACATGAGGGTATTTTTTGTTAAAGTGTGAGGACATCAGTTTTATCTTCTATATTGTAGAAACTGTATACATATATTCTAGAATACTGTAGGAGTGAATATTTATACAGCTATACCTCAAATAAACAAAGGTGAGCTACATGTATAATTTTTAAAAACCTATTTTGGAAAGCTAAATGTTTTTGTTCCAAATTTTACCCTGAACAAATGAATTAAGTTCTCAGACCCCAACATATGATATCAAAAGAAATGGGAGAAAATGCATTTAGCAATTAAGAATAATAAGCTGCGCTGTAAAAGAGTGGATTTCCGTCATCTTCCTGACATTATGAATGTCTTTTTTTACAACATACAGAAGGGATGCCGTAAATGGCATTTTCTGAAGCCTTGATACTAAATTCTTTTCTAAAAAAAAATACACAGTATTCATACTGCATGCTTGAGCTGCAAAGAATAGAATTACAATATGGTGTGACTTGTCAACAAATCTGACAAGCTCTGGGGCTGGCACTGGGAGGACCTAACTCCCCTCAACACCCAGTCATGTGGAAGTACAGATCACGTAGTTTTATTATCTACAAAAACATTCCCACATTACATATACTATTGCATAATCCAAGCATATTTACTCAGAAAAATATGAAATATTTATGAAATTTTAATTTCTATCTAATAAGTTTATATCATCCCCATTCCTACACCATCTATAAGATCCAAACAATTCTAATAATATATCTTATATATTTTAAATAATGTCCAATGACTTATAAAACTACCGCAAGTTATTTTCACTCTGTGAGCTGGCTAACACAAATGCTGGTAAGAGGCTTTCCAGTAATCTTAGAGAACATCTGTGTCATGTTTGTACAGATTAACTAGTTACTGCTGCCCTTCTGTTGCTGTAAATGAAGTTTCAAAATGAGTTCTCGAATATCTTCCCGTTTGGTCTTTATTACATGACGAGGAAACCACTTCTCCAAGTGAATTGGAAGTTCAAAATTCACAATAGGATCCTAATGAGAGAAAAGAAAGAACGCAATCACCTTAGCTGCATAACTTCAAATTTGTTTTAATTTTACAAGAAATAAAAATTGCTAACTTTTAAAAAATAACAGCTTTATTAAGATATAACTCACATAATTCACCTAAAGTACACAATACAATGGTTTTTTAGTAGACTCATAGAGTTATATAACCATCACTACAATCAATATTAGAACATTTTCATTAAGTTGCTAACTTTTGAACATCAAAATTAAATACTGTCTGTTCTACTCTGCATGTTCAAGGGAATCAGCACAAACAATAGGGAGAGAATGACTCAGAGTAACACAACACAAAGGATCAGGAGAGAATGACTCAGAGTAACACAGAGGTCAGGTTTTGTCACAATTGTATCACAATTTTTCCCAAGATGTTAATATTTTGAAAGTACTAAAACTAAAAGTACTAAGCTTTTTTTATCTGAGATTCTTCATTTATTGTTTGAAAATAACAGCCATGTTTATAATTCTTCCAGCTACAGGTCTCTGAGCTTCTTGAATGAACAGGTCTTTCAGTTTTAGAAAAAAAATTTTTAAATATTGCCCTTATTCTGTCTCCCAATCCTTCTGGGACTCCAATTACATGAAAATTATACCTTTTGACTGTTTCACACTTGTCTGTGATGCTGTGTTTTCTCTTTGCATTTTTCGTTCACTTTGAGCTGTAGTTGGATACTTTATATTGTCCTTTCTTAAAGTTCATTTAATCCTATTTTCTGCTGCATCCAGTCTGCTATTAAACCCACCCACTAAATTCTTAATTTCAAATATATCATTAGATATTTCACCTCTAAATGTCTATTTGAATTTCTTTTCTTTTTCTATACTATATCTCTTTTTTTTGGAGACAGAGTCTCACCATGTCACCCTTGGTAGAGTGCTGTGTCATCACAGCTCACAGCAACCTCCAACTATTGCACTTAAGTGATTCTCTTACCTCAGCCTCCCAACTAGCTGAGACTACAAGCACTTGCCATACACCTGGCTATGTTTTTGTTGCAGCTGTCATTGTTGTTTAGCTGGCCTGGGCCGGGTTCAAACCTGCCAGCCTCGGTGTATGTGGCTGGCGCTGCAACCACTATGTTACAGGCACCGAGCCAATATATACTTTTCATCCATTTTGTTCATCTTTGGCTTTATTTTTTCTGACATATTAATCAAATCATTTTAAAGTTTTTATCTGCTTGTTGCACTATATAGATCACATATGATTCTATTCCTTTCTTTTTTTAACTCTTGATTAGCTATAACATTTTCTTACCTCGTTGCTTGCCCAGTAACTTGTGATTGTCTGCTGGTTAATTGTGAACAAAAAAACTTATTTATACCTTCACATACCTCAAAGAAGCTTTCCACATACTGCAGTAAATATACTCCACAATCACTGCTATTGTCTTGTTTAGGAACTTTCGGACATAGGTCCACCATGTTTGTTTTGCTGAATTCACGATGAGTTTTTCTCTTAACTTCCCACTCTACCTCTAAGTACCTGAAATTATCAATAAACAGAGTGACTCAAGTAGAAATCTCTTTATCTATATGCAACATTTTCACAAAGGTAGGAAAATATTTGCTGTCAGATGTATTATGCTGTCAGATGTATTATTATCTCAAGCCAAATTTCCACAGACTGAAATTTAACAGTATAAACTATATTTTGTGAGCCTTCCCAAATGCCACCATAAATATGCAATTTTCAAACCAAATGCTAAACTTTTTCAACAATTCCACTTTCACATGTCAAATACATTATGCTATTTATATAATAAACTAACAAATTATTTTTAAAAATTCTTTGTTAGATTTTTCCAGACCCCAGAGTAAATTACAAAATAAATTACAAAAATACACAAACAATACAAATGTGAAGACTTATTATTTTTTTCTAAAGTAGTATTTTGGAAAATAGCTAATATTTGCAATGTGTTCATAAATTCTGAACTTACTTTTGATATAATCCTTGAGAATTTTTTTTTTTTTGAGACAGAATCTCATTTTGTCTCCCTCAGTAGAGTGCTGTGACATCACAGCTCACAGCAACCTCTAACTCCTGGGCTTGGGTGATTCTCTTGACTGAGCCTCCCAAGTACCTGGGACTATAGGCACTCATTATAACACCTGGCTATTTTTTGTTGCGGTTTGGCCGGGGTCCAATTCAAACCCACCACCCTCAGTATATGGGACCGGCACCCTACCCATTGAGCCACAGGCGCCACCCAATTCCTTGAGAAATGTTAATACTTTAATATTAACACAGAATACAGTTATTAATGATTAAGGTTCATCAGCCTCATTTTAATTTAAAATTAAATATAATTCCTGGTACATGTCAGATCTATTAGTATAGAGTGTAAATGTCTTAACACAATAACTAAGTAAATGATATTAACCAGTGTGATGTAAGCATTCCCAATTCTATATGAAATCAGCACATTGTACCCCATAAATGCATTAATATATACATGATCTATGTGTTTATGATTTAATTAAAAAAGGAAAAAAAATTTTTATTTTTTGGCCGGGGCTGGGTTTGAACCCGCCACCTCCGGCATATGAGACCCGTGCCCTACTCCTTGAGCCACAGGCGCCGCCTGGAAAACAAATTTTTTTAATAAATATATAAATATAATTCCTGATATGATCGTTTCAGTAACTCTTAAAGTAGCTTCAAACTTACTGAGGTTTTACATAATAGACTAAACAATAAAACTGTCTTGACTTACTCTCGTAAATTCTGAACTGTGTTTTGTATAGAAGCAGCTTTCAAGGAGTCAAGTATGAGAATACATGGCCTGTGAAAAGTAAGGAATGAAATCAAAATTTATGTAGTTGTATATGAAGTATATCTAAATATCTAAAAAGCTGTTTTATAGCATGAACATACCTTTTACACATTTTCTTTGGTACTGACATGTTCATCTCGGTACTCTGAAATAATATGAATATTTGTGACTTTGCAATTAAAGCTAGTTTGCATAAATTAATATTTAAATTATGGAATAAAGCGATTATGAATCTTTACGGTATGTTTAATACACATCATTTAGATAGGTTTTAATTGTAATTTTTATGCACAGTAGCAATTAAAAAATACTTGAGGTCTATTTAATTTTTTCGTGGTCAATGTTATGAATAAAAATTCAATCCTTAAGACTGTGTCAAACAATTTTGAAATTAAAATTTCAAATAAGAGTTCTTTCTATTACCTAAAGTGAGCTAACTTCATTTTACAAAAATTCATTAATTTATTTTCTTATACTAGCAAAACAGCTTATATACTTTTGATTGTGACCTCAAGCAGTTATGGAGCTTTAAGCTGGCGCAAAAAACAATCTGGAGCTTTACTTCTATTCAAATCATCTTAAGCAAAGATAAACAAGTTAATTTAACCTATCTTTATATACATTCTCTAGTATAATTTATGATGTCAGAAGAGACATTTTTCTTCCCCTTGAAGCACAAGAAGCAGAGTATTAATGTATAGGAAGGGGAAAAGGATGGGAAATTTTATTGTTTTTTTATTGATGAAGTTTGTTTTTGTTCATAAATTCAAGAAACAAAATACCAAACTTAAACAGATTTCTTTAAGTGTAGATCTCTGCAGTACCTTTATTATTCTTATATACACAGTGAATCTCCAAGAGATGAATAGTACCCAGGATTTTCCCAATTTAACTGACCTTAGAATACTTTTTATCATAAACTGCATTTGGAATTAGCATTCCAAGGCACTCAATCTGAGAAACCTGGCCCTAGAAACAAGAAGAAACTCTCCTATTTTGCCACTGTGACAGCAGAAGTGATATTCATTACCAGCGACGGTAAAGACATAGGCCTGTGCCAGGAAGGCTGCTGCTGTCTGTACATACAAAATATTCATTTGGTGGCCATCTTAATTAGAACACCGAATCTAGGTTATGCACAGTAGTTTGGAACACCATATAAAGAAGAGTTAACAGTAACTATTTTAATATACAGTCATATGGGTTGACCTTGAGTCTAACTTGAATGATTTTTACCAACAATTTACAATAGAAACTAGAATATAAAATCAGCTTAAGATTATTAAGTACACTAAATTCAAAAGGTTACAGACATAATTAAGAATAAATGCAAACATGATCCTTAAAACTTAGAAAGTAGTTAACCAAGATGGACATCAGATAAATTACTAATTAAACAAACATAGGAAGTAAAGAAAAACTAAACATAAAAATGACAACCTCTCTTGTTCTCTCTCCTAGCCCCACAAAACCCCCCAAAGAATCATAAGGCAGCACAGTTTAATGATGGGCCACTAATATGCAGCATAGTGCAACTAGCCATGCCCTCTTTTATAGTTAATATTATTATATTTATGCGTGTTCCTTTCTTCACATCTGTAAAGAACATACTTACTGGAGAATCCTCTGCACTCAAAGACAGTGCTGAAGTAGCTTGTGGATCATTATCTAGAAATTAGTTAAAAATAACAAGGAAATTATGAGTATTGTATTTTTTTCTTTTTTTTTTAGAGTCAGAGTCTCACTTTATTGCCCTTGGTAGAGTGCCGTGGTGTCATAGCTCATAGCAACCTCAAACTCCTGGAATTAGGCGATTCTCTTGCCTGAGCCTCCTGTGTAGCTGGGACTACAGGCACCCACTATAACGTCCAGATATTTTTTAGTTGCAGTTTGGCCAGGGCCGGGTTCAAACCCGCCACCCTTGGCATATGGGGCCGGTACCCTACCCACTGAGCCACAGGTGCCACCCAAGTATTGCATTTTTAATGCAAATAATTTAGTTAAGCTTAAATTGTAATGTGTATGCACAATGGTAATTAAAGAAAAAAATACCTGGGACCTATTTGATTTTTTCATGGTTAATGTTATGAATAAAATCCGGTCAACATAAAACTGACAATGGTTGGCTGTTATCAGACAATACATAAACCCCAGAGCCAAAACCTGAAATACCAGTTAGCTGGTCCAATTTCCTATAAAAAGATAGTTTTCAAATATAACTCATTAATCAAAATGTCTGCTGTTTTCATGTGGAGGACAAATTGCTTAGTAACTGTTCTTCTAACTATGACCACAGAGTTCTGTGTTAAGTACCTACCTCACTGAAGCTCAAGAGAATCAGAGAACTAAAAATAATTTGTTGCTTTATTATCAGTTTTTCTTTCTTCCCTCCTAGGTTTTAGCCAGCACTAATAGTGATGGATATTATTCTTTCTGCTTGTTACTCAGGCTACAGCTATAAAACATTTAATTCTGATAATTTTTTCTTAAACAAAACAGGCTTATTTGCTCACTTAAAATTTTGGGTTACAATGTAAGAAAAACCATGGAAGAATTATAAGAGATACTGTATTATGTAGCCAAATTATTAAATTCCACAAGACTCTAATAAGTAAAAATGGGAAACTCAAGCTATGCCTGACAATAGGTGGCATGAATTCTTTCTTAGTCATGTTAGCAAAACTATTTTATTTAAAAATGCTGTAATTGGCTACATCCAGTTATTCCAGAATGTATATATACTTCAAAACACATGCTGAACATAATAAAGAAATCCAATTTTTTCTGTCAATTTAAAAAGAGTTAAAACAAGCAAAAAATGTCAATGGGAATAGTAATTTGAAATACATGGGAATAAACATCAAATTTAGCTTGATGGTTACTTCTGTACTAAAGAAAGAAGACTGGGAAGGACCACAGAGATTTTTATTATATCTGCAAATTTAATTTCTTACAATAAGTAAAATGAGTATCAATTGTTGGTTATGTTATAACTATACTTTTTATACATTTGCAATATTTCATAATAAAATCAGTAATAATTTTTTTTTTTTTTTGTAGAGACAGTCTCACTTTATGGCCCTCGATAGAGTGCCATGGCCTCACACAGCTCACAGCAACCTCCAACTCCTAGGCCCAAGCGATTCTCTTGCCTCAGCCTCCCGAGTAGCTGGGACTACAGGCGCCCGCCACAACGCCTGGCTATTTTTTGGTTGCAGTTTGGCCGGAGCTGGGTTTGAACCCGCCACCCTCGGTATATGGGGCCGGCACCCTACCGACTGAGCCACAGGTGCCGCCCAAATCAGTAATAATTTTTAAATATAATAAAACTTGATACAATGGTATAACTTAAGAATTACATGAAACTGGGTTTTTATTATGAAAATTTCAGCCTTTTTCTTCTTTCTTCTAGTAAGTTAATAACAAATAACCATGCTACGTTTAACTTCATAGTTCCCTGTAAGCATTGTACTACCGTCATCATCGTTAAAAACACCATCTACATTAGGATGTCACCTATTGTTTTGTTGTCATGTTGGGAGTCCTGAGCCTGTGACTGCTGGGATATAGTTTGTGGAAAATCTTCATACACAGCCTCTTCTAACCATGGAAAACAAATGACTGCAAGATACCAGTGAGACCTGTTAAAAAAGAACTACAATCTTAATAACATGCAGTCGAAACAATGTTGAAGAATACATTCTAGAGCTATGTCTGAGAAAGTGAATATGATAAACTTCATATTAATTGTGAAAATGCCCGTAGTAATATCTGATTATAACATAGAACACACATTCTAAAACTAATTAAATATCTAAAAATACCAAGCCATAAGTAACACTATTTAGGGTAACATCTTAATAATTCAAACTTACTTGTATACACAGTAAGTATTTCCCCTAAAGGAACTGCTTTATTAAACAAACTCATAGTCTCACCTTTTTCATACTAGTCCTTAAAGAGTTTATTCTCTTTAAGTATTTAAAATCTACCCTAAAAATATTTTGATTATTTATTTTAAAAAGTCCAAAGTTTAGTCATTATAGTCTTGTGATCATTTGTCATTTGGTTTTTTCACTCTATTTACAACATAACCATTGTCAAACCAAAATCAAAGATAAGTAATTTGTCTTAACTACATTGATAGAAAATAAATTTATATAATACCTGAGATCTATGTACCAATACTTGTTACTGATTATTAATCTAAAAATGCTACAAGATATTTTTTTCTGAACTCTCTCAATTTATTCTTCAATAATCTGAAATACTCACGATTCATTTACAGGTACAAAGATGTAATCTTTATTAAAAATGTTTATGTGACGAGTCCATGTTCTTACTCTTTTATGTCTTCTCTGTGCCATTCTGGGAAAATTAAAAATAGATTTGATATATAAAAATTTATAAATTTAAGATAAGGACTTCAAGAACCATTTTTATATACTGAAAAATGTTAGGTTTATTTGCCCACCTTCCTCTCGAGATATATACTATTTAATGCACTAGAAATACATTCCTTTTCATTGATTCCTGGTTGTTGTTGAATTTAATCACTATTAATAAACAATAATGAAATGGACAAAATAAAGACAGTGATTTATTGAATGCTTTATGGATTCCAAAACTGACTCAGCAACTGAACACAAGAAAGTTAAACTTTTCTATTCTGCTTAGTTCCATCTAGGTTGTCCAAATGTTGTATCTATAAGGAGAGAGGTTTTAAAACTTAATGGAGAAGAAATGAGGCTTCCATTCTTAGATTTATAAAAATAAAACTAACTCATCTCCCTTCCCGTCATATGTAAGGAAACTATAGGACAATGTAGTTAAGTATACCCACCATTCATCCATCTTTCCTTTTATTTCTTCAACAAATATTTACTAGGTTCCTAAGAACAAATAAAGAAAATCACCTACACTGATCTAAAACAATTTATATACTAATGAGAGCAAAAAAAAAAAAAAAATCCCAACAACAAATAACTGAAATATAAATATTATAAGGGGTACAACAGAATTATGTTAGAGCATCTAAGACAGCCACCTACAACAGGGTTGGCATGCACATAAACAAATAATAGTTTCTTTCCTTTACCTGATCAGAAGAATTAAGGGGAAAAAAAACCACACCAAGTTTGGATGTCAAAAAAAGTCTTAGTTCATTTCTGAAGGATAGGATTTTTTTTTTTAAGTCTTAAAAAATGATATTTAGGGCCGGGCACAGTGGCTAATGCCTGTAATCCTAGCACTCTGGGAGGCAGAGGCAGTGTATTGCTTGAGCTCATGAGTTTGAGACCAGCCTGAGCAAAAGAGAGACCCTGTCTCAACTAAAAATACAAAAAGTGAGGCAAGAGGATTGCTTGAGCCCGAGTTGGAGGTTGCTATGGGCTATGATGCCACAGCATTCTACCCAGGGTGACAGTTTGAGACTCCGTCTCAAATAAAAAAAAGAAAGAAAATGATATGCAGGGGCGTAAAGGAGGTGGTATGTGACTTCTGTCCTTTGGAAAGAGCTCTTTATGCAGGAGGGGGGGGAAAAACCATTAAGTCCTTATACACTTATTACCAAGTAATGGAGGAAATGAACACCTTTGCCTGATCCTTGTACATCTGAGTAATATCTAACCAAAACCACAAGGGGTAAACATTAGGTGTACATTAGAATCCAGAATAAGGTAAAAGATGTGATAGGAATTAGACACTATGTGGGAGATTATACTAAAAAGATCAGAAGTCACATCTTTGTTGAATTTTCTCATTTCAGAAGGACTCAACCATCATGATTACTATAACTAATTACTTTCAACTAGTACATAGTCTATTAATTTTTTTTCATTTGAAAAGCTTAAGGATAGACATCTGGTTTTCTTTGTTTTGTTATGTTACTGTTTGTAGAGCTTCTGAGTATACTAAACTTATTGGACTGGGAATATATTAGACATAGAATGGTGGTGGAGAGGAAAGCAGAGAATTAAGCCCATATGATCTCTCAGTCTCAGTTGTTAATTGTATAGAAAAACCTCAGTTAAATGCCAACAGTTCTCTTATTATTCAATAACAGGCATTATTATTCTCTTTATTTTGAATTCCTAGTATGTTCCAAGCACTGGGTAAGGCACTGGGGATAAACAGAGTGAAAAATAAGACAGACAGTCCCTGACCTCATGGAGCTTAGGATATGAAACCGAAAATGAGCAAACAAACAAATAAAATGACTAGAAATCATGTTGTGAGACCAAAAACAAAAAAAGTGCCAGGAGAAATGGCTTCAGATGGAAAATAGGGAAGAACTTTTAAAAACTGAAAGGAGGTAGCTTGAACTGAAACAGGGAAAATGAGGGGAGAGAATGTTATGAGTTTAGGGTGATGGGAAGCTCTTGCAGGATCTCATAAACCATGGTAATGAGTTTGCGAATCATTTAGTCTGCAGTTTCCTAATACTGGTACTTTGAACCCTTTATTGTCAATTTATCGTCTATTCAGGTTTGGATCTCTTGCCTCTCTGCCTCTGGGTTTGTAGGGATTCTTTTTGTAAATAGTAATACTTGGTCTGATATATCAGACTGTCTGAATACCAATGCTTGATCTGCTAAGTATTCATTAGCGTCCACACAGTTTATTAACATGAATACGTGACTGTTTATCAGACCAGGCAATAGTAAGGGTACCTAGAGTATACTGCTCATGTAACTTTGTTTTTATTACTTTATATATAATCAGGTGCATAACATCTAATATGTATTTTAAAAACCTAATAATACAGTAGATTCTACCTACTTTCATTTCATTAGTTTGAAGGTGGGTATGCCAAATTCACAATTTCTACATTGAATAATCTTAAAACAAAATGCCTATTAAGTGCCTGATACTAACCATTAATTTCGGCATACATAAAATAAAACAAGAACATCAGAGATGTTAAGTATCAAATTTACTTTAAAAATCTTCCCCTTTCATATAACTCCCTCTCCAAAAACCCTGATTATGAGGAATATTTTCAAATTGTGATTTTCTCCCTAATTGATCTGGGCAGGCCTTGTCCATCAGCACAAATTCCAAACCCATTAAGACACTCAAAATATAGTTGATTATACATCCCAGTATATGTAATAGTGGCCCAGTGTAACTATTAATAGAATCTCCTATTATTTCCACAAGTGTTCAAGTTTAGACCATAAGTTTCATAGTCACAACACTGTAAAATGAAAGAGCTAAACTTTGAAAACTGGAAAACTATACTCAACTTTGGAAAATTTATCTAACTTCTTTAAGCTTCAATTAATAAAGACAATGACACTTATCTAACAAGAATATTGCAGATGGAAATAATTTCATGTTCACTGTCTTAGTTACAGGCAGACATTCAATATTTATAGTTTACCTATTCCAACTCTCTTTCTCCAACAATACAACAGTTGAAACAGTTTATCTATTTAATCATCTTCTTACATGTTTATTATTCCTCTTGTTTTAATGAGAAAAAGCAAACTTTCATATTCATTTTTCAAAGCACTCTAATACAACGAAAACTTTAGACTAATTGGCTAAAAGATATGATTTAAGTACCAATCAGTTCTGCCACTCACTAGCTATTTGTCCTCCATCAAACATCAAAATTCTTAATCTTTATTAAATTGCTTTCTCATCTGAAAAATTAGGATATAATTTACATACCCTATCTATCTAAAAGCACTGCTATGAGAAGAAAACTTGAAATAATGTACATAAGTATATCTTATAAACTGTAAAGTAGTAGACAAAAATGTTTACACTAACTTCTTTTTTTTTTTTTGTAGAGACAGAGTCTCAACTGTACTGCTCTCGGGTAGAGTGCCGTGGCATCACACGGCTCACAGCAATCTCTAACTCTTGGGCTTACGCAATTCTCTTGCCTCCGCCTCCCAAGCAGCTGGGACTACAGGCGCCCGCCACAACGCCCGGCTATTTTTTGGTTGCAGTTTGGCTGGGGCTGGGTTTGAACCCGCCACCCTCAGCATATGGGGCCGGCGCCCTACTCACTGAGCCACAGGCGCCGCCCTACACTAACTTCTTACAAAATAAAAACTATTAATTATATCATAAGACTACTCAAATAGATTATAATATTAGGCCTTGGGAAAGAAGAAAAATGCTCCATGGTTCAATAACTATCCAAGTTACTGCTATCTAAAAAATAATACCTCCTTTTTCCTTTTTGCCCATCCCTATCCACTGCTCCAGGTTTTAGTATTAATCAAAAAATTCTTGGGTAGCAGGGTGCTGTGTTATATGCGTATAGTTCCAGCTACTTAGGAGGCTGAGGTGGGAGGATCACTTGAGGCCAGAAACTGGAGGCCAGCCTGGGTAATATAATGAGACCCTGTCTCTAAAAAATATCAAATAAAATAAATACTTAAGCAGAAATTCAGCTAAATTGTATAAACAAATATGGTATTTAATATTACATATAATATAGTTAATTAAATAGAAGTATGTCAATGAATAGGCAACCAGGAAAAAGAAAACAAGTCCACATAGTTATAACAGAATGGAATGCAGGGAACTGGCAACAGAAGTGACAGAAAAAGTACAAAGCTGAAAAGGGGGACAGTGGGACATTGAAGCAACAAACATCAACATACTAGAAAACCACCATACTCTTAAAGTGGAGGCCAAAAGGAAGCAGCAGTGCCTCCAGGTAGAAGCTGGAGCTCTAACAGGTCTGCCCAGTGGGAGATGGAGGAAATACAGGCACTACGGGAATCACTGCGCAAGGTAAGAGGGTAGGGAAAACATTCTCTGGCTTCCATATTCCTTGCCCTCCAACTTCCAGTATCCCCCGGGGACATGCAGCTGGAAATGCAGCTTGCAAGTGTCAGCTCCCTGCCATAGGGAGCAGAACAGTGGAAGGATGAGAAATGGCTCTCATGGCAAACAGACCCAGGACCTGCACAAATGGTAATTCTGCCCATGCTAGGAATTACTATTAATATAAAGAAGCCACTTCATTAGGAGCTTCAAAAATAGTATACTTTCTCTTAAAACGTAAGTACATTAGAGGATTAACTTACGAAAGATTTGGATTATCTTCTGTTAAATTATTTTCCTTCCTTGTCAAGCACTTATAGAAAAAGCTACTAAAAATGTGACTTCGTTCAACAAGTTCATCCGATGCCTTCTCCAATATAAGATACCTGTAAAGTAGTAATCCCACAAAAGTAAATTATTTTAAGATTTTACCTGGTCTTCCCCCAATTATCTTGTATGTTCTTGAAATCATTTTTATATACAATTAGATTTCACAGCAATCTTGCTGATCCCTCTCATTTCAGCTTTAAGTTTGTTCTTTAGTTACTTCACCTCTATCAACATCATTTTAAGCAGACATTGCCCACTTATTCCTTAATTTACTTACTACATATTTATCAAATTCCTACCACGTGGCAAACACTATGTTTACTCCAAAAACACAAAATAAAAGGGGAAAAAATAAAGTATCTGTCCCCATAGAACTCATAATCCAGAAGATTGACTTTAGAAGAAAATATTCATCAATAATCACACAATAAAGTGTAAAACTGAAACTATGATCCTCTTAAATAAATCCAGAAAAATTTAATAACTGAGCTATGACTAATCTCTAAATCTTTATTCCATTTCTATAGTAAAACCATTATTCCACATAAGCTTATAATTCAACCATGTAATGATTAAACCCTTCATAATTAGAAAACTCTGCTATTCTTGATAGTTTTTTGCAGATTTTAAAATGCCCTTGCAATTGTTTTTCAAGAACTAAGTAGCCAGAGTCTTCAGATTAGTACACTGATAAGGAAAGCTGTATAGGAGGGAAGAACTCCAAACAGCTGCAGAGAGTCCTCCTCAAGTATTTAGCAGAGTATCGATCACTGCAGGCATGTAAGAAGTTCCCCAAAAGACTGGAGGGAATGGTATCAAGCATTCACTCAGACCAGGAATGGTGCCTGTTCCTATAAGCCAGATTGGAAAACCTCATTAATTCATGAGGCATTGGGTAAAGTACTCAGAAGGGTCTTTCCACAATAGATGAGGATTAATTTGTTGGTTTCAACTAATAAATCTTAAATGTATCAAACTTCCAAATAATTTGTGTCCAAGAACAAAATTCAAGTATGCTTACAGGAATACAAAAATACCCTACCCAGCACTCAGTAAAAAACTACAAGACACATGAAGAAGCCAAAAAATGATTCATAGTGAAAAGAAACATCAGTCAGTTAAAATCAACCTGGACTGGCATGTTAGATAAGCAGAAAAGGAAAGTATGACAGTTATAACTGTGTTCCATACATTCAAAAAGTCAGAAACATGGAAGGTATTTTTTAAAGGTCAAAATTAAATTTATAAATATTAAATATACAATATCTCTCTATATAAATAACTGTGTAAAACTGTAAAAATGTGACTCTAAACCACTAGAATAAAGACAGTGTTATCAGTAAAACAGTAGAACTTAGGTTAGATGATGGTAAGTTTGGTTTGAGAGGGATCTGGGAAATAATTAGAAATATCTCAATCAAGTATCAGAAATTTAGATCTAAGGATACAGCACAAAATGAAAGCTAGAAACAAATTTCCTTGGCATAAAACTTTTTAAGGCTTCCATATCTATTCCTTCATCTTTGGGAAAAGCTGAAAAAAATTTTTAAGAGAATAGTGATAGAGTTTTTTTAAATGACAGTTAACTCTCATGTTGCTTAAAGACAGAACAGACAACTGCACAGAGCAGCTTCTTTTTGGATCCCCAAGTGATCTGTAATTATAATTATGCAAAGTGGTCTGTATAATAACATAGTAAAGAAGTATTAGGTTATTAAGTAAGAAATGTCTGATTTCCTTAAGTACTAAGTTTGACAGTTGGTATCTTGACATTTCACTTTGACACTTCTTTTTTTTTTTTTTTTTGTAGAGACAGAGTCTCACTGTACCACCCTCGGGTAGAGTGCCGTGGCATCACACGGCTCACAGCAACCTCTAACTCTTGGGCTTACGCGATTCTCTTGTCTCAGCCTCCCAAGCAGCTGGGACTACAGGCGCCCGCCACAGCGCCCGGCTATTTTTTGTTGCAGTTTGGCCGGGGCTGGGTTTGAACCCGCCACCCTCGGCATATGGGGCCGGCGCCCTACTCACTGAGCCACAGGTGCCGACACTTCTTATTTTTTATTTTATTGTGAAGGTATATCCTCATTCTTTCAAACACACATTTTGGCTTATGATTATCTTTCAATTTTTTTAGAACAATTTTTGTAAAGCCATGAATAAGTCAAAAATTTGTGTTCAAATTCATTTTCAAATATGAGCTCCATCGTGGAATAAATTTAGTGCAGATAGCTGGAAATATCAACTAAGTGGAAAGAACGTGGCTAATGAACACACAGTACCTCAATGGTTTGACAAGTTCCATTCTGATGATTTTAATCTTGAAAATGAGTCACGTGGGCGACCTGAGACCAAGGTGGGTAATCATGAGCCAAAAGCTGCAGTAGAAGTGAATTTATATCTCAACCTACGTGTGAATTAGCAGCAAGATTTGACATTATTCTTCCGAAATATTGGACTATTTGAAACAAATTGGCATGGCAAAGAAACTGGATAAGTGGGTTTCAAATGAATTAAACAAGCATCAAAAAAGAAATAGTCTCAAAGCTTGCCTGTCTTTGCTGTCATGACATAAAGGTGAATCATTTCTACATTGTATTGTTACATGTGATGAAAAAATGGATTCTTTTTGACAATCAGGACTGTTCAGCACAATTACTAGATAAAGATGAAGCAGCAAAAGACAGTCCAAAACCAAATATTCATCAAAAAATGCTGATGATGGGGCAGTGCCTCTGGCTCAGTGAGTAGGGCGCCGGCCCCATATACCGAAGGTGGTGGGTTCAAACCCAGCCTCGGCCGAACTGCAACAACAACAACAAAATAACCATGCATCGTGGCGGGCGCCCATAGTCCCAGCTACTTGGGAAGCTGAGGCAAGAGAATCAGCTAAGCCCAGGAACTGGAGGTTGCTGTGAGCTGTGTGATGCCACGGCACTCTACCAAGGGCAATAAAGTGAGACTCTTTCTCTACAAAAAAAAAGAAGAAAAAATGCTAACAATGTCTGTTTGGTGGTCCAGCACTGGTATCCACTATACCTTCATGGAGCCAGGTCAATTATGGTAGATATATACTGCACCAAATAGACGACATGATGAGGAATGTTGTGATTAAGCAGCTGAGACTGGTCAACAGAAACAGGCCAATCCTTTCCCAAGACGACACTGTTGCACAAACAACACTGCTCAAACTACGGAAGCTGGACTTGGAAACTCTCTGCCATCCTTCGTATTCACCAGACCTTGCACCAACTGATTATTACTTCTTCTAGGCTTTGGACCACTTCTTGTAAAGAAAAATGTTCAATTCTCAATAAGCTGTGAAAAATACCTTTTGTGATTTCATTGCCACTCATTCTCCAGACTTCTTCACTGCTACCATACACGAACTACCACTAAGATGGTAAAACTGTGTTGGTAGTTTAGGCACATACTTTGATTAACTGTACTGCTTCTTGTCTGAGATGTAACAAACTAAACTTCTGATTCAAAATCAGACATTTCATATTTAATGACCTAATATAAAGACCAACCAACAAAAAATAAAACAATAAAAAAGCCATATATCGCCTTAAGTAGATAGTATCTATGAGAAGTAAAACAACAAAACTGATTTAGTCACAATTCTAGGAAACCCTGACAGGCAAAAATTTTCCAGATCTGTAATCTAGGCACATTATTTTTAATTAGAGTTCAAATAACTCAAAGATAAAGACATTTGTGTTAAGTTTCTCAATAAAACCTCTAAAACAAATGAGAAGACCATTTATCATTGTACTTACTTAAGGTAAAAATCAATGATTACATCATTAAGAAACTCTCCTTCTTCTAAACACTCCAAATCTTCATTAGTTACCCCTAATCCTCCCTTGGTAGGTGGTGGAGGATATACAATCAACCTTTAAATGTAAAAAAAAAGTTTAAAATGTTGGTATTGAAAATTTTAGTTATCTAACAGATTTCTATATGAAACAATAACTGTGCTATGTAATATTCTATCAACTAAAATCTGTAAGGTAAAAAATATTTGGCAGGACACAAGCAATTATATTTTCCTACTTTTACTTTCACAAGCTATTAACGTCATTTTAATTGAGAATCATCTTTTCCTTTCCAATTCTTTACATGTTGACTTATCTCACCAGACTACTACACAGTTACAATACTACTAAAGATGTCTCTTTCTGCATAATTTTTAACTTTCAACAGTTGATGTAATAAAATGGATTTTCTTATGCTCAATTTTCTAATTCTAGAGTTGGACCCTCAAGACTACACTAGTTCCTTAATGCTCTCCTCTGGTGGCTAGTCTATACAGGGGCTTGTCAATAAAGAAATAGCATGGGAGCTTAGGGGGCAAGCTCCCCCATAAGAAAGTGCTTGTAATGTTAAAATTAAGAGAACTTACAGGAAATGAAAGTGCAGATCACAGCTAGAAAGTAGAAAAGAACAGATGACAACAAACTCTGGCACTCTCTCTTAAAGTTTAGAAATTAAGAACAGTGTGAATTCCTAGCTATAATCTTGGAATAGACAGGGTGGTCCTTGATGAGCAAATGTAGACAATAATAGACATACACTATGTATTTCTTGCACCAGAAAGGTTCCAGAAAATAAGAATTATCTACACTGATTTAATCTCTTGGTACCATAGCATCTAAATCATATAACAACACCAAAAATTGTAAATGATACCATGATAGTTTCTATATTATTGGCTATTTCCCTATCCTGTGCTTTCAATTGCCTTTTTTTAAAAAAACAGAAGAATCACATGGAGATATAGAAACCACCCTCAAATGCACACTGTATATTCCACTTTACCACCATAAGAAGACATATAAAAGACAAAATATAGGGTGGCACCTGTGGCTCAAAGGAGTAGGGGGCTGGCCCCATATACCGGAGATGGTGGGTTCAAACCGGGCCCTACCCAAAAAAATAAATAAATAAAAATCTGTATAAAAAAAAGACAAAATAGAAACAAAGAAGAAACTTCTGAAAGGAAACATGTGACAAACTTTAAATTGCGTGTATATGCGTATAAGACAATGGTTTATAGCTTAAGATGATAATGGCTGTTATCCTTCCATGGTTGGAGTATAAGCTTTTTTTCCCATTATGCTTTTTCTGTATTTTCAACAAGGAACTGTTATTACTTTGAAAATTCATTAAAAAGTAAATGTAATATAAAAATTGCAATATATCTGGGTGGTGCCTGTGGCTCAGTGAGTCAGGCGCTGGCCCCATATGCCAAGGGTGGTGGCTTCAAACCCCCCAGCCAAACTGCAACCAAAAAAAAAACATTGCAATATATCCAATCAAAAAAGTTCATGTCCAAAGATTATAGAAACGGAATACATCTGAATTAGTTTCCACTTCATTCCAAAACCCCAGAGTAGGGCAAGAGACATGAACAGAATCTTTTCTCATGAATGGCCCACATCCCAAGGTCCCAAAGCAACAGATGCTGGCATGGGTGCAGAGAGAAGGGAACACTCATGTACTGTTGGTGGGACTGCAAACTAGTTCAGCCTCTATGGAAAAAAGTACAGAAAATTCTCAAAGAACTAAAAGTAGACCTTCCATTTGATCCTGCAGTCCCATTACTACGTATCTACACAAAAGAAAATAAGTCATTTTGTCGTAACGACATTTGCATTAGAATGTTTATAGCAACCCGATTTATAATTGCAAAGGTATAGAAACAACCCAAGTGGCCTTCAACACATGAATAGATCAATAAACTGTGGTATACGCAACCATAAAAAGATGGCTTTTTATACAACTTGGATGGATTTAGAGAACACTTTCCTAACTAAAGTATCACAACAATGGAAAATCAATCATCTCATGTACTCAATACTAAATTGAAACTTATAGATTAACAATTTACACAAATGAGAGAAAAATGCAATTAAATTCAAGAAAAGGGGAGGAACGAGGAGGTTTGGTAATTTCCCATTTAATTACCTGTACAAGGTACAGGTGAACAGCACACTTTCTGGGTAAAGGTCTCAACTACAACTTGGACTTTACCTTAAATGCAAACAATATAACTTAATCATAGGTACCCTTATATTAATCCAAAAAAGAAAGAACAGAGTAGAAATACCAGGCCTTGTTTGACTTTTCTGATTTATGGAATTAGATTCATGTTCCCTCATTATGAAAGGGTAATCTTTAGCATCATTGAGTTGATGAGGAAATGTTATTTAGAATCAGGATGTCATCATCCTCTATTACATTTATGAAATAAAAGCAAATTAACAAAGCTATATATATTAACAAAGTAAGTCTACAGGGCCTCCAGAAAAGAATATGTTCTATATGTGAAGATAATCATGGCACTATGATCATGTTTTGTGTATCCAAGTACAAAAGAAACTGTAGTAAACATTAGCAATTATGTGTGGGTACAGAACGTGACTAATAACATAAAACTGAAATTTGATGAACTATCACATATATTATGTTAAGAAATCGGTAAATATAATGATCATACACTGCAAAGAATGACGAGGAAGAAAACTGTTTCAATATTCAGGTTTAAATACTAAACAAAAGTATACCAAATTCTGTGTCTACAATAATTTTTGAAGTATATACAAGTGCAGTGCAAAAAACAAAGTTTTTAAAAAAAAATTTTTGAAGTACCTTAAGTTGAGGCATATTTTAGCAAGCAACTTTCTTTTTCCTATCATACATTCAGATATGAACTTATCATCAAATATTTTCAATAAATATTTGAATATAATATTTTGGCTCACATTTGTTTTACTGACATAAAACTAAACAAAAATGGCACCTATTATTTTCTTAATAAAATTTTTAATTTCCTCATACGTTTAAAAAACACAAAAATTATTTCCATTGTTAACCATCAGCTTGAAAGTAAAACTCAAACATTTCAAAAGGTAATCTACTTAAAAGCAGCAACGTGAATAAAAACTACTAATATGCCCACCTATTATAAAAACAGGATACGACATAGTACATACTTCTGAACAGGTCCAGTGTGCCTGACTTCTTGCCATTCTTCATCTGGGTTAGATGTAATAGAAAATGAGTAGCAACCACTACTTTGCTTCTGCAGGAAGGTGTAGGTAGGTCTGGTTGCATCTGTATTAAAGGGCTGACAGAATGTAGGAAGGAAAAAGATCTTATGAATACATAAATACAAACATATTAACTGTCAAAAGAACAAAGTCAAAACATAGCCCGCTAAGAGAAAATGTAACTAAAAGAAATCTCTCTAAATGAGTTATATCTACGCTTTCAGAATTTCTATAAAGATATAACCAAGCCTGGCTCAGCACCTGTAGCAAGGTGGTTATGGCGCCAGCCACATGCACTGAAGCTGGTGGGTTCGAACTCAGCCTGGGCCAGCTAAACAACAATGACAACTGCAACAAAAATATAGCCAGGCATTGTGCGCAGGTGCCTGTAGTCCCAGCTACTTGGGAGGCTGAGGCAAGAGAATCGCTTAAGCCCATGAGTTTGCAGTTGCTGTGAGCTATGATGTCACAGCACTCCACCGAGGGCAACACAATGAGACTCTGTCTCAAAAAAAAAAAAAAATATATATATATATATATAAAACCAAGCCAAAAATAATACTTCTCATCAAAAGATACTGTATAAACAACGGTCCAAGTTTAACTTGAAGTGCTACTTCGTCATTTAGGCTCTATAATTAAAGAAGAATTTGACAGCTTTTCAGTTGAAAATAATCAAGACAAGTGACAAATTAACAGGAAAAAGTAAAATTTAAAAGTAAGGGAGGCTGAGTTTAAAACAACATAAATTGAAATTCTATTACTAAATGAAAAATAATATACAAATTTGTATATACAATTAATTAGCATGGAGAGTTTTTGCAACATTATGCATAAAGCGAGATATGGGTGAAGGCTTATGCCTTGTCTTACACTAACATGGCTTTCTATAGGCATTTGATTAAAGAATTAGGCCCATACCAAACCTGTGTATGTGTGCATGAACATGCTTGGGTATAATTATGCCATAGCTTCTTAATAAACATTTTTCTCTCTAGAAGTATTTGGCAGAAATATACAGACTACTTGTACATTGCCACACTCCTATAACGACAAATATAGCATCTTAAAACTTACTACTGTTTTCAAGATAATTTTAGACTAATAGAGTTACAAAAGACAAACCTCACCCAGATTCCCCTAATTTTATCATATATAACCATAATACAATTATCAAAACTAAGAAATTAACATTGGTATAATACTATTAACCGAACTACAGACTTTAATCTGATTTATTTAGTTTTTCCACTAATATCCTTTTTCCTTTTCACGATCCTACAATTTCTCCATTTTTCCTTTTCTTTCACAACTTGTAAAGAGTATTGTTCAGTTATTTTGTAACTGGGTTTGCCTTACTTTTCTCATTACTAGACTGAAGTTATACATTATCAAGAAGAAAGCTATAGAAGTGATGCACCCTTCTCAGTGCATGGTACAAGGGGTACATTATTTCGCTGTATTTTATTACTCATGCTGTTAACTTTGATCATTTGGTTAAAGTGATATCTGCCAGGTTTCTTTGCTATGAAGTTACTACTTTTTTTTTTTTTTTGAGACAAAGTCTCACGTTGTTGCCCTCAGTAGAGTACCGCAACCTCATAGCTCACAGCAACCTCAAACTCTTGGGCTCAAGTGATCCTTTGTCTCAGCCTCCTGAGTAGCTGGGACTACAAGTGTCTGCCACGATACCTCGCTATATTTTTAAAGCTGGGGGCTTGTTCTTGCTCAGGCTGGTCTTGGACTTGTGAGCTCAAGCAATCCGTCCACTTTGGCCTCCCAAAGTGCCAGGATTAAAGGTGTGAGCCATGGCACCTGGCCCACTACTTTTCTTTCTGTAGTTAATTATTTGGCGCCAGAGACTTTAAGAATATGTACATATTTTCTTTCTTCCTCAATTTTCAACCATTAAATTTGACATCCATCAGCAGACTTTGTAACAATCACAAATATAGTATCCTAGTGGTGGTAATACATTTCCTTTATTCCTTTTGCATTTATTAATTGGATTCTTTTCTAAAAAATAATTGCCCCTTATCTACCATTTATTATTTAATAATTTATTCATTAACTCAGTTATCAAGTTACATCAATAGAGACTCATAGATATTTATTTTATTCATTTTATTCATGGGTTATAATCCCATGCTATCATTACTGATGTTGGTGAACAAACTCTTCCAGCTTTGACCTCTGAGCTTTCTTTCAAGCTGGTCCCTGTGCCCTTTTAACAAAACACAACATTTTGAAATCAGCCTAATATCAATGAAAGAATTGTCACTGAACCTCCTCACCCCTTCCCAATTATATTAATCATATGCTAACCTGAGATATTGATTTCATCTTCACTTCTTCAATAGCAGCAGCAGGAGCAGAGAAAGAATGAGTTGGAACACAGTAATAATGAATAAAAGAACTTTCTTTTGAAGAGAGGCTCTGAAACAAAGGAAGTGCCTGAACCCAAGACAATGGGTAAGAAAGCTCTAATTCTCCATTGGTTGCACTTATTTCCATCATAATATCTTTCAATTTCAATTCTTCTCTTTGTGAAATAGGATTGTGTAGCTCAAGGAAAATGAATTCACTGGATTTTGCTATAAAAGAAAAAAATTATCAATGCTATTTTTAAGGGGATAATAATTACAATAATTTAATTACTAATTACTGTCAGACTGATATGTAACCCTAAGTATTTTGTATGTTAGGTTAAAAACCCAGGCAATTTAAAATCCTGAAATAGGGCATTCGTAACCAAGAACTAAAACTCACAATTTTTAGACACCTGTTTTACTGAACTAAAATGGAAATTCCACAAAGAGATTGATTGCTATTATCACCAATGCCTGGCATTTAGTAAGTGGTAGTAAACATTTGGTAATTAATTTATACATGGATGAATAATAATTAAGCAATTAGTTATTTTTCTCTACCTCCTCTACTGATCAAATCTATCAACTAAGGAAGTATTCCAATCAAATACTTTCTACATTTTCTTTCCTCAACCATTTTAATGGTGATCTCAAAAGACATTCTCTCCCCCCATAATGATTATAAATGGCTCATTATGTTTTCCCCAATTTCTTTGCTATTTAGTCATAAATTTTCCTAATAAAAGTCATTAGGATAGGAAAACGAACTAAATTTAAAGGTATAAAATTTACTTTATTACTTAACATCTTTAATGTGCAAGAGGGTAGGAGGAAGGAGGCAGAGAGATCAAAGAGGTGAGAAAGGGGTAGGCCATGGTGACTCATGCCTACAATCATAGCACTCGGAGAGGCTGAAGCAGCAAGACTGCTTGAGGCCAGGAGTTGGAGACCAGCCTAAGCAAGAGTGAGACCTGACTCTATAAAACAGAAAAATCAGTCGGATACGGTGACATGTGACTATATTTGCAGCTACTTGGGGCTGAGGCAGGAGGATCACTTAAGCCATGGAATTTGAGGTTGCAGTGGTGCCACTACACTCTAGCCCAGGTGACAGAGCAAGACCCTGTCTCAAAAAAAAGAAAAAAAGGGCAGCACCTGTGGCTCAAAGAAGTGTGCTGGCCCCATATACCAGAGGTGGTGGGTTCAAACCTGGCCCCCCGGCCAAAAACTGCAAAAAAAAAATTTAAAAAGAGGTAAGAAAGAACTTTATTAATGTGACTTATCCAATTCTAAACCAAATTCCTTTACAATTTGGAAACTAAACAAAGTTAGAAAATATCTCAAAATGCATATTACGTAAATAGGTACTGTAGGCACATAAAGAAAATTATTCAATCCAGTCTTTGAGAAATGATATATAAGAAATTTGTTACTGATCAACTCTATAGCAGTTCATTATGAAACAATGTCAAGAAACCCATCAGGTCATCAAGGGTGACAACTGACTAAAAGATAGGCATTACTTTATTTTATAGTATAGGAACTTTTTATTTTCAAAGTAAACAACATTTAAGATTTCTTTAAGGTATTATTTTTATTTTAGAAGATAATTTCACTTGAATAAAATTATCAGAAATTAAGTAGGCAATAATTTATATAATACAGTAACAGGATTATTTCTCATTCAATGAAATTAATTTCAATTCACTGAAATAATTACAATGTATTGAATTATTTTAGAAGAAAACTACTTTACTCATATGACTTTTCAGGTTTGCCAAAAATTTAGAAATCATTTTATACTCACACTGATGGCTTAATATAGAGTTTTCTAATTGGGTCTGAATCTCTTGAAGATAATTTGAAGCAACCCAGAGGAAAAGGATAGCAGAACTCCTTTTACTGTGATCATCATCCTTACTTTTCCATAACCCGAACCTTTTTAAATGTGTGGTATCCACTAGCAAGGAAACCTCATTCAGAGATACTGAAACAAATAAAAGATAACAATTTAAAAATTAACCTATTTAATATTATAGCCTCTAAGCACTATATGACACTTCTTAATATATTATATATTTTTTAAAAGAATTATATGCAAAGTTTTTAAAAAATAATATAAATATAACATACATTATAATATATTTCACTAAATTTAGCTAAAATACCCCAAGCAGTATTATTAGAGTAAAAAAAAGAAATCACATTACAATTAGGAAGAGCTAAGTAATTATTAAATAATAATTAGAGATTTAGTCTCTCATAGTTTATCATTTCAGTTATATCCCAAAAAGATAAATTTGAATTTAAATATCCATAGCATAAAAACCTTGTCTAGACAGATTTCTCAATAGGAATTTTGAAATTACTAGCAAAAGAAAAAAAGCAGTCTACCAATGCAGAAAATAAAGTACACAAAACTTTAAAAATTATATATTTCCATCTTTTCTACTTGATCAATGCTATAAAGTAAGATTCCAAATGCTATCTTAAGCCAATTTCTGTCCATCTTTCTTCTCCCAAAACATTTACATTCCACTATACATGTACAGATAAGCCACTGTCAAAAGTGTCTCAAGAATAATACAAAGTTCTGATTGGTCTATGAAGATATTTCTTGTAAAATTCTTACAGGTTTTATTTCTTAAAACTCATAGGTAATCATTCTAAATTATTAGTCTTTCTCCCTCTTAGTGATCCAAAGGAATCTCTTCTGAAGACTTTTTTTAATTCAAAGAAACATAGAAAACTGATTTAAAGAAGTCCTGAAAGTCATCTAGTTCAACTTTAAGAAAGCAAGCAGCTAAACCAGGAATGCAAATATATCAGTTAAGTATAAGCCCAATATGGGTGCCTATTTGAAACAAATCTCTCAATACTCCTCCCTGCTTTATCCTTGCCTTTTGCCTGCCTGGAACTGTGCTATTCACAGTGTGGGTCCCTAGCCTGTAATACTGGCATTACCATGAAGCTTGTTAGAAATGCAGAATATCAGACCCCAGCCTAAATCTACTGAATCAGAATCTCCATTTAACAGCCCACCCCCACCCCCACCCCTAGCATTCACATGAGTATGAACATTAAAGTATGAAATTATTTTACAATGAGGATCAAATAACCAGTCATCTCAATGTTCCTAAACCAGCCGTTCTCTTCTTTAACTTTCCCAATCTGAAAACTATCAGTAAACTGGCAACAAAAACAAGCAGATTAAATTAAAAGAAAACAGGAATGAGAAGCCTCAGAAAAATCTGCTCAGCCTTTCCTCCTCATAAAGCTTATAGCAGACTTATTATTCCAAACTTTTGAATTGAAAGCTAAAGTTTCTTAACAAACACTGATTTAAAGTTTCTCTTCTTAAAAAAAGGAATTCAATACCATCATGAGAAAAATGTACACCTCATTACCAAATCTTCCACCAATATGTGGTCAATTCTGTTACAGAGATACAGCAGCTAGCTGAAAGCAGAAGTTGCTTACCCACTTTGTCCTTAGTAAGAGAACCCTAATTTTATTAAGGGAAGCAAGATACTCAGCTTTTAAGAACTCTATTTCCTAGCTTCCTTTGCAAATAGGTGAGTGATCATATGACTAGTTAGCTAATAAACATAAGCAGAAGTCTGGTGGCATGCACATCCAAAACGGCTCCTTAAAAGGGGCATGAAATAGGTAGCATGTGATCTTTCCACCATTTTCCCCTTCCTCCTGTTTATGCCTGACATGCTAACATGATGATGGAGTTAGCAGCCACAACAGCCACAAGACAAACTTGAGGATACAAGTCATGTGTTAGGGATGGTAGAGAAGAAAACTAAAAGACCCTGGACCCTGATGACCAAGGAAACACCATATCAGTTCAGCATGCCTCTAGATTTCTTCCATGTGAAGGCAAAATAAACTTTTCTTTAAGCGACTGTTACTAACAACCGAACGTAATAGCTAATTTGAAAATTTAATATTTTCCCTCAACTGCATGGAAAAGGAGTAAAGATTTAGAACTTTAGGCTCCCATCCATAAAACCTTTTATACACATGCCTTGGTTTAAAAACATATTGCATATGAAAATATGGACAGGACTTGGAGAAGAACATTTTCTTCTTCATGATATAACTATAAACCTATTATCACTAAAAAGACTATTTTTCCATAATTAGTAATTGAAAATTTCTTTTAAAAATCTTGTGGGATTAAAAAAATCATAAATAAGAGAGCAACATTTGAAAAAAGTACAAACACTAACTATGAAAACCTAAAATATTATTTTTGACATCTACATCACAAGAATTTGAGAGGTAGCACTCTCTGTTATGCAGGTCTTCAACTATATATTATATAAACCACTATCATTTCGGAAATTATTCCTTTAAAAATCAAATGTCCTTTTGTTTCTTCCAATATTATCTTAATCCTTAATAATTTATTAATATTTACTAATATTACTAATACTAATTGATTAACATTTACAACTATCAATATGCTTATTCTGTGCTTTATATAGTCTTATTACATATGTGATAATCTAAACACTAGAATCATTATCATAACTTAGTTTTGGATTCTTTACATGAGGTATCTGGAGAATCCAATTAAAGTTACTCTGATCACATCTTCAATCTTGAAACAAAAGCCTCCTCTTCTCTAGTTCATAGCTAAAGTGTTATTTATGTTTTTCTTCCTCATTCGTTTTATAATTCATTATCCAAGGAGATTATTCTCTATTATTTTTTCTCCTTAGTGTCATTTCTTATTCTGGAAGATTTTTAGTTGAAATGAGAGTAAGAAAATGGTCTGGGTCTTGTAAGTTGCACATACATTTTCTTTTCTTTTCTTTTTTTTTTTTTTATAGAGACAGAGTTGAACTTTGTCACCCTCGGTAGAGTGCCATGGTGTCACAGCTCACAGCAACCTCCAGCTCTTGGGCTTAGGCAATTCTCCTGCCTCAGCCTCCCAAGTAGCTGGGACTACAGGTGCCTGCCACAACGCCTGGCTATTTTTTTGTTGCAGTTTGGCCAGGGCAGGGTTCGAATCCGCCACCCTCAGTGTATGGGGCCGGTGCCATACTCCCTGAGCCACAAGCACTGCCCAGCACATACATTTTCTTACTCATATGAGAAATGATTTAAAAATCTTTCTTAGTCTGTACATTAAAACACTTTAATATGTACATATTAGACATTTTTCTTATGCTTCTTTCCTTATAGTTTCTATTTTCATCCATTTTTATATATACCAAAATATTTTTGCTATCTACCAAAGCTGTTAATCTGAAAAAAATCACTATGAATCCTTTAATATTGTTTGACTGAGAGTCATCAAAATAATAGTGTATTATTTTCAATGCTGGTGTATTATAAAACATTTTGACTCCCTTTGTAGCTGTTAAAAAATGTTAAGATGAAACACTATTAAACTTAGTTTTATTTAAGTTCTATACTGAAAAAAATTATGGAAAACTGGTTGCAAAAGGATTTTAGAAGTTTTGCTGACCATTATTTTACAGTAAAAATTACAATGAAAAGACAAGGTCACAATAGAATGATAACTTACCTTGAAATGGGATCTTTACATACTTTTTTGTGAACTAAACAAAAAATTAAAAAGCAATAAATGAGTTAATCAAAATGTGTTACTATTCAAATTTTTACCTTTTTTCTTTTTCAAACCATAAGCACATATTCAAATTCCCTTTTATCAATAAATCAAGAAAACATTTCACTGTAAAGACTTAGTTTTATAGAAGTTAAAGAATCCCAAGCAAGTAATTTAATTCTCAATGTGCTCATTTATAAAAACCAGTTAAGACTTTACTTAATATATTTTTCAAAAATGTTTTCTGAAAATTTAAAGAAAAAAAGACGAAGTATATATATTATGTCTGCTGTGACAAGAAAAAAGACAAAACTGCAGAGAAACCCCTAAGTAACAAGGACTCTAGTAAACAGACCATAAAGCATAATCTGAGTCTTGGCTTTGCTGACTCAGCAGCACACGACCATTCTCTCAGGGATGAACTTATCACAAGCAAGTACTGAAGAAACTAAAATGCCAATATTGCTTATATTGAGAAATTAAAACTGTCAAAAGACTTAATCTGTGGCCCACCTGGTATGTACATTTGTTTCTGCAGAAAAACAACTAATTACAATCAAAAGGTTTAATGTGAAATGGCTAAAAAAGATCTAATTCCATAACAGTGATGAACTTGTCAAAATTAAAGTCCCTAAGCCGGAACACCCTCTCCTCTGGATGCCTTTTTGGTGGAGACCACCAACTCTTTCATCCCTAACATTCATCTAGCTCTGTTTCAATGTTATGAACTCCTTTCTAACTGAGGCTTTTGCTCTTTCTGCTCCTTCTGCTCCTGGAGAAACTACCTTTCGTATATATCTGACCTCCTTCAGTCTTGTCTTCATAATAAACTGTCAAGAATTGTAGAGCACCTGGCTAAATCTTGCATGTACCATCTAAAACACAAGTTTGTTTTTCCCTAATGCGCAGTGAATTTGTGCTTATTTTTTGTTAAGTTTATCTTGTGATCAATATAATTATAAATAAACATATTCATAATAAATGAATTGATATCAGAGGTAAAGTCTGTAAGTACAAAACAAAATCAAAATTGTCTTGGTACATGAGCTCCCTATCAGTAGAAAACTGAACCTGTGTTTCATTGAAACCACAGGTTTATTGTGACTCCATTTATTTTTCTAATTTAAAAATTATTTTATACTTCACTACATTATACAATAGGATGTATTAACTAAAAACCAAGTTAAAATTCTGCTCTACAATCTATACCAGTTACATAAATACTAACTAGATGAACTCAGGCAACTTACAGAACCTTTCTCAGCTTTAGTTAAGATCCTTAAGAGTAGGGCAGCGCCTGTGGCTCAGTGAGTAGGGTGCCAGCGCCATTACAGAGGGTGGTGGGTTCAAACCCGGCCCTGGCCAAACTGCAACAAAAAAATAACCGTGCATTGTGGCAGGTGTCTATAGTCCCAGCTACTAGGATGGCTGAAGCAAGAGAATCACCTAAGGCCAAGACCTGGAGGTTGCCTTGACCTGTGACACCACAGCACCCTGATGAGGGTGACCAAGGTGAGCCTCTGTCTCTAGAAAAAAAAAAAAAAAAATCCTTAAAGTAGCTATTATCCCCGGAAGAACTGCGCTGCGACCCACAACAGGCGCCCGCCCAGACCTCCGAAACTGCTGTGCCACAAACGCAACCCACGATTGGCGCCTCCCCGGACCTCCATAACAGCTGCGCTGCGATCCGCACCTGCCCAGAGGACTTCCGTATGAGTGGCTCCACGACCCGAAACCCATACCTGCCCGGCCTCTGCAAGCCCTGAACAGGAACTCCGTGAGCTGCACAACCCCGCATCCTCCCTCCTATACCCTCCCTTCCTCCACACCGGGCTGCTCATCTGGCCAGGGACTATGGTAGCCGTGTGCCCTCCAGAGCCCTCCCTGCCTCTGCACAGAGCCCTTCTCCTGGCCAGAGACTGCAGGAGCCTTGGGCCCTCTGTGGGCGCACTGCACTCCCAGAACCGTATGCACCACCCCCCACCCTGTTGCTGGATCCAGGTGTGTCACACTCAGGAGCTGCTCCCACTACCAGAACTCCCTGGATGGGGCAGCCCCAGAGAAGCTACACAGAGTCACTCCCTACAAAGATTCAGCAACAACAGAGTCATCCCGCTGGGGTCTAATCTTGGAGAGACACCTACCCAACTCTGAGAACGGCCACAGGCAATGATAAAAAACAATCACGAGGCGAAATCAAGGGAAATACTCTGGCAATATGAATAATCAGAGTAGATCAACTGGACCAAGGAACAATGGGGCAGACACAGCCCAAGATCCCATGCACAAACAAATAGCTGAGATGTCAGAAATCGAATTCAGAATCTGGATAGCAAATAAGATCGAACTAGAATTCCAAGCAGTAACCCAAAAGATAGCTCAAGAATTCAACGAATTCAAAGACCAAATGACCAAAGATTTTGACAAATTGAGACAAGAAGCTGCAGCCCTCAAATATCTGAGAAAAACAGTAGAATCCCTCAGTAACAGAATGGAACAAGCAGAAGAAAGGATTTCTGACATTGAAGACAAAGCTTTTGAACGCTCCCAAACTTTCAAAGAGGAAGAGAAATGGAGGGTAAAAACAGATCACTCTCTCAAAGAGCTCTGGGACAATTAGATGAAAATCAATATTCGTCTTATACGGATCCCCGAAAGCGACGATGTGGCTTCACAAGGCAGAGTCTCTTCTCCATGAGATAATGAAGGAGAATTTTTCCAGACATGCCAAGAGATTCTGAAATTCAGATAGCAGACAGTTTCAGAACTCCAGCACAACTCAACCTGAATAAGACATCCTCCAGACACATCATAATCAATTTCACTAAAGTTAATATGAAGGAGAAAATTCTGAAAGCAGCCAGACGAAAGAAAACCATCACCTACAAGGGCAAGAATATTACAATAACTGCAGATCTCTCTGCTGAAACCTTTTAAGCTAGAAGAGGATGGTCATTGACTTTTAATCTCCTAAAACAAAATAACTTTCAACCAAGGTTCCGTACCCACCTAAACTGAGTTTCATTTATGATGGAGAAATTAAATACTTCAATGACATTCACTTGTTGAAGAAATTTGCCATAACTAAACCAGCTCTCCAGGATATTCTTAGACCAATCCTCCATAAAGACCAGTGTAATCCTCCACCACGAAAGTAAACCCACCCAGAAAGTTCTGATCAAATTCCAAAAGGATTAAAAATGTCCACCGGACTCTTGAAAGGCTTATCAATATTCTCGATTAATGTGAATGGTTTAATGTCCTCTAAAGAGGCACAGGTTGGCTGACTGGATACAAAAACTCAAGCCAGATATCTGCTGGATACAAGAATCTCATTTTACATTAAAAGACACATTTAGACTCAAGGTGAAGGGATGGTCATCTATACTCCAGGCAAATGGAAAGCAGAAAAAAGCAGGCATTGCAATCCTATTCACAGACACAATAGGCTTTAAACCAACCAAAATAAGGAAGGATAAGGATAGACACTTCACATTTGTTAAAGGTAATACTCAACATGATGAGATCTCAATTATTAATATTTATGCACCCAACCAGAATGCACCTCAATTTATAAGAGAAACTCTAACAGATATGTGCAACTTGATTTCCTCCAGTTCCACAGTAGTTGGAGATTTTAACACCCCTTTAGCAATGCTGGATAGATCCTCCAAAAAGACGGTAAGCAAAAGGAATTTTATATTTAAACTTAACCATTCAACATCTGGACTTAACAGACATCTACACAACACTACATCCCAACAAAACTGAATACAAATTCTTCTCATCAGCCCACAGAACATACTAAAAAATCGACCACATCCTAGGCCACAAATCGAACCTCAGCAATTAAAAAAAATGGAAATAATTCCTTGCATCTTCTCAGACCATCATGGAATCAAAGTTGAACTCAATAACAATAGGAATCTGCATAATCACACAAGAACATGGAAGCTAAATAACCTTATGCTGAAGGATAGATGGGTTATAGACGAGATGAAGAAGGAAATCACCAAATTTTTGCAACAAAACAACAATGAAGACACAAATTATCAGAACCTCTGGGATACTGCAAACGCAGTCCTGAGAGAGAAATTTGTAGCACTGCAAGCCTTCCTCAAGAAAACGAAAAGAGAGGAGGAGGTTAATAACATAATGGGACATCTCAAGCAACCGGAGAAGGAAGAACATTCCAACCCCAAACCCAGCAGAAGAAAAGAAATAACCAAAATCAGAGTGGAATTAAATGAAATTGAAAACAAAAGAATTATACAACAGATCAATAAATCCAAAAGTTAGTTTTCTGAAAAGGCCAATAAAATAGATAAACCTTTGGCTAACCAAACCAAGAAAAAAAGAGTAAAATCTCTAATTTCATCAACCAGAAATGGTAATGATGAAATAACAGAACCCTCAGAAATTCAAACAATCCTTAATGAATATTACAAGAAACTTTACACTCAGAAATATGAAAATCTGAAAGAAATCGACCAACACTTCGAAGTAAGCCACCTACCAAGACTTAGCCAGAATGAAGTGGAAATGTTGAACAGGCACTTATCAAGTTCTGAAATAGCATCACTATACAAAATCTCCCTAAAAAGAGAAGCCCAAGATCAGGTGGCTTTACGACAGAATTCTACCAAACCTTTAAAGAAGAACTAGTACCTATATTACTAAACCTCTTCCAAAATATAGAAAAAGAAGGAATACTACCCAACACATGCTACAAAGCAAACTTCACATTGATCCCTAAACCAGGGAAAGATCCAACAAGAAAAGAAAATTATAGAACAATATCACTAATGAATATTGATGCAAAAATACTCAATAAGATCCTAACAAACAGTATCTAACAACACATCAAAAAAATTATACACCACGACCAAGTGGGATTTATCCCAGGATCTCAAGGCTGGTTCAATAAACGTAAATCTATAAACCTAATTCAGCACATAAACAAACTAAAAAATAAAGACTATATAATTCTTTCAATTAAAGCAGAAATTTTGATAATATCCAGCATCCCTTCATTATCAGAACACTTAAGAAAATTGGTATAGAAGTGACTCTTCTTAAACGAATACAGGTCATTTACAGCAAACCCACAGCCAATATCGTATTGAACGGAGTTAAATTGAAATCATTTCTACTTCGATCAGGAACCAGGCAAAGATGCCCATTGTCTCCATTCCTCTTTAACATTCTGATGGAAGCTTTATCCATGGCAATTAAAGAAGAAAAGGCGATCAAGAGTATCCACATAGAGTCAGAAGAGATGAAACTTTCACTCTTTGCAGAAGATATGATCATATATCTGGAAAACACTAGGGATTCTACTACAAAACTTTTATAAGTGATAAAGGAATACAGCATTGTCTCAGGCTATAAAATCAACACCTATAAATCTGTAGCCTTTATATATACCAACAATAGCCAAGCCAAAAAAACAATCAAGGGCTCTATTCCTTTCACAGTACTGCCAAAGAAGATGAAATGTTTGGGAGTATACCTAACAAAGGACATGAAAGATCTCTACAAAGAGAACTATGAAACTTTAAGAAAAGAAATAGCTGAAGATGTTAACAAATGAAAAAACATACCATGCTCATGGCTGGGAAGAATCAACATTGTTAAAATGTCTATACTACCCAAAGCAATATATAATTTTAATGCAATTCCTATTAAAGCTTCATTGTCATATCTTAAAAAAATAATATTTCATTTTATATGGAATCAGAAAAACCCTTGAATAGCCAAAACATTACTCAGCAATAAAAATAAAGCTGGAGGAATCACACTACCAGACCTGAGACTGTACTATAAATCGATAGTGATCAAAACAGCATGGCATTGCCACAAAAACACAGAAGTAGATGTCTGGAACAGAACAGAGAACCAAGACATGAATCCAGCTACTTACCGTTATTTGATCTTTGACAAGCCAATTAAAAACATTCAGTGGGGAAGATTCCCTATTTAACAAATGCTGTTGGGTAAACTGGCTGGCAACCTGTAGAAGAGTGAAACTGGACCCACACCTTTCACCATTAACTAGGACTCCCACTGGATAAAAGATTTAAACTTAAGACATGAAACTATAAAAATACTTGAAGAAAGTGCAGGAAAAACTCTTGAAGGAATCGGCCTGGGTGAATATTTTATGAGGAGGACTCCCCAGGCAATTGAAACAGTATCAAAAATACACTACTGGGACCTGATCAAACTAACAAGCTTCTGCACAGCCAAGAACATAGTAATAAGTAAAGCAAGCAGACAGCCATCAGAATGGGAGAAAATACTGGCAGGTACACCTCCAATAAAGGTCTAATAACCAGAATCAACAGAGAACTCAAACATATTAGCAAGAACTCAAACATATTAGCAAGAAAGGAACAAATGATCCTACCTCAGATGGGCAAGGGACTTAAGTGAAACTTCTCTAAAGAAGACAGACGCACGATCTACAAACACATGAAAAAAAGCTCATTATCCTTAATCATCAGAGAAATGCAAATCAAAACTACTTTGAGATATCACCTAACCCCAGTAAGAGTAGCCCACATAACAAAATCCCAAAACCAGAGATGTTGGTGTGGATGTGGAGAAAAGGGCACACTTCTACTCTGCTGGTGGGAATGTACCCTAATACGTTCCTTCTGTAAGGATGTTTATAGAATACTTAGAGACCTAAAAATAGACCTGCCATTCGATCCTACAATTCCTTTACTAGATTTATACCCAGAAGACCAAAAATCACAATATAACAAAGACATCTGTACCAGAATGTTTATTGCAGCCCGATTCATAATTGCGAAGTCATGGAAGAAGCCCAAGTGCCCATCCACCCACAAATGGACTAGCAAATTGTGGTACATGTATACCATGGAATACTATGCAGCCTAAAGAAAGATGGAGACTTTATCTCTTTCATGTTTCCATGGATGGAGCTAGAACATATTCTTCCTAACAAAGTACCTCAGGAATGGAAGAAAAAACATCCAATGTACTCAGCTCTACTATGAAGCTAAATTATAGCTTTCACATGAAGGCTATAACCCAACTACAGCACAAGACTATGGGGAAAGGGCCAAGGAAGGGGTATGGAGGGGGGAGGTTATGGTGAAGGGAGAGTAATGGATGGGGCCACACCTACAGTGCTTCTTAGAATGGGTACAGGCGAAACTTACTAAATGCAGAATACAAATGCCTACATATAGTAACTAAGAAAATGCCATGAAGGCTATGTTGAACAGTTTGATGAGAATATTTCAGATTGTATATGAAACCAGCACATTGTACCCCTTGATTGTACTAATGTACACAGCTATGATTTAACAATAAAAATAAATTAATTAAAAATATATATATCCTAACAAACAGAATCCAACAACACAACAAAAAAATTATACACCATGACCAAGTGGGATTTATCTCAGGTTCTCAAGGCTGGTTCAATATACGTAAATCTATAAATGTAATTCAGCCCATGAACAAACTAAAAAATAAGACCATATGAATCTCTCAATTGATGGAGAAAAAGCTTTTGATAATATCCAGCATCCCTTGGTGATCAGAACACTTAAAAAAAATGGTAAAGGGCGGCACATGTGGCTCAAAGGGATAGGGCACCAGTCCCATATGCTGGAGGTGGTGGGTTCAAACCCAGCCTCGGCCAAAAACCACAAAAAAAAAAAATTGATACAAAGGGACATTTCTTAAAATAATAGAGGCCACCTATAGCAAACCACATCGAATATCGTATTGAATGGAGTTAAATTGAAATCATTTCCACTTAGATTAAGAACCAGGCAAGGTTGCCCATTGTCTCCATTGCTCTTTAACATTCTAATGGAAGTTTTAGCCTTTGCAATTAGGGAAGAAAGGCAATCAAGGGTATCCACATAGGTTCAGAAGAGATCAAACTTTCACTCTTTGCAGATGACTTGATCATATATCTGGAAAACACTAGGGATTCTACTACAAAACTTTTAGAAGTGATCAAGGCTGAGGAGTGAGGATTGCTTGAGCTCAGGAGTTCGAGGCTTGTCTGAGCGAGAGTGAGACCCCGACTCATGGAAAAAAATGGAAAAACCCAGCCGGGCGCTGCGGCAAGAGCCTGTAATCCCAGCAGCTTCAGAGGCTGAGGCAGCAGGATGCCCATAGCCCGAGTCTGAGGTTACAGAGAGCTACGATGCCATTGCCCTATGCTCAGGGCATAGGGTAGAACTCTCTCTTGACAGAAAAAAAACAAGGCAACTGAGAAGTGATCAAGGAATACGGCAATGTCTCAGACTACAAAATGAATACCCATAAATCTGTATCTTTATATATACCAACAATAGCCAAGCCAAAAAAACAGTCAAGGACTCTATTCCTTTCACAGTAGTGCCTAAGAAAATGAAATATTTGGGAGTTTATCTAACAAAGGACGTGAAAGATCTCTATAAAAAGAACTATGAAACTTTAAGAAAAGAAATAGCTGAAGATGTTAACAAATGGAAAAACACCATGGTCATGGCTGGGAAGAATCAACATTGTTAAAATGTCTATACTACCCAAAGCAACATATGATTTTAATGCAATTCCTATTAAAGCTTCATTGTCATATATTAAAAATCTTGAAAAAATAATACTTCGTTTTATATGGAATCAGAAAAAACCTCAAATAGCCAAGACATTACTCAGAAATAAAAACAAAGCAGGAGGAATCACGCTACCAGACCTGAGACTGTACTATTAATCGATAGTGATCAAAACAGCATGGTACTGGCACAAAAACAGAGAAGTAGATGTCTGGAACAGAATAGAGAAGCAGGAGATGAATCCAGCTACTTACCGTTATTTGATCTTTGACAAGCCAATTAAAAACATTCAGTGGTGAAAAGATTTCCTATTTAACAAATGGTGCCTGGGTGAACTGCTGGGTGATCTGTAAAAGACTGAAACTGGACCCACACCTTTCACCATTAACTAAAATAGACTCTCACTGTATAAAGATTTAAACTTAAGACATGAAACTATAAAAATACTTGAAGAAAGTGCAGGAAAAACTCTTGAAGGAATCGGCCTGGGTGAATATTTTATGACGAGGACTCCCCAGGCAATTGAAACAGTATCAAAAATACATTACTGGGCCTGATCAAACTAAAAAGCTTCTGCACAACCAAGAACGTAGTAAATAAAGCAAGCAGACAGCCCTCAGAATGGGAGAAAATATTTGCACATTATACCTCCGATAAAGGTTCAATAACCAGAATCCACAGAGAACCTCAAATATATTAGCAAGAAAAGAACAAGTGATCCCATCTCAGCGTGGGCAAAGGACTTAAAGAGAAACTTCTCTAAAGAAGATAGACGCATGATCTACAAACACATGAAAAAAAGCTCATCATCCTTAATCATCAGAGAAATGTAAATCAAAACTACTTTGAGATATCACCTAACCCCAGTAAAGGTAGCCCACATAACAAAACCCAAAACCAGAGATGTTGGCGTGGACGTGGAGAAAAGGGCACACTTCTACACTGCTGGTGGGAATGCACACTAATACATTACTCTTGGAAGGATCTAAAAATAGAGATCTAAAAATAGACCTGCCATTCGGCCCTACAATTCCTTTACTAGGTATATAACCAGAAGACCAAAAATCACAATATAACAAAGACATCTGTTTATCGCAGCCCAATTCATAATTGCTAAATCATGGAAGAAGCCCAAGTACCCATCTACCCATGAATGGACCAGCAAATTGTGGTACATGTATACCATGGAATATTACGCAGCCTTAAAGAAAGATGGAGACTTTACCTCTTTCATGTTTCCATGGATGGAGCTGGAACATATACTTCTTAGCAAAGTATCTCAAGAATGGAAGAAAAAGTATCCAATGTACTCAGCTCTACTATGAAGCTAATTTATAGTTTTTATATGACGGCTATAGCCCAACTATAGCACAAGAATATGGGGAAAGGGCCAAGGGAGGGGAATAGAGGGGGGAGGTTAGGGTGGAGAGAGGGTAATGGGTGGGGCCACACCTATGGTGCATCTTAGAATGGGTATAGGTGAAACCTACTAAATGCAGAATACAAATGTCTATGTACAATAACTAAGAAAATGCCATGAAGGCTACTTTGAACAGTTTCATGAGAATATTTCAGATTGTATATGAAACCTGCACATTGATAGAGGTGGAGCATGATGTCGGACAGGATGGACGTGTAGCCTACCTCTCCCAAGCCACCAGGTGAGAGGAAAGGCGGTCTGGACCTTCCCTGTGTGTGGATTATTGGAGTGGACAGCGAACTGGCGGTTTGCTATACATGAGGGGTAATTTAAAATCACAGACTCTGTTGTAGAGATTCTTCCCTGCTCGGCCGTGCTGGCCAGCAGACCCCTCCCCTACGGAGGTCAGCAGCTTGTAAATGCTGACAAAATCCAATTGACAAATAATTAATCCTGAACTGAGGGAGGCATCCGAAAGGAGAGCCACTCAAAACCAAGGGGAGCTGGGCAAACTGTTGGACAATTGAAGGGAAGGGATCCTGCCTGGGAAACAGACATTTTGAACTACCCAAAAGGGCAGGCACCTTTCCCCCAGGTGATGGAGGGGGCTGGCGGTTCAGGCTGCGCGGCGAACTGGCGGGCGCCCATCCAATAGGGAAACTCTGAACCATAAAACTCAGAATAAGTCCACCGAGCACTCCAACCACGGAAACCGGCTTGAAGCCTAGGACCCGGCTTTGGCTTCTGGAGCCGCGAAGCTACTGAAGCCACGGACCGGCTTTGGCTGCTGAAGCCGCAGGAACCAGCTACACGAGATACAGCCGCGAGCCCGCCAACGACCGCACGAACTCAGCACCACTCCCCTTATGGTTGACTGCAGTTGCCAGTTTGCGGGGGAACCTGGGAACAGAGTGGAGGGACTTAGGAAGCATGGACACCTGCACTGAGTGGGAAAGTTGGTGGCAAGTGCTATCTGGAAAAGAACAGCCGAGGTTGCACAATTCTTAGGCAACAAACTTTTACGGAAACTCCAAAATGGCGATTGGCCATGGAAGGTGGTTACCATGGTAACGGTATAAACTGTAAACCAGGTATAAGTCTCGGAACCACTCACAGCGCCACCTGGTGTCCAGAAAGTATATTGCAGTATGAATATATTCCTACAAAAGTTGATCCCTACAGCAGACATATAGATAAATATAGGTACATTTCTACACACAAGAATATTTTTGTAGCTGGTGCCTTTTTTTTTGTTTTGTTTTGGTTTTCGTGGGGGTTTTCTTTGTTGTTCTGCTTGTTGTTGTTTTGTTTTTGTCTGTTTTCTCCTCACCATTTTCTTAGAGGAGATTTCGATAATTTTTTATTATTACTTTTTATATAGATATATTTTCTATTTCTATGTCTTCTAATTTTAATTTCTTCTTTCTTCTCATTTAACATTCCTTCTAACACCACTTTTTTCTCTCTCTTTTTTTTCTTTCTTTCAATTATTTTACCATTATCACTATTTTTATTGCAGTTGTTCTTATATTGCTGTTGTCGTGGCTGTTGCCTGCATGTCTATGTGTTTCCGTCTGTCTCTGTATCTATGGGCCCATGTGCCTGGTAACCTTTGTATCTGTTTATTTGTTCATTTGGTCTCAATGAGCTTGGTGTTACGACCTGCAACTCTGAGCTCCTAACACTCCCCTCCATTCTCACTCTGTGATCTGGAGACCTGCCCCCCCAGGAGTCCAGATTCTTGGGTGAACTCTCGAGAGGTGTAGACAGGACCTGGAATGCAGCTGGCCAGTGCTGACTCTGTAGCAAAGGAGCAAGAAGACGATAGTCGGCTGAGAGGGAATTACACTGGAGCGGTGGTGCTCAGAGGTGCAGAGCAACAGCCGTCTTCAGCAATAACAAGGCCCACCCCCAGATATCCCATAGCCTCTCCTCCTGTCTTCCTGGGCAACCAGATGAGGCCGAGCATCTTCTCAGATGGCAACCACCATGGAACAGACCTGGGACTGAAACACAGGCCCCCTGAGACTTCAACCCAGAGTAACTGTTTCACTAGGGTCACACAGAAACCAGCTGAAAACAAGACAGAACCACTTGGCCCCTCTACACCAAACAGGGCCCCAGTTTCTCAGGCCACAGCACTGTACGGGTCCTCGACAAAACACCAGAGGAAAATCAAAGGGAGTAAAACAATCATGGGGCGGAATCAGCGGAAAAACTCTGGTAACATGAATAACCAGAATAGATCAACCCCCCAAGGAAAGATACGGAAGATGTAATTGAAGATCCCATTCACAAACAACTGGCTGAGATGTCAGAAATCGAATTCAGAATTTGGATGGCAAAAAAGATTAACAAAATGGAATTAGGAATTCGTGGAGAAATTCAAAAGCTCTCTCAAGAATTTAACGAATTTAAAGACAAAACCACCAAACACTTAGACACACTGAAACAAGAATTTGCAGCCCTCAAAGATAGGAAAAATACAGTAGAATCCCTTAGCAACAGAATGGACGAAGCAGAAGAAAGGATCTCCGACATCGAAGATAAAGCCTTTGAACGCTCCCAAACTCTCAAAGAGGAAGAGAAATGGAGAGCAAAAATGGATCACTCACTCAGAGAGCTCTGGGATAACTCAAAGAAGGCAAATATCCGACTCATAGGAATTCCTGAAACAGATGAAGTGGCCTCACGGGGCACAGAGGCCCTTCTGCATGAAATTATGAAAGAGAATTTTCCAGACATGCCTAGAGAACCTTAAATTCAGATAGCAGAGAGCTTCAGAACCCCAGCACGACTCAACCCCAATAAGACATCCCCCAGGCATATCATAATTAACTTCACTAAAGTTAATATGAAGGAGAAAATTCTCAAAGCGGCCAGGTGAAAGAAATCTATTACCTTCAAAGGGAAGAACATTAGAATGACTGCAGATCTCTCTGCTGAAACTTTTCAAGCCAGAAGAGGGCGGTCATCAACGTTTAATCTCCTCAAGCAAAATAACTTTCAACCCTGGATCTTGTACCCAGCTAAACTGAGTTTCATTTATGACGGAGAAATTAAATACTTTAATGACATACATATGCTAAAGAAATTTGCCATAACCAAACCAGCTCTTCAGGATATTCTCAGACCTATCCTCCAAAATAACCAACCCAATCCTCTGCTACAAAAGTAAACTCACTCAGAAACTTCTGATCAAACTCCAACTTCCACGATGGCAAAAGGATTAAAAATGCCCACTGGACTTTTGAAAAACTCAATACCCCAAATTTCACCAAACTTATCAATACTCTCCATTAATGTGAATGGCTTAAACTGCCCTCTAAAGAGACACAGGTTAGCTGACTGGATACAAAAACTCAGGCCACACATTTGTTGCATACAAGAGTCACATCTTAACTTAAAAGACAAATACAGTCTCAGGGTGAAAGGATGGTCATCCATATTTCAGGCAAATGGTAACCGCAAAAAGCAGGAGTTGCAATTTTATTTGCGGACACAATAGGCTTTAAACCAACAAAAGTAAGGAAGGACAAAAATGGTCACTTCATATCTGTTAAGGGTAACACTCAATATGATGAGATTTCAATTATTAATATCTATGCACTCAACCAGAATGCACCTCAATTTATAAGAGAAACTCTAACAGACATGAGCAACTTGATTTCCTCCAACTCTATAATAGCCGGAGATTTTAACACTCCTTTGGCAGTGATGGATTGATCCTCCAACAAAAAGCTGAATAAAGAAATTCTAGATTTAAATCTAACCATCCAGCATTTAGATTTAGCAGACATCTACAGAACATTTCATCCCAACAAAACTGAATACACATACTTCTCATCAGCCCACGGAACTTACTCCAGAATCGATCACATCTTAGGTCACAAGTCTAACCTCAGTAAATTTAAAGGAATAGAAATTATTCCATGCATCTTCTCGGACCATCATGGAATAAAACTTGAGATGAGTAACAACAGGAATCTGCATACACATACAAAAACATGGAAGTTAAATAACCTTATGCTGAATGATAGCTAGGTCAGAGATGAGATCAAGAAGGAAATTGCCAAATTTCTGGAACAAAACGACAATGAAGACACGAACTATCAGAACCTCTGGGACACCGCAAAGGCAGTTCTAAGAGGGAAATTTATAGCACTGCAAGCCTTCCTCAGGAGAACGGAAAGAGAGGAAGTAAGCAACTTAATGGGACATCTCAAGAGACTGGAAATGGAAGAACACTCCAACCCCAAATCCAGTAGAAGAAAAGAAATAACCAAAATCAGAGCAGAACTAAATGAAATTGAAAACAAAAGAATAATACAACAGATCAATAAATCAAAAAGCTGGTTTTTTGAAAAGGTCAACAAAATAGATAAACCTTTGGCCAACCTAATCAGGAAAAAAAGAGTAAAATCTCTAATCTCATCAATCAGAAATAACAAAGATGAAATAACAACAGACTACTCAGAAATCCAAAAAATCCTTAATGAATATTATAAGAAACTTTACTCTCAGAAATACGAAAATCTGAAGGAAATTGACCGTTACTTGGAAGCACGTCACCTTCCAAGACTTAACCAAAATCAAGTGGAAATGCTGAACAGGCCCATATCAAGTTCAGAAATAACATCAACCATACAAAATCTCCCCAAAAAGAAAAGCCCAGGACCAGATGGTTTTACATCAGAATTCTACCAAACCTTTAAAGAGGAATTAGTACCTATATTACTCAACCTGTTCCAAAAGGTAGAAAAAGAAGGAAGACTACCCAACACGTTCTATGAAGCAAACATCACCCTGATCCCCAAACCAGGAAAAGACCCAACAAGAAAAGAAAATTATAGACCAATATCACTAATGAATATAGATGCAAAAATATTCAACAAGATTCTAACAGAATCCAGCAACATATCAAACAAATTGACCAAGTTGGTTTTATCTCAGGGTCTCGAGGCTGGTTCAATATATGTAAATCTATAAATGTAATTCAGCACATAAACAAATTAAAAAACAAAGACCATATGATCCTCTCAATCAATGCAGAAAAGCTTTTGATAACATCCAACATCCCTTCATGATCAGAACACTTAAGAAAATTGGTATAGAAGGGACATTTCTTAAACTGATAGAGACCATCTACAGCAAACCCACAGCCCATATATTGAATGGAGTTAAATTGGAATCATTTCCACTCAGATCAGGAACCAGACAAGGCTGCCCATTGTCTCCATTGCTCTTTAACATTGTAATGGAAGTTTTAGCCACTGCAATTAGGGAAGAAAAGACGATCAAGGGTATCCACATAGGGTCAGAAGAGATCAAACTTTCGCTCTTCGCAGATGTTATGATTGTATATCTGGAAAATACTAGGGACTCTACTACAAAACTCTTAGAAGTGATCAAGGAATACAGCAGTGTCTCAGATTACAAAATCAACATTCATAAATCAGTAGCCTTTATATATTTAAAAATAGTCAAGTTGAAAAAACAATTAAGGACTCTATCCCATTCACAGTAGTGCCAAAAAGATGAAATACTTGGGAGTTTATCTAACAAAGGACGTGAAAGATCTATATAAAGAGAACTATGAAACTCCAAGAAAAGAGATAGTTGAGAATGTTAAGAAATGGAAAAATATATCATGCTCATGGTTGGGAAGAATCAACATTGTTAAAATGTCCATACTACCCAAAGCAATATATAATTTCAACGCAATCCCCATTAAAGCTCCACTGTCATACTTTAAAGATCTTGAAAAAACAATACTTCATTTTATATGGAATCAGAAAAAACCTCGAATAGCCAAGACATTACTCAAAAATAAAAACAAAGCAGGAGGAATTACGCTACCAGACCTCAGACTATACTACAAATCGATAGTGATCAAAACAGCATGGTACTGGCACAAAAACAGAGAAGTAGATGTCTGGAACAGAATAGAGAACCAAGAGATGAATCCAGCTAATTACTGTTATTTAATCTTTGACAAGCCAATTAAAAACCTTCAGTGGGGAAAAGATTCCCTATTTAACAAATGGTGCTGGGTAAACTGGCTGGCAACCTGTAGAAGACTGAAACTGGACCCACACCTCTCACCATTAACGAAGATAGACTCTCACTGGATTAAAGATTTAAACCTAAGACATGAAACTATAAAAATACTAGAAGAGAGTGCAGGGAAAACTCTGAGAAGGACCCCCCAGGCAATTGAAGCTGCTTCAAAAATACACTATTGGGACTTGATCAAACTAAAAAGCTTCTGCATAGCCAAGAACACAGTAAGTAAAGCAAGCAAACAGCCCTCAGAATGGGAGAAGATATTTGCAGGTTATGTCTCCGACAAAGGTTTAATAACCAGAATCCACAGAGAACTCAAACGCATTAGCAAGAAAAGAACAAGGGATCCCATCGCAGGCTGGGCAAGGGACTTGAAGAGAAACTTCTCTGAAGAAGACAGGTGCACGGTCTTCAGACATATGAAAAAATGCTCATCATCTTTACTCATCAGAGAAATGCAAATCAAAACTACTTTGAGATATCATCTAACTCCAGTGAGACTAGCCTATATCACAAAATCCCAAGACCAGAGATGTTGGCGTGGATGTGGAGAAAAGGGAACACTTTTGCACTGCTGGTGGGAATGCAAATTAATACATTCCTTTTGGAAAGAGATATGGAGAACACTTAGAGATCTAAAAATAGATCTGCCATTCAATCCTGTAATCCCTCTACTGGGCATATACCCAGAAGACCAAAAATCACACCATAACAAAGATATTTGTATCAGAATATTTATTGCAGCCCTATTCATAATTGCTAAGTCATGGAAAAAGCCCAAGTGCCCATCGATCCACGAATGGATTAATAAATTGTGGTATATGTACACCATGGAATATTATGCAGCCTTACAAAAAGATGGAGACTTTACCTCTTTCATGTTTACATGGATGGAGCTGGAACATATTCTTCTTAGTAAAGTGTCTCAAGAATGGAATAAAAAGTACCCAATGTACTCACCCTTATTATGAAACTAATGTAGGACCTTCACATGAAAGCTATATCCCAGTTATAACCTAAGAATAGGGAGAAGGGGGAAAGGGAGGAGAGGGAGGGGGGAGGTAGGTGGAGGGAGGTGGATTAATGGGATTACACCTGTGGTGCATCATACAAGGGTATATGTGAATCCTAGTAAATGTGGAATGTAAAGGTCTTAGCAAAATAACTAAGAAAATGCTACGAAAGCTATGTTAACTAGTGTTATGAAAATGTGTCAAACGATCTATGAACCAAGTGTATGGTGCCCCATGATCATACTAATGTACACAGCTATGATTTAATAAAAATAAATTTAAAAAACCCTGCACATTGTATCCCTTGATTGCACTAATGTACACAGCTATGATTTAACAATAAAAAAAAAGAGTAGCTATTATCATTAGACGGTAGCATCTGATTAACAATGTTACCTAGTTTAATGTAATCAAATATGCCTTATTATTCTGTTATTTTCACATAACCACCATCTATATTTAATGAATATTTTTGCATTGTAAATTCTGGCATGTATCTCTCTTTAATATCATAAAATATGTCTTTTAAAATTTAAATAATTATTCCTAGAAAGTAAATATAAGAGGTGTTCGCATTTCAGAATTTACACAGCCATTACCACAAAATTATGAAGTAGAAGTACAACTGTATGTCCATAGCATCTATTTCTGTACTCTTCTCTCACCACCCCCGCCCCCAACAAGTACTCTTGTCCTCTACAACTTTCCTACTTGCCAAGGATCTGGTATACATTTATACCTATGAATGATGACTGGACCAACATGTTATCTCTCCAGAGTTAAAACTCTGTTCCCAACAAAAATGTAATGCCTGGTTAAGAAAGAAAGTAAGAAAAATGTTTTTGTGGCAGTAAGGTAAAAATAGTCCTTTGAAATCATAACATATGTTTAAACTTAGGAATAAAGTTAACCATAACAGCTATTTTACAATTTCATACAGTAGCTAGTATAGTTCTCTGAATATAGAATAAACATTTTTCCTACTATCAACGAAAATTTTAAGAAAGAAAACGTTGAGCTTAGGACATAATGAAATAATACCTTTTACAGCAATTTGGATGAAGCTAGAGACCATCATCCTAAGTGAAATATCTCAGGAATGGAAAAACAAATACCTCGTGTTCTCACTTAGAGGGAGAACATAATGATGGGTGTACATATATATACAAGATATATATAATGTGTCATAATGACATTAGAAACTAAGTAAAGTAGAGGGTGGGAGGAGGGTGAGGGATCAGAAATTACCTATCACAAACGATGTACAAGATTCTGGTGAGAGGTACACTAAAACACATACAACAAAAACTAATACCACCTAAATCTGAAATTTAAAAATTTACTGCAGTACCCCTTCAACAAGGCCAGATGTGGTGGCTCATATTGTAATCCCAGGACTATTGGAGGCCATAGAGTTGAGAATCATTTGTGGCCAGGAGTTTAAGAATAGCCTGGCAATACAGTGAGACCCTGTCTCTTTAAAATGTGAAAAAATTAGTTGGGTGTGTTGGCATATGGCTGTAGTCCCTGATGCTCGGGGATCTAAGTTAGAGCACTGCTTGAGCCCTGTGTTTGAGCCTGAAGAGAGCTATGAAAATGCCACTGTACTCCAGCCTGGGTGACACAATGAGACCCTGGTCTCTAAAAAGGAAAGAAAAGGAAAAAAAAACAAACCTAAAAACAACTTAAATGTCCCACTATAGGAAAATGGCTCTAATTTATGTAATAGTTTCTGACCAAAGTGTTAATTCAGCTAAATTTTAACTGTCATGAGAGTGAGAACAATATATCTAGTGTCCACAACAATGTCTAACACACAGTTGCCACTCACTGAATGTTCAGAGAATAACTAAATTTAATTCCCTAACATAAAAAGTTCTTTAATTTCTCCTAAAGAGCATTCTTAATTCTTTCTGAAGAAGAATACATATAGAAAGTCTTCTGAAAAACCTGAATGTTTTTGGGTTTTTTTGGCAGTTTTTGGCTGGGGCTGGGTTTGAACCTGCCACCTCTGGCATATGGGGCCAGCGCCCTACTCCTTTGAGCCACAGGCGCCACCCAAAACCTGAAATTTTTAAGACTTTTACCCTTTTCCCTTTTTTATGTTATGCTTAAGTATCATTGTAAATTTTTAGTTTTCAAACTGCTTGTATTCTTTCCTTCATAACTGTCTTTATTTTTATAGAATTCCTCTCAACCTTGATCCACATGTATAAATTTACTCTGATTTACTAAATCACTCTCTCATAATAAAACATTTAAGGTTTTTATTTTAATTAGAAATGTTCCAACAAACATGAGACAATAAAATTTTAAAACCTACTTTGTAACACTTACTGAATATTTGCCCTCCCCAACTATTTGTAAAGGCAGTATTAGGATAACTGAAATAACCAACAATTGAAAAACTTTTTTTTAATCTGATTCAGGTTTGATTAAAACAATTAGAAATTTTCAAAGACTCAAATATCCAAACAGAGGCACAGAAATTAATTTAATTTTGGTAAACTACAAAATATTATTATATAATATCCTTTTGTTTTAATATACCTATGGAAATGAGGAATATGGAATGATATACACTATGGAGTTAGTGATGGCTACCTCAAGAATAGCATATCACATGTGTTCTTACATTGTTCCTTTACTCATTGTAGTCTAGTATTTTTTGTTTGCTTTTATTATTTAACCATAACATGCCCATGTGACTATATAATAATATGATTAATACATCAATTAATGAAATCCCATTGTTGATTTTTTTTTTTTTTTTTTGAGACAGAGCCTCAAGCTGTCACCCTGGGTACAGGCCAGGGCATCACAGCTCACAGCAACCTCTAACTCCTGGACTCAAGCCATTCTCCTGCCTCTGCCTCCCAAGTAGCTAGGACTACAGGCACCAGCCACAACTCCCGGCTATTTTTTGGTTGCATTGTTGTTTGGCGGGCCCAGGCTGGATTCAAACCCACCAGCTCGGGTGTATGTGGCTGGTGCCTTAGCTGCTTGAGCCACAGGCGTCAAGCCCCATTGTTGAATATTTATGTTGGATTTTCCTCCCCTGGCTAATCAATTATCGTCATTTAGTTAAGCTATCCAATTTTTTGTCATTATAGGGAAATCAACAGAAATAACCAGTTGAACCTAAATTTAAAAATAAAATAGCAAAATACAGGAGAAAATTCTGAAAAATTCATAAAATTCTTTACAGAAAAAAACTAGAAAATCACCTCATGCATGCCAAGGTAATTATTATTTGAAAACCAGTGGCCAAGAAATATTAATTTTAAACCAAATCATTCTTGGGTATTTAATCAAAGCAATTTTGACTATATCACAAGCTACCATTATTTGCTGTTCTCAGAATTTGCCAGATTTGTACATGATATTTATTCCACGAGGATTATGTTTTACCCTGCATGATCCCTAAGTAAAATCTACTTTATGTCTTAACGCATGTGCTGTCTTCTCTGTGAAGCCATCCTTGATTCCTCTAGACATGTACAGATAGCCATTCCCATATGCACCTTTATTGTACATATTTCCACCGTACGTTTTACCATGATGTAAAGTAAATATCTATTTACACATCTGTCTTTTCCATTAGACTACAAGTTCCTTGGAAGCAGAAACCTTGTCTTACTATTTTTATGTTCTCTGCCCCATCCTATCACAGTAAAATGTTAATAAAACTGCTAGAAAAATACTTGAGTTACAATCTGACATAGTCAATTCAACATTTATAAATGCCTATTTAGGACTGGCCATTTACAGAAGGTATAAAAGGTTATGAACAAAAGCATGGATCTTCACCATAAGAAGCTTAAAGGTTAATGGAATATAAGTAATTATAAAACCCATAAAATAAATCTTATAACAGATGTACAAATGAAGTGGTATATGTACACAGTAAAGAAAGAAATTAATTCTATATGGAAAGGAGGGATCAGGAAAGAGTTCCTAGAAGAGGTAGTAAGTATTTCAGATAAACCTTAAAAAATGATAAGGACTTTGAGAGACAGAAATGGTAAGAAAATAGAGAACTAATTGAAATGCAGTCTGGCTTTCATATATAATATGTGAGGATGAATACTAAAAAAGAATAAAAAATAGATTAGGCAAGGGAAATATGGGGTGGGCAGTGGGGAGAAGGAAGCCAAAGGTGTCAACCATAATGCCATGAACAACTACACAAACAAGAGCTGTGGTTGCAGTGAGTATTTTTTTTTTTTGTTTGTAAAATGCATGTGTTCATTTGTATGTAATAGTCATTCTTTTTACCTTTCTCATTCCCATTAAAAATGGATTTATATATGAGTAAAAAAAAATAGATTAGGATCAGTTCCTGGACATACTTTATTTATTTATTATTTATTTATTTATTTATTTTTAGAGACAGATTCTCACTTTATCACCCTCGGTAGAGTGCTGTGGCATCACAGCCCATAGCAACCTCCAACTCCTGGGCTTAGACGATTCTCTTGCCTCAGCCTCCCAAGTAGCTGGGACTACAGGCCCCTGCCACAACACCCAGCTATTTTTTGTTGCAGTTTGGCCAGGGCCAGATTCAAACCCGCCACCCTCAGTAAATAGGGCTGGCGCCCTACCCACTGAGCCACAGGCACGGCCCCCTGAATATACTTTAAACGATTTGGAATTTAGAGAAGTCAGTTTGTAACAATTTAGACTGGCAAATGAGATTTCTTCTTTGTATTCTAAACTACACTGTCAAAACTATTCACTATCAAGTAACTTTCAAAGCCCAAAGAATAGCAATACTACATGTGATTTTTTTATATGTATTTTCATCCAAGTAGTCAAATCAGATAGGATTTTAGGAGGGGGGAATTAAAGACACATTTCAAAGTAGGGATAATGAGTTTAAACATATCCAAAGTGTCCCATATAAAATTAATCTCAATTATATTTTCATTTACACTACAAAAAAACAGAAAAAAAAATAAAAAAGTTAAAAAATATATATACTTACTGTAACACAGCCTTTTGAAGCTCCTTTTATTTTACCAATATAGACAGAAGTAAAAATGAAATCCAGTTGTAGATCCATCTCATTACTAGGCATAATACAGGAAATGTTTTCCATGACAGGATTATATGGACATGATTCAGATGATGCCTGACAAGGAATAAATTATAAAATACATATAACCCTAAACATTATATAAATGCCAAAAATGATTTTTCACAAATTCTTCATTAAATTACTCTTAATGAATATTGAAGGATTTTATACTGTTCTTACTGTATAACTATCCAGATTTTTTCTTTCTGAAAAGGTATAGGTATATGATTTACCTTGAGAAAATTATGCCAAATAGTTGAATCCAAAATTAAGCCATGGTATCCCATCTGATATTCTCTAATAAGCTTTATTCATATTCTTAACTCTATAGAAATAAATTTAGATTTACATAGTGCTATAGTTTAAAATGAGTTTTAAAATATGTTATCTCTTTTAATCTCCACAACCACCCCACAGGTAGGTTTTTCTCCCCTATTTCATGAAGAAAGTTAACAGACGTTTGGATTGGTTAAGTGACTTACCCAAGGTCATGCAATTTGTAAAAAACAAAACTAAGATTCAAACCTAGGCCTCTGATTCCAAGTCAAGTGTTATTTCATTCACCTAAGATTGCTTCCATTGACCAAGATAATGTTCTTGCTTTTGCAATGAAAAGATCTAAGTGCCTAAGCACCAGCTGTTACTATGTATATCAAATCTATATGCTTCACTTGAAGACAGCCAAACAAAAATGGTTCTGACTTGCCTAAAACCTCAAAAATTCATACCATTTCCACTCAACTACATAACTTTGCTTTTAAATTATAACAGACCACCAGGCAATGTCAGTGGCAATTCTTCCACCATCTTTTACACCGCTTTCAGGTCACTTATTAACTCCACATTTGCCTAGAGCCTCTGCACATTATCTTTTTCCCAACACTAATATCACAAATGACTAAATAAATTACCACTACAGCAATTATTATGCATGTGTACTCACTCCCCTTCTACTTTTAATGAATGTGATTATTCCTCATCTAAAACATATATCATACTCATTTTTAACCCAGCTCACGATGCCATTTACCTGCTTAATTGAATTTCCTTGTCATTCTCATCTTTTATTGTATCTTTTTAGTATACTATCTTCTTATTCCCTAAGTAAAGAAGGGAATCAAATCAACTATAAGTGGCTCCAACCAATCAGACAAATAACTGTGATTTTTTTTTTTAATGATACAAGGAAGGAAAGTCTAGTTTAGAAATAATTTCTTACTGGGTCTCATATTTCATAAAGACTGCCTCCTAAAAATGACCAATCCATGTTTCTCATAACTCAATTAAAACAGGAAACAAGGGAGGGCATGAAGATATGACATTCTGTCTCAGATGTCCTGACAGATCTCTACAGTATTTGCTGTTAATCTATGATCATGAATTCTGTAAATTCTACAGGAGCTGTTATTTTCTTATAATATGAGCATTTCGTACTGCCTTGTCAATTTATGTACTGCCAAGGCAACTATAATTCTTCTGTAAGTTCAAATTCATTATCAACAGTGATAACTTTAAATATAAACAAAATTAAGCCATCATCAAGTAGGCTATTGACCCAATCTGGCAAGAATGTTTATATTTTTGTAGTCATTCAGAACAAAGCTGCTGTGGTGATTTCTGTGTGGAGTGCTAAATGCAAAAGAAACACTCATGAAACAATAATCAGACCAAACTTTTTGCATAGATCCAGCCAAACTGTTCATCACATGCTCTGACAGCCTCTGACATTATTCAAATAACAAATCAATAGAATTTTACCATAATTCTGCACTAGGAGTCACTGCCAAACATGTCTTACAAATAGGGTAATCAGGCTAAACAAGAAAGAATACAGACAATAAATGCTTTGAACATTATTTTGGACATACATTCTTCAAAGGACTGAATTAACTAGCTAACTTAAACTGACACACTTACATTTATTATTTTCTATAAGAAGAGACAAAGGACTTATCAAACTTGATGGATTTTTGACACTGTTAGAAATGCTTTTGTGTACTGTATTATTTAATACTTAAAATAATCTTGTGAGGTAGATGCTATTATCCTCATTTAACATATGGGAAATTCAGAATTAAGGAAGTTAAAGTGACTTGCCCAAATGGCACAGCCAAGATTTGAAAACAGGTCTAGGTATCTTCAGAAGTCATGTTCTTTCCTCTATCTCATAATGCCTTCTGGCAAGTGGGGAAAAGGAATAATTCCAAGTAGCCATAATACTCCAAGACCAGACAGATAAATACCAGAAACTGTTTAATTCTAGAAAACGTTTTGATGAAATAGTTAGAAATATCCAATGAGAACCATTAAAAAATTGAAAATCATTCAAGTCTTAGGCTAGATTGAAAAAATATAATTATTTGTTGACCAGGAAAAAAAATGGTATAATCCTTTTGTTTCAAAATAAAAATAATTACGTACTTCACTCAAACTAGCACAAAAATCATAAAATCCAAACTAAGAAAATTTGTAATTTTTATTACAGTATTCTGGTTGATAAAACAAACAATAGTCATTAGTCAATAATGTATATTTTGCTGTTAATCTGTGACAAGGAAGAAATAAATTACCTGTACAGATTCACATGTAGTCAATGGTAATTCTGACAACACTGATTCTGAGGTACTCTGATTTTCATTAGTGATCTCATAGTCTTGCTTAGGTTGTAATTTAAGAATTTCTGAATCTTTATGTTCGATGGGTCCTTCTTCATCACTGGAAACAACAACTAAAAAGGAAAAATATATTTTAAATGTGTCACAATAATCATATTAAAAGAGAACTTTTATTTATTTATTTTTTTTTTTTTGAGACAGAGTCTCATTTTGTTGTCCTCGGTAGAGTGCTGTGGCGTCATAGCTTTCAGTAACCTCAAACTCTTGGGCTCAAGCGATCCTATGCCTCGGTCTCCTGAGTAGCTGGGACTTACAGGTACCTGCCACAACACCTGACTATTTTTTTAGAGAAAGGGTCTCATTGCTCAAGCTGGTCTCGAACTCCCGGCTCAAGCAATCCACCCTCCTCGGCCTCCCAGAATGCTAGGATTACAGGTATGAGCCATTGCGCCTGGCCGAGAACTTTCACCTAATGCAATATATCTTTAATAAGCCCGTTAAATTTAATCATCAAAATTTATTCAATTTAGAAACCTGCCTATCAAGTTTCTAAATCTGATTTATACTAGTTATATACAATGTCCCCATATCAGTGTTATTATTCAACAGTTATTTGTAACCTTACTTTCTAGAGAATAAAGCCATAAGGAAGCCTTAAGTACAAGTTCCAGCTCTAACTATAGACCATGCCATCACTCTAAATTGTACTTTAAATCTTGATACTTCTGGAAAGGTAAATGGATAGCTAAGGAGAGATGTGGGATGCTATTGACTATGTATCCTTTCAAACATTTTAAACTTTTTGTATCATATGACTACATTAACTACTCAGAAATAATTAAATCAAAATGATAATAGTTGAATAGTATTCAAATTCTCCATACTTCAGCTTCCTTAACCAGCTGACAATAATAATAGTCCTTGGAGTATATATTGAAACTACTGAGTTACACTACCAGTGTACTAATGAAAGAAAAAATTAGCTTCTCTGCCAAGTATTCCATTGGAATACCTAAATCAATATTGAAATATTTATGAAGGAAATCCCAAAACTCCAAGTCTTTTTTCCTACAGTTAATATATTCCATAGCAATGTTATAGACAACTTATTTCCTTAGTAAAATTTGCTCAATAACAGAAGAAAGAAAAGAAAAGAAAAGACAAGACAAGAAAAGAAAGAAAGAAAAAAAGAAAGAAACTAAGTAAAGCAGAGAAAATCGGTGCCTTTCCTGTTACTTACTTGGTTCAGCAGAGATGAATGAATGGTTCCCTTCACTGTGTCCACTTAGAATAGGCTTTTCTATTGTATTCAACTCACTCTCATCCTTCTCAACCACAGTATCACTGAAAATAGAGCTCTCAAAAGTTTCGGTGGTTGAACAGGCAGAGGCACTTTTGGAGGCAGCACTCAAATCCACCTCTTGACTATTTGGTGAGGGTGGTTTAGGAAAATCACTTTCTATATGTTTAGGTATAATTTCTTCAAGCATTTCTGAGTCCTGTTGATAGCTTTCACTTGACTTTTCAAATTCAGTGCATACTGTTGAGTCATTTTCTTGTTCTTTCTGAATATAAGCATATAAAAAAACATTTTTCAAATTTGGCTTGTTTAAACTATAATTGTGAGATTTAAACTTAAAAAAAGATAAAAGTAAAAATATATCATTTCTGTAACTACATGGGTAGAAAACTAGACAATTATATTACATTATGCCTGCCAGTGTCTCCCAGGTATAAAAATGTAGAAATTGGTCTGTCCAATCTAATGCCTTAATAATGATTATGAGAGATTCCCATCTTTTCAGATGGTCTCTCACAACATATATCAACTTCAGAATGACATTCTTTTAACATTTTTTATTTTGCAAAAGTAATAAGACCTTGTGAACAACTGCTTTAGTAACAAAAGCAAAAAATTTAAACAGGGTAACAACATTAAATAATTATGAAAATCAACCATGGTCGTCAATATCTCCATTACTATATCACTCTGAATTATGTTTATAATTATAACCCAAAGCCACTACAAGGTCCTGAAACAGCTTGCAAATTAAAAGAATCAAAAAGCTATCTTACAGTATCATTGTTTTATAGCTAACTACATGCTAAGGCTTTGAAAAACAGGTAATGTATATACAAGGTATGGTAATTATTACTTACAATAAATTGCATAAAAAAAAAAAATAAAATAACAAATTGCCTAAACTCTAGATAAGTAGAAGCTCAAAGAATTTGGTAAGTAAATGGCTGCTGAAAAAATAAATCCAATATTTATTTTACAGAGCAAGTGAAAAAAATAAATGACTGGACAGCATGAATAGCATAGCTAAAATAAGGACAAAGAAACAAAAATAAATCTGGAAGATGTACACCAAACTACTAAGAAGAGACTGGTATTGGAAAAGGAACAATTTTAACTTTTTACTCAAGTATAACATTTGAAATTTGTTCAAAAAACTGTATTACAAATAAAAGTTACATTTAAAATGTTTTTTTTTTTTTTTTTAAATAAAGCTAGCAGAGAACCAAAAAAGAGAGAAATATGATCAGAAAAGCAGGAAGCTGGAGGAACATTATTTGGCTATGGTCAGTTCATTTTTATTATAGTACAGAAATATTTACTATGACATTTGAATACCTCTACTTACTATCTGTTCTGTTGACATATCCAAAGAAGGAATAGAATTACAAGAATTAGGTAAATTACTTCTCATCTTCTTTTTTGTCTTCCTGGAAATCTGAGCAGGTTCCATTTTAAAATCAGAACATGTAACATCCTTGTTTCTACTGCCCTTTTCAAGATGATCACTGCCATTGTTAAGGTCTGAATAAAACAAAAGATATATAAATATGACCAAAAAGTATAGAAAGAGGGGCTGGATGTGGTGGCTCACACCTATATTCCTAGCACTCTGGGAGACCAAGGCAGGTGAATTGCTTGAACTCAGGAGTTAGAGACCAGCCTGAGCAAGAGCATGACCCCGTCTCTAAAAATAGCCCAGCATTAGGCTCCTGTAATCCCAACTACTTGGGAGGCTGAGGCAAGAGAATCACTTGAGCCCAAGAGTAAGAGGTTGCTATGAGCTATGACACCATCGCACTCTACTGAGTGTCACAAAGTGAGACTCTTGTCTTCAAAAAAAGAACAGAAAGAAGAGCTCAAAAAAACATCATTAAATTTACCATACTACTTCCAAAGGTCATTAAAACTAAGCCCACTGTTAAATTCTCAGATGGACACCACATAAAGTAAGGCATGCCCTATTTAATCTATATAAACAAAGTAAATGTTCATCATACAATAGATATGAAGTAACAACACATAAAGGAGTATCCTTTTTTGAGAGTAACCAAAGCAAAGCAACCAAACTATATTTTTCCATTTGCTATAAATGCATTGGGTATAACACCAAAAAGGTCTTAATAAAATTTGGAAAATTCATGTCTTAAAAAAGTTTTGCTAATTCATTGTGATTTCATAAACCAGCCTTTTAAAAATGTAAGTCACATAAATACATAAATTTTTAATAGGAAAGGAACTATATAACTTGAGTAGAATGTTCATTGCTACTCTAAAAAGGAGCCAAAACACATTTCCTTAGCAACTGACTGTAATCATTCACGAGGCTATCAATTTTCTTGACAATTTGTTTCTTCTTAATTATCAAAGCCCTGTCATTTTAAGTTTCCAATAAATCCATGCCTCTAAAGAGAAAAAAGTGCTTCTTTTTGTAAGTGAACAGGCATCATTTTGAAACCCATGCCAATTATTACTAAAAATACTTAGTATTTCAGTTAGCAAGTAAATGTACTGTACAAAAATACTTTCCAAATACTTCTACTTAAGTAACTGAATCTGTATTTTGCTTTCTGAATCTGTATCAAACAAGTACTAACTCAAAATTTATATACAGTGAGTCACAAAGCAGTTTTCTTTAATTCACAACTTTTAATCTTAAACTGGCCTGACTTCTCCATTCAATGAAAAGTTCTTCAACATCACACTTTCTCTTCAAACTATTCTTGCTCTTAACACTACCTTGAGCAACTGATAATAACTAACATTCATGATAATCTGTCTTCACTGTTGCTTGAAAAGAAGGAACAGAACTAAAGGCAAAAACTCCAAGATAGTCAATTGCCTTTCAATTTCCAAAAAAAACACTATACTCGCTCTTAGAGAAATTAAACCCCCCTCTAAATTATGAATACAATATTTAGAAAAGCCCATTAAATCTTATTTGCAATACTATAAAGTAGTCAAATACAATTGCTAAACATAAATAACGCATCATATTATAATTTCTAAACATAAACACTAGAGTTTAAAAAAACTGATGAAAGTAAAAGGGGCTTGAGAAAAAATAATATTGGAATTTTCCTTTAAACAATTCGTTATTTGTATACCAGTCAAATGTATCTCATGGGAAACAGGAATAACTTTATTATATAGAGCTAGACATTGTAAAAATAGGATTCTAGCTACAGAATGCAATTTAGTCTGCAAATATTACCAATATATAAAATTAAAGAAATGGGAGAACAGACAGAGAAAATACACCGTGACACACCTTTTGGGAGCAGGACACAACTATAAGAGGGACTTTACTAACAAATGCAATCAGTGTAACCCAATTCTTTGTATCCTCAATGAACACCCAACAAAAAAAAAAGGTATTTCCTATTCCAAGGGTACATGAATATTAATCTATATTTTAGTCAGTATCTTAAAAGTGCTCCCGATAACTAATTCTGAGTTTAGTAAGAAGTAGAGCCTTAAATGTATTTTTTTCTAAACAAATATCAAATTATCTGATCATTACATATTAATCAGTCTATCCTTTGCCCAATGATTTGAAGTGGCATCTTTATCATACCATAAATTTTATATATATATTTGAATTACTACATTGTTATATTGATATATTTTCATAATATGTTTTAACATATGGTAGAACATGTTCACCCATTAATGCAAAGAGTTAATCTTCAAAGAGTTTTTATTCTCTTTTGAATTATTCTTAGCTACCTGCACAATTCTTCCAGATCAATTTTTTTTTTTTTTTTTTTTTATAGAGACAGAGTTTCACTGTACCATCCTCGGTAGAGTGCCGTGGCGTCACATGGCTCACAGCAACCTCTAACTCTTGGGCTTATGTGATTCTCTTGCCTCAGCCTCCCGAGTAGGTGGGACTACAGGCGCCCGCCACAACGCCCGGCTATTTTTTTTTTTGTTGCAGTTTGGCCGGGGCTGGGTTTGAACCCGCCACCCTTGGCATATGGGGCCGGCACCCTACTCACTGAGCCACAGGCGCCGCCCCAGATCAATTTTAAAATAATTTTATCTAGCTAAAAAACTGCCAATGGTATTTTTTTTTTTTACAGACAGAGTGTCACTTTATCGCCCTTAGTAGAGTGTGGTGGTATCACAGCTTACAGCAACCTCCAATCCTGGGCCTAGGAGACTCTCTTGCCTCAGCCTCCCGAGTAACTGGGACTACAGGCACCCACCACACGCCTGGCTATTTTTTTTATTGTTGCAGTTTGGCCAGGCCCCCCACCCACTGAGCCACAGGCACCGCTCCTGCCAATGGTATTTTTTTTTTTTTTTGAGAAAGAATTTCACTATGTCACCCTCAGTAGAGTTCTATGAAATCACAGCTCACAGCAATCTCAGACTCTTGGGCTTAAGTGATTCTCCTGCTTCAGCCTCCCAAGTAGCTCAGATTATAGGCACCCACCACAACAATCTAGGGCTATTTTTTGGTTGTAGTTGTCATTGTTGTTCAGCAGGCCCAGGCCAGGTTCAAACCTGCCAGCCCCAGTGGATGTGGCCAGCGCCCTAGCTGCTGAGCTATAGGTGCCGAGACTCAAGCTCTCTTTTTGATTATTCAATAACTTTTACAGTTTTTCATATTAATCCTACATATTTTTTTTTTTTTTGTGGTTTTTGGCCGGGGCTGGGTTTGAACCTGCCACCTCCGGCATATGGGACTGGCGCCCTACTCCTTGAGCCACAGGCACCACCCCAATCCTACATATTTTTATTGAGTTGCTGTTTTTTTAATATAATGCCTTTCATGGCATCTTCTAATTGCTTATTGTTATTATAAAAATGCTGTTAACTGGCTCAGTGCCCATAGCTCAGTGGTTAGGGTGCCAGCCACACACACAGAGGCAGGTGAATTTCTAACTGATTCATTTAGGTTCTATGTTATCTCTAAATATAATGTTAATTATTTTCTCTTTGCCAGTACATCAAGTTTGCTCTATTGCCTTATTGTTTTGGGTTGAATATTAAAAATAACATTAAACAATAAAAATAAATCAATTAATTAAATTAAAGAAGTGGCTCGGTGCCTGTAGCTCAGAAGCTAGGGCGTCAGCCACATACATTGGAGCTGGCAGGTTCAAATCCAGCCCGGGCCTTCCAAACAACAATGACAACTACAACAAAAAAAATAGCCGGGCATTGAGGCAGGTGCCTGTAGTCCCAGCTACTTGGGAGCCTGAGGCAAGAGAATAGCTTAAGCCCAAGAATCTGAGGTTGCTGTGAGCTGTGATGCCATAGCACTCTATCCAGGGTGACATAGTGAGACTCTGCCTCAAAAAAAAATAAATAAAATAAAATAAAATAAGTGATTAAAATATTGTAAACAAAAGAATATTAAATATTTCTAACATTATTTTGGTAAAATCAAAAACCATAACGAAAACTTAGTACACTACAAAAAGAATGGTATACCTTGTGTTTAATTCAGAATTCTCATTAATTTATGGGTTTATGTTATACTGATAATAGACACAACTATTTATACGTGAAGAAATATTGTGATTTTTAATAAAGGTTCGATAGCTAATTGTCTTTAAAACACTTTACCTATCAGTAGTACCTTTAGGGATATTAAAACATAAAGTGTCCCTTTTATTATGTAATCTTAGCCAATGCACATCTAAAATTTCACAGTAATACTCCAGTTTCTCTTTAGATTGTATAAATCTTTCACCTTTTTAAAAAATTCCACTGTAATCTTGAGGTAGTACACATAGACACAAATAAGAAAGCTTTTAATTCAAATATTCTTCTACTCTTCCCAGGAAAACAGTGGAATCTAAGTCTAACAATTGTTTTAATAGTATCTCAACTGAGCCCACTTGTACAAATACTTATATTTTTAATTGGTAATAAAAGAGATAGTCCTCTTCAGTATCTGCAAGGGATTTGTTCCAAGATCCCCAGAACAGCAAAATCCAGGAATCCTCAAGTCTTTAATGGTGTCGTATTTGCATATAACCTATACACATTCTCCTATATATCTCATACCATTTCTAGATTATTCATAATACCTAATACAACATAAATGTTGTGTACATTGTTATTACAGTATATTATTTTTTACTGTTGTGTTATTTTTTTTCCCCAAATATTTCCCATCAGTGGTTGGCTGAATCCACAAACATGGAAATCATAGATAGAGACAATCGACTGTAATTATTTCTGACAAAAGTACAATTCATTTTCTAAAATGTCTTTCATTATATACTGAGAGTACTTAGTGACTAATTGGATATTGTCTTTATAAAGTCACAATATTTTCTCCAAAGATTGCCCTCATAAGAGGTTCAGCTGGGGGCAGCGTCTGTGGTTCAAAGGGGTAGGGCGCCGGTCCCATATGCCAGAGGTGGCGGGTTCAAACCCAGCCCCGGCCAAAAATAAAAAAAAAAATTTAAAAAAAAGAGGTTCAGCTGATTTCCTATACACCCAAAAGTTATTAGTCTAGTTTCCTTTTTCTTTCCTATGAAAAAGGCTACTAATAGAATATAGAAATAGCTGTGTTCCAAATTGAGTATAATAAATTTTTATGCAGTATCATTAAAGAACTTTTATTATTATGAATATCATATAAAATCATTCAGAAAATTAAATACCTGAACTGTTTGAAGCTATCTATTATCCATGAGACCCCTGAAGGTGTTAGTTTCATAAATGAATAATATGGTAATTTTTCTACAAGTTTTGGTAAAATATTTTTAAATCATGAAAGAGAGATAAAAAGGAGAAAAGTCAAATCATTAAACCAATATGCAAGGAGGCCTACAAAACATTTTCAGAAATCTGGACTGTGTTTACCTTCAAATTTGCTAATAGTGGCTTGTTTTGGCATCTCCTAGAGCTAAAAGAAATTCTAATAAAAAAGGTAAAAAGAAAGATAGCAGGAAGCTAATAATAAAAACTCAGTAGTATGATCAATATCGATGGAAATAACATTTAGAAATACCTAAGCATTATAACTTTACACCTATATCTTCAGCCTCCACAAAAAAAGAAAAAGGAAAAGAACATTTAACTTCAGGGATTAGTAAATTTAACATTTAGCATTAGTGAATAAATCAAGAAATGTGTACTACAGTACATAAAGAGGTTTAACAATTTTCTTCATGTTATGAATTAATCTCCCTTTGAAAAAAAATAAGGTGAAATAAAGTTATTTATAACTTGAAAACTATTATATATGCAATAATCAAAAATCAAAATTCCAAGTTTTCTAAGGTTCACAAACCTTTAGGCTCAGAATCAGACATTAAAACAGAAGGGTCATCATCATCTCTTCGCTTTTCTTTACTGCGTGCTATCTGCTTTCCTGACTGTGAACCCCTGCAAAATAGAACGATATTATACTGAATTCTAATAAAGCCCACATGAATTTAGAAGCCACATGGCATATATTCAAAATAAAAAGTTACAAATACATTCCTGTATGGCAGACTGTATGACCTGAATAGTGCAAAAAATACTGAACTCAGATATCAGAAATAATTTATCTTCCCCATTCTACCTTTAAATTTCCATGTGTCACTGGGGAAAAAATAGGATATCCATGCTGCAGGATTGTGCACATGTGAAATGAGTAAAAGAGTAATACTATGCAAGTATTAAATAAGTCAAAGAGGTTTAAAAAGTAAAACTCCAAGAACACAAGTACCAAGTTAAATGAACCTATGTGTAATCAGAATTGTAAGCCAAAGCTAATTTTTCTTTTTTTTTTTTTTTTTTTTTTGAGACAGAGTCTACTTTATCACCCTTGGTAGAATGCTGTGGCATTATAGCTCACGGCCACTTCAAACACCTGGGCTTGGGACTACAGGAGCCCACCACAACACCCGGCTATTTTTAGAGACAAGGTCTCCCTCTGGTTTAGGCTGGTCTCGAATCTGTGAGCTCACGCAATCCACCCACCTCGGCGTCCCTAGTGTTAGGATTACAGGCATGTCCCACCACACCCGGACCCCAAAGCTAATTTTAAATATATTTCAAGCCTGGTTCATATATCAAATAGTGAGTATAAAACAAAGTATAAAGTGTGGTAATGAATTCTGCCTACAGAGAAAATAAGTTAAACCATCTAAGGTACTACATAATATTAAAAATATAATGTTAAGTGGAAAACAAACAAGTTTTGGAATGACCAGCATAATGTCACTAGTAATAAATATTTAGAAATGGAAAACATACTATAACATGTAAGTACATACATGTGAAATAAAATATTATATAAAAACTTAGACCAGAAATATCCAAACCTATTTGGATAGTGGATAACTCCAAGGAGGAACAGTAATAGAATCAGTGAACACAATCAAAAAGAAATACTGGCAGCCAGGCACAGTGACTATAATCCTATAATCCCAGCACTCTGGGAGGCCAAGGTGGGTGGATTGCCTGAGCTCACAGGTTCGAGACCAGCATGAACCAAATTGAGACCCCATCTCTAAAAACAGCCAGGCATTGTGGTGGGCACCAATAGTTCCAGCTACTTGGGAGGCTGAGGGAAGAGAATGGCTCAAGCCCAAGAGTTTGAGGTTGCTGTGCACTATGATGCCATGGCACACTACCAAGGGCAACAAAGTGAGACTCTGTCTAGAAAAGAAAAGAAAAGAAAAGAAAAGAAAGGAAAAGAAATACTGGAGATCAAAACACTGTAATAGAAATGACAAAAGCTTCCGATGGGCTTACTAGTAAGCTGGACATGAGAAAAAACAAAACCTTGAATCTGAGTATGTATTAATAGAAATTTTTAAATCAAGCAAGAAAAAAAGAGAAAAAATGTAATATTGAAGAACATTATATCAATTACAAAAGATGTGCTACAGACATAATTGGACTACTACAGAGAGAAAGAGAGAAATAGAAGAAATACATGAACCTAAAAAATGTCCCCAAATTATAGACCAGGAAGTTCAAAGGACACCAAGCAGGATAAATGCTCAAAAAACACCACCTAAGGCATATCATACTAAACTGCAAAAATCAAAAAAATCAAATCTTTTTTTTTTACATATTCATAAAATGCAGAGGGGTAAAAATCCTTAATTACAAAAGAATGAAGATAAGAATTACATCTGGCTTTTTCTCGGAAACCATGCAAGTGAAAAGAATGTGGAGTGAAATCTTCTAAGTGTTCCAAGAAGAAAAAAGATTCAACTAAATTCTGTTTCCTACGAAAATATCCTTCAAATATAAAGAAGAAATAAAGACATAGACAAACAAAAAATATACATATCTATTGCCAATCAGCCTTTCAATGTTAGAAATTCTTCAGAAGAGAGGAGTCAAGATGGCCAACCAGAAGCAGTTTTTGCCAAAAGCTCCTGTCCAGAGGGAGAGATATTAGACTGAAGTGAACTCAGAGAAGCCAAAGGAGGGGACCTGAACACAGAAAGAAGAAAGCGAGGCACACATCATTCCTGCTAAGGCAAGTGGTGGGGCCAAAAAAGAGGAAGAAAGACAACTAAGATCAGGTAAGGAGCAACTACTTGGAAGGGACCATTGCCAAGAGGATGGGAGACCCCTCCCCCAAGTGGGAGGCCCACAGTGGGCTTTTCGGAGCAAGCAGGGAACAAAAGGACCTCTCACCTCACCCATAAGAGAGAGCTGCTAAATTCTAGGCCCACACCAGTGAGGTCCCACCTCCAAGCCTAGGCCCCATCCTACCTGGCACAAAAATGAACAAGTATTTTCTCCACAGTTCTGAGCACACAGCTCACCACTCTCCCTTTCCTGGCTGCCTGAAAGACTGCCCCCTGCAGAGGCCAGAGTGTTTGGAGAGTTTGTTGAGAGGCTGGGGCATTATGTGGCCGCTGAACTACAGCCCAGAAACAGTGGTGCTGCAGTTCTAACTTTGGTGGGAAGAGGAGTGAAACTTCCTGACTCCCTTTTCCACTAGAAAAGACCCTTCTCTAAAAAAAATAATAAAAAAAGAAAAGACCCTTCTCTAGCCCCTCAGGATTTCTCAGACAGATCTGCCTGCAGATTTCTGTTTCCTGTCCACCTGGCAACCCCCTGAACACCACTGGAGCAAGTTTGAGTGAACTAGTGGCCAGATTTTCAGTCCAGTGACCCTCTGAACTTGTTTAGGTGGGCGTTGCCAGCACAGCCTAAGCAAATTTGTCGGGAACTCATAGCCAAAGGGGTAGAAGATTGAAACTGGACCCAACCTTTCACCATTAACTAAGACTGTCACTGGATAAAAGATTTAAACTTAAGACATGGTGGCGCCTGTGGCTCAGTGAGTAGGGCGCCGGCCCCATATGCCGAGGGTGGCGGGTTCAAACCCAGCCCCGGCCAAACTGCAACCAAAAAATAGCTGGGCGTTGTGGCGGGCGCTTGTAGTCCCAGCTACTCGGGAGGCTGAGGCAGGAGAATCACCTAAAGCCCAGGAGTTGGAGGTTGCTGTGAGCTGTGTGACGCCACAGCACTCTACCAAGGGCAATAAAGTGAAACTCTGTCTCTACAAAAAAAAAAAAAAAAAAAAGAAACTATAAAAATACTTGAAGAAAGTGTAGGGAAAACTCTTGAAGGAATTGGCCTGGGTGAATATTTTATGAGGAGGACTGAAATAAGTATCAAATTGAAACAGTATCAAAAATACACTACTGGGACCTAATCAAACTAAAAAGCTTCTGCACAGCCAAGAACACTGTAAGTAAAACAAGCAGACAGCTCTCAGAATGGGAGAAAATATTTGCAGGTTATACCTCCGATAAAGGTCTAATAACCAGAATCCACAGAGAACTCAAACGCATTAGCAAGAAAAGAACAGAAGTAACAGAAAAGACATTGCATGCGAGTAATAAAATACAGCAGAAATACCTAGACTACAATCAGAGAAAAAAGACCTTAAAATCAAAAGAGACAATAAGAGCCAGGCATAGTAGTACATGCCTATAATCCCACCTACTCAGGAGGTTGAATTGGGAGGTCTAACTCTGAGACCAGCCTGAGCAACATAGCAACTCCTCATCTCAAAATAAAAAAAAAGAAAAGAGGCGCCAGCCCCATATACCGGAGGTGGAAGGTTCAAACCCAGCCCCAGCCAAAAACTGTAAAAAGAAAAAGAAAAAGAAAAGAAGGGAACAAGAGACAAAGAAGGATATTATATAACAGGCACCATCTCAGGGTGGGCAAGAGACTTGAAGAGAAACTTCTCTAAAGAAGACAGACGCAATATCTACAAACACATGAAAAAAAGCTCATCATCCTTAATCATCAGAGAAATGCAAATCAAAACTACTTTGAGATATCACCTAACCCCAGTAAGAGTAGCCCACATAACAAAATCCTAAAACCAGAGATGTTGGCATGGATGTGGAGAAAAGGGCACACTTCTACACTGCTGGTGGGAATGCACACTAATACGTTCCTTCTGGAAGGATGTTTGGAGAATACTTAGAGAGCTAAAAATAGACCTGCCATTCGATCCTATAATTCCTTTACTAGGTTTATACCCAAAAGACCAAAACTCACAAGATAACAAAGATATCTGTACCAGAATGTTTATTGCAGCCCAATTCATAATTGCTAAGTCATGGAAGAAGCCCAAGTGCCCATTGACCTACAAATGGACTAGCAAATTGTGGTACATGTATACCATGGAATATTATGCAGCCTGAAAGAAAGATGGAGACTTTACCTCTTTCATGTTTACATGGATGGAGCTGGAACATATTCTTCTTAGCAAAGTATCTCAAGAATGGAAGAAAAAGTATCCAATGTACTCAGCCCTACTATGAAGCTAAATTATAGCTTTCACATGAAGGTTATAACCCAACAAGAAGATGGGGAAAGGGCCAAGGAAGGGGAAGGGAGGTGGGAGGTTTTGGTGGAGGGAGGGTAATGGGTGGGGCCACATCTACAGTGCATCTTAGAATGGGTACAGGTGAAACTTACTAAATGCAGAATACAAATGCCTACATATAGTAACTAAGAAAATGCCATGAAGGCTATGTTTAACAGTTTGATGAGAATATTTCAGATTGTATATGAAACCCGCACATTGTACCCCTTGATTGCATTAATGTACACAGCTATGATTTAACAATAAAAATAAATTAATTAAAAAAAAGTAAAGAAATCAAAATAAAATTCTGGAGCAAAAAAGAACAACAACAGTTATTAAAAATTCTAAAGAGGTACTCTAAAGTCCCTCTGAGCATATCTACAGAGCCCTGAGCATCTTACAAGGTATCACCATGTTTGGATACTCCATGGCAGTGGCCGACAGGGGAGTCTTTGCTTCCTACCATCTTCATCTGGATCTGCTGTACAGTGTCCTATGGTCACCTATGAGCTTCTTCAAGCAACTCCCTCCCCCAGGAACCTAGTACAACACTTTTCCCAGGAGCTGGACACAGTGGACTCTATCCTACAGGTCATAAAGATGTTCATGGGCTCACGTTCTTCATATAGAATGATAGTGTACCCTCCTTTCTCCTGGAGGTAACCCAGCAAATAAGCAAAGCCTTATGTCTAGAATGGAAATTGCATACATGCTGGAATTGATGCAGGAAATCCCTAAGTAGGATAAAGTTGCCCTCCTCCAGGTAAGGGTAGCCCCTAGAAACAGGCTTAAGTTAAGCCCCTAAGAAATAGTTTATAGGAGACCCTTCATAGCACCCACAGAAAAGTATGGTAATATAGCCACAGATGAGGAAAACAGACTAAAGCAATATGTCAAACAGATAAATTAAATTCTAACTACTATGCATGGGTTTGCCTCTTTCAGGTTCCCACCCTAGTTGGAAGCAGAGAAGTGGAAGGGACAACTTATATCTCACTGAAATTGTCAGGAGTAAAACCCTTGAGTCCATCATACTACAGTAAAGACGTGTCCCATGGAAGAAGAGGACCTGGCCTCCAGTGGATGGGCCAAGTGGATGGGTGATATAAAGTATCTATTTAAGAAGGAAAAATGAGTATTTAAGAAGGACAAATGAAAATGTTAATACGCTTGCTAATCTTTCCTCCGTTATTTGTTCCATCTATAAAACAGAGAGGCAATTCCTCAGGAGGCTAAGGCAGGAGGAGCTCTTGAGCCCAAGAGTTTCAGGTTTCCATGAGCTATGATGCCACCACATTCTACCCAGGGTAACAGAGTGAGATTCTGTCTCAAAAGAAAAAATGAAGTAACAGAAAAAGACATTGCATGCGAGTAATAAAATAGAGCAGAAATACCTAGACTATAATCAGAGAAAAAAGACCTTAAAATCAAAAGAGACAATAAGAGCCAGGCATAGTGGTACATGCCTATAATCCCACCTACTCAGGAGGCTGAGTTGGGAGGTCTAACTCTGAGACAGCCTGAGCAACATAGCAACTCCTCATCTCAAAATAAAAAAAAAAGAGGCGCCAGCCCCATATACCGGAGGTGGCAGGTTCAAACCCAGCCCCAGCCAAAAACTGTAAAAAGAAAAAGAAAAAAGAAAAGAAGAAAACAAGAGACAAAGAAGGGTATTATATAACAGGCACCAAACAGCAAGAAGATACAACAATTATAAACATGTACACATCTGGGCAGCGCCTATGGCTCACTGGGTAGGGTGCCAGCCTCATATACCAAGGGTGGCAGGTTCAAACCTGGCCCCAGCCAAACTGCAACAAAAAAATAGCTGGGTGTTATGTCTGGTGCCTATAGTCCCAGCTGCTCAGGAGGCTGAAGCAAGAGAATCGTCCAAAGCCCAGGAGTTGGAGTTGCTGTGAGCTGTGATGCCACAGCACTCTACCAAGGGTGACACAGTGAGACTCTGTCTCCAAAAAAAAATGTACACATCAAATAAATAGATGTACACATCTATAATATATAATAAATGTATAATAAATGTACACATCTAATAAAAGACCACCAAAATATATGAAGCAAAAAATAACAGAATTAAATGAAACTGACAGTAATATAATAACAAGTGAAGACTTCAATACTTCACTCTCAAAATGATGGACAAAACCAGACAGAAGATAAGAAACAGAGGACTTAACACATTAATCCAACTAGATCTAACACATACAGAGAACACTTTACCTAACGACAATTGAATATACACTTTCTTCTCAAATACATGTGATACATTCTCCAGGGAAAATGATGTACTAGGCCTCAAACTGCATCTCAATAATTTTAAAAACAAAGACACCATAAAAAATTTCTTCTGCGGAGGAGGAGCAAGATGGCAGCCAAGTAACAGCTTCCTTACATCTAGGCACCGAGAGTCTGGGGATATAGGACTCCAGGCATCTCTGGCTGGTGGGATCTGCCTATCATCACCCCTGAGAGGATACAGGGAGTCAGCGAGAGACTTCTGGACCCCAAGAAGAGGACTAAAACAGTGGAAAACCAGCAAGTGGTCGCATGTGTTCAATCCGTCTAAACCCGCCCGCAACTGTAAGTTCAGTAGCAGCGAGACTGCAAACCAGAAAGGCCTTACCTGTGAACTGTTTTGGTGTCTTTGGACTTCGCACTCAGCTGAACTGCCTTGGGGAGAGCCTGAGCGGGAGTGCGGAGAACTTTGGCCTTTGTCTAGGGCCCCAGTCTGAGCCACTGAGCCAGACGGAGCTAATAGTGTTTGGCTCAAGGTCACAGGCAGCCATTGTGAGCGATCTGCCCTGGCAAGCTCCGCCCTCAGGGTTGCAGAGCTGGAATTGGGTGGGAGCTGGTAACCCAGCGACCAAGTAGCCTAAGGGCGGGGTCTGAGCCGCCTTGCAGCCCTAACCCTCGGGGGCAGAGGGAGACCAGTTTTGGCACACAGGGTAAGTGGATAGCCACTTCAGCACCGATTCCAGCGACAAGCACTTCCCTGGGAAAGCTTCTGCTCAGCAAGTGAACAAGCGCAAAGTGCCTTTTAAGTGGGCTGAAGAGAGATTTAGGGTGTCTACCTGCTGGGGTTTGAGAAACTAGCAGCCTCCAGTCGTATCAGAACTGTGATTAACATCTCATACCCCAGAAGACCACGTGTTCCCCAGACAATATTCAATAACATATACATACTGCTTTGGTTTTGGTTGTGTTTTTTTTTGTTGTTTTTCTTTTTTTTGGTTTGGTTCTTTTTTTTGTTTATTTTGATGTTGTTGATTGTTGTTTTGTTTTTTAAGTTCAACCTTTTCCATACAGATCCTTTTTCTTTCTCAATTTTTCTAGTTTAATTATAATTTCCCATTGCTGCCTATTTCAATAATTAGAACTTCATTTTTGTTAGTGTTTCTACCGCTATTATTTGGTTTTGCCAGCCAATTTTATCCCGTAAAGTTTTCTGTTTGCTTGTTTTGGTTTGATTTATAGCATTTTTGTCTTTCCTCTCTACTTCTCTATAGCATTTTGTCTTTCCTCCACCTCCGTTTGGTGGAGGTGGGGTACTGTGTCTGATCAGGTTAGCAAAGAGCTGCTGACCTCAAGGGAACCACCCAAATGGGCACCCCCAGAAGGTTGTTTCTTTTTTTAAGGTTGTATCAAAGTACCCTACTGTACACCTATATTGCTCTGTCACCCTCTTTCTGTGCCTCTCTTCTTTTTGTCAATATTCCTTTTACCCACCCCCTCTCCTTTCTCTATTTTTCTTTTTTTTTTTTCTTATCACTCGGTCCTCCTTTCTTTCATCCCTTTTTTTCTCTTCAACCTTCTCACCCTTCTGGTCCTGTAACCCGTAGTCCACAGGCACGAAAACTTAAAGAGCAAGAGGAAGTGAAAGGAAAATTAGGGCAAGGAAACAGATAAAAGAAATCACTCATGAGGAAGAATCAGCAGAAAACTCCAGGCAACATGAAGAACCAGTCCAGAACAACCCCGCCAAGGGACCATGAGGTAGCTACTGCAGAGGATTCCACCTATACAGAAATGTTAGGAATGACAGAAAGGGAATTTAGAATACACATGTTGAAAACAATGAAAGAAATGATGGAAACAATGAAGGAAACTGCTAATAAAGTGGAAAATAACCAAAAGGAAATTCAAAAACAGAATCAAATAAGAGATGAACGATATGAAGAATATAAAAAGAATATAGCAGAGCTGAAGGAAATGAAACAGTCAATCAGGGAACTTAAAGATGCAATGGAAAGTATCAGCAACAGGTTAGACCATGCAGAAGAAAGAATTTCAGAGGTAGAAGACAAAGTTTTTGAGATAACTCAAATAGTAAAAGAGGCAGAAAAGAAGAGAGAGAAAGCAGAACGTTCACTGCCAGAATTATGGGACTTTATGAAGCGTTCCAACATACGAGTTATAGGAATTCCAGAAGGGGAAGAATAATGCCCCAGAGGAATGGAAGCCATACTAGAGAATATTATAAAAGAAAATTTCCCAAATATCACCAAAGATTCTGACACACGGCTTTCAGAGGGCTATTGGACCCCACGTCGCCTCAACTCTAACCGAGCTTCTCCAAGACACATTGTGATGAACCTGTCCAAAGTCAAGACAAAAGAAAAGATTCTGCAAGCTGCCAGGAGTAAGCACCAGTTGACCTACAGGGGCAAATCCATCAGAGTGACCGCAGAATTCTCTAATGAAACTTTCCAAGCAAGAAGACAATGGTCATCTACCTTTAATCTACTTAAACAGAACAAATTCCAGCCCAGAATTCTGTACCCTGCTAAGCTAAGCTTCAAAATTGACAGAGAAATCAAATCATTTATGGATATACAAAATTTGAGGAAATTCGCCACAACAAGACCAGCTCTACAGGAAATACTTCAACCTGTTCTGCACACTGACCACCACAATGGATCAGCAGCAAAGTAAGAACTCAGAAATTAAAGGACAGAACCTAACCTCCACACTGATGCAAAAGATAAAACTAAGCAATGGACTCTCACAAAATAAGACGAATAGAATACTACCACACTTATCAATTATCTCAATAAATGTTAATGGCTTGAATTCCCCACTGAAGAGACATAGATTGGTTGACTGGATTAAAAAACACAAGCGATCCATTTGCTGTCTGCAAGAAACCCACCTGGCTTCAAAAGACAAATTAAAGCTCCGAGTCAAGGGTTGGAAGACAATTTTTCAGGCAAATGGAACTCAGAAGAAAAGAGGAGTTGCAATCTTATTTTCAGATACATGTGGACTTAAAGCAACTAAAGTCAAAAAAGACAAAGATGGTCACTTTATATTGGTCAAGGGAAAAATACAACAAGAAGACATTTCAATTCTAAATATCTATGCACCCAATTTAAATGCTCCCAGATTCTTGAAACAGACCTTACTCAGTCTGAGCAATATGATATCTGATAATACCATAATAACAGGGGACCTTAACACTCCTCTTACAGAGCTGGACAGATCCTCTAAACAGAAATTAAACAAGGATGTAAGAGACTTAAATGAGACCCTAGAACAACTGTGCTTGATAGACGCATATAGAACGCTCCATCCCAAAGATAAAGAATATACATTCTTCTCATCACCCCATGGAACATTCTCCAAAATTGATCATATCCTGGGACACAAAACAAATATCAACAGAATCAAAAGAATTGAAATTTTACCTTGTATCTTCTCAGACCATAAGGCACTAAAGGTGGAACTCAACTCTAACAAAAATGCTCGACCCCACACAAAGGCATGGAAACTAAACAATCTTCTGTTGAATAACAGATGGGTGCAGGAAGAAATAAAACAGGAAATCATTAACTTCCTTGAGCATAACAACAATGAAGACACAAGCTACCAAAACCTGTGGGATACTGCAAAAGCAGTTTTGAGAGGAAAATTCATCGCTTTAGATGCCTACATTCGAAAAACAGAAAGAGAGCACATCAACAATCTCACAAGAGATTTCATGGAATTGGAAAAAGAAGAACAATCTAAGCCTAAACTCAGTAGAAGAAAAGAAATATCCAAAATCAAATCAGAGATCAATGAAATGGAAAACAAAAGAATCATTCAGAAAATTAATGAAACAAGGAGTTGGTTTTTTGAAAAAATAAATAAAATAGATAAACCATTGGCCAGACTAACGAGGAATAGAAAAGTAAAATCTCTAGTAACCTCAATCAGAAATCACAAAGGGGAAATAACAACTGATCCCACGGAGATACAAGAGATCATCTCTGAATACTACCAGAAACTCTATGCCCAGAAATTTGACAATGTGAAAGAAATGGATCAATATTTGGAATCACACCCTCTCCCTAGACTCAGCCAGGAAGAAATAGAGCTCCTGAACAGACCAATTTCAAGCACTGAGATCAAAGAAACAATAAAAACGCTTCCAACCAAAAAAATGCCCTGGTCCAGATGGCTTCACTCCAGAATTCTATCAAACCTTCAAGGAAGAGCTTATTCCTGTACTGCAGAAATTATTCCAAAAAATTGAGGAAGAAGGAATCTTCCCCAACACATTCTATGAAGCAACCATCACCCTGATACCAAAACCAGGAAAAGACCCAAACAAAAAGGAGAATTTCAGACCAATCTCACTCATGAACACAGACGCAAAAATTCTCAACAAAATCCTAGCCAATAGATTACAGCTTATCATCAAAAAAGTCATTCATCATGATCAAGTAGGCTTCATCCCAGGGATGCAAGACTGGTTAACATACGCAAGTCTATAAACGTTATCCACCATATTAACAGAGGCAAAAATAAAGATCACATGATCCTCTCAACAGATGCAGAAAAAGCATTTGATAATCCAGCATCCTTTTCTAATTAGAACACTGAAGAGTATAGGCATAGGTGGCACATTTCTAAAACTGATTGAAGCTATCTATGACAAACCCACAGCCAATATTTTACTGAATGGAGTAAAACTCAAAGCTTTTCCTCTTAGAACTGGAACCAGACAAGGTTGTCCTCTGTCACCTTTACTATTCAACGTAGTGCTGGAAGTTCTAGCCAATACAATTAGGCAAGACAAGGAAATAAAGGGAATCCAAATGGGAGCAGAGGAGGTCAAACTCTCCCTCTTTGCTGATGACATGATCTTATACTTAGAGAACCCCAAAGACTCAACCACAAGACTCCTAGAAGTCATCAAAAAATACAGTAATGTTTCAGGATATAAAATCAATGTCCACAAGTCAGTAGCCTTTGTATACACCAATAACAGTCAAGATGAGAAGCTAATTAAGGACACAACTCCCTTCACCACAGTTTCAAAGAAAATTAAATACCTAGGAGTATACCTAACGAAGGAGGTGAAGGACCTCTATAAAGAAAACTATGAAATCCTCAGAAACGAAATAGCAGAGGATATTAACAAATGGAAGAACATACCATGCTCATGGATGGGAAGAATCAACATTGTTAAAATGTCTATACTTCCCAAAGCAATCTACCTAGTCAATGCCATTCCTATCAAAATACCAACATCGTACTTTCAAGATTTGGAAAAAATGATTCTGCATTTTGTATGGAACCAGAAAAAACCCCGTATAGCTAAGGCAGTTCTCTGTAACAAAAATAAAGCTGGGGGCATCAGCATACCAGATTTTAGTCTGTACTACAAAGCCATAGTGCTCAAGACAGCATGGTATTGGCACAAAAACAGAGACATAGACACTTGGAATCGAATTGAAAACCAAGAAATGAAACTAACATTTTACAACCACCTAATCTTTGATAAACCAAACAAGAACATACCTTGGGGGAAAGACTCCCTATTCAATAAATGGTGTTGGGAGAACTGGATGTCTACATGTAAAAGACTGAAACTGGACCCACACCTTTCCCCACTCACAAAAATTGATTCAAGATGGATAAAGGACTTAAACTTAAGGCATGAAACAATAAAAATCCTCCAAGAAAGCATAGGAAAAACACTGGAAGATATTGGCCTGGGGAAAGACCTCATGAAGAAGACTGCCATGGCAATTGCAACAACAACAAAAATAAACAAATGGGACTTCATTAAACTGAAAAGCTTCTGTACAGCTAAGGAGACAATAACCAAAGCAAAGAGACAACCTACACAATGGGAAAGGATATTTGCATATTTTCAATCAGACAAAAGTTTGATAACTAGGATCTATAGAGAACTCAATCCACATGAAAAAAGCCAACAATCCCTTATATCAATGGGCAAGAGACATGAATAGAATTTTCTCTAAAGACGACAGACGAATGGCTAATAAACACATGAAAAAATGTTCATCATCTCTATATATTAGAAAAATGCAAATCAAAACAACCCTGAGATATCATCTAACCCCAGTGAGAATGGGCCAACTCACAAAATCTCAAAACTGCAGATGCTGGCGTGGATGTGGAGAGAAGGGAACACTTTTACACTGCTGGTGGGACTGCAAACTAGTACAACCTTTCTGGAAGGAAGTATGGAGAAACCTCAAAGCACTCAACCTAGACCTCCCATTTGATCCTGCAATCCCATTACTGGGCATCTACCCAGAAGGAAAGAAATCCTTTTATCATAAGGACACTTGTACTAGACTGTTTACTGCAGCTCAATTTACAGTCGCCAAAATGTGGAAACAGCCTAAATGCCCACCAACCCAGGAATGGATTAACAAGCTGTGGTATATGTATACCATGGAATACTATTCAGCCATTAAAAAAAATGGAGACTTTATATCCTTCGTATTAACCTGGATGGAAGTGGAAGACATTATTCTTAGTAAAGTATCACAAGAATGGAGAAGCATGAATCCTATGTACTCAATTTTGATATGAGGACAATTAATGACAATTATGGTTATGGGGGGGGAACAGAAAGAGGGAAGGAGGGAGGTGGGTGGGGCCTTGGTGTGTGTCACACTTTATGGGGGCAAGACATGAATGCAAGAGGGACTTTACCTAACAATTGCAATCAGTGTAACCTGGCTTATTGTACCCTCAATGAATCCCCAACAATAAAAAAAAAAAAAAAAAAAATTTCTTCTGCAACCAGAAGATGAAGTCAGAAATCAGTAAAAAAAGAAAACTTGAAAATTTTAAAATTTATGAAAATTAAACAGCACCTTCTCTTTTTTTTTTTTTTTGGAGACAGAGTCTCATTTTGTTTCCCTTAGTAGAGTGCTGTGGCGTCACAGCTAGGCTTAGGCGACTCTCTTGCCTCAGCCTCCCAAGTAGCTGGGACTACAGGCACCCACCACAATGCCCAGCTTTTTTTTTATTGCAGTTTAGCCGGGGCCAGGTTCGAACCCACCACCCTTGGTATATGGGGCTGGTGCCCTACTCACTGAGCCACAGGTGCTGCCCAAACAACACCTTCTTAAACAACCATGAGTCAAAGAAGAAATCACACCAAAAAAATTAGAAAATGCCTACAGGTTAATAAAAATTTAAACAAAATATATGGGACACAGCAAAACGTGCTAAAGAGAAAATTTATAGATGTAAATGTGCCCATCAAAAAAGAAGAGCTAGGCACAGTGGTGTGTGCCTGTAAGTCCCAACTACTCTAGAAGCTGAGGTAGGAGGAAGGAGGAAGAAGAAAGAAGGTGGAGGAGGAGGAAAGCAGGAGAGAAGGAGATGATCAGGAGGAAGAGCCAGGAGAGGAGCAGAAGAAGGAAGAAAAACAAAAAGAAGAGGTGGGAGGAGGAGGAGAGGAAGAGGAGGAGAAAGAGGAGAAGGAGGAAGAAGAAGAAACATCTCAAAACAACAACCTAACTTGAAAACTTAAGCAAGCATAAAGACAACAACATACTAAACTCAAAGCTAGCAGAAGGGAAAAAATGTTAATAATAAAGAGTATGTCAGAGGTAAATAAAACAGAATAGAATAACAGAGAAAATCAACTAACCCAAAGTTTGCTTTTTCAAAGACAATTAAAATCAACAGACATTTAGCTAAATGGACTAAGAAAAAATTAGAAAAAATCAAACTGCTAAAATCAGAAAGGAAAATATGGGCTGGGTCCAGTGGCTCATGCCTATAATCCTACCAAATCTGGGAGGCTGAGGAGAGGATTGCTTGCACTCAAGAGTTCAAGAGCAGCCTGAAAGCAAGAGCAAGACCTCATATTTCTTTCTTTCTTTTCTTTTTATTTTCTCTCTCTCTCCTTTCTTTCCTTTCTTTCTTTATTTTTTGAGACAAAGTTTCACTATGTTGCCCTCGGTAGAGTGCTGTGGAGTCACATCACAGCAACCTCAAACCCTTGGGCTTGGCAGTGCCTGTGGCTCATGAGTAGGGTACCGGCCCCATATACCAAGGGTAGCAGGTTCAAACCTGGCCCCAGCCAAACTGCAACAAAAAAATAGCCGGGCACTCTGGCAGGTGCCGGTAGTCCCAGCTACTAGGGAGGCTGAAGCAAGAGAATCACCTAAGCCCAAGAGCTGAAGGTTGCTGTGAGCTGTGACACCACAGCACTCTACTGAGGGCAACAAAGTGAGAGTCTGTCTCTAAAAAATAAATAAATAAATAAAAAATAATTGTCATGTGGGAAGGAGTAAGGTCCCTGAAAGCCCACTACAAATGCTCAAGGCATTGAGCCTGTGATTTTAAAATTACAGAAAATCATCACATGAAGATTCCCTCTTCCCAGCTCCAACTGAATGCTGCATGGACAGAAACAAACAAAGCCCTCCGAGCAACACAGATAAGCCAACCAAGTTGAAACCTGCACAGGTGAATCAGAAAGAACACCACTATCAACTATATTTCTTAGAAGTGAAATAACGGACCAGAACACAATCTGTACCAAAACTTTCATAGTGTCCTTCATATATCGTGACCAAGTGAGATTTATTCCTGGAATGCAAGGACAACTCAATATATAAAAATCTATCATTGAGATGTGTGTGACACACCTCTTGGAGGCAAGACACAATTGTAAAAGGGGCTTTACCTAACAAATGCAATCAGTGTAACCTGGTTTCTTATACCTTAGATGAATCCCCAACAATTAAAAAAAAAACTATCAAAAAAATAAAAATAAAAATAAAAAACCTATCAATGTAGTAAACCAAAACAATGGACTAAGTCAAGCCCCATACCAATTATAACAGAAAAAGCACTGACAAAATTCAATACCTTTTCATGGTTTAAAAAACACTCAACAAACTAAGAATAGAAGGAAACTACCCCAACATAATAAAAGTCATATATGAAGAACTCACCGCTAACATACTTAGTGGTGAAAAGCTAAAGTTTTTCCTCTAATACCAGGAACAAGAAAAGGATGGCCACTTTCACCACTGCTATTCAACGTAGAAGGTAGAGCCAGAAAAATTATACAAAAAAAAAAAAAAAAAGGAGAATTAAAAAGCATTGACAGTGTGCACCTGTAATCCCAGCTATTTGGTAAGCTAAGGCAGGAGGATTGCTTGTACCTACCCATGAGTTCAAGACCATCCTCACCAACATGCAAGACCCTGTTTCAATGTTAAAAATTAAAATTAAAATTAAGCATCCATTACAAGAAAAGAAACAAAATAATCTGTTCATAGATGGTGTGATTTTGTATGTAGAAAACCTTAACTAGTTCATGCAAAGACACTCTTAGAGGCAATAAATGAAAAAGGAAATTAAGAAAACAACTCCTTCCTTGATAGCATCTATGGTTGTCTTGGGATATTGTTCCCCTCCAAATCTCATGATGAAATTTGATCCCCAGTGTTGGAGGTGGGGCTTACTAGGAAATGTCTGGGTCATGGGGGAGGATACTTTCATGAAATGTTTGGTACCCTGTAGGTGCTAAAGAGTGAGTTCTTGCTTTATTAGAGCTCGTTGTTTAAAAGAGCACAGCACCACTTCCCCCTCTCTTGCTCTGTCTCTCGCCATGTGACATGCCTGCTTTCTCTTCACCTTCCAGCTTGATAAGAAGCTCCCACCACAAGATGATGCAGGTGCTATGTTTCTTACACAGCCTGCAGAACTGTGAGCAAAATAAACCACTTTCCTTTACAAATTACCCAGCCTCAGGTATTTCCTTTATAGCAATGCAAACAGACTAATACAGCACCAAAAACAATAAAATACTTGGGAACTAACCAATAAGTCAAAAGACCTGTACATTTAAAACTAAGAAACGTTGTTAAAAGAAATTAAAGTTGACATAAATAAGCGGAAAGCCATTCAGTGTTCATGAATTAAAAGACTTAATATTGTTAAGATTTCGATACTACTCTAAGCAATATAAAGATTCAACAAAATCCCTATCAAAAACTCAGAGGTATTTTCTATAGAAATAAAAAAATCCAACCTAAAATTTATAGAGATTCCAAAACAATAAAGAAAAACGTTGAAGAACTTACACTCTCTGATTTCAAAGCTTTCTACAAAACTTCATAATCAAAACAGTGCTGGCAAAACGACAGACATTTAAACCAACAGACAGAATAGAGAGCCCAGAAAAAATTAACTAGGCTTGGTGGCATGCACCTATAGACCCAGCTACTCAGGAGGCTGCGCCAGGAGGATTGCTTGAGCCCAGGAAATTGAGGTTACAGTGAGATATGATGATGTCACTGCACAATGGCCTGGGCAACACAATGAGACCCAGTCTCAAAAGTAAAGAAAGAAAAGAAAAGAAAGGAAAAGGAAAGGGGAAAAGGTAGGAGAAAGGAAAGAGATAGGGAAGAAAGAGAGGAAGAAAGGGAAGCAAGGAAAGAAAAGGAAGGAAGAAAACACAGGGAAAAACCTGTATGACACTGGTCTGAGCAATGATTTTTTAGATTATGACCCAAAATGCACAGGCAACAAAAACAAATATAGACAAATGGGATTACCTCAAAATACAAAGCTTCTGTACAACAAGGAAACAATTTTCAAAGTGAACAATCTATGGATTGGGAAAAAATATTCACAAACCATATATCTCATTATAGATTAACATCCAAAACATATAGAGTTGTCAAATTTAATAATCCAATTAAAAAATGAGTAAGGGACCTAAATAGACATTTATCAAAAGAAGGCATGCAAATAGCCAATAGATATTAAAAATGCTCAACATCACTAATCATTAGGGAAGTGCTAATGTATTTGTTTTGTGTTGCTGTAACTGAATACCTGAGACTAGGTAATTTATAAAGAAAAGAGGTTTAGCTCATGGTTCTTTAGGCTGGTAAATTCAAGTTTGGATGGCCACATCTGGTGGCTTCTTAAAGACCTAATGCTGCTTCGCTGTACGGTGGAAGAGAGAAGTTAAAGTAGGGCATGCAAAGAGGTTAAATATGAGAGGCAGCCTTGATTTATAACAACTCATTCTCACGAGAACTCAGTCTCAGAGAAAGACATTAATCCATCTTAACCACCTAACCATTCTTAGAGGCACCACATCCCAACACTACTGCACTGGAAACCAAGCCTTAACATCAGTTTTCATGGGGACAAATCATATTCAAACCACAGCAGCCAATTAAAATTGAAATAAGATACTGTCTCATACCGGTCAGAAAGTTAGTATCAAAAAGACGAGAGATAACAACTGTTGGCAAGGATGTGGAAAAAAGGGAACCATTATACATCGCTAGTAAGAACATCAAATAGTACAGCTATTATAGAAAACTCTGTAAAGGTTCCTCAAAAAGCTAAATTAGAATTAGCTTATGATCCAGATATCCTACCCTGGGTATCTACCAAAATGATTTGAAATTAGTATGCCAAAGAGATTGGAGATGGACATGTGGGTACTTAAGGGAAGAGTCATATCTTCATGTGCTTGCATTGCTAGAAGTATGATTTAATAAGCTCAAAACCAATTTTCAATTGTTTATTGTAAGTAGGTTAGGAATTGAATTAAGAAAATGATTGCAGATAATGGACAAAAGGGAACAGAGACAGGAGAGAAGTGGATCAGAAAAACTCAAAATCTGTTGCAAAGTGCATCAGCCTAAAGCCTGGTGTTTTCAAGCAGATTATCTTGCTGGAGCTTCACCCCTCCCGGAGCACAACTGGGCTCAGAGGTCACTGAGCACTGAGAGACAAGGCTCACCTTGAGCAGGGCTGCCCTCTCAGGGAGAATTAGTGCATTCAGGGAATTATCAAGGAGTGATGAAATTGCTGGAAACAGGGAGGACACCTAAACCTTGTTAAGAGAGAAAAGGTCTATAAGGAAGATAAGCAGGGAAATACCTCCTTTCTTCTGTCATCTCAGTATTGGCAACAGTGCCAGTTTGGCTGCACACAAAGCTTCAGGGGTGGGAGGAGGTGGTTTAATCGCCACTCCTGAGATTTGTGCGCATGGTATAATTGAGGTCTGCTTTGACATCCTGTTCTGGACTGTGTTCCCTGTCCCACGCTCTGTGTTAAGATGATAAATAACTTAGAGAAATAAAAGTAAGAGGTAAATCAGTTTAGTTAACGTAGTTAAGGAAACAGTTTGGTTAGAAAGTGCAAGCTCGGGCGGCACCTGTGGCTCAAGGAGTAGGGCGCCGGTCCCATATGCCGGAGGTGGTGAGTTCAAACCCAGCCCTGGCCAAAAAAAAAAAAAGAAAATGCAAGCTCAGCAAGCACCATGATGTAAAGGTTTAGCCTTCCTCTGTTAAGACTGATGATTAAAACAGTGATGTGTGAATAAAAACAGAGCCCAGAACTAAGGGGCTTTCCATCCTCACGCTTGGAGGTAGACAATTTCCCGGCCCAGCTTTAAAAAACTTTCTCTTTGTGTGTTGACTCTTCATTTTCCCTCGTCCTCTGGTCTCTGCCAGTCACAGGGAGAGAACTCATGGGGTAGTTCGGAGCCGGTCCCCAACAGAGATGTCTGTACTCCCATGGTTATTGCAGCATTATTCACAATAGCCAAGTTATGGAATCAACTTAAACATCCAATAGCAGATGAATGAATAATGAAAAAAATCTGGTGTGTGTGTGTGTGTATTCGTTGTTTTTTTTTTTTTTTTTCAACAGAATTTCACTTTGTCACCCTTGGTAGAGTGCTGTGGTGTCATAGTTCACAGTAACCTCAAACTCTTGGGCTCAAGTGATTCTCTTGCCCCAGCCTCCCAAGTACCTGGGAGTACAGGCACCCACCACAACACCTAGCTATTTTTAAAGACCGGGTCTCATTCTAGCTCAGGCTGGTCTCAAACTGTGAGCTCAAGCAATCCACCCGCCTCAGCCTCCCACAGTGCTAGGATTACAGTGCTGTACTTAAAACGTATTTCCATGGGAGCATTCTGGATTTGCCTCAGAATGAACTCATTTATTTCTATTTTTTAATGATACATAATATTTGTACATATTTATGGGATACATGTGACATTTTGTTACATGCATAGAACGTGTAATGATCAAGTCAGGGTATGTGGGATATCCATCACCTCAAATATTTATCATTCCTATGTGTTGGGAACATTTCAAGTCCTCTCTCCTATTTTGAAATATACAATACATTGTTGTTGACTATAGTCACCCTACTCTTCTATTTAGAACTTATTCCTTCTATCTAAATATATATTTGTAATCATTAACCAATCTCACTTCATCCCCCGCCCCATCCTATACCCACATACACACCATTCCCAGCCTCTGGTAACTATCATTTTACTCTGTAGCTCCAGCAAGTCTTTTTGACTCCCACAGATGAGAATATGCAATATTTGTTGTTCTATGACCTAGCTTATTTTACCTAAGATAATGATATACAGTTCCAACAATGTTACTGCAAATGACGAGGTTTCATTCTTTCTTTTTATGGCCAAATAGTATTCCACTTTGTATATATACATTTTCATTATCCATTTATCACTAATGGACATTTAAGATGATTCTATGTCTTTGCTCTTGTTAACAGTGCTGCACTAACCATGAGGATGCAGATGTCCTTTGATATACTGATTTTCTTTCTGCTGAATAAATACCTAGTAGTGGGAATGCTGGATCTTATGGTAGTTCTATTTTTATATTTTGCGAAAAATCTCCATACTATTTTCCACAGTAACTGTGCTAATTTAACATCCCCACCAGCAGTCCCTGCACTCTTGCCAGCATCTGTTCATTTTTGTCTTTTTAACAATAATCATTATTACTGGGGTAAGTTGTTATCTCATTGTGATTTTAATTTGCATTTTCCTGATAATTAGGATGCATTTTTTCACACACCTATTGGCCATTTGTACGACTTCTTTTAAGAAATGTTTATTTGTGTCCTTCACCAACTTTTTTTGTTTTTGAGGCACAGTCTCACTCTGCCCAAGCTAGAGTGCCATGGCATCCTAACTCACAGCAACCTCAAACTCCTGGGCTCAAGCAATCCTCTTGCCCTAGCCTTCCCAGTAGCTGGTGCTACAGGCATGCACTACCATGCCCAGCTATTTTTTTATTCTCTGTTTGTTTCTATTTTTAGTAGATACAGGGTCTCACTCTTGCTCAGGCTGGTTTCCAAGGCCTGACCTCAAGCAATCCACCCACCTGGGTCTCCCAGAGTGTAAGGACTATAGGCATGAGCCACCACACCCAGCCCTTTGCCCACTTTTTAATGGAATTGTTTGATTATTTAATGTTGAGTTCCTTATATTTTCTGGATGCTGATCCCTTGTCAGACAAGTAGTTTGTAAATACTTTCTTCCATTCAGCAGTGTGTCTTATTATCTTAATGAGAATGTTTCCTTTGCTGTACAGAAGCTTTCCAGTTAAATATAGTCCCATTTGTCTACTTTTGTTTTTCTTGTCTAGGCTTTTGCAGTCTTAGCCATAACATCTTTGCCTAATCCATGTAACAAAAACATTTCTACCACTTAGTATTTTGAAATTTTATATATATATATATATAGAGAGAGAGAGAGATATCTTTGCCTAATCCAGTGTCCTCAAGCATTTCCCCTATGTTTTCTTCTAATAATTTTATTGTTTCAGGTCCTGGGTTTAATTAAGTCTTTACTTCATCTTGAGTATGTGGTGAGAGATAAGGGTCTAGTTTCAATCTTCTACATATGGATTACCAGTTTTCCAGCAACATTTATTAAAGAGGTATCCTTTTTCCAGTGTACGTTCTTTGCACTTTTGTTGGAAATTAGTTGGTACCAGGTGCAGTGGCTCAGGTCTGTAATCCTAGCACTCTATGAGGCTAAGGTGGGCAGATCGCCTGAGCGCCCGAGTTCAAGACCCTGTCTCTATTAAAAATAGAAAAAACTAGTGGGCACTGTGGTGGACAACTATAGTTCTAACTACTTGGGAGGCTGAAACCCAAAAGTGTGAGGTTGCTGTGAGCTATGATGTCACAGCAACAAAGTGAGACTCAGTCTAAAAAAAAAAAAAAAAAAATCAGTTGGCTATAAATATGTGGATTTATTTCTGGGTTCTCTAATCTGTTCCATTTAGTCTATGTGTCTGTTTTAATACCAGTAGCATGCTGTTTGGGTTACTATAGCTTTGTAATGTATTTTGAAGTCAGGTAGTGTGATGCTTCCAGTTTTCTCCTTTTTGCTCAGAATTTCTTTGCCTCTTTTCTGGTTTCATACAAATTTTAACATTAAAATAAACTTATGTTAAGGGAAGAAAAAATTAAAGCTTAGCTTAAGGAGCTCAATATTCTTCCTTAAACCAAATGGTGATGCAAATGAGGCTATATTAATTGCCTCAGGACCAACGGTCTCAGGATCAGACACTGGCATTCTCAGAATATAAGATTTAAGTAGCACCAACTATAGCAAGAGTATTTAATGGTACTTTTGATATTAGCAGCAATAAGAGAGAAAACTAATGACTACCATTTAATAATTACCTACTATGTTTCCACTATTATCTTAAGAACTTACATAGGTCACCTCCTTAAATTTCCACACTAATCCTTTAAAGTATGCATTATTCTGTTTTAAAGATAGGATAAGTAGGCAGCGTGATACCATCATGCTCCAGCCTAACGTCCGTGGGTCACGTGGCTACACAAAGCTGGTAGAGGTGACCAAAGCCACATAATGTCTATAGTTCGTTTATCTGTCCTTGCCAAATGGATCATGGGGAAGGTGATTGGGACAGCAATGCAAAAAACTGCTACAGTGAGAGTAACCCAGGCTTGTTCTGGATCCCTATTTATTGAAGGAGACTGACATCTTCCAATAACAGACCTTGAGAAGGTCTGGTTTAACAGCTGGTTAAAGTTGTTATTTGTCTAGAAAGTTTGATCTAAGAAAAGATGTTCACTCTAATCTCCTAGCCAAAAAAGAAACAAACAGTCTATGCAAATTGCAGTTTCACAATGTTAAACCAGAAACCCTACAAGCATACAACAAAATTTGCAGCATCCTGTTTCCAGAACATAAAGACTTAACTCCTACCTGGTTTTTAGGAGTCACAATAATGAGATTCTGCCCAACCCATCCAGTTCTGGGTACAAGTACTGCCTGCCTTACAACTTCCATTCAGTCAAGAGGTATTGCCAAAGATTCATGAAGATAAACATTACCCTTGTTCTTTGGTGGGGACTTAGAACATGTGGGATAGAGAGCAGCACTGAGCTGTCCACCTCTGGAGGTATGAAGGAGGGTATCCAGCCCTGACGGAAGTTATGAATAAACTCAGAGGAAATCAGGAATTTGTGGAATTCCATAAGGCAAGAAGCAGTTGGAGAAAGCTTGGAGAGAAGCATGCTTCTCTCTAGAAAGAATCAGCTGCAATTGGAGTTCAGTTTCTGGAAAGAGCCTGTCTTATGGTCAGGGCCTAATATATATATGAACTCAGGTCTTATCAATTCTGACCAGGAACCATAATGGAATGGGGCAATTACTGGGCTCGTACAATTTGCCTCAGACAAGACTGCAATGAAGCAGTTGGAGGATTCTTCTCTCAGATTCAGCAGCTATACATGGTGCATCATCTTTGGGCTTACAAGATCTTCAGACCAGGGAAAATACATGGAATGCAGCATGGCATAAACATGGCCGGGAAGAAGTGGTATATTATGCAGTCCCACTTATTCAGGAAATGGATCCAGGATCATGATCCCATGAAGAACTCACCCTTCCAGTAAAGCTATAAAACTCTATGTACCTACATACATTTATGTGACAAGTATTTGTCATAAATTAATTTTAACTGTATATCAAGTGAAAAAGAAAGAGGTGTTAACTGATGTACATAGCTTATGAGAGACCTCTTTCTTTTCTTTAAAATTTACATGATCACAAGAAAGGAACAATTATAGTTTGATGGATTGAAACGGTGCTCTATTGTCCTCTTTGAAACATCTCTCTGTTGAATGTACCTTACAATACTCAGCTACACCTTCCCATCCTCCAGAAGAGAATCCACATTAATGTCTGAATCACTTCTAGGTAATATTCCAACCCCGAAAAAAAAAAAAAATCTATTTCTTTATAAAAAGCAAATCTGTTTTATAATTATAGGTTTTTAAACAAATTTCTTGTATCAGGAAGAAATACAAATTTTGTTATGTTTCTATAGCAGCTTTGCGTCTCAAACTAAGAACAAATTATGAGTGTACCTAATACCTGAAAACGTTTTAATTCACTCTCATTTTCAATCAGTCAGCAAAGTAAACGGTGTGTCATTACCAAGCTGATAATGGTGGGCAAACTACATTTAATCAGTCTTCACATACTGCATTGTGATGGCTCTAAGAGAGAGAGAAAAAATGGCTTGAACCTATGTATCATATTTGACTTTGAAATGAACACATTGAATAGCACTAATTTTTATTTGTAATATTCTTCTATAACAAAACAAGTAGCGCTAGGAAAAGAGATTTTATTTTATAAACAATCATTTGTAACCTCGGACATTCTCTAGTTAATATTTTAGTAAGTTCACAGCAGATTCTTCCAGGGTCGTGTATGCAGGGTGGTGCATGTTGAGATTTAAATTGGCATAAAGTTGCATAAACTTTGTCTAGCTCTGTTTGACTTAGTTTTTTAATATAGTGTGCCTATTTTGTGACTATAATCATGTGAAAGTCCTGTTGAAATGAAAAATTATGTCTGCCCTACAAATTTATACGTAAAATGAACTGTGAATAAATCTCTTATCAAATACAAAATAAATAAATAAATAAAGATAGGATAAGTAACTTGCTGAAGGTAAGTCAATGTGTTAACAATACAGCTAAGACCTTAAATCAAATGTCTAGCTCCAAAATTTATACTTATCTAATGCAAGAATCAAAGAAAATTGCCACCAAGGGAATGAATTTTCAAGGCCCACATGAAAACCACCTGGAAATTTCATTACTGTTTAGAAAGGACTTGAGGGAAAGCTAAAGTCCCACTGAATAGATTTTGGGAGCAGCCAGCAATTTTGCACCTCTTATTATTAAACCTTAGCCCCAGACTGGTAAAAAGCCTGAAATTTGACAGTTTTATAGAACCTTCACAATAGAGCTACTTTCATAACAGCATAAATGTGCATTCATGTCTCAATTCCATGGCAATAATGCATCTTAAATTTTTCTACAGAAAGTACCTTCAATAATAACATTTTCATTTATATAATATGTTATTCCACAAAGAATTGTCACAAGTGAGATTTAAGAGAGATAATAGAACAATTTTGTGAGGGAGAAAGGGCATTCAAAATTACTTCTTTTTTTACAACTCAGGGTACAAGGTTCAATTAATCAATGAGCATTAATCCAAAATGCACAAAATTCAATATGTATTGAGCAAATGGCTATAAATGCAAATGACATATTACTTCTGCAGAAACTCATAATCTAAGTAGAAGAGGCAGAAACAAACATCTATAGTACACAGTGGACAAATTTCTAATATCTTTAATTATACATTAACTTTAGTAACTGGATAATGCCACTGACATTCTCATTTTTCAAAAGAGACCTGACAAAGTATAAAGTTGAAATTGTCACTAAAGTGGAAATACAAAATATTTTCCAAAATGAAAAAAATTCAAAAGTTTATTAAAAATAGTCAAAAAATAAAAATGGTTAGAAATAAAAGAAATTGGCTGGGTACAGTGACTCACACCTATAATCCTAACACCTCTTATTATTAAACCTTAGCCCCAGACTGGTAAAAAGCCTGAAATTTGACAGTTTTATAGAACCATTTTCTCTACTAAAAATAGAAAAACTACGCAAGCATTATGGTAGGTGCCAATAGTCCCAGCTACTTAGGAGGCTGAAGCAAGAGGATTGCTTAAGCCCAAAGAGTTTGAGATTGCTTGGCTTGGCACCTATAGCTCAAGTGGCTAAGGCACCAGCCATATACACCAGAGCTGGCAGGTTTGAATCCGGCATGGGCCTGCCAAACAACAATGACAACTACAGCCAAAAGAAAATAGCCAGGCGATGTGGTGGGCGCCTGTAGTCCCAGCTACTTGGGAGGCTGAGGCAAGAAAATCACTTAAGCCCAGGAGTTGGAGGTTGCTGTGAACTGTGATGCCATAGTACTCTACCCAAAGTGCAGCTTGAGGCTCTGTCTCAAAAAAAAAGAAAAGAAAAAAAGAGTTTCAGATTTCTGTGATCTATGACGCCATAGCACTCTACCCAAGGTGATAGAGTGAGACTCAGTCTCAAAAACAAAACAAAACAAAAAACCCCACAAAATAAAATAAACTTGTTACAGATTTAAAAGGCAATTATTAATATATATTCTTTACTGTAATTAGATTTATAATAGAAATATAAACCAGAAGTTACCTCTGGATGGTTCCAGAAGAAAAAATATATAAAACTGGATAAATCTTTCACTTAGATAAAAACCCCTTATTTTGTAGGCTGGAAAAAAAAAGAAAAAGCGGGGCGGCGCCTGTGGCTCAGTCGGTAAGGCGCCGGCCCCATATACCGAGGGTGACGGGTTCAAACCCAGCCCTGGCCAAACTGCAACCAAAAAATAGCTGGGCGTTGTGGCGGGCGCTTGTAGTCCCAGCTACTCGGGAGGCTGAGGCAAGAGAATCGCTTAAGCCCAGGAGTTGGAGGTTGCTGTGAGCTGTGTGATGCCAGGGTACTCTACCGAGGGCCATAAAGTGAGACTCTGTCTCTACAAAAAAAAAGAAAAAGCTTCAAGAGTCTAAGGCAAATGAGAGTTTAAAAATCTAATAGAGGGACAGCACCTGTGGCTCAAAGGAGTAGGGCACCGGCCCCATATGCCGGAGGTGGTGGGTTCAAACACAGTGCCAGCCAAAACTGCAAAAAAAAAAAAAAAAAAATCTAATAGAATTTGGGCGGCACCTATGGCTAGTGGGTAGGGTGTCAGTCTCACATACCGAGGGTGGCAGGTTCAAACTCGGCGCGGCCAAACTGCAAAAGAAAAAAATAGCCCAGCGTTGTGGTGGGAGCCTATAGTCCCAGCTATTCAGGAGGCTGAGGCAAGAGAATTGCTTAAGCCCAGGAGGTGAAGGTTGCTGTGAACAGTGTGATGCTGCAGCACTCTACCCAGGGAGATAAAGTGAAACTCTGTCTCTTTAAAAAAAAAAATAAAACTAGTAGAATTTACTAATTGATCATCCCTCAGCTTTTTTCTACAAATTATTTTTTATTTCCAGTCCACACACAATGGATTCCTAGTGCTTAAAACAAGGGCATCTTCGGGCGGTGCCTGTGGCTCAAGGGGTAGGGCGCCGGTCCCATATGCCGGAGGTGGTGGGTTCAAACCCAGCCCCGGCCAAAAACCAAAAAAAAAAAAACAAAGGCATCTTCAGATAGGCATTTGTCTTACAGGCACAGTAAGCCACATTTGTGTGTAATTCAGCTATCTCAAACCATTTTGGTAAGGAATGCATTCAGCTATTCAGGCAACAAATATTTACTGAGCAATAAGTACCAGGTATAGTTCTAGAACCTGAATACAAAATAGTAAATAAGACTGGATGGGTGAACAGACAAAGAGATGGACAAATAGGATGGAGAAGACGAGAGGAATAGACTGATGTCAGGGAAATGGACTTCAATTATATACCAGGCAAATAAACTGGGAGACTAAAACATAAAACTAAATTTTCATTAAGTGTCTGCATCTACTTTCCCAAACTACAAAATGGTGACTGCTACTTTTGAAACTAATTATTAGCAAGAGACTGTTGGTTCCAACAGCCATTCCAGCCACGAGGCAAGAAAAGGCGCAATCCTATCAGAGCACATTTACCTCACATTTAGCAATAACCTATCTATGGGGAAAGAAGAGGGGACAGTACATGAAAATAAATAAGATATGTGAGTAAAATTATCACTAAACATACCTTTCAGATAAAAAACAGCTCTTGTGAGGATTTAGATTTTGACAAGATTCTAGGCTGCGATCAGATGATGAAGAAAGTTGCTCTGACTGCAAGTTGTCTGTACCACTCAAACTTCCCTCAGTTACAGGTGGGGTCTTTATGTATTTTCTTCCTAACTCCGTTCCCAGGACATTCGTCAATATAACTCTGGGTATCCTGTCACACAGAACAACAAACAGTGTACTGTACTGAAGTTTTCAGTAAAAAAAAAAAAAAAATGTATTACAGGAATACAAACTTTCAAACATTGTCATCTTAGCACAAGTAAACTATTACACCTATACCACCCTAGAAATCAATACAAATACTCAAAATTTTGGATAAATACAATGTATTTATTTCTTACAAATTATAGTATACATTAGCCTCCACTACGATGTCTTTAATTATACTCATGGTTGCTTTTAAGGGCTTTGACATTTTAATCAATTTTTCTCAAAAAATGCTTTCTTTTTCTTTTTTAGTAGTTATTAAAGACAAAGCTTACTACAACCAATTCAAGAAATCTTTCTTTTTCTCATTCAACAGAAAGGTCCTTGATAATCACATATTTCCAACTGGCAAATGACAAATGCATACAGGGAAAACGTCATTCACATGGCACCTATGCTAACGACAGATTTCATAAATTAAACAGGACATATGGTGATAATGTACATGCTAATATGTAACAGTATCAGAGAGTCAATAAAATGTTTAGGAAGTTAAAGTATACTTTTAATGCTCCAAACCTTTTTAATTGGTGGGGTTTATATGTGTATCGAATGGACTGTATAAGCCTGATATTATTCTTAAACAAAAGAAGATAGAGTAATCATTGTTTGGTTAATCAATTATTATTATGAACAACAACTGATACACTTTGCCACGCTACAGTAATGCACTGAATACTATTATTTGGTCCCGAATAGGCTTGCCCACCTCAAATTATTACGATATTTTTAGTTCTTATTACCGTATTTTTAAAGTTGTCCTAACTCCTCTTTATTGGATACCCTCTTTAACTGCTATCAATATATCACTAGAGTACTTTGCTGATACTTTGTGAAAAACAGATACACTTAGAAGGGGCCTAAGTGCAGGCATACCTCACCTTACTGCACTTTGCAGATACTGCACGTTTTACAAATTGACATAGTTTGTAGCAATTGTGAGTCAAGCAAATCTATCAGCACCATTTTTCCAAAAGAATGTGTTCACTTTGTGTCTGTGTCACATTGTACTGATTCTCCCAATATTTCAAACTTTTCATTATCATTATATGTATTACAATGAACTGTGATCAGTGATCTTTGATGATATCATTGTATTTGTTTGGGGGCACCAAGAACTGAGCTCATGTAAGATGTTGACCTTCTGGGTGGCACCTGTGGCTCAGTGAGTAGGGCGCCGGCCCCATATACCAAGGGTGGCGGGTTCAAACCTGGCCCTGGCTGAACTGCAAAAAAAAAAATAGCTGGGCATTGTAGCAGGTGCCTGTAGTCCCAGCTACTCGGGAGGCTGAGGCAAGAGAATTGCCTAAGCCCAAGAGTTGGAGGTTGCTGTGAGCTGTGATGCCACAGCACACTACCGAAGGTGACGAAATAAGACTCTATCTCCAAAAAATAAAAAAATGGTGACCTTCTGTATCTTCACTACTCCACCAACAGGCCCATCTCTCCCCCTCTCGTTGGACCTTCTTATCCCCTGAGACACAGCAATATTAAAATTAGGCCACTTAATAACCCCACAAGTGTTCAAGTGAAAAGAAGAGCTACACGGCGGTGCCTGTGGCTCAGTGAGCAGGGCGCCGGCCCCATATACCGAGGGTGGCGGGTTCAAACCCAGCCCCGGCCAAACTGCAACAAAAAAAATAGCTGGGCGTTGTGGCGGGTACCTGTAGTCCCAGCTACTCGGGAGGCTGAGGCAGGAGAATCGCCTAAGCCCAGGAGTTGGAGGTTGCTGTGAGCTGTGTGACGCCACGGCACTCTACCGAGGGCGATAAAGTGAAACTCTGTCTCTACGGGAAAAAAAAAAAAAAGAAGAGCTACAAATCTCCTACTTTAAATCAAAAGTTAGACATGATTAAACTTAGAGGAGAAGGCATGTGAAAAGATGAGATTGAGGGGCGGCGCCTGTGGCTCAGTCGGTAGGGCGCTGGCCCCATATACTGAGGGTGGCGGGTTCAAACCCAGCCCCGGCCAAACTGCAACCAAAAAATAGCTGGGTGTTGTGGCGGGTGCCTGTAGTCCCAGCTACTCGGGAGGCTGAGGCAAGAGAATCGCTTAAGCCCAGGAGTTGGAGGTTGCTGTGAGCTGTGTGAGGCCACGGCACTCTACCGAGGGCCATAAAGTGAGACTCTGTCTCTACAAAAAAAAAAAAGAAAAGATGAGATTGATAGCTAGGCTCTTATAACCAAATTTAAATGCAAAGGAAAAGTTCTTGAAGGAAATTAAAAGCACTACTCCAGTGAGCACATGTATGATAAGAAAGCGAAACAGTCTACTGCTGCTATGGAAAAAAGTTTTAGTGGTCTGGATAGATGATCAAACCAGCCACAACATTCCCTTAAGCCAACGCCTAATCCAAAGTAAGGCCTTAATTCTCCTGAAGTTTATAAGCTTGACAGGAGCTGGGTGCAGTGGCTCAGGCCTATAATCCCAGCACTCTCGGAGGCCGAGGAGGGTGGATTGCCTGAGCTCATAAGGTTCAAGACCAGCCTACGCAAGAGCGAGAAACCTCGCTCCAAAAATAGCCAGGCATTGTGGCAGGCACCTGTAATCCCAGCTAATTGGAAGGCTGAGGTAAGAGAACTGCTTGAGCCCAAGAGTTTGAGGTTGCTGTGAGCTATGACGCCAGGGCACTCTACCAACGGCAACAAAATGAGTTACCTGAGCTTGGTTCATGAGGTTTGAGGAAACAAGTTGTCTTCAGAACATAAAAGTCCAAATAAAGCAGCAAGTGCTGATGCAGAAGCTGCAGCAAAAGCTGATGCAGAAGCAGCAAGTTACCCCCAAGATCTACATAACTTAATTATGAAGGTGGTGACACTACACAACAGATTTTCAGTTAAACGAAATAGCCTCCTACTGGGCAAAGATGCTAATTAGGACTTTCTTTTTTTTTTTTTTTTTTTGCTAATTAGGACTTTCATAGCTAAAGAAAAGTCAACATCGAGCTTCAAAGGACAGGCTGATTCTCTAATAGGGGCTTGAATTGGTGATTTCAAGTTGAAGTCAATACTCATTAACCATTCTGAAAATCTTTGGACCCTTCAGAATTATGAAAAATCTACTCTGTTCTATAAATGAAATAGCCTGGTATCAACACATACATCTGTTTACAGCATGGTTTACAAAGCCTGGTGTCAACATACAAAGCATACAAAGCCTGGTGTCAACACATACATCTGTTTACAGCATGGTTTACTGAATCTTGTTTTTCTTTTTTTTTTTTTGAGACAGGGTCTTGTTCTCTTGCCTTGGCTCCAGTATAGTGGCATCACTGTAGCTCACTACAACCTCAAACTCTGGGCTAAAGAAATTCTCCTGCCTCAGTCTCCTGAGTAGTTGGGATTACAGGAGCATATCATCTCACCCACCTAATTTTTCTATTTGTTGTAGAGATGGGGTCTTGCTGTGTTGCTCAGGCTAGTCTCAAGCTCTTGGCCTCAGCAATTCTCCTGCCTCTGCCTCTAAAAGTGCTATGATTACAGCCATGAGCCACAGAATCCAGTTGGTTTACTGAATCTTTAAAGCCTGCCTTTAAGAACAACTGCTCAGAAAAAGAAAAAATCCTTTCAAAATATTACTGTACATTTAAAATGCACCTAATTACCCACAGTCTTTGATGAAGATATACAAGGACATTAATGTTGTTTTCAAGCCACTAAAATGACACCTATTCTGCTGCCCATGGATCAAGAAGCAATTTCAGTTTTCAAATGTCATTATTTGAGAAGTATATTTCATAAAGCTATAGCTGCCATAGTGATTCCGCTGATATGAACAAAGTAAGTTCAAAACCTTCAGAAAGGATTAACCATTCTAGATGCCATTAAGAATATTCACCTTTGGGCAGTGCCTGTGGCTCAGTGGGTAGGGTGCCGGCCCCATATACCGAGGGTGGAGGGTTCAAACCCAGCCCCGGCCAAACTGCAACAAAAAAATAGCCAGATGTTGTGGCTGGCGCCTGTAGTCCCAGCTACTCAGAAGGCTGAGGCAAGAGAATCGCCTAAACCCAGGAGTTGGAAGTTGCTGTGAGCTGTGATGCCACAGCACTCTACCAAGGTGATAAAGTGAGACTGTGTCTCAAAAAAAAAAAAAAAGAATATTCACCTTGACTCAAACTGGACAAAAAGTAATGCATGTAACTAAAATGTCTGTACCCCCCATTATATTCTGAAATAAAAAAAGAAAAAGAAAAAGAAAGAACATTCACGATCCCTGGGTAGAGGTCAAAATATCAACATTGACAGGAGTTTGGAAGAGGTTAATTCCAACTCTCATGGATGACAACTTTGAGGTGTTTTAGACTTCAGTGGAAGAAGTAATTAGATGTGGTGGAAATAGCAAGAGAACAGAATTAGAAGTGAATCTGAGGATGGAGCTGAATTCCTACAGTCTCATAATAAAATTTGAACAGATGTGAGTTGCTTCTTAAGGATGAATAAAGAAAGTGGTTTCTTGAGACATAATCTATTCCTAGTGAAGATGCTGTGAACATTCTTGAAATGACCACAAAGGATTTAGAATTTTACATAAACATAGTTGATAAAGCAGTGGCAGGGTATAGAGGTGTCCAACCTTTTTTCTTTCCTGCTATACATTGGAAGAAGAGCCACCCTACTCCACACATTAAACGAACACTAACAAAAGCTGATGAACAAAATAAAAGTCTGTGCACAATTTTTGTGATATCCAACAGTGCACAAAAACAAAACAGTCCTCAAATAATCCACATGCAGACCATCGGCCACAGGTGGGCCATAGGCTGGACACCCTAGAGAAGACCTGACTCCAATTTTGAAAAGTTCTACAGGGGGTAAAATGCTATCAAACAGCATTGCAAGCTACAGAGAAATCCTTTTTTTTGAGACAGAGTCTCATTATACCATCCTTCGTAGAGTGCTCTGAAATCACAGCTCACAGCAACCTCAAACTCTTGGGCTCCAGCAATTCTCTTGCCTCAGCCTCCCAAGTAGCTGAGACTACAGGTGCTTGCCACAACGCCAGCTTTTTTTTTTTTTTTTGGTAGTTGTCATGTCAGTTGTTTGGCAGGCCTGGGCCAAGTTCAAACCCACCAACCCGAGTGCGTGTGGCTGGCACCCTAGCTGCTGAGCTCAGGTGCCAAGCCTACAGAGAAATCTTTCATGAAAAGAAGATTCCGTGAATATGACAAACATCACTGTTGTCTTATTTTATGAAATTGCCACAGCCACCCCAACCTTCAGCAACCACCATCCTCCATCAACATGGAAATAACCTCCACAAGCAAAAAGGTTATAAATCTCTAAAGGCTCAGATGATTGTTAGCGTCTTTTAGTAATAATGTGCTTTTAAAATAAGGTAGGTGCTTTTTTTTTTAGATGTAACACTATCGAACACTTAATAGACTATACTATAGTTAAACATAACAGTAATACGCACTGGAAAACCAAAAATTTTGTGTGACTCATTTCATTACAATATTTGCTTTATTATGGTGAGCTGCAATATCTCCAAGGTACGCTTATACTTTTTTTGGGTGGAAACATGAAATTCACTGTACGTTGTTACATTTGTTGTATTATTAGAGATATTTTATTTAGACTATATAAAGGCACTATATTCTTTTCACTATGTTCCAGATAGCATAAAATTTCAGATCTTTGGAGAACTTTAAAATAAATTAGTCCTTTCATTATTTTAAACATGAAGAAACCAAAGTTCAGAAAAATTAAATGGGCCAGGTGTAGTAGCTCACTCCTATAATCCCAACATTTTGGGAGGCAAGAGAATCACTAAGCCCAGGAGTTCCAAGAACAGGCTGGACAACATAGTGAGACACCTTCTCTACAAAAAACATTAAAAATTAGCCAGAGTAGTAGAACACACCTGTAGTCCTAGCTACTTGGGAGGCTCAGAGAGTAGTATCACTTGAGCCAGAAGTTCGAGGCTACAGTAGCTAATGATCAAGCCACCATACTCTAGCCTGAGTAACAGAGTGAGACCCTCTCTCAAAAAAAAGAAAGAAAGAAAATTAAATTATTTGCCCAATAAGCAGCACTTCCTAATGGAAGGACCTGGGCCTATTATCTTTTAGTGTTTTCTGTTTGTTTATTTGTTATTTGTTTATTCTATTATACTTTATCCTCAATACTTATTTGCCAAAGGATTCCAGATAACTGAGCTTTTTCATAGATAATTCAGAAAACTCTTGAAAATATCTATTTCTAGAGTAATCACCATTTTATTTTATTTGAGACAGAGTCTCACTCTGTCACTGTGGATAGTAGACTGCTGTGGCGCCAAAGCTCATAGCAACCTCAAACTCCGGGGCTCAAGCGGTTCTCTTGCCTCAGCCTCCCAAATAGCTGGGACTACAGGTGCCTGTCACCAGGCCCAGCTAATTTTTTTTTTTTTGTATTTTTGGTAGAGATAGGGTCTCACTGTTGCTCAGGCTGGTCTGGAACTCCTGAACTCAAGCAACCCATCAGTCTTGGCCTCAAAAAGTACTAGGATTACAGGCATGAGCCACCAGGCACCCAGCCCAATCACCATTTTAAAACAGGGCTGCAATTTTTTTTTTTTTTTTTTTTTGACAGAGTCTCATTTTGTCACCTTGGTAGAGTACCATGGCGTCACAGCTCACAGCAACCTCCAGCTCTTGGGCTTAGGCGATTCTCTTGCCTCAGCCTCCCGAGTAGCTGGGACTACAGGCACCCGCCACAACACCCAGCTATTTTTTTGTTGTAGTTTGATGGGGCCGGGTTCAAACCTGCCATCCTCGGTATATGGGGCCAGTGCCCTACTCATTGAGCCACAGGTGCTGCCCACGGCTGCAATTATTAAGTAGTATATACAACCTAAAAATAAAAGCTAAGAGTAAATTCAACTCACTGGGTTTATAAAAGAAGAAAGAAGAGAAAGGCAATCTGCCACCTAGTATACCTCTAATTGGGAGCAAGGGAGGGCAGAGATACTTTTATTTCTCTTATCATAAGATCTGATACTTATTGTATCAAAATAAAAGAAGTAAGTATTGTCTGCTTTTTACACTTGATGCCTGACAGAACTCTCCTTAAAAATGCTAGATTTGTCAGAAAAAAAAAAAAAAACTAGATTTGAAGTAGAAAAAGGAGCAAAGTAGGAACAGTAAGGAGTTTCAAAATTTCTTTCATCTGATCTTACACTATGTATTGCTATGAAATAAATTATTAATAGAAAGTCAAGTGTGGGGTGGAGCCTGTGGCTCAGGGAGTAGGATGCTGGCCCCATATACCAAGGGTGGTAGGTTCAAACCCAGCCCCAGCCAAACTACAACAAAAAAATAGCCCAGGCATTGTGGCGGGAGCTTGTAGTCCCAGTTACTCGGGAGGCTGAAGCAAGAGAATCACCTAAGCCCGAGAACTAGAGGTTGCTGTGAGCTGTGACATCACAGCACTCACTCTACTGAGGGCAACAAAGTGAGACTCTGTCTCTAAAAAAAAAAAAAAAGAAAAAAAAGCTGGGTGTGTGGTTGGTGCCTGTAGTCCCAACTACTTGCGAGGCTGAAACCAGAGAGTCACTTGAGCCTAGGAGTTTGAGGTTGCTGTGAGCTATGACGCCACAGCCCTCTACTAAGGGTGACAAAGTGAGACTCTATCTCAAAAAAAAAAAAAAAGAAAGTCAAGTGTGATTCTCCATACTAAAAGAAAAATACATGGCTCCACGCCTGTAGCTCAGGGGCTAAGGTGTCAACATACACCAGAGCTGGCAGGTTCGAATCCAGCCCGGGTCTGCCAAACAACAATGACAAGTACAACCAAAAAACAGCCGGGCGTGGTGGCAGGTACCTGTAGTCCCAGCTACTTGGGAGGGTGAAGCAAGAGAATCACTTAAGCCCAAGAGTTTGAGTTGCTGTGAGCTGTGAAGCCATAGCACTCTACCAAGAGCAACATAGTGAGACTCTATCTCATAAAAAAATAAAAAATAAAAATAAAGGAGAAATACAGAAATATTAGCAGAGAATATTTCAATCAAGTTAGAATCATTTTTTTCCAAATAATTATAAAATCTTACTTTAAAGAGATGAGAGAATCTGATATACTAAATTCGGGGTTATCCAACCTTTTTTCTTCTGTGCTGTACTTTAAAAAAAGAAGAGTTATCCTGAGCCACATGTTAAATACACAAACACTAATGAAAACTGATGAGCAAAAGAAAAGATCCATGCATAATTTTCATGACATCTGCCACCACAGATAAGTATTGGTCTCATTTCTAAAGGTGAAGAATAATATCTACCTACCATTAAGTTAAGACTAAATGAAATCCACAAGTTGGACCTTCTGCAAGGTCCCCTATCATTACTGAATTTGTAAATGTTTCTCACAATAAAAAAATCACAAGTCTATAGTATTTAAGTATAGAAAAAATTCGGAACACATCTAGAAACACATCAAAGAAATGTCCAATGTTTCTGTCAACCAAAAAATTTATATGACTCATTTTATTGCAATATAAACATTTAGTATCTCTGTTTAAGTACCCACCTACAACATTATTCATATATGTTTTAAAATGTTGTGTCACTTGAAAAACAAGCGGTCTCTCCAAAATAGAGGAGTTGGAGTCAATAGATCAGTCCCACATAAAGTGTTGAAAAGAATAATTTAACTGAAATAGCAGTGGAAATATCAAGAAAGAAAGGGAAAATTTCCAAGGGCTAGAATTCTTCTCTGAAAAATAAATGATCATCCTATTATTGCATGATTCCTTTTGCTGCTAGACTTTAAAAAAAGAAAAAGACAAAAAAAAAAGGAATGAAAAAAGAAGAGAAGGAGATCTTCTAAGACAAACAGTTGAAAGTCTTTCTTAGACGAGAAAAATTTCAAAATTCAACCAAAAACAACTTGAAGAGATTATATCAAGCTGTGCTAGAACCTCCATCTCTGAAGCCCCAGAGCTGTGTGAGGTTCTCTGCGTCCATCAGAAGATTCAAGACACTACCTCAGCCTCTACCATAGTATAACTTTCAATGAGAAAATATTATTTTACTATGTGAACAAATCCCACAGGGAATATCTAAAAAATAAGTGGAAATTTTCAATTAATGAATTAGATGTGGTATACATTATGTAGTAAAGTCCCTACTTTAACATGAGAAAAATTAAAGTTCTGAAGTGTAGAAAGGAAATAAGAGTTATGGGGGCAAGACATGATTGCAAGAGGGACTTTACCTAACAATTGCAATCAGTGTAACTGGCTTATTGTACCCTCAATGAATCCCCAACAATAAAAAAAAAAAAAAAAGAAAAAAAAAAAAAAGAAAGGAAATAAGAGAAGGATTTTGGGAACAAACAGATTTGGATTCTGATTGCATCACTCACCTATTACTATATAACTAACCTTGGGCAAGTTAATTTACCATAATTTCTATCTCTTAGTATTAGTTGCATCTCTAAAAGGAGAATAATAATGTCTACCTAACATGAGGTTAAGACTGATGAAATAATAGATATAAATTAGTTAGCATAATTCCTGGCATATGGTAAATACAAAAAAATGAAAATTCAGGCCAGGCTCGGTGGCTCATGCCTGTAATCCTAACACTCTGGGAGGCTGAGGCACGCAGATCACCTGAGTTCATGAGTTCGAGATCAGCCTGAGCAAGAGCGAGACCCCATCTCTAAAAATACTAGCCAGACATTGTAGTGGGCACCTGTAGTCCCAGCTACTTGGGAGGCTGAGGTAAGAGGATCACTTTAAGCCCAGGAGTGGGAGGATGCTGTGAGCTATGACACCACGACACTCTACTGAAGGCAACATAGTGAGACTCTGTGTCAAAAAAAAAATTTTTTTTCACTTCAATTTTTTTTTTTTCTTTTTTGAGACAGAGTCTTATTATGTCGCCCTCAGTAGAGTGCTGTCGTGTCACAGCTCACAGCAACCTCAAACTCTTGGGCTTAAGCTATTCTCTTGCTTCGGCCTCCCAAGTAGCAAGGACTACAGGCACCTGACACAACACCCAGCTATTTTTTTTTATTTTAAAAACACCGTATTTAATAAAAGTTAAACATACAAAACTGAAATTAACATACATCCTAAAATTATCATCTTCCATTAATAGAAAGACCCTTTTCTATGCATGTGTTTGGCTTAAACTCAACTGACAATAACTGTGATGTTCACTTACATCAACAAATGCTAACTTGATCTAGTTAATGAAAATTATAAACTAAGCTACATGAACATAATATACAGGGAAACTATGGTCAGATTCATGTACAAGAAATACAGGAAATTTTAATGAAACATTCAGTGCTCTTGTTCATTAATTTAGCCTTTTTTTTTTTTTTTTTTTTTTTTACAAAAATAGTATCTACACTGTATGCAGGTCTATACATCAGCTTTTTGTTTTCCCATATAAACATCACATACCCCAAACATGGTACCACAACTAAGTGAAAAAAATCAACACTGGAAAAAAGCAAACGTACAGAAAACAAAAATTCTTTGGAAAAAGTAGCTCATCCTAAACATGGTTTCTTACATAAAACTAAAATTCCAATGAAAAAAAAAAGAGCTGGATCAACTTCAGAGATGGCATAATAGGCCTAAGAAACAAAGTATTGAAGGAAAAACTTCAAACTCTGCCATTTACAAATTAACCTATATTTAGGCTTTAACTGGACAAAAGCTAGGTTTTGAAAGTTGAAAATTAAAAGATCTCTTCAGCAGGCTAGTATTTTGCCTTGATGTTCCAATGAATTGCTAGAGTTATGGATCAAGGTGAAAGCATCTGAAAATTCCAAGTTATGACTTACAAAAAGTATACGCCACAGGTTAACTGGGGGCCTGATAATAGGAAGATCAATAATTCATCTAAGTGCTGTATTAAGCAGCATCTAGAAAAGTTGCTTTATTCAACAAACTTTGAGGGAATTGTGGTAGTAGTAATGAAAAAGTTAAACAAATAACAGTTATCAAATTCGATTTCTTCGAGTTTCATTCTATTGAAGTCAAACAATGAGGACAATGGTATCTTCCTTACTCATCTAACAAATAATTTACCTTTAGAAAAAATATAAGGATAAAAAGGTAAATGTAGGGTGCCGGTCCCATATGCCGGAGGTGGTGGGTTCAACCCAGTCCCGGCCAAAAAAAAAAAAAAAAAGGTAAATGTAAAGCCCTGCAGAGATAAAATCCAACAGTTTTTCCGATTATTAAGGCATCAAATGCCTGACGGTGTATTTAGAAGTATCTTGATATTGTGTCATAGGTTTAGCTGACCCGGGCTGGGTGTCACTGTGCCAGTGTACCTGCCAGCCTCAGTGTATGTGGCTGGTGCCTTAACCACTGTGCTACAGGCTCTGAGCCTTCAGTTTTCATATTATTGAAATGTTACTCAAAGTTGTAAACGTCCCTTTCAAGTAGTGCTTATGATAATTTATTACATTCTACAATCTTGATGAAAATAACATTAGAAAAGTGTACATGTATAATTAAGCTGGGCACAGTGGGCACACACCTATACTCCTAGCCACTCTCTAGACTATTGACAGAGGATTGCTTGAAGCCAAAAGTTTAAGGCTACAGTGAGGCATGATCACACAACTGCATTCCAGCCTGGGAGATAGGGTGAGACCCCATTTCTACAAAATTAAATTAAATTAAAAGTGTATAACTGAATAGTTAGCAATGAATATATTTTTTTTTTGTTTATGTATGTATCTTTTTTTTTTTTTTGTATGTATTGTTTTTTTTTTTTTTGTTTTTGTTTTTGGGTTTAAGTGATTTTCTTGCCTCAGCCTCCCAAGCAGCTGGAAGCAATGAATATATTACATCTAGCTCGTTGTTAACCTTACAAATTTATGAAGTAATAATTAAATCATGGCCAGGCGTGCTGGCTCATGCCTGTAATCTTAACACGGTGAGAGGCCAAGGTGGATTGCTTGAGCTCACAAGTTCAAGACCAGCCTAAGCAAGAGTAAGACATCAGCTGTTAAAAAAAAACAAAAAAAACTAGCCAGGCATTGTGGCAGCACCTGTAGTCCCAGCTACTGTGGAGGCTGAGGCAAGAGGATCACTTGAGCCCAGGAGTTTGAGGTTGCTATGAGCTATGACTCCACAGCACTCTCCAGGGCAACAAAGTGAGACTCTGTCTCAAAAAAAAAAAAAAAAAAAAAAAATTAAATTCATAATACGTAAGCTGTCTTTTGGGGTATAGCTATATAAATTCGTACTGCCCTGGATAGTCCAGGACTAGCAAGCACTTCAAAAAATTCTATATTTTGACCAGGAATTAAAGTATAGCAAACTACACATTTCATCTCTGACACTCTCTTAATCTGGAAGAAAGAACTAAAATTTGTCACTTCACAGATTGTGTACAATTTTTTTCCTAAGTATATAAATAGTATTAGTAAGTAAAACAAAATAGAATTTGTTAACTTTATTTACTAATATTATAAAATCACATCTCAAAATATCATAAATAGGCAGGCACACCTATAATCCCAGTACTCTGGGAGGCCAAGGAAGATGGATTGCTAGACCTCAGAATTTCAAGACCAGCCTAAGTAAAAGTGAGACTCTGTCTCTACTAAAAATAGAAAAAATCGGCTTGCCGCCCGTAGCTCAGTGAGTAGGGTGCCCGCCACATACAGCGTGGCTGGCAGGTTCCAGCCAGGCCCAGGCCTGCTAAACAACGATAACTGCAACTAAAAAATAGCCAGGCATTGTGGCGGGCATCTGTAGTCCCAGTTACTCAGGAGGCTGAGGCCAGAGAATCTCTTGAACCCAAGAGTTTGAGGTTGCTGTGAGCTGTGACTCCACGGCACTCTTCCAAGGGTGACATAGTGAGACTCTTGTCTCAAAAAAATAAATAAATAAAAATAGAAAAACTAGGGCAGCGCCTGTGGCTCAGTGAGTAGGGCGCCGGCCTCATATGCCGAGGGTGGCGGGTTCAAACCCAGCCCCAGCCAAACTGCAACAACAACAAAAAAATAGCCGGGCATTGTGGCGGGCGCCTGTAGTCCCAGCTGCTCGGGAGGCTGAGGCAAGAGAATCGCGTAAGCCCAAGAGTTAGAGGTTGCTGTGAGCCCTGTGACGCCATGGCACTCTACCCGAGGGCAGTACAGTGAGACTCTGTCTCTACAAAAAAAAAAAAAAAAAATAGAAAAACTAGCCGGGCATAGTGGCAGGTGCCTATAGTCCTAGCTACTCAGAAGGCTGAGACAAGAGGATTGTTTAAGCCCAAGAGTCTGAGGCTGCTATGACACCCTGGCAACACTCTACCCAGGGCTACATGATGAGACTGCGCTTCAGAAAAAAAAAGGTCAACTTAAGGAGGAAGGGGTCAATGTAGGGAGATGGTCAACTATGGAGATTCTATTGTAGTCTTCTGAGAGAATGGAACACTACACTGTTCCAACTGGAAGAAGGACAATGACAGTATTAAGAGACTAGAGAAGGGTTAAAGCTTCTTTCCAAAAGAGTCAAAGATCAGTTTGTTTATATTATGTCTTTGTGAAGTCTTCTTTGAGTTAAACCTAATCAAAGACTTTTGAGCTTCGGGGAGGTGGGTAGGGGACAAAAGAGTCAAAGATAATACAAGGGTCATTCCTTTCACTAGCCCAGTTACTTAGACTTGTCAACACAGTAAGGGATTAGTTCACCTGCATTGAGAAAAAAACTGCCAGAATCCAGAAGTATGAGAGCAAGCTGCTTTATAAATTACTGATGCTAAATTGTATAACTCCAAGATATACAGTGTTTTAGAAAGTTAGATTTATACCAGGTATGATCTAATAAGGAATGCTTTCTTAAACTTAGCTTTTTATGATTTAATCTTTTTTAAAGAAGTGCCCTTTTTAAAAATGGAATGTGTAATATCATATTCCAAATTCTGATGAGTTCTACTTTTGTTTAAAAATAACTGTATTGAAAGTCAGTGATTTTTATCTTATCTTGGCTTAGAACACTTGTATACTATCACTCAGATTATAGACCACATAACCAAAGTATTGTCTAGCTAATGGTAAGCTACTCTAATTGAAAACGAAGCATCTTCCAAAAAATATAAATATTTCAGAGTTAAAACTGTAAATGAAAATATAGAAAAGATACTGTTTCAAATCACAAATTCCTAGAGCTAATTCCTGCTTTTCAGCCCCAAACTTCACATAGAATTCTTTCCAAAAATACAAAATAAAATTGGTCTTGTTAGTTTTCAAAATTAAACTGAATTATTTACTGCTAAAAACCCATAGGTAATAATTTCACATCATCTTTTCTTTAAAAAAAAAAATGCACCTAAAATACAAAAAGCTTACAATGTTAAATGTGGTAAGTATCTAAATTAGAAATCTAGATTAGATAACATTTAAAAGGATGTTAAAGATGTGGAAAATATAATGAAGGAGTAAATCCTTAAAAAATAAAAAGATGTTGAAAGCAAGAAATATCTGCATGCAAATATACATATATTCACACATATATATTTACACAACTATGTGCATATATGTATCTTTGTTTTATAACATTAAAAAATCTGCAAAAATGTATACCCAAATCAAATAATTAAAAGTAAATGAGTTAAACATACTAACAGTACTTGCTTTCAAATATAATTCCATGTCAATCTGCTTAATGAAGTGTAGAACCATTATCTAGGTTTGTAAATTAATACAGGCAGCTATAAGATCTGCTTTAGAGTGGGGTACACCTCCTGTATATGCAGATCTTCTTCACGATCATCTCAACAATCGTATCTTTAAGAATAGTGGATTTATATTATTTCAAATGTGGTAAGTTGAACAAAATCAATACTGAACAACATACCTTTCAGATAAATTAAGGCTTTGGTGAAGAGGTTCTAATTTTTGACATGTCTCTAGGCTGTCAACAGATGTCGAAGGCAATGAGTCTGATTGTACCTTGTTGGCATCACATAAATTAGCATCGTTTCTAGGTAGGGTCTTTCTGAATTTTCGTCCTAAATCCGTCCATAGGACATTCGTCAACATAACTTTGAGTTGCCTGTTACACACATAAATAATTAATACATAGAGTACCAAACATTGTATAATATATGAATTCATAACAAACTGTAACAAATTAATTATCTCCAGGAATTCTAAATTTCAGTTCTTTAAGGAATTAGAGTGATAAATATTCTAAGTTTTTTAAAATGCCTAACTATTCTCAAATATACCTTAGAAAGTATTATTTCACTTAAGTTGGGAATTCTGTCCAGTAAAGTCAAGTCTACTTCACATAAGTTCAGAATTCTGTCAAGTATACTCAACTGTCATCAGACACATGTACAGTTGCCGGATTACTGGCAACCCATTCATGCTTATTCACAATGTTAGTGGAAGGACAATGTGCATGTGTAGATCTCATCACAGATGCAACGACTTTCTACACTAAAAACTACATTTTTGTTTTAGCATTTGCCAACTCAAAAAACTATTAAAACTAAGGATTCATGATTTATAGTCTTCGGCCTACATAGTCTTGAGATACAGTTTAAAACATTTGCTTTTACTGCACCTATACCAACTTCAAAAGGAAGACATAAAGGCAAGTACTTCCAGCTTTGTGTTTACCATGTCTTCTCCATCTGCTTATTCAGAAGACAGAATCTTTTCTTTTTTTTAAGACAGAATCTCATTTTGTCACCTTTGTTAGAGTGATGTGGCATCACAGTTCACAGCAACCTCAAACTCTTGGGCTCAAGCGATTCTCTTGCCTCAGCCTCCCAAGAAGCTGGGACTAAAGGCGCCTGCCGCAACGCCTGGCTGTCTTTTAGAGACGGGGTCTCTCTCTGCCTCAGGCTGGTCTCAAACTCCTGACCTCAGGTGATGCACCCATCTCAGCCTCTCAGAGTGCTGGAATTACAGATGTGAGCCACCGCGCCAGGCCTCATTCAGTGCATCTTTGTGCTAATAATACTTTAAGAACTATACTCAGTTCTAGAACCATGAAATATAGTTTTTTTCAGGGAAGATTTTACTGAGAATATAAATTTAAGCTGAAGTTTCAAAGAAGGATAGGTACTATCCAAAGAAAGCAAGTGAAAATGAAGAAAAATCTTAAAAAGGGAGAAAATGCAGGCCAGGCATGGTGTCTCAGGCCTGTAATCCCAGCAGTCTGGGAGGATGAGGCAGGTGGATCACCTGAGCTCGTGAGTTTGAGACCAGCCTGAGCAAGAGTGAGATCCCATCTCTAAAAATAGCCAGGTGTTGCGGCAGGCACCTGCAGTCTCAGCTACTTGGGAGGCCGAGGCAAGAGAACCACTTGAGCCCAAGAGTTTGAGGTTGCATTGAGCTATGATGCCAGGGCACTCTACTGAGGGCAACAGAGTGAAACTCTGCAAATGCTCTGATACGAGTTTTGTTCAAAAAAATTAAAGAACTCACCTGCCTCCCGGGCTTAAAGTAAAAAGGAAATATGTATAAAATAAGAATGAGCAGTTAGGCATTAAGGTTTTGAGACTTTATGTCAACAATACTAGAAATCTACCAGTTTTTTTTTTTTTCTTTTTTTGGCCGGGGCTGGGTTTGAACCCTCCACCTCTGGCATATGGTACCAGCGCCCTACTCCTTGAGCCACAGGCGCCGCCCAAAATCTACCAATTTTAACAGAACAGTAAGATCATACCTGCTTCTTTTTAAAAGACCATTTTGATATTTATGAAAAAAAATGAAAGTCCTAAGGATAATGGGAAGTAAAAAATGAATTTAGAGAGGTAATGATGACTTTGCCAAAGGTAATTTAGTACACGACTAGGAGCAGAAACCCAAATATACTGGGATGAGCACATGGGAAAGTAGAACAACGATATAGCAAACACAGGCAGGTGAGAAATATGACTATGAAAATGGGAAATAAGACAAGATGTAAAAAAAGTAGATGTAAGATGCAGGAAATGGTCTTTGATAGGAAGAATTTATGTAAGTTTAAGTGGTTATGAGAAGAGATCAAAAGAGTGGGAAAAGTAAAAAACATACCATATTAATACGGTAAGGTTAATTAACATGGTAAGGTTCCTAAGAAATGGCATAATAAGAGCTAATATTTACTGAACATGTACTATATACCACCAGGCGCTATGCTAAGCATTTTACAAGGGTTTACTTCATTTAATCCTTATTACTCTATGAAGCACTAATATAATTCTTCTTTTTCTATAGTTGAGGGGACTGAGGTACAATAATAATTAATATGTGAGACCACAGCAAAATCCCGAGTCAGTAGTGAAATTGGGATCCTGAACCATACACTCTGAATTCTATTGCTAGTACTCTTAACTTCTCCACCATGCTAGTTTATGATAGGAGAAGAGGCACCCCTTCCTTTCTTCCAAAAGAATTCTTGGGTTCGCAGATAATTATTAGTTACAAAGAAGAAAAGGCACCTTTACAATGGAGAGATCTAGCAAGCATCACTTTAGCACAGTGGTTCTCAACCTTCCTAAGGCCAAGACCCTTTAATACAGTTCTTCATGTTGTGGTGACTCCCAACCATAAAATTATTTTTGTTGCTATGTCATAACTGTAATTTTGCTACTGTTATGAATTGTAATGTAAATATCTGACATGCAGGATGGTGTTAGGCAACCCCTGTGAAAGGGCCTTTCAACCCCCAAAGGGGTCACGACCCACAGGTTGAAAACCACTGCCTTAGCAAGTGATCAAACACAATACTGCCAAGAGTGAAACAACCAGAAATATGTATTCTGTGATCTGTGCAATAAGAAGTACATGATGTCAGGTATGATGTTCTCTTTCTAAAAAATGTAACATGAATGTAATCATAAGGGCAAACCCAGGAAATAATAACAATACAGAATATGACTCCTCAAAAGTCAATGTCATGGTTAAAGAGAAAGGGCAGAGCAGAAGTAGCTGTCTTAGATTAAGAAACTAATGGGGTATAATAGCCAAATATAAAGCATGAACTTCAATTTGATCCTATTTTAAAAAAAAAAAGACATTTTGGGAACATTTAGGGAATTTTTGATTATGGACTTTATACTAGATAATGTTATGAAATTACAGTTAACTTTCTTTCTTTCTTTTTTTTTTGAGGCACTATGTTGACCTCCATAGAGTGCTAGGGTATCACAGCTCACAGCAACCTCAAACTCCTGGAGGTTGCTGGAGGTTGCTGTGAGCTGTGACACCACAGCACTCTACCAAGGGCGACAAAAAGAAACTGTTTCCAAAAAAAAAAAAAAAACCTGATCAAATAAAAATACATATACAATTTTAAGTACATAAAATATAATTTTAATCTAATAAGAAAACTATATAACTTAGTTGTTTAATAAATTATTTGGGAAATTATTATTTCAGTGGTAATTTTAATTATTTTAAATAAGAAAATGTTCAAATATTCAAATATTTTAAAAAGCCATTTTTGGCTAGGTACCCATACTCAGTGGTTAGAGCACTGGCCCTGAGCACCAGAGGTAGCAGGTTCAAACCTGGCCTGAGCCTGCTTAACAAAAAACAAACTAACTAACAACAAAAAAAAAACTAAAAAGCCATTTTTTTTTTTTTTTTTTTTTTTGTAGAGACAGAGTCTCACTTTATGGCCCTCAGTAGAGTGCCATGGCATCACACAGCTCACAGCAACCTCCAGCTCCTGGGCTTAAGCGATTCTCTTGCCTCAGCCTCCCGAGTAGCTGGGACTACAGGCACCTGCCACAACGCCCAGCTATTTTTTGGTTGCAGTTCAGCCGGGGCCAGGTTTGAACCCGCCACTCTCGGTATATGGGGCCGGTGCCTTACCAACTGAGCCACAGGCACCAGCCCTAAAAAGCCATTTTTCTATTCACTCTGACCAAATAAGAATTTTTGTTGGGGAATAACAAAACATTGATAATTGTACTGCTCATTTTAACAGTGAGGCTCTATCTAAATGAAAAGGACAATTTACCATCTCTGTGAAAATACTTATTTTGTGTTTGGCTTTATTACGCTGACTAAAAATATCCTAGAACAGAAGTCAGCAAACTTTTCCTCCAACATTAATAAGGTAAAAAAAAATGTAATTTCTGCAACATTTAAATACTACTAGATTACTTTAAATAATAGAAATTCAAGAATGAAGAACATTCAAAATAAAACCTAAACTTAGTATTTAGGGATACATACTTAGGCAACTTAGATGGCAATATTATCCAAGAAAAATAACAAAGTAACTACCTTCCTCACAAGTTAGTTTTGTGTGTGTGTGTTTTTTGTTTTTTGTTTTTTTTTGGCCGGGGCTAGGTTTGAACCCGCCACCTCCGGCATATGGGACCAGCGCCCTACTCCTTGAGCCACAGGGGCCACCCTTTTTTTTTTTTTTTTTTTTTGAGACAGAGTCTCACTATGTCACCCTGGGTAGAGTGCTGTCATATCACAGCTCACAGCAACCTCAAACTCTTTGGGCTTAAACAATTCTCTTGCCTTAGCCTCCCAAGTAGCTGGGATTACAGGCGCCCACCACAATGCCCAGCTGTTTTTTGGTTGTAGTTGTCATTGTTATTTGGCAGGCCCAGGATGGATTTAAACCCGCCAGCTCCAATGTATGTGGCTGGCTAGGGCTGAGCTACAGTCACCAAGCCAGGAGTGGTTACTTTTAAAAGGTTATCACCTGCAAAGATTGTGACTGCAAAGGCACAGGAGAATTTCAGGGGTAATTTTCTATTTCATAGAAATAGTGAGCAGTGGTTATATAAAAAATATTAAATTTAATAAGTAATTCATTAACTTGTTTACCTTAATTCATTTTCTAGTAGGTACATTGTATTTCACAGTAAAAATAAAAGACAGCTAGAAAGAACACTCCACCTAACTCAACAATCTAGGTACCATTTCTGCTTCTTGCCCTGCTTTTTAGAACCACCCAATTATCTGTTTATAAAATGTCCCTACATCATTACACTAATATTTTTTAATTTCACCAATGAGGGTAAATAATCAATGACCCATATACTCAGATTCTAAAGAAAACAGCATTTCTAAAAAATAAGAAATATACTACATCTCTTCTTTAGTACATCTCTTCTTTAGTCCCATTTTATATCTATAATTGTAGAAAAACTCAGCATAACCACAGGAAAAAAATCATTTTGTCCATGAATTTAAAAAACATACATAACGGGGCGGCGCCTGTGGCTCAGTGAGTAGGGCGACGGCCCCATATGCCGAGGGTGGCGGGTTCAAACCCGGCCCCGGCCAAACTGCAACAAAAAAATAGCTGGGCGTTGTGGTGGGCGCCTGTAGTCCCAGCTGCTTGGGAGGCTGAGGCAAGAGAATCGCGTAAGCCCAAGAGTTAGAGGTTGCTGTGAGCCATGTGACGCCACGGCACTCTACCTGAGGGCAGTACAGTGAGACTCTGTCTCTACAAAAAAAAAAAAAAAAACATACATACCTTTCTAGAAAAGCTCAAATTCCATTAAGTATTTCAATAGAAGTAGTTTATTCAATGAATACGTAAGTATGACTTAATATATAACTTGGCTAAATACATTCAGTAATCAGAAAAATATAATCTGGGCGGCGCCTGTGGCTCAGTGAGTAGGGCGCCAGCCCCATATACCAAGGGTGGCAGATTCAAACCCGGCCCCAGCCAAACTGCAAAAAAAAAAAAAAGAAGAAGAAGAAAATCAGAAAAAAATAATCCTCAGAGTCCTAACTTTTTGATTCTGAGAACTAAACTAGCAGAAGCTGGGATGAAGCCATTGTTTTCATTTCTTTTTTCTTTTTTGAGACAGAGCCTCAAGCTGTCGCCCTGGTAAAGTGCTGTGGCATCACAGCTCACAGCAACCTCAAACTCCTGGGCTTATGTGAGGCACCCAGCCCTCTTTCTGGTCTTTAAAAAAAAAAAAAGAAAATCTCTTGGCTTTTTTAAAAAGGGAGGAGGGAGCAAAAGACTTCAACAGATACTTTAGAGAAAATAAAAATGTCCAATAAAGCATACAAAAAGATGTTCAAGGCTTGGAGCCCGTAGCACAGTGGTTACAGCCCCAGCCACATACACCAAGGCTGGCAGGTTCAAACCTGGCCTGGGCCAGCTAAACAACAGTAACACTGCAATAAAAAATAGCCAGGCATTGGCTCAGTGCCTATAGCTCAGCGGCTAGGGTGCCAGCCACGTACACTAGAACTGGCGGGTTCGAATCCAGCCCAGGCCTGCCAAACAACAATGACAACCACAACCAAAAAATAGCTGGGTGTTGTGGTGGGCGCCTGTAGTCCCAGCTACTTGAGAAGCTAAGGCAAGAGAATCTCTTAAACCCAAGGGTTTGAGGTTGCTGTGAGTTGTGACGCCATAACACTACCAAGGGCAACAGTTTGAGACTCTGTCTCAAAAAAAAAAATAAAAAAAAAGCCAGGCGTTGTGGCGGGCGCCTGTAGTCCCAGCTACTTGAGAGACTAAAGCAAGAGAATTGCTTTAGCCCAAGAGTTTGAGGTTTTTATGAGCTGTGACGCCACAGCACTCCACCCAGGGCGACAGAGTGAGACTTTGTCTCAAAAAAAAAAAAAAGATGCTCAACATTATCAATCATCAAGGAAATGCAATTAAAACCACAAAGAGACACCATTACATCTCCTTTAGAAAGGATAATGATAAAAACATTGACCACATAAGTTCTGACAAAAGTGTGAAGAAACTGAAACTCTCTCTCATTGCTGGTAGGAATGCAATATGGCACAATCGCCTTGGAAAACAGTGTGCAGGTTCTTACAAAGTTAAGAACATACTTAACATATGACCCAGCAATCCAACTCTTAAGTATTTACCCCAAAGATATGAAAACACGTCCATGAATATTAATAGCAAATTTCTGAGCCCACCCTAAAGCTACCGAACTTAAAACTCAGTGAGTGGGAACCCAACAATCCATATTTTTTGTTGTTGTTGCAGTTTGGCCGGGGCTGGGTTCGAACCCGCCATCCTCAGTATATGGGGCCAGTGCCTACTCACTGAGCCACAGGCGCCGCCCCAACAATCCATCCTTTTTTTTTTTTTTTTGAGACAGAGGAGCCTCAAGCTGTTGCCCCGGGTAGAGTGATATGGCATCACAGCTCACAGCAACCTCCAAGTCCTGGGCTCAAGCCATTCTCCTGCCTCCGTATCCCAAGTAGCTGGGGATACTACAGACGCCCGCCACAAAGCCCGGCTATTTTTCGGTTGCAGCCATCATTGTTGTTTGGCGAGCCCGGGCTGGATTGGAACCCACCAGCTCAGGTATATGTGGCTGGTGCTTTAGCCTCTTGAGCCACAGGCACCGAGCCAACAATCTGTATTTTATTTTATTTTTTTTTGTGTGTGTGTGTGTGTGGTTTTTTTTTTTTTTTTGGCCGGGGCTGGGTTTGAACCCGCCACCTCCGGCATATAGGACCTGCGCCCTACTCACTGAGCCACAGGCGCCGCCCAACAATCTGTATTTTAATAAGCAATCGGAATCACTGTCCAGACCTGATACATGCTGAAGTTTAAGAACCACTGACTGAAACATTACTGCTTAAGCAAATTGTTATTCAAACAATTGCTCTCAGTTGTATCAGTTATTTGTTCTCTCAATGATATTTTATTTGTCTTGACTAGAGTGTGTGATTTAACTTGGAATACTGGTTTCCTGTTTGCTGTGTTCTCTAACACTATAAGTTATTAATCGATATTTCAGAAGGTCTAGCAGCAAAGCAGATTCAATTTAGGGATATCTCTAAGGGTATCTTGAGTTTGGTGTCATCTGTAGAGGGTATGGGGTCTGAGACATTTATCCTTTCTGGGTTTGTTTCTTTTGTCAGCATTGTTATGCAAGCAGGAGTGGCTATGATGTGATATCTAGAGCAAAATGATAATGCAGGACCTCTAGTTCAAAAAGCAGGGAAAAGGCCTATCAATTCAGTGAGGGAAAGACTTCCTATTTAACAAATGATGCTGGGTGAACTGGCTGGTGACCTATAGAAGACTGAAACTGGACCCCTACCTTTTACCATTAACAAAAATTGATTCTCACTGGATAAAAGATTTAAACTTAAAACATGAAACTATAAAAATACTAGAAGAGAAGGCAGGGAAAACACTTGAAGAAATTGGCCTAGGAGAATATTTTATGAGAAGGCTATCCGCCAGCAATTGAAGCAACACAAAAATATATTAGTGGGATCTGATCAAACTAAAAAGCTTTTGCACAGCCAAGAGCACAGTAAGTAAAGCAAATAGACAACCTTCAGAATGGGAGAAGATTTTTGCAGGTTATGCTCCCAACAAAGGTCTGATAACTAGAATCCATAGAGAACTCAAACTAATCAGTAAGAAAAGAACAAATAACCCCATTTCTATGTGGGCAAGAGACTTGAACAGAAACTTCCCTGATGAAGACAGGCATGTGGCCTACAAACACATGAAAAAACACTCATTATCTTTAATCATCAGAGAAATGCAAATCAAAACCACTTTGAGATATCATCTAACTCCAGTAAGATTAGCCCACATCACAAAATCCCAAAACTACAAATGTTGGCATGGATGTGGAGAGAAGGGAACACTTCTACACTGCTAGTGGGAATGCAAGCTAATATGACCTTTTTGGAAAGAAGTTTGGAGAACACTCAAGGAACTAAAAACAGACCTACCATTCCATCCACTATATCCTTCAGTCTTGCCATGGCAGCTTTGACCTCTGGGGACACTGTTGACCTGGGCCATGCCATTCATCCCCTGTCCTGCCCCCTCAAACCCAAGCCCTTCTCTTTTTACAAATCAATCAAATAATTTTTAATATGTTTATCCTTAAATAAATTTGTGTTCAAGTATTCTCAAAAAAATTTTTAAAAGGGCGGTGCCTGTGGCTCAGTGAGTAGGGCGCCAGTCCCATATGCCGAGGGTGGCGGGTTCAAACCCAGCCCCGGCCAAACTGCAACCAAAAAATAGCCGGGCGTTGTGGCGGGCGCCTGTAGTCCCAGCTGCTCGGGAGGCTGAGGCAAGAGAATCGAGTAAGCCCAAGAGTTAAGAGGTTGCTGTGAGCCGTGTGATGCCACGGCACTCTACCCAAGGGCGGTACAGTGAGACTCTGTCTCTACAAAAAAAAAAAAAAAAAAAAAAATTTAAAAAAGTAGACCTACTGTTCAATCCTGCAATTCTTCTACTAGGTATATACCAGATGATCAAAAACTATGTTACAACAAAGACATTTGCACCAGAATGTTTACTGCAGCCCAATTCATAATTGCCAAGACATGGAAACAGCCCAAGTGCCCACTGACCCATGAATGGATTAACAAATTGTGGTATATGTACACCATGGGATACTATGCAGCCATAAAAAAAGACGGAGACGGGGCGGTGCCTGTGGCTCAGTGAGTAGGGCACTGGCCCCATATACCAAGGGTGGTGGGTTCAAACCCAGCCCCGGCCAAACTGCAACATAAAATAGCTGGGCGTTGTGGCAGGCGCCTATAGTACCAGCTACTTGGGAGGCTGAGGCAAGAGAATCGCCTAAGCCCAGAAGCTGGAGGTTGCTGTGAGCTATGTGACGCCATAGCACTCTACTGAGGGCGATAAAGTGAGACTCTGTCTCTAAAAAAAAAAAAAAAAAAAAAAAACACAAAGATGGAGACTTCACATCTTTTATGTTTACCTGGATGGAGCTGGAACATATTCTGCTTAGTAAAGTATCTTCAAGAATGGAAAAAAAGTATCCAATGTACTCAATATTACTATTAAATAAATACATAATCACCTACACATTCATATGAATGGTAAAACATAACTATAGTCCAGAAATTAGAAGGGAAGGTGGGGGAAGGCGGGAGGAGGGAAGATATTTGGGGGACCTCACCTAATGTGCATGATGCAATGGTACATTTCAAAACTATTAAGAAAAGGGGGTTCGGCGCCCATAGTATAGTGGTTACGGCACCAGCCACATACATCTGAGCTGGCAGGTTCGAATCCAGCCTGGACCGCCAAACAACAATGGCGGCTGCAACCAAAAAATAGCCAGGTGTTGTGGCAGGTGCCTGCAGTCCCAGCTACTTGGGAGGCAGAGGCAGGAGACTCACTTGTGCCAGGAGTTGGAAGTTGCAGTGAGCTGTGATGCCACAGCACTCTACCCAGGGTGATAGCTTGAGGCTCTGTCTCAAAAAAAAAAAAACAATAGCCAGGTGTTGTGGCAGGCGCCTATAGTCTTAGCTATTTGGGAGGCAGAGGCAAGATAATCGCTTAAACCCAGGAGATTGAGGCTGTTGTGAGCTATGACGCCACAGCACTCTAAAGGGCAACATAGTGACACTCTGTCTCAAAAAAAAAAAAAGAATACAAAAAATAAATGAAAAGAGTATAATTGTGATAGATGTGTTAATCAATTCAATGTAAGCATGTCACATTATACCTGAACCCCATAAATGCATCAATGTACACAGTTATCATTTAATAAAAGCAAAAAAATAAAACAAAATAACTGGAATTCTTTAATGTGTCAGCATACCACAAGGAAAGAAAATCAAAAAAGGGTTCCATTAGCAGATACCAGTAAAAGCAGAGTTGACGATCCCTCTGCAATCATGTTCAAAACAATAAAAACAAATGGCAGTTAAAAAAAAAAAAGGCAGGGAAAAAAGTGCTATTAAAGATATTCAACCATTTTCAGTCTCCTGTATTCTCAATAAGTAAACAAATAGGCAGGGTACAGTGGGTCACGTCTGTAATCCCAGCATTCTGGGGGGCCAAGGCAGGTGGATTGCCTGAGCTCATGAGTTTGAGATCAGCCTGAGCTAGAGAAAGACCCCTTCTCTAAAAATAGCAAGGTGTTGTAGTGGGTGCCTATAATTCCAGCTACTCAGGAGGCTTAGCCCAAGTCTGAGGCTGTGAGGTATGAAGCCAGGGCATTCAACCAGGGGCAAAAAAGTGAGACTCTGCCTCAAATAAGTAAGTAAATATATAAATAAATAAATATAGCACATTGGAAGGCTAAGGCAGGTGGATTACCTGAGCTCACGAGTTCCAGACCAGCCTGAGCTACAGCGAGACCCAGCCTCTAATAATAGCTGCATGTGGTGGTGGGCACTTATAGTACCAGCTACTTACACTCTACCGAGGACAACATAGTGAAACTCTGTCTCAAAAAATAATTAAATAAATAAATAAAATAAAATCGAGAACAAGACAAATGTTCTTACCATTTCTATTCAACATAGTACTGGAAGTCCTAGTCAGAGCAATCAGGCAAGAGAAAAATATAAAGGGTATCCAGGCCCAGCATGGTCTGTAATCCTAGCACTCTGGGAGGCCAAGGCAGGTGGATTGCCTGAGCTCACAAGTTTGAGACCAGCCTGAGCCAGAGCCAGACCTGTCTCTAAAAATAGCAGGGCATTGTGGCAGGTGCCTGGAGTCTGCTTGGGAGGCTGAGGCAAGAGAATTGCTTGAGTCCCAAGAGTTGGAGGTTGCTATGAGCTATGATGCCACAGCACTCTACCAAGAGTGACAAAGTAAGACTCTACCTCCAAAAAAAAAAAGGGGGGGGGTATCTAAACTGGGGAAGAGAAGTAAAACTATGACTTTTCACTGATAATATGAGCTGGTATCTAGACAATCCCAAAAACTCCACCAAAAGAGTCCTAGAATTGATAAATAAATTAGCACTGTCTCAAGTTACAAAAATCAATTACACAACTCAGGAATATTTTTATAAACTAACATTAACTAATTATGTTATGTTAACTAACATTAACATAAGCTAACTATCACACTTAAGCTGAAAGTCAAATCAAAGACTCAATACTATTCACAATAGATACAAAGAAAATAAAGTATTTAGAAATATACTTACGCACAAAGGAGAAAAATCTCTAAAAGAAAACTATGAAACACCGATGAAAGAAATTGCAGATGCTACAAAAACAACCTCATGCTCATGGATTGGTAGAAATCAACATTTAAATGTCCATACTATCCAAAGTGATTTACAGACTCAACACAATCCCCATCAAAATACCAAAACATATTTCACAGGTTTAGAATAAGTTTATGCTTCATTTGGAACCAAAAAAGAGCCCAAATAGCCAAAGTAATCTTAAGCAAAAAGAATAAATCTAAAAACATCACATTACCAGACTTAAAATTACATTTGAGGCTACAGTAACCAAAACAAAATTGTATTGGTACAAAAGTGGAGACACAGACCAATGGCATAGAATAGAGAATCAAATATAAAACCATCTACCTACAACCAACAGATCTTTGACAAAGCAGCTAACAATATACACTGGGGAAAGGAAGCCCTAGATAACAAATGGTCTTGGAAAAACTGGATAGCCAATTGCAGAATGAAGTAGGTCAGCTATCTCTCACCACATATAAATATTAATTAAACATGGATAAAAGATGTAAATGTAAGGCATGAAATTATAAAAAAATTCTAGAAGAAAATGTAGGAAAACTGTTCTAGACATCTGCCTAGGCAAAGGATTTATGACAAAAACCCCAAAGGCAATTACAGCAACAATAAAAGCAAATAAATGGAACTTCATTAAATTATTATTTTTTTTTTTTTGTAGAGACAGAGTCTCTCACTTCATGGCCCTCAATAGAGTGCCGTGGCCTCACACAGCTCACAGCAACCTCCAACTTCTGGGCCCAAGCGATTCTCTTGCCTCAGCCTCCCGAGCAGCTGGGACTACAGGCGCCCGCCACAACGCCCGGCTATTTTTTGGTTGCAGTTTGGCCGGGGCCGGGTTTGAACCCACCACCCTCGGTTTATGGGGCCAGCACCCCACCAACTGAGCCACAGGCGCTGCCCAAACTTCATTAAATTAAAGGGCTTCTGCACTTAGCTGGGAATGTGTCTGAGCTACTTGACAGACTGAGGCAAGAGGATTGCTTGAGCTCAAGAGGCTGAGGTTGGTTACGGCACCAGCCACATACATGAAGGCTGGTGGGTTCGAACCAGGCCAGGGCCAACTGCAACAAAAAAATAGCCAGGCGTTGCGGCGGGCACCTGTAGTCCCAGCTAGTGGGAGGCTGAAGCAAGACTTTTGGGCTTAAGCAAGTCTCTTGCCTCAGCCTCCCAAATAGCTGGGACTACAAGCGCCCACTGCAAAGCCTGGCTATTTTTTTGTTACAGCTGTCACTGTTGTTTAGCTGGCCTGGACCAGGTTCAAACCCGCCAGCCTCGATGCATATGGCCAGTGCGGAAACCACCATGCTACAGGCACCAAGCCAGAGAATGGTATTATTAAAAAGTAAAAAAACAATAGATGCTAGTGTGGGTACAGAGAGAGGAATGCTTACACATTGTTGGTGGGACTGTAACTTAGTACAAGCTCTGTGGAAAACAGGTCAAAGAACTAATAGACCTAACATTTGATCCAGAAATGCCATTACTGGGTATCTGCTGAAAAGAAGTCATTTTGTCAAAAAGATATATGCACGTGAATGTTTATTGCAGCACAATTCACAATTGCAAAGATGTGAAATCAACCCAAGTGCCCATCAATTTGTGAGTAAATTAACAATATGTGGAAGATATATACACACATACACATACATACAGATACCACAGGGTACTGCTCAGTCATAAAAAGAAATGAATTAATGTCTTTTGCAGTAATTTGGGTGGAACTGGAAAACATTATCCAAAGTGAAGTATCTCAGGAATCGAAAAACAAACACCATGCATACTCTCAAATAATTCGGAACTGACTGATGGGTACCCATGGGCACTGAGAGAAGAAAAAATCCCTGGAAATCAGGATGGGAGATGGGATAGGATGGAGTGGTTAAAATCTACCCGTCAGGTACAATGAACACTATTCAGGTGATGGGCACACCAATAACCCCGATGTAAGCATTATAAAAGCTATCCATGTAACAGTAACATTTATAACCCCTTAATATTTTGAAATAAAAGACAAAGATTCAGTTAACATTAAAAAAAAGACCCACAGTGAGATATTTTATCACCCCCATTAGAATGGTTATCAAATAAGAGAAAAAATAACTATTGGTGGCAATGATGCAAAGAAAGGAGAGCACTTACACACTATTGGTGAAAATGTAAATTAATACAGCCATTATGGAAAACAGTATGAAAGTTTCCCAAAAAACTAAAATAGAACTACCATATAATCCAGTAATGCAACTACTAGATATATATCCAAGGAAAAGAAAAAGGTGTATCAAAGGGATAACTGCACTCCTTGTTTACTGCAGCACTGTTCATAATAGCTACAATTTGCAATCAACAAAATGTCCATCAACAGATGAATAAAGAAAATATGATACACACACACACACATACATACATACACATACGTTGGAATACTATTCAGCCATAAAAAAGAATGAAATTCTGGTGGCACCTGTGGCTCAAAGGAGTAGGGTGCCAGCCCCATATGCCAGAGGTGGTGGGTTCAAACCCAGCCCCCGCCAAAACAAAAAAAAAAAAAAAAAAAAAAAAAAGAATGAAATTCTGTCTTAGATGGCAACATGATGAGTCCGGAGATCATTATTTTAAGCAATGCAATTAAGCAAGGAAGATAAATACTGCATATTCTTTCTCACACCTGGGAACTTCTTTTTTGTTTTGTTTTGTTTTGTTTTGTTTTGTTTTTGAGACAAAGCCTCAAGCTGTTGCCCTGGATAGAATGCCATGGCATCACAGCTCACAGCAACCTCCAACTTCCGGGCTGATGCAATTCTCCTGCCTCGGCCTCCCAAGTAGCTGGGACTACAAGTGCCCACCACAGCACCCAGCTATTTTTTGGTTGCAGCCATCATTGTTGTTTGGCGGGCTTGGGCTGGATTCAAACCTGCCAGCTCAGGTGTATGAGGCTGGCACCTTAGCCGCTTGAGCCTGAACACAGCCCTCCAATCTAGCTGGAATTTTGTGTCTGTCAAGCAGGCATCTCTCCTTCTTCCTCTTTTCCTGATCCTTCCTTGCCTCTAATATGTACAGTTCTACCCTCTACTTCCATGGGCTCATTTTGTTTTTTTTGTTTTATTAAATCATAGGTGTGTAGGGCGGCACCTGTGGCTCAAGGAGTAGGGCACCAGCCCATATGCCAGAGGTGGTGGGTTCAAACCCAGCCCTGGCCAAAAAAAAAAAAAATCATAGCTATGTACATTAATGTGATCATGGGGCATCATACACTAGCTTCATAGACTGTTTGACACATTTTCATCACACTGATTAACATAGCCTTCCTGGCATTTTCTTAGTTATTGTGTTAAGACATTTACATTCTACATTTACTAAGTTTCACATATACCCTTGTAAGATGCACCGCAGGTGTGATCCCACCAATCACCCTCCCTCCGCCCACCTCACCCCTCCCTCCTCTCCCTTTCCCCTTTCCCCTATTCTTGGGTTATAACTGGGTTATAGATTTCATGTGAAGGTGAATATGGTTAACTATAATTTATTTTATATTTTCATAAAGCTACAAGAAATTTTGGATTTCATAACACCAGGGAATGATAAATATTTGAGGTGATTAAATGGTAATTATACTGATTTGATTGTTACATATTGCTTATACAAATCAAAATATCACTGTGCATCCCATTGATATGTACATTATTGCATGTCAACTAAAAAGAAAAATAAAACAAGTCAGAAATAATACGTTGAGGACAATGATTAGTGAAAGAAAATATTATCTTCTAAGTTTATACAAAAAAGGGGTTATGTGGGAAAGCAGGTTTTTAATCCTATCAGCCTAGCTTATTTTACAAGGATGCTGGCACATAAACCTATAAATGCCAATGGAATTAAGATTACCAAAAATGGCAGGGCATGGTGGGCTCACGCCTGTAGTCCTAGCACTCTGGGAGGCTGAGGCGGGTGGGTTGCCTGAGCTCACCTGTTGGAGACCAGTCTGAAAAAGAGCAAGATCTCAGTCTCTAAAAATAGTTGGGCACTGTGGCGGGCACCTGCAGTCCTAGCTACTAGGGAGGCTGAGACAAGAGAATCACTTGAGGGCAAGAGTTGAAGGTTGCCATGAGGCCATGGCATTCTACCAAGGATGACAATGTAAGACTCTGTCTCAAAAAAAAAAAAAAAAAGATTGACAAAAATGTGAGCAGAGGGCAGCGCCTGTGGCTCAGTGAGTAGGGCACTAGCCCCATATACTGAGGGTGGCAGGTTCAAAACTGACCCCAGTCAAACTGCAACAAAAAATAGCTGGGTGTTGTGACGGGTGCCTGCAGTCCCAGCTTCTTGAGAGGCTGAGGCAAGAGAATCGCCTAAGCCCAAGAGTTTGAGGTTGGTGTGAGCTGTGACGCCACGGTACTCTACTGAGGGCGATAAAGTGAGACTCTGTCTCTAAAAAAAGAAAAATGTGAGCAGAGACTCAGGAACCTACTGTATTTCTCCTTAGACAAAGAGTTCAGTATGCACTAAGTGTCGGTGGTGACTTTACAGAACCACCTCGATCAGTAAGAATTGACTTACCATACTTGGAAAAAAAGTTTTAGTCTAATTCAATAACTGCTTAGCTTGCTTAACTTCTGATAGTGGTTTTTAAAATTTAGTGTTGCTAAAATCATCCAGGAAGCATATTTATTTCATAGTTTTCTCAGGCCTCATTCTCAGATATTCTGATTTAATAGGACAAAGATGAGGATAAAAATCTTTACATTTAGCTAGCAGAATTCATAATTCAGGTACAAGCAGTCTGATCTTTGAGAAACACTACATAACTGAAATGGTGCTGCTTTCAAGTTATAAGGATATTTTTGGTTTTGTTATAAATCGAACCCATTGAAATTATTAATTAGACAGACATCACAAACCACCCATATTTCAAAAACATCATTGTGTTTGCCCAACCTAGTTGGTAACAGGAAGACACTAAAATTTTTTTTTTTTTTTTTTTTGAGACCGAATCTCACTTTGTCATCCTTGGTAGAATGCCATGGCATCATAGTGCAGAGCAACCTCAAACTCTTGGGCTCAAGTGTCTCACTCTCCCAAGTAGCTGGGACTATAGGCAACCACCACAATGCCCAGCTATTTTTTAAAGACAGGGATCTCACTCTTGCTCAGTCTGGTCTCAAACTCCTGAGCTGAGGCAGTCTACCCACCACAGCCTCCCAAAGTGCTAGGATTACAGGTGTGAGCCACCGCGTCCAGCAAAATGAAGCAATCTTAAATGTATGTAAACCTTTCAAAAAATGTAATGGATTTAATTAAAAAATTTGGATACATCAGAGCTGGTTGTTTAAGGAGCATGGATCCTTCCCCTAATCTCCCTTCTTCCTCCTTTCTTGATATGTTATAAGCCTATTCCCCCTTCCCCTTCTACATTGATTGGAAGCTCTCTAAAGCCCTCAGCAGAAGCAGATGCTGGCACCATGTTTCTTATACAGCCTGCAGAACCATGAGCCAAATAAATCTCTCTTCTTTATAAATTAAAAACAATTTTTTTTTTTTTATTCCTGGATGGGAGTAGGGTCTCACAACTTTAATCCTAGCACATATCCTAGCACATATGTAATCACTTGAGGTCAGGAGTTCGAGACCAGCCTGGGCAATATAGTGTGACTCTGCCTCTACAAAACATGGAAAAAATTAGCTGCATGTGATGTGCACCTGTTGTCCCACCTATTAAGGAGGCTGTGAAAGGAAAATCACTTGACCCCAGGAGTTTAAGGCTACAGTGAACTATGATGGCACCACTGTACTCTACCCTGGACAACAAAGTAAGACTCTATCTCAATAATTAATAGATAGATAAGTAAATAGATTCTTTTACTTCTAGCATTCCTTTTCTCAAATCAAACATAATTTTTTATGTAAAGGGATTTTTTTGTTTTTTTCTTTTGAGACAGAGTCTCACTCAGTTGCCCTGGGATTGAGTGCCATGGTAGCTCACAGCAACCTCAAACTCTTGGGCTGAAGCAATTCTCTTGCCACCAAAACGCTCAGCTATTTTTTAGAGACAGTGTCTCACTCTTGCTCAGCATAGTCTTGAACTCATGAGCTCAGGCAATCCAACCACCTCGGCCTCCCAGAGTGTTAAGATTACAGGCATGAGTCACTCCACACAGCCTAATATGAAGTTTTAAACAAATCAAGTCTGCAAACTGACTTTGTGGTTGTTCTAAAAATCAAAGCATCAGGCCAGGCCCGGTGGCTCACACCTGTAATCCTAGCACTCTGGAAGCCGGAAGCAGGTGGACTGCCTGAACTCACAGATTCAAGACCAGACTGAGCCAAAGTGAGACCTTGTCTCTAAAAAACTAACCAGGTGGGCAGCGCCTGTGGCTCAAAGGAGTAGGGCACCGGCCCCATACACCAGAGGTGGCAGGTTAAAACTCCGCCTCAGCCAAAAACTGCAAATTAAAAAAAAAAAAAAAAAAAAAGCCAGGCATTGTAGCAAACACCTGTAGTCTCTGCTACTCAGGAGCTAAAGCAAGAGAATCGCTTGAGCTCAAGATTTTGAGCATTTTTTTCACTGGTTTGAGGTTGCTGTGAACTATGAAGCCACAGCACTCCACCAAGGGCAACAAAGTGAAACCTATCTAAAAAAAAAAAAAAATTAAAGCATCATCAAAGCATCTTTTTTTTTTTTTTTTTTTTTTTTTGCATTTTTTGGCCAGAGCTGGGTTTGAACCTGCCACCTCCAGCACATGGGGCTGGCGCCCTGCTCCTTTGAGCCACAGGCACTGTCCCATCATAGCATTTTTTTTATTATTATTATTATTTTTTGAGACCAAGTCTCACTACATCACCCTCAGTAGAGTGCCACACCATCACTGCTCACAACAACCTCAAACTCTTGGGCTTAAGTGATTCTCTTGCCTCAGCCTCCCAATAGCTGGGAGTACAGGCGCCCGCCACTACGCCAGCTATTTTGTTGTTGTTATTGTTGTTTAGCAGGCCTGGGCCGGGTTCAAACCCTCCAGCCTCAGTGTATGTGGCTGGTGCCCTAACCACTGAGCAACAGGTGCTGAGCCATAGCATCTTTACTTTTTTTTTTTTGAGACAGTGTCACTTTGTTTGCCCTTGGTAGAGTTCCGTGGCTTCACAGCTCACAGCAACCTTAAACTCCTGAGCTGAAGTGATCCTCTTGCCTCAGCCTGCCGAGTAGATGAAATGACAGGCACCCACCACAACACCTGACTATTTTAGCACACTGCCATGTTTTCTATTTTAGCATAGTGAATGGAAAGATAATGACAATAATAAAGCAAAAATTATAATTACCGGAAATTGACACATATTTAGAAAACCAAGTGCCTGGCATGGTGGCTCATGCCTATAATCCTACCATTCTGGGAGGCTCAGGCAGGTGCCTATTATCCTAGCTAGCACTGGACTGCTTGAGCTCAGGAGTTTGAGACCAACCTAAGCAAAAGTAAGACCCTGTCTCTATTAAAAATAGAAACACTAACCAAGTGTTGTGGTGGACACCTGCAGTCCCAGCTACTCAGGAGGCTGAAGCAAGAGGATCACTTGAGCTCAGGAGTTTAAGGTTGCTTTGAGCTATGACACCATGGCATTCTAGCCTTGGGGCAACAAAAGTGAGATTCTGTCTCAAAAAAAAAAAAAAAAGAAAAGAAGGAAGAAAGAAAACACAATATACCTTTTGATTGTAAAACAACAACTTTCTAATCATTTACTGATGTCTAATTCTAAAATGCTCTACATTCTTTTCCAAAACAAATTCAATTGCAATTGAATGTTCCAGCATTTTTTTCACTGGTGACCACAAATGCTTCAAGCAGATGCTCATCAGTCTATGTATGACTCTTGTATTATCAGTAAAAAGTTTATCAAGATGTTCCAAATGTACAAAACCAAGGAGTTAAGATGACTTAGAGTCACAGAAAGAGCTTAGAAGTAATCTTAGAGGATACTGAGTTCAACTCTTCTATTTTAAACTTGTGGTAATTCAGACTCAAAGAACTGAAATGAATCATCCATGGTGACACTATACACAGTATAAGCCCATTCAATGTCACACACACGTCTATCTTACCTTTCTGGTGATAACTTGGAAGTGACAGTGCACCCATGGACAATTTTTTTTAATTTATGATCTCGAGAGATGACTTTATTTCTTAAGCTTCTTTTCCACTAGAAAAAAAAGTGAGATTTTTATAATAAATATAACAAGATGACAAAAGGCTCCCAAAATGTTCTCTTTATTTAGAAGTTTAAGATAAATAGCCAAATTCATAGCAGTTCACAGAGAAAAAAATAATAAGTGCAATCTACAGAATAGCTTGCTCCTTTGCAACTAAAGAAATATAAGTCCACCAAAATATATTAAGAAGGTATTTCTAAATCTCAAGGTAAGTTTAGTCAGGAAATCAACACACTGAGATTCCAAAGCTTAAATAACTATGAAAATATGAAATGCATTTAAAGGAATTAACAAAAATTATCATGTGCAGGTTGAATAGGGCCTATGATTCTGAAATAATTGCATTTATAATAATTGGAAGAGATTAAAATGGTTTCCTATGAATTGCTACATGAAAAACATTAGAGATGAGCCAGACACCTTACTACCAGGGTTTAGATTAAATATGATTAGAAAAATATGGTTAAGGCTCGGCACCCATAGCACAGTGGTTACAGCGCCAGTCACATGCACTGAAGGTGGCAGGTTCCAACCCGGCCCAGGCCAGCTAAACAACAATGACAACTGCAACAAAAATTAGCCAGGTGTTGTGGCTCTAAAAATAGCCTCTAAAAATAGCTGAGCACTGCGGCAGGCGCCTGTAGTCCCAACCACTTGGAAGGCTGATACAAGAGAATCGCTTGAGCCCAAGAGTTTGAGGTGGCTGTGAGCTATGATGCCACAGCACTCTACCGAGAGTGACAAAGTGAGACTCTGTCTCAAATTAAATAAACAAATAAATAGGGTGGTACCTGTGGCTCAAAGGAGTAGGGCACCAGCTCATATGCCAGAGGTGGTGGGCTCAAACCCAGCCCCGGCCCAAAATAAACAAACAAACAAAAATAATAATAATAAATAAACAAATAAATAAAAATAGGCTGTAGGAGAGAGAAAGAAAGGGAGAGAGACAGAAAAGAGGGGAAGGAAAGACGGAAGGGAAGGGAAGAGGGAGGGGAAGGGAAAGAGGGGAAGGGAAGGGAACATCATTTACACTAGTGAGTCCTAGACTATGAACTTAGTATAAGGGCAGGGAAGGGAAGGGGAGGGGAGGGGAGGGGAGAAGAGCGAAGGACAGGGGGGAAAGAGAAAGGAAGGGAGGAAGGGAGAGAGGAATAACAAAAAAAAAAAAAAATTACTGGTAATTCCATTCATATGAAGTACCTAAAATAGTAAAATTTACATAAAGTAGAATGATGACGGCCAGGAGTTGCTAGAGGGGACATTGGAGAGTTATTACTTATGAACAGAATTTCAGTTTTTCAAGATGAAGACTTCTGAAGACAGATCATGGTGATGGTTACTCAACAATGTAAATATACTAAATGCCACTGAACCATCCCCTTAAAAATGGTTAATACAATACATTTTATGTTATGTGTATTTTATAACAACTTAAAATAATTTTCAAAAACTAAAAATTTTTGGGCTGGAGGTTGAGCGTAGTGGCTCACGCCTATAATCCTACCACTCTGGGAGACCAAGGTGGGTGAATTGCCCTGAGCTCAGAGGTTCAAGACCAGCCTGAGCAAGAGCAAGACTCCATCTCCAGAAATAGGCAGGCATTGTGGCAGGAGCCTGTAATCCCAGCTACTTGGGAGGCTGAGGCAAGAGGATCACTTAAGCCCAAGAGTTTGAGGTTTCTGTGAGCTATAACACCATAGCACTCTACCAAGGACAACAAAGTGAGACTCTGTCTCAAAAAAATAAATAAAAATAAAGTAATTAAAACTTTAACAATTTCGAGTAATAAAAAAAAAACTCCACTGTCTTGAATATGATAGCCCACAATAAGCATTGTCTTATGATGCAGGCATTAATTCGTTATCACCACAGCCCTATATGGTATAAAAACACAGCACTCAGTAAGAAGGAAGCGAAGTTCAGAGAATAACCTTGCCCAATTGAACCCAAATTTGACATAACAGCTTATGTTCTCCAATGATCTAATCCTAAATTGTACAAATTTTCAGAAATCCTTGTTATCAGTATTTCAACTTAAACACATCTGTCACTCATTTCATTACAAAATGTAAACTTATCAATATAACTAGATTAAAAATACAGTAAAACCTCTCTCTGTAAGTTGACCACCTAAGGGACTGGAACAAACTGGTCAACGTACAGAAGTGGTCAATATAAGGAGCTAAGCCTACTGTACCTATAACTGTCTATGGTGCATGTCCAGTCTATGGAAATTGGGTCAACTTAAGTGGTCAATGCAGGAAGGTGGTCAATTAGAGATGTTCTACTATATTTACAAAATAGTGGAATGACTAGTTCTTGAGACTAGATTTCTACAGAAAAAAAAAAACATTATTCCTACCAAAAAGGAGAGGGGCTACAGCACTTAAAAAAAAGGAAAGAAAAAAAAAAACACAATGAGATAAACTAAAGATAACAGATCAGGAAAGGAATTGACTAAAATGTTTTTTGTTTTTGATACAAGAGTCTCATTCCACGGCCCTGGGTAGGGCCATGGTGTCATCATAGCTCACAGCAACCTCAAGTTGGGCTCAAGCGATCCTCTTGCCTCAGTTTTTCTATTTTTAGTAGAGATGGGGTCTCACTCTTGCTCAGACTGGTCTCAAACTCCTGAGCTCAAGCAATCCACCCACCTCGGCCTCCCAGAGTGCTAGGATTACAAACATGAGCCACCACACCCAGATTAAAATGTAATTAACTTTGAATAACAATAAATTGTATTAATTTCTATCTCTAGGTCTACCATTATCTAAGGGTAACCTGGAGTATATCTAGAGGTATTATTGGGGGGGAAGGGGGGAATTCACTTCAATTTTGATCGGTTCCTTATATTTAATATCACACCAAAATATTTACTCTTTTTTTGCAGTTTTGGCAGGGCTGAGTTTGAACCCGCCACCTCCAGCATATGGGGCCAGCGCCATATTCCTTTGAGCCACAGGTGCTGCCCAATATTTACATATTTTTAAATGGGATTATAATTTCAGACTAGATAATAATTTGTATTTTTCATAGTAACAATTCGCAATTCATTTAGACTATAAACCTTTTATTAAATCATAACTGTATACACTGATGCATTTATAGGATACAGTGTACTGATTGATATACAATTTCAAATGCTTATATCAAACTGATTAACACATCCATCACCTTGCTTACTTATTTGTTATGATAAGACAATTATACTCTTTTCTTAATGGTTTTGAATGTACCATTGTATTATGCACATTAGGTGAGGACAAAAATATGGAACACTTCACAAATTAGCGTGCAATCCTCAAGCAGGGGCCACACTAATATTCTCTGTATTATTCCAATTTTAGTATATGTTCTGTCCAAGCGAGCGCTAGATTATTAACCTATTATAAGCTATCTCTAAAAGAAATTTCTCTATTAAGAAATTGACTTGGGGGCGGCGCCTGTGGCTCAGTCGGTAGGGCTCCGGCCCCATATACCGATGGTGGTGGGTTCAAACCCGGCCCCGGCCAAACTGCAACCAAAAAATAGCCGGGCGTTGTGGCGGGCGCTTGTAGTCCCAGCTACTCGGGAGGCTGAGGCAGGAGAATCGCTTGAGCCCAGGAGTTGGAGGTTGCTGTGAGCTGTGTGAGGCCACGGCACTCTACCAAGGCCATAAAGTGAGACTCTGTCTCTACCAAAAAAAAAAAAAAAAAAAGAAATTGACTTGGTGCCCATAGCTCAGTGAGTAGGGTGCCGGCCACATAGACTGAGGCTGGTGGGTTCGAGCCTAGCCCAGGCCTGCTAAACAACAATGACAACTGCAACCAAAAAAAATAAATAAATAAAATAGCTGGACGTTGTGGTGGGTACCTGTAGTCCCAGCTATTTGGGAAAGCCCAAGAGTTTGAGGTTGTTGTGAGCTGTGATGCCACAGCACTCTACAGAGGGCAACACAGTGAGACTCTTTCTCCAAAAATAATTAATTAATTAATTAATTAAAAATCAGGTAACAAAGAATTCTCCCACAATTTGGTTATGAATAGGACTTTATTCTACATATTTTGAAAGCTATCTGATCACACAGCTCACGCCTGTAATCCCAGTACTCTGGGAGGTCGAGATAGGTGGATTGCCTGAGCTCACAGGTTTGAAACCAGCCTAAGCCAAAGTGAGACCTCATCTCTAAAAAAAAAAAAAAAAAAAAAAAACAGCTGGGCATTGTAGCAGGCACCTGTAGTCCCAGCTACTTAGGAGATGGAGGCAAGAGAATCACTTGAGCTCAAGAGTTTGAGGTTGACGCCATGGCACTCTACTAAGGGTCACAAAATGAGACTCTGTCCCCTGTCCCCAAGAAACAAAGACTGTGATAAGTAAAATTAAGTATTCTATAGGAACTCGACAAAAATTTTTGACAACCAAAGCAGTTAACTAGAGATAACTATTAAAAGAGTTAATGTAAATTTTCTTGGACATTAGCCAGACATGGTAGCATGCACCTTGTGAATAGTCCCAGCTATTCTTGAGGCTGAGGTGAGAGGATGTCTTGAGCCCAGTAGTTTAAAGCTGCAATGAGTTATAATTGTGCCACTGCACTCTAGCCTGGGCAACACAGTGAGATTCTCATCTTAAAAAAATTAAACAGGGGCAGTGCCTGTGGCTCAAAGGAGTAGGGCGCTGGTCCGGTATGCTGGAGGTGATGGGTTCAAGCCCAGCCCCAGCCAAAAACCGCAAAAAAAAAAAAAAAACTAAATGGGCTCAGTGCCTGTAGCACGGTGGCTATGGCGCCAGCCACACACACCAAGGGTGGCAGATTCAAACCTGGACAGCTAAAACAAGGGCAACAAGAAAATAGCTCAGTGTTATGGCGGGTGCCTGTTGTCCTAGCTACTTGGGTGGCTCAGACAAGAGAATCGCTTAAGTCCAACGGTTTGAGGTTGCTGCGAGCTATGACATCACAGCGCTCTACCAAGGGCAACACAGTGAGTCTCTGTCTAAAAAAAAAAAAACTAAATAAATTTCTTGGACATAATCGACTCTGCATGCAATTGTGGTGTTCCAGAACTCAAGTCAGCACCTTATTGGATATTTAAAAAAAGTTAAAGCCACCTCCTAAGGAAATTACTGACTTTGGTCACATCAGCTTATCTCTGTTACAGCTTACTGCAATATAGAAGAATGATAATTTTCCAACTAATTGAGATTACTGGTCAGGATTTAACATTTATGTCAAAATTTCAAGTCTGCTGACTATTCATCTGATTTCCAAAGTAAGCAACATATAATGCCAACACAAAAATTACTTACAAATGCTAAAATTTTCTGTTTACCAATTTCTTTTTTGTTTTTTCTTTTGAGACTGAGTCTCACTTTGTTGCCGTGGGTAAAGTGCCATAGCATCACAGCTCAAAGCAACCTTAAACTCCTGTGCTTAAGTGATCCTCTTGCTTCAGCTTCCCAAGTAGCTGGGACTACAGGCACCCACCACAACGCCCAGCTAATTTTTTCTGTTTTTAGTAAAGAGAAGGTCTTGTTCTTGCTCAGGCTGGTTTTGAACGCCAAAGCTCAAACAATCCCCTCACGTCAGCCTACCAGAGCGCCAGGATTAAAGGCCTGAGCCACTGCACCCACCTGTTTACCAATTCCTGTGGAACTACTAGATGAACGGGGCAAGGGAATCAAGAAGAACTAAACAGCTTGGCACCAGTAGCTCATGGTTAGGGCGCCAGCCACATACACCCAGGCAGGCAGGTTTGAATCTGGCCTGGGCCTGCTAAACAACAATGACAACTACAACGAAAAAGCAGCTGAGCATTGGGGCAGACGCCTATAGTCCCAGCTACTTGGGAGGCTTAAGCCCAAGAGTTTGAGATTGCTGTGAGCTGTGATACCATGGCACACTACCAAGGGTGACACAGTGAGACTATGTCTCAAAAAAAAAAAAAAAACTGGCCGCCAAGCTAGGAACCGGGGAGATGGCCGAGACTGACCCCAAGACCGTGCAGTATCTGGCCTCGGTGGTGCAGACCCTCCTGCAGCAGATGCAAGATAAATTTCAGACCATGTCTGACCAGATCATTGGAAGAAATGATGATATGAGTAGTCGCATTGATGATCTGGAGAAAAACATCGCAGACCTCATGACACAGGCTGGAGTGGAAGAGCTGGAAGGTGAAAGCAAGATACCCGCTTCACAAAAGAGTTGAAGGTTGCTAATTTACACTGAAATCTGGAACACCTTTTTTCCAAGCCAAGAGAAGATTGAATGGCTTTTTGCAACTAACTACTATGTGTAGACAGGTTTTATATTATAAAATGTGTGTTCTTATCACATACTATATGGTTAGTTTTTAGAGTGATTTACCCCCTAGTTGCTTGAACATGGTATCTTTATATCTTGGACCTTGGTCAGTTAAGCTATTAATTATTAAACACTAAAACTTTGGCAGTTCCTACAAAAAAAAATTGTCAAATTTTTTAGTGTATTTTTGTGAAGTCATTTTTTTCCTGCCATTCCTGTTATAGTAGTTGCTCTTTGGTAAAAGGCTGTATAATTTTTTTAATTAAACAGTAAATCCTTCCGTCGTAGTTAGCCCTGGTGAAGTGAGACATGGGTAGAGTTTAGGGTTCTTCGGTTCTCAACACAAAGTGACCGCAGCTAACACAAGACAGTGTGTTGGCAATACTTTTCAAAATGGCTAAAAACATTTAAAAATTGTTTATTAACAAATATCTGTCACTGCTTTGTGCCAAAACTCAGAATTAAAGTTCCTGAGGTCAGATGCGAAAGTCAATGAAAAGTAATGACCACCACTTTCCTGTGTTATAACTTAGTTAAAATACAGAAAATAACAGAATAGCCTGATGTCATGAGGTGTTCATTTGTTAGAGTTTTGCATGAGATTCTGATACTTCAGTGGGACCCTGCATAACCATCTACAATGGTTATAAAATATCTGGCAGGATTTTAAAAGTGTTACTCCATCTTTTCTTTGAGTGAAATAGAGAAAAGAGCTAAAGAGACATATTAAGTCTGCCAGTTGCTTGGCTAAAAAAATAATAAATGGTTGATGCAGAGGCTCAGGGTTTTAAGAAGTACTCTTTGACAAACTATTTCTTACCAAAATTCTTGCAGAGTAACAGTTTCATTATTGATCATGGAAGGCGGGAATAATAACTCTTGCCCCTCAAAAACGCAGTGTCCAGTAGGCCAGGCCCAGAGATCAATACTGATGACCTGGAAGGCGATCCACGTGATTGTCACCACAGAGTGATTTTATACAACAAAAACTAGAGAAATTGTAAAACTTGAGGAATGGTATGGTCCTTGATAGAGGGAAACTCTTGATGAAAACAGCAGATTTTTTCCCATATGGCCAGTCTTGATTACATTGCAAATATATGATAATAGGAAATAATTTGTTCTATTTATAAGTTATATGAGGAACAAAAAAGATTGAGGCGTTTTTATAATAAAATGAATTCACCACTATTACTACCCAACTATAAAACCTCCTTTGATGGGTCCAGTCATTATGCTGCAGGGTTTAGCCCCTAAATGTCTCTCTCAAGCTGACTGTGACCAGACTACCTAAAACCTGAGGGCAGGGTGGCGCCTGTGGCTCAAGGAGTAGGGCGCCGGTCCCATATGCCAGAGGTGGTGGGTTCAAAACTAGCCCCGGCCAAAATCAAAAAAAAAAATAAAACCTGAGGGCAGGATTTATTGAGAGCCTCATAAATGGCAAATGGAAATGATGTTGCTGGTTGCCATGGTAGGAGAGTCAGGGCGTGAGCAGGAGTTGGCTTCCTGATATAACAGGTTTCAAAGGCAGCCCCCCACCCCCAACCAAAAATACCTGCTGTGAATAAAGGGCCTGAAATCCTGCTACTGAAAAAAAAAAAAGAAGAAGAACTAAGCACTAAATTGTAATGAGCACTGACTCCAGGTGAATGACAAGTATATGAGGAGAATGGAGTGAGATACTACACACTTCTTTACAGTTTATATTTCTTGTAACAATCATGTGTCACTTTTATAATTTTTTTTTTTTTTTTTTTTTTTTTTTTGTAGAGACAAGAGTCTCACTTTTATGGCCCTCGGTAGAGTGCCGTGGCCTCACACAGCTCACAGCAACCTTCAACTCCTGGGCTTAAGCGACTCTCTGGCCTCAGCCTCCCAAGTAGCTGGGACTACAGGCGCCCGCCACAATGCCCGGCTATTTTTTGGTTGCAGTTTGGCCGGGGCCGGGTTTGAACCCGCCACCCTCCGTATATGGGGCCAGCGCCTTACCGACTGAGCCACAGGCGCCGCCCCTATAATTTTTTTTAAAAAGCAACAAATCTGGGGCCATGCACAGTGGATCACACCTGCAATCCTAGCACTTTGAGAGGCCAACACAGGAGGACTGCTTGAAGCCAGAAGTTTGACAGCCTAAGTAACCGCTAGATCCCATTATTACAAAAGAAAAATAGAAAACAAAAAATTAGCTGGGCATGGTGGCACACATACCTACTCAGGAAGCTAAAACAGAAGAATTACTTCAGCCGAGAAGCTTAAGTTGCAGTGAGCTGTGAAAACATCACTACCCTCTAGCCCAGGTGACAGAGACCCTGCCTTGAAAAATAAAAGGCAGTATATTGTTTTAAACTTGACTGAACAAAACAATTTTTAGAGAAGATAATGTTCACAGTTAAAGATATATTTTCCTCTTTCTTTGAAATTACTTTTTTTTTTTTTTTACTTTATTAACTTTTTGCATACACCCTTTGCTGCAAGCCACTTCCTCAACTTCTTTTTGAAAAAAGGCAGGATATAAATTAAGTTTTATATTAGTAAGATAAGTCAATACTAAAGTAGCAGCCTCTGGGCCGGGCACAGTGGCTCACACCTGTAATCCCAGCACTCTAGGAGGCCAAGGCGGGTGTGTTGCCTGAGCTCACAAGTTTGAGAACAACCTGAGCAAGGGCAAGACCCCATCTCTTAAAAAATAGCCAGGTGCTGTGGTGGGTACCTGTAGTCCCAGTTACTTGGAAGGATGAGGCAAAAGGATCTCTTGAGCCCAAAAATTTGATGTTGCTATGCACTATGACACCATGGCATTCTACCAAGGGTGACCAAGTGAGACTCTATCTCAAAAAAATAATTAAAATAGCAGCCTCCAGCTACAACAAAAATAGATCCATAGAAGAAAAATATAGGATGACAAGAACAGAAGAGCCCCAAGATTAAGCTGTTTTTCATACTACAATTCAGATTTGTGAGTATCAAATTGAGTAATTAATGTTTTTCTTTTCTTTTTTTTTTTTTTTTTTAGTGAGATAAGAGTCTCACTATGTTGCCTTCAGTAGAGTGCTGTGGTGTCACAGTTCACAGCAATCTCAAACTCTTGGGCTTAAGCAATTCTCTTGCCTCAGCCTCCCAAGTAGATGAGACTACAGGCACCTGCCACAAAGCCTGGCTATTTTTTGGTTTTAGTCAGCCCAGGCTAGATTTGAACCCACCAGCTTAGGTGTATGTGGCTGTCACCCTGGCCACTGAGCTACAGGCACCGAGCCTTTCTTTTTCTTTTTTTGAAACTAAAACTAACTTTTGTGTATAGAATTTCAATTCAAGATGATAAAAAAGTTCTGCTGATAGATAGTGTTGATGGTTGCACAGTAATTTGAATATGCTTAGTGGCAATGAATTGTATACTTAAAAATACAATTATTTAAAAGTTATTTAAATGGACTGGGCACAGTGGCTCAGGCCTGTAATCCTAGCACTCTGGGAGGCCAAGGTGAGTGGATCGCTCAGGAGTTCCAGACCAGCTTGAGCAAGAGTAAGACCTTGTCTCTACTAAAAATAGAAAAACTAGCTGGCATCTGTGGTAGATGCCTGTAGTCCCAGCTACTCAGGAGGCTGAGGAAAGAGGATAGCTTGAACCCAAGAGACTGAGGTTGCTGTAAGCTAGGCTGATACTGTGGCACTCTACGGAGGACTACAGAATGAGACTATGTCTCAAAAAGAAAAGAAAAAATGGATGACAAACCTTTTGAAAATAGAGAAAGACAAGGAGAATAACCCCTTTGGGGCATCTGAGTTGATTTATGTCACTTCTACATGCAAGTATTTGTATAAGGTTCAAAGGCATTCCAGGTTTTCTAGGATAGCCGATTCCTACCTATAAGTTTTACTAAGAAGCAAATTATATCAAGGAAAATTCAAAGCACCAATGATTGACCTTCTACCACAGAGTTGGAACGTTGCATCTCAAACTCTCTACTTCAGATAAATTCATTGTGGTATGGTTTGAGATAAAGTCATTGTTTATGATATGTGGGGGGGGGGAATTATACTAAATGTATAGGCTAAAATTATACAGATCCTAAAAGATAATGGGGAATAATAGCTTTACAACAGAAAAAAACACTAATGAAAAGGCTCAAAAAAATACATAAGTAAAAATGAAAATAAAAACACTCAATACATAAAGCCTTAAAGACACACACACAGGAGAAAATTGTAAAACCTTGAACATTTGTTATATATATATATATATATATATATATATATACTTTTTTTTTTTTTGTAGAGACAGTCTCACTTTATGGCCCTTGGTAGAGTGCCATGGCCTCACACAGCTCACAGCAACCTCCAACTCCTGGGCTTAAGCGATTCTCTTGCCTCAGCCTCCCGAGTAGCTGGGACTACAGGCGCCCACCACAACACCCGGCTATTTTGGTTGCAGTTTGGCCAGGGCCGGGCTTGAACCCACCACCCTCGGTATATGGGGCCGGCGCCTTACCGACTGAGCGACAGGTGCCGCCCTGTTATTTATATTTTTAAAAATAAAAAAGATCACTATGTTTGTGTGCTAACCACTTATTAGATTCTATTTTGTGGTGGACATAGATGATTATGTTTGAGCTTTGTATTTTGTGAAAACCTAAATGAAGAATTCCAAAGAGAAAAAAAAAAGAACACTCAACAACTGGGATTAGAAAGTTATTTGAATACTCAAGTAACTAGGATTAGAAAACAACCAAATTGAAAAGAAAATACAACTACCTCTACTTCATATCCTCTCAGGATAAAGGGCATATGTTTAAAACACACATACTAATATCACAGTTTTTGTTTTTGTTTTTTGAGACAGTCTCACTATGTCACCCTTGGTAGAGTGCCATGCTGTCACAGCTCACAGCAACCTCCAACTCTTGGGCTCAAGCAATTCTATTGCCTCAGCCTCCCAAGTAGCTGGGACTACAGGTACCCACCACAATGCCTGGCTGTTTTTAGAGACAGGGTGGTATTGAACCCATGAGCTCAGGCAATGCACCCACCTCGACTTCCTAGATGGCTAGGATTACAGGCGTGAGCCACCACACCCGGCCCTAATTTCATAGTTTTTAATTATGATACTATGACACTCCAAAACACTCTTGTGTTTAGATGAAACACTAAAAGCTTTTCTTCTAGGATAAGGAACAAGACAAGGAAGCTGGGCAGCACGTGTGGCTCACTGGGTAGGGCGCTGGCCCCACATACCAATGGTGGCGGGTTCAAACCCAGTCCCGGCGAAACTGCAACAAAAAATATAGCTGGGCAGTATGGTGGGCACCTGTAGACTCAGCTACTCAGCAGGCTGAGGCAAGAGAATTGCCTAAGCCCAAGAGCTGGAGGTTGCTGTGAGCTATGATGCCATAGTACTCTACCGAAAAAGATAAGGAAGCCAATTTTTGCCACTTATAGAATTGGAAGTTCTAGCCCACATACTATGGGGGGGAAGTAAAATAAAAAACAACCAAATTGGAAAGAAAATACAACTACCTCTACTTCACATACAGCATGGATCTTACATATAGAAAATCCTAATGATTCCCCCTTCAAAAAAAATAAATTAAAGTTAATAAACTACATCACCAAAGCTATAGGATACAATATCAACTGGCAAAAAATCAATATTATTCCTATATGATAGCAATTAAAAATCTAAAAAGAAGTTTTTCTAATTCTATTTACAATTCTTATTTTATTCAGTAAGAATAAAATACCCAACAATCAATTTAATCCACACAGTGTAAAACTTCTATACATAATCTAAGAAATTGAAAGAAATTTCTGAGTTTTGAGCTCAGGCAATCCACCCCCCTTCAAAACATAATCTAAGAAATTGAAGAAACTCTAAATAATTGGAAAGACATTACAAGTTTATGTATTGAAAAAAAGAGACTCAGACTAGCTAAAGCAATCCTCAAAAATAAGAACAAAGGCTCAGTATCCATGGCTCAGCAGTTAGGGTGCCAGCAACATGCACCGGGGCTGATGGGTTCAAACCCAGCTCAGGCCTGCTAAACAACAATGACAACAACAACGACAACAAAAAACAGCTGGGTGTTGTGGCAGGCACCTGTAGTCCCAGCTACTTGGAAGGCTGAGGTAAGAGAATTGCTTAAGCCCAGGAGTTGGAGGTTACTGTGAGCTGTGAAGCCACAGCACTCTACCTAGGGCAACATAGTGAGACTCTGTCTCCAAAAAAAAAAAGAACAAACTCATAAGACTTACATTTCACAGTTTCAAAACTCATTAAGAAGCTAAGGTAATCAAAACATTGTGGTATTGGAAAAAAGATAGACATATAGATCAATGTAATAAAACTGTCTAAAAATAAATTCAAGTATTGATGGTCAATTTATTTTCAACAAAGATGCCAAAACCATTGCTGAGAAAAGAGTAAACCTTTAATAAATGATTCTATTTAATAGAACAACTGAATACCCACATGAGAAAGTACAAGGATGGACTTGCCACATATCATATTTAAAAATAAACTCTAGGCCGGGCACAATGGCTCATGCCTGTAATCCTAGCACATGGGAGGCTGCAGCTGGTGGAATGCCTGAGTTCACAGGTTCAACACTAGCCCAAGCCAGAGTAAGACCTCATCTCTAAAAATAGCCGGGCATTGTGGAAGGCCCCTGTAGTCCCAGCTACTTGGAAGGCTAAGGCAAGAGAATCTCTTGAGCCTATGATGCTGCAGCACTCTACCAAGAGCGAAAAAGTGAGACTCTGTCTCAAAAAAATAAAAAATAAAAATAAAAAAACTCTAAAAAATCCCAGGCATGGTGGCTCATGCCTATAATCCTAGCACCTAAAGACCAAGGAGGCGGATTGCTCGAGCTTAGGAGTTCAAGATCAGCCTGAGCAAGAGCAGAAAAACAGAAAAACTAGCCAGGTGTGGTGGCACATGCCTGTAGTCCCAGCTACTCAGGTAGCTGAGGCAAGAGGATCACTTGAACCCAGGAGTTTCAGGTTGCTGTGAACAACCATGATGTCACCATACTCTACCCAAGGTGACAGAGTAAGAGACTTGGTCTCAAAAATGAAGAAAAATGAACTCTAAATGGATGAAAGGCCTAATTATAAGAGCTGTATCTATAAAGTGCTTAGAAGAAAACATAGCAGAAAATTTTCATGATTTGAAATTGGCAATGGTTTCACGGATATGACTCCAAAATCACAAGTAAAAAGTGAAAAAATAAATAAATTGGATGTTATTGAAATGAAAAACCTTTATTCATCAAACGACTCTATTAAAAAGTGAAAAAACAACCTGCAGAGTAGGTTGGCAAACAATATAGCTGATAAAAGGATGGTATCCAAAAAAAAAAAACTCTTACCATTTACCAAGAAAAAGACAAAGAAAATTAAGAAATAGGCAAAGAACTTGAAGAGACATTTCTTCAAAGAATATATACAAACAAAATGAATTCAGTAAAATTTTAGAACACACAACCAACATAAAAAAATCAGTAACTTTTCTACACAGCAATAACAATCCAGCTGAGAATCCAATCACCTTCACAATAGCCACAAAAAAAAAAAAGGTACCTGGAATAAATTTAACCAAGGTGAAAGATCTCTACAAAGAAAACTACAAAACAGGCTCAGCGTCTATAGCTCAGCAGCTAGGGCACCAGCCACATACACAGGAGCTGGTGGGTTCAAATGCAGCCCAGGCCTGCCAAACGACAATGACAACTACAACCAAAAAAAAAATAGCTGAGCGTTGTGGTGGGCACCTGTAGTCCCAGCTGGGAGGCTGAGGCAAGAGAATCACTTAAGCCCAAGAGTTTGAAGTTGCTCTGAGCTGTGATGCCTCGGCACTTTACCAAGGGTGACGTAATTGAGATACTGTCTCAAAAAAAAAAAAGAAAGAAAATTACAAAACACTTACTACAAATGAAAAACATCCCATATTCATGGATCAGAAAAATTAATATCATTAAAATGACAACACTACCCAAAGCAACCTGAGTCAATGCAATCCTTATTAACCCTTCCTGATCCTACATAATGACATAATCCAAAATAATGATTTTCCTGTTCCACAAAAATGTTGGAAGACGGGAGGCGCCTGTGGCTCAGTAAGTAGGGCGCCGGCCCCATATGCCAGGGGTGGAGGGTTCAAACCCAGCCCCGGCCAAACTGCAACAACAAAAAAAAAATAGCCGGGCGTTGTGGCGGGCGCCTGTAGTCCCAGCTGCTCGGGAGGCTGAGGCAAGAGAATCGCATAAGCCCAAGAGTTAGAGGTTGCTGTGAGCCGTGTGACACCACGGCACTCTACCCGAGGGTGGTACAGTGAGACTCTGTCTCTACAAAAAAAAAAAAAAAATGTTGGAAGACATCTACAACTTTTTTTTTTTTTTTGAGACAGTTTCACTTTGTTGCTCACTTTGTAGAGTCTTGTGGCATCACAACTCACAGCAACCTCAAACTCTTGGGCTCAAACCATCCTCTTGTCTCAGTCTCCTGAGTAGTTTTTTTTTTTTTGTAGAGACAGAGTCTCACTGTACCACCCTCGGGTAGAGTGCCGTGGCGTCACATGGCTCACAGCAACCTCTAACTCTTGGGCTTACTCGATTCTCTTGCCTCAGCCTCCCGAGCAGCTGGGACTACAGGCGCCCGCCACAACGCCCGGCTATTTTTTTGTTGCAGTTTGGCCGGGGCTGGGCCTGAACCCGCCACTCTCGGCATATGGGGGCGCCGCCCTAGTCTCCTGAGTAGTTGAGACTACAGGTGCTAACCACAATACACAGCTATTTTTAGAGAAGGGGGCTCACTTTTGCTAAGGCTGGTCTCAAATTCCTCAGTTCAAGCAAAACACCCTCCTGGGCCTATAGGTATGAACCACCTTACCTGGCCTCCAAAACACTTTTTGTTGTATCTATTTGAGGACAGTGAGGTTAAAGGAGAGTTTAGTGATGAAAATGAACATGAAGAAATTCCTGTATGCAATGATATTAGTTCTAGTAAATCTGAAACTAGTGATGAAGAGAAAGTGATGATAATATGCAACCTGTAACAAGCAGCTGGAAGGTTTATCGTGATGTTATCTTATAAAGTTCCCATGCTCTGTCGCACAAGGATTCATCTGTCCTCAAAATGCTTGGCCAAAAACTGAAGTTGAATATTTTCAGCTCTTCTTCTCTGATGATCTTATTGGTGAAATTGGGACCGCAACAAATATGTATGCAGTGAAAGAAATACAGAAGGTGATAACACTAACAAAATACTCAATGTGGCACTCATGGAAGGATTTTCACCAGAAGAAATGGAGGCATTCTTTGGTGTAATACTGAACATGGCTCCAAATTTGAAGGTGCAATTAGTTGACTATTTATCAAAGACTGGCTAGACTGAAGGATGTTTTCTCTTATCTTCGTTTTTTCCAAATATTTGAGGTGCTGCATTTAGTTCCTCCTGTCACAGCACAAGGGAATGTGCATACCCATAGGAGCAAGACGAAAAATGTTAGTGAAGGCTCGGTGCCTATAGCTCACATACACTAGGGCTGGCAGGTTCAAACCCAGCACTGGCCTGCTAAACAACAATGACAAGTGCAACAAAAAAATAGTCAGGCATTGTGGCGGGCGCCTGTAGTCCCAGCTACTTAGGAGGCTGAGGCAAGTGAATCACTTGAGCCCAAGTGATTGGGTTGCTGGGTTGCTGTGAGCTGTGACACTAATGAGACTTTGTCTCAAAAAAAAAAAAGTTAGTGAATATACTGACAGTAAATGGAAAGAATTTTACGCACCAGTAAGAAATGTAGCTATAGATGAGAGCTCAAAGGAAGGATTCAAAGGTAGGTTTCAAAGGAAGGATTCAATTCAAGTGCTACAATCCAAAAAAGGCCTCTACTAAGTGGGTCCTGCAAATGTTTTCCCTGTGTGATTCAGAAAATGGTTATGTGCTTTCTCATGTTCCCTATTGTGGCAAGACAACAACAGAAAATCTTATTTTTCCTAATTTGCCATTTATGTCTCAAATAGTGATGGCACAAGGTTTGCAAAAACGTATGAGTCAGTGGTTCAGCCTGTCACATCTACATTGACAGGCTCTACACAAGACCTCAACTTGCTCGGGAATTCCATAAAATGAAAATACATATAACAGGAACAGTTACAGATTATAGGAAGGATTTTCCAAGTGATCTGAAACAGAAGAAACTTCAAGAATATGAATTAAGTGCCAATCAATGTGATATAAAAATGATGCGCCTCTCATTCCATGACAAGAGGTTAGTGACAATGCTGAAGACATTCTTTGACCCTCAAACACAGTTGATCACTGGTTAAAGGAAGAAACAGCCTGTTCCATTTGGAAAAACAACAGTTATTTTAGAATGCACAAAGTTTATGGGAAGAGTAGACAGAGCTGATCAGTACTGTAGATGTTGCAAACTTACAAGGAGGTCCTACGAATGGTGGAAAAAATTATTCTTCTGGTTGAAGGCCGGGTTTGAACCCGCCAGCCTGGGTGCATGTGGCTGGTTCCATAACCACTGTGCTAGAGGCACCCAGCCTGAATAGACAATTTTCAAAAGAAAATAGACAAATGATCACGCCATATAGAAATATGTTTAACATTACACACAAATCATCAGAGAAATGTAAATTAAAACAAATGAGATATCATCTTACACCAGTAAGAATGGCTTATATAAGAACAAAAAACAACAGATGTCGGCAAGGATGGGGAGAAAGAGGAACAGTTGGTGGTAATGTAAATTAGTAGAACCTCTATAGAAAACAGTAGGAAGATTTTTCAACGAACTAAAAACAGAACTATCATTCAGTCCAACAATCCCACTACTGAGTATCTACCCAAGTAAAAGAAATCATTTCTGGTAGGACACACTGGCTACGCCTGTAACCCTAGCACTCTGGGAGGCCAAGGTGGGTGGACTGCCTGAGCTCACAGGTTTGAGAGCAGTCTGACCCAGAGGAAGACCTCTGTCTCTAAAAATAGCCAGGCATTGTGGTGGGCACCTGTCATCCCAGCTACTTGGGAGGCCGAGGCAAGAGAACCACTTGAGCCCAAGAGTTTGAGGCTGTGATGCCATGGCACTATACCAAGGATGACAAAAGTCAAAAGCAAGACTCTGTCACAAAAAGAAAAAAATCATTTCTATATCTGTACTCTTATCATTATCTCAGCACTACTCACAATTGGCAAGCTATCAAATCAGTCTCAGTGTCCATCAACAAATGACTACACCTGAAGATATGACCAAATTGCCGCAATGTCATCATAAAACTTGAAGAGAGGAAGACTTGCTTCTTATGGAGAAAGAAAGTGGTTTCTTGAAATAGAATCTACTCTTGGTGAAGATGTTGTGAACATTGTCGAAATGACAACAAAGGATTTAGAGTATTACATAAATTTGGCAGATAAAGCAGTAGCAGGGTTTGAGAGAATTTGTTCCAATTTTCAAAGAGGTTCTACCATGGGTAAAATGCTATCAAATAGGCTATAGAAAAATACTTCATGAAAAGAAGAGTCAATTGATGTGGCAAACTTCACTTTGTCTTACTTTAAGAAATTATCACAGCCACCCCAATCTCAGCAGCCACCTCCGTAATCAATCAGCAGCCACCTCCATAATCAATCAGCAGCCATCAAGTCTGAGGCAAGAGTCTCCAGCAGTAAAATGGTGATGACTCAGATGGCTCAGCTGATGGTTAGCAACAAAGAATAGAAGGCATGCAAATTTTTTCAGGCATAATGATACTGCACACTTAGCAGATTACAGTATAGTGCAAACAAAACTTTTACATGCACTGAAAAACAAAAATCAATCATGTCATTCACTTTATTGTAATATTTGCTGTATAATGGTAGCCTGGAACCAAACCCGAAATATCACCAAGGTATTACTCCACAAATTCTTTCTCCCTCCCTCTCTCTCTATCTGGCCACACACACACACATCTTTATTATAGCAGAAGTCACAAAGTATATACATTTGTCAAAACTCACAGAACACTTACAATGGATGAAAATGCTTGAATGTAAATTACTCTTCCATAAAATTTATTTTCAAAATGACAAAAAAAGTGAACAGATACTTCACAAAAAAAAGATACGCAATGGCATTTGCAAATATCTTAACATCATTAGTCACCAAAAAAATGAAAATTAAAACCAAGGTTCAGTGCCCATAGCACAATGGTTACAGCGCTGGCCACATGCACGAAGGCTAGCAGACTTGAACTCAGCCTGGGCCAGCTAAACAACAATGACAACTGCAACAACAACAACAACAAAATAGCCGGGTGTTGAGGCGGGTGCCTATAATCCCAGCTACTTGGGAGGCTGAGGCAAGAAAATCACTTGAGCCCAAGAGTTTGAGGTTGCTGTGAGCTGTGACAAAACTGAGAGTGACATAGTGAGACTCTGTCTCAAACGAAAAAAGAAAATTAAAATCAAATACAAAACTCAATCAACACAGAATCAGATAAATAAAATGTGTTATAGTCATATAATAGAATATTACACAATAAGGGCGGCACCTGTGGCTCAAGGAGTAGGGCGCCAGTCCCATATGCCGGAGGTGGTGGGTTCAAACCCAGCCCCAGCCAAAAACCACAAAAAAAAAAAAATAGAATATTACACAATAAAATGAAAAACCACTGATAGATATAAAACATGGATGAATCTGAGCAACATTATACTAAGTGAAAAGAAAGCAAACCATAGCACAGTGGTTGCAGCGCCAGCCCTGTACACAGAGGCTGGCGGGTTCAAGCCCAGCTCAGGCCAGCTGAACAACAATGGCAACTGCAACAAAAAATAACCAGGTATTGTGGTGGGCACCTGTAGTCCCAACTACTTGGGAAGCTGAGGCAAGAGAATTGCTTAAGCCCAAGAGTTTAAGGTTGCTGTGAGCTGTGATGCCATTGGACTTTACAGAGGGCAACACAGTGAGACTGTCTCAAAAAAAAGCAAACACAGGTGGCACCTGTGACTCAGTGGGTAGGGAGCCAACCCCATATACGGAGGGTGATGGGTTCGAGCCCGGCCCCCACCAAACTGCAACAAAAAAATAGCCAGGTGCTGTGTCAGGCACCTATAGTCCCAGCCACTCAGGAGGCTGAGGCAAGAGAATCACCTAAGCCCAGGAGTTAGAGGTTGCTATGAGCTGTGACACCACAGCACTCTACTGAGGGCGTTAAAGTGAGACTCTGTCTCTAAAACAAAAAAAGAAAGAAAGAAAGAAAAGAAAGCAAACAGAAAAGAGTATGTATTATACAATTCCATTACGAAATTTAGGAAATGACAAAACTATAGAAATAGAAATCGAAAGACTGTCAGAAGCAAGGTGGGGCCAAAGGTAGTAGGCAAGGAAAAGATATAATGGAAAGGGATACAAGGAAACTTTCTAGAACATGGCAATGCTCAATTTAATGATTGGGATATCCTGTACATATCTTATTCTACTCAGAGCTCATCCATCTATATGCCTAAGATCTGTACACCCTGTTTAATGAGGCTATATGTCAATAAAGACTAGAAATAAAGCTAGGATCACTGGCTCATGCCTTTGTAATACCAGAACTCAAGCCAATGAGAGAGGATCAACTGAGACCTCAGTTTGAGACTGCCTGGGCAATAATGAGACCTTATCTCTATAAAACCTAAAATAAATTAGCTAGGCATGGTAGTGCATGTCTGTAGCCCCAGCGATTTGGGAGTCCAAGCTAGGAGGAACACTTAAGCACAGGAATTTGAGGCTGCAGTGAACTATAATTGTCCACTGCACTCTAGCCTGGGCAACAGAGTGAGATGTTGTCTCAAAATATACATATATATAAAAAAAAAAAAATACATATATACATACACACACATACATATATATGTGTTTTTATATATTTATACATAATTATATTTTATATGCATATTTATATTTTAAATTTATATTTGTATTTATATTTATATAAACAAATCAAGATTACAAATAAATAAATGGTAAAGATTCTGCTAAAGACTATGGAAAAGGGCATTTATTCCTTTCTTTTCCATTGAAAGTCACCAAAAACAACAAAAATGGTTTTGGGGGACAATGCAGCAGGACATAGGTACAGTCTCAAATTCCTCAAAGATCAGGAAGTATTCTTTTTTTTTTTTTTAAGAGACACAGTCTCACTTTATCGCCCTCAGTAGCACCAGTGCTGTGGCATCACAGCTCACAGCAACCTCCAACTCCTGGGCTTAGGCGATTCTCTTGCCTCAGCCTCCCAAGTAGCTGGGACTACAGGTGCTCGCCACAACACCAGGCTATTTTTTGTTGCAGTCTGGCTGGGGGCCAGGTTGCAACCCGCCACCCTCAGTATATGGGACTGGCTCCCTACCCACTGAGCCACAGCCACTGCCCTAGGAAGTACATTTAATAATGTGAATGCCAAACCAACCATACAGCATGGTAAGGTCAACATGTGCCTCTTTCAATCTCAAACAGGATGCAGATTTTCTGAAGATATATATTCCCATTCTAAGGAGGCCATCAAACCAGGGTACTAAACTAGTCACCGAAAAGAAAATTAGTCTCAGAAAAAACCTTGTTTCACTTAGTATGTTAGAGGGAACTACAAGAGAAAAGCCATTAGCTTCCCAGGAAAAGGACACTGCTGAAATGAAGAGGGGGTAAGGAAAAAGAGAAGGGACCACACTATAATACACAGATCTCATACCTAAAGGGCTCTCCTGTGACATAGCTACATTTGCCTCTTGAAGGCCACAAACTAACAAACACATGTATGCCCCAGAAGTAAAGGAAAAAAGACGTTAGAGCAGGGGTCCTCAAACTGTGGCCCGCGGGCCACATGAGACGGTGTGATTGTATTTGTTCCCCTTTTGTTTTTTTACTTCAAAATAAGATATGTGCAGTGTGCATAGGAATTTGCTCATAGTTTGTTTTTTTTAACTATAGTCCGGCCCTCCAACGGTCTGAGGGACAGTGAATTGGCCTCCTGTTTAAAAAGTTTGAGGACGCCTGCATTAGAGAGATACTGCTTAAAAAGTAAGAGATACTACTTAATAAAACAAACCCAACAAAAAGGATGTATCCTAAAAACAATATGTATACACAAGTATAAAATTTTTATCCCACAATGAATTCAATATTCTTTTTTTTTAGAGATAGAATCTCACTTTGTCACCCTTGGTAGAGTGCCATAGCATCACAGCTCACAGGAACCTCCAGCTCTTGATTGTAGGTAATTCTCTTGTCTCGCCTCTTAAGGAGCTGGGATTACAGGCACCGCCACAATGCCTGGCTATTTTTTTTTTTTTAGAGACAGAATCTCACTTTGTCACCCTCAGTAGAGTGCCATAGCATCACAGCTCACAGCAACCTCCAGCTCTTGGGTTTAGACAATTCTCTTGTCTCGCCTCTGAAATAGCTGGGATTACAGGCACCCTCCATAATGCCCTGCTATTTTTTTTTTTTTATTGCAATTTGGCTGGGGCCAGGTTCGAACCTGCCACTCTTGGTATATGGGGCTGACACCCTACTCACTGAGCCACAGGCACTGTCCTGAATTCAATATGCTTTTTTTTTTTTTTTTGAGACAAAGTCTTATTTTGTTGCCCTCGGTAGAGTGCTGAGGCGTCATAGCTCATAGCAACCTCAAATATTTGGGCTCGAGGGATTCTCTTGCCTGAATCTCCCAAGTAGCTGGGACTACAGGCACCCGGCACACTACACGGTCCTACTACAACAACACCTGGCTATTTTTAGAGACGAGATCTCACTCTGGCTCAAGCTGGTCCTGAACCTGTGAGCGCAATCCACCTGCCTCAGCCTCCCAGAGGGCTAGGATTGTAAGTGTGAGCTACCGCGCCTGGCTGCTAACGAGTTTTTGAAAATAGTTAATTTAGGCTTGGCGCCTGTAGCACAGTGGTTACAGCACTGGCCACATGCACCGAGGCTGGTGGATTTGAACCCAGCCCCAGCCAGCTAAACAACAATGACAACTGCAACAAAAAAGAAAACAATAGCTGGCATTGTGGTGGGCTCCTCTAGTCCCAGACACTTGGGAGGCTGAGACAAGAGAATTGCTTAAGCCCAAGAGTTTGAGGTTGCTGTGAGCTGTCACACCACAGCACTCTATTGAGGGTGACACAGTGCGACTCTGCCTCAAAATAAAAAAAAATTGACAACGAATTGTTCTAGACAAGAGAAAATAATACTTGAAGTATTATCTTAGGAAAAAGAGGTGCTGTTAAGCTTTATGCCTCAGAGCCCTATAATAATACTTAACAGCAATAAATTAAAGTCCAGACTTAAGATGAGAATATCTTTTGAAATATATTTGTTAGCCATTAAAAGATGCTCTCTCAAATTTAAAAAAAAACAGGTAAAAGGCAAACGAACAGATTATTCTACCAAGCTTAAAATTTTAGGCTTAAAATGTAATTTATTTTACCATAATGAGATTTAAATTTCATGAAGAAATCAATCATAAATAATAATGTACACTTAGATTTAAAATTTAAAAGAAGACCCTAACTTTAAAGTACCATTTCAACTTGTAATATGTTGAAATGATACTTGGACATATATACTTTGACATACAAATAAAAAATAAGCTCACTTAAAATCTGCAATTAACACGAGAAAAGCAAATAAAAAAAGACATGTATGAAACTAAAAATTCAGTTTTACTGAAATATATTTTAAACACACCAAATAAAAGTAGATACTTAAAAGATTTTAAATTTTATTTACCCCCTGCAAAGGGAGATCCCAGCATTCTGAGCGTCTCAATTTGTACAGTGGTGACTGAACATGATCATCTTCTGGTTTTGCATTTAACATCTTTCTTATCTGAAACTAGGATGAAAAAATAATAAATTTAATCAAACTATGTCTAAGAGCTGAATCAGCTAGCAGAACCATTACATTATCCTGTATTAATATTTTGCTAACAGTTTTTAAAGAGTTTTAAATTCAATTCTTAATTTATACATAATTAAATGTAATTTTATAAAACACCTCTCATTGAGTACAAAAGTAGATAAATGAAGACTCACGTCAGTTTCTTAACTATTCTCTTGCCTGCAGTCTCTTCTAATCTTTCAAATGCTCACCCCAGCATTCTCTAATGCATAAATCTAATTGTAGCTCCAATTCTCAAAATACAGGCAGTTCAAGTTACAAATATCTAACTTATGTACAATTCGCACTTACGAACAGGGCTATTACACGTAATAGATAAATATATCTGTTCCAACTTTTTTTTTTTTTTTTGAGACAGAGCCTCAAGCTGTCACCCTGGGTAGAGTACCGTAGCATCACAGCTCACAGCAACCTCCAACTCCAGGGCTCAAGCAATTCTCTTGACTCCGCCTCCCAAGAAGCTGGGACTACAGGCATCCGCCACAATGCCCTGCTATTTTCTGGTTGCAGTCGTCGTTGTTTGGCAGGCCTGGGCTGAATTCGAACCCACTAGCTTGGGTGTATGTGGCTGGCGCCTTAGCTGCTTGAGCCACAGGTGCCGAGCCATGTTCCAACTTTTCGCATACAAATTCAACTTAAGAACAAACCTATAGAACTTCTCATTCCTATCCAGAGGACGGCCTATAAGAGCCTCATGCTCTACCAACTGAGCTAGCCCGGCAGCACCTATTCCTTACAGATAAAACTCTTTACAGTTTGGACTCTTTCATATTACCCACACATCAAAAACTCTATAACCCAACTATGTACATTTATTCAAACTTCTTTACACATGTCATATTATTTTATATCTCTAGATCAGCGGTTCTCAACCTGTGGGTCGTGACCCAAAGGAACTCTATTAAAGGGCCACGGCATTAGGAAGGTTGAGAACCACTGCTCTAGATTTTTGCATATACTACTCCCTCAATTCTCTACAATTGTACTCTCTACAATTCCCTCCTCTCCCTCTCTTTCTCCCTGGTGAAGTACTGTACTCCAGTTTCTTCTCAAAATTATTCTGTTATCCACATAACCGTCACCCCCACATCATGGCATTTCCTTCTCTGGGTTTTAGTATTTGGTACATTTATATTATTTATATTATACATATTATGCAACATTATAGTCATTTGTCTATATGTCTGTCTTTGGCTCCAGATTGTAGCACTCCTTAAGGAGAGATTCCTGCCTTATTCACCTTTATTTAATATAAAAGGTGAATCTCCTTTTATATCTAAAGTATGTAGCTGAGTAAACAAAAATGAATGCATGGGTTATAACCACAAGTCTGATACCAGTTTTTCAGCACTTTATTTTTTTTTTATTATTTTTCAATTTTTTTTTTTTTTTTTTTTTTTTGAGACAGAGCCTCAAGCTATCTCCCTGGGTAGAGTGCCATGGCATCACAGCTCACAGCAACCTCCAACTCCTGAGCTGAAGCGATTCTCCTGTCTCAGGCTCCCAAGTAGCTGGAACTGCAGGTGCCCACCACAACGCCCGGCTATTTTTTGGTTGTAGTTGTCATTGTTGTCTGGCAGGCCCAGGCTGGATTCGAACCTGCCAGCTCTAATGTACGTGGCTGGCGCCTTAGCCACTTGACCTACAGGCGCTGAGCCAGTTTTTCAGCACTTTAAAAATCCTACAGGCGGGCAGCGCCTGTGGCTCAGTTGGTAAGGCACCGGCCCCATATACCAAGGGTGACGGGTTCAGGCCTGGCCCCGGGCAAACTGCAACCAAAAAATAGCCGGGCGTTGTGGCGGGCACCTGTAGTCTCAGCTTACTCGGGAGGCTGAGGCAAGAGAATCGCTTAAGCCCTGGAGTTGGAGGTTGCTGTGAGCTGTGTGAGGCCACGGCACTCTACCGAGGGCCATAAAGTAAGACTCTGTCTCTACAAAAAAAAAAAAATCCTACAGGCGCCGAGCCAGTTTTTCAGCACTTTAAATATCTAATTTTCATGTTAAAATGAAGTTATAAATGATTAAGTTTCAAGTTTAGCCTACAAAATATATAATAAACACAGCATCAAATACAACCCGTAACAATTCATAAAATTATTTCAATGAGAAAAAAGCCCAAATCGAAAGGACACAATAAATTTGAAGAAAGTATATCTCAATAATTCATTTTACTACCACCTCTGAGGGACAAAGTTAATCCTCCTGGGTACCAGTTACTACTTAATTATTTATTCCTATTCTGCATTAAAAGGTGCCTCTTGGCTCAGCACCTGTGGCTCAAGCAGCTAAGGTGACAGCCACATACACCTGAGCTGGCAGGTTCGAATCCAGCCTGGGCCCACCAAACAACAATGATGACTACAACCAAAAAATAGCCAGAAATTGTGGTAGGCGCCTGTAGTCCCAGCTACTGGGGAGGTGGAGGCAGGAGAATCGCTTGAGCCCAGGAGTTGGAGGTTGCTGTGAGCTGTGATGCCATAGCACTCTACCCAGGTCAACAGCTTGAGGCTCTGTCTAAAAAAAAGGTGTCTCTTTACAAAGGTCACTAAAAAGTTTTGAGACAGACTATATTATGGTCCATTATTTCACTTCCAAGAAATACAGTCAACAGTGACATCCTTTCTCATTCACCCATGCAAGTTTCACCTTCTTTTGGCTTTTCCGTATTGTTGGGAGAGCTTCATTTATTTCTATCCCCATAGCACTCAGTCAACATCAGCTACGGAGCTGGGAAGAGACTACTTTCATACAATGATTTTCTAATTTGAAAAGTGGGTTGTCCAGGTGTGGTGGCTCACGCCTGTAATCCTAGCACTGTGGGAGGCTGAGGCAGGTGGATTGCTTGAGCTCATGATTTCGAGACCAGCCTGAGCAAAAGTGAGACCCCATCTCTACTAAAAATAGAAAAACTGGCTCAGCGCCTGTAGCTCAATGAGTAGGGCACAGGCCACATACACCGAGGCTGGCAGGTTTGAGCCTGACCAGGGCCTGCTAAACAACAACAACTGCAATTAAAAAAAAATAGCCAGGCATTGTGGTGGGCACTATAGTCCAAGCTACTCGGGAGGCTAAGACAAGAGAATCACTTAAGCCCAAGAGTTTGAGGTTGCTGTGAGCCATGATGCCATAGCACTCTATTGAGGGCGACATAGTGAGAGTCTGTCTCAAAAAAAAAAAAAAATGGGGCGGCGCCTGTGGCTCAGTGAGTAGGGCACTGGCCCCATATGCCGAGGGTGGCGGGTTCAAACCCAGCCCCGGCCAGACTGCAACAAAAAAATAGCCAGGCGTTGTGGCGGGCGCCTGTAGTCCCAGCTGCTTGGGAGGCTGAGGCAAGAGAATTGAGTAAGCCCAAGAGTTAGAGGTTGCTGTGAGCTGTGTGACGCCACGGTACTCTACCCGAGGGCGGTTCAGTGAGACTCTGTCTCTACAAAAAAAAAAGTAAAGAGGCATGGGTCATGTTGCAACTGTTCCTCTGGAGAAAGAAAAGCCTGTTTACTGCTCAATGGTACCCAACAGTAGGCCTACCAAAAGTTTTCAGAAAGCTTCAAGAAGGCCAGCCCAAGACAAGACCGTGGAGACTATCTTGCACCATGACAACGCATTAGCCCACATACCCAATATCACCCTTGAGTTCTTGGATTCACAGAGGTTAAACTCATGACTCATCCAGCCTGCAGGCCTGACCTAGTCCCATGAGATTATTTTCTGTTCCCTATAATAAAAAAATCACAGGCGGCGCCTGTGGCTCAGTGGACAGGGTGCCGGCCCAGTATACCGAGGTGATGGGTTCAAACCCAGCCCTGGCCAAAATGCAACAAAAAAATAGCCAGGTGTTGTGGCGGGCGCCTGTAGTTCCAGCTACTGGAGAGGCTGAGGCAAGAGAATCGCCTAAGCCCAGGAATTGGAGGTTGCTGTGAGCTGTGCGATGCCATAGCACTCTACCATGGGTGATAAAGTGAAACTCTGTCTCTACGAAAAAAAGAAAAGAAAAAAAAAATGGCTCTGTGCCTGTAGCTCAGCGGCTAGGGTGCCAGCCACATACACCAGAACTGGCAGGTTCGAATCCAGCCTGGGCCTGCCAAACAACAATAACAACTACAACCAAAAAATAGCCAGGCGTTGTGGCAGGCGCCTATAGTCCCAGCTACTTGGGAGGCTGAGGCAAGAGAATACCCAAGAGTTTGAGGTTGCTGTGAGCTATGACGTCATGGTACTCCACCCAGGGGAACAGCTTGAGACTCTGTCTCACAAAAAAAAAATCACATGCGCTTAAGGTTTTCCAGCTCTGAAGAAGCTGTTCATGCCTATGAAGTGAACTTAGAGCATTTGAAGAAAATGAATGGAAAGAGTGTTTTCAAAAGCCGAGCATGGTGGCTCATACCTATAATTCTAGCACTGTGGGAGGCTAAGGTGAACGGATTGCTTCAGCTCAGAAGTTTGAGACTTGTCTGAACAAGAGTACGACCCTGACTCCACAAAAAATAAAAAACCCAGCCAGGTGCTGTGACAAGCACTTGTAATCCTAGTAACCTGAGGCAGCGGGATTCCTGCAGCCCAAGTCCAAGGTTGCAATAAACTTTGATAATGCCACTGCACTCTGCTCAGGACATAGGGTGAGCATCGTCTCAACAACAACAACAATAACAAAAGAAAAACAAGGACCAGGCGCAGAGGCTCACACCTGTAATTTCAACACTTGGGAGGCCAAGGCAGGTGGATTGCCTGAGCTCACAAGTCCAAGACCAACCTGAGCAAAGCGAGACCCCCTCTCTAAATAATAGCCAGGCACTGTGGCAGGCACCTGTAGTTCCAGCTACCTGGGAGGCTGAGGCAAGAGAATCACTTGAACCCAAGAGTTTGAGGTTGCTGTGAGCTAAGATGCCACAGCACTGTACCAACGGTGACCAAGTGAGACTCCTGTCTCAAAAAAAAAAAAAAAAAGGCAACTTCACACATCTCAAAAATGGTTTACAAGAAGGCAAAATTGCATACAATGTCACGATGATTATTTTGAAAAAATATAGTAATCAGTATGATTTTACATTTCTTAATTTTTGTTTATCTCAAAACTTTCCCTAGTATCCCTCATATAATTCTTCATCTGTAAAAGAGAATATTATCTCTAAATCAATTGTCTCATATTTTCTTTTTTTCTTTCTTTTTCTTCTCTTTTTTTTTGAGACAGAGTCTCACTATGTTGCCCTGGGTAGAGTGCTGTGGCGTCACAGCTCACAGTAACCTCAAACTCTTGGGTGTAAGCAATTCTCTTGCCTCAGCCTCCCTAGTAGCTAGGACTACGGGTGCTCGCCACAACACCTGGCTATTTTTGTTGTTGTTGTAATTGTTGTAGTTGTCGTTGCTTAGCAGGCCCAGGCCAGGTTCCAAGCCTCCAGCCCCGGTGTATGTGGCCGGCACCCTAACCACTGAGCATGGGAGCCAAGCCAATTTGTCTCAAATTTTAATTAGGAAACAACAGTTGTTTCTCGGGAGTAAGGCAAGGGCTCAGGCTATTTACACCCATGGATGCTTTCTAAGTAGGTTATTCATCATACACTGGATTCTGGCATGTTTTATTTTCCAAAAATGGCCATACTGATATTCCACATTCCACATACTCCTATTTTCCCAGATTCTACAATTTTGGGGACCACATGTGTGCTGTAGCATCACAATGACAGTCCTCCAACCATCAGAACTATGTTCCTGCTTCTTGAATCTGAGCAGGCCTGTCGTCATGAAAGGCAATAAATATAGCTTCAGCCTGGTTTGTACACACTCATGCAATCTCAATCTCACTCCTTTTCTCTTCTCTCTAATTCTCTCCCTTATTCCCTCCCTTTCCTTCAGTACACACACCTTGGGAGCCCTGAGCCAAAACATGAGAAACCTAGATATCCTGTAGCCACTGAGCTGGGAAGATCATACAGCAAGGCTAAAAAGAGATGAAGATCCACCAAGATGTTGGAGTCTTTCCAGCACAGATATCAAGACAAGTGAGTGAGCCCTTAAAAGATGATTTAAAATGTGAGATACACACACACAGAGTCTTTAAAAAGAAGTAAATCCTGCCATTTTCTTTTTTTTTTTTTGTAGAGACAGAGTCTCACTTTATGGCCCTCAGTAGAGTGCCGTGGCCTCACACAGCTCACAGCAACCTCCAACTCCTGGGCTTAAGCGATTCTCTTGCCTCAGCCTCCCGAGTAGCTGGGACTACAGGCGCCCGCCACAATGCCCGGCTATTTTTTGGTTGCAGTTTGGCCGGGGCCGGGTTTGAACCCGCCACCCTCGGTATATGGGGCCGGCGCCTTACCGACTGAGCCACAGGCGCCGCCCAATCCTGCCATTTTCAATAACAAGGATGAACCTGGAAGACATTATACCAAGTGAAATCAGCCAGACACTGATGAACAAATACTACATGACACTACTCATATGAAGAATCTAAAATAGTCAAACTTGGCCAGGCACAGTGGCTCATGCCTATAATCTCAGCACTCTGGGAGGCTGAGGCAGGTAGATTGCTTGAACTCAGAAGTTTGAAACCAGACTGAGCAAAAGCAAGACCGTATCTCTGAAAAACAGCTGGGCATTGTGACAGGCACCTGTAATCCCTGCTACTCAACAGGCTGAGGCAAGAGAATTACTTGAGCCCAAGACTTTGGGGCTGCTGTAAGCTATGATGTAGCACTCTACTGAGGGTGATAAAGTGAGACTCTGTCTCCAATAAAAAAGAAAAAAAAAGTCAGACTCACAGAAGCAGAAAGTAGAATGGCAGTTCCTAGAAGTGGGGGAAGAGGGAAATGAGGTGATATTAACCAAAGGGTACAAAGTTTCAGTTATGCATGATAAGTCCTAGAGATCCACTGTAAAGCGTGGTGCCTATAGTTAACAATACCGTACTGTAAAATTTGCTAATAGGGTAGATCTTATGTCAGTGTTAGCACAAAGAAAATAATAATAAAGATGTAAGGAGGAAACTTTTGGGGGGGATGCACACATCTATGCACATAGAATGTAATGACAGATTCACGGGAGTATACTTACCTCCAAACTCATCAAGTTGTCTACTTTAGATAGTTACATCTTTTTGTATGCACATTATGCCTCAATAAAGTCGTTTTTACAAAAAAGAAGAAAACATAGAAGAACATACACAAAATATGTTTAACTGTGATTATCTCTGAGTGGTAAGATATGACTTTTATTTGCAGTTTCTTATTCTATAATCTCCTTTTTTTTGAGACAGAGTCTCACTCTGTCACCCTAGTAGAGCGCTGTGAAATCATAACTCACAGCAACCTCAAACTCTTGGGCTTAAGCAGTCCTCTTGCCTCAGCCTCCCAAGTAGCTGAGACTACAGGGGCCCACCACTATGCCTGGCTAGTTTTTCTATTTTTAGTAGAGATGGGGTCTTGCTTTTGCTCAGGCTGGTCTCAAACTCCTGAACGCAGGCGATCCACCTGCCTCTGCCTCCCAGGGTGTAGGATCACAGGCGTGAACCACTGCACCCAGCCTTCCAATTTTTTTAAATGGTTGAGTTTCTTTAAACTCACACATCATACAAACATGATGGAATCAAGGCAAGGAAAAAAATAAACATTCGAAGCTTCAGAAAAACCTCTGCTGCAGCTTTATGGTTAATAAGCTAATAATCTAGATCTCTCACACCAATGTTGTATATAAAAAGCAAACAAATTTCAGGTACAACTATTCTACTGATGAATTTCCCTAACAATTAACTGATGAAAAATTATATAAGCCTTTTGAAACAATCTTATCTATTCTTTTTTTATAGAGACCGAGTCTCAATTTGTCACCCTCAGTAGAGTGCCATGGCATCACAGCTCACAGCAACTCCAACTCCTGGGCTTAGGCAATTCTCTTGCCTCAGCCTCCCGAGTAACTGGGACTACAGGTGCCCACCACAATGCCCAGCTACTTTTTTGTTGCAGTTTTGGCCGGGGCCGGTGCCCTACTCACTGAGCCACAGGTGTCATCCAATCTTATCTATTCTTAGACTAATTTTTTTTTTTTTTTTTTTTGCAGTTTTTGTCTGGGGCCAGGTTTGAACCCGCCACCTCTGGTATATGGGGCCAGCGCCCTACTCCTTTGAGCCACAGGCACCACCCTCTTAGACCAATTTTAATCATGGTTTCAACTGTGTATAATCAACAAAGATTCTAAGCTATTAATAATACTGCAAGGCTTCTATTATAACTCTATTATAAGAATTATCACTGTTTACTATTTTAAAATTTGAAAACAGTTCAAAAGTACAAATAGGATTGTGGTTAAAATAACTGTGATACACACATATAAAGGAATATAATGTAACCACTGAAATGTTCACCATCATTCCCTAGTACTTATGCCTGGTATAATGTCTAACACTTGTTAAGTAGCCACTTAGTATCTACTGAGTGATGCTTTTTTTTTTCCTTGAGACAGAGTCTCACTCTGTCACCACTGATAGAGTGCCATAATGTCATAGCTCACAGCAATGTCAAACTCCTGGGCTCAAGCAATCCTCTTGCCTCAGCCTCCCAAGTACCCAGAACTACAGGCACTGTCCACAATGCCTGGCTAATTTTTTCTATTTTTAGTAGAGGTGGGATCTTTTTTTTTTAACTGAGGGTACAAAGAATTAGGTTACAATGTCTGCATTTGTTAGGTAAAGTCGCTCTTATAATGGTGTTCCACCTCCAAGACGTGTGCTATATCTACCCTAACATTGCGCCCATTAAGTGGGAACACCCCCTTCCTCCGTCCTCCCTTCTCCCTGCTCCTTCATTCCTCTGCCCCCCACCTTGACTTGATTTGAGCTTTTCTCTTATGTGGATGTGTTATAGATTGTCTACTGGCTTCATATTAGAATTGAGTATGTTGGATTCTTGCTTCTCCATTTTTTTTTTTTTTTTTGAGACAGAGCCTCAAGCTATCACCCTGAGTAGAGTGCTATGGCATCACAGCTCACAGCAACCTCCACATCCTGGGCTCAAGTGATTCTCCTGCCTCTGCCTCCCAAGTAGCTGGGACCACAGGCACCGGCCACAACACCTGGCTATTTTTTTTGGTTGCAGCCATCATTGTTGGTTGGTGGGCCGGAGTTGGATTTGAACCCGCCAGCTCAGGTATATGTGGCTGGCGCTCTAGCTGCTTGAGCCACAGGCGCCGAGCCTACTTCTCCATTCTTGTAATACTTTACTAAGAAGAATGTGTTCCAGATCCACTAGAGGTAGGGTCTTGCTCTTGCTCAGGCTGGTCTCAGCCTCCTGAGCTTACGCAAGGCTGAGGCTGAGCCTCAGCTCTGCCTCAGCCTCCCAGAATGCTGGGATTACAGGTGCTGGCCCTGCGTGATGCTTTAAATTGATTTGATTTCAGAAAATGATGTTCACAACATATAGTTAAGTAGAAAAAAACACATTATAAAACAGCACTTTGTGGTTTCTATTTTTTTTTTTTTGAGACAGAGTTTCACTATGTCACCCTCAGTAGAGTGCTATGAAATCACAGCTCACAGCAACCTCAAACTTTTGGGCTTAAGCAATTCTCCTGTCTCAGCCTCCCAAGTAGCTGGGATTACAGGTGCCCGCCACAACACCTGGCTATTTTTTTTTTTGTTGCAATTATCATTGTTATTTAGCTAGCCCGGGCCGTGTTCGAACCCGCCAGCCTTGGTGTATATGGCCAGTGCCCTACCCACTGAGCTACGGGCACCGCTATGGTTTCTATTTTTTAATATTTATTTGTTCATTACAGATAGACTAGAAGGATATAATCCAAAGTATTATAATAATTCTTTTTTTTTTTTTTTTTGAGACAGAGTCTCACTATGTCACCCTTAATAGAGTGCCCTGGTGTCAAAGCTCATAGCAACCTCAAACTCTTGGGCTTAAGCAACTCTCTTGCCTCAGCCTCCCAAGTAGCTAGAACTTCAGACATCCACCACAAGGCCTGGCTATTTTTTTGTTGCAGTTGTTTAGCTGGCCTGGGCCGGGTCCAAACCCACCTCCCTTGGTGTATGTGGCTGGCACTATAACCACTGTGCTACAGGTACCAAGCCAAAGTATTATAATAATTCTAATTGTAGCTGGGTGGTCATCACTTTGCTCATTTGAATTTCAAATATCTCCATACAAATGAGTATTGCCTAAGAAATATTCTTTAAATACTTTAAACTCAAAATGTATCAGTGTCCAGGCTCGGCACCTGTGGCTCAGTGATTAGGGCACCAGCCACATACACCAGGGCTGGTGGGTTCAAACCTGGCCTGGGTCTGCTAAAACAACAATGACAACTACAACAACAACAAAAAAAAAAAAAAAAAATAGCCAGGCATTTTGGCGAGTGCCTGTAGTCCCAGCTACTTGGGAGGCTGAGGCAAGGGGATCACTTAAGGCCAAGAGTTTGAGGTTGCTATGAGCTATGACACCATGGCACTCAACTGAGGGCAAAAAAATGAGACTCTGTCTCAAACAAACAAAAAGAAGCAAAGAAGGAGGCTAGAGGAAGCCTTGTGGTATTGAAATGGAATCAAACATATCAGTATTCAACTTACAGGTTTTTTGTTTGTTCAGGGTTTTTTTTTTTTTTGAGACAGAGTTTCACTTTGTCACCCTCAGTAGAGTCTGTGGTATCATAGTTCACAGTAACCTCAAACTCTTGGCCCCAAGTGATTCTGTTACACCAGCCTCCCGAGTAGCTGGAACTATAGGTACCTAACATGATGCCCAGGTATTTTTTTTAGATTCAGGGTCTTAATCTTGGTCAGGCTGGTCTCAAACTCCTGAACACAGGTAATCCACCTGCCTTAGCCTCTCAAGAGTGCTGGGATTACAGGCATATAGTTTTTTTTAAATAGATGTACAGATAGATAAGAGAAAAACACTGATACACAGGTTTACATTTGTTACTGTAAATTTGTATCATGTAAATTTGTTGCTGTACATATATTTTTCTAGCCCCTGTCTACTGATGTGTCAACAGAAACAACAACATCCCAATGGCAAGTACATCTAGCACACACATTTGGGTCTCTAAATACCATTCGCTTTTTAATTTTTTTTTTTTTAATTTCAGTGTGCTTGTTCATTCTTCTTTGTTTGAAGTACTCCTTTTTTGTTGATTTTCTTCTTCCTCTGGCGGTGCTGGCTGTTTTTGATGTTGTTAGTAGAGACGGGGTCTTACTCTGGCTCACTGCTGCTCATACTGGTCTTGAACTTCTGAGCTCAGACAATCCACCTGCCTCGGTCTCCACAGTCTAAATACCATTCTTTTATAATAACAACCAGTACTCCCTGGAAAAGTCATTGAGTCCTGGCTAAAACTGGAATACTTTGACTAACAAATCAGTAAAAGTAGTAGTAGATTATAATCCATAAAATAAAATGAATATACGTGAGCCTGTACTGATATAAATAAATAAGTGGGGGAAGAGGGACAGCTTACTACTTTTTTTTTAGAGACAGAGTTTCACTCCATTGCCTTCTGTAGAGTGCTGTGGCATCACAACTCACAGCAACCTCCAGCTCTTGGGCTTAGGCGATTCTCTTGCCTCAGCCTACCTGTAGCTGGGACTACAGGCGCCCGCCACAATGCCCAGCTATTATTTTTGTTGTTGTTGTTGCAGTTTGTCGGGGGCTGGGTTCGAACCCGCCACCCTTGGTATATGGGGCCAGCACCCTACTCACTGAGCCACAAGCGCCACCCGGGACATCTTACTATTACAGAAGAATTTCAATTAATAAACATAGAAGGAATAAGGGAAATAAAAAATCAATAAAAGAATATCACATGTATAATGGCAAGATCCACTGACACATGCTAAAATAACAATTTTGAGAAGAAATAGCATATCTATGTGGGTGAACATTAAGGATGTTAGGATTGTGGGAACAGAATTAGATTGATATAATAATTAAATGATTGTGCTAAAGTTTTGTGATCAGGGTCAGGATCTGAGTGAGGATAATGGGCGAGGACATGAGCCTCCATAAAGAACATACTATACTGGGGTCTTCATGAGACAGCTTGGCACAAACATCAAAGGGCTTCAGGAAAAAGCCCTGCAAAGGCCTGGCTGAAGTCAAGGAAGGCTTCAGGAAAAAGGTCCGTAAGGGCCTGGGTAGGGCCTGAAAGGGCTTGAGAAGCCATTTTAAGATTAACTAGGACAACATGTGCAGCTAACTCATTGAGCAAGAAAGACTAGTTCTTATGGATATGAGTAGGGCATCAACTAATCTGCCCCGCAGAAGCACAGAGAATTAACTGGGTGGTATCTAGCTCCAAAATCCGTGTTCCCTTTTCCTTTATTTTCGGTAATCCTGTTAGTGATTGATACGTATTTTGTAATGAAAATAGCTAAAAAGTAATTGGGTAGGTAATGGAGGGAGAATTAGGACATAAGAAACCACAAAGATGATGTATGTTATAGCCGTTGTGAACACCCATTTGCTGAGCAAGGGAAGTAATAAAAACCAAGTACATCCAGAGTTCAGGCCATCAATGTCCCCCAGGCCCACTCTGTAAATTCTACTTTATTTCAATTATCTTTATTTTCCTCATTCCCTCATCAGTGCCCAGCACTGGGGACACTCACAGGTTGTATGGAGGCTGGCTTCTACATATCTGCATATATTCAAAGTATCTCCCCAAAGATACCTACCATTTATAAAGGAAAAAGGAATACCTTTACAGTGAAGTATACAGGCATACATAATACTAACCAAACAATTAAGGCTGACATCACCACTAAGAAGGTATATCATGATCATATTATCCCAATGTGATACACTGAAAAGGGCACATCACTTCTGTAGTATATTTCAAAAAAAGGCATAATCTTAATTCACTCGTGAGAAAACTAAGACAAACCCAAATTGGGAGATATCCCACAAAATACTTTCCAATACTCTTGAAAAGTATAACTATAGTCATTGGAGAAGAAAGACTGAAGAACTGTCACAGACTGAAAGAAACTAAGGAGAAAGAAAAAAAAAGAAAAACTAAGGAGACATAACACTTAAATAAATGCAATGTGGGATGAATTGGATCCTGATTTAAAAAACAAAAAAAAAAGAAGAAGAAGAAGTAGACATTAGTGAAAACAAAAACCGAAGAAATCTGAATGAGGCTGGACACAGTGGCTCACACCTCTAATCTTAACACTGTGGGAGGCCGAGGCAGGTGGACTGTCTGAGCTCAGGACTTCAAGACCAACCAGAACAACAGCAAGACCCCATCTCTAAAAATAGCTGGGTGTTGTGGAAGGTGCCTGTAGTCCCAGACACTTGGGAGGCTAAGACAAGAAAATCACTTGAGCCCAAGAGTTAGAGGTTGCTGTGAGCTATGATGCCAAAGCACTCTACTGAGGGCAACAAGCGAGACTGTCTCAATAAAAAAAAAAAAAAAAAAAAAAAAAAAGAGAAAGAGGCGGAGCAAGATGGCAGCCAAATAACAGCTTCCTTGAATCTGGGCACCATGAGTCTGGGGATATAGGACTCTAGGCATCTCTGGCTGGTGGTATCTGCCTATCATCACCCCTGAGAGGATACAGGGAGTCAGCGAGAGACTTCTGGACCCCAACGGGAGGACTAAAACAGTGGAAAACCGGCAAGTGGTCGCGTGTGTTCAATCTGTCTAAACCCGCCCACAACTGTAAGTTCACTAGCAGCGAGACTGCAAACCAGAAAGGTCTTACCTGTGAACTGTTTTGGTGTCTTTGGACTTGGCACTCAGCTGAACTGCCTTGGGGAGAGCCTGAGCGGGAGTGCGGAGAACTTTGGCCTTTGTCTAGGGCCCCAGTCTGAGCCGCTGAGCCAGACGGAGCTAATAGTGTTTGGCTCTGGGTCACAGGCAGATATTGTGAGCGATCTGCCCCGGCAAGCTCCGCCCTCAGGGTCCCAGAGCTGGAATTGGGTGGGAGCTGGTAACCCAGCAACCAAGGGCTGGGTCTGACCCTCCTTGCAGCCCTAACCCGTGGGGGCAGAGGGAGACCAGTTTTGACACACAGGGTAAGTGGATAGCCACTTCAGCAGTGATTCCAGCGACAAGCACGTCCCTGAGAAAGCTTCTGTTCAGTAAGTGAACAAGTTCAAAGTGCCTTTTAAGTGGGCTGAAGAGAGATTTAGGGTGTCTACCTGCTGGGGTTTGAGAAACTAGCAGCCTCCAGTCGTATCAGAACTGTGATTAACATCTCATACCCCAGAAGACCACGTGTTGCCCAGACAATAATAACATATACATACTGCTTTGTTTTTGGTTGTGTTTGTTTTTTTTTTTTTTTGGTTTGGTTGTTTTCTATGTTTATTTTGATGTTGTTGATTGTTGTTTTGTTTTTTAAGTTCAAACTTTTCCATACAGATCCTTTTTCTTTCTCAATTTTTCTAGTTTAATTATAATTTCCCATTGCTGCCTATTTCAATAATTAGAACTTCATTTTTGTTAGTGTTTCTACCGCTATTATTTGGTTTCTCCAGCCAATTTTATCCCGTAAAGTTTTCTGTTTGCTTGCTTTGGTTTGATTTATAGCATTTTTGTCTTTCCTCTCTACTTGGTGGAGGTGGGGTACTGTGTCTGATCAAGTTAGCAAAGAGCTGCTGACCTCAAGGGAACCACCCAACTGGGCACCCCCAGAAGGTGGGTTTTTTTTTTTTAAGGTTATATCAAAATACCCTACTGTACACCTATATTGCGCTATTTCCCTCTTTCTGTGCCTCTCTTCTTTTTGTCAATATTCCTTTTACCCACCCCCTCTCCTTTCTCTATTTTTCTTTTTTTTTTTTTCTTATCACTCGGTCCTCCTTTCATTCATCCCTTTTTTGCTCTTCAACCTTCTCACCCTTCTGGTCCTGTAACCCTTAGTCCACAGGCACGAGAACTTAAAGAGCAAGAGGAAGTGAAAGGAAAATTAGGGCAAGGAAACAGATAAAAGAAATCACCCATGAGGAAGAATCAGCAGAAAACTCCAGGCAACATGAAGAACCAGCCCAGAACAACACCACCAAGGGACCATGAGGTAGCTACTGCAGAGGATTCCACCTATACAGAAATGTTAGGAATGACAGAAAGGGAATTTAGAATACACATGTTCAAAACAATGAAAGAAATGATGGAAACAATGAAGGAAACTGCTAATAAAGTGGAAAATAACCAAAAGGAAATCCAAAAACAGAATCAAATCAGAGATGAAAGATATGAAGAATATAAAAAGGATATAGCAGAGCTGAAGGAACTGAAACAGTCAATCAGGGAACTTAAAGATGCAATGGAAAGTATCAGCAACAGGTTAGACCATGCGGAAGAAAGAATTTCAGAGGTAGAAGACAAAGTTTTTGAGATAACTCAGATAGTAAAAGAGGCAGAAAAGAAGAGAGAGGAAGCAGAACGTTCACTATCAGAATTATGGTACTTTATGAAGCGTTCCAACATACGAGTTATAGGAATTCCAAAAGGGGAAGAATAATGCCCCAGAGGAATGGAAGCCATACTAGAGAATATTATAAAAGAAAATTTCCCAAATATCACCAAAGATTCTGACACACTGCTTTCAGAGGGCTGTCGGACCCCAGGTCGCCTCAACTCTGAGTTTCTCCAAGACACATTGTGATGAACCTGTCCAAAGTCAAGACAAAAGAAAAGATTCTGCAAGCTGCCAGGAGTAAGCACCAGTTGACCTACAGGGGCAAATCCATCAGAGTGACCGCAGACTTCTCTAATGAAACTTTCCAAGCAAGAAGACAATGGTCATCTACCTTTAATCTACTTAAACAGAACAATTTCCAGCCCAGAATTCTGTACCCTGCTAAGCTAAGCTTCAAAATTGACAGAGAAATCAAATCATTTACGGATATACAAACATTGAGGAAATTTGCCACAACAAGACCAGCTCTATAGGAAATACTTCAACCTGTTCTGCACACTGACCACCACAATGGATCAGCAGCAAAGTAAGAACTCAGAAATTAAAGGACAGAACCAAACCTCCACACTGATGCAAAAGATAAAACTAAGCAATGGACTCTCAGAAAGTAAGACGAATAGAATACTACCGCACTTATCAATTATCTCAATAAATGTTAATGGCTTGAATTCCCCACTGAAGAGACATAGATTGGCTGACTGGATTAAAAAACACAAGCGATCCATTTGCTGTCTGCAAGAAACCCACCTGGCTTCAAAAGACAAATTAAAGCTCCAAGTCAAGGGTTGGAAGACAATTTTTCAGGCAAATGGAATTCAGAAGAAAAGAGGAGTTGCCATCTTATTTTCAGATACATGTGGATTTAAAGCAACTAAAGTCAAAAAAGACAAAGATGGTCACTTTATATTGGTCAAGGGAAAAATACAACAAGAAGACATTTCAATCCTAAATATCTATGCACCCAATTTAAATGCTCCCAGATTCTTGAAACAGACCTTACTCAGTCTGAGCAATATGATATCTGATAATACCATAATAACAGGGGACCTTAACACTCCTCTTACAGAGCTGGACAGATCCTCTAAACAGAAATTAAACAAGGATATAAGAGACTTAAATGAGACCCTAGAACAACTGTGCTTGACAGACGCATATAGAACGCTCCATCCCAAAGATAAAGAATATACATTCTTCTCATCACCCCATGGAACATTCTCCAAAATTGATCATATCCTAGGACACAAAACAAATATCAACAGAATCAAAAGAATTGAAATTTTACCTTGTATCTTCTCAGACCATAAGGCACTAAAGGTGGAACTCAACTCTAACAAAAATGCTCGACCCCACACAAAGGCATGGAAACTAAACAATCTTCTGTTGAATAACAGATGGGTGCAGGAAGAAATAAAACAGGAAATCATTAACTTCCTTGAGCATAACAACAATGAAGACACAAGCTACCAAAACCTGTGGGATACTGCAAAAGCAGTTTTGAGAGGAAAATTCATCGCTTTAGATGCCTACATTCGAAAAACAGAAAGAGAGCACATCAACAATCTCACAAGAGATCTTATGGAATTGGAAAAAGAAGAACAATCTAAGCCTAAACTCAGGAGAAGAAAAGAAATACCCAAATTCAAATCAGAGATCAATGAAATTGAAAACAAAAGAATCATTCAGAAAATTAATGAAACAAGGAGTTGGTTTTTTGAAAAAATAAATAAAATAGATAAACCATTGGCCAGACTAACGAGGAATAGAAAAGTAAAATCTCTAGTAACCTCAATCAGAAATGATAAAGGGGTAATAACAACTGATCCCACAGAGATACAAGAGATCATCTCTGAATACTACCAGAAACTCTATGCCCAGAAATTTGACAATGTGAAAGAAATGGATCAATATTTGGAATCACACCCTCCCCCTAGACTCAGCCAGGAAGAAATAGAGCTCCTGAACAGACCAATTTCAAGCACTGAGATCAAAGAAACAATAAAAAAGCTTCCAACCAAAAAATGCCCTGGTCCAGATGGCTTCACTCCAGAATTCTATCAAACCTTCAAGGAAGAGCTTATTCCTGTACTGCAGAAATTATTCCAAAAAATTGAGGAAGAAGGAATCTTCCCCAACACATTCTATGAAGCAACCAGCACCCTGATACCAAAACCAGGAAAAGACCCAAACAAAAAGGAGAATTTCAGACCAATCTCACTCATGAACATAGACGCAAAAATTCTCAACAAAATCCTAGCCAATAGATTACAGCTTATCATCAAAAAAGTCATTCATCATGATCAAGTAGGCTTCATCCCAGGGATGCAAGGCTGGTTTAACATACGCAAGTCTATAAACGTTATCCACCATATTAACAGAGGCAAAAATAAAGATCACATGATCCTCTCAATAGATGCAGAAAAAGCATTTGATAATCCAGCATCCTTTTCTAATTAGAACACTGAAGAGTATAGGCATAGGTGGCACATTTCTAAAACTGATTGAAGCTATCTATGACAAACCCACAGCCAATATTTTACTGAATGGAGTAAAATTCAAAGCTTTTCCTCTTAGAACTGGAACCAGACAAGGTTGTCCTCTGTCACCTTTACTATTCAACGTAGTGCTGGAAGTTCTAGCCAATACAATTAGGCAAGACAAGGAAATAAAGGGAATCCAAATGGGAGCAGAGGAGGTCAAACTCTCCCTCTTTGCTGACGACATGATCTTATACTTAGAGAACCCCAAAGACTCAACCACAAGACTCCTAGAAGTCATCCAAAAATACAGTAATGTTTCAGGATATAAAATCAATGTCCACAAGTCAGTAGCCTTTGTGTACACCAATAACAGTCAAGATGAGAAGCTAATTAAGTACACAACTCCCTTGGGGTGGCGACTGTGGCTCAAAGGGTAGGGCGCCAGTCCCATATACCGGAGGTGGTGGGTTCAAGCCCAGCCCCGGCCAAAAATAAAAAAAAATAAAATAAAAAATTAAAAAAAAAAAAAAGGACACAACTCCCTTCACCATAGTCTCAAAGAAAATGAAATACCTAGGAATATACCTAACAAAGGAGGTGAAGGACCTCTATAAAGAAAACTATGAAATCCTCAGAAAGGAAATAGCAGAGGACTTTAACAAATGGAAGAACATACCATGTTGATGGATGGGAAGAATCAACATTGTTAAAATGTCTATACTTCCCAAAGCAATCTACCTAGTCAATGCCATTCCTATCAAAATACCAACATCGTACTTTCAAGATTTGGAAAAAATGATTCTGTGTTTTGTATGGAACCGGAAAAAAACCCGTATAGCTAAGGCAGTTCTCTGTAACAAAAATAAAGCTGGGGGCATCAGCATACCAGATTTTAGTCTGTACTACAAAGCCATAGTGCTCAAGACAGCATGGTACTGGCACAAAAACAGAGACATAGACACTTGGAATCGAATTGAAAACCAAGAAATGAAACTAACATTTTACAACCACCTAATCTTTGATCAACCAAACAAGAACATACCTTGGGGGAAAGACTCCCTATTCAATACATGGTGTTGGGAGAACTGGATGTCTACATGTAAAAGACTGAAACTGGACCCACACCTTTCCCCACTCACAAAAATTGATTCAAGACGGATAAAGGACTTAAACTTAAGGCATGAAACAATAAAAATCCTCCAAGAAAGCATAGGAAAAACACTGGAAGATATTGGCCTGGGGAAAGACTTCATGAAGAAGACTGCCATGGCAATTGCAACAACAACAAAAATAAACAAATGGGACTTCATTAAACTGAAAAGCTTCTGTACAGCTAAGGAGACAATAACCAAAGCAAAGAGACAACCTACACAATGGGAAAGGATATTTGCATATTTTCAATCAGACAAAAGCTTGATAACTAGGATCTATAGAGAACTCAAATTAATCCACATGAAAAAAGCCAACAATCCCTTATATCAATGGGCAAGAGACATGAATAGAACTTTCTCTAAAGACGACAGACGAATGGCTAACAAACACATGAAAAAATGTTCATCATCTCTATATATTAGAGAAATGCAAATCAAAACAACCCTGAGATATCATCTAATCCCAGCGAGAATGGCCCACATCACAAAATCTCAAAACTGCAGATGGTGGCGTAGATGTGGAGAGAAGGGAACACTTTTACACTGCTGGTGGGACTGCAAACTAGTACAACCTTTCTGGAAGGAAGTATGGAGAAACCTCAAAGCACTCAACCTAGACCTCCCATTTGATCCTGCAATCCCATTACTGGGCATCTACCCAGAAGGAAAGAAATCCTTTTATCATAAGGACACTTGTACTAGACTGTTTATTGCAGCTCAATTTACAATCGCCAAAATGTGGAAACAGCCTAAATGCCCACCAACCCAGGAATGGATTAACAAGCTGTGGTATATGTATACCATGGAATACTATTCAGCCATTAAAAAAAATGGAGACTTTACATCCTTCGTATTAACCTGGATGGACGTGGAAGACATTATTCTTAGTAAAGCATCACAAGAATGGAGAAGCATGAATCCTATGTACTCAATTTTGATATGAGGACAATTAATGACAATTATGGTTATGGGGAGGAAAACAGAAAAAGGGAAGGAGGGAGGTGGGTGGGGCCTTGGTGTGTGTCACACTTTATGGAGGCGAGACATGATTGCAAGAGGGACTTTACCTAACAATTGCAATCAGTGTAACCTGGCTTATTGTACCCTCAATGAATCCCCAACAATAAAAAAAAAAAAAAAAGAAAGAAAAAGAAATCTGAATGATATCTATAGTTTAAAGTATTGTACCAATATTAATTTCTTATTTTTATAATCATTCAATAGTTATATAAAATATTAACATTAAGAGAATCTGAGTGACAGATATATAAGAACTTAGTGCAATTTCTATAACTTTTCCATTAGTCTTAAGTTCCCTATAAATAAAAAAAAAAAAAAAAATTTAAATACCAGAGCACATCTAAAAATCAGAAAGAGACATGTAAGCCAGGCATGGTGGCTCAGGCCTATAGTCTTAGCATTTTCGGAGACTGAGATAGGTGGATCGCTTGAGTTCAGGAGTTTGAGACCAATCTCAGTAAGAGCAAGACCTTATCTCTACTAAAAATTGGAAAATTAGCTAGACACGTTGTAATAGGCACCTATAGTCCCAGCTACTTGGGAGGCAGAGGCAAGAAGATCACTTGAGCCCAAGAGTTTGAGGTTGCTGTGAGCTATGATGATGTCACAGCATTCTACCCAGGGTGACAGAGTGAGATTCTGTCTCAAAAAAAAAAAAAGAAAGAAAGAAAGAAACTATCTCAATAATATGAATTATAATGGTGGAATTTCAGATAAATTGCATGAAGGATACAATAGCTTAAAGCAGAGCATTTCACTTCACTGGACTGATTAAACAGAAAAGTAGTAGTAGTCAATACCAAGATATTTAAAACAAGATATGATAGTATTTATACTGGTAATGTAAAATTTTCTTTTTTTTTTTTTTTACTCCATCTGTGGTGTTATTAATGAACGAGCATGAGGCACTATAATATATTCAATCATCAAAACAATGCTAAGTTATATTTTAAATAAAATCTAAAATGGAGACTGTAATACATCTTATAATAATTTAAACAAGGCTGGTCCCAGAAAGGGTTTCCTGGTTAGCTTTCAGTGAATTAGAATATATTATCTCCCAAAAACAATGATTAAAGTTTTATAGTATTTTCATTAAATTTTTATTAAAAAGACAAAAAGAAAAATACTTTCAATATCAGTAATGCCAAAGATAATGGGTTAAAAGCAAAACTAATGCATACCTCTGATAAGTCAGACTGTGAAGACTTTTTCCTTTTTCCTTCTGTGACAATTTCTACAAAAACAAAAGACATGGTAAAAATTATAATTTAAACTCTAAATAAAACAAACAATTTAATCAGAGACCATTTCACATCCATCCCCTGTTTTAAGTAACCTCATGTCAGATTTAGACATTATACTGATAACATTTTATAGAAACAGAAGAGATTGGCTCGGCACCTGTGGTTCAAGCGGCTAAGGCGCCAGCCACATACACCTGAGCTGGCAGGTTCAAATCCAGCCCTAGGCCCACCAAACAACAATGATGGCTGCAACCAAAAAATAGCCAGGTGTTGTGGCAGGTGCCTGTAGTCCCAGTTACTTGGGAGGCAGAGGAAGGAGAATCGCTTGAGCCCAGGAGTTGGAGGTTGCTGTGAGCTGTGATGCCACAGCACTCTACCCAGGACAACAGCTTGAGGTTCTGTCTCAAAAAAAAAAAAAAAAGAAGGGTGGCGTCTGTGGCTCAGTCGGTAGGGCGCCGGCCCCATATACCGAGGATGGCAGGTTCAAACCCAGCCCCGGCCAAACTGCAACCAAAAAATAGCCGGGCATTGTGGCGGGCGCCTGTAGTCCCAGCTACTCGGGAGGCTGAGGCAAGAGAATCGCTTAGGCCCAGGAGTTGGAAGTTGCTGTGAGCTGTGTGAGGCCACGGCACTCTACCAAGGGCCATAAAGTGAGACTCTGTCTCTACAAAAAAAAAAAAAGAAAGAAAGAAAGAAACAGAAGAGATAAATGAAAAGGTCAAAAAAAGTTACAAAAATGTCCCCAGTAAACAATATATGTAAAATGACAATTAAAAAATGAGGGAAACTGGCTCTAAGAATTGAACAGAAATTTCTTGATAAAAGACCTTACACCTAGTAGAATCATCTGAAAGGATAAATTCTTATGATGGCAGGGAGCAGAGAGCAGGCAAAATCAAAATTTGGTAATATTTTACAAAAACATTTTCGAGGCCTGGCCTGGTGAATTCATGCCTGTAATCACCACCTTTGAGAGGTTGAGAAGGGAGGATTGCTTAAGGTCAGGAGTTCAAATACTACTGTGTCTGAGCAACACAGACTCTGTGTAAACAAAAAAAATAGAAAACCCAGTCAGATATAGGGGGATGGCACACTATTCAGGAAGCTGAGGCCAGAAAATCACTAGTGCCCAGCAATTTGATTACATACTCTAGCCTAGGAGACAGAGTAAAAATCTGTCTCAGAAAACAAAGCAAAATAAAAAACACTTCCAGTTTTATGATGTATCTGTATCTAAGAATGTTATGCATCTAAGAATAGCTTAATTTTTTACTCTACAACATTTTTCAGACTTCCTGTGGATTTTTTATGAATTATTTCTTTCAATCAGCAAATATTTAATGTCTATCATGTGCATGGCACTGTGAGAGGCAGTGAGTGAAAAAAATTAGACAAAAATCCAAGCTATCTACCTTGGAATTTATAGTCTACTGTAATACAACACATTCATAATAAAAATAAATGGTAGGGGCAGCACTTGTGGCTCTGTGGGTAGGGTGCCAGCCCCATATACCGAGGGTGGTGGGTTCAAACCCAGCCCCGGCCAAACTGCAACAAAAAAAAGCCGGGTATTGTGGCAGGCAGGCACCCGTGGTACCAGCTATTCGGGAGGCTGAGGCAAGACAATCACCTAAGCCCAGGAGTTGGAGGTTGCTTTGAGCTGTGATGCCCTGGCAGTCTACCAAGGGTGATAAAGTGAGACTCTGTCTCTGAAAAAAAAAAAACTCTCCTCAAAGAAAAGGCAGCACAACCCAATCTTCAAGATGAACAAAAACTCTGAATAGGTACTTCACAAAGAGAATATCCACATGGCCAATAAACATATGAACAGGTGCTCAATTGTGCTCAATTCAATATTAAGGAAATGCTAATTAAAATGATAATGGAGGTGGCATCATAGTTCAATGGGTACAGCGAGGGCCACATATACACAGAGGATAGTGGGTTCAAACCCAGCATCCCAGGCCAGCTAAAACAACAATGACAACTGCAACAACGACAACCAAAAAAAAAAATAGCCGGGCATTGTGGCAGGCACCTGTAGTCCCAGCTGCTTGGGAGGCTGAGACAGGAGAATCACGTAAGCCCAAGAGTTTGAGGTTGCTGTGAACTGTGATGCCATGTACTCTACCCAGGGCCACAGCTTGAGACTCTGTCTGAAAAAAAAATTAAATTAAATTAAATTGAAAAATAAAATGACAGGCTCAGCGCCTGTGGCTCAAGCTGCTAAGGCACCAGCCACATACACCTGAGCTGGCGTGTTCGAATCCAGCCCAGGCCTGCCAAACAACAATGATGGCTGCAACCAAAAACAGCCAGGTGTTGTGGTGGGCGCCTGTAGTCCCAGCTACTTGGGAGGCAGAGGCAGGAGAATTGCTTGAGCCCAGGAGTTGGAGGTTGCTGTGAGCTGTGATGCCACAGCACTCTACCCAGGGTGACAGCTTGAGGCTCTGTCTCAAAAAATAAAATAAAATACTACTGTTAATTCCCAAAATTTTAGAGATTTTTATAATTCAGTTGTTCCATCTCACAATAGGTCAAGTTTAGAGTAATCTAATAACCATATTATATTACTCAACTTCAGACTGTCTAGCATAGCACTGTACTGTGTTCAAGAATACAGATTTTAAGCTAAGCCTGGTAGCTCATGCCTGTAATCCTAGCACTCTAGGAGCCCCAAGCAGGTGGACTGCCTGACCTCATGAGTTCCAGGCCAGCCTGAGCAAGAGTGAGACCTCATCTCTACTAAAAATAGAAAAACTTGGCTAGGCGCCTATAGCTCAGCAGCTAGGGCACCAGCCACATACACTGGGGCTGGTGGATTCGAACCCGGCCTGGGGCCTGCCAAACAACAATAACAACTACAACAAAAAGATAGCTGGGCGTTGTGGTGGTCACCTGTACTCTTAGCTATTGGGGAAGCTGAGGCAAGAGAATCACTTAAGCCCAAGAGTTTGAGGTTGCTGTGAGCTGTGACGCCACAGCACCCTTCCGAGAGTGACATAGTGAGACTCTGTCTAAATAAATAAATAAATAAAAATAGAAAAACTGAGACAAGAGGATCGCTTGAACCCAACAGTTGGAAACTGCTATGAGCTATTATGGTTACTGTGAGCTATGATGACGCCATGGCACTCTACCCAGGGCAACAGCTTAAGACTCTGTCTCAAAATAATAATAATAATACAGATAGAATACATATTTTAAACCTAGACAATCTAAGTTTTTGTCTTGGTTTACTAGTTGCAACTTCTCTGAGCCTCAGTTCTGATTTGTAAAACACAGAGAATACTTGCCTTTTCAATCGTTAAGATTAAAGTAAAAAAATAAAGATTAAAGTAAGATAGTCTATATCAAAGAAGTTAGCATTATGCAGTATGTCTAACATACAGTTAATGCAAAATAAATATTATTACAATATTTTATATGAAAGTATCACTCTTCAAGAGACTATAGTATACCAGTATTTACATATAGGAAAATCTTTCCAATTATTCTCATTCAAAATATGTGAGTCAAAAAATTAAAAAGCATAACTTTTCCCAAGTACCTTGTGCAATCAACATCTGCTTATTTATTCCATAAAAATGTATCTGAGATAATAGTAATTACCATTGCCAGGTACCATGCTAAGTGCTTTACACAAATTATTTTATTTAATTCTTACAAAAGCTGTATGAAATCAGTAATGTTATTATTTCTATCTCACAAATTAAAAAATTTAGGTTTGAAGAATCCAAATAACTCCAACATCATCATGGTGATCCATCACTGGTCTGATTCCAGAGGTGGTACTCCTAACCAGTAGGATGCCATGGGAAGGTAAGATGAATAAGACAGTCTCTGTCACAGAGTTCATAGTATAGCAGCAGAGATTAGACAATTCAAGAAGCTAGAATATAGATGGAATCTGATCACATAGGAGTCACAAAGACCCATTAAAGTTCAGAAATAGGCATAACTTTTTTTACATTTGAGTTAGATTGTTCTTGGAAAGGCAAACCTGAACTGGGCTTTAAAGAATGAATACGTTTTAGACACAAATGAGTGGAAGGACATTTCAGTGCCAGGTGCAACACAAGCATAAGTTATCATTACAAGCACACATAAACAAGGACGAAGTACCCCATATTAGCCAGATTCTTAAATTATTTAAAACTCCAATTAGAGTTAGCCATCTGGCACGCAGATTTATGACAGCACCACTTTAATAAAGTTCTGGTCTAGCTCTTTGGAGCTACTCAATCTTACCCATAATCCAGTCTCTGTGTCACCATGCCCCTGTAATCAATGCCTTCCCTTCCATCATCAGGCTTAGTGATCATATTCATCACCCAAGATGCCAATCCTGATGGCCTATTAGCTTCTCATTCTCTCACCTTATGTAATTTAATTCTATCCTCTCATCTACATCTTTTCTACCTCTTCCCTAGTCCATACAATTTCTTAGTGTTTTGGTTTTTTTTGCAGTTTTTTTTGTTTTTTTTTTTGGCTGGGGCTGGGTTTGAACCCGCCACCTCCGGAACATGGGGCCAGTGCCCTATTCCTTTGAGCCACAGGTGTCGCCCTTCTTAGTATTTTTTTCAGACAGTCTCACTATGTCACCCTCAATAGAGTGCTGTGGCATCACAGCTCACAGCAACCTCCAACTCCTGGGCTTAAGCAATTCTCTTGCCTCAGCCTCCCAAGAAGCTGGAACTATAGGCACCCACCACAATGCCAGGCTATTTTTTGGTTGCAGTTGTCATTGTTGTTTAGCGGTCCTGGGCTGGGCTCAAACTCACCAGCCTCAGTATATGTGGCTGGCACCCTACTCACTGAGCTACCGGTGCTGAGCCGATAGTTTTTTTTTGTTTTTTTTTGTAGAGACAGAGTCTCACTGTACCGCCCTTGGGTAGAGTACCGTGGTGTCACACAGCTCACAGCCACCTCTAACTCTTGGGCTTACGCGATTCTCTTGCCTTAGCCTCCTGAGCAGCTGGGACTACAGGCACCCGCCACAACGCCCGGCTATTTTTTTTGTTGTTGTTGCAGTTTGGCCGGGGCTGGGTTTGAACCCGCCACCCTCGGCATATGGGGCCGGCGCCCTACTCACTGAGCCACAGGCGCCGCCCCCGACAGCTTTTTGTTGTTGTTGCAGTCGTCATTGTTGCCCAGCTGGCCAGGGCCAGTTTTGAACCCACCAGGCTTGGTGCATGTGGCCAGCGCTGTAACCACTGTACTACGGGCGCCGAGCCAGTTCCTTAGTATTTTCTTTGAACATTTATTCCACTTTAGGTCAACTGAATTCATTCCTTTTATTGATTACATTACTTTGTTAAGACTGCCACATTAAAAAAAAAAAAAATGCTGGGTGCAGTGGCTGACACATGTAATCCTAGCACTATGGGAGGCTGGGGCAAGCAGAATGCTTGAGCTCGGGAGTTCCAGATCAGCTTGAACAAGAGCAAAACTCCACCTCTAAAAATAGCTGGACATTGTGGTGGGTGCCTGTAGTCCCAGCTACTCCAGAGGCTGAGGCAAGAGGATCACTTGAGCCCAAAATTTTAAGTTGCTATGAGATATGACACCACGATACTCTACAAAGGGCAACAAAAGTGAGATTCTGTCTCAAAAAAAAAAAGAAAAACCTCTGCAATTTACAAAACAGGAATAGAAAGTAACAATCACTCACCACCACCATTTTCAGTTAATATTCTTACTTTATTGCAAAATTCTTCCTGTAAAATTCCCATAGATTGGGCTCAGCGTCTATGGCCCAAGTGGCTAAAGCGCCAGCCACATACACTTGAGCTGGCAGGTTCGAATCCAGCCCGGGCCCACCAAACAACAATGACAGCTGCAACCTCCCCACCAAAAAAATAGCCGGGCACTGTAGCAGGCACCTATAGTCCCAGCTACTTGGGAGGCGGAGGCAGGAGAATAGCTTGAGCCCAGGAGTTGCAAGTTGCCATGAGCTGTGATATCACAGTACTCTACCCTGGGCGACAGCTCGAGGCTCTGTCTCAAAAAAAAAAAAAAAATTCCCATGGATTGGATGTACTCTTACCCTTATCTACGATTATCATGTACTGACCCAAGATCCTCTCCAACATTTCAAGAATACTCTGACACTCCATTCATAGTTTTCCTAGCATTAAAATTTACCATATTTCTGGGCAGTGCCTGTGGCTCAGCGAGTAGGGCACTGGCCCCATATACCGAGGGTGGCAGGTTCGAGCCCAACCCCGGCCAAATTGCAAAAATAAAATGGCTGGGCATTGTGGCAGGCACCTGTAATCCCAGCTACTCCAGAGGCTGAGGCAAAAGAATCACCTAAGCCCAAGAGCGAGTTTGCTGTGAGCTGTGACACCACAGCCCTCTAACGAGGGCGACAAAGTAAGACTCAGTCTCTGAAAAAATAAATAAAAATAAAGTGTATAAAAAAATAATTTACTGGGCGGTGCCTGTGGCTCAAGCAGTAGGGTGCCGGTCCCATATGCCGGAGGTGGCGGGTTCAAACCCTGCCCTGGCCAAAAAATAATAATAATAATAATTTACCATATTTCAGAAGCACTAAATGTCTAATTAATTAACTCACTCAAAATAATGGACCCACCTTTATTTACTCCAACAAAATTCTATAATCCCCATTTCAGCAGTATATTCAGGAAGGTATTTAAGGGAAACCGTTTCACTTCTAAGGCTTCCAAGTGTGAACCTCTCATTCTACAACATACTGTCCTGTGATCCAACTTCCTCACTCCCACTGAATCCATTCTTTGCCAATTCCTTGGCATACTCTTTAAGTAAAACTAAACTCATTTTTTCCCAAATTCTTGATCTTGTACTGCTTAGCATTGAAGAAACACACATAGTTGCAGCAACTACAACTACTACAAACTCATACTTATTTTATCTGACTTCAAAATTACTTAATAGTTTTTATTCATCCCTATTTTACATCCGACTCTACTTTTTTTTGAGCTCCCAATACCATTTAAGTCTCTCTTTCAGCTCGGCGCCTGTAGCACAGTTGTTACAGCCCCAGCCACATACACTGAGGCTGGTGGGCTGCAACAAAAAAATAGACAGGCGTTGTGGCGGGTGCCTATAGTCCCAGCTACTTGGGAGGCTGAGGCAAGAGAATCTCTTAAGCCCAAGAGTTTGAGGTTGCTGTGAGCTGCAACACACAGCACTCTATTGAGGGTGACAGTGTGAGACTCTGTCTCAAAAAAAAAAGTCTCTTTCTCAATAGATTACCTTGCCTCCTGTTTCACTTAGAATCCACGATTGTGATACCTTTATCCAACTTCCCTCCCTTCCCCCGTCTCTTCAAAGTGTTCTTTCATTCCACCCTCCATTTCTTCTGGGACCCTACTCCATTATTATCTCCCACCTGATAGATAGTCAATCTTTGCCTCTGCCACTTTCCTACTCAGGTCACCTTCCTGACCTGATTTAAGTCTCTCATATCCTTTAAAATTTTTTAAATAAAAATAAAAACCTTTCTACCTAATTTGATCTTTCCTTTCCATGTCATTTTCTCAGCTATTACCGCCTTCATTTCCTCACCACCACTCACCTCCTGAAATCTGGCGTTAGTCTACTGCTCTACTAAAACCACTTTTACCACTTGTAAAAGTGACCTCCAGATTGCCAAATTGAGCACCCTCCTCACACTATTTAACTCTCTGAAACAGTCACATTTTTTTCCCTCTCCTCCCTTTCTTCCCTCTCCTCCCTTTCTTCCCAAACTTATCACATCCCTTGTCTGCCTGCCTAAGTACCAATCTCTGTACTTTTTTCTTTTAGACAGAATCTCACTTTATCATCCTCAGTAGCATGCCCTGACAAAGTAGCTCAGAGCAACCTCAAACTCTTGAGCTCATTTTTAGTAGACAGGGTCTCACTCCCAGAGTGCTAATCTCTGTACTTTGAAATTAATTGTATGTGATTTAAGACTTTTCTCACTCCGTACTAATTCTATGGGCAAGTCCATTCATCCAAATAATGCAGAGGTTCAAAAGATTCTCATTTTGAACCTCTATTATGATTCATTATACTTCCAATACAAAGTAGATATCACCTGGACCTATCAAAAGATGTAAAAAAGGTATGTATCATGAGACAATGATTCATCCCTCAAGATGAAACTAAGGAAGGAGAAGTTTCAAAATTAAGCAAGTTTGAGCAATAGTGCATCCTCAGTCACTCTCTTGAAGAGGCACAATGTACAATAACATGTCAAAGGTCCTGAAAAATCTTGCAGCAAAAAATATTTTAAACTACAGTTATCACACTTATTCTTCTGTGGAATCTTTTCTTTTTTCCAAGGCTCACTTACTATAATGGTAAATGATAATAAAACCACAGATTTTGTAATTGGAAAAACCAGATTTGAATACCAGCTGCTTGTTACTAGCTATTGCTAACATCTCCTTATTCTCCCTAAATCCCAGTTTCCTCATCTGAAAGTCAGAAATAATAACCACCTTATGAAAAGTTTGTAAAGTTGGCTCGGCGCCTGTGGCTCAAGCGGCTAAGGCACCAGCCACATACACCCGAGCTGGTGGGTTCGAATCCAGCCCCGGCCCGCCAAACGACGACGGCTGCAACCAAAAAATAGCCGGGCATTGTGGCAGGCACCTGTAGTCCCAGCTACTTGGGAGGCGGAGACAGGAGACTCACTTGAGCCCAGGAGTTTGAGGTTGCTGTGAGCTATGATGCTACAGCACTCTACCCAGGGCAACAGCTTGAGGCTCTGTCTCAAAAAAAAAAAAAGAAAGAAAGAAAGAAAAAAGAAAAGTTTGTAAAGTTGTAAAGTTCTTAGCACAGTGCCTAGACACAAGTGCTCAAAATTATATATTCCTTTTTTTTTAGAGACAGTCTCACTTTGTCACCCTGAGTAGAGTTCCATGGTGCCATAGCTCACAGCAACCTTAAACTCTTGGGCTCAAGTGATCCTCCTACCTCAGCCTCCCAAGTAGCTGGGAACTACAGGCACCTGCCACACATCCAGCTACTTTTAGACACGGGGGTTTGCTCTTGCTCAGGCTGGTCTCGACTCCTGAGCTCAGGCAATCCACCTGCCTCAGCCTCCCAGAGTGCTGGGATTACAGGCATGAGCCACCGTGTCCATCCGAAAAAATACATTTTCTTAACTGCAAATTAAAGTGACACACATCTCCAAAGATGTTACCTGAAACAATGAGTTGAAAACTGGTTGCTTGAACTTTCCTGTTTTGAATTCAAAAATTCATTTGAAAATTGTGATCTGTGACTCTTAATGTATCTAAATTATATTTTTGTTGTTAATCATTTTAATGGTCACTCTCCCTTACCCCAATATACTTTATTTTATTTATTTATTTTTTTTGTAGAGACAGAGTCTCACTTTATGGCCCTCGGTAGAGTGCCGTGGCCTCACACAGCTCACAGCAACCTCCAACTCCTGGGCTTAAGCGATTCTCTTGCCTCAGCCTCCCGAGTACCAATATACTTTATTATTTGATTCAACTGTTAATGAAATTATCTCTGGTGCCAGGCCTTTTTTTTCTTTTTTTTAAAGATGGCCTTGAAAAGGGCCTTTGGTGAATTCTTTATTTTATTTTATTTTTTTTTTGTAGAGACAGAGTCTCACTGTACCGCCCTCGGGTAGAGTGCCGTGGCGTCACACAGCTCACAGCAACCTCTAACTCTTGGGCTTACGCGATTCTCTTGCCTCAGCCTCCCGAGTAGCTGGGACTACAGGCGCCCGCCACAATGCCCGGCTATTTTTTGGTTGCAGTTTGGCCGGGGCCGGGTTTGAACCCACCACCCTCGGCATATGGGGCCGGCGCCCTACTCACTGAGCCACAGGGGCAACCCGCCAGGCCTTTTTTTTTTAATCTGTATTTCCATCTACTTTACTGCTTTTAACATGCTACAGTTATCAGCTATGTGAGTTACAAATACTCATTTTGTGTTCAGCTTAAACTACTTGGAATTGGTTACTGCTACTTGCAACTGAAAAAATCCTCAGTGATACACTATCTAATACACTATGCAAACATTTGTGGTTCTTTCTTGTTCAGGAGAATGTTCAGGGCAGCCTGGTATAGTCTCACACAAAACTTCAAATTTTGTGTCTTGTTTTCTTTCAACTGCTATCCACTTTCTTTATACCTCTTCCTATTTTATTAATGAAATTCTTCTTTTCATACTTATGAAATGTTGATGATTATGAATGTTATTTCACTCGGGTTCCAGTTAGTAACACTCCTAATGAAACAGCAACTGCGTGCATATAACCATTACACAGAATCCACAGAATCTTTCAACCAACTGATGTTTTATTTCTGAGAACTTTTATGAGAAAATTAAACACACACTATTAAAAAGTAGCATTCTTAGTGGCTATAACACTCGCATTCTGGGAGGCTGAGGCAGGCAGATAACTTGAGCTAAGGAGTTCAAGATCAGCCTGAGCAAGAGCAAGACCCCAACTCAAAAAATAGCAGGGTATGGTGGTGCACACCTATAGTCCCAGCTACTCAGGAGGCTGAGGCAAGAAGATCACTTGATCCCAGAAGTCTGAGGTTGCTATGAACTTTGATACCAGGGCACTCTACCAAGGGTGACAGACAAAGACTCTGCCTGAAAAAAAAAGAAGCAGGACCCAGCAAGGTGGCTCACTCCTGCAATCCTAGCACTTTGGGAAGCTGAGGGGGTGGACTGCCTGAGCTCAGGAGTTTGAGATCAGACTCAGCAAGAGCAAGACCCCGTCTCTAAAATTAGCTAGGTGTATGGCAGGTGCCTGTAGTCCCAGCTACTTGGGAGGCTAAGGCAACAGGATCACTTGAGCCGGCTTGAGCCCAAGAGTTTGAGGCTGAGGTGAGCTATAACAGCACTCTACCCAGGGTGACAAAGTGAGACTCTGTCTCAAAAAAAAATAAAATAAAAATTTTTTAAAGGCAGCAGCATTCTTAAAAATTAACATTCATATCTAAAATCTAGAGGCATACTGAGGAATAACTAGGTAATATTAGAATTGGGAATGATGGGCGGCGCCTGTGGCTCAGTCGGTAAGGCGCCGGCCCCATATACCGAGGGTGGCGGGTTCAAAACCCGGCCCCGGCCGAACTGCAAACCAAAAAATAGCTGGGCGTTGTGGTGGGCGCCTGTAGTCCCAGCTGCTCAGGAGGCTGAGGCAAGAGAATCGTTTCAGCCCAGGAGTTGGAGGTTGCTGTGAGCTGTGTGATGCCATGGCACTCTACCGAGGGCGATAAAGTGAGACTCTGTCTCTACAAAAAAAAAGAATTGGGAATGACGTTTATTATGTGTCATATCTCAGGGAGAAAAAGCTTGAAAAGGAAGGTCATCAGGAAAAAGGAAAAAAGAAACCCTCTTTAAAGACATAATAGAAATATCAATGTCCTGCCTCAGTGCTGTAGCTCAGCCGCTAGGGTACCAGCCACATACACCAGAGCTGGCGGGTTCAAATCCAGCCCAGGCCTGCCAAACAACAATGACAACTACAATCATAGCCAGGCGCTGTGGCCCGCGCCTGTAGTCCCAGCTACTCAGGAGGCTGAGGCAAGAGAATTGCCTGAGCCCAGGAGTTGGAGGTTGCTGTGAGCTGTGTGATGCAATGGCACTCTACTGAGGGTGATAAAGTGAGACTTTGTCTCTATAAAAAAAAAAAGAAATATTAATGTCTTGAGCCGGCTTGAGCCCAAGAGTTTGAGGCTGAGGTGAGCTATAACAGCACTCTACCCAGGGTGACAAAGTGAGACTCTGTCTCAAAAAAGACAGCTGCTAAGCTGCTAAGCTGTCTTAGCAGCTTTATTCTCTAAATTCACTTCCTACCACTGCATATATCACACTAACTGTAATAAATAAATCAAATGTAATCAGGTAAAGGGGATGGGATTTGCTGAAGTACAAAGCTAATATCTTAACCTTCCCCCAAGAAAAGATATTAAGGCAAGATGAAAAGTATTTCTTGAAAAAAGGCTGTACATCTTAAACTGAGGTATGATTACACCTAAAGTTCAGTGTTAGAAAGTGTGTGAATGATACCAGATAAACACTGCTCATTTTCCCAATGCATCAATTCTACTCAAAAATTTTGGGGGTTAGGGAGAAGTTATTAAAACAAACCTTGACCTTATTGGAGGCATAGGCATATTTATATGTATAAATATATATGTATCACAAACACATATACTTTTCTTTTGAGATAGTCTCACTTTGTCACCCTCGGTAGAGTGCCATGGCATCATAGCTCTCAGCAACCTCAAACTCTTGGGCTCCAGTGATTCTCTTGCCTCAGTCTCCCAAGTAGCTGGGACTAAGGCACCCACCACAATGCCCAGCTATTTTTAGAGACAATGTCTTGCTTTGGTTAAGGGTGGTCTGGAACCCACGAACTCAGGTGATCCACTCCCCTTGGTCTCCCAGAGTGCTGGGATTTCAGGGGTGAGCCACCTCACCCAGCCCAAATACACTTTCAAAGGAAAAGAATATCTACTAAACCTAGAATAGACACGCACAAAAAAATGATTAACATTAGTTGCATATGAAAAGGGATTTCAGGTTTTCTTTTTTTTGAGACACTCTTGCTCAGGCTGATCTCTAATTCCTGAGCTCAAGCGATCCACTCACCTCCGCCTCCCAGTGTGCTAGGATTACAGGCGTGAGCCACCACCTGGGCCGGATCTCAGATTTTCAACTGCTTCAGACAATGTCCCCAAAGATCTGGGGGTCACTCTCCTTTGCAGTTAAGTCTGAAAAATGTTTGAGATGACACCAGCACAGGACAAAACTAAATAAACTTAGAATTCACACTGTCTCTACAAAAACAAACGGTATCATAAGAAACGAAAAAATGAAATGAAATAATTGATTCACTGAGTGTTAGTGTGCTGGACTGTAATCTTATCAGTCTTGGTTCTGTCTTCCCTCTACAGGCCTTGGGGTACCCTTAATGTATGAAAATGACGAAAATTTGTTGACTGGGAGGAGTTCTATCTCACGTCTTGTAACTCCACTTTCGCGTTTCTAAGACGTAGTACGCAAAACTGTAGAGATGGTCATTTAAAACTTACAGCAATTTCAAAAAACAAAAACATGTTGAGATAAAAAAAAAAAAACCACACACACAACGAATGCAACGGCTTCGAATCCTTTGTTCAACTCTGCAATCACTTTTGGAAGATGCAGGCGGAGGCTGGAGAAGAAAAAGGCTATTAAGCCGGCCTGTTCAGAAGAAAGAGACACGGGGAGGCTTTTATCTGAAGAAAGAAGTGTCAGCTAGCAAGCCCCACCTTTCCTCCTGAGCTGCAGCTACCACCTGCCCGGGTGGGGGAGAGGGGAAGGGAGACGAAGGAATAAAAGAAAGTGGGGTCAGACGCTAAGAAGCTAGAAATGAAACTGAACATTGGTGGAATTATCAGGAAGGCGTGGCAGCAGAGTGGCAAGCCAACCCGGACCATCTGCAGGCCGACGAGACACAAGGAGGGTGTTCGCGGGAGGAGGGAAAAAATGAAAGGGGTGTCAAAGGAAAGAGCTGCCGAGAGATAGCTGACAGCTCCGACCGGGTCTCCGACTCGAGGGGCGGGGGCGACCGGAGAGGCTGCCATTGTGCGCGCTCCCTCCACCCCCAGCCCCCGCCCTCAAGCTGGCCCTGGCCGCTGGGAGCCGCAGCCCAGCCGCTGCCTGCGCCTCCCGTTTGCCCAGGGTAGGAGACAATATCTCAGTGTTCCTCCGACCCTTTCTCACCGGGTGAAGATCGCCGTCGTCCGAGCTTCCTCTTGCCCATCTTCTTCTCCTGCTGGAGTCGCAGTTGCAGGCGCTGTCACCTCAAGACCCCTCCAGCTCGGGGGAGGGGGGAGGGGAGAAGGGGAAAAAAAAAAAACAGCGAAGTGCGAACTGCGCTTGCGCAATAGCGTCCCAGGCTCTTGGACCGGAAATCAGCCGCCCCTCCCACTCCGCCCGGAAATCACTTCCTGGGACTTGGTTTGGTTTCTTGAGAGTGTCTCTGCTACACCAGGTTAACTCACAGTTGCCTGAAACTCCTGGGTTTAAGCGATCCTCCTGCCTCAGCCTCCGGAGTAGCTGGGACTACAGGCACCCGACACCCCCCTTCTCGCCCCCGGCTAATTTTCCTGTTTTCAGCAGGGACGGGTTTTTCTGCAGAGATGGGTCTCAGGTCTCGCTCCTGCTCAGGCCAGTCTGTCCAATTGGAGCTCGAAGCAGTCCTCCCGCCTCGGCCTCCCAGCGTGTCAGGATTGCGCAGTTGCTCCAGAAATTATGAGAACAAAACATTATTGTTTGTGCAGTTTTACATCCTCACGCATTCTTCTTTATAATTTGTCTTCAAGGCGCTTCCTCAAACTCAGAAACAAAAGATTTTGAGTTGGCAGAGTTACCTATTTTAGTCTAGTATTTGGGGTGGCAATAAACAGATTAGGTCAGCTGACGAAAAAATGTCACAGTAATAGATGTCTTTTTTTTAATTCAAAATCGTTATTTTTAAAGCTCCCCCCTAAAAAGAAAAATAATCCCCCCCAAGCTAGACATCAAGAGGTTTTTATTTTTTTTTAAGAGGTTTTTAAAGATAAAATGCTGAGATAAGAAAACGTGGAAGGTTTCAAAACTGAAATTCGTTCAATTAACCTTTATTACAGTACTTAAGGAATTAGCCCTGGCCCAGTGAACTTCACATATGGTACTTTTCTCCTGATTTTTGTTATTTATTTATATATATATATATATTTTTTTTTTTTTTTGAGACAGCCTCACTTTGTTGCCCCAGCTACAGTGCCGCCCTGTCCTCGGCCAGGCTCACAGCAACCTCAAACCGCCTAGGTTCAAGAGATCCTCTAGCCTCAGCCTCCCAGTAGCAGCAACCATGAGCACCTGCCACACCGCAAAGCCTGGCTAATTTTTCTATTTTTAGGAGAGAGAAGTCTTGTTCTAGCTCAGGCTCATCTGTAACTACTGAGCTGTAGGACTTCCTCCACTTCAGAGTCTGTGCTAGAATTAAAGCCCTGAGCCACCACCCAGCCAGCCTGATAGTTTTTTAAGTCTTTTGAAATAACTGGTCAATTTAGAAATTGGTCCTATTTTAACTACGTGATGTATATATCTGAATAATTTAAAAATGAGTGTGTGGGGGTGGCACCTGTGGCTCAGTGGGTAGGGCACCAGCCCCATATACCGAGGGAGGCGGGTTCAAACCCTGCCCTGGCCAAACTGCAACAACAAACTAGCCGGGTGTTGTGACGGGGAGCCTGTAGTCTCAGCTACTCGGTAGGCTGAGGCAAGAGAATCACCTAAGCCCAAGAGCTGGAGGTTGCTGTGAGCTGTGATGCAACAGAACTCTACCAAGGGTGACAAAGTGAAACTCTGTCTCAAAAAAAAAAAAAAAGTGAACTTTAATGACGATTTAATTACAAAATTCAGCCCAGGGCTCTAAGCAGGCAAAACTATGCAGGAATGTTCCAATTCCAAAGAGGGAGGTGAAATAAGAATTTGACACCCACCCACCCCCTACCCTCCAACCCCTATCTCCCGTCCCACCAAGGGACTACCCAGTTCACTTAAGGCAGAGCTTGAGTTGACCCATCTTACTTATCATGTGGCCAGTGAGATAGAGACAGAAAGGGTTGGCGACTGGAGGGGCTTACTATGTTGCTCAGGTTGGTCCTGAATTCCAGTCTAAAGTGATCCACCTCAGCCTCCCAAAGTGCTAGGAGGCATGAACCACCACACCTAGCCTAATTTGTGCTTTTGAGGAACCCATTTGACAACCTCACTTTGCCTTTTATGAAAGACTAATTAAATGACCGTTTATTTTAATAATGTTTTATGATGTTCAGGTGAAAACTTCCGTATTTAAAAACTAAAAACAGCGTACGAGGTGGCTCATGCCTGAAATCCTAGCACACTGGGATGCCCAGATGGGAGTTTCATGACACCAGGGCACTCTACCCAGGGTGACAGAGTAAAACTCTCTTTCATAAATAAATACATACATACATACATACATACATACTAAAGACAAAAAAAAAGTTTTTTAGCATGTGGTTGAGAATAATTTACTTTCTTTCATGAACAGTGATCATTTAACTCACAAAACCTTTTAAATTAAAATGCTTTTAAGATTAGAAATTCATCAGCCTAGCAAGCATTTTGTTGTAGGAAGAGGATGAACTAATCCTAATGGGGATGATTATTTTTTGCTAAACACTTTAAATTAGGTATTGAGTATATTTTTGTTTTCATCAGTAAGTATAGTTTTAACAATATGTCAAGCCATATTCCCAGTGTGAAATTGATTGCACTTTTATTTTACCTGTTAACAATTAACAATTTCTCTGGAGCGCTCAATAAAATCTGCAAAAGGCCCCCCTCTTATCACAAGTGAATTAACTTTAAGTATAATTTAATGAACCTTCATTTGGATGGGCGCTGGGGACATCTTGGCTTCCTAAACTGTTTTTTGTTTTGTTTTGTTTTGTTTTTTTGAGACAGCGTCTCACTATGTCACCCTCGGTAGAGTGCCATGGCATGACAGTTCACAGCAACCTCCAACTCTTGGGCTTAAGTGATTCTCTTGCCTCAGCCTCCCAAGTAGCTGGGACTACAGGCACCTACCACAACGCCCGGCTATTTTTTGTTGCAGTTGTCATTATTGTTTAGCAGACCTTGGCTGAGCTCAAACCCACCAGACTTAGTGTATGTGGCTGGCGCCCTACTCAGTGAGCTACAGGCACCACGCCTCCTAGACTGCTTTAAAAATTAAAATAAACCATCTGAAATTCCTTACCAACAGGCTCCAGGAAAGCTTAGATTTGCAAAGGGCATTTGGAACACTATCATGTTGCTATTCACCTAATTTTCTTTAGTAATTGATTCTTTAAAATATTGCGAAAAGTAGATTCCACCCCTTGAAGAATTCTTTCCTCCAGGAAATTTTTTGTCCATGTATAAATGTTGTAACATTATGGTTTATGAAAAGATACATGTAAGTTGTTTTGGTTTCAAAGTTATCTTCTTTTTTAAGATAATCAGCAATGGGAATGGTCCTGCAATAAAATAGCCTATTCCCAGAAATTATGAAAACCTACAGTAATTCAAGCTATTTGAACAACTGATAGTTAATCTCTTGTCTAGGAGGCTACAGAGGAATCCATGCCCAGCTTCTCAAACCTTTAATGACCTAAGATACCTACCTGTCACTCTGTTCTTTGGCTGAGACAAAGGTATGCAATGTATGCATCATTAATTTCTTTGAAGTGGTCTATCTCAAAATGTAGCATATATATAACATTTCTACGTAATAATACATTTGGTTGACTTTAATGGAAAGGTTACATTTTATGTTAGTATTTAGTAAAATTAAGGATTTAGGCAGTCTCTCCTTGGTTTCATAGCTTTGGGTGCCCACTGACACACCTCTGAAGAAAAAAGCATAAGATCTAAGACTGGACAAAATCTGTAAAACCAAAATCTGACTGTCATAATTACTTGGAAATATTTTTATAAATTATGTCCAAGTCCTACCTCAAACGTTTGGATCAGAATCTCCTAAAAATGGCTGGGCGCAGTGGCTCATGCCTATAATCCCAGAACTCTGGGAGGCTGAGGCAGGTGGATTGCCCTGAGCTCACAGGTTCGAGACCAGCCTGAGCAAGAGCAAGACCCCCATCTCTAAAAGTAGCAGGGCATTGTGGAGGGTGCCTATAGTCCCAGCTACTTGGGAGACTGAGACAGGAGAATTACTTGAGCCTAAGAGTTAGAGGTTGCTGTGAGCTATGACACCACAGCACTCTACTGAGGGACACAAAGTGAGACTCTGTCTCAAAAAAAATAAATAAGGGCGGCGCCTGTGGCTCAACCCGTAGGGCGCCGGCCCCATATACCGAGGGTGGCGGGTTCAAACCCGGCCCCGGCCAAACTGCAACCAAAAAATAGCCGGGCATTGTGGCAGGTGCCTGTAGTCCCAGCTACTCGGGAGGCTGAGGCAAGAGAATCGCTTAAGCCCAGGAGTTGGACATTGCTGTGAGCTGGGTGAGGCCACGGCACTCTACTGAGGGCCACAAAGTGAGACTCTGCCTCTACAAAAATAAATAAATCTCCTAGAAATGGGGCCTAAAAATCTGTGTGTTTAAGTTTCCCAGGAAGATGTAAGTGGTAAAAATTATATATATGTAAAACTAAACTACAAAACTGTAGGTTCTGGGCTTGCACACTTAGGAGATAAAACCATAAAGAAACACAAAAGATTGCTGTTACAACCCAACCAGGTTCATTGCCCACTGCTTAAGAGGAAAATAAAACACTGACACTCAGGTGTCACAGCAGAGAAAGAATTTAATATTACAGGCCAGGCACCTTGGCTCATGCCTATAATCCCAGCACTCTGGGAGGCCAAGGCAGGTGGATAGTTTGAGCTCAGGAGTTTGAGACCAGCCTGAGCAAGCCTAAAAATAGCCAGACAGTAGCTGGGCATTGTAGCAGGTGCCTGGAGTCCCAGCTACAAGGGAGGCTGAGGCAAGAGGACCTCTTGAGCCCAAGAGTTTAAGGTTGCTGTGAGCTACAATGCCAAGGTACTCTAGCAAGGATGACTGAGTGAAACGCTGTCTCAAAAAAAAAAAAAAAAAAGGGCGGCGCCTGTGGCTCAGTGAGTAGGGCGCCGGCCCCATATGCCGAGGGTGGAGGGTTCAAACCCAGCCCCAGCCAAACTGCAACAAAAAAATAGCTGGGCATTGTGGCGGGGGCCTGTAGTCCCAGCTGCTCGGGAGGCTGAGGCAGGAGAATCGTGTAAGCCCAAGAGTTAGAGGTTGCTGTGAGCCATGTGACGCCACAGCACTCTACCGGAGGGCGGTACAGTGAGACTCTGTCTCTACAAAAAAAAGAATTTAATATTGCAGGTACCATTCAAAGAAACAAGGAATTTCTCTCTCTTTTTTTTTTTTCTTGAGACAGACTCTCATTATGTAGCCCCTGGTAGAGTGCTGTGGCATCCCAGCTCACAGACAGCAACCTCAAACTCTTGAGCTTAAGTGATTTTCTTGCCTCAGCCTCCCAAGTAGCTGGGACTACAGGCACCCAGCCACAATGCCTGGCTATTTTGTTGTTGTTGTTGCAGTTGTCGTTATTTAGCTGGTCTAGGCTGGGTTCGAATCCACCAGCATTGGTGCATGTGGCTAGCGCCGAAACCGTTGTGCTACAGGAACTGAGCAGCGAAACAAGGAATTTCTCAAATTCATCTCCCCAAGAATTTGGGATAAAGATAGTTTGGCAGGGAAAGGGCTAAGCAATTGTGTCTGCTGATTAACTAAGGATGAATTCATACGATTGGGAAGCAAAAATTGTTTTCTTGTGCTGAGTCAGTTCCCAGGTAGCAAAACCAGTTAAGTTGGTTCCTTTGGCCACAGGTCTGGTTGGGTCACTTGGTCCACCAAACCAGCCTTAGGTTTCACAAGGATACTGTTATCTATGGGAGCAATGAAGAAAAAGAATCTTCATGACCCTAAGCGATGTTGCTCTTCAGTAAGAAGCAATTATATGAAGCAAGGTAGGGAACGATGGCTGGTAATACAGATAGTTTTTTTTCTTTCTGTTTTTAACTATGCCTACACCTTTGCAGAGCTCAGGTCCCTACCATTGTTTCCACCTTACAGTCTTTCATGAATTTCATAAAGGACAGTTTCGTTACTACAAAAGTCAGGAGAGTGGGGTGGCGCCTGTGGTTCAGTGAGTAGGGCACTGGCCCCATATGCCGAGGGTGGCGGGTTCAAACCCAGCCCCGGCCAAACTGCAACAAAAAAATAGCTGGGAGTTGTGGCGGGCACCTGTAGTCCCAGCTGCTTGGGAGGCTGAGGCAAGAGAATGGCGAAAGCCCAAGAGTTAGAGGTTGCTGTGAGCCATGTGATGCCATGGCACTCTACCCAAGGGCGGTAAAGTGAGACTCTGTCTCTACAAAAAACAAAAAACAAAAAAAAAGTCAGGAGAGTGATTACTTTGGAGGAAGAGACAGGGGTCACTTGGAGGTATTTTTGAGGTGCCAGCCTGGGTTAGTTAACAAGAATGTTTCTCTTTATAATAGTTCACTAATCTATTTGTTAAAAAAAGAAAAGAAAAACTTTCCCAGAAGATTCTGTTGCATATTTAAGTTTGGGAAACTCAATGTTTGGTGGCGTCTAGTTATTGCTATGTCTAATATTCTATTTCCGCTGTCTTTCCATCAGGTCTATTAAATAACCTTCATTAGTCTTTCCTAGGGACACTTCCCCTAGTGGGGAAGGACACTATTTAGTTTTCTCTTTTTTTGAAACTTCCACAAATGTTAGTTGACAAGCACTTTTTTTTTCTACAATTTACTAACTGGAGTTTTCTAAAATCTACAGCATACGGGGCTTGGCGCCAGCCACATGCACCAGAGCTGGTAGGTTAGATTCCAGCCCAGGCCTGCCAAACAACAATGACAACTACAACCAAAACAGAGAATTGCTTAAGCCCAAGAGTTTGAGGTTACTGTGAGCTCTGACACTACGGCACTCTACTACCAAGGGCTCTGTCTCAAAAAATGTAAATAAATAAATATAAAAATCTACATCATAGCAAGGCACTGTGGCTCCCACCTGTAATCCTAGCATTCTGGGAGGCCGAAGCAGGTAGATCCCTGGAATACAGGAGGTGGACACCAACCTGAGCAAAAGTGAGACCCTGTCTCTACTAAAAATAAAAAAAAACTAGCTGGGCATTGTGACCAGCGAGTGCCTGTAGTCCCAGCTACCTTGGAGGATGAAGCAGGAGGATAGCTTCAGTCCAGGAATTTGAAGTTGCTGTAAGTGAAGCTTAAGGCCATGGCATCCTAGCCTGGGTAATACAGTAAGACTCCATCACAAAACAAAACAAAAAAGTATTCTTTTTTAAAAATATATTCTCTGCTCTGCGCCTGTGGCTCAAGTAGCTAAGGTGCCAGCCACATACACCTGAGCTGGCGGGTTTGAATCCAACCCGGTCCACCGAACAACAATGATGGCTGCAACCAAAAAATGGCCAGGTGTTGTGGCTGGTGCCCGTAGTCTCAGCTACTTGGGATGTGGAGGCAGGAGAATCTCTTGAGCCCAAGAGTTGGAGATTGCTGTGAGCTGTGATGTCACAGCACTCTACCTACGGCGACACCTTGAGGCTTTGTCTCCAAAAAAAAAAAAAGTATATATATATATTCTCTAGGAGTTTTGTTTTGTTTTTATAAATATGAAAATAGGTGAACAACAGGCTTACTGTAAAAAAAAAGAATCATTAGATATTTTAAATTTTTCAGAGTAGGCTCGGTGCCCGTAGCACAGTGGTTATGGCATCAGCCACATGCACCAAGGCTGGCGAGTTTGAACCCAGCCCAGGCCAGCTAAACAACAATGACAACTGCAACAAAAAAAAAACAGCCAGGCATTGTGGCAAGTGCCTGTAGTCACAACTGCCTAGGAGGCTGAGGCAAGAGAATCACTTAAGCCCAAGAGGTTGAGGTTGCTGTGAGCTGAGATGCCACAGCAATCTACTGAGGGCGACATAGTGAGACTCTGTCTCAAAAAAAAGTAAATAGGGCGGCGCCTGTGGCTCAGTCGGTAAGGCGCCGACCCCATATACCGAGGATGGCCCCGGCCAAACTGCAACCAAAAAATAGCCGGGCGTTGTGGCAGGCGCCTGTAGTCCCAGCTACTCGGGAGGCTGAGGCAAGAGAATCGCTTCAGCCCAGTAGTTGGAGGTTGCTGTGAGCTGTGTGAGGCCACGGCACTCTACCGAGGGCCATAAAGTGAGACTCTGTCTCTACAAAAAAAAAAAAAAAGTAAATAAATAAAATTTTCAGAGTAATGGGATACATAAAAGGGTCTGTTTCTCAACAGGGTCTGTTTCTCAATCCTTATAACAAAGGATTGCAGTTACTGTAATAGGGTATTACTAAGGGAATTCTGGAGAACAGTGAGAGTAGCCGCTCCAAGACTGTTCTGTTCTTCCATCTCCAGAATTAAAGTTTTTTATATAAAAGTGCAAAGTAAAAGCGCCAGGCATGGTGGCTCACGCCTGTGATCTCAGCACTTGGGAGGGTGAGGCAGGTGGATTGCCTGAGCTCACAGATTGGAGACCAGCCTGAGAGAGAGGGAGACCCTGTCTGGAAAAAATAGCCAGGCGTTTTGAGATTGCTGTGAGCTGTGATGCCATAGCACTCTACTGAGGGTGACAGAGTGAGACTCAGAAAAAAAAATTTCCAAGCAAAGACCACATTAATCCTTATTTTACACTTGATCTTAGCCAAAAGGCCGAGAAGCGATAATCCTTATTTTAAATAATAATCAGTGCTCAGCACCTGTAGCTCAGCGGCTAGGGCGCCAGCCACATACACTGGGGCTGGCAGGCTCAAAGCCTGCCCAGGCCCGCTAAACAACAATGACAACTACAACAAAAAAATAGCCAGCGTTGTGGTGGGCACCTATCGTCCCAGCTACTTGGGAGGCTGAGACAAGAGAATCGCTTAAGCCCAAGAGTTTGAGGTTGCTGTGAGCTGTGATGCAATGGAACTCGACCAAGGGCGACATGGTGAGACTCTGTCTCAAAAAAAAAAAAATTGGGGTGGCACCTGTGGCTCAGCGAGTAGGGTGCGGGCCCCATATACCGAGGGTGGTGGGTTCAAACCTGACCCCGGCCAAATTGCAACAAAAAATAGCCGGGCATTGTGGCAGGCGCCTGTAGTTCCAGCTACTCAGGAGGCTGAGGCAAGAGAATCGCCTAAGCCCAGGAGCTGGAGGTTGCTGTGAGCTGTGATGCCATAGCACTCTACCGAGGGCAACAAAATGAGACTCTGTGTCTTAGAAAAAAATTTTTAGAGTGGTGCCTGTGGCTCAAGGAGTAGGGCTCCTGTCCCACATGCCGGAGGTGGTGGGTTCAAATCCAGCCCTGGCCAAAAACCACAAAAATAAAAAAATTAAAAAATAATTTTTTTTAATTTTAAAAATAAGTAATAGTAATGCAAATAAAGTAACATTCACATTGTCAAATAAGAGTATGTCTATTGCAGAATGCTTTGACTCTGAGGTTCAGTATGGAGTCATCAATTAACTACTTATTATTTTTTTCCCCAAAGTATCAAAGAACAAACAACTGATAATTATAAATACAGATAAAAGATAATTTAAAAAAATAGATCATGCCAAATCTTATAGACAATAGAAAAAGAAGAAATATTTCAAAATCATTCTACTTAATCTGGATACACCTGATTAAGAGTATTTTTGCATTACTATTATTATTATTCCTTAATACTTTGTTACAGCAATCGTCTGATTTCTTTTCTGAATGTATTTGTCTTCATTTGTTCATTGCAAGGTTTTTGTTTCTGGTCCCTATCTTAAACATTGTTATTGTTGTTAAAGTTTAAGCCTTTCTTTTTTTTTTTTTTTTTTTTTTTTTTGTAGAGACAGAGTCTCACTGTACCGCCCTTGGTAGAGTGCCGTGGCATCACACGGCTCACAGCAACCTCTAACTCTTGGGCTTACGCGATTCTCTTGCCTCAGCCTCCCAAGCAGCTGGGAAGGTTTAAGCCTTTTTAATTTTTTTTTTTTTTTTTTTTTTGGTAGAGATAGAGTTTCAGTTTATTGCCCTCGGCAGAGTGCCGTGGCATCACACAGCTCACAGCAACCTCCAACTCCTGGGCTTAGGCAATTCTCTTGCCTCAGCCTCCCGAGTAGCTGGGACTACAGGCGCCCGCCTCAACGCCAGGCTATATTTTTGTTGCAGTTTGGCCACGGCTGGGTTCGAACCCACCACCCTCGGTATATGGGACTGGAGCCCTACCCACTGAGCCACAGGCACCGCCCAGCCTTTTAAATTTTGTGAAGGCAAAAAGTGGAAGCCTAATGAACACATGTATATGTGAAAAAAATAAATAATAATCAGCATAACTCAGTGACTATTACAATATTCCCATTCAAAAATTAATCTCCTAAATCAATCTACCTAAACTACCAAAGACAGGAGTCTTTCCGGTGGGAGCTAATTTTACAAAACAGTAAGAATGGGAGATAGGGAGTAAAGGTCAGGCAGGATATAAACCTACCAGACCAGCTGTGTCATGTCTGCTGTAGCCTGCCTGACTCCATCCTATTCTCATTAACGTGTGCTTTTAGCATAATGATAGCTCAAAGCAACCTGTGGGGCTCAGTGATCCTCATGCCTCAGCCCCCCAAGTGGCTGGGATTGCAGGTGCCCAACACAATGCCTGCCTAATTTTTCTACTTTGGTAGAGATGGAGTCTCACTCTTGCTCAAGCTGGTCTCAAACTCTTGAGCTCAAGCAATCTGCCCACGTCTGCCTTACAGAGTGCTAGGATTAGCAAGAGCCACCATGCCTGACCTCTTTAATTAGTTTTTTCTTTTTAAAAAATAACCTAGAGCAGGCGGCGCCTGTGGCTCAAAGGGGAAGGGCACCGGTCCCATATGCCGGAGGTGGTGGGTTCAAACCCAGCCCCGGCCAAAAACCACACACACACAAAAAAATAAATACATAAAATAAAATCTAAAAAAATAAAAAAATAAAAGCAAAATGGCAAAAATTAAAAAAAACAAAAAAACCTAGAGCAAAGAGTAATAGCTGTGTTACCACCTAACCCAGGTTACTAGAAAGGGCCTAATTTTAAATTCTAATTAGAATATGGTATTCTTTAATTTCAATCTGTATCAAATAACTGGGCTGCTTAATATAGGAAACCAAGTGCCTACTAAATGACCTCACTAAATTTTTGGTGAGTTAATGAAATAAAAAGTCTAGGCTAGCTGCAGTGAATCATGCCTGTAATACTAGCACTTTGGGAGGCCCAGATGAGCACAATGTTTGAGCTCAGGGGTTCCAGACCAGTCTGAGTAAGAGCAAGAACTGTCTCTACTAAAAACAGGAAAAGCAGTCGGGCATTGTGGCAGATACCTGTAGTCCCAGCTACTGGGGAGGCTGAGGCGAAAGGATTGCTCGAACCCAGGAATTTGAGTTTGCTGTAAGATATGACATCATGGTATTCAACTGAGCGTGACAGAGTGAAGACTCTGTCTAAATAAATAAATAAATAAATAAATAAAATTCTAACAATATTTAAGTGTCTACTATGTACCAGGCCCAAGCACTATTTCTAGGAACTAGATATGCAGTAGTGAACAAAACAAGCTCCTGTCCCTGCTGTCATGGAACTTACATTTTATTTATTTATTTATTTATTTATTTTGAGACAGAGTGTCATCCTGTCACTCTCAGCAGAGTGCCACAGTGTCATAGCTCACAGCAATCTCAAACTCTTTTTATTTATTTGTTTATTTTTTAAGACAGAGTCTTGGCTTGGTGCCCGTAGCACAGTGGTAGGGCACCAGCCACATACACCAAGGCTGGCAGGTTCAAACACAGCCCAGGCCAGCTAAATAAAAATGGCAACTGCAACAAGAAAAAAAAAAAAATAGGGGCGGAGCCTGTGGCTCAAGGAGTAGGGCGCCAGCCCCATATGCCGGAGGTGGTGGGTTCAAACCCAGCCCCAGCCAGAAACTGCTAAAAAAAAAAAATAGCCAGGCGTTGTGGTGGATGCCTATAGTCCCAGCTTCTTGAGAGGCTGAGGCAAGAGAATCGCTTAAGCCCAAGAGTTTGAGGTTGCTGTGAGCTGTGATGCTATAGCACTCTACCAAGAGAGCGACATAGTGAAACTCTTGTCTCAAAAAAAAAAAAATAAGAAAGAAAGAGTCTCAGTCTGGCACCCTGAGTAGAGTGCTGTGACATCTTGCTCTTGCTCAGTCTGGTCTCTAACTCCTGACCACTCTGCCTCCCAGAGTGCTAGGATTACATGCACGAGCCACCACACTCAGCTGCCCAAACAATCTTAAACTCTTGAGTTCAAGCAATCCTCTTGCCTTAGCCTCCTGAGTAGCTGAGACTACTGGTACCTGCCACAACACAAGGCTATATTTAGTAGAGACGGGGTCTCACTCTTGCTCAGGCTGCTGTCAAACTCCTGATCTTAAGCAATCCACCCTGTCTCAGCCTCCCAAAGTGCTATGATTACAGGAGTGAGCCACCACTTGGGCCTGCAACTTACATTCTAATAGAAGTATAAGCAAATTTAATACTCAAAAGAAAAAAAAGGTAGGGAAGGAAGAAAAAAGAGAGTTGCCCCTTTTCTCAGATAAAAAACTCAGAGAAAGTTGTTCTGATGATAGGTGGGCACAAACTTGAAGGAAAATGAAACCCCATAGTTATCGAGGGGAAGAGTGTTCCAAGCTGTGACCATATTGGACATATGCCTTAAAGAGGAGCTTGTTCACAAGTAGATGGCAAAGAGGCCAGGTGCGGCTGTGTTGAGGTAAGCAAGAGAGTGATGGTAAATGACACCTGAGAAAGCTAAGACCAGGTCGTGTCATAGATGAGTAAGCAAGTGAGAAGATGGAAGGAAATGACATTGGTGAGGTAAGTGTTATGAGGAACCTTGTAAGCCATACTAAAGACTTAAGCTTTTATTTTGAGTGAGAGAGAAGGCTGTTAAGAATTTTATTTTAGGGCGGCGCCTGTGGCTCAGTCGGTAAGGCGCCGGCCCCATATACCGAGGGTGGTGGGTTCAAACCCGGCCCCGGCCAAACTGCAACCAAAAAATAGCCGGGCGTTGTGGCGGGCGCCTGTAGTCCCAGCTGCTTGGGAGGCTGAGGCAAGAGAATTGCTTAAGCCCAGGAGTTGGAGGTTGCTGTGAGCTGTGTGAGGCCACGGCACTCTACAGAGGGCCATAAAGTGAGACTCTGTCTCTACAAAAAAAAAAAAAAAAGAATTTTATTTTAGGGCGGCGCCTGTGGCTCAGTGAGTAGGGCGCCGGCCCCATATGCCTAGGGTGGCGGGTTCAAACCCAGCCCCGGCCAAACTGCAACAAAAAAATAGCCGGGCGTTGTGGTGGGCACCTGTAGTCCAGCTGCTCGGGAGGCTGAGGCAAGAGAATTGCGTAAGCCGTGTGATGCCACGGCACTCTACCTGAGGGCGGTACAGTAAGACTCTGTCTCTACAAAAAAAAAAAAGAATTTTATTTTATTTTTATTTCAGAGTATTATGGGGGTACAAATGTTTTGGTTACATGAGTTGCTTTTGTACAGTTCAGTCAAAGTTATAAGTATGCCCCTCACCTGATACCGTGCATTGTACCTCTTAGGTCTGAATCTGCCCCCTCCCACCTGCCATTAAGAATTTTAGTGAGGGCAGCACCTGTGGCTCAAAAGAGTAGGGCGCTGGCCCCATTTGCCAGAGGTGGTGGGTTCAAACCCAGAGCTAGCCAAAAACTGCAAAAAAAAAAAAAAGAATTTTAGTGAACCTGACTCTCTAGATCAGCGGTTCTCCACTGTGGGTTGCGACCCACAGGAACTGGAAGGTTGAGAACCACTGCTCTAGATGTGAACTTCACACATCCTTCTCAGTTTTCCCCTACTTCTCCTAGGTGGGATGAGACGGCTAGAGTGAGTTGGAGTTGGTCATTTCCCTTCCCCCAGATCACTTAGGCTCCAATAAAAACTCCAGCAGAGTAGGCTTTGGTTAAATAGTTTCTCCTGTGGGCAGGCCTTGTTAAGAACAAAATTGCTCTGGTTTATTTCAAAATGGAGCCTTTTCCCCCTCTTCTTACCAGAGGCACGGATAGTCACCCTCAGGACCTGCGGATCTGTTAGAACTCTAGGAGGTAAAACTCACAAAGGGTATTGAGGAGGGACAATGTTGGTTCTGAGTTTTTATCCCTCAGACTTGTGCACTTTCAGCCTCCAGCAAATTGCCAACTATAGTTCAGGTTTCCCTATCTGGGCACTGGTTCCTTTGGGGCTTTCAGTTTCTAGTTTGTGCTCCAGTAAATTTTGATTCCCTGCCTCGGCGCCTGTGGCTCAAGCAGCTAAGGCACCAGCCACATACTCCTGAGCTGGCGGATTTGAATCCAGCCCAGGCCGCCAAACAACAATGACGGCTGCAACCAAAAATAACCGGGCATTGTGGTGGGCGCCTGTAGTCCCAGCTACTTGGGAGGCAGAGGCAAGAGAATTGCTTGAACCCAGGAGTTGGAGGTTGCTGTGAGCTGTGATGCCATAGTACTCTACCCAGGGTGACAGCTTGAGGCTCTGTTTCAAAAATACATATATATATATATATATATATTTTTTTTTTTTATTCTCTACATTCATCTGTCAGCCTCACCACTTCTGGAGGCAGTGGTTTGCCCAGTGACCTCACTTTATTTGTGGATCTAAGAGTTGCTGATTTTCAGTTTGTTCAGCTTTTAACTCGTTGTTAGCACAGAGCAGCAATTTCCAAGATTTATGCATGCCAGACCGGAAAAAGGAATTCAACAAGCATCACCATTAATAATTTTGAACAGGGAGGCGATGGCTAACACCTGTAATCCTAGCACTCTGGGAGGTAGAGGTGGGTGAATTGCTTGAGCTCAGGAGTTTGAGAACAGCCTGAGCAAGAGCAAGAATGTGTCTCTAAAAATAGCCAAGCTGGGTGGCACCCAGAGCTCAATGGGTAGGGCAGCAGCCACATACACCAAGGCTGGCGGGTTCCAACCCCGCCTGGACCAGCTAAAACAGCAATGACAACTGTAACAAAAAAATAGCCAGGTGTTGTGGTGGGCACCTATAGTCCCAGCTACCTGGGAGGCTGAGGCAAGATTTTGAGATTGCTGTGAGCTGTAACACCACGCCACTCTACCCAGGGCGAAAGCTTGAGACTTTGTCTCAACATAAATAAATAAATAAATAGATAATAATGATAAATAATAGCTGAGAATTGTGGCTGGCGCCTGTAGTCCCAATTACTCAAAAAGAACTTTGAGCAGAGGTGTACTATCTAATGTAAATGTCTTGAGAGGATTTTTCAGACTGCTATGTGGGAAACAGACTAGAGGGAGATGAGTTTATGTGGAGACTAGGTAGTAGACTATTTATTAATGAAGGTGAGAGCTGATGCTGACTTGTTTGCTTTGGTTAAGGTAGAGGGGTGATATGTAATTAGATTATAGATACATTTCAAGTAACAGAACCCATAGATTTGCTGATTGATTTGGATATATTTGGACTGTGTAAGAGAGAGGAAAGTTTACAGCATGAGCAAGAAAAAGAGTGGAGTTACCATTTACTAAGGTAATTGGAGAGAGTAGATTGAAGGGAATTTTGTTTTTGTTGTTGTTTTTTGAGACAGAGCCTCAAGCTGTAGCCCTGGCTAGAGGGCCGTGCAAGCATAGCTCACAGCAACCTCAAACTCTTGGGCTTAAGCAATTCTCTTGCCTTAGCCTCCACGTAGCTGGGACTACAGGCGCCCACCACAACGCTCGGCTATTTTTTGGTTGTAGTTGTCCTTGTTGTTTAGCTGGCCTGGGCCAGGCTCAAACCTGCCAACTCTGGTATATGTGGCTGGCGCCTTAGCTGCTTGAGCTACAGGCACCCAACCTGAAAGGAATGTTTTATGCATGTTAAATTTGAGATGGTTGTTGGACATCCAATAGATAATAAGCAGACAGTTGGATAACTTGTCAAGGAAAGAATTATAGGTTAGAGTATATTAGCCAAGCAAAATGAACTACACTAAATCCTAAAGGATTGTCTAGCTTTTTATTCTAGGAGATGCCATCTTGCTCCTATTCAACCCACCTCTGCCCATCCTTTATCTATCTGTGTGCTATTTGGGTTTGGTTTTTTGTTTTTGAGACAGAGTTTCACTTTGTCACCCTCGATAGAGTGCTGTGGCATCATAGTTCACAGCAACCTCAAACTCCTAGGCTTAAGCGATTCTCTTGCATCAGCCTCCACAGTAGCTGGTACTACAGGCGCCCACCACAACGCCTTGCTATTTTTAGAGATCGGGCCTTGCTCTGCCTCAGACTGGTCTCAAATCTGTGAACTCCGGCAATCCACCCACCTTGGCCTCCCAGAGTGGTAGGATACAGACGTGAGCCACCGGGCCCAGCCCCGGGTTTTATTTTTGTTTAATTTACTTTTTTGAGACAGAGTCTCACTCTGTCACCCTGGGTAGAAGGCTGTGGCATCATAGCTCACAGAAACCTCAAACTCTTGGACTCAAGCAATCCTCCTGCCTCAGCCTCCCAAGTAGCTGGGATAACAGGTACTCACCACAATACTCAGCTTAGTATTTGGGTTTTTGTTTACCAACTCCTCTTCTTTCCCCTGAGAATTGTCTCTCAACAAACTAGGTACATAAACAAATAACAAAGTGAAAAAGAGTACGTGGATTCTACTAGAAAATACTGATTTTGTTTATTTACTCTCTTGCTCAGAGAGTTAACCCAATAGTTAACTAACAACTTGCTTTGCTTAATTTGAGTTTTAAATATTCTGTATCTTTCTCTGTATTTTTAGTACAGAAAAAGGCAGTGTACAGCACGGTACCTGAATAAATATTTTTAGATTTGAGAGATTGCTGCTTTTCTGTACAAACCTTCTTCTCTTCCATTCCAAACTATAAAATAGACTTTCCTTTTGCAGAGCAATTTAGCACTATCTGGTAAAAAGAAGGATGCTAAAATGACCCAGAAATTAAACAGCTAGGTGTATTGCTTAGAGAAATTTATAATATATACACAAAAGGATATGTACAAGGATATTTATTGGAGCCTTGTATTAATAGAAAATTGGGGCAACTCTAATATTCTTTTTTTTTTTCTTTTTTTGAGACAAAGTCTCACTTGGTCACCCTTGATAGAGTGTCATGGCACCTTAACTCACAGCAAATTCAAACTCTTGGGTTCAAGTGATTCCCTTGCCTTAGTCTCCCACATAGCTGGGACTACAGGCACCCGCCACAGCACCCAGCTATTTTTTAGAGATGGGGGGGGGTCTCACTCTTGCTCAGGTGTTTCAAACTTGTGAGCTCAGGCAATCCACCTGCCTCAGCCTCCCAAGTGCTGGGATTACAGGAGTGAGCCACTGTGCCTGGTTTTAACATAAATGTTCTTAAAAAAAAAAAAAAATGGTTAGGGTGGCGCCTGTGGCTCAAAGGAGTAGGGCACGGCCCCATATGCCGGAGGTGGTGGGTTAAAACCCAGCCCCCGCCAAAAACTGCAAAAAAAAAAAAAAAAGGTTAAATTACAGAGTATTCAAGCATTGGAACAGTATAAACATAAAATGAATAACATAGAACTGTATTTGTTAGTGTGGATAAAAATCATAGGTAATGTAGAGAAAAAAGTAGGATATAAAATATATATATAGTTTTTCTGGGGGGGTGTTTTTTATTTTTATTTTTTTATTTTTTGAGACAGAGCCTCAAGCTATAGCCCTGGGTAGAGTGCTGTGGCGTCACAGCTCACAGCAACCTCAAACTCTTGGGCTTAAACGATTCTTTTGCCTCAGCCTCCCAAGTAGCTGGGACTGCAGGTGCCCACTACAATGCCCGGCTATTTTTTGTTGTAGTTGTCATTGTTGTTTGTCATTGTCCTGGCTAGGTTCAAACCCACCAGCCTTGGTGTATGTGGCTGGAGCCATAACCACTGTGCTATAGGCGCTGAACCAAGATTTTTCTATTTTTAGGACAGATAGGGTCTTGCTCTAGCTCAGGCTGGTCCCAGACACCTAAACTCGGGCAATCCTCCTGCCTTGGCTTCCCAGAGTGCTAGGATTACAGGTGTGAGCCACCTTGCTTAGCCTATATATATAGTTTTATTTCTCATTTCTCAAAAAGAAAAATCATCCCATTTAATTTCCAGAGACTTCCATGTGAGACACTATGTAAAATTATTATTATTATTATTTTTTTTTTTTTTGTAGTTTTTGGCCAGGGCTGGGTTTGAACCTGCCACCTCCAGCATATGGGGGTGGCGCTCTACTCCTTTGAGCCACAGGCACCGCCTTGTAAAATTATTTTTAAATACATTAGTTCATTTCATTTTTTTTTTTTTTTTTTTTTGTAGAGACAGAGTTTCACTTTATGGCCCTCGGTAGAGTGCCGTGGCCTCACACAGCTCACAGCAACCTCCAACTCCTGGGCTTAAGCGATTCTCTTGCCTCAGCCTCCCAAGTAGCTGGGACTACAGGTACCTGCCACAATGCCCGGCTATTGTTTGGTTGCAGTTTGGCGGGGCCTGGTTTGAACCTGCCACCCTCGGTATATGGGGCCAGCGCCTTACGGACTGAGCCACAGGCGCCGCCCTTCATTTCATTTTTTTTAATTTTAATTTGAATTTCATTTCAAATTTTCTTTTTTTTTTGTAGAGACAGAGTCTCACTTTATGGCCCTCGGTAGAGTGCCGTGGCATCACACAGCTCACAGCAACCTCCAACTCCTGGGCTTAAGCGATTCTCTTGCCTCAGCCTCCTGAGCAGCTGGGACTACAGGCGCCCGCCACAACGCCCAGCCATTTTTTTGGTTGCAGTTCAGCCAAGGCCGGGCTTGAACCCGCCACCCTCGGTATATGGGGCCGGCGCCCTACCGACTGAGCCACAGGCGCCGCCCCATTTCAAATTTTCTTAATGACTATGTGAAGTGGTTGATTATTATCCATATTTTACATTTATTCAAAAAAAATTACATAATATGTGCCAGACACTGTTCCAAAGAGTCTGAAGTTACTGTGAGCTATGATAAATATACAGCAATGAACTTTCTTTTCCACCCAGGTAGGGTGGCTCACATCTGTAATCCCAGCACTCTGGGAGGTGGAGGTGGGTGGATTGTTTGAGTTCACAAGTTCAAGACCAGCCTGAGCAACAGCAAAACCCTGTTTCTAGTAAAAATAGAAAAACTAGCTAGGCATTGTGGCAGGGGCCTGTAATCTCAGTTACTTGGGAGGCTAAAGCAGGAGGATCTCTTGAACCCAAGAGTTTGAGACTACTGTGAGCTATGATGATATCTTTGTACTCTATTAAGGGCAACAGAATGAGACTCTGTTTCAAAAAAAACCAAAAAGTTCTTTTTCCCATGGACTTTTAAATCTAATGAGGGTAGACAGATAAAAAATATGTAAATAGTTATGGGTCAGATGGTAATATAGGCTATGAAGAGGAAAAATAAAAGAGCACAGCAGGATGGAGAGTAGTAACAATTATTTTTAGTCAGGGTGCAGTGCCTCACACCTGTACACCTGTAATCTAGCACTCTGGGAGAGATAGATTGCTTGAGCTCAGGAGTTTGAGACCAGCCTGAGCAAGACTGAGACCCATCTCTAAAAAAATAGAAAAGAAAAACTAGCAGGGCACTGTGGTGGTTACCTATAGTCCCAGCTACTTGGGAGGCTGAGGCAAGAGGACAATTTGACCCCAGAGCTTGAGGTTGTTATGAGCTATGATGATGCTATGGCACTCTACCCAGGGTAAAAGAGTGAGACTCTGTCTAGAAAAAAAAAATAATTATTTTCAATAGTTTAAGTAAATTAGGCATGGCAACCCTAGCACAGTGGTTATGGCGCCAGCCACAAACACAGAGGCTGCGGGGTTCGAACCCGGCCTGGCCAGCTGAACAATAATGACAACTGCAACAACAACAAAAAATAGCCGGATGTTGTGGCGGGCACCTGTTGTCCCAGCTACTTGGGAGGCTGAGGCAAGAGAATCACTTAAGCCCAAAAGTTTGAATTGCTGTAAGCTGTGACTTCACAGCACTCTACCAAGGGCGACATAGTAAGACTCTGTCTGAAAAAAAATAAAAATACATTAATTACATAATAACATCTGAGATTAGCAACATTAGAAGCCTTTTTTTTTTTTTTTTTTTTGTAGAGACAGTCTCACTTTTTCGCCCTCGGTAGAGTGCCATGGTGTCACACAGTTCACAGCAACCTCAAGGTCTTGGGCTTAGGTGATTCTCTTGCCTCAGCCTCCTGAGTAGCTGGGACCACAGGCGCCCACCACAACGCCCGGCTATTTTTTTGGTTGTTGCAGTTCGGCCAGGGCCAGGTTTGAATCTGCCACCCTTGGCAAATGGGACCAGCGCCCTACCCACTGAACCACAGGTGCTGCCAGAAGCCTTTTTTTTTTTTGAGACAGAGTCTCACTTTGTCACCCTTGGTAGAGTGCTATAGCATCATAGCTCACAGCAGCAACCTCCAACTCTTCAGCTCAAGTGATTCTCTTGCCTTAGCCTCCCAAGTAGCTGGGACTACAGGTGCCCACACAATGCCCAGCTTTTTTTTGTTGCAATTGTCATTGTTGTTTAGCTGGCCGGGACCAGGTTCAAACTGCCTGCCTGGGGGTGTACCCACTGAGCTACAGCCAACAGCCAACATTAGAAGCCTTTTTACTGGATCAGGAAGGAATAGAAGGTAGTTAGAGGTGGGTGGCCAAGGTGGTGGATTGCCTGAGCTCAGGAGTTTGAGACCAGCCTGAACAAGAGTAAGAGCCCCCCCCCCCTTTACTCCCTCCACCCTATCTCTACTAAAAATAGAAAAACTAGCTGGGCATAGTGGCACATGCCTGAAGTCTCAACTACTCAGGAGACTGAGGCAAAAAGATTACTCAAGCCCAAGAGTTTTAAGTTAGTTCTGCGCCTATAGCTCAAGTGGCTAGGGCACCAGCCACATGCACCGAAACTGGCAGGTTCAAATCCAGCCCAGGCCTGCCATACAGCAATGACAACTACAACCAAAAATAGCCAGGCGTTGTGGTGGGTGCCTGTAGGCCCAGCTACCTGGGAGGCTGAAGCAAGAGAATCACTTAAGCCCAAGATTTTGAGTTGCTGTAAGTTGTGACGCCACAGCACTCTAACAAGGGTGACATAGTGAGACTCTGTCTTAAAAAAGAAAAAGAAAGAGTTTGAAGTTATTGTGCACCGCACTCTACCCAGGATGACAGTGTAAGACTCTATGTCAAAAACAAGAAAAAAAGAAAAGAAGTGAGAAAATAGTTAAAAAATCTAAGCAAGCAACATCATTTTAATTTTGCCTTAGGCTTGCTAGCTGCTTGAGTTGCACTGAAAACCATTTTGAGTGCTACTCATTGGAAGTGGATTGTGGATTGTCAGTGCTAAGAAACTAAGAAGGGAGAGTGTTAATGTATTTAAGAATGGGAATTTGAGAGTCAGCCTCTTACACAATAATTCCACTTAACCTTTAAAAACCTTTCCTTGGGGAGGTGCTTGTGGCTCAGTGAGTAGGGTGCCAGCCCCATATACCAAGGGTGGCTGGTTCAAACCTGGCCCCAGCCAAACTAGAACAAAAAATAGCCAGGTGTTGTGGCCTCCCTGTACTCCCAGCTGCTCGGGAGGCTGAGACAAGAGAATCGCCTAAGCCCAAGAGCTGGAGGTTGCTGTGAACTGTGCCACCACAGCACTCTACTGAGGGCAACAAAGTGAGACTCTGTCTCTTAAAAAAATAAAAAATAAAAGCCTTTCCTTCAAAGAAAAAAAGGCTTTCTGTGTAAATTCACTTCTCAGACTATTTTTTTTGCCTTCTCTAACATGAGAATAACCATATCTTCTAGTATTAGATTAACTGATCATAATCTATACTGCCTGATTTACATTTCACCCTCACTGTGCTGCCATTTATTTAATATCAAAATGTGTTAAGTATCTACTATAGAAATGAAGACCAACCAAATGAGAAAAGAAAAGCCTATTTATTCTGAGCTTACTATAGCAAGAGAGTCAGTCTCTATCCCTTGTGTTTTGGCAGATTCTCAAAGACAGTCAGAGGAGTGGAACAGTTGTATAGTAGAAAAAAATGAAGACTTCAGATTTGGCCCAATTGCAAGCTGTTGCCATGGGGAAGCTGTAGGAGGACTAACTAGAAGGAGGTGGGGAGGGAAACTGCATATGATTGATAAGGGGCTCATATTTGGCTTTCTCTGATTGGTCCCAAATTGGAAGTGGTGACAAAAATTAGAGAAGCTGTCAGTTATTAAGTCCTGGCCATTTAGGGCCAGTTGTTAGAGAAATTATTGATTCATTTTCTGGATTGTCACCAAAGATAGAAATCTTACTTCCTGGCAATCTGACTTATGCCAGGCTGACTTCCTGGGTTTATTATAGATCAGGGGTTGACTTCCTGGGCAGGTTGCTGTAGGTTGTGGGTCAAAGTTCTATATTTATATATGGTCTCTCTTTGTTTGTGTTGATATAAAGGAATACTCGAACCTGTGAAATTTATAAAGAAAAGAGAATTATTTGGCTCACAGTTCTGCAGGCTGTAGAAGAAGTGGCATCAGCACCTGTTTCTGATGAGGGCTTACGGCTACTAGCATTTATGGCAGAAGACAAAGGCAAGCCAGCACATAGCGAGCACATGGCAAGAGAGGAAGAGAAAGAGAAGAAAGAAGAGGGGGGAGCAGAGGAGGTACCAGGTTCTTTTCAACAACTGGTTTTTGCAGGAACTAAGAGTGAGAACTTACTTCTTCTGTGAAAATGGCACCAAGTCATTCCTGAATGATCGCCCTCACCACCCAAACACTTTCTACTGGTCCTACCTCCAACACTGGGGATTAAATTTCAACATAAGATTTGGCAAGGCTAAACAAACCATATCCAAACCATAGTATGGTCTGTCCATTGTCCCTTCATATATTCAGTCTCTCTCTATTTTGTATCATTCGCAATTTTTTTTTTTTGAGACAGAGTCTCATTTTGTCACCCTCGGTAGAGGGCCGCAGCATCATAGCTCACAGCAACTTCAAACTCTTGGGCTCAAGTGGTTCTCTTGCCTCAGCCTCCCTAGTAGCTGGGACTACAGGAGCCTGCCACAATGCCTGGCTATATTTTTAGCAGGCCCAGGCTGTGTTGGAACCCACCAACCCCAGAGCGTGTGACCAGCACCCTAACCATTGAGCTATGGGTGCCCAGCCATACATAATTATTTTGAGTTAAAGTCTTCACCATACATTAATAGTCATTGTTTTTTTTTCTGTTTCTTTGTTTGTTTTGTGAGACAGAGTCTCACTCTGTTGCCCTGAGTAGAGTGCTGTGGCATCACCATAGCTCACAGCAAACTCAAACTCTTGGGTTTGAGCAATCCTCTTGCCTCAGCCTCTCAAGTAGCTGGGACTACAGGCACCCACCACAATGCCCAGCTAAATTTTTTCTTTTTTTTTTTTTTTTAGAGATGGGTGTCACTCTTGCTCAGGCTGGTTTCGAACTCCTGAGCTCAGGCAATCCACCAGCCTTGGCTTCTCAGAGTGCCAGGATTGCAGGTGTAAGCCACAGTGCCCAGCCAAAAAAAGGTTAAGGTCTTTCTGAAGTGCTTAATTTAGTTTGATATCCCACGGAAAGAATTTAACAACCTGAAATTTTTACTTTTTCTAGCCCTAATAAGTTATTGCTCTTTTTACTTTCAGTGGCTATCAATGACTCAGGAGCTAAGCTTCCAAAAATTTATTGAACAATCCGACTTACAAGAAGAACTGAAATATGACTTCAATGAAAATGCCGAATTGAGACACACAGAGACACAACAGCCTTTTGTCTTTAACTATTATAAAAATGTCCTTGAGAGAAACAGCAAACGCTATCAAGCTCTTGGCCATCTGCTTGAACAATACATTTATGAGCTTTTGGAAAAAGTGTGCAAATTACAAAAAGTACATATCCCACCTGAGGCTGATGAGGAACAAAGAAGCTTTTTTTTCATGAGTGAAAGAGCATTAACAAATCATCATTCTGCTCTTCTTGTCCTTCTTCAAGACCATGGGGTCTTCCGAGCTGGTCAGTGGAGTCAGCAGGCAATAATACATCATGGTCTTCAACATGGAAGTCAGATACCATGTATTCAGATGGCATTGCAGGCACATCATGATGTAATTGTGCTAAATCCCAATGACAATTTTATGGACCTAAATATGGCAAAAAAGTGGAACAACCTCTTAACACAAAATATTGAGTCTTCTTCCCCCAAAATGGCTCAAACTGAGAGTTTTTTCTCTCTTCAGCATCCTCCCCAATGCATTCCAAAAAGATACAGCAACACCCCTGAAGAACACATGGCTTACATATGGGATTACTTCATTTCAAAGACTGAAGGCAAGGATGTTGCCTTCATCGTACATGGTTATGGAGGCTTGGTTTTTATGGACTTGCTTGTTCGTAGAAAGTGGGAAGTGATGAGCAAAGTATATGCTGTTGCACTTATTGACTCTGAACATCACGTAGGACACCAGCTGGGAAGTGATGTACAATTATTAGCATGGGTAAAGCACCACTGCCGTGAATGGGTGACAAGTCCTAAGCCTTTGGATAAGCCTGCAGCTTCTGTTTTGAAAAAGCAGTTTCCTATGGTTTCTGCTGGCACAGAAAAATACCACTTAGCTCCTTCCTCTAGCCTTCAGTCAATTTTTAAATACTTACAAAAAGCTTTGAAAGCCAAAACAACTATTAATTTTTCACGAATGCCAATAGTAACTAGAAGCTCCACAAAAAGAAAGCAAAGTGCCTAACCTACTTTTTTGTCATCTAAGTTTTTTTTTTTTGTCTCCCTGAAACTTTGCTGATACAGATGCCAGCTAATAGTAGGTACTAGGGACAAAGTAGCAAACAAAGCCAACATTGCATTTATCTTTACAGAGTTTGCAATGAAAAAGAAATTAGCTGGCACCTAGTAGGCAGTCAAATATTAGTTGAATATATGAGCGATCACACACAGACCAACATTTTTAAATGAAAGGACATAAAGAATTAAGTTAGCTAATGATACCTAAATTTTGTCTCCACTAGAGTAATCACTACCCTATCTGTCTCCGGAACTTTCTCATCATCCTATACTTAAACTCTAAACCCATTAAAAAATAATTATCTGGGCGGCGCCTGTGGCTCAAGGAGTAGGGCGCCGGTCCCATATGCCAGCGGTAGCGGGTTCAAACCCAGCCCCGGCCAAAAACCACACACACACACAAAAAAAATAATAATAATAATTATCCATTCCCCTTTTCCCCAGCCCCTGTTAACCATTATTCCACTTGCTGTGTCTGTACTATTCTAGGCACCTCATAAAGGTAGAAGCAGCATACAATATTTCCCTCTTAGTGTCTGCCTTATTTCACTTAGTATAATGCCTCCAAAGTTTATTCGTGTTGAAGCTAGTACGTATCAGAAACTCATTCCTTTTTATGACAGGATGATATTCCATTATATGCATATGTAGTATTTTATCCATCTATTCATGAATATTTGGATTGCTTCTGTCTTGTTTATTGTCAATAACACTGCAAAGAACATTAAAGTACAATTATGTGTCCTTTCAATTTCTTTAAGTACATACCTATGAGCAGTATGTTAATACATTAATTCTATATTTGCCTTTTTGAAGGACAATAGCTGCACCATTTTATGTTCCCACCAGCAATGCATAGGGTTCCATTTTCTCCACATCTTTGTTAACATTTATAATCGGGGGGGGGGGCTGTTTCTTGTTATTTTCTTTTTTTTTTTTTTGAAGTTTTTGGCTGGGACTGGGTTTGAACCGGCCAACGCCAGCATACGGGGCTGGTGCCCTACTCCTTTGAGCCACAGGCTCCCTCACTTGTTATTTTCTTTCCTTTTTTTTTTTTTTTTTTTGCAGTGTTTGGCCAGGGTTGGACTTGAACCCACCACCTCTGGTATATGGGGCTGGTGCCCTATTCCTTGAGCCACAGGCACTGCCTTTTTTTTTTTTTTTTTTTTTGAGACAGAGTCTCACTATGGGCCCTCAGTACATTACCATGGCGTCACACCCCACAGCAACCTCAAACTCTTGGGCTTAAGCGATTCTCTTGCCTCAGTCTCCTGAGTAGCTGGGTCTACAGGCGCCCACCACAACACCCAGCTATTTTTTTTTTTTTTTTTGGTTGCAATTGTCATTGTTGTTTAGCAGGCCCGGGCTGGGCTCAAACTCGCCAGCTTCAGTGTATGGACTGGTGCTGTACTCACTAAGCTATGGGCACTGAGCTTGCTCTTGTTTTTTTTTAATTACTAAACGTTTAAAATATATTTCTAAACAGAATGGGCCCGCGTTTTTTTTTTTTTTTTGTAGAGACAAAGTTTCACTTTATTGCCCTTGGTAGAGTGCCGTGGCGTCACACAGCTCACAGCAACCTCCAACTCCTGGGCTTAGGCGATTCTCCTGCCTCAGCCTCCTGAGTAGCTGGGACTACAGGCGCCCACCACAACGCCCGGCTATTTTTTGGTTGCAGTTTGGCAGGGGCTGGGTTTGAACCTGCCACCCTTGGCATATGGGGCCGGCACCCTACTCACTGAGCCACAGGCGCCGCCCGGCCTGCGTTTTTTTTTTTTGAGACAGAGTCTCATTTTGTCACCTTCAGTAGAGTGCTGTGGCAACCTCAAACTCTTGGGCTCAAGCAATTCTCATGCCTCAGTCTCCCAAGTAGCTGGGACTACAGGCGCCTGTCACAATGCCCAGCTATTTTTAGAAATGGGAGTCTCAGTCTAGCTTAGGCTGGTCTCAAACCTGTGAGCTCAGGCAATCTACCCGTCTCGGCCTCCCAGAGTGCTAGGATTACAGGTGTGAGCCACTGCGCCCAACCTTAAGTTTTTGCTCTTTTCTTTTTAACTTCTTTTTTAACTATAATTTTGGAGCATCAGGAAGTTTTTAGTCTTTGGTTGGGTGTCCGTTGCACAGTGGTTACGACGCTAGCCACATACACCGAGGGTGGCAGGGTCAAACCCGGCCCTGGCCAGCTACACAACAATGACAACTACAACAAAAAATAGCAGGGCATTGTGGCAAGGTGCCTTTAGTCCCAGTTACATGGGAGGCTGAGACAAGAGAATCACTTGAACCCGAGTTTGAGGTTGCTGTGACGCCATGGCACTCAACCAAGGGCGACATAGTGAAACTGTCTCAAAAAAAAAGGTTTGGTCTTATATTTGATCCATTTTGAGTTAATTTTTATATGTGGTGTTAGGTAAGGGTCCAACTACATTCTATGCTTCTGGATATTCGGTTTTTTCAGCATCACTTGCTGAAAATAATAGGTGTGGCAAACTTAGTTGCCCAGTTGGTGCTAAGCATGGGATGAGAAAAGCATTAGGATATAAAAGTATAAGTTTATTTTATATTAGAGAAAAGGAAGAGAGTTGGGGGATGAGATGACAAAGAGAAAACAGCAGGGAGTGGGAGAAGGGAAGTTGGAGGAAAAAGAAAAAGAGTAAGAGAATGGAGCGGCATCTCCAATAAAGTAAAAATACCAACCCTGGGGTCCAATGTATAATTGAATTTAAGGGGAAAAAGTACAAAAGAGCATGCCTATAACCCTAGCACTCTGGGAGGCCAAGACTAGTGGATCACCTGAGCTCAGGAGTTCAAGACGAGCCTGAGCAAGACTGAGACCTGTCTCTACCAAAAACAGAAAAAAAAAAAAAAAACTAGCCAGGCACTGTGGGGACACTCAGCCTCCCACGTAGATCCAGCTACTTGGGAGGCTGAGGCAAGGGGATTCCTGAGCCCAAGAATTTGAGGTTGCTGTGACCTATAACACCACCACACTCTACCCAAGGTATTGTGAATGTGAATCCTAGGTCCATTTTTCCTCAGGCAAGGTTGAAGACGGACCTTTTTCCAGGTGTTTCCAATACTTATACCTGAATGTTCAGCCAACCGGGACACTTAGGAATCACTTGAAGCTTAAAGGAACAATTCTCCTGCCTCAGCCTCCCAAATAGCTGGGACTACAGGGGCCCACAATGCCTGGCTATTTTTAGATGTGAGGGCCCACACTTGCTCAACCTGGTCTCCAAACTGTGAACTCAGTCAATCCACCTGCCTCAGCCTCCCAGAGTGCTAGGATTACAGATGTGAGCCACCAGACTGGCCTGAGTTAATAATTTTTCTATTTCACTATAAAGACCAACCATCCTTACGGAAAAGACTGGCATTTCCACAATAAATGAGTTACTAGAGGAAGAGGGTCCAGCCACCTATTGCTCCCAGTCAAATGCAGAAACAGGGATTAGATCTACTAAGCATTATCATCAGAAGGCCAGCAATTCTGGAGAACAGTTAGAGTAGGCTGTCCAAGACTGTTCTCCCCTTCCATTTCCCAAAACAGCAAAAACCATGTTAAACCCTTATCTTAAACAATAATAATAAGCATGACCTATGCAAAACAACAGATGTATATATATATATATTTTTTAGAGACAGAGTCTTACTTTGTCACCCTCTGTAGATTGCTGTAATGTCACAGCTCACAGCAACCTCCAACTCCTGGGCTTAGGCGATTCTCTTGCCTCAGCCTCCTGAGTAGCTGGGACTACAGGCACCAACCACAACGCCCGGCTATTTTGTTGTTGTTGTTGCAGTTTGTCAGGGTTCAAACCCATCACCCTCGGTATATGGGGCCACCCCAAAACAACATTTCTTTTTTTTTTTTTTTTGTAGACACATAGTTTCACTTTATCGCCCTTGGTAGAGTACTGTGGTGTGACAGCTCACAGCAACCTCCAACTCCTGGGCTTAGGCTATTCTCCTGCCTCAGTCTCCCGAGTAGCTGGGACTACAGGCGCCCGCCACAACGCCCGGCTATTTTTTTTTTTTATTGCAGTTCGGCCGGGGCTGGGTTTGAACCCGCCACCCTCGGTATATGGGGTCGGCGCCCTGCTCGCTGAGCCAGAGGCGCCACTCCAAAACAACATTTCTAATTCAAAAGTCAATGTCAACATTTCAATTCAAAATTCACAGCAACCTCCAACTCCTGGGCTCAGGCAATTCTCTTGCCTCAGCCTCCCAAGTAGCTGTGACTGCAAGCGCCTGACACAACACACCGTCATTTTCCGTTGCAATTTGGCCGGGGCCGGGTTTGAACCCTCCACCCTCGGTACATGGGGCCGGTGCCCTACCCACTGAGCCATAGGCGCCGCCCTAAAAAAAAAAAAATGTATAAAACAACTTAAACCGATAAGACCTGCTGTGTTGCCTTGGCTCTAGCCTGTCCGACTCCATCTCACTCTCAACTGCATTTGCTCTCAAATGGTCTTGTGTTGTATGTTTATATTTATTTCCTATTTTATTGAAACAGAGTCTCACTCCGTCTCGCTGGGTGGAGGTGCAGTGGTGTCATAACGCACAGCAACATCAAACTCCTGGGCTCAAGAGATGTAACATATAAAGTCCTAGTGACCGCTCGGCGCTTATAGCTCAAGCGTCTAAGGCGCCAGCCACATACACCACAGCTGGCGGGTTCGAATCCAGCCAAGGCCAGCCAAAAAACAATGACAACTACAACCCCCTCCCCCCCGGAAAACAAACAAACAAAAAAAAAACAGCAGAGTGTTGGTGGCGGGCGCCTGTAATACCAGCTACTTGGGAGGCTGAGCAAGCGATTCGCTTAAACCCAGGAGTTGGAGGTTACTGTGAGCTGTGACGTCACAGCACTCTACCCAGGACGACAGCTTGAGGCTCTGCCTCAAAAAATAAAAATTAAAATTAATAAAAAAGAAAGTCCTGGGCGGTGCTTGTGGCTCAAGGAGTAGGGTGCCGGTCCCATATGCCGGAGGTGGCGGGTTCAAACCCAGCCCCGGCCAAAAAACACACACACAAAAAAAAATAAAATAAAATAAAGTCCTAGTGTCAAGGAGCATGAAGGTCCCAAGATCTGTGAAAAGATCATTTTATTTTAGTATTTTTATCAAAAAGTGAGTATAAATACTAGGCCAAGCTAAGAGAAGAGGATGAGGAAGCAGTTTTATTGGCTGGGCTGGGTGGCTCACGACTGAATCCCAGCACTGTGGGAGGCCAAGCAGGGAGGATCCCTTGAAACCAAGAGATGGAGACTAGCCTGAGCAAAAGCAAGATCTCTCTCTACTAAAAATAGAAAAATTAGGCGGCGCCTGTGGTTCAAAGGAGTAGGGCGCCGGCCCATATGCCAGAGGTGGCGGGTTCAAACTCAGCCCCGGCCAAAAACTGCAAAAAAAAAAAAAAAAAAGTAAAAATAGAAAAATTAGCAAGGCACGGTGGCACGACTATAGTCGTCCGAGCTATTGGAAAGGCGGAGGCAAGTGGATGGCTTGAGCCCAGGTTTGAGGGTCCTATAAACTACGCTGACTCCACGGCATTCTAGGCTGGGCAACACAGTGAGACTCTTTTGTCTCGAAGAAATAAACAGAAAATAAAATAAAATAAAAACAGGCACATGCCTCGGCAGTTGAAAAGATAGTCGGTAACAGTTGTCGACTAACAGTTGTCGACTAAACAGCCTCCACCTGAGCGCAGCTTCAGCCCACAAACCTTCCCCCATCAACCCCGCATGACCTGACGTCAGAAGGGAGCGCCAGGAGGGAGAGGGCGGGACTTCCGGCAGCGTCCTGGCGGTTGCGCGGTCTTGATGCTTTGCGGTGGGTGCGGGAGAGTTTCGAGTTAGCATCCTAGCGGATCCCTGGGCCTCATTTTACTGCTGAGTCCTCGGACTTCTGGAGTGTCTGCACTTTGCGCTGGCGGGACCTGCACGTCTGGTATGCGCATTTCTTTCTGTGTTTTTATTGGAGTGGGAGAACGCCAGAGACATTCCGAGATGCACTTAATAGGACATATGCACTAGGAAGACCCACAGTACGTGAAACAAGAGCAGTGGTCCCCAAAATGAAGTCTTTGATAGTTGTTAAAAATTTGGGTTTTCTTTTCTGCGGGGGAGGAGGAGGGTTATTTATAACGTTATTTGACGGCCAGAGTTCTCATCCACATTGACTATAGATTTTGGAAAGTGGTAAGCAAAGTATAGAGTTCATTTTGTGAATTGTCAACCTCCTGTGTTTTTTGGACAAACTCACGTGGATGCGTGTGGGACACTCCTTATTCCTTTGGCTCAGACCTTTTTGTTGAACCTGGTTTCAGTGCGCACTTCTGGAGTTCCCATCTTTAATGGTAGATTTCTAGATCTCATTGAGTGCAAAAGTAACACGCTTCTTTTTTTTTTTTTTTTTTTTGTAGAGACAGAGTCTCACTTTATAGCCCTCGGTAGAGTGCCGTGGCATCACACAGCTCACAGCAACCTGCAGCTCCTGGGCTTAAGCGATTCTCTTGCCTCAGCCTCCCGAGTAGCTGGGACTACAGGCGCCCGCCACAGCACCCGGCTATTTTTGTTGTTGTTGTTGCAGTTTGGCCGGGGCTGGGTTTGAACCCGCCACCCTCGGCATATGGGGCCGGCGCCCTACTCACTGAGCCACAGGCGCCGCCCAGTAACACGCTTCTTGAAGCCCACTGCATGGATGTACTTTGCATGTTGATGGTGTAAGTTCTGCTCACCACTTCGTTAATGGCAGAACAGTCCGTCTTTTCACCACTCTTTTTTGCTGGAGCTATCCTGCCTTGAGCCGCAGTTGGAAAGGATAGGGTTTATATTTCTATTAAATTCTTAAAGTTTTTACCAGTTACTAAGACAAAACTCAAAAGCTTCTTGATTCTGAAATCAATGTTTTTCACATGGGGTCCTGGGGACGCCATGTTAAGTATTTCTGAAAGTTGAAAGTAAATTGTCCGGGTTTTTTTGTTTGGTTTTGTTTGTTTTGTTTTTTGAGACAGTCTCATTCCGTTGCCCACCATTAAGGGAGGGGGGCATCAGTGCTGTGCACAGGTCTGAGGCAGGAAACCTAGGAGCATGTAGCACGGTTAAATGAAGGCAAGAGAAGAAGGAATTTTTATTTTCAAGTGTTTCATTTGCATTTTGTAAAAATTTGAATTTTTTCTGTTTCAAATTTGACATTTGTTTCACATCTTTAAGCACTTTTTTTTTTTTTTTTTGTAGAGACAGAGTTTCACTTTATCGCCTTGGGTAGAGTGCCATGGCATCACACAGCTCACAGCAACCTCCAACTCCTGGGCTTAAGCAATTCTCTTGCCTCAGGCTCCCGAGTAGCTAGGACTACAGGCGCCCACCACAACACCCGGCTATTTTTTTTGTTGCAGTTCGGCTGGGGCCGGGTTTGAAACCGCCACCCTCGGTATATGGGGCCGGCGCCTTACCGACTGAGCCACAGGTGCCGCCCCAAGCACTTTTTTTTTTTTTTTTTTTTTTTTAAGACAGTCTCATTCCATCACCTTGGGTGGCGTGCCCAACTTTAAAGCTCACAGCAACCTCAAACTCTTAGGCTCAAGACTGAGCCACAGGTGCCGCCCCAAGCACTTTTTTTTTTTTTTTAAGACAGTCTCATTCCATCACCTTGGGTGGCGTGCCCAACTTTAAAGCTCACAGCAACCTCAAACTCTTAGGCTCAAGACTGAGCCACAGGTGCCGCCCCAAGCACTTTTTTTTTTTTTTTTTTTTTTAAGACAGTCTCATTCCATCACCTTGGGTGGCGTGCCCAACTTTAAAGCTCACAGCAACCTCAAACTCTTAGGCTCAAGACTAAGCTGAGTCCTCTTGACTCAGCTTCCTCAGTAGCTGAGACTGTATGTGCCCACCACAACACAGGCTAGTTTTTCTATTTTTAGTAGAGATGGGGTCTGCTCTTTTTCAGGCTAGTGGAACTCAAGCAATCCACTCATCTCAGCCTCCCAAAGTGTTAGGATTACAGGCATCAGCCACCCACCCAGCCTGTCTTCAAGCATCTTTATTGGCTATGGACATCCAAACCTTTAGGATAAAACTGTGGAGCTTTATATACATTTCTCTCAATTTTGTACATTTGTTTGGTAATTGCTGCAAAGTCAAGTCTGAATAGGGGAAGAGTCCTTTGCTGTTTTTTGATCAGTAGGTCTCCATGTATTTTATTTTATTTTATTATATATTTATTTGAGACAGAGCTCAAGCTATTGCCCTGGGTAGAGTGCCATGGCATCACAAATCACAGCAACCTCCAACTCCTGGGCTCCAGCGATTCTTCTGCCTCCACCTCCCAAGTGGCTGAGACTACAGGCGCCGGCCACAACACCCCGCTATTTTTTGGTTGCAGGGTCATTGTTGTTTGGCGGACCGGGCTGGATTCGAATCCACCAGCTCAGGTGTATGTGGCTGGCACCTTAGCCACTTGAGCCACAGGCCCCGAGCCAAGGCTCCATGTATTTTTGTTTTGAAAATACAAGGGTATTGTATTGATGCAGCAGCTCCTAAGTGCTTTTTACAGTTGCTATCCTCTGTAACTTTCCTTTCCTTTCCTTTGTTTTCATACGTTGCTCCTATGAAGAATCTTGTGTTTGGGTCTGTATTCACACTTAGAATGCTGGACCAGGCCAGGTGCGGTGGCTCACCCCTGTAATCCTATCACTCTGGGAGGCTGAGGCGGATGGATCGCTTGAGCTCATGAGTTTGAGACCAGCTTGAGCAAAAAGCAAGACCCCATTTCTACTAAAAATAGAAAAACTGAGGCAAGAAGATCACTTGAGGGTGGCACCAGTGGCTCAGTGGGTAGGGCGCGGGTCCCATATACCGAGGGTGGCGGGTTTGAGCCCAGCCCAGGCCAGCTGAATAACAATGACAACTCCAACAAAAAAATAGCTGGGCTTTGTGGTGGGCGCCTATAGTCTCAATTACTTGGGAGACTGAGGCAAGAGAATCAATTAAGCCCAAGAGTTGGAGGTTGCTATGAGCTGTGATGCCATAGCATTCTACCAAGGATGAAGTAGTGAGACTCTGTCTCAAAAATAAAATAAGAGTCCAAATAAGTTGTAAACTTTTTACCCAATGAGTGATCACAGGCTTTAGGCCACAGGAGTCCCAGAAAAATTAATAATACAGTACATAATGTTGTACAAAGATTTCACTTTATGTTTCAGAAATCGATTCCAGTTTAGTATCTCTAACGTATACTTCAATTAGAAGTAAGTATCTCAAACTTACATTTTACTTCAAATATTTATAGTGGGACATAGGTACTAAAAATTGCAAAGCCAGGCATGGCGGTTTATATTCTGGGAGGCTGAGGCAGGCATATCACCTGAGCTCACAAGTTCCAGACCAGCCTGAGCCAGAGCAAGATGTCTCTAAAAGTAGCTGGGTGTTGTCGCAGGCACCTGTAGTCCTAGTTACTGTGGAGGCTGAGGCAAGAGAATCACTTGAGCCCAAGAGTCTGAGGTTGCTACTGGATGTGGTGGCTTATGCCTGTAATCTTAGCATTCGGAGACGCTGAGGTGAGTGGATAGCTTGAGCTCATGAGTGAGTTTGACACCAGCCTGAGCAAAAAGTGAGACCCTGTCTCTACTAAAAATAGAAAAACTGAGGCAAGATCACTTGAGTTGAAAAGTTGGAGGTTTCTGTGAGCTATGATGCCACGGCACTTTACTCAGGGTGTCAGCTTAAGACTCTGTCTCAAATAAAGGAAGATTCTGAGATTGCCGTGAGGTATGATGCCATGGCATTCTACTGGGGTGACAAAGTGAGACTATCTAAAAAAAAAATTGCAGGGTGGTGCCTGTGGCTCAGTCGGTAAGGCGCCGGCCCCATATACCGAAGGTGGCGGGTTCAGACCCGGCCCCCGCCAAACTACAACCAAAAAATAGCTGGGCGTTGTGGCGGGCGCCTGTAGTCCAGCTACTCAGAAGGCTGAGGCAAGAGAATCGCTTAAGCACAGGAGTTGGAGGTTGCTGTGAGCTGTGTGAGGCCACGGCACTCTACCGAGGGTGGTAAAGTGAGACTCTGTCTCTACAAAAAAAAAAAAATTGCAATATAATTCCTTCAGAAGTCTTAAAAATCTTTGTCTTTTTGGCTCAGCCCCTGTGACTCAAGTGGCTAAGGTGCCAGCCACATACACCTGAGCTAGCGGTTTCGGATCCAGCCCAAGCCTGCCAAACAACAATGACGGCTGCAACCAAAAAATAGCCAGGCGTTGTGGCAGGCACCTGTAATCCCAGCTACTTGGGAGGTGGAGGCAGGAGAATCGCTTGAGCCTGAGGAGGTTGCTGTGAGCTGTGATGCCTCGGCTCTCTACCCAGGGTGACAGCTTGAGGCTCTGTCTCAAAAAAAAATAAAAAACCTTTGTCTTTTAATTACACCTTTTCTTCTTTTACAGGGGTTTTCTTACAGATCTATTTTCCTCAAAATGAGCATCAGCATTACTTTAAGTCCTTTTGCCAGGTTTTT